>NC_138780.1:82259766-83608766 GCF_965119305.1 Pelophylax lessonae | reverse complement strand
GCTGTCGCTGGGAGGATGTTTTCTCCTCCGCTCGCCCCTTCCACCGTCATTTTCTCTCTACCCACCCTTGCCTCCTTCCCCGCGCAGCTCTCGATTCCCTCCTCTCTCTCGCACCCTCCATATTACATCCAGCTCTAGGAGCTCCATCATAGCTCCTCGCTGTCGCTGGGAGGATGTTTTCTTCTCTGCTCGCCGCTTCCGCCATCATTTTCTCTCCACCCACCCTTGCCTCCTTCTCCGCGCCGCTCTCGATTCCCCCCTCTCTTTCGCACCTTCCATGTCATATCCCGCTCCAGGAGCTCCATCATAGCTCCTCGCTGTCGCTGGGAGGATGTTTTCTCCTCCGCTCGCCCCTTCCACCGTCATTTTCTCTCTACCCACCCTTGCCTCCTTTTCCACGCAGCTCTCGATTCCCTCCTCTCTCTCGCACCCTCCATATTACATCCAGCTCCAGGAGCTCTATCATAGCTCCTCGCTGTCGCTGGGAGGATGTTTTCTCCTCCGCTCGCCCCTTCCACCGTCATTTTCTCTCTACCCACCCTTGCCTCCTTCTCCGCGCAGCTCTCGATTCCCGCCTCTCTCTCGCACCCTCCATATTACATCCAGCTCCAGGAGCTCCATCATAGCTCCTCGCTGTCGCTGGGAGGATGTTTTCTCCTCCGCTCGCCCCTTCCACCGTCATTTTCTCTCTACCCACCCTTGCCTCCTTCTCCGCGCAGCTCTCGATTCCCCCCTCTCTTTCGCACCCTCCATGTCATATCCTGCTCCAGGAGCTAAAATCATAACTCCTCACTGTCGCTGGGAGGATGTTTTCTCCTCCGCTCGCCCCTTCCACCGTAATTTTCTCTCTACCCACCCTTGCCTCCTTCTCCGCGCAGCTCTCGATTCCCCCCTCTCTTTCGCACCCTCCATGTCATAATCCGCTCCAGGAGCTCCATCATAGCTCCTCGCTGTCGCTTGGAGGATGTTTTCTCCTCCGCTCGCCCCTTCCACCGTCATTTTCTCTCTACCCACCCTTGCCTCCTTCTCCGCGCAGCTCTCGATTCCCTCCTCTCTCTCGCACCCTCCATATTACATCCAGCTCCAGGAGCTCCATCATAGCTCCTCGCTGTCGCTGGGAGGATGTTGTCTCCTCCGCTCGCCCCTTCCACCGTCATTTTCTCTCTACCCACCCTTGCCTCCTCCGCGCAGCTCTCGATTCCCTCCTCTCTCTCGCACCCTCCATATTACATCCAGCTCCAGGAGCTCCATCATAGCTCCTCGCTGTCGCTGGGAGGATGTTTTCTCGTCCGCTCGCCCCTTCCACCATCATTTTCTCTCTACCCACCCTTGCCTCCTTCTCCGCGCTGCTCTCGATTCCCCCCTCTCTCTCGCACCCTCCATATTACATCCAGCTCCAGGAGCTCCATCATAGCTCCTCGCTGTCGCTGGGAGGATGTTTTCTCCTCCGCTCGCCGCTTCCGCTGTCATTTTCTCTCTACCCACCCTTGCCTCCTTCTCCGCGCCGCTCTCGATTCCCCCCTCTCTTTCGCACCTTCCATGTCATATTCCGCTCCAGGAGCTCCATCATAGCTCCTCGCTGTCGCTGGGAGGATGTTTTCTCCTCCGCTCGCCCCTTCCACCGTCATTTTCTCTCTACCCACCCTTGCCTCCTTCTCCGCGCAGCTCTAGATTCCCTCCTCTCTCTCGCACCCTCCATATTACATCCAGCTCCAGGAGCTCCATCCTAGCTCCTCGCTGTCGCTGGGAGGATGTTTTCTCCTCCGCTCGCCCCTTCCACCGTCATTTTCTCCCTACCCACCCTTGCCTCCTTCTCCGCGCAGCTCTCGATTCCCTCCTCTCTCTCGCACCCTCCATATTACATCCAGCTCCAGGAGCTCCATCATAGCTCCTCGCTGTCGCTGGGAGGATGTTTTCTCCTCTGCTCGCCGATTCCACCGTCATTTTCTCTCCACCCACCCTTGCCTACTTCTCCGCGCCGCTCTCGATTCCCCCCTCTCTCTCGCACCCACCATGTCATATCCCGCTTCAGGAGCTCCATTATAGCTCCTCACTGTCGCTGGGAGGATGTTTTCTCCTCTGCTCGCCGCTTCCGCTGTCATTTTCTCTCCACCCACCCTTGCCTCCTTCTCAGCGCTGCTCTCGATTCCCCCCTCTCTCTCGCACCCTCCATATTATATCCAGCTCCAGGAGCTCCATCATAGCTCCTCGCTGTCGCTGGAAGGATGTTTTCTCCTCCGTTCGCCGCTTCCGCCGTTATTTTCTCTCCAACCACCCTTGCCTCCTTCTCCGCGCTGCTCTTGATTCTCTCTCGCACCCTCCATGTCATATCCCGCTCCAGGAGCTCCATCATAGCTCCTCGCTGTCGCTGGGAGGATGTTTTCTCCTCCGCTCGCCCCTTCCACCGTCATTTTCTCTCTACCCACCCTTGCCTCCTTCTCCGCGCAGCTCTCGATTCCCCCCTCTCTTTCGCACCCTCCATGTCATATTCCGCTCCAGGAGCTCCATCATAGCTCCTCGCTGTCGCTGGGAGGATGTTTTCTCCTCCGCTCGCCCCTTCCACCGTCATTTTCTCTCTACCCACCCTTGCCTCCTTCTCCGCGCAGCTCTCGATTCCCTCCTCTCTCTCGCACCCTCCATATTACATCCAGCTCCAGGAGCTCCATCATAGCTCCTCGCTGTTGCTGGGAGGATGTTTTCTCCTCTGCTCGCCGATTCCACCGTCATTTTCTCTCCACCCACCCTTGCCTCCTTCTCCGCGCCGCTCTCGATTCCCCCCTCTCTCTCGCACCCACCATGTCATATCCCACTCCAGGAGCTCCATTATAGCTCCTCACTGTCGCTGGGAGGATGTTTTCTCCTCTGCTCGCCGCTTCCGCTGTCATTTTCTCTCTACCCACCCTTGCCTCCTTCTCCGCGCCGCTCTCGATTCCCCCCTCTCTCTCGCACCCACCATGTCATATCCCGCTCCAGGAGCTCCATTATAGCTCCTGACTGTCGCTGGGAGGATGTTTTCTCCTCCGCTCGCCCCTTCCACCGTCATTTTTTCTCTACCCACCCTTGCCTCCTTCTCCGCGCAGCTCTCGATTCCCTCCTCTCTCTCGCACCCTCCATATTACATCCAGCTCCAGGAGCTCCATCATAGCTCCTCGCTGTCGCTGGGAGGATGTTTTCTCCTCCGCTCGCCCCTTCCACCGTCATTTTCTCTCTACCCACCCTTGCCTCCTTCTCCGCGCAGCTCTCCATTCCCCCCTCTCTTTCGCACCCTCCATGTCATATTCCGCTCCAGGAGCTCCATCATAGCTCCTCGCTGTCGCTGGGAGGATGTTTTCTCCTCCGCTCGCCCCTTCCACCGTCATTTTCTCTCTACCCACCCTTGCCTCCTTCTCCGCGCAGCTCTCGATTCCCTCCTCTCTCTCGCACCCTCCATATTACATCCAGCTCCAGGAGCTCCATCCTAGCTCCTCGCTGTCGCTGGGAGGATGTTTTCTCCTCCGCTCGCCCCTTCCACCGTCATTTTCTCCCTACCCACCCTTGCCTCCTTCTCCGCGCAGCTCTCGATTCCCTCCTCTCTCTCGCACCCTCCATATTACATCCAGCTCCAGGAGCTCCATCATAGCTCCTCGCTGTCGCTGGGAGGATGTTTTCTCCTCTGCTCGCCGATTCCACCGTCATTTTCTCTCCACCCACCCTTGCCTACTTCTCCGCGCCGCTCTCGATTCCCCCCTCTCTCTCGCACCCACCATGTCATATCCCGCTTCAGGAGCTCCATTATAGCTCCTCACTGTCGCTGGGAGGATGTTTTCTCCTCTGCTCGCCGCTTCCGCTGTCATTTTCTCTCCACCCACCCTTGCCTCCTTCTCAGCGCTGCTCTCGATTCCCCCCTCTCTCTCGCACCCTCCATATTATATCCAGCTCCAGGAGCTCCATCATAGCTCCTCGCTGTCGCTGGAAGGATGTTTTCTCCTCCGTTCGCCGCTTCCGCCGTTATTTTCTCTCCAACCACCCTTGCCTCCTTCTCCGCGCTGCTCTTGATTCTCTCTCGCACCCTCCATGTCATATCCCGCTCCAGGAGCTCCATCATAGCTCCTCGCTGTCGCTGGGAGGATGTTTTCTCCTCCGCTCGCCCCTTCCACCGTCATTTTCTCTCTACCCACCCTTGCCTCCTTCTCCGCGCAGCTCTCGATTCCCCCCTCTCTTTCGCACCCTCCATGTCATATTCCGCTCCAGGAGCTCCATCATAGCTCCTCGCTGTCGCTGGGAGGATGTTTTCTCCTCCGCTCGCCCCTTCCACCGTCATTTTCTCTCTACCCACCCTTGCCTCCTTCTCCGCGCAGCTCTCGATTCCCTCCTCTCTCTCGCACCCTCCATATTACATCCAGCTCCAGGAGCTCCATCATAGCTCCTCGCTGTTGCTGGGAGGATGTTTTCTCCTCTGCTCGCCGATTCCACCGTCATTTTCTCTCCACCCACCCTTGCCTCCTTCTCCGCGCCGCTCTCGATTCCCCCCTCTCTCTCGCACCCACCATGTCATATCCCACTCCAGGAGCTCCATTATAGCTCCTCACTGTCGCTGGGAGGATGTTTTCTCCTCTGCTCGCCGCTTCCGCTGTCATTTTCTCTCTACCCACCCTTGCCTCCTTCTCCGCGCCGCTCTCGATTCCCCCCTCTCTCTCGCACCCACCATGTCATATCCCGCTCCAGGAGCTCCATTATAGCTCCTGACTGTCGCTGGGAGGATGTTTTCTCCTCCGCTCGCCCCTTCCACCGTCATTTTTTCTCTACCCACCCTTGCCTCCTTCTCCGCGCAGCTCTCGATTCCCTCCTCTCTCTCGCACCCTCCATATTACATCCAGCTCCAGGAGCTCCATCATAGCTCCTCGCTGTCGCTGGGAGGATGTTTTCTCCTCCGCTCGCCCCTTCCACCGTCATTTTCTCTCTACCCACCCTTGCCTCCTTCTCCGCGCAGCTCTCCATTCCCCCCTCTCTTTCGCACCCTCCATGTCATATTCCGCTCCAGGAGCTCCATCATAGCTCCTCGCTGTCGCTGGGAGGATGTTTTCTCCTCCGCTCGCCCCTTCCACCGTCATTTTCTCTCTACCCACCCTTGCCTCCTTCTCCGCGCAGCTCTCGATTCCCTCCTCTCTCTCGCACCCTCCATATTACATCCAGCTCCAGGAGCTCCATCATAGCTCCTCGCTGTCGCTGGGAGGATGTTGTCTCCTCCGCTCGCCCCTTCCACCGTCATTTTCTCTCTACCCACCCTTGCCTCCTTCTCCGTGCAGCTCTCGATTCCCCCCTCTCTTTCGCACCCTCCATGTCATATTCCGCTCCAGGAGCTCCATCATAGCTCCTCGCTGTCGCTGGGAGGATTTTTCTCCTCCGCTCGCCCCTTCCACCGTCATTTTCTCTCTACCCACCCTTGCCTCCTTCTCCGCGCAGCTCTCGATTCCCTCCTCTCTCTCGCACCCTCCATATTACATCCAGCTCCAGGAGCTCCATCATAGCTCCTCGCTGTCGCTGGGAGGATGTTTTCTCCTCTGCTCGCCGCTTCCGCCGTCATTTTCTCTCCACCCACCCTTGCCTCCTTCTCCGCGCCGCTCTCGATTCCCCCCTCTCTTTCGCACCCTCCATGTCATATTTCGCTCCAGGAGTTCCATCATAGCTCCTAACTGTCGCTGGGAGGATGTTTTCTCCTCCGCTCGCCCCTTCCACCGTCATTTTCTCTCTACCCACCCTTGCCTCCTTCTCCGCGCAGCTCTTGATTCCCCCCTCTCTTTCGAACCCTCCATGTCATATTCCGCTCCAGGAGCTCCATCATAGCTCCTTGCTGTCGCTGGGAGGATGTTTTCTCCTCCGCTCGCCCCTTCCACCGTCATTTTCTCTCTACCCACCCTTTCCTCCTTTTCCGCGCAGCTCTCGATTCCCCCCTCTCTTTCGCACCCTCCATGTCATATTCCGCTCCAGGAGCTCCATCATAGCTCCTCGCTGTCGCTGGGAGGATGTTTTCTCCTCCGCTCGCCCCTTCCACCGTCATTTTCTCTCTACCCACCCTTGCCTCCTTCTCCGCGCAGCTCTCGATTCCCCCTCTCTCTCGCACCCTCCATATTACATCCAGCTCCAGGAGCTCCATCATAGCTCCTCGCTGTCGCTGGGAGGATGTTTTCTCCTCCGCTCGCCCCTTCCACCGTCATTTTCTCTCTACCCACCCTTGCCTCCTTTTCCGCGCAGCTCTCGATTCCCCCCTCTCTTTCGCACCCTCCATGTCATATTCCGCTCCAGGAGTTCCATCATAGCTCCTCACTGTCGCTGGGAGGATGTTTTCTCCTCCGCTCGCCCCTTCCACCGTCATTTTCTCTCTACCCACCCTTGCCTCCTTCTCCGCGCAGCTCTCGATTCCCCCCTCTCTTTCGCACCCTCCATGTCATATTCCGCTCCAGGAGCTCCATCATAGCTCCTCGCTGTCGCTGGGAGGATGTTTTCTCCTCCGCTCGCCCCTTCCACCGTCATTTTCTCTCTACCCACCCTTGCCTCCTTCTCCGCGCAGCTCTCGATTCCCTCCTCTCTCTCGCACCCTCCATATTACATCCAGCTCCAGGAGCTCCATCATAGCTCCTCGCTGTCGCTGGGAGGATGTTTTCTCCTCCGCTCGCCCCTTCCACCGTCATTTTCTCCCTACCCACCCTTGCCTCCTTTTCCGCGCAGCTCTCGATTCCCCCCTCTCTTTCGCACCCTCCATGTCATATTCCGCTCCAGGAGTTCCATCATAGCTCCTCACTGTCGCTGGGAGGATGTTTTCTCCTCCGCTCGCCCCTTCCCCCGTCATTTTCTCTCTACCCACCCTTGCCTCCTTCTCCGCGCAGCTCTCGATTCCCCCCTCTCTTTCGCACCCTCCATGTCATATTCCGCTCCAGGAGTTCCATCATAGCTCCTCACTGTCGCTGGGAGGATGTTTTCTCCTCCGCTCGCCCCTTCCACCGTCATTTTCTCTCTACCCACCCTTGCCTCCTTCTCCGCGCAGCTCTCGATTCCCCCCTCTCTTTCGAACCCTCCATGTCATATTCCGCTCCAGGAGCTCCATCATAGCTCCTCGCTGTCGCTGGGAGGATGTTTTCTCCTCCGCTCGCCCCTTCCACCGTCATTTTCTCTCTACCCACCCTTGCTACCTTTTCCGCGCAGCTCTCGATTCCCCCCTCTCTTTCGCACCCTCCATGTCATATTCCGCTCCAGGAGTTCCATCATAGCTCCTCACTGTCGCTGGGAGGATGTTTTCTCCTCCGCTCGCCCCTTCCACCGTCATTTTCTCTCTACCCACCCTTGCCTCCTTCTCCGTGCAGCTCTCGATTCCCCCCTCTCTTTCGCACCCTCCATGTCATATTCCGCTCCAGGAGCTCCATCATAGCTCCTCGCTGTCGCTGGGAGGATGTTTTCTCCTCCGCTCGCCCCTTCCACCGTCATTTTCTCTCTACCCACCCTTGCCTCCTTCTCCGCGCAGCTCTCGATTCCCTCCTCTCTCTCGCACCCTCCATATTACATCCAGCTCCAGGAGCTCCATCATAGCTCCTCGCTGTCGCTGGGAGGATGTTGTCTCCTCCGCTCGCCCCTTCCACCGTCATTTTCTCTCTACCCACCCTTGCCTCCTTCTCCGCGCAGCTCTCGATTCCCTCCTCTCTCTCGCACCCTCCATATTACATCCAGCTCCAGGAGCTCCATCATAGCTCCTCGCTGTCGCTGGGAGGATGTTTTCTCCTCCGCTCGCCCCTTCCACCGTCATTTTCTCCCTACCCACCCTTGCCTCCTTTTCCGCGCAGCTCTCGATTCCCCCCTCTCTTTCGCACCCTCCATGTCATATTCCGCTCCAGGAGTTCCATCATAGCTCCTCACTGTCGCTGGGAGGATGTTTTCTCCTCCGCTCGCCCCTTCCCCCGTCATTTTCTCTCTACCCACCCTTGCCTCCTTCTCCGCGCAGCTCTCGATTCCCCCCTCTCTTTCGCACCCTCCATGTCATATTCCGCTCCAGGAGTTCCATCATAGCTCCTCACTGTCGCTGGGAGGATGTTTTCTCCTCCGCTCGCCCCTTCCACCGTCATTTTCTCTCTACCCACCCTTGCCTCCTTCTCCGCGCAGCTCTCGATTCCCCCCTCTCTTTCGAACCCTCCATGTCATATTCCGCTCCAGGAGCTCCATCATAGCTCCTCGCTGTCGCTGGGAGGATGTTTTCTCCTCCGCTCGCCCCTTCCACCGTCATTTTCTCTCTACCCACCCTTGCTACCTTTTCCGCGCAGCTCTCGATTCCCCCCTCTCTTTCGCACCCTCCATGTCATATTCCGCTCCAGGAGTTCCATCATAGCTCCTCACTGTCGCTGGGAGGATGTTTTCTCCTCCGCTCGCCCCTTCCACCGTCATTTTCTCTCTACCCACCCTTGCCTCCTTCTCCGTGCAGCTCTCGATTCCCCCCTCTCTTTCGCACCCTCCATGTCATATTCCGCTCCAGGAGCTCCATCATAGCTCCTCGCTGTCGCTGGGAGGATGTTTTCTCCTCCGCTCGCCCCTTCCACCGTCATTTTCTCTCTACCCACCCTTGCCTCCTTCTCCGCGCAGCTCTCGATTCCCTCCTCTCTCTCGCACCCTCCATATTACATCCAGCTCCAGGAGCTCCATCATAGCTCCTCGCTGTCGCTGGGAGGATGTTGTCTCCTCCGCTCGCCCCTTCCACCGTCATTTTCTCTCTACCCACCCTTGCCTCCTTCTCCGCGCAGCTCTCGATTCCCTCCTCTCTCTCGCACCCTCCATATTACATCCAGCTCCAGGAGCTCCATCATAGCTCCTCGCTGTCGCTGGGAGGATGTTTTCTCCTCCGCTCGCCCCTTCCACCGTCATTTTCTCTCTACCCACCCTTGCCTCCTTCTCCGTGCAGCTCTCGATTCCCCCCTCTCTTTCGCACCCTCCATGTCATATTCCGCTCCAGGAGCTCCATCATAGCTCCTCGCTGTCGCTGGGAGGATTTTTATCCTCCGCTCGCCCCTTCCACCGTCATTTTCTCTCTACCCACCCTTGCCTCCTTCTCCGCGCAGCTCTCGATTCCCTCCTCTCTCTCGCACCCTCCATATTACATCCAGCTCCAGGAGCTCCATCATAGCTCCTCGCTGTCGCTGGGAGGATGTTTTCTCCTCTGCTCGCCGCTTCCGCCGTCATTTTCTCTCCACCCACCCTTGCCTCCTTCTCCGCGCCGCTCTCGATTCCCCCCTCTCTTTCGCACCCTCCATGTCATATTTCGCTCCAGGAGTTCCATCATAGCTCCTCACTGTCGCTGGGAGGATGTTTTCTCCTCCGCTCGCCCCTTCCACCGTCATTTTCTCTCTACTACCCTTGCCTCCTTCTCCGCGCAGCTCTTGATTCCCCCCTCTCTTTCGAACCCTCCATGTCATATTCCGCTCCAGGAGCTCCATCATAGCTCCTCGCTGTCGCTGGGAGGATGTTTTCTCCTCCGCTCGCCCCTTCCACCGTCATTTTCTCTCTACCCACCCTTTCCTCCTTTTCCGCGCAGCTCTCGATTCCCCCCTCTCTTTCGCACCCTCCATGTCATATTCCGCTCCAGGAGCTCCATCATAGCTCCTCGCTGTCGCTGGGAGGATGTTTTCTCCTCCGCTCGCCCCTTCCATCGTCATTTTCTCTCTACCCACCCTTGCCTCCTTCTCCGCGCAGCTCTCGATTCCCCCTCTCTCTCGCACCCTCCATATTACATCCAGCTCCAGAAACTCCATCATAGCTCCTCGCTGTCGCTGGGAGGATGTTTTCTCCTCCGCTCGCCCCTTCCACCGTCATTTTCTCTCTACCCACCCTTGCCTCCTTTTCCGCGCAGCTCTCGATTCCCCCCTCTCTTTCGCACCCTCCATGTCATATTCCGCTCCAGGAGTTCCATCATAGCTCCTCACTGTCGCTGGGAGGATGTTTTCTCCTCCGCTCGCCCCTTCCACCGTCATTTTCTCTCTACCCACCCTTGCCTCCTTCTCCGCGCAGCTCTCGATTCCCCCCTCTCTTTCGCACCCTCCATGTCATATTCCGCTCCAGGAGCTCCATCATAGCTCCTCGCTGTCGCTGGGAGGATGTTTTCTCCTCCGCTCGCCCCTTCCACCGTCATTTTCTCTCTACCCACCCTTGCCTCCTTCTCCGCGCAGCTCTCGATTCCCTCCTCTCTCTCGCACCCTCCATATTACATCCAGCTCCAGGAGCTCCATCATAGCTCCTCGCTGTCGCTGGGAGGATGTTTTCTCCTCCGCTCGCCCCTTCCACCGTCATTTTCTCTCTACCCACCCTTGCCTCCTTCTCCGCGCAGCTCTCGATTCCCCCCTCTCTTTCGAACCCTCCATGTCATATTCCGCTCCAGGAGCTCCATCATAGCTCCTCGCTGTCGCTGGGAGGATGTTTTCTCCTCCGCTCGCCCCTTCCACCGTCATTTTCTCTCTACCCACCCTTGCTACCTTTTCCGCGCAGCTCTCGATTCCCCCCTCTCTTTCGCACCCTCCATGTCATATTCCGCTCCAGGAGTTCCATCATAGCTCCTCACTGTCGCTGGGAGGATGTTTTCTCCTCCGCTCGCCCCTTCCACCGTCATTTTCTCTCTACCCACCCTTGCCTCCTTCTCCGTGCAGCTCTCGATTCCCCCCTCTCTTTCGCACCCTCCATGTCATATTCCGCTCCAGGAGCTCCATCATAGCTCCTCGCTGTCGCTGGGAGGATGTTTTCTCCTCCGCTCGCCCCTTCCACCGTCATTATCTCTCTACCCACCCTTGCCTCCTTCTCCGCGCAGCTCTCGATTCCCTCCTCTCTCTCGCACCCTCCATATTACATCCAGCTCCAGGAGCTCCATCATAGCTCCTCGCTGTCGCTGGGAGGATGTTTTCTCCTCTGCTCGGCGCTTCCGCCGTCATTTTCTCTCCACCCACCCTTGCCTCCTTCTCCGCGCCGCTCTCGATTCCCCCCTCTCTCTCGCACCCACCATGTCATATCCCGCTCCAGGAGCTCCATCATAGCTCCTCGCTGTCGCTGGGAGGATGTTTTCTCCTCCGCTCGCCCCTTCCACCGTCATTTTCTCTCTACCCACCCTTGCCTCCTTTTCCGCGCAGCTCTCGATTCCCCCCTCTCTTTCGCACCCTCCATGTCATATCCCGCTCCAGGAGCTCCATCATAGCTCCTCGCTGTCGCTGGGAGGATGTTTTCTCCTCCGCTCGCCCCTTCCACCGTCATTTTCTCTCTACCCACCCTTGCCTCCTTCTCCGCGCAGCTCTCGATTCCCCCCTCTCTTTCGCACCCTCCATGGCATATTCCGCTCCAGGAGCTCCATCATAGCTCCTCGCTGTCGCTGGGAGGATGTTTTCTCCTCCGCTCGCCCCTTCCACCGTCATTTTCTCTCTACCCACCCTTGCCTCCTTCTCCGCGCAGCTCTCGATTCCCCCCTCTCTCTCGCACCCTCCATATTACATCCAGCTCCAGGAGCTCCATCATAGCTCCTCGCTGTCGCTGGGAGGATGTTTTCTCCTCCGCTCGCCCCTTCCACCGTCATTTTCTCTCTCCCCACCCTTGCCTCCTTCTCCGCGCAGCTCTCGATTCCCCCTCTCTTTCGCACCCTCCATGTCATATTCCGCTCCAGGAGCTCCATCATAGCTCCTCGCTGTCGCTGGGAGGATGTTTTCTCCTCCGCTCGCCCCTTCCACCGTCATTTTCTCTCTACCCACCCTTGCCTCCTTCTCTGCGCAGCTCTCGATTCCCTCCTCTCTCTCGCACCCTCCATATTACATCCAGCTCCAGGAGCTCCATCATAGCTCCTCGCTGTCGCTGGGAGGATGTTTTCTCCTCTGCTCGCCGCTTCCGCCGTCATTTTCTCTCCACCCACCCTTGCCTCCTTCTCCGCGCCGCTCTCGATTCCCCCCTCTCTCTCGCACCCACCATGTCATATCCCGCTCCAGGAGCTCCATCATAGCTCCTCGCTGTCGCTGGGAGGATGTTTTCTCCTCCGCTCGCCCCTTCCACCGTCATTTTCTCTCTACCCACCCTTGCCTCCTTTTCCGCGCAGCTCTCGATTCCCCCCTCTCTTTCGCACCCTCCATGTCATATTCCGCTCCAGGAGTTCCATCATAGCTCCTCACTGTCGCTGGGAGGATGTTTTCTCCTCCGCTCGCCCCATCCACCGTCATTTTCTCTCTACCCACCCTTGCCTCCTTCTCCGCGCAGCTATCGATTCCCCCCTCTCTTTCGCACCCTCCATGTCACATTCCGCTCCAGGAGCTCCATCATAGCTCCTCGCTGTCGCTGGGAGGATGTTTTCTCCTCCGCTCGCCCCTTCCACCGTCATTTTCTCTCTACCCACCCTTGCCTCCTTCTCCGCGCAGCTCTCGATTCCCTACTCTATCTCGCACCCTCCATATTACATCCAGCTCCAGGAGCTCCATCATAGCTCCTCGCTGTCGCTGGGAGGATGTTTTCTCCTCCGCTCGCCCCTTTCACCGTCATTTTCTCTCTACCCACCCTTGCCTCCTTCTCTGCGCAGCTCTCGATTCCCCCCTCTCTTTCGCACCCTCCATGTCATATTCCGCTCCAGGAGCTCCATCATAGCTCCTCGCTGTCGCTGGGAGGATGTTTTCTCCTCCGCTCGCCCCTTCCACCGTCATTTTCTCTCTACCCACCCTTGCCTCCTTCTCCGCGCAGCTCTCGATTCCCTCCTCTCTCTCGCACCCTCCATATTACATCCAGCTCCAGGAGTTCCATCATAGCTCCTCGCTGTCGCTGGGAGGATGTTGTCTCCTCCGCTCGCCCCTTCCACCGTCATTTTCTCTCTACCCACCCTTTCCTCCTTCTCCGCGCAGCTCTCGATTCCCTCCTCTCTCTCGCACCCTCCATATTACATCCAGCTCCAGGAGCTCCATCATAGCTCCTCGCTGTCGCTGGGAGGATGTTTTCTCCTCCGCTCGCCCCTTCCACCGTCATTTTCTCTCTACCCACCCTTGCCTCCTTCTCCGCGCAGCTCTCGATTCCCCCCTCTCTTTCGCACCCTCCATGTCATATTCCGCTCCAGGAGCTCCATCATAGCTCCTCGCTGTCGCTGGGAGGATGTTTTCTCCTCCGCTCGCCCCTTCCACCGTCATTTTCTCTCTACCCACCCTTGCCTCCTTCTCCGCGCAGCTCTCGATTCCCCCCTCTCTCTCGCACCCTCCATATTACATCCAGCTCCAGGAGCTCCATCATAGCTCCTCGCTGTCGCTGGGAGGATGTTTTCTCCTCCGCTCGCCCCTTCCACCGTCATTTTCTCTCTACCCACCCTTGCCTCCTTTTCCGCGCAGCTCTCGATTCCCCCCTCTCTTTCGCACCCTCCATGTCATATTCCGCTCCAGGAGTTCCATCATAGCTCCTCACTGTCGCTGGGAGGATGTTTTCTCCTCCGCTCGCCCCTTTCACCGTCATTTTCTCTCTACCCACCCTTGCCTCCTTCTCCGCGCAGCTCTCGATTCCCCCCTCTCTTTCGCACCCTCCATGTCATATTCCGCTCCAGGAGCTCCATCATAGCTCCTCGCTGTCGCTGGGAGGATGTTTTCTCCTCCGCTCGCCCCTTCCACCGTCATTTTCTCTCTACCCACCCTTGCCTCCTTCTCCGCGCAGCTCTCGATTCCCCCCTCTCTCTCGCACCCTCCATATTACATCCAGCTCCAGGAGCTCCATCATAGCTCCTCGCTGTCGCTGGGAGGATGTTTTCTCCTCCGCTCGCCCCTTCCACCGTCATTTTCTCTCTACCCACCCTTGCCTCCTTCTCCGCGCAGCTCTCGATTCCCTCCTCTCTCTCGCACCCTCCATATTACATCCAGCTCCAGGAGCTCCATCATAGCTCCTCGCTGTCGCTGGGAGGATGTTTTCTCCTCCGCTCGCCCCTTCCACCGTCATTTTCTCTCTACCCACCCTTGCCTCCTTTTCCGCGCAGCTCTCGATTCCCCCCTCTCTTTCGCACCCTCCATGTCATATTCCGCTCCAGGAGTTCCATCATAGCTCCTCACTGTCGCTGGGAGGATGTTTTCTCCTCCGCTCGCCCCTTCCCCCGTCATTTTCTCTCTACCCACCCTTGCCTCCTTCTCCGCGCAGCTCTCGATTCCCCCCTCTCTTTCGCACCCTCCATGTCATATTCCGCTCCAGGAGTTCCATCATAGCTCCTCACTGTCGCTGGGAGGATGTTTTCTCCTCCGCTCGCCCCTTCCACCGTCATTTTCTCTCCACCCACCCTTGCCTCCTTCTCCGCGCCGCTCTCGATTCCCTCCTCTCTCTCGCACCCTCCATATTACATCCAGCTCCAGGAGCTCCATCATAGCTCCTCGCTGTCGCTGGGAGGATGTTTTCTCCTCTGCTCGCCGCTTCCGCCGTCATTTTCTCTCCACCCACCCTTGCCTCCTTCTCCGCGCCGCTCTCGATTCCCCCCTCTCTTTCGCACCCTCCATGTCATATTTCGCTCCAGGAGTTCCATCATAGCTCCTCACTGTCGCTGGGAGGATGTTTTCTCCTCCGCTCGCCCCTTCCACCGTCATTTTCTCTCTACCCACCCTTGCCTCCTTCTCCGCGCAGCTCTCGATTCCCCCCTCTCTTTCGAACCCTCCATGTCATATTCCGCTCCAGGAGCTCCATCATAGCTCCTCGCTGTCGCTGGGAGGATGTTTTCTCCTCCGCTCGCCCCTTCCACCGTCATTTTCTCTCTACCCACCCTTTCCTCCTTTTCCGCGCAGCTCTCGATTCCCCCCTCTCTTTCGCACCCTCCATGTCATATTCCGCTCCAGGAGCTCCATCATAGCTCCTCGCTGTCGCTGGGAGGATGTTTTCTCCTCCGCTCGCCCCTTCCACCGTCATTTTCTCTCTACCCACCCTTGCCTCCTTCTCCGCGCAGCTCTCGATTCCCCCCTCTCTCTCGCACCCTCCATATTACATCCAGCTCCAGGAGCTCCATCATAGCTCCTCGCTGTCGCTGGGAGGATGTTTTCTCCTCCGCTCGCCCCTTCCACCGTCATTTTCTCTCTACCCACCCTTGCCTCCTTCTCCGCGCAGCTCTCGATTCCCTCCTCTCTCTCGCACCCTCCATATTACATCCAGCTCCAGGAGCTCCATCATAGCTCCTCGCTGTCGCTGGGAGGATGTTTTCTCCTCCGCTCGCCCCTTCCACCGTCATTTTCTCTCTACCCACCCTTGCCTCCTTTTCCGCGCAGCTCTCGATTCCCCCCTCTCTTTCGCACCCTCCATGTCATATTCCGCTCCAGGAGTTCCATCATAGCTCCTCGCTGTCGCTGGGAGGATGTTTTCTCCTCTGCTCGCCGCTTCCGCCGTCATTTTCTCTCCACCCACCCTTGCCTCCTTCTCCGCGCCGCTCTCGATTCCCCCCTCTCTCTCGCACCCACCATGTCATATCCCGCTCCAGGAGCTCCATCATAGCTCCTCGCTGTCGCTGGGAGGATGTTTTCTCCTCCGCTCGCCCCTTCCACCGTCATTTTCTCTCTACCCACCCTTGCCTCCTTTTCCGCGCAGCTCTCGATTCCCCCCTCTCTTTCGCACCCTCCATGTCATATTCCGCTCCAGGAGTTCCATCATAGCTCCTCACTGTCGCTGGGAGGATGTTTTCTCCTCCGCTCGCCCCATCCACCGTCATTTTCTCTCTACCCACCCTTGCCTCCTTCTCCGCGCAGCTATCGATTCCCCCCTCTCTTTCGCACCCTCCATGTCACATTCCGCTCCAGGAGCTCCATCATAGCTCCTCGCTGTCGCTGGGAGGATGTTTTCTCCTCCGCTCGCCCCTTCCACCGTCATTTTCTCTCTACCCACCCTTGCCTCCTTCTCCGCGCAGCTCTCGATTCCCTACTCTTTCTCGCACCCTCCATATTACATCCAGCTCCAGGAGCTCCATCATAGCTCCTCGCTGTCGCTGGGAGGATGTTTTCTCCTCCGCTCGCCCCTTTCACCGTCATTTTCTCTCTACCCACCCTTGCCTCCTTCTCTGCGCAGCTCTCGATTCCCCCCTCTCTTTCGCACCCTCCATGTCATATTCCGCTCCAGGAGCTCCATCATAGCTCCTCGCTGTCGCTGGGAGGATGTTTTCTCCTCCGCTCGCCCCTTCCACCGTCATTTTCTCTCTACCCACCCTTGCCTCCTTCTCCGCGCAGCTCTCGATTCCCTCCTCTCTCTCGCACCCTCCATATTACATCCAGCTCCAGGAGCTCCATCATAGCTCCTCGCTGTCGCTGGGAGGATGTTGTCTCCTCCGCTCGCCCCTTCCACCGTCATTTTCTCTCTACCCACCCTTGCCTCCTTCTCCGCGCAGCTCTCGATTCCCTCCTCTCTCTCGCACCCTCCATATTACATCCAGCTCCAGGAGCTCCATCATAGCTCCTCGCTGTCGCTGGGAGGATGTTTTCTCCTCCGCTCGCCCCTTCCACCGTCATTTTCTCTCTACCCACCCTTGCCTCCTTCTCCGTGCAGCTCTCGATTCCCCCCTCTCTTTCGCACCCTCCATGTCATATTCCGCTCCAGGAGCTCCATCATAGCTCCTCGCTGTCGCTGGGAGGATTTTTCTCCTCCGCTCGCCCCTTCCACCGTCATTTTCTCTCTACCCACCCTTGCCTCCTTCTCCGCGCAGCTCTCGATTCCCTCCTCTCTCTCGCACCCTCCATATTACATCCAGCTCCAGGAGCTCCATCATAGCTCCTCGCTGTCGCTGGGAGGATGTTTTCTCCTCTGCTCGCCGCTTCCGCCGTCATTTTCTCTCCACCCACCCTTGCCTCCTTCTCCGCGCCGCTCTCGATTCCCCCCTCTCTTTCGCACCCTCCATGTCATATTTCGCTCCAGGAGTTCCATCATAGCTCCTCACTGTCGCTGGGAGGATGTTTTCTCCTCCGCTCGCCCCTTCCACCGTCATTTTCTCTCTACCCACCCTTGCCTCCTTCTCCGCGCAGCTCTCGATTCCCCCCTCTCTTTCGAACCCTCCATGTCATATTCCGCTCCAGGAGCTCCATCATAGCTCCTCGCTGTCGCTGGGAGGATGTTTTCTCCTCCGCTCGCCCCTTCCACCGTCATTTTCTCTCTACCCACCCTTTCCTCCTTTTCCGCGCAGCTCTCGATTCCCCCCTCTCTTTCGCACCCTCCATGTCATATTCCGCTCCAGGAGCTCCATCATAGCTCCTCGCTGTCGCTGGGAGGATGTTTTCTCCTCCGCTCGCCCCTTCCACCGTCATTTTCTCTCTACCCACCCTTGCCTCCTTCTCCGCGCAGCTCTCGATTCCCCCCTCTCTCTCGCACCCTCCATATTACATCCAGCTCCAGGAGCTCCATCATAGCTCCTCGCTGTCGCTGGGAGGATGTTTTCTCCTCCGCTCGCCCCTTCCACCGTCATTTTCTCTCTACCCACCCTTGCCTCCTTCTCCGCGCAGCTCTCGATTCCCTCCTCTCTCTCGCACCCTCCATATTACATCCAGCTCCAGGAGCTCCATCATAGCTCCTCGCTGTCGCTGGGAGGATGTTTTCTCCTCCGCTCGCCCCTTCCACCGTCATTTTCTCTCTACCCACCCTTGCCTCCTTTTCCGCGCAGCTCTCGATTCCCCCCTCTCTTTCGCACCCTCCATGTCATATTCCGCTCCAGGAGTTCCATCATAGCTCCTCACTGTCGCTGGGAGGATGTTTTCTCCTCCACTCGCCCCTTCCCCCGTCATTTTCTCTCTACCCACCCTTGCCTCCTTCTCCGCGCAGCTCTCGATTCCCCCCTCTCTTTCGCACCCTCCATGTCATATTCCGCTCCAGGAGTTCCATCATAGCTCCTCACTGTCGCTGGGAGGATGTTTTCTCCTCCGCTCGCCCCTTCCACCGTCATTTTCTCTCTACCCACCCTTGCCTCCTTCTCCGCGCAGCTCTCGATTCCCTCCTCTCTCTCGCACCCTCCATATTACATCCAGCTCCAGGAGCTCCATCATAGCTCCTCGCTGTCGCTGGGAGGATGTTTTCTCCTCTGCTCGCCGCTTCCGCCGTCATTTTCTCTCCACCCACCCTTGCCTCCTTCTCCGCGCCGCTCTCGATTCCCCCCTCTCTTTCGCACCCTCCATGTCATATTTCGCTCCAGGAGTTCCATCATAGCTCCTCACTGTCGCTGGGAGGATGTTTTCTCCTCCGCTCGCCCCTTCCACCGTCATTTTCTCTCTACCCACCCTTGCCTCCTTCTCCGCGCAGCTCTCGATTCCCCCCTCTCTTTCGAACCCTCCATGTCATATTCCGCTCCAGGAGCTCCATCATAGCTCCTCGCTGTCGCTGGGAGGATGTTTTCTCCTCCGCTCGCCCCTTCCACCGTCATTTTCTCTCTACCCACCCTTTCCTCCTTTTCCGCGCAGCTCTCGATTCCCCCCTCTCTTTCGCACCCTCCATGTCATATTCCGCTCCAGGAGCTCCATCATAGCTCCTCGCTGTCGCTGGGAGGATGTTTTCTCCTCCGCTCGCCCCTTCCACCGTCATTTTCTCTCTACCCACCCTTGCCTCCTTCTCCGCGCAGCTCTCGATTCCCCCCTCTCTCTCGCACCCTCCATATTACATCCAGCTCCAGGAGCTCCATCATAGCTCCTCGCTGTCGCTGGGAGGATGTTTTCTCCTCCGCTCGCCCCTTCCACCGTCATTTTCTCTCTACCCACCCTTGCCTCCTTCTCCGCGCAGCTCTCGATTCCCTCCTCTCTCTCGCACCCTCCATATTACATCCAGCTCCAGGAGCTCCATCATAGCTCCTCGCTGTCGCTGGGAGGATGTTTTCTCCTCCGCTCGCCCCTTCCACCGTCATTTTCTCTCTACCCACCCTTGCCTCCTTTTCCGCGCAGCTCTCGATTCCCCCCTCTCTTTCGCACCCTCCATGTCATATTCCGCTCCAGGAGTTCCATCATAGCTCCTCACTGTCGCTGGGAGGATGTTTTCTCCTCCGCTCGCCCCTTCCACCGTCATTTTCTCTCTACCCACCCTTGCCTCCTTCTCCGCGCAGCTCTCGATTCCCTCCTCTCTCTCGCACCCTCCATATTACATCCAGCTCCAGGAGCTCCATCATAGCTCCTCGCTGTCGCTGGGAGGATGTTTTCTCCTCTGCTCGCCGCTTCCGCCGTCATTTTCTCTCCACCCACCCTTGCCTCCTTCTCCGCGCCGCTCTCGATTCCCCCCTCTCTCTCGCACCCACCATGTCATATCCCGCTCCAGGAGCTCCATCATAGCTCCTCGCTGTCGCTGGGAGGATGTTTTCTCCTCCGCTCGCCCCTTCCACCGTCATTTTCTCTCTACCCACCCTTGCCTCCTTTTCCGCGCAGCTCTCGATTCCCCCCTCTCTTTCGCACCCTCCATGTCATATTCCGCTCCAGGAGTTCCATCATAGCTCCTCACTGTCGCTGGGAGGATGTTTTCTCCTCCGCTCGCCCCATCCACCGTCATTTTCTCTCTACCCACCCTTGCCTCCTTCTCCGCGCAGCTATCGATTCCCCCCTCCCTTTCGCACCCTCCATGTCACATTCCGCTCCAGGAGCTCCATCATAGCTCCTCGCTGTCGCTGGGAGGATGTTTTCTCCTCCGCTCGCCCCTTCCACCGTCATTTTCTCTCTACCCACCCTTGCCTCCTTCTCCGCGCAGCTCTCGATTCCCTACTCTCTCTCGCACCCTCCATATTACATCCAGCTCCAGGAGCTCCATCATAGCTCCTCGCTGTCGCTGGGAGGATGTTTTCTCCTCCGCTCGCCCCTTTCACCGTCATTTTCTCTCTACCCACCCTTGCCTCCTTCTCTGCGCAGCTCTCGATTCCCCCCTCTCTTTCGCACCCTCCATGTCATATTCCGCTCCAGGAGCTCCATCATAGCTCCTCGCTGTCGCTGGGAGGATGTTTTCTCCTCCGCTCGCCCCTTCCACCGTCATTTTCTCTCTACCCACCCTTGCCTCCTTCTCCGCGCAGCTCTCGATTCCCTCCTCTCTCTCGCACCCTCCATATTACATCCAGCTCCAGGAGCTCCATCATAGCTCCTCGCTGTCGCTGGGAGGATGTTGTCTCCTCCGCTCGCCCCTTCCACCGTCATTTTCTCTCTACCCACCCTTGCCTCCTTCTCCGCGCAGCTCTCGATTCCCTCCTCTCTCTCGCACCCTCCATATTACATCCAGCTCCAGGAGCTCCATCATAGCTCCTCGCTGTCGCTGGGAGGATGTTTTCTCCTCCGCTCGCCCCTTCCACCGTCATTTTCTCTCTACCCACCCTTGCCTCCTTCTCCGTGCAGCTCTCGATTCCCCCCTCTCTTTCGCACCCTCCATGTCATATTCCGCTCCAGGAGCTCCATCATAGCTCCTCGCTGTCGCTGGGAGGATTTTTCTCCTCCGCTCGCCCCTTCCACCGTCATTTTCTCTCTACCCACCCTTGCCTCCTTCTCCGCGCAGCTCTCGATTCCCTCCTCTCTCTCGCACCCTCCATATTACATCCAGCTCCAGGAGCTCCATCATAGCTCCTCGCTGTCGCTGGGAGGATGTTTTCTCCTCTGCTCGCCGCTTCCGCCGTCATTTTCTCTCCACCCACCCTTGCCTCCTTCTCCGCGCCGCTCTCGATTCCCCCCTCTCTTTCGCACCCTCCATGTCATATTTCGCTCCAGGAGTTCCATCATAGCTCCTCACTGTCGCTGGGAGGATGTTTTCTCCTCCGCTCGCCCCTTCCACCGTCATTTTCTCTCTACCCACCCTTGCCTCCTTCTCCGCGCAGCTCTCGATTCCCCCCTCTCTTTCGAACCCTCCATGTCATATTCCGCTCCAGGAGCTCCATCATAGCTCCTCGCTGTCGCTGGGAGGATGTTTTCTCCTCCGCTCGCCCCTTCCACCGTCATTTTCTCTCTACCCACCCTTTCCTCCTTTTCCGCGCAGCTCTCGATTCCCCCCTCTCTTTCGCACCCTCCATGTCATATTCCGCTCCAGGAGCTCCATCATAGCTCCTCGCTGTCGCTGGGAGGATGTTTTCTCCTCCGCTCGCCCCTTCCACCGTCATTTTCTCTCTACCCACCCTTGCCTCCTTCTCCGCGCAGCTCTCGATTCCCCCCTCTCTCTCGCACCCTCCATATTACATCCAGCTCCAGGAGCTCCATCATAGCTCCTCGCTGTCGCTGGGAGGATGTTTTCTCCTCCGCTCGCCCCTTCCACCGTCATTTTCTCTCTACCCACCCTTGCCTCCTTCTCCGCGCAGCTCTCGATTCCCTCCTCTCTCTCGCACCCTCCATATTACATCCAGCTCCAGGAGCTCCATCATAGCTCCTCGCTGTCGCTGGGAGGATGTTTTCTCCTCCGCTCGCCCCTTCCACCGTCATTTTCTCTCTACCCACCCTTGCCTCCTTTTCCGCGCAGCTCTCGATTCCCCCCTCTCTTTCGCACCCTCCATGTCATATTCCGCTCCAGGAGTTCCATCATAGCTCCTCACTGTCGCTGGGAGGATGTTTTCTCCTCCGCTCGCCCCTTCCCCCGTCATTTTCTCTCTACCCACCCTTGCCTCCTTCTCCGCGCAGCTCTCGATTCCCCCCTCTCTTTCGCACCCTCCATGTCATATTCCGCTCCAGGAGTTCCATCATAGCTCCTCACTGTCGCTGGGAGGATGTTTTCTCCTCCGCTCGCCCCTTCCACCGTCATTTTCTCTCTACCCACCCTTGCCTCCTTCTCCGCGCAGCTCTCGATTCCCCCCTCTCTTTCGAACCCTCCATGTCATATTCCGCTCCAGGAGCTCCATCATAGCTCCTCGCTGTCGCTGGGAGGATGTTTTCTCCTCCGCTCGCCCCTTCCACCGTCATTTTCTCTCTACCCACCCTTGCTACCTTTTCCGCGCAGCTCTCGATTCCCCCCTCTCTTTCGCACCCTCCATGTCATATTCCGCTCCAGGAGTTCCATCATAGCTCCTCACTGTCGCTGGGAGGATGTTTTCTCGTCCACTCGCCCCTTCCACCATCATTTTCTCTCTACCCACCCTTGCCTCCTTCTCCGCGCTGCTCTCGATTCCCCCCTCTCTCTCGCACCCTCCATATTACATCCAGCTCCAGGAGCTCCATCATAGCTCCTCGCTGTCGCTGGGAGGATGTTTTCTCCTCCGCTCGCCGCTTCCGCTGTCATTTTCTCTCTACCCACCCTTGCCTCCTTCTCCGCGCCGCTCTCGATTCCCCCCTCTCTTTCGCACCTTCCATGTCATATTCCGCTCCAGGAGCTCCATCATAGCTCCTCGCTGTCGCTGGGAGGATGTTTTCTCCTCCGCTCGCCCCTTCCACCGTCATTTTCTCTCTACCCACCCTTGCCTCCTTCTCCGCGCAGCTCTAGATTCCCCCCTCTCTCTCGCACCCTCCATATTACATCCAGCTCCAGGAGCTCCATCCTAGCTCCTCGCTGTCGTTGGGAGGATGTTTTCTCCTCCGCTCGCCCCTTCCACCGTCATTTTCTCTCTACCCACCCTTGCCTCCTTCTCCGCGCAGCTCTCGATTCCCTCCTCTCTCTCGCACCCTCCATATTACATCCAGCTCCAGGAGCTCCATCATAGCTCCTCGCTGTCGCTGGGAGGATGTTTTCTCCTCTGCTCGCCGATTCCACCGTCATTTTCTCTCCACCCACCCTTGCCTACTTCTCCGCGCCGCTCTCGATTCCCCCCTCTCTCTCGCACCCACCATGTCATATCCCGCTTCAGGAGCTCCATTATAGCTCCTCACTGTCGCTGGGAGGATGTTTTCTCCTCTGCTCGCCGCTTCCGCTGTCATTTTCTCTCCACCCACCCTTGCCTCCTTCTCTGCGCTGCTCTCGATTCCCCCCTCTCTCTCGCACCCTCCATATTATATCCAGCTCCAGGAGCTCCATCATAGCTCCTCGCTGTCGTTGGAAGGATGTTTTCTCCTCCGCTCGCCGCTTCCGCCGTTATTTTCTCTCCAACCACCCTTGCCTCCTTCTCCGCGCTGCTCTTGATTCCCCCTTCTCTCTCGCACCCTCCATGTCATATCCCGCTCCAGGAGCTCCATCATAGCTCCTCGCTGTCGCTGGGAGGATGTTTTCTCCTCCGCTCGCCCCTTCCACCGTCATTTTCTCTCTACCCACCCTTGCCTCCTTCTCCGCGCAGCTCTCGATTCCCCCCTCTCTTTCGCACCCTCCATGTCATATTCCGCTCCAGGAGCTCCATCATAGCTCCTCGCTGTCGCTGGGAGGATGTTTTCTCCTCCGCTCGCCCCTTCCACCGTCATTTTCTCTCTACCCACCCTTGCCTCCTTCTCCGCGCAGCTCTCGATTCCCTCCTCTCTCTCGCACCCTCCATATTACATCCAGCTCCAGGAGCTCCATCATAGCTCCTCGCTGTTGCTGGGAGGATGTTTTCTCCTCTGCTCGCCGATTCCACCGTCATTTTCTCTCCACCCACCCTTGCCTCCTTCTCCGCGCCGCTCTCGATTCCCCCCTCTCTCTCGCACCCACCATGTCATATCCCACTCCAGGAGCTCCATTATAGCTCCTCACTGTCGCTGGGAGGATGTTTTCTCCTCTGCTCGCCGCTTCCGCTGTCATTTTCTCTCTACCCACCCTTGCCTCCTTCTCCGCGCCGCTCTCGATTCCCCCCTCTCTCTCGCACCCACCATGTCATATCCCGCTCCAGGAGCTCCATTATAGCTCCTGACTGTCGCTGGGAGGATGTTTTCTCCTCCGCTCGCCCCTTCCACCGTCATTTTTTCTCTACCCACCCTTGCCTCCTTCTCCGCGCAGCTCTCGATTCCCTCCTCTCTCTCGCACCCTCCATATTACATCCAGCTCCAGGAGCTCCATCATAGCTCCTCGCTGTCGCTGGGAGGATGTTTTCTCCTCCGCTCGCCCCTTCCACCGTCATTTTCTCTCTACCCACCCTTGCCTCCTTCTCCGCGCAGCTCTCGATTCCCCCCTCTCTTTCGCACCCTCCATGTCATATTCCGCTCCAGGAGCTCCATCATAGCTCCTCGCTGTCGCTGGGAGGATGTTTTCTCCTCCGCTCGCCCCTTCCACCGTCATTTTCTCTCTACCCACCCTTGCCTCCTTCTCCGCGCAGCTCTCGATTCCCTCCTCTCTCTCGCACCCTCCATATTACATCCAGCTCCAGGAGCTCCATCATAGCTCCTCGCTGTCGCTGGGAGGATGTTGTCTCCTCCGCTCGCCCCTTCCACCGTCATTTTCTCTCTACCCACCCTTGCCTCCTTCTCCGCGCAGCTCTCGATTCCCTCCTCTCTCTCGCACCCTCCATATTACATCCAGCTCCAGGAGCTCCATCATAGCTCCTCGCTGTCGCTGGGAGGATGTTTTCTCCTCCGCTCGCCCCTTCCACCGTCATTTTCTCTCTACCCACCCTTGCCTCCTTCTCCGTGCAGCTCTCGATTCCCCCCTCTCTTTCGCACCCTCCATGTCATATTCCGCTCCAGGAGCTCCATCATAGCTCCTCGCTGTCGCTGGGAGGATTTTTCTCCTCCGCTCGCCCCTTCCACCGTCATTTTCTCTCTACCCACCCTTGCCTCCTTCTCCGCGCAGCTCTCGATTCCCTCCTCTCTCTCGCACCCTCCATATTACATCCAGCTCCAGGAGCTCCATCATAGCTCCTCGCTGTCGCTGGGAGGATGTTTTCTCCTCTGCTCGCCGCTTCCGCCGTCATTTTCTCTCCACCCACCCTTGCCTCCTTCTCCGCGCCGCTCTCGATTCCCCCCTCTCTTTCGCACCCTCCATGTCATATTTCGCTCCAGGAGTTCCATCATAGCTCCTCACTGTCGCTGGGAGGATGTTTTCTCCTCCGCTCGCCCCTTCCACCGTCATTTTCTCTCTACCCACCCTTGCCTCCTTCTCCGCGCAGCTCTTGATTCCCCCCTCTCTTTCGAACCCTCCATGTCATATTCCGCTCCAGGAGCTCCATCATAGCTCCTCGCTGTCGCTGGGAGGATGTTTTCTCCTCCGCTCGCCCCTTCCACCGTCATTTTCTCTCTACCCACCCTTTCCTCCTTTTCCGCGCAGCTCTCGATTCCCCCCTCTCTTTCGCACCCTCCATGTCATATTCCGCTCCAGGAGCTCCATCATAGCTCCTCGCTGTCGCTGGGAGGATGTTTTCTCCTCCGCTCGCCCCTTCCACCGTCATTTTCTCTCTACCCACCCTTGCCTCCTTCTCCGCGCAGCTCTCGATTCCCCCTCTCTCTCGCACCCTCCATATTACATCCAGCTCCAGGAGCTCCATCATAGCTCCTCGCTGTCGCTGGGAGGATGTTTTCTCCTCCGCTCGCCCCTTCCACCGTCATTTTCTCTCTACCCACCCTTGCCTCCTTTTCCGCGCAGCTCTCGATTCCCCCCTCTCTTTCGCACCCTCCATGTCATATTCCGCTCCAGGAGTTCCATCATAGCTCCTCACTGTCGCTGGGAGGATGTTTTCTCCTCCGCTCGCCCCTTCCACCGTCATTTTCTCTCTACCCACCCTTGCCTCCTTCTCCGCGCAGCTCTCGATTCCCCCCTCTCTTTCGCACCCTCCATGTCATATTCCGCTCCAGGAGCTCCATCATAGCTCCTCGCTGTCGCTGGGAGGATGTTTTCTCCTCCACTCGCCCCTTCCACCGTCATTTTCTCTCTACCCACCCTTGCCTCCTTCTCCGCGCAGCTCTCGATTCCCCCCTCTCTCTCGCACCCTCCATATTACATCCAGCTCCAGGAGCTCCATCACAGCTCCTCGCTGTCGCTGGGAGGATGTTTTCTCCTCCGCTCGCCCCTTCCACCGTCATTTTCTCTCTACCCACCCTTGCCTCCTTCTCCGTGCAGCTCTCGATTCCCTCCTTTCTCTCGCACCCTCCATATTACATCCAGCTCCAGGAGCTCCATCATAGCTCCTCGCTGTCGCTGGGAGGATGTTTTCTCCTCCGCTCGCCCCTTCCACCGTCATTTTCTCTCTACCCACCCTTGCCTCCTTTTCCGCGCAGCTCTCGATTCCCCCCTCTCTTTCGCACCCTCCATGTCATATTCCGCTCCAGGAGTTCCATCATAGCTCCTCACTGTCGCTGGGAGGATGTTTTCTCCTCCTCTCGCCCCTTCCACCGTCATTTTCTCTCTACCCACCCTTGCCTCCTTTTCCGCGCAGCTCTCGATTCCCCCCTCTCTTTCGCAACCTCCATGTCATATTCCGCTCCAGGAGTTCCATCATAGCTCCTCACTGTCGCTGGGAGGATGTTTTCTCCTCCGCTCGCCCCTTCCCCCGTCATTTTCTCTCTACCCACCCTTGCCTCCTTCTCCGCGCAGCTCTCGATTCCCCCCTCTCTTTCGCACCCTCCATGTCATATTCCGCTCCAGGAGTTCCATCATAGCTCCTCACTGTCGCTGGGAGGATGTTTTCTCCTCCGCTCGCCCCTTCCACCGTCATTTTCTCTGTACCCACCCTTGCCTCCTTCTCCGCGCAGCTCTCGATTCCCCCCTCTCTTTCGAACCCTCCATGTCATATTCCGCTCCAGGAGCTCCATCATAGCTCCTCGCTGTCGCTGGGAGGATGTTTTCTCCTCCGCTCGCCCCTTCCACCGTCATTTTCTCTCTACCCACCCTTGCTACCTTTTCCGCGCAGCTCTCGATTCCCCCCTCTCTTTCGCACCCTCCATGTCATATTCCGCTCCAGGAGTTCCATCATAGCTCCTCACTGTCGCTGGGAGGATGTTTTCTCCTCCGCTCGCCCCTTCCACCGTCATTTTCTCTCTACCCACCCTTGCCTCCTTCTCCGCGCAGCTCTCGATTCCCCCCTCTCTTTCGCACCCTCCATGTCATATTCCGCTCCAGGAGCTCCATCATAGCTCCTCGCTGTCGCTGGGAGGATGTTTCCTCCTCCGCTCGCCCCTTCCACCGTCATTTTCTCTCTACCCACCCTTGCCTCCTTCTCCGCGCAGCTCTCGATTCCCTCCTCTCTCTCGCACCCTCCATATTACATCCAGCTCCAGGAGCTCCATCATAGCTCCTCGCTGTCGGTGGGAGGATGTTTTCTCCTCTGCTCGGCGCTTCCGCCGTCATTTTCTCTCCACCCACCCTTGCCTCCTTTACCGCGCCGCTCTCGATTCCCCCCTCTCTCTCGCACCCACCATGTCATATCCCGCTCCAGGAGCTCCATCATAGCTCCTCGCTGTCGCTGGGAGGATGTTTTCTCCTCCGCTCGCCCCTTCCACCGTCATTTTCTCTCTACCCACCCTTGCCTCCTTTTCCGCGCAGCTCTCGATTCCCCCCTCTCTTTCGCACCCTCCATGTCATATCCCGCTCCAGGAGCTCCATCATAGCTCCTCGCTGTCGCTGGGAGGATGTTTTCTCCTCCGCTCGCCCCTTCCACCGTCATTTTCTCTCTACCCACCCTTGCCTCCTTCTCCGCGCAGCTCTCGATTCCCCCCTCTCTTTCGCACCCTCCATGGCATATTCCGCTCCAGGAGCTCCATCATAGCTCCTCGCTGTCGCTGGGAGGATGTTTTCTCCTCCGCTCGCCCCTTCCACCGTCATTTTCTCTCTACCCACCCTTGCCTCCTTCTCCGCGCAGCTCTCGATTCCCCCCTCTCTCTCGCACCCTCCATATTACATCCAGCTCCAGGAGCTCCATCATAGCTCCTCGCTGTCGCTGGGAGGATGTTTTCTCCTCCGCTCGCCCCTTCCACCGTCATTTTCTCTCTACCCACCCTTGCCTCCTTCTCCGCGCAGCTCTCGATTCCCCCTCTCTTTCGCACCCTCCATGTCATATTCCGCTCCAGGAGCTCCATCATAGCTCCTCGCTGTCGCTGGGAGGATGTTTTCTCCTCCGCTCGCCCCTTCCACCGTCATTTTCTCTCTACCCACCCTTGCCTCCTTCTCCGCGCAGCTCTCGATTCCCTCCTCTCTCTCGCACCCTCCATATTACATCCAGCTCCAGGAGCTCCATCATAGCTCCTCGCTGTCGCTGGGAGGATGTTTTCTCCTCTGCTCGCCGCTTCCGCCGTCATTTTCTCTCCACCCACCCTTGCCTCCTTCTCCGCGCCGCTCTCGATTCCCCCCTCTCTCTCGCACCCACCATGTCATATCCCGCTCCAGGAGCTCCATCATAGCTCCTCCCGGTCGCTGGGAGGATGTTTTCTCCTCCGCTCGCCCCTTCCACCGTCATTTTCTCTCTACCCACCCTTGCCTCCTTTTCCGCACAGCTCTCGATTCCCCCCTCTCTTTCGCACCCTCCATGTCATATTCCGCTCCAGGAGTTCCATCATAGCTCCTCACTGTCGCTGGGAGGATGTTTTCTCCTCCGCTCGCCCCATCCACCGTCATTTTCTCTCTACCCACCCTTGCCTCCTTCTCCGCGCAGCTCTCGATTCCCCCCTCTCTTTCGCACCCTCCATGTCACATTCCGCTCCAGGAGCTCCATCATAGCTCCTCGCTGTCGCTGGGAGGATGTTTTCTCCTCCGCTCGCCCCTTTCACCGTCATTTTCTCTCTACCCACCCTTGCCTCCTTCTCCGCGCAGCTCTCGATTCCCTCCTCTCTCTCGCACCCTCCATATTACATCCAGCTCCAGGAGCTCCATCATAGCTCCTCGCTGTCGCTGGGAGGATGTTGTCTCCTCCGCTCGCCCCTTCCACCGTCATTTTCTCTCTACCCACCCTTGCCTCCTTCTCCGCGCAGCTCTCGATTCCCTCCTCTCTCTCGCACCCTCCATATTACATCCAGCTCCAGGAGCTCCATCATAGCTCCTCGCTGTCGCTGGGAGGATGTTGTCTCCTCCGCTCGCCCCTTCCACCGTCATTTTCTCTCTACCCACCCTTGCCTCCTTCTCCGCGCAGCTCTCGATTCCCTCCTCTCTCTCGCACCCTCCATATTACATCCAGCTCCAGGAGCTCCATCATAGCTCCTCGCTGTCGCTGGGAGGATGTTTTCTCCTCCGCTCGCCCCTTCCACCGTCATTTTCTCTCTACCCACCCTTGCCTCCTTCTCCGTGCAGCTCTCGATTCCCCCCTCTCTTTCGCACCCTCCATGTCATATTCCGCTCCAGGAGCTCCATCATAGCTCCTCGCTGTCGCTGGGAGGATTTTTCTCCTCCGCTCGCCCCTTCCACCGTCATTTTCTCTCTACCCACCCTTGCCTCCTTCTCCGCGCAGCTCTCGATTCCCTCCTCTCTCTCGCACCCTCCATATTACATCCAGCTCCAGGAGCTCCATCATAGCTCCTCGCTGTCGCTGGGAGGATGTTTTCTCCTCTGCTCGCCGCTTCCGCCGTCATTTTCTCTCCACCCACCCTTGCCTCCTTCTCCGCGCCGCTCTCGATTCCCCCCTCTCTTTCGCACCCTCCATGTCATATTTCGCTCCAGGAGTTCCATCATAGCTCCTCACTGTCGCTGGGAGGATGTTTTCTCCTCCGCTCGCCCCTTCCACCGTCATTTTCTCTCTACCCACCCTTGCCTCCTTCTCCGCGCAGCTCTTGATTCCCCCCTCTCTTTCGAACCCTCCATGTCATATTCCGCTCCAGGAGCTCCATCATAGCTCCTCGCTGTCGCTGGGAGGATGTTTTCTCCTCCGCTCGCCCCTTCCACCGTCATTTTCTCTCTACCCACCCTTTCCTCCTTTTCCGCGCAGCTCTCGATTCCCCCCTCTCTTTCGCACCCTCCATGTCATATTCCGCTCCAGGAGCTCCATCATAGCTCCTCGCTGTCGCTGGGAGGATGTTTTCTCCTCCGCTCGCCCCTTCCACCGTCATTTTCTCTCTACCCACCCTTGCCTCCTTCTCCGCGCAGCTCTCGATTCCCCCCTCTCTCTCGCACCCTCCATATTACATCCAGCTCCAGGAGCTCCATCATAGCTCCTCGCTGTCGCTGGGAGGATGTTTTCTCCTCCGCTCGCCCCTTCCACCGTCATTTTCTCTCTACCCACCCTTGCCTCCTTTTCCGCGCAGCTCTCGATTCCCCCCTCTCTTTCGCACCCTCCATGTCATATTCCGCTCCAGGAGTTCCATCATAGCTCCTCACTGTCGCTGGGAGGATGTTTTCTCCTCCGCTCGCCCCTTCCCCCGTCATTTTCTCTCTACCCACCCTTGCCTCCTTCTCCGCGCAGCTCTCGATTCCCCCCTCTCTTTCGCACCCTCCATGTCATATTCCGCTCCAGGAGTTCCATCATAGCTCCTCACTGTCGCTGGGAGGATGTTTTCTCCTCCGCTCGCCCCTTCCACCGTCATTTTCTCTCTACCCACCCTTGCCTCCTTCTCCGCGCAGCTCTCGATTCCCCCCTCTCTTTCGAACCCTCCATGTCATATTCCGCTCCAGGAGCTCCATCATAGCTCCTCGCTGTCGCTGGGAGGATGTTTTCTCCTCCGCTCGCCCCTTCCACCGTCATTTTCTCTCTACCCACCCTTGCTACCTTTTCCGCGCAGCTCTCGATTCCCCCCTCTCTTTCGCACCCTCCATGTCATATTCCGCTCCAGGAGTTCCATCATAGCTCCTCACTGTCGCTGGGAGGATGTTTTCTCCTCCGCTCGCCCCTTCCACCGTCATTTTCTCTCTACCCACCCTTGCCTCCTTCTCCGCGCAGCTCTCGATTCCCCCCTCTCTTTCGCACCCTCCATGTCATATTTCGCTCCAGGAGCTCCATCATAGCTCCTCGCTGTCGCTGGGAGGATGTTTTCTCCTCCGCTCGCCCCTTCCACCGTCATTTTCTCTCTACCCACCCTTGCCTCCTTCTCCGCGCAGCTCTCGATTCCCTCCTCTCTCTCGCACCCTCCATATTACATCCAGCTCCAGGAGCTCCATCATAGCTCCTCGCTGTCGCTGGGAGGATGTTTTCTCCTCTGCTCGGCGCTTCCGCCGTCATTTTCTCTCCACCCACCCTTGCCTCCTTCTCCGCGCAGCTCTCGATTCCCCCCTCTCTCTCGCACCCTCCATATTACATCCAGCTCCAGGAGCTCCATCATAGCTCCTCGCTGTCGCTGGGAGGATGTTTTCTCCTCCGCTCGCCCCTTCCACCGTCATTTTCTCTCTACCCACCCTTGCCTCCTTCTCCGCGCAGCTCTCGATTCCCTCCTCTCTCTCGCACCCTCCATATTACATCCAGCTCCAGGAGCTCCATCATAGCTCCTCGCTGTCGCTGGGAGGATGTTTTCTCCTCCGCTCGCCCCTTCCACCGTCATTTTCTCTCTACCCACTCTTGCCTCCTTTTCCGCGCAGCTCTCGATTCCCCCCTCTCTTTCGCACCCTCCATGTCATATTCCGCTCCAGGAGTTCCATCATAGCTACTCACTGTCGCTGGGAGGATGTTTTCTCCTCCGCTCGCCCCTTCCCCCGTCATTTTCTCTCTACCCACCCTTGCCTCCTTCTCCGCGCAGCTCTCGATTCCCCCCTCTCTTTCGCACCCTCCATGTCATATTCCGCTCCAGGAGTTCCATCATAGCTCCTCACTGTCGCTGGGAGGATGTTTTCTCCTCCGCTCGCCCCTTCCACCGTCATTTTCTCTCTACCCACCCTTGCCTCCTTCTCCGCGCAGCTCTCGATTCCCCCCTCTCTTTCGAACCCTCCATGTCATATTCCGCTCCAGGAGCTCCATCATAGCTCCTCGCTGTCGCTGGGAGGATGTTTTCTCCTCCGCTCGCCCCTTCCACCGTCATTTTCCCTCTACCCACCCTTGCTACCTTTTCCGCGCAGCTCTCGATTCCCCCCTCTCTTTCGCACCCTCCATGTCATATTCCGCTCCAGGAGTTCCATCATAGCTCCTCACTGTCGCTGGGAGGATGTTTTCTCCTCCGCTCGCCCCTTCCACCGTCATTTTCTCTCTACCCACCCTTGCCTCCTTCTCCGCGCAGCTCTCGATTCCCCCCTCTCTTTCGCACCCTCCATGTCATATTTCGCTCCAGGAGCTCCATCATAGCTCCTCGCTGTCGCTGGGAGGATGTTTTCTCCTCCGCTCGCCCCTTCCACCGTCATTTTCTCTCTACCCACCCTTGCCTCCTTCTCCGCGCAGCTCTCGATTCCCTCCTCTCTCTCGCACCCTCCATATTACATCCAGCTCCAGGAGCTCCATCATAGCTCCTCGCTGTCGCTGGGAGGATGTTTTCTCCTCTGCTCGGCGCTTCCGCCGTCATTTTCTCTCCACCCACCCTTGCCTCCTTCTCCGCGCCGCTCTCGATTCCCCCCTCTCTCTCGCACCCACCATGTCATATCCCGCTCCAGGAGCTCCATCATAGCTCCTCGCTGTCGCTGGGAGGATGTTTTCTCCTCCGCTCGCCCCTTCCACCGTCATTTTCTCTCTACCCACCCTTGCCTCCTTTTCCGCGCAGCTCTCGATTCCCCCCTCTCTTTCGCACCCTCCATGTCATATCCCGCTCCAGGAGCTCCATCATAGCTCCTCGCTGTCGCTGGGAGGATGTTTTCTCCTCCGCTCGCCCCTTCCACCGTCATTTTCTCTCTACCCACCCTTGCCTCCTTTTCCGTGCAGCTCTCGATTCCCCCCTCTCTTTCGCACCCTCCATGTCATATCCCGCTCCAGGAGCTCCATCATAGCTCCTCGCTGTCGCTGGGAGGATGTTTTCTCCTCTGCTCGCCGCTTCCGCCGTCATTTTCTCTCCACCCACCCTTGCCTCCTTCTCCGCGCCGCTCTCGATTCCCCCCTCTCTCTCGCACCCACCATGTCATATCCCGCTCCAGGAGCTCCATCATAGCTCCTCGCTGTCGCTGGGAGGATGTTTTCTCCTCCGCTCGGCCCTTCCACTGTCATTTTCTCTCTACCCACCCTTGCCTCCTTTTCCGCGCAGCTCTCGATTCCCCCCTCTCTTTCGCACCCTCCATGTCATATTCCGCTCCAGGAGTTCCATCATAGCTCCTCACTGTCGCTGGGAGGATGTTTTCTCCTCCGCTCGCCCCATCCACCGTAATTTTCTCTCTACCCACCCTTGCCTCCTTCTCCGCGCAGCTCTCGATTCCCCCCTCTCTTTCGCACCCTCCATGTCACATTCCGCTCCAGGAGCTCCATCATAGCTCCTCGCTGTCGCTGGGAGGATGTTTTCTCCTCCGCTTGCCCCTTCCACCGTCATTTTCTCTCTACCCACCCTTGCCTCCTTCTCCGCGCAGCTCTCGATTCCCTACTCTCTCTCGCACCCTCCATATTACATCCAGCTCCAGCAGCTCCATCATAGCTCCTCGCTGTCGCTGGGAGGATGTTTTCTCCTCCGCTCGAACCTTTCACCGTCATTTTCTCTCTACCCACCCTTGCCTCCTTCTCTGCGCAGCTCTCGATTCCCCCCTCTCTTTCGCACCCTCCATGTCATATTCCGCTCCAGGAGCTCCATCATAGCTCCTCGCTGTCGCTGGGAGGATGTTTTTTCCTCCGCTCGCCCCTTCCACCATCATTTTCTCTCTACCCACCCTTGCCTCCTTCTCCGCGCAGCTCTCGATTCCCCCCTCTCTCTCGCACCCCCCATATTACATCCAGCTCCAGGAGCTCCATCAAAGCTCCTCGCTGTCGCTGGGAGGATGTTTTCTCCTCCGCTCGCCCCTTCCACCGTCATTTTCTCTCTACCCACCCTTGCCTCCTTCTCCGCGCAGCTCTCGATTCCCCCTTCTCTCTCGCACCCTCCATGTCATATCCCGCTCCAGGAGTTCCATCATAGCTCCTCACTGTCGCTGGGAGGATGTTTTCTCCTCTGCTCGCCCCTTCCACCATCATTTTCTCTCTACCCACCCTTGCCTCCTTTTCCGCGCAGCTCTCGATTCCCCCCTCTCTTTCGCACCCTCCATGTCATATTCCGCTCCAGGAGTTCTATCATAGCTCCTCACTGTCGCTGGGAGGATGTTTTCTCCTCCGCTCGCCCCTTCCACCATCATTTTCTCTCTACCCACCCTTGCCTCCATCTCCGCGCAGCTCTCGATTCCCCCCTTTCTTTCGCACCCTCCATGTCATATCCCGCTCCAGGAGTTCCATCATAGCTCCTCACTGTCACTGGGAGGATGTTTTCTCCTCCGCTCGCCCCTTCCACCGTCATTTTCTCTCTACCCACCCTTGCTTCCTTCTCCGCGCAGCTCTCGATTCCCTCCTCTCTCTCGCACCCTCCATATTACATCCAGCTCCAGGAGCTCCATCATAGCTCCTCGCTGTCGCTGGGAGGATGTTTTCTCCTCCGCTCGCCCCTTCCACCGTCATTTTCTCTCTACCCACCCTTGCCTCCTTCTCCGTGCAGCTCTCGATTCCCCCCTCTCTTTCGCACCCTCCATGTCATATCCTGCTCCAGGAGCTAAAATCATAGCTCCTCACTGTCGCTGGGAGGATGTTTTCTCCTCCGCTCGCCCCTTCCACCGTCATTTTCTCTCTACCCACCCTTGCCTCCTTCTCCGCGCAGCTCTCGATTCCCCCCTCTCTTTCGCACCCTCCATGTCATATTCCGCTCCAGGAGCTCCATCATAGCTCCTCGCTGTCGCTGGGAGGATGTTTTCTCCTCCGCTCGCCCCTTCCACCATCATTTTCTCTCTACCCACCCTTGCCTCCTTCTCCGCGCAGCTCTCGATTCCCCCCTCTCTTTCGCACCCTCCATGTCATATTCCGCTCCAGGAGCTCCATCATAGCTCCTCGCTGTCGCTGGGAGGATGTTTTCTCCTCCGCTCGCCCCTTCCACCGTCATTTTCTCTCTACCCACCCTTGCCTCCTTTTCCGCACAGCTCTCGATTCCCCCATCTCTTTCGCACCCTCCATGTCATATTCCGCTCCAGGAGCTCCATCATAGCTCCTCGCTGTCGCTGGGAGGATGTTTTCTCCTCCGCTCGCCCCTTCCACCGTCATTTTCTCTCTACCCACCCTTGCCTCCTTCTCCGCTCAGCTCTCGATTCCCCCCTCTCTTTCGCACCCTCTATGTCATATTCCGCTCCAGGAGCTCCATCATAGCTCCTCGCTGTCGCTGGGAGGATGTTTTCTCCTCCGCTCGCCCCTTCCACCGTCATTTTCTCTCTACCCACCCTTGCCTCCTTCCCCGCGCAGCTCTCGATTCCCTCCTCTCTCTCGCACCCTCCATATTACATCCAGCTCTAGGAGCTCCATCATAGCTCCTCGCTGTCGCTGGGAGGATGTTTTCTTCTCTGCTCGCCGCTTCCGCCATCATTTTCTCTCCACCCACCCTTGCCTCCTTCTCCGCGCCGCTCTCGATTCCCCCCTCTCTTTCGCACCTTCCATGTCATATCCCGCTCCAGGAGCTCCATCATAGCTCCTCGCTGTCGCTGGGAGGATGTTTTCTCCTCCGCTCGCCCCTTCCACCGTCATTTTCTCTCTACCCACCCTTGCCTCCTTTTCCACGCAGCTCTCGATTCCCTCCTCTCTCTCGCACCCTCCATATTACATCCAGCTCCAGGAGCTCTATCATAGCTCCTCGCTGTCGCTGGGAGGATGTTTTCTCCTCCGCTCGCCCCTTCCACCGTCATTTTCTCTCTACCCACCCTTGCCTCCTTCTCCGCGCAGCTCTCGATTCCCGCCTCTCTCTCGCACCCTCCATATTACATCCAGCTCCAGGAGCTCCATCATAGCTCCTCGCTGTCGCTGGGAGGATGTTTTCTCCTCCGCTCGCCCCTTCCACCGTCATTTTCTCTCTACCCACCCTTGCCTCCTTCTCCGCGCAGCTCTCGATTCCCCCCTCTCTTTCGCACCCTCCATGTCATATCCTGCTCCAGGAGCTAAAATCATAGCTCCTCACTGTCGCTGGGAGGATGTTTTCTCCTCCGCTCGCCCCTTCCACCGTAATTTTCTCTCTACCCACCCTTGCCTCCTTCTCCGCGCAGCTCTCGATTCCCCCCTCTCTTTCGCACCCTCCATGTCATAATCCGCTCCAGGAGCTCCATCATAGCTCCTCGCTGTCGCTTGGAGGATGTTTTCTCCTCCGCTCGCCCCTTCCACCGTCATTTTCTCTCTACCCACCCTTGCCTCCTTCTCCGCGCAGCTCTCGATTCCCTCCTCTCTCTCGCACCCTCCATATTACATCCAGCTCCAGGAGCTCCATCATAGCTCCTCGCTGTCGCTGGGAGGATGTTTTCTCGTCCGCTCGCCCCTTCCACCATCATTTTCTCTCTACCCACCCTTGCCTCCTTCTCCGCGCTGCTCTCGATTCCCCCCTCTCTCTCGCACCCTCCATATTACATCCAGCTCCAGGAGCTCCATCATAGCTCCTCGCTGTCGCTGGGAGGATGTTTTCTCCTCCGCTCGCCGCTTCCGCTGTCATTTTCTCTCTACCCACCCTTGCCTCCTTCTCCGCGCCGCTCTCGATTCCCCCCTCTCTTTCGCACCTTCCATGTCATATTCCGCTCCAGGAGCTCCATCATAGCTCCTCGCTGTCGCTGGGAGGATGTTTTCTCCTCCGCTCGCCCCTTCCACCTTCATTTTCTCTCTACCCACCCTTGCCTCCTTCTCCGCGCAGCTCTAGATTCCCTCCTCTCTCTCGCACCCTCCATATTACATCCAGCTCCAGGAGCTCCATCCTAGCTCCTCGCTGTCGCTGGGAGGATGTTTTCTCCTCCGCTCGCCCCTTCCACCGTCATTTTCTCCCTACCCACCCTTGCCTCCTTCTCCGCGCAGCTCTCGATTCCCTCCTCTCTCTCGCACCCTCCATATTACATCCAGCTCCAGGAGCTCCATCATAGCTCCTCGCTGTCGCTGGGAGGATGTTTTCTCCTCTGCTCGCCGATTCCACCGTCATTTTCTCTCCACCCACCCTTGCCTACTTCTCCGCGCCGCTCTCGATTCCCCCCTCTCTCTCGCACCCACCATGTCATATCCCGCTTCAGGAGCTCCATTATAGCTCCTCACTGTCGCTGGGAGGATGTTTTCTCCTCTGCTCGCCGCTTCCGCTGTCATTTTCTCTCCACCCACCCTTGCCTTCTTCTCAGCGCTGCTCTCGATTCCCCCCTCTCTCTCGCACCCTCCATATTATATCCAGCTCCAGGAGCTCCATCATAGCTCCTCGCTGTCGCTGGAAGGATGTTTTCTCCTCCGTTCGCCGCTTCCGCCGTTATTTTCTCTCCAACCACCCTTGCCTCCTTCTCCGCGCTGCTCTTGATTCTCTCTCGCACCCTCCATGTCATATCCCGCTCCAGGAGCTCCATCATAGCTCCTCGCTGTCGCTGGGAGGATGTTTTCTCCTCCGCTCGCCCCTTCCACCGTCATTTTCTCTCTACCCACCCTTGCCTCCTTCTCCGCGCAGTTCTCGATTCCCCCCTCTCTTTCGCACCCTCCATGTCATATTCCGCTCCAGGAGCTCCATCATAGCTCCTCGCTGTCGCTGGGAGGATGTTTTCTCCTCCGCTCGCCCCTTCCACCGTCATTTTCTCTCTACCCACCCTTGCCTCCTTCTCCGCGCAGCTCTCGATTCCCTCCTCTCTCTCGCACCCTCCATATTACATCCAGCTCCAGGAGCTCCATCATAGCTCCTCGCTGTTGCTGGGAGGATGTTTTCTCCTCTGCTCGCCGATTCCACCGTCATTTTCTCTCCACCCACCCTTGCCTCCTTCTCCGCGCCGCTCTCGATTCCCCCCTCTCTCTCGCACCCACCATGTCATATCCCACTCCAGGAGCTCCATTATAGCTCCTCACTGTCGCTGGGAGGATGTTTTCTCCTCTGCTCGCCGCTTCCGCTGTCATTTTCTCTCTACCCACCCTTGCCTCCTTCTCCGCGCCGCTCTCGATTCCCCCCTCTCTCTCGCACCCACCATGTCATATCCCGCTCCAGGAGCTCCATTATAGCTCCTGACTGTCGCTGGGAGGATGTTTTCTCCTCCGCTCGCCCCTTCCACCGTCATTTTTTCTCTACCCACCCTTGCCTCCTTCTCCGCGCAGCTCTCGATTCCCTCCTCTCTCTCGCACCCTCCATATTACATCCAGCTCCAGGAGCTCCATCATAGCTCCTCGCTGTCGCTGGGAGGATGTTTTCTCCTCCGCTCGCCCCTTCCACCGTCATTTTCTCTCTACCCACCCTTGCCTCCTTCTCCGCGCAGCTCTCCATTCCCCCCTCTCTTTCGCACCCTCCATGTCATATTCCGCTCCAGGAGCTCCATCATAGCTCCTCGCTGTCGCTGGGAGGATGTTTTCTCCTCCGCTCGCCCCTTCCACCGTCATTTTCTCTCTACCCACCCTTGCCTCCTTCTCCGCGCAGCTCTCGATTCCCTCCTCTCTCTCGCACCCTCCATATTACATCCAGCTCCAGGAGCTCCATCATAGCTCCTCGCTGTCGCTGGGAGGATGTTGTCTCCTCCGCTCGCCCCTTCCACCGTCATTTTCTCTCTACCCACCCTTGCCTCCTTCTCCGTGCAGCTCTCGATTCCCCCCTCTCTTTCGCACCCTCCATGTCATATTCCGCTCCAGGAGCTCCATCATAGCTCCTCGCTGTCGCTGGGAGGATTTTTCTCCTCCGCTCGCCCCTTCCACCGTCATTTTCTCTCTACCCACCCTTGCCTCCTTCTCCGCGCAGCTCTCGATTCCCTCCTCTCTCTCGCACCCTCCATATTACATCCAGCTCCAGGAGCTCCATCATAGCTCCTCGCTGTCGCTGGGAGGATGTTTTCTCCTCTGCTCGCCGCTTCCGCCGTCATTTTCTCTCCACCCACCCTTGCCTCCTTCTCCGCGCCGCTCTCGATTCCCCCCTCTCTTTCGCACCCTCCATGTCATATTTCGCTCCAGGAGTTCCATCATAGCTCCTAACTGTCGCTGGGAGGATGTTTTCTCCTCCGCTCGCCCCTTCCACCGTCATTTTCTCTCTACCCACCCTTGCCTCCTTCTCCGCGCAGCTCTTGATTCCCCCCTCTCTTTCGAACCCTCCATGTCATATTCCGCTCCAGGAGCTCCATCATAGCTCCTTGCTGTCGCTGGGAGGATGTTTTCTCCTCCGCTCGCCCCTTCCACCGTCATTTTCTCTCTACCCACCCTTTCCTCCTTTTCCACGCAGCTCTCGATTCCCCCCTCTCTTTCGCACCCTCCATGTCATATTCCGCTCCAGGAGCTCCATCATAGCTCCTCGCTGTCGCTGGGAGGATGTTTTCTCCTCCGCTCGCCCCTTCCACCGTCATTTTCTCTCTACCCACCCTTGCCTCCTTCTCCGCGCAGCTCTCGATTCCCCCTCTCTCTCGCACCCTCCATATTACATCCAGCTCCAGGAGCTCCATCATAGCTCCTCGCTGTCGCTGGGAGGATGTTTTCTCCTCCGCTCGCCCCTTCCACCGTCATTTTCTCTCTACCCACCCTTGCCTCCTTTTCCGCGCAGCTCTCGATTCCCCCCTCTCTTTCGCACCCTCCATGTCATATTCCGCTCCAGGAGTTCCATCATAGCTCCTCACTGTCGCTGGGAGGATGTTTTCTCCTCCGCTCGCCCCTTCCACCGTCATTTTCTCTCTACCCACCCTTGCCTCCTTCTCCGCGCAGCTCTCGATTCCCCCCTCTCTTTCGCACCCTCCATGTCATATTCCGCTCCAGGAGCTCCATCATAGCTCCTCGCTGTCGCTGGGAGGATGTTTTCTCCTCCGCTCGCCCCTTCCACCGTCATTTTCTCTCTACCCACCCTTGCCTCCTTCTCCGCGCAGCTCTCGATTCCCTCCTCTCTCTCGCACCCTCCATATTACATCCAGCTCCAGGAGCTCCATCATAGCTCCTCGCTGTCGCTGGGAGGATGTTTTCTCCTCCGCTCGCCCCTTCCACCGTCATTTTCTCCCTACCCACCCTTGCCTCCTTTTCCGCGCAGCTCTCGATTCCCCCCTCTCTTTCGCACCCTCCATGTCATATTCCGCTCCAGGAGTTCCATCATAGCTCCTCACTGTCGCTGGGAGGATGTTTTCTCCTCCGCTCGCCCCTTCCCCCGTCATTTTCTCTCTACCCACCCTTGCCTCCTTCTCCGCGCAGCTCTCGATTCCCCCCTCTCTTTCGCACCCTCCATGTCATATTCCGCTCCAGGAGTTCCATCATAGCTCCTCACTGTCGCTGGGAGGATGTTTTCTCCTCCGCTCGCCCCTTCCACCGTCATTTTCTCTCTACCCACCCTTGCCTCCTTCTCCGCGCAGCTCTCGATTCCCCCCTCTCTTTCGAACCCTCCATGTCATATTCCGCTCCAGGAGCTCCATCATAGCTCCTCGCTGTCGCTGGGAGGATGTTTTCTCCTCCGCTCGCCCCTTCCACCGTCATTTTCTCTCTACCCACCCTTGCTACCTTTTCCGCGCAGCTCTCGATTCCCCCCTCTCTTTCGCACCCTCCATGTCATATTCCGCTCCAGGAGTTCCATCATAGCTCCTCACTGTCGCTGGGAGGATGTTTTCTCCTCCGCTCGCCCCTTCCACCGTCATTTTCTCTCTACCCACCCTTGCCTCCTTCTCCGTGCAGCTCTCGATTCCCCCCTCTCTTTCGCACCCTCCATGTCATATTCCGCTCCAGGAGCTCCATCATAGCTCCTCGCTGTCGCTGGGAGGATGTTTTCTCCTCCGCTCGCCCCTTCCACCGTCATTTTCTCTCTACCCACCCTTGCCTCCTTCTCCGCGCAGCTCTCGATTCCCTCCTCTCTCTCGCACCCTCCATATTACATCCAGCTCCAGGAGCTCCATCATAGCTCCTCGCTGTCGCTGGGAGGATGTTGTCTCCTCCGCTCGCCCCTTCCACCGTCATTTTCTCTCTACCCACCCTTGCCTCCTTCTCCGCGCAGCTCTCGATTCCCTCCTCTCTCTCGCACCCTCCATATTACATCCAGCTCCAGGAGCTCCATCATAGCTCCTCGCTGTCGCTGGGAGGATGTTTTCTCCTCCGCTCGCCCCTTCCACCGTCATTTTCTCCCTACCCACCCTTGCCTCCTTTTCCGCGCAGCTCTCGATTCCCCCCTCTCTTTCGCACCCTCCATGTCATATTCCGCTCCAGGAGTTCCATCATAGCTCCTCACTGTCGCTGGGAGGATGTTTTCTCCTCCGCTCGCCCCTTCCCCCGTCATTTTCTCTCTACCCACCCTTGCCTCCTTCTCCGCGCAGCTCTCGATTCCCCCCTCTCTTTCGCACCCTCCATGTCATATTCCGCTCCAGGAGTTCCATCATAGCTCCTCACTGTCGCTGGGAGGATGTTTTCTCCTCCGCTCGCCCCTTCCACCGTCATTTTCTCTCTACCCACCCTTGCCTCCTTCTCCGCGCAGCTCTCGATTCCCCCCTCTCTTTCGCACCCTCCATGTCATATTCCGCTCCAGGAGTTCCATCATAGCTCCTCACTGTCGCTGGGAGGATGTTTTCTCCTCCGCTCGCCCCTTCCACCGTCATTTTCTCTCTACCCACCCTTGCCTCCTTCTCCGTGCAGCTCTCGATTCCCCCCTCTCTTTCGCACCCTCCATGTCATATTCCGCTCCAGGAGCTCCATCATAGCTCCTCGCTGTCGCTGGGAGGATGTTTTCTCCTCCGCTCGCCCCTTCCACCGTCATTTTCTCTCTACCCACCCTTGCCTCCTTCTCCGCGCAGCTCTCGATTCCCTCCTCTCTCTCGCACCCTCCATATTACATCCAGCTCCAGGAGCTCCATCATAGCTCCTCGCTGTCGCTGGGAGGATGTTGTCTCCTCCGCTCGCCCCTTCCACCGTCATTTTCTCTCTACCCACCCTTGCCTCCTTCTCCGCGCAGCTCTCGATTCCCTCCTCTCTCTCGCACCCTCCATATTACATCCAGCTCCAGGAGCTCCATCATAGCTCCTCGCTGTCGCTGGGAGGATGTTTTCTCCTCCGCTCGCCCCTTCCACCGTCATTTTCTCCCTACCCACCCTTGCCTCCTTTTCCGCGCAGCTCTCGATTCCCCCCTCTCTTTCGCACCCTCCATGTCATATTCCGCTCCAGGAGTTCCATCATAGCTCCTCACTGTCGCTGGGAGGATGTTTTCTCCTCCGCTCGCCCCTTCCCCCGTCATTTTCTCTCTACCCACCCTTGCCTCCTTCTCCGCGCAGCTCTCGATTCCCCCCTCTCTTTCGCACCCTCCATGTCATATTCCGCTCCAGGAGTTCCATCATAGCTCCTCACTGTCGCTGGGAGGATGTTTTCTCCTCCGCTCGCCCCTTCCACCGTCATTTTCTCTCTACCCACCCTTGCCTCCTTCTCCGCGCAGCTCTCGATTCCCCCCTCTCTTTCGAACCCTCCATGTCATATTCCGCTCCAGGAGCTCCATCATAGCTCCTCGCTGTCGCTGGGAGGATGTTTTCTCCTCCGCTCGCCCCTTCCACCGTCATTTTCTCTCTACCCACCCTTGCTACCTTTTCCGCGCAGCTCTCGATTCCCCCCTCTCTTTCGCACCCTCCATGTCATATTCCGCTCCAGGAGTTCCATCATAGCTCCTCACTGTCGCTGGGAGGATGTTTTCTCCTCCGCTCGCCCCTTCCACCGTCATTTTCTCTCTACCCACCCTTGCCTCCTTCTCCGTGCAGCTCTCGATTCCCCCCTCTCTTTCGCACCCTCCATGTCATATTCCGCTCCAGGAGCTCCATCATAGCTCCTCGCTGTCGCTGGGAGGATGTTTTCTCCTCCGCTCGCCCCTTCCACCGTCATTTTCTCTCTACCCACCCTTGCCTCCTTCTCCGCGCAGCTCTCGATTCCCTCCTCTCTCTCGCACCCTCCATATTACATCCAGCTCCAGGAGCTCCATCATAGCTCCTCGCTGTCGCTGGGAGGATGTTGTCTCCTCCGCTCGCCCCTTCCACCGTCATTTTCTCTCTACCCACCCTTGCCTCCTTCTCCGCGCAGCTCTCGATTCCCTCCTCTCTCTCGCACCCTCCATATTACATCCAGCTCCAGGAGCTCCATCATAGCTCCTCGCTGTCGCTGGGAGGATGTTTTCTCCTCCGCTCGCCCCTTCCACCGTCATTTTCTCTCTACCCACCCTTGCCTCCTTCTCCATGCAGCTCTCGATTCCCCCCTCTCTTTCGCACCCTCCATGTCATATTCCGCTCCAGGAGCTCCATCATAGCTCCTCGCTGTCGCTGGGAGGATTTTTATCCTCCGCTCGCCCCTTCCACCGTCATTTTCTCTCTACCCACCCTTGCCTCCTTCTCCGCGCAGCTCTCGATTCCCTCCTCTCTCTCGCACCCTCCATATTACATCCAGCTCCAGGAGCTCCATCATAGCTCCTCGCTGTCGCTGGGAGGATGTTTTCTCCTCTGCTCGCCGCTTCCGCCGTCATTTTCTCTCCACCCACCCTTGCCTCCTTCTCCGCGCCGCTCTCGATTCCCCCTTCTCTTTCGCACCCTCCATGTCATATTTCGCTCCAGGAGTTCCATCATAGCTCCTCACTGTCGCTGGGAGGATGTTTTCTCCTCCGCTCGCCCCTTCCACCGTCATTTTCTCTCTACCACCCTTGCCTCCTTCTCCGCGCAGCTCTTGATTCCCCCCTCTCTTTCGAACCCTCCATGTCATATTCCGCTCCAGGAGCTCCATCATAGCTCCTCGCTGTCGCTGGGAGGATGTTTTCTCCTCCGCTCGCCCCTTCCACCGTCATTTTCTCTCTACCCACCCTTTCCTCCTTTTCCGCGCAGCTCTCGATTCCCCCCTCTCTTTCGCACCCTCCATGTCATATTCCGCTCCAGGAGCTCCATCATAGCTCCTCGCTGTCGCTGGGAGGATGTTTTCTCCTCCGCTCGCCCCTTCCATCGTCATTTTCTCTCTACCCACCCTTGCCTCCTTCTCCGCGCAGCTCTCGATTCCCCCTCTCTCTCGCACCCTCCATATTACATCCAGCTCCAGAAACTCCATCATAGCTCCTCGCTGTCGCTGGGAGGATGTTTTCTCCTCCGCTCGCCCCTTCCACCGTCATTTTCTCTCTACCCACCCTTGCCTCCTTTTCCGCGCAGCTCTCGATTCCCCCCTCTCTTTCGCACCCTCCATGTCATATTTCGCTCCAGGAGTTCCATCATAGCTCCTCACTGTCGCTGGGAGGATGTTTTCTCCTCCGCTCGCCCCTTCCACCGTCATTTTCTCTCTACCCACCCTTGCCTCCTTCTCCGCGCAGCTCTCGATTCCCCCCTCTCTTTCGCACCCTCCATGTCATATTCCGCTCCAGGAGCTCCATCATAGCTCCTCGCTGTCGCTGGGAGGATGTTTTCTCCTCCGCTCGCCCCTTCCACCGTCATTTTCTCTCTACCCACCCTTGCCTCCTTCTCCGCGCAGCTCTCGATTCCCTCCTCTCTCTCGCACCCTCCATATTACATCCAGCTCCAGGAGCTCCATCATAGCTCCTCGCTGTCGCTGGGAGGATGTTTTCTCCTCCGCTCGCCCCTTCCACCGTCATTTTCTCCCTACCCACCCTTGCCTCCTTTTCCGCGCAGCTCTCGATTCCCCCCTCTCTTTCGCACCCTCCGTGTCATATTCCGCTCCAGGAGTTCCATCATAGCTCCTCACTGTCGCTGGGAGGATGTTTTCTCCTCCGCTCGCCCCTTCCCCCGTCATTTTCTCTCTACCCACCCTTGCCTCCTTCTCCGCGCAGCTCTCGATTCCCCCCTCTCTTTCGCACCCTCCATGTCATATTCCGCTCCAGGAGTTCCATCATAGCTCCTCACTGTCGCTGGGAGGATGTTTTCTCCTCCGCTCGCCCCTTCCACCGTCATTTTCTCTCTACCCACCCTTGCCTCCTTCTCCGCGCAGCTCTCGATTCCCCCCTCTCTTTCGAACCCTCCATGTCATATTCCGCTCCAGGAGCTCCATCATAGCTCCTCGCTGTCGCTGGGAGGATGTTTTCTCCTCCGCTCGCCCCTTCCACCGTCATTTTCTCTCTACCCACCCTTGCTACCTTTTCCGCGCAGCTCTCGATTCCCCCCTCTCTTTCGCACCCTCCATGTCATATTCCGCTCCAGGAGTTCCATCATAGCTCCTCACTGTCGCTGGGAGGATGTTTTCTCCTCCGCTCGCCCCTTCCACCGTCATTTTCTCTCTACCCACCCTTGCCTCCTTCTCCGTGCAGCTCTCGATTCCCCCCTCTCTTTCGCACCCTCCATGTCATATTCCGCTCCAGGAGCTCCATCATAGCTCCTCGCTGTCGCTGGGAGGATGTTTTCTCCTCCGCTCGCCCCTTCCACCGTCATTTTCTCTCTACCCACCCTTGCCTCCTTCTCCGCGCAGCTCTCGATTCCCTCCTCTCTCTCGCACCCTCCATATTACATCCAGCTCCAGGAGCTCCATCATAGCTCCTCGCTGTCGCTGGGAGGATGTTTTCTCCTCTGCTCGGCGCTTCCGCCGTCATTTTCTCTCCACCCACCCTTGCCTCCTTCTCCGCGCCGCTCTCGATTCCCCCCTCTCTCTCGCACCCACCATGTCATATCCCGCTCCAGGAGCTCCATCATAGCTCCTCGCTGTCGCTGGGAGGATGTTTTCTCCTCCGCTCGCCCCTTCCACCGTCATTTTCTCTCTACCCACCCTTGCCTCCTTTTCCGCGCAGCTCTCGATTCCCCCCTCTCTTTCGCACCCTCCATGTCATATCCCGCTCCAGGAGCTCCATCATAGCTCCTCGCTGTCGCTGGGAGGATGTTTTCTCCTCCGCTCGCCCCTTCCACCGTCATTTTCTCTCTACCCACCCTTGCCTCCTTCTCCGCGCAGCTCTCGATTCCCCCCTCTCTTTCGCACCCTCCATGGCATATTCCGCTCCAGGAGCTCCATCATAGCTCCTCGCTGTCGCTGGGAGGATGTTTTCTCCTCCGCTCGCCCCTTCCACCGTCATTTTCTCTCTACCCACCCTTGCCTCCTTCTCCGCGCAGCTCTCGATTCCCCCCTCTCTCTCGCACCCTCCATATTACATCCAGCTCCAGGAGCTCCATCATAGCTCCTCGCTGTCGCTGGGAGGATGTTTTCTCCTCCGCTCGCCCCTTCCACCGTCATTTTCTCTCTACCCACCCTTGCCTCCTTCTCCGCGCAGCTCTCGATTCCCCCTCTCTTTCGCACCCTCCATGTCATATTCCGCTCCAGGAGCTCCATCATAGCTCCTCGCTGTCGCTGGGAGGATGTTTTCTCCTCCGCTCGCCCCTTCCACCGTCATTTTCTCTCTACCCACCCTTGCCTCCTTCTCTGCGCAGCTCTCGATTCCCTCCTCTCTCTCGCACCCTCCATATTACATCCAGCTCCAGGAGCTCCATCATAGCTCCTCGCTGTCGCTGGGAGGATGTTTTCTCCTCTGCTCGCCGCTTCCGCCGTCATTTTCTCTCCACCCACCCTTGCCTCCTTCTCCGCGCCGCTCTCGATTCCCCCCTCTCTCTCGCACCCACCATGTCATATCCCGCTCCAGGAGCTCCATCATAGCTCCTCGCTGTCGCTGGGAGGATGTTTTCTCCTCCGCTCGCCCCTTCCACCGTCATTTTCTCTCTACCCACCCTTGCCTCCTTTTCCGCGCAGCTCTCGATTCCCCCCTCTCTTTCGCACCCTCCATGTCATATTCCGCTCCAGGAGTTCCATCATAGCTCCTCACTGTCGCTGGGAGGATGTTTTCTCCTCCGCTCGCCCCATCCACCGTCATTTTCTCTCTACCCACCCTTGCCTCCTTCTCCGCGCAGCTATCGATTCCCCCCTCTCTTTCGCACCCTCCATGTCACATTCCGCTCCAGGAGCTCCATCATAGCTCCTCGCTGTCGCTGGGAGGATGTTTTCTCCTCCGCTCGCCCCTTCCACCGTCATTTTCTCTCTACCCACCCTTGCCTCCTTCTCCGCGCAGCTCTCGATTCCCTACTCTCTCTCGCACCCTCCATATTACATCCAGCTCCAGGAGCTCCATCATAGCTCCTCGCTGTCGCTGGGAGGATGTTTTCTCCTCCGCTCGCCCCTTTCACCGTCATTTTCTCTCTACCCACCCTTGCCTCCTTCTCTGCGCAGCTCTCGATTCCCCCCTCTCTTTCGCACCCTCCATGTCATATTCCGCTCCAGGAGCTCCATCATAGCTCCTCGCTGTCGCTGGGAGGATGTTTTCTCCTCCGCTCGCCCCTTCCACCGTCATTTTCTCTCTACCCACCCTTGCCTCCTTCTCCGCGCAGCTCTCGATTCCCTCCTCTCTCTCGCACCCTCCATATTACATCCAGCTCCAGGAGCTCCATCATAGCTCCTCGCTGTCGCTGGGAGGATGTTGTCTCCTCCGCTCGCCCCTTCCACCGTCATTTTCTCTCTACCCACCCTTTCCTCCTTCTCCGCGCAGCTCTCGATTCCCTCCTCTCTCTCGCACCCTCCATATTACATCCAGCTCCAGGAGCTCCATCATAGCTCCTCGCTGTCGCTGGGAGGATGTTTTCTCCTCCGCTCGCCCCTTCCACCGTCATTTTCTCTCTACCCACCCTTGCCTCCTTCTCCGCGCAGCTCTCGATTCCCCCCTCTCTTTCGCACCCTCCATGTCATATTCCGCTCCAGGAGCTCCATCATAGCTCCTCGCTGTCGCTGGGAGGATGTTTTCTCCTCTGCTCGCCCCTTCCACCGTCATTTTCTCTCTACCCACCCTTGCCTCCTTCTCCGCGCAGCTCTCGATTCCCCCCTCTCTCTCGCACCCTCCATATTACATCCAGCTCCAGGAGCTCCATCATAGCTCCTCGCTGTCGCTGGGAGGATGTTTTCTCCTCCGCTCGCCCCTTCCACCGTCATTTTCTCTCTACCCACCCTTGCCTCCTTTTCCGCGCAGCTCTCGATTCCCCCCTCTCTTTCGCACCCTCCATGTCATATTCCGCTCCAGGAGTTCCATCATAGCTCCTCACTGTCGCTGGGAGGATGTTTTCTCCTCCGCTCGCCCCTTTCACCGTCATTTTCTCTCTACCCACCCTTGCCTCCTTCTCCGCGCAGCTCTCGATTCCCCCCTCTCTTTCGCACCCTCCATGTCATATTCCGCTCCAGGAGCTCCATCATAGCTCCTCGCTGTCGCTGGGAGGATGTTTTCTCCTCCGCTCGCCCCTTCCACCGTCATTTTCTCTCTACCCACCCTTGCCTCCTTCTCCGCGCAGCTCTCGATTCCCCCCTCTCTCTCGCACCCTCCATATTACATCCAGCTCCAGGAGCTCCATCATAGCTCCTCGCTGTCGCTGGGAGGATGTTTTCTCCTCCGCTCGCCCCTTCCACCGTCATTTTCTCTCTACCCACCCTTGCCTCCTTCTCCGCGCAGCTCTCGATTCCCTCCTCTCTCTCGCACCCTCCATATTACATCCAGCTCCAGGAGCTCCATCATAGCTCCTCGCTGTCGCTGGGAGGATGTTTTCTCCTCCGCTCGCCCCTTCCACCGTCATTTTCTCTCTACCCACCCTTGCCTCCTTTTCCGCGCAGCTCTCGATTCCCCCCTCTCTTTCGCACCCTCCATGTCATATTCCGCTCCAGGAGTTCCATCATAGCTCCTCACTGTCGCTGGGAGGATGTTTTCTCCTCCGCTCGCCCCTTCCCCCGTCATTTTCTCTCTACCCACCCTTGCCTCCTTCTCCGCGCAGCTCTCGATTCCCCCCTCTCTTTCGCACCCTCCATGTCATATTCCGCTCCAGGAGTTCCATCATAGCTCCTCACTGTCGCTGGGAGGATGTTTTCTCCTCCGCTCGCCCCTTCCACCGTCATTTTCTCTCCACCCACCCTTGCCTCCTTCTCCGCGCCGCTCTCGATTCCCTCCTCTCTCTCGCACCCTCCATATTACATCCAGCTCCAGGAGCTCCATCATAGCTCCTCGCTGTCGCTGGGAGGATGTTTTCTCCTCTGCTCGCCGCTTCCGCCGTCATTTTCTCTCCACCCACCCTTGCCTCCTTCTCCGCGCCGCTCTCGATTCCCCCCTCTCTTTCGCACCCTCCATGTCATATTTCGCTCCAGGAGTTCCATCATAGCTCCTCACTGTCGCTGGGAGGATGTTTTCTCCTCCGCTCGCCCCTTCCACCGTCATTTTCTCTCTACCCACCCTTGCCTCCTTCTCCGCGCAGCTCTCGATTCCCCCCTCTCTTTCGAACCCTCCATGTCATATTCCGCTCCAGGAGCTCCATCATAGCTCCTCGCTGTCGCTGGGAGGATGTTTTCTCCTCCGCTCGCCCCTTCCACCGTCATTTTCTCTCTACCCACCCTTTCCTCCTTTTCCGCGCAGCTCTCGATTCCCCCCTCTCTTTCGCACCCTCCATGTCATATTCCGCTCCAGGAGCTCCATCATAGCTCCTCGCTGTCGCTGGGAGGATGTTTTCTCCTCCGCTCGCCCCTTCCACCGTCATTTTCTCTCTACCCACCCTTGCCTCCTTCTCCGCGCAGCTCTCGATTCCCCCCTCTCTCTCGCACCCTCCATATTACATCCAGCTCCAGGAGCTCCATCATAGCTCCTCGCTGTCGCTGGGAGGATGTTTTCTCCTCCGCTCGCCCCTTCCACCGTCATTTTCTCTCTACCCACCCTTGCCTCCTTCTCCGCGCAGCTCTCGATTCCCTCCTCTCTCTCGCACCCTCCATATTACATCCAGCTCCAGGAGCTCCATCATAGCTCCTCGCTGTCGCTGGGAGGATGTTTTCTCCTCCGCTCGCCCCTTCCACCGTCATTTTCTCTCTACCCACCCTTGCCTCCTTTTCCGCGCAGCTCTCGATTCCCCCCTCTCTTTCGCACCCTCCATGTCATATTCCGCTCCAGGAGTTCCATCATAGCTCCTCGCTGTCGCTGGGAGGATGTTTTCTCCTCTGCTCGCCGCTTCCGCCGTCATTTTCTCTCCACCCACCCTTGCCTCCTTCTCCGCGCCGCTCTCGATTCCCCCCTCTCTCTCGCACCCACCATGTCATATCCCGCTCCAGGAGCTCCATCATAGCTCCTCGCTGTCGCTGGGAGGATGTTTTCTCCTCCGCTCGCCCCTTCCACCGTCATTTTCTCTCTACCCACCCTTGCCTCCTTTTCCGCGCAGCTCTCGATTCCCCCCTCTCTTTCGCACCCTCCATGTCATATTCCGCTCCAGGAGTTCCATCATAGCTCCTCACTGTCGCTGGGAGGATGTTTTCTCCTCCGCTCGCCCCATCCACCGTCATTTTCTCTCTACCCACCCTTGCCTCCTTCTCCGCGCAGCTATCGATTCCCCCCTCTCTTTCGCACCCTCCATGTCACATTCCGCTCCAGGAGCTCCATCATAGCTCCTCGCTGTCGCTGGGAGGATGTTTTCTCCTCCGCTCGCCCCTTCCACCGTCATTTTCTCTCTACCCACCCTTGCCTCCTTCTCCGCGCAGCTCTCGATTCCCTACTCTCTCTCGCACCCTCCATATTACATCCAGCTCCAGGAGCTCCATCATAGCTCCTCGCTGTCGCTGGGAGGATGTTTTCTCCTCCGCTCGCCCCTTTCACCGTCATTTTCTCTCTACCCACCCTTGCCTCCTTCTCTGCGCAGCTCTCGATTCCCCCCTCTCTTTCGCACCCTCCATGTCATATTCCGCTCCAGGAGCTCCATCATAGCTCCTCGCTGTCGCTGGGAGGATGTTTTCTCCTCCGCTCGCCCCTTCCACCGTCATTTTCTCTCTACCCACCCTTGCCTCCTTCTCCGCGCAGCTCTCGATTCCCTCCTCTCTCTCGCACCCTCCATATTACATCCAGCTCCAGGAGCTCCATCATAGCTCCTCGCTGTCGCTGGGAGGATGTTGTCTCCTCCGCTCGCCCCTTCCACCGTCATTTTCTCTCTACCCACCCTTGCCTCCTTCTCCGCGCAGCTCTCGATTCCCTCCTCTCTCTCGCACCCTCCATATTACATCCAGCTCCAGGAGCTCCATCATAGCTCCTCGCTGTCGCTGGGAGGATGTTTTCTCCTCCGCTCGCCCCTTCCACCGTCATTTTCTCTCTACCCACCCTTGCCTCCTTCTCCGTGCAGCTCTCGATTCCCCCCTCTCTTTCGCACCCTCCATGTCATATTCCGCTCCAGGAGCTCCATCATAGCTCCTCGCTGTCGCTGGGAGGATTTTTCTCCTCCGCTCGCCCCTTCCACCGTCATTTTCTCTCTACCCACCCTTGCCTCCTTCTCCGCGCAGCTCTCGATTCCCTCCTCTCTCTCGCACCCTCCATATTACATCCAGCTCCAGGAGCTCCATCATAGCTCCTCGCTGTCGCTGGGAGGATGTTTTCTCCTCTGCTCGCCGCTTCCGCCGTCATTTTCTCTCCACCCACCCTTGCCTCCTTCTCCGCGCCGCTCTCGATTCCCCCCTCTCTTTCGCACCCTCCATGTCATATTTCGCTCCAGGAGTTCCATCATAGCTCCTCACTGTCGCTGGGAGGATGTTTTCTCCTCCGCTCGCCCCTTCCACCGTCATTTTCTCTCTACCCACCCTTGCCTCCTTCTCCGCGCAGCTCTCGATTCCCCCCTCTCTTTCGAACCCTCCATGTCATATTCCGCTCCAGGAGCTCCATCATAGCTCCTCGCTGTCGCTGGGAGGATGTTTTCTCCTCCGCTCGCCCCTTCCACCGTCATTTTCTCTCTACCCACCCTTTCCTCCTTTTCCGCGCAGCTCTCGATTCCCCCCTCTCTTTCGCACCCTCCATGTCATATTCCGCTCCAGGAGCTCCATCATAGCTCCTCGCTGTCGCTGGGAGGATGTTTTCTCCTCCGCTCGCCCCTTCCACCGTCATTTTCTCTCTACCCACCCTTGCCTCCTTCTCCGCGCAGCTCTCGATTCCCCCCTCTCTCTCGCACCCTCCATATTACATCCAGCTCCAGGAGCTCCATCATAGCTCCTCGCTGTCGCTGGGAGGATGTTTTCTCCTCCGCTCGCCCCTTCCACCGTCATTTTCTCTCTACCCACCCTTGCCTCCTTCTCCGCGCAGCTCTCGATTCCCTCCTCTCTCTCGCACCCTCCATATTACATCCAGCTCCAGGAGCTCCATCATAGCTCCTCGCTGTCGCTGGGAGGATGTTTTCTCCTCCGCTCGCCCCTTCCACCGTCATTTTCTCTCTACCCACCCTTGCCTCCTTTTCCGCGCAGCTCTCGATTCCCCCCTCTCTTTCGCACCCTCCATGTCATATTCCGCTCCAGGAGTTCCATCATAGCTCCTCACTGTCGCTGGGAGGATGTTTTCTCCTCCACTCGCCCCTTCCCCCGTCATTTTCTCTCTACCCACCCTTGCCTCCTTCTCCGCGCAGCTCTCGATTCCCCCCTCTCTTTCGCACCCTCCATGTCATATTCCGCTCCAGGAGTTCCATCATAGCTCCTCACTGTCGCTGGGAGGATGTTTTCTCCTCCGCTCGCCCCTTCCACCGTCATTTTCTCTCTACCCACCCTTGCCTCCTTCTCCGCGCAGCTCTCGATTCCCTCCTCTCTCTCGCACCCTCCATATTACATCCAGCTCCAGGAGCTCCATCATAGCTCCTCGCTGTCGCTGGGAGGATGTTTTCTCCTCTGCTCGCCGCTTCCGCCGTCATTTTCTCTCCACCCACCCTTGCCTCCTTCTCCGCGCCGCTCTCGATTCCCCCCTCTCTTTCGCACCCTCCATGTCATATTTCGCTCCAGGAGTTCCATCATAGCTCCTCACTGTCGCTGGGAGGATGTTTTCTCCTCCGCTCGCCCCTTCCACCGTCATTTTCTCTCTACCCACCCTTGCCTCCTTCTCCGCGCAGCTCTCGATTCCCCCCTCTCTTTCGAACCCTCCATGTCATATTCCGCTCCAGGAGCTCCATCATAGCTCCTCGCTGTCGCTGGGAGGATGTTTTCTCCTCCGCTCGCCCCTTCCACCGTCATTTTCTCTCTACCCACCCTTTCCTCCTTTTCCGCGCAGCTCTCGATTCCCCCCTCTCTTTCGCACCCTCCATGTCATATTCCGCTCCAGGAGCTCCATCATAGCTCCTCGCTGTCGCTGGGAGGATGTTTTCTCCTCCGCTCGCCCCTTCCACCGTCATTTTCTCTCTACCCACCCTTGCCTCCTTCTCCGCGCAGCTCTCGATTCCCCCCTCTCTCTCGCACCCTCCATATTACATCCAGCTCCAGGAGCTCCATCATAGCTCCTCGCTGTCGCTGGGAGGATGTTTTCTCCTCCGCTCGCCCCTTCCACCGTCATTTTCTCTCTACCCACCCTTGCCTCCTTCTCCGCGCAGCTCTCGATTCCCTCCTCTCTCTCGCACCCTCCATATTACATCCAGCTCCAGGAGCTCCATCATAGCTCCTCGCTGTCGCTGGGAGGATGTTTTCTCCTCCGCTCGCCCCTTCCACCGTCATTTTCTCTCTACCCACCCTTGCCTCCTTTTCCGCGCAGCTCTCGATTCCCCCCTCTCTTTCGCACCCTCCATGTCATATTCCGCTCCAGGAGTTCCATCATAGCTCCTCACTGTCGCTGGGAGGATGTTTTCTCCTCCGCTCGCCCCTTCCACCGTCATTTTCTCTCTACCCACCCTTGCCTCCTTCTCCGCGCAGCTCTCGATTCCCTCCTCTCTCTCGCACCCTCCATATTACATCCAGCTCCAGGAGCTCCATCATAGCTCCTCGCTGTCGCTGGGAGGATGTTTTCTCCTCTGCTCGCCGCTTCCGCCGTCATTTTCTCTCCACCCACCCTTGCCTCCTTCTCCGCGCCGCTCTCGATTCCCCCCTCTCTCTCGCACCCACCATGTCATATCCCGCTCCAGGAGCTCCATCATAGCTCCTCGCTGTCGCTGGGAGGATGTTTTCTCCTCCGCTCGCCCCTTCCACCGTCATTTTCTCTCTACCCACCCTTGCCTCCTTTTCCGCGCAGCTCTCGATTCCCCCCTCTCTTTCGCACCCTCCATGTCATATTCCGCTCCAGGAGTTCCATCATAGCTCCTCACTGTCGCTGGGAGGATGTTTTCTCCTCCGCTCGCCCCATCCACCGTCATTTTCTCTCTACCCACCCTTGCCTCCTTCTCCGCGCAGCTATCGATTCCCCCCTCTCTTTCGCACCCTCCATGTCACATTCCGCTCCAGGAGCTCCATCATAGCTCCTCGCTGTCGCTGGGAGGATGTTTTCTCCTCCGCTCGCCCCTTCCACCGTCATTTTCTCTCTACCCACCCTTGCCTCCTTCTCCGCGCAGCTCTCGATTCCCTACTCTCTCTCGCACCCTCCATATTACATCCAGCTCCAGGAGCTCCATCATAGCTCCTCGCTGTCGCTGGGAGGATGTTTTCTCCTCCGCTCGCCCCTTTCACCGTCATTTTCTCTCTACCCACCCTTGCCTCCTTCTCTGCGCAGCTCTCGATTCCCCCCTCTCTTTCGCACCCTCCATGTCATATTCCGCTCCAGGAGCTCCATCATAGCTCCTCGCTGTCGCTGGGAGGATGTTTTCTCCTCCGCTCGCCCCTTCCACCGTCATTTTCTCTCTACCCACCCTTGCCTCCTTCTCCGCGCAGCTCTCGATTCCCTCCTCTCTCTCGCACCCTCCATATTACATCCAGCTCCAGGAGCTCCATCATAGCTCCTCGCTGTCGCTGGGAGGATGTTGTCTCCTCCGCTCGCCCCTTCCACCGTCATTTTCTCTCTACCCACCCTTGCCTCCTTCTCCGCGCAGCTCTCGATTCCCTCCTCTCTCTCGCACCCTCCATATTACATCCAGCTCCAGGAGCTCCATCATAGCTCCTCGCTGTCGCTGGGAGGATGTTTTCTCCTCCGCTCGCCCCTTCCACCGTCATTTTCTCTCTACCCACCCTTGCCTCCTTCTCCGTGCAGCTCTCGATTCCCCCCTCTCTTTCGCACCCTCCATGTCATATTCCGCTCCAGGAGCTCCATCATAGCTCCTCGCTGTCGCTGGGAGGATTTTTCTCCTCCGCTCGCCCCTTCCACCGTCATTTTCTCTCTACCCACCCTTGCCTCCTTCTCCGCGCAGCTCTCGATTCCCTCCTCTCTCTCGCACCCTCCATATTACATCCAGCTCCAGGAGCTCCATCATAGCTCCTCGCTGTCGCTGGGAGGATGTTTTCTCCTCTGCTCGCCGCTTCCGCCGTCATTTTCTCTCCACCCACCCTTGCCTCCTTCTCCGCGCCGCTCTCGATTCCCCCCTCTCTTTCGCACCCTCCATGTCATATTTCGCTCCAGGAGTTCCATCATAGCTCCTCACTGTCGCTGGGAGGATGTTTTCTCCTCCGCTCGCCCCTTCCACCGTCATTTTCTCTCTACCCACCCTTGCCTCCTTCTCCGCGCAGCTCTCGATTCCCCCCTCTCTTTCGAACCCTCCATGTCATATTCCGCTCCAGGAGCTCCATCATAGCTCCTCGCTGTCGCTGGGAGGATGTTTTCTCCTCCGCTCGCCCCTTCCACCGTCATTTTCTCTCTACCCACCCTTTCCTCCTTTTCCGCGCAGCTCTCGATTCCCCCCTCTCTTTCGCACCCTCCATGTCATATTCCGCTCCAGGAGCTCCATCATAGCTCCTCGCTGTCGCTGGGAGGATGTTTTCTCCTCCGCTCGCCCCTTCCACCGTCATTTTCTCTCTACCCACCCTTGCCTCCTTCTCCGCGCAGCTCTCGATTCCCCCCTCTCTCTCGCACCCTCCATATTACATCCAGCTCCAGGAGCTCCATCATAGCTCCTCGCTGTCGCTGGGAGGATGTTTTCTCCTCCGCTCGCCCCTTCCACCGTCATTTTCTCTCTACCCACCCTTGCCTCCTTCTCCGCGCAGCTCTCGATTCCCTCCTCTCTCTCGCACCCTCCATATTACATCCAGCTCCAGGAGCTCCATCATAGCTCCTCGCTGTCGCTGGGAGGATGTTTTCTCCTCCGCTCGCCCCTTCCACCGTCATTTTCTCTCTACCCACCCTTGCCTCCTTTTCCGCGCAGCTCTCGATTCCCCCCTCTCTTTCGCACCCTCCATGTCATATTCCGCTCCAGGAGTTCCATCATAGCTCCTCACTGTCGCTGGGAGGATGTTTTCTCCTCCGCTCGCCCCTTCCCCCGTCATTTTCTCTCTACCCACCCTTGCCTCCTTCTCCGCGCAGCTCTCGATTCCCCCCTCTCTTTCGCACCCTCCATGTCATATTCCGCTCCAGGAGTTCCATCATAGCTCCTCACTGTCGCTGGGAGGATGTTTTCTCCTCCGCTCGCCCCTTCCACCGTCATTTTCTCTCTACCCACCCTTGCCTCCTTCTCCGCGCAGCTCTCGATTCCCCCCTCTCTTTCGAACCCTCCATGTCATATTCCGCTCCAGGAGCTCCATCATAGCTCCTCGCTGTCGCTGGGAGGATGTTTTCTCCTCCGCTCGCCCCTTCCACCGTCATTTTCTCTCTACCCACCCTTGCTACCTTTTCCGCGCAGCTCTCGATTCCCCCCTCTCTTTCGCACCCTCCATGTCATATTCCGCTCCAGGAGTTCCATCATAGCTCCTCACTGTCGCTGGGAGGATGTTTTCTCGTCCACTCGCCCCTTCCACCATCATTTTCTCTCTACCCACCCTTGCCTCCTTCTCCGCGCTGCTCTCGATTCCCCCCTCTCTCTCGCACCCTCCATATTACATCCAGCTCCAGGAGCTCCATCATAGCTCCTCGCTGTCGCTGGGAGGATGTTTTCTCCTCCGCTCGCCGCTTCCGCTGTCATTTTCTCTCTACCCACCCTTGCCTCCTTCTCCGCGCCGCTCTCGATTCCCCCCTCTCTTTCGCACCTTCCATGTCATATTCCGCTCCAGGAGCTCCATCATAGCTCCTCGCTGTCGCTGGGAGGATGTTTTCTCCTCCGCTCGCCCCTTCCACCGTCATTTTCTCTCTACCCACCCTTGCCTCCTTCTCCGCGCAGCTCTAGATTCCCTCCTCTCTCTCGCACCCTCCATATTACATCCAGCTCCAGGAGCTCCATCCTAGCTCCTCGCTGTCGTTGGGAGGATGTTTTCTCCTCCGCTCGCCCCTTCCACCGTCATTTTCTCTCTACCCACCCTTGCCTCCTTCTCCGCGCAGCTCTCGATTCCCTCCTCTCTCTCGCACCCTCCATATTACATCCAGCTCCAGGAGCTCCATCATAGCTCCTCGCTGTCGCTGGGAGGATGTTTTCTCCTCTGCTCGCCGATTCCACCGTCATTTTCTCTCCACCCACCCTTGCCTACTTCTCCGCGCCGCTCTCGATTCCCCCCTCTCTCTCGCACCCACCATGTCATATCCCGCTTCAGGAGCTCCATTATAGCTCCTCACTGTCGCTGGGAGGATGTTTTCTCCTCTGCTCGCCGCTTCCGCTGTCATTTTCTCTCCACCCACCCTTGCCTCCTTCTCTGCGCTGCTCTCGATTCCCCCCTCTCTCTCGCACCCTCCATATTATATCCAGCTCCAGGAGCTCCATCATAGCTCCTCGCTGTCGTTGGAAGGATGTTTTCTCCTCCGCTCGCCGCTTCCGCCGTTATTTTCTCTCCAACCACCCTTGCCTCCTTCTCCGCGCTGCTCTTGATTCCCCCTTCTCTCTCGCACCCTCCATGTCATATCCCGCTCCAGGAGCTCCATCATAGCTCCTCGCTGTCGCTGGGAGGATGTTTTCTCCTCCGCTCGCCCCTTCCACCGTCATTTTCTCTCTACCCACCCTTGCCTCCTTCTCCGCGCAGCTCTCGATTCCCCCCTCTCTTTCGCACCCTCCATGTCATATTCCGCTCCAGGAGCTCCATCATAGCTCCTCGCTGTCGCTGGGAGGATGTTTTCTCCTCCGCTCGCCCCTTCCACCGTCATTTTCTCTCTACCCACCCTTGCCTCCTTCTCCGCGCAGCTCTCGATTCCCTCCTCTCTCTCGCACCCTCCATATTACATCCAGCTCCAGGAGCTCCATCATAGCTCCTCGCTGTTGCTGGGAGGATGTTTTCTCCTCTGCTCGCCGATTCCACCGTCATTTTCTCTCCACCCACCCTTGCCTCCTTCTCCGCGCCGCTCTCGATTCCCCCCTCTCTCTCGCACCCACCATGTCATATCCCACTCCAGGAGCTCCATTATAGCTCCTCACTGTCGCTGGGAGGATGTTTTCTCCTCTGCTCGCCGCTTCCGCTGTCATTTTCTCTCTACCCACCCTTGCCTCCTTCTCCGCGCCGCTCTCGATTCCCCCCTCTCTCTCGCACCCACCATGTCATATCCCGCTCCAGGAGCTCCATTATAGCTCCTGACTGTCGCTGGGAGGATGTTTTCTCCTCCGCTCGCCCCTTCCACCGTCATTTTTTCTCTACCCACCCTTGCCTCCTTCTCCGCGCAGCTCTCGATTCCCTCCTCTCTCTCGCACCCTCCATATTACATCCAGCTCCAGGAGCTCCATCATAGCTCCTCGCTGTCGCTGGGAGGATGTTTTCTCCTCCGCTCGCCCCTTCCACCGTCATTTTCTCTCTACCCACCCTTGCCTCCTTCTCCGCGCAGCTCTCGATTCCCCCCTCTCTTTCGCACCCTCCATGTCATATTCCGCTCCAGGAGCTCCATCATAACTCCTCGCTGTCGCTGGGAGGATGTTTTCTCCTCCGCTCGCCCCTTCCACCGTCATTTTCTCTCTACCCACCCTTGCCTCCTTCTCCGCGCAGCTCTCGATTCCCTCCTCTCTCTCGCACCCTCCATATTACATCCAGCTCCAGGAGCTCCATCATAGCTCCTCGCTGTCGCTGGGAGGATGTTGTCTCCTCCGCTCGCCCCTTCCACCGTCATTTTCTCTCTACCCACCCTTGCCTCCTTCTCCGCGCAGCTCTCGATTCCCTCCTCTCTCTCGCACCCTCCATATTACATCCAGCTCCAGGAGCTCCATCATAGCTCCTCGCTGTCGCTGGGAGGATGTTTTCTCCTCCGCTCGCCCCTTCCACCGTCATTTTCTCTCTACCCACCCTTGCCTCCTTCTCCGTGCAGCTCTCGATTCCCCCCTCTCTTTCGCACCCTCCATGTCATATTCCGCTCCAGGAGCTCCATCATAGCTCCTCGCTGTCGCTGGGAGGATTTTTCTCCTCCGCTCGCCCCTTCCACCGTCATTTTCTCTCTACCCACCCTTGCCTCCTTCTCCGCACAGCTCTCGATTCCCTCCTCTCTCTCGCACCCTCCATATTACATCCAGCTCCAGGAGCTCCATCATAGCTCCTCGCTGTCGCTGGGAGGATGTTTTCTCCTCTGCTCGCCGCTTCCGCCGTCATTTTCTCTCCACCCACCCTTGCCTCCTTCTCCGCGCCGCTCTCGATTCCCCCCTCTCTTTCGCACCCTCCATGTCATATTTCGCTCCAGGAGTTCCATCATAGCTCCTCACTGTCGCTGGGAGGATGTTTTCTCCTCCGCTCGCCCCTTCCACCGTCATTTTCTCTCTACCCACCCTTGCCTCCTTCTCCGCGCAGCTCTTGATTCCCCCCTCTCTTTCGAACCCTCCATGTCATATTCCGCTCCAGGAGCTCCATCATAGCTCCTCGCTGTCGCTGGGAGGATGTTTTCTCCTCCGCTCGCCCCTTCCACCGTCATTTTCTCTCTACCCACCCTTTCCTCCTTTTCCGCGCAGCTCTCGATTCCCCCCTCTCTTTCGCACCCTCCATGTCATATTCCGCTCCAGGAGCTCCATCATAGCTCCTCGCTGTCGCTGGGAGGATGTTTTCTCCTCCGCTCGCCCCTTCCACCGTCATTTTCTCTCTACCCACCCTTGCCTCCTTCTCCGCGCAGCTCTCGATTCCCCCTCTCTCTCGCACCCTCCATATTACATCCAGCTCCAGGAGCTCCATCATAGCTCCTCGCTGTCGCTGGGAGGATGTTTTCTCCTCCGCTCGCCCCTTCCACCGTCATTTTCTCTCTACCCACCCTTGCCTCCTTTTCCGCGCAGCTCTCGATTCCCCCCTCTCTTTCGCACCCTCCATGTCATATTCCGCTCCAGGAGCTCCATCATAGCTCCTCGCTGTCGCTGGGAGGATGTTTTCTCCTCCACTCGCCCCTTCCACCGTCATTTTCTCTCTACCCACCCTTGCCTCCTTCTCCGCGCAGCTCTCGATTCCCCCCTCTCTCTCGCACCCTCCATATTACATCCAGCTCCAGGAGCTCCATCACAGCTCCTCGCTGTCGCTGGGAGGATGTTTTCTCCTCCGCTCGCCCCTTCCACCGTCATTTTCTCTCTACCCACCCTTGCCTCCTTCTCCGTGCAGCTCTCGATTCCCTCCTTTCTCTCGCACCCTCCATATTACATCCAGCTCCAGGAGCTCCATCATAGCTCCTCGCTGTCGCTGGGAGGATGTTTTCTCCTCCGCTCGCCCCTTCCACCGTCATTTTCTCTCTACCCACCCTTGCCTCCTTTTCCGCGCAGCTCTCGATTCCCCCCTCTCTTTCGCACCCTCCATGTCATATTCCGCTCCAGGAGTTCCATCATAGCTCCTCACTGTCGCTGGGAGGATGTTTTCTCCTCCTCTCGCCCCTTCCACCGTCATTTTCTCTCTACCCACCCTTGCCTCCTTTTCCGCGCAGCTCTCGATTCCCCCCTCTCTTTCGCAACCTCCATGTCATATTCCGCTCCAGGAGTTCCATCATAGCTCCTCACTGTCGCTGGGAGGATGTTTTCTCCTCCGCTCGCCCCTTCCCCCGTCATTTTCTCTCTACCCACCCTTGCCTCCTTCTCCGCGCAGCTCTCGATTCCCCCCTCTCTTTCGCACCCTCCATGTCATATTCCGCTCCAGGAGTTCCATCATAGCTCCTCACTGTCGCTGGGAGGATGTTTTCTCCTCCGCTCGCCCCTTCCACCGTCATTTTCTCTGTACCCACCCTTGCCTCCTTCTCCGCGCAGCTCTCGATTCCCCCCTCTCTTTCGAACCCTCCATGTCATATTCCGCTCCAGGAGCTCCATCATAGCTCCTCGCTGTCGCTGGGAGGATGTTTTCTCCTCCGCTCGCCCCTTCCACCGTCATTTTCTCTCTACCCACCCTTGCTACCTTTTCCGCGCAGCTCTCGATTCCCCCCTCTCTTTCGCACCCTCCATGTCATATTCCGCTCCAGGAGTTCCATCATAGCTCCTCACTGTCGCTGGGAGGATGTTTTCTCCTCCGCTCGCCCCTTCCACCGTCATTTTCTCTCTACCCACCCTTGCCTCCTTCTCCGCGCAGCTCTCGATTCCCCCCTCTCTTTCGCACCCTCCATGTCATATTCCGCTCCAGGAGCTCCATCATAGCTCCTCGCTGTCGCTGGGAGGATGTTTTCTCCTCCGCTCGCCCCTTCCACCGTCATTTTCTCTCTACCCACCCTTGCCTCCTTCTCCGCGCAGCTCTCGATTCCCTCCTCTCTCTCGCACCCTCCATATTACATCCAGCTCCAGGAGCTCCATCATAGCTCCTCGCTGTCGGTGGGAGGATGTTTTCTCCTCTGCTCGGCGCTTCCGCCGTCATTTTCTCTCCACCCACCCTTGCCTCCTTTACCGCGCCGCTCTCGATTCCCCCCTCTCTCTCGCACCCACCATGTCATATCCCGCTCCAGGAGCTCCATCATAGCTCCTCGCTGTCGCTGGGAGGATGTTTTCTCCTCCGCTCGCCCCTTCCACCGTCATTTTCTCTCTACCCACCCTTGCCTCCTTTTCCGCGCAGCTCTCGATTCCCCCCTCTCTTTCGCACCCTCCATGTCATATCCCGCTCCAGGAGCTCCATCATAGCTCCTCGCTGTCGCTGGGAGGATGTTTTCTCCTCCGCTCGCCCCTTCCACCGTCATTTTCTCTCTACCCACCCTTGCCTCCTTCTCCGCGCAGCTCTCGATTCCCCCCTCTCTTTCGCACCCTCCATGGCATATTCCGCTCCAGGAGCTCCATCATAGCTCCTCGCTGTCGCTGGGAGGATGTTTTCTCCTCCGCTCGCCCCTTCCACCGTCATTTTCTCTCTACCCACCCTTGCCTCCTTCTCCGCGCAGCTCTCGATTCCCCCCTCTCTCTCGCACCCTCCATATTACATCCAGCTCCAGGAGCTCCATCATAGCTCCTCGCTGTCGCTGGGAGGATGTTTTCTCCTCCGCTCGCCCCTTCCACCGTCATTTTCTCTCTACCCACCCTTGCCTCCTTCTCCGCGCAGCTCTCGATTCCCCCTCTCTTTCGCACCCTCCATGTCATATTCCGCTCCAGGAGCTCCATCATAGCTCCTCGCTGTCGCTGGGAGGATGTTTTCTCCTCCGCTCGCCCCTTCCACCGTCATTTTCTCTCTACCCACCCTTGCCTCCTTCTCCGCGCAGCTCTCGATTCCCTCCTCTCTCTCGCACCCTCCATATTACATCCAGCTCCAGGAGCTCCATCATAGCTCCTCGCTGTCGCTGGGAGGATGTTTTCTCCTCTGCTCGCCGCTTCCGCCGTCATTTTCTCTCCACCCACCCTTGCCTCCTTCTCCGCGCCGCTCTCGATTCCCCCCTCTCTCTCGCACCCACCATGTCATATCCCGCTCCAGGAGCTCCATCATAGCTCCTCCCGGTCGCTGGGAGGATGTTTTCTCCTCCGCTCGCCCCTTCCACCGTCATTTTCTCTCTACCCACCCTTGCCTCCTTTTCCGCGCAGCTCTCGATTCCCCCCTCTCTTTCGCACCCTCCATGTCATATTCCGCTCCAGGAGTTCCATCATAGCTCCTCACTGTCGCTGGGAGGATGTTTTCTCCTCCGCTCGCCCCATCCACCGTCATTTTCTCTCTACCCACCCTTGCCTCCTTCTCCGCGCAGCTCTCGATTCCCCCCTCTCTTTCGCACCCTCCATGTCACATTCCGCTCCAGGAGCTCCATCATAGCTCCTCGCTGTCGCTGGGAGGATGTTTTCTCCTCCGCTCGCCCCTTTCACCGTCATTTTCTCTCTACCCACCCTTGCCTCCTTCTCCGCGCAGCTCTCGATTCCCTCCTCTCTCTCGCACCCTCCATATTACATCCAGCTCCAGGAGCTCCATCATAGCTCCTCGCTGTCGCTGGGAGGATGTTGTCTCCTCCGCTCGCCCCTTCCACCGTCATTTTCTCTCTACCCACCCTTGCCTCCTTCTCCGCGCAGCTCTCGATTCCCTCCTCTCTCTCGCACCCTCCATATTACATCCAGCTCCAGGAGCTCCATCATAGCTCCTCGCTGTCGCTGGGAGGATGTTGTCTCCTCCGCTCGCCCCTTCCACCGTTATTTTCTCTCTACCCACCCTTGCCTCCTTCTCCGCGCAGCTCTCGATTCCCTCCTCTCTCTCGCACCCTCCATATTACATCCAGCTCCAGGAGCTCCATCATAGCTCCTCGCTGTCGCTGGGAGGATGTTTTCTCCTCCGCTCGCCCCTTCCACCGTCATTTTCTCTCTACCCACCCTTGCCTCCTTCTCCGTGCAGCTCTCGATTCCCCCCTCTCTTTCGCACCCTCCATGTCATATTCCGCTCCAGGAGCTCCATCATAGCTCCTCGCTGTCGCTGGGAGGATTTTTCTCCTCCGCTCGCCCCTTCCACCGTCATTTTCTCTCTACCCACCCTTGCCTCCTTCTCCGCGCAGCTCTCGATTCCCTCCTCTCTCTCGCACCCTCCATATTACATCCAGCTCCAGGAGCTCCATCATAGCTCCTCGCTGTCGCTGGGAGGATGTTTTCTCCTCTGCTCGCCGCTTCCGCCGTCATTTTCTCTCCACCCACCCTTGCCTCCTTCTCCGCGCCGCTCTCGATTCCCCCCTCTCTTTCGCACCCTCCATGTCATATTTCGCTCCAGGAGTTCCATCATAGCTCCTCACTGTCGCTGGGAGGATGTTTTCTCCTCCGCTCGCCCCTTCCACCGTCATTTTCTCTCTACCCACCCTTGCCTCCTTCTCCGCGCAGCTCTTGATTCCCCCCTCTCTTTCGAACCCTCCATGTCATATTCCGCTCCAGGAGCTCCATCATAGCTCCTCGCTGTCGCTGGGAGGATGTTTTCTCCTCCGCTCGCCCCTTCCACCGTCATTTTCTCTCTACCCACCCTTTCCTCCTTTTCCGCGCAGCTCTCGATTCCCCCCTCTCTTTCGCACCCTCCATGTCATATTCCGCTCCAGGAGCTCCATCATAGCTCCTCGCTGTCGCTGGGAGGATGTTTTCTCCTCCGCTCGCCCCTTCCACCGTCATTTTCTCTCTACCCACCCTTGCCTCCTTCTCCGCGCAGCTCTCGATTCCCCCCTCTCTCTCGCACCCTCCATATTACATCCAGCTCCAGGAGCTCCATCATAGCTCCTCGCTGTCGCTGGGAGGATGTTTTCTCCTCCGCTCGCCCCTTCCACCGTCATTTTCTCTCTACCCACCCTTGCCTCCTTTTCCGCGCAGCTCTCGATTCCCCCCTCTCTTTCGCACCCTCCATGTCATATTCCGCTCCAGGAGTTCCATCATAGCTCCTCACTGTCGCTGGGAGGATGTTTTCTCCTCCGCTCGCCCCTTCCCCCGTCATTTTCTCTCTACCCACCCTTGCCTCCTTCTCCGCGCAGCTCTCGATTCCCCCCTCTCTTTCGCACCCTCCATGTCATATTCCGCTCCAGGAGTTCCATCATAGCTCCTCACTGTCGCTGGGAGGATGTTTTCTCCTCCGCTCGCCCCTTCCACCGTCATTTTCTCTCTACCCACCCTTGCCTCCTTCTCCGCGCAGCTCTCGATTCCCCCCTCTCTTTCGAACCCTCCATGTCATATTCCGCTCCAGGAGCTCCATCATAGCTCCTCGCTGTCGCTGGGAGGATGTTTTCTCCTCCGCTCGCCCCTTCCACCGTCATTTTCTCTCTACCCACCCTTGCTACCTTTTCCGCGCAGCTCTCGATTCCCCCCTCTCTTTCGCACCCTCCATGTCATATTCCGCTCCAGGAGTTCCATCATAGCTCCTCACTGTCGCTGGGAGGATGTTTTCTCCTCCGCTCGCCCCTTCCACCGTCATTTTCTCTCTACCCACCCTTGCCTCCTTCTCCGCGCAGCTCTCGATTCCCCCCTCTCTTTCGCACCCTCCATGTCATATTTCGCTCCAGGAGCTCCATCATAGCTCCTCGCTGTCGCTGGGAGGATGTTTTCTCCTCCGCTCGCCCCTTCCACCGTCATTTTCTCTCTACCCACCCTTGCCTCCTTCTCCGCGCAGCTCTCGATTCCCTCCTCTCTCTCGCACCCTCCATATTACATCCAGCTCCAGGAGCTCCATCATAGCTCCTCGCTGTCGCTGGGAGGATGTTTTCTCCTCTGCTCGGCGCTTCCGCCGTCATTTTCTCTCCACCCACCCTTGCCTCCTTCTCCGCGCAGCTCTCGATTCCCCCCTCTCTCTCGCACCCTCCATATTACATCCAGCTCCAGGAGCTCCATCATAGCTCCTCGCTGTCGCTGGGAGGATGTTTTCTCCTCCGCTCGCCCCTTCCACCGTCATTTTCTCTCTACCCACCCTTGCCTCCTTCTCCGCGCAGCTCTCGATTCCCTCCTCTCTCTCGCACCCTCCATATTACATCCAGCTCCAGGAGCTCCATCATAGCTCCTCGCTGTCGCTGGGAGGATGTTTTCTCCTCCGCTCGCCCCTTCCACCGTCATTTTCTCTCTACCCACTCTTGCCTCCTTTTCCGCGCAGCTCTCGATTCCCCCCTCTCTTTCGCACCCTCCATGTCATATTCCGCTCCAGGAGTTCCATCATAGCTACTCACTGTCGCTGGGAGGATGTTTTCTCCTCCGCTCGCCCCTTCCCCCGTCATTTTCTCTCTACCCACCCTTGCCTCCTTCTCCGCGCAGCTCTCGATTCCCCCCTCTCTTTCGCACCCTCCATGTCATATTCCGCTCCAGGAGTTCCATCATAGCTCCTCACTGTCGCTGGGAGGATGTTTTCTCCTCCGCTCGCCCCTTCCACCGTCATTTTCTCTCTACCCACCCTTGCCTCCTTCTCCGCGCAGCTCTCGATTCCCCCCTCTCTTTCGAACCCTCCATGTCATATTCCGCTCCAGGAGCTCCATCATAGCTCCTCGCTGTCGCTGGGAGGATGTTTTCTCCTCCGCTCGCCCCTTCCACCGTCATTTTCCCTCTACCCACCCTTGCTACCTTTTCCGCGCAGCTCTCGATTCCCCCCTCTCTTTCGCACCCTCCATGTCATATTCCGCTCCAGGAGTTCCATCATAGCTCCTCACTGTCGCTGGGAGGATGTTTTCTCCTCCGCTCGCCCCTTCCACCGTCATTTTCTCTCTACCCACCCTTGCCTCCTTCTCCGCGCAGCTCTCGATTCCCCCCTCTCTTTCGCACCCTCCATGTCATATTTCGCTCCAGGAGCTCCATCATAGCTCCTCGCTGTCGCTGGGAGGATGTTTTCTCCTCCGCTCGCCCCTTCCACCGTCATTTTCTCTCTACCCACCCTTGCCTCCTTCTCCGCGCAGCTCTCGATTCCCTCCTCTCTCTCGCACCCTCCATATTACATCCAGCTCCAGGAGCTCCATCATAGCTCCTCGCTGTCGCTGGGAGGATGTTTTCTCCTCTGCTCGGCGCTTCCGCCGTCATTTTCTCTCCACCCACCCTTGCCTCCTTCTCCGCGCCGCTCTCGATTCCCCCCTCTCTCTCGCACCCACCATGTCATATCCCGCTCCAGGAGCTCCATCATAGCTCCTCGCTGTCGCTGGGAGGATGTTTTCTCCTCCGCTCGCCCCTTCCACCGTCATTTTCTCTCTACCCACCCTTGCCTCCTTTTCCGCGCAGCTCTCGATTCCCCCCTCTCTTTCGCACCCTCCATGTCATATCCCGCTCCAGGAGCTCCATCATAGCTCCTCGCTGTCGCTGGGAGGATGTTTTCTCCTCCGCTCGCCCCTTCCACCGTCATTTTCTCTCTACCCACCCTTGCCTCCTTTTCCGTGCAGCTCTCGATTCCCCCCTCTCTTTCGCACCCTCCATGTCATATCCCGCTCCAGGAGCTCCATCACAGCTCCTCGCTGTCGCTGGGAGGATGTTTTCTCCTCTGCTCGCCGCTTCCGCCGTCATTTTCTCTCCACCCACCCTTGCCTCCTTCTCCGCGCCGCTCTCGATTCCCCCCTCTCTCTCGCACCCACCATGTCATATCCCGCTCCAGGAGCTCCATCATAGCTCCTCGCTGTCGCTGGGAGGATGTTTTCTCCTCCGCTCGGCCCTTCCACTGTCATTTTCTCTCTACCCACCCTTGCCTCCTTTTCCGCGCAGCTCTCGATTCCCCCCTCTCTTTCGCACCCTCCATGTCATATTCCGCTCCAGGAGTTCCATCATAGCTCCTCACTGTCGCTGGGAGGATGTTTTCTCCTCCGCTCGCCCCATCCACCGTAATTTTCTCTCTACCCACCCTTGCCTCCTTCTCCGCGCAGCTCTCGATTCCCCCCTCTCTTTCGCACCCTCCATGTCACATTCCGCTCCAGGAGCTCCATCATAGCTCCTCGCTGTCGCTGGGAGGATGTTTTCTCCTCCGCTTGCCCCTTCCACCGTCATTTTCTCTCTACCCACCCTTGCCTCCTTCTCCGCGCAGCTCTCGATTCCCTACTCTCTCTCGCACCCTCCATATTACATCCAGCTCCAGGAGCTCCATCATAGCTCCTCGCTGTCGCTGGGAGGATGTTTTCTCCTCCGCTCGAACCTTTCACCGTCATTTTCTCTCTACCCACCCTTGCCTCCTTCTCTGCGCAGCTCTCGATTCCCCCCTCTCTTTCGCACCCTCCATGTCATATTCCGCTCCAGGAGCTCCATCATAGCTCCTCGCTGTCGCTGGGAGGATGTTTTTTCCTCCGCTCGCCCCTTCCACCATCATTTTCTCTCTACCCACCCTTGCCTCCTTCTCCGCGCAGCTCTCGATTCCCCCCTCTCTCTCGCACCCCCCATATTACATCCAGCTCCAGGAGCTCCATCAAAGCTCCTCGCTGTCGCTGGGAGGATGTTTTCTCCTCCGCTCGCCCCTTCCACCGTCATTTTCTCTCTACCCACCCTTGCCTCCTTCTCCGCGCAGCTCTCGATTCCCCCTTCTCTCTCGCACCCTCCATGTCATATCCCGCTCCAGGAGTTCCATCATAGCTCCTCACTGTCGCTGGGAGGATGTTTTCTCCTCTGCTCGCCCCTTCCACCATCATTTTCTCTCTACCCACCCTTGCCTCCTTTTCCGCGCAGCTCTCGATTCCCCCCTCTCTTTCGCACCCTCCATGTCATATTCCGCTCCAGGAGTTCTATCATAGCTCCTCACTGTCGCTGGGAGGATGTTTTCTCCTCCGCTCGCCCCTTCCACCATCATTTTCTCTCTACCCACCCTTGCCTCCATCTCCGCGCAGCTCTCGATTCCCCCCTCTCTTTCGCACCCTCCATGTCATATTCCGCTCCAGGAGCTCCATCATAGCTCCTCGCTGTCGCTGGGAGGATGTTTTCTCCTCCGCTCGCCCCTTCCACCGTCATTTTCTCTCTACCCACCCTTGCCTCCTTCTCCGCGCAGATCTCGATTCCCCCCTCTCTTTCGCACCCTCCATGTCATATTCCGCTCCAGGAGTTCCATCATAGCTCCTCACTGTCGCTGGGAGGATGTTTTCTCCTCCGCTCGCCCCTTCCACCGTCATTTTCTCTCTACCCACCCTTGCCTCCTTCTCCGCGCAGCTCTCGATTCCCTCCTCTCTCTCGCACCCTCCATATTACATCCAGCTCCAGGAGCTCCATCATAGCTCCTCGCTGTCGCTGGGAGGATGTTTTCTCCTCCGCTCGCCCCTTCCACCGTCATTTTCTCTCTACCCACCCTTGCCTCCTTCTCCGTGCAGCTCTCGATTCCCCCCTCTCTTTCGCACCCTCCATGTCATATCCTGCTCCAGGAGCTAAAATCATAGCTCCTCACTGTCGCTGGGAGGATGTTTTCTCCTCCGCTCGCCCCTTCCACCGTCATTTTCTCTCTACCCACCCTTGCCTCCTTTTCCGCGCCGCTCTCGATTACCCCCTCTCTTTCGCACCCTCCATGTCATATTCCGCTCCAGGAGTTCCATCATAGCTCCTCACTGTCGCTGGGAGGATGTTTTCTCCTCCGCTCGCCCCTTCCACCATCATTTTCTCTCTACCCACCCTTGCCTCCTTCTCTGCGCAGCTCTCGATTCCCCCCTCTCTTTCGCACCCTCCATGTCATATTCCGCTCCAGGAGCTCCATCATAGCTCCTCGCTGTCGCTGGGAGGATGTTTTCTCCTCCGCTCGCCCCTTCCACCGTCATTTTCTTTCTACCCACCCTTGCCTCCTTCTCCGCGCAGCTCTCGATTCCCTCCTCTCTCTCGCACCCTCCATATTACATCCAGCTCCAGGAGCTCCATCATAGCTCCTCGCTGTCGCTGGGAGGATGTTTTCTCCTCTGCTCGCCGCTTCCGCCGTCATTTTCTCTCCACCCACCCTTGCCTCCTTTTCCGCGCAGCTCTCGATTCCCCCCTCTCTTTCGCACCCTCCATGTCATATTCCGCTCCAGGAGCTCCATCATAGCTCCTCGCTGTCGCTGGGAGGATGTTTTCTCCTCCGCTCGCCCCTTCCACCGTCATTTTCTCTCTACCCACCCTTGCCTCCTTTTCCGCGCAGCTCTCGATTCCCCCATCTCTTTCGCACCCTCCATGTCATATTCCGCTCCAGGAGCTCCATCATAGCTCCTCGCTGTCGCTGGGAGGATGTTTTCTCCTCCGCTCGCCCCTTCCACCGTCATTTTCTCTCTACCCACCCTTGCCTCCTTCTCCGCTCAGCTCTCGATTCCCCCCTCTCTTTCGCACCCTCTATGTCATATTCCGCTCCAGGAGCTCAATCATAGCTCCTCGCTGTCGCTGGGAGGATGTTTTCTCCTCCGCTCGCCCCTTCCACCGTCATTTTCTCTCTACCCACCCTTGCCTCCTTCCCCGCGCAGCTCTCGATTCCCTCCTCTCTCTCGCACCCTCCATATTACATCCAGCTCTAGGAGCTCCATCATAGCTCCTCGCTGTCGCTGGGAGGATGTTTTCTCCTCTGCTCGCCGCTTCCGCCGTAATTTTCTCTCCACCCACCCTTGCCTCCTTCTCCGCGCCGCTCTCGATTCCCCCCTCTCTTTCGCACCTTCCATGTCATATCCCGCTCCAGGAGCTCCATCATAGCTCCTCGTTGTCGCTGGGAGGATGTTTTCTCCTCCGCTCGCCCCTTCCACCGTCATTTTCTCTCTACCCACCCTTGCCTCCTTCTCCGCGCAGCTCTCGATTCCCTCCTCTCTCTCGCACCCTCCATATTACATCCAGCTCCAGGAGCTCCATCATAGCTCCTCGCTGTCGCTGGGAGGATGTTTTCTCCTCCGCTCGCCCCTTCCACCGTCATTTTCTCTCTACCCACCCTTGCCTCCTTCTCCGTGCAGCTCTCGATTCCCCCCTCTCTTTCGCACCCTCCATGTCATATCCTGCTCCAGGAGCTAAAATCATAGCTCCTCACTGTCGCTGGGAGGATGTTTTCTCCTCCGCTCGCCCCTTCCACCGTCATTTTCTCTCTACCCACCCTTGCCTCCTTCTCCGCGCAGCTCTCGATTCCCCCCTCTCTTTCGCACCCTCCATGTCATATTCCGCTCCAGGAGCTCCATCATAGCTCCTCGCTGTCGCTGGGAGGATGTTTTCTCCTCCGCTCGCCCCTTCCACCATCATTTTCTCTCTACCCACCCTTGCCTCCTTCTCCACGCAGCTCTCGATTCCCTCCTCTCTCTCGCACCCTCCATATTACATCCAGCTCCAGGAGCTCCATCATAGCTCCTCGCTGTCGCTGGGAGGATGTTGTCTCCTCCGCTCGCCCCTTCCACCGTCATTTTCTCTCTACCCACCCTTGCCTCCTCCGCGCAGCTCTCGATTCCCTCCTCTCTCTCGCACCCTCCATATTACATCCAGCTCCAGGAGCTCCATCATAGCTCCTCACTGTCGCTGGGAGGATGTTTTCTCGTCCGCTCGCCCCTTCCACCATCATTTTCTCTCTACCCACCCTTGCCTCCTTCTCCGCGCTGCTCTCGATTCAACCCCTCTCTCTCGCACCCTCCATATTACATCCAGCTCCAGGAGCTCCATCATAGCTCCTCGCTGTCGCTGGGAGGATGTTTTCTCCTCCGCTCGCCGCTTCCGCTGTCATTTTCTCTCTACCCACCCTTGCCTCCTTCTCCGCGCCGCTCTCGATTCCCCCCTCTCTTTCGCACCTTCCATGTCATATTCCGCTCCAGGAGCTCCATCATAGCTCCTCGCTGTCGCTGGGAGGATGTTTTCTCCTCCGCTCGCCCCTTCCACCATCATTTTCTCTCTACCCACCCTTGCCTCCTTCTCCGCGCAGCTCTCGATTCCCCCCTCTCTTTCGCACCCTCCATGTCATATTCCGCTCCAGGAGCTCCATCATAGCTCCTCGCTGTCGCTGGGAGGATGTTTTCTCCTCCGCTCGCCCCTTCCACCGTCATTTTCTCTCTACCCACCCTTGCCTCCTTTTCCACGCAGCTCTCGATTCCCTCCTCTCTCTCGCACCCTCCATATTACATCCAGCTCCAGGAGCTCCATCATAGCTCCTCGCTGTCGCTGGGAGGATGTTTTCTCCTCCGCTCGCCCCTTCCACCGTCATTTTCTCTCTACCCACCCTTGCCTCCTTCTCCGCGCAGATCTCGATTCCCCCCTCTCTTTCGCACCCTCCATGTCATATCCCGCTCCAGGAGTTCCATCATAGCTCCTCACTGTCACTGGGAGGATGTTTTCTCCTCCGCTCGCCCCTTCCACCGTCATTTTCTCTCTACCCACCCTTGCCTCCTTCTCCGCGCAGCTCTCGATTCCCTCCTCTCTCTCGCACCCTCCATATTACATCCAGCTCCAGGAGCTCCATCATAGCTCCTCGCTGTCACTGGGAGGATGTTTTCTCCTCCGCTCGCCCCTTCCACCGTCATTTTCTCTCTACCCACCCTTGCCTCCTTCTCCGTGCAGCTCTCGATTCCCCCCTCTCTTTCGCACCCTCCATGTCATATCCTGCTCCAGGAGCTAAAATCATAGTTCCTCACTGTCGCTGGGAGGATGTTTTCTCCTCCGCTCGCCCCTTCCACCGTCATTTTCTCTCTACCCACCCTTGCCTCCTTCTCCGCGCAGCTCTCGATTCCCTCCTCTCTCTCGCACCCTCCATATTACATCCAGCTCCAGGAGCTCCATCATAGCTCCTCGCTGTCGCTGGGAGGATGTTGTCTCCTCCGCTCGCCCCTTCCACCGTCATTTTCTCTCTACCCACCCTTGCCTCCTCCGCGCAGCTCTCGATTCCCTCCTCTCTCTCGCACCCTCCATATTACATCCAGCTCCAGGAGCTCCATCATAGCTCCTCGCTGTCGCTGGGAGGATGTTTTCTCGTCCGCTCGCCCCTTCCACCATCATTTTCTCTCTACCCACCCTTGCCTCCTTCTCCGCGCTGCTCTCGATTCCCCCCTCTCTCTCGCACCCTCCATATTACATCCAGCTCCAGGAGCTCCATCATAGCTCCTCGCTGTCGCTGGGAGGATGTTTTCTCCTCCGCTCGCCGCTTCCGCTGTCATTTTCTCTCTACCCACCCTTGCCTCCTTCTCCGCGCCGCTCTCGATTCCCCCCTCTCTTTCGCACCTTCCATGTCATATTCCGCTCCAGGAGCTCCATCATAGCTCCTCGCTGTCGCTGGGAGGATGTTTTCTCCTCCGCTCGCCCCTTCCACCGTCATTTTCTCTCTACCCACCCTTGCCTCCTTCTCCGCGCAGCTCTAGATTCCCTCCTCTCTCTCGCACCCTCCATATTACATCCAGCTCCAGGAGCTCCATCATAGCTCCTCGCTGTCGCTGGGAGGATGTTTTCTCCTCCGCTCACCCCTTCCACCGTCATTTTCTCTCTACCCACCCTTGCCTCCTTCTCCGCGCAGCTCTCGATTCCCTCCTCTCTCTCGCACCCTCCATATTACATCCAGCTCCAGGAGCTCCATCATAGCTCCTCGCTGTCGCTGGGAGGATGTTTTCTCCTCTGCTCGCCGATTCCACCGTCATTTTCTCTCCACCCACCCTTGCCTACTTCTTCGCGCCGCTCTCGATTCCCCCCTCTCTCTCGCACCCACCATGTCATATCCCGCTCCAGGAGCTCCATTATAGCTCCTCACTGTCGCTGGGAGGATGTTTTCTCCTCTGCTCGCCGCTTCCGCTGTCATTTTCTCTCCACCCACCCTTGCCTCCTTCTCTGCGCTGCTCTCGATTCCCCCCTCTCTCTCGCACCCTCCATATTATATCCAGCTCCAGGAGCTCCATCATAGCTCCTCGCTGTCGCTGGAAGGATGTTTTCTCCTCCGCTCGCCGCTTCCGCCGTTATTTTCTCTCCACCCACCCTTGCCTCCTTCTCCGCGCTGCTCTTGATTCCCCCTTCTCTCTCGCACCCTCCATGTCATATCCCGCTCCAGGAGCTCCATCATAGCTCCTCGCTGTCGCTGGGAGGATGTTTTCTCCTCCGCTCGCCCCTTCCACCGTCATTTTCTCTCTACCCACCCTTGCCTCCTTCTCCGCGCAGCTCTCGATTCCCCCCTCTCTTTCGCACCCTCCATGTCATATTCCGCTCCAGGAGCTCCATCATAGCTCCTCGCTGTCGCTGGGAGGATGTTTTCTCCTCCGCTCGCCCCTTCCACCGTCATTTTCTCTCTACCCACCCTTGCCTCCTTCTCCGCGCAGCTCTCAATTCCCTCCTCTCTCTCGCACCCTCCATATTACATCCAGCTCCAGGAGCTCCATCATAGCTCCTCGCTGTTGCTGGGAGGATGTTTTCTCCTCTGCTCGCCGATTCCACCGTCATTTTCTCTCCACCCACCCTTGCCTCCTTCTCCGCGCCGCTCTCGATTCCCCCCTCTCTCTCGCACCCACCATGTCATATCCCGCTCCAGGAGCTCCATTATAGCTCCTCACTGTCGCTGGGAGGATGTTTTCTCCTCTGCTCGCCGCTTCCGCTGTCATTTTCTCTCTACCCACCCTTGCCTCCTTCTCCGCGCCGCTCTCGATTCCCCCCTCCCTCTCGCACCCACCATGTCATATCCCGCTCCAGGAGCTCCAATATAGCTCCTGACTGTCGCTGGGAGGATGTTTTCTCCTCCGCTCGCCCCTTCCACCGTCATTTTTTCTCTACCCACCCTTGCCTCCTTCTCCGCGCAGCTCTCGATTCCCTCCTCTCTCTCGCACCCTCCATATTACATCCAGCTCCAGGAGCTCCATCATAGCTCCTCGCTGTCGCTGGGAGGATGTTTTCTCCTCTGCTCGCCGCTTCCGCCGTCATTTTCTCTCCACCCACCCTTGCCTCCTTCTCCGCGCCGCTCTTGATTCCCCCCTCTCTTTCGCACCCTCCATGTCATATTTCGCTCCAGGAGTTCCATCATAGCTCCTCACTGTCGCTGGGAGGATGTTTTCTCCTCCGCTCGCCCCTTCCACCGTCATTTTCTCTCTACCCACCCTTGCCTCCTTCTCCGCGCAGCTCTTGATTCCCCCCTCTCTTTCGCACCCTCCATGTCATATTCCGCTCCAGGAGCTCCATCATAGCTCCTCGCTGTCGCTGGGAGGATGTTTTCTCCTCCGCTCGCCCCTTCCACCGTCATTTTCTCTCTACCCACCCTTGCCTCCTTCTCTGCGCAGCTCTCGATTCCCCCCTCTCTTTCGCACCGTCCATGTCATATTCCGCTCCAGGAGCTCCATCATAGCTCCTCGCTGTCGCTGGGAGGATGTTTTCTCCTCCGCTCGCCCCTTCCACCGTCATTTTCTCTCTACCCACCCTTGCCTCCTTCTCCGCGCAGCTCTCAATTCCCCCCTCTCTCTCGCACCCTCCATATTACATCCAGCTCCAGGAGCTCCATCATAGCTCCTCGCTGTCGCTGGGAGGATGTTTTCTCCTCCGCTCGCCCCTTCCACCGTCATTTTCTCTCTACCCACCCTTGCCTCCTTCTCCGCGCAGCTCTCGATTCCCTCCTCTCTCTCGCACCCTCCATATTACATCCAGCTCCAGGAGCTCCATCATAGCTCCTCGCTGTCGCTGGGAGGATGTTTTCTCCTCTGCTCGGCGCTTCCGCCGTCATTTTCTCTCCACCCACCCTTGCCTCCTTCTCCGCGCCGCTCTCGATTCCCCCCTCTCTCTCGCACCCACCATGTCATATCCCGCTCCAGGAGCTCCATCATAGCTCCTCGCTGTCGCTGGGAGGATGTTTTCTCCTCCGCTCGCCCCTTCCACCGTCATTTTCTCTCTACCCACCCTTGCCTCCTTTTCCGCGCAGCTCTCGATTCTCCCCTCTCTTTCGCACCCTCCATGTCATATCCCGCTCCAGGAGCTCCATCATAGCTCCTCGCTGTCGCTGGGAGGATGTTTTCTCCTCCGCTCGCCCCTTCCACCGTCATTTTCTCTCTACCCACCCTTGCCTCCTTCTCCGCGCAGCTCTCGATTCCCCCCTCTCTTTCGCACCCTCCATGTCATATTCCGCTCCAGGAGCTCCATCATAGCTCCTCGCTGTCGCTGGGAGGATGTTTTCTCCTCCGCTCGCCCCTTCCACCGTCATTTTCTCTCTACCCACCCTTGCCTCCTTCTCCGCGCAGCTCTCGATTCCCTCCTCTCTCTCGCACCCTCCATGGCATATTCCGCTCCAGGAGCTCCATCATAGCTCCTCGCTGTCGCTGGGAGGATGTTTTCTCCTCCGCTCGCCCCTTCCACCGTCATTTTCTCTCTACCCACCCTTGCCTCCTTCTCCGCGCAGCTCTCGATTCCCCCCTCTCTCTCGCACCCTCCATATTACATCCAGCTCCAGGAGCTCCATCATAGCTCCTCGCTGTCGCTGGGAGGATGTTTTCTCCTCCGCTCGCCCCTTCCACCGTCATTTTCTCTCTACCCACCCTTGCCTCCTTCTCCGCGCAGCTCTCGATTCCCCCCTCTCTTTCGCACCCTCCATGTCATATTCCGCTCCAGGAGCTCCATCATAGCTCCTCGCTGTCGCTGGGAGGATGTTTTCTCCTCCGCTCGCCCCTTCCACCGTCATTTTCTCTCTACCCACCCTTGCCTCCTTCTCCGCGCAGCTCTCGATTCCCTCCTCTCTCTCGCACCCTCCATATTACATCCAGCTCCAGGAGCTCCATCATAGCTCCTCGCTGTCGCTGGGAGGATGTTTTCTCCTCTGCTCGCCGCTTCCGCCGTCATTTTCTCTCCACCCACCCTTGCCTCCTTCTCCGCGCCGCTCTCGATTCCCCCCTCTCTCTCGCACCCACCATGTCATATCCCGCTCCAGGAGCTCCATCATAGCTCCTCGCTGTCACTGGGAGGATGTTTTCTCCTCCGCTCGCCCCTTCCACCGTCATTTTCTCTCTACCCACCCTTGCCTCCTTTTCCGCGCAGCTCTCGATTCCCCCCCTCTTTCGCACCCTCCATGTCATATTCCGCTCCAGGAGTTCCATCATAGCTCCTCACTGTCGCTGGGAGGATGTTTTCTCCTCCGCTCGCCCCTTCCACCGTCATTTTCTATCTACCCACCCTTGCCTCCTTCTCCGCGCAGCTCTCGATTCCCCCCTCTCTTTCGCACCCTCCATGTCACATTCCGCTCCAGGAGCTCCATCATAGCTCCTCGCTGTCGCTGGGAGGATGTTTTCGCCTCCGCTCGCCCCTTCCACCGTCATTTTCTCTCTACCCACCCTTGCCTTCTTCTCCGCGCAGCTCTCGATTCCCTCCTCTCTCTCGCACCCTCCATATTACATCCAGCTCCAGGAGCTCCATCATAGCTCCTCGCTGTCGCTGGGAGGATGTTTTCTCCTCCGCTCGCCCCTTTCACCGTCATTTTCTCTCTACCCACCCTTGCCTCCTTCTCTGCGCAGCTCTCGATTCCCCCCTCTCTTTCGCACCCTCCATGTCATATTAAGCTCCAGGAGCTCCATCATAGCTCCTCGCTTTCGCTGGGAGGATGTTTTCTCCTCCGCTCGCCCCTTCCACCGTCATTTTCTCTCTACCCACCCTTGCCTCCTTCTCCGCGCAGCTCTCGATTCCCCCTTCTCTCTCGCACCCTCCATGTCATATCCCGCTCCAGGAGTTCCATCATAGCTCCTCACTGTCGCTGGGAGGATGTTTTCTCCTCCGCTCGCCCCTTCCACCATCATTTTCTCTCCACCCACCCTTGCCTCCTTCTCCGCGCCGCTCTCGATTCCCCCCTCTCTCTCGCACCCACCATGTCATATCCCGCTCCAGGAGCTCCATCATAGCTCCTCGCTGTCGCTGGGAGGATGTTTTCTCCTCCGCTCGCCCCTTCCACCGTCATTTTCTCTCTACCCACCCTTGCCTCCTTCTCCGCGCAGCTCTCGATTCCCTCCTCTCTCTCGCACCCTCCATATTACATCCAGCTCCAGGAGCTCCATCATAGCTCCTCGCTGTCGCTGGGAGGATGTTGTCTCCTCCGCTCGCCCCTTCCACCGTCATTTTCTCTCTACCCACCCTTGCCTCCTTCTCCGCGCAGCTCTCGATTCCCTCCTCTCTCTCGCACCCTCCATATTACATCCAGCTCCAGGAGCTCCATCATAGCTCCTCGCTGTCGCTGGGAGGATGTTGTCTCCTCCGCTCGCCCCTTCCACCGTCATTTTCTCTCTACCCACCCTTGCCTCTTTCTCCGCGCAGCTCTCGATTCCCTCCTCTCTCTCGCACCCTCCATATTACATCCAGCTCCAGGAGCTCCATCATAGCTCCTCGCTGTCGCTGGGAGGATGTTTTCTCCTCCCCTCGCCCCTTCCACCGTCATTTTCTCTCTACCCACCCTTGCCTCCTTCTCCGTGCAGCTCTCGATTCCAGCCTCTCTTTCGCACCCTCCATGTCATATTCCGCTCCAGGAGCTCCATCATAGCTCCTCGCTGTCGCTTTGAGGATTTTTCTCCTCCGCTCGCCCCTTCCACCGTCATTTTCTCTCTACCCACCCTTGCCTCCTTCTCCGCGCAGCTCTCGATTCCCTCCTCTCTCTCGCACCCTCCATATTACATCCAGCTCCAGGAGCTCCATCATAGCTCCTCGCTGTCGCTGGGAGGATGTTTTCTCCTCTGCTCGCCGCTTCCGCCGTCATTTTCTCTCCACCCACCCTTGCCTCCTTCTCCGCGCCGCTCTTGATTCCCCCCTCTCTTTCGCACCCTCCATGTCATATTTCGCTCCAGGAGTTCCATCATAGCTCCTCACTGTCGCTGGGAGGATGTTTTCTCCTCCGCTCGCCCCTTCCACCGTCATTTTCTCTCTACCCACCCTTGCCTCCTTCTCCGCGCAGCTCTTGATTCCCCCCTCTCTTTCGCACCCTCCATGTCATATTCCGCTCCAGGAGCTCCATCATAGCTCCTCGCTGTCGCTGGGAGGATGTTTTCTCCTCCGCTCGCCCCTTCCACCGTCATTTTCTCTCTACCCACCCTTGCCTCCTTCTCTGCGCAGCTCTCGATTCCCCCCTCTCTTTCGCACCGTCCATGTCATATTCCGCTCCAGGAGCTCCATCATAGCTCCTCGCTGTCGCTGGGAGGATGTTTTCTCCTCCACTCGCCCCTTCCACCGTCATTTTCTCTCTACCCACCCTTGCCTCCTTCTCCGCGCAGCTCTCAATTCCCCCCTCTCTCTTGCACCCTCCATATTACATCCAGCTCCAGGAGCTCCATCATAGCTCCTCGCTGTCGCTGGGAGGATGTTTTCTCCTCCGCTCGCCCCTTCCACCGTCATTTTCTCTCTACCCACCCTTGCCTCCTTCTCCGCGCAGCTCTCGATTCCCTCCTCTCTCTCGCACCCTCCATATTACATCCAGCTCCAGGAGCTCCATCATAGCTCCTCGCTGTCGCTGGGAGGATGTTTTCTCCTCCGCTCGCCCCTTCCACCGTCGTTTTCTCTCTACCCACCCTTGCCTTCTTTTCCGCGCAGCTCTCGATTCCCCCCTCTCTTTCGCACCCTCCATGTCATATTCCGCTCCAGGAGCTCCATCATAGCTCCTCGCTGTCGCTGGGAGGATGTTTTCTCCTCCGCTCGCCCCTTCCACCGTCATTTTCTCTCTACCCACCCTTGCCTCCTTCTCCGCGCAGCTCTCGATTCCCTCCTCTCTCTCGCACCCTCCATATTACATCCAGCTCCAGGAGCTCCATCATAGCTCCTCGCTGTCGCTGGGAGGATGTTTTCTCCTCTGCTCGCCGCTTCCGCCGTCATTTTCTCTCCACCCACCCTTGCCTCCTTCTCCGCGCCGCTCTCGATTCCCCCTCTCTCTCGCACCCACCATGTCATATCCCGCTCCAGGAGCTCCATCATAGCTCCTCGCTGTCACTGGGAGGATGTTTTCTCCTCCGCTCGCCCCTTCCACCGTCATTTTCTCTCTACCCACCCTTGCCTCCTTTTCCGCGCAGCTCTCGATTCCCCCCTCTCTTTCGCACCCTCCATGTCATATTCCGCTCCAGGAGTTCCATCATAGCTCCTCACTGTCGCTGGGAGGATGTTTTCTCCTCCGCTCGCCCCTTCCACCGTCATTTTCTATCTACCCACCCTTGCCTCCTTCTCCGCGCAGCTCTCGATTCCCCCCTCTCTTTCGCACCCTCCATGTCACATTCCGCTCCAGGAGCTCCATCATAGCTCCTCGCTGTCGCTGGGAGGATGTTTTCGCCTCCGCTCGCCCCTTCCACCGTCATTTTCTCTCTACCCACCCTTGCCTTCTTCTCCGCGCAGCTCTCGATTCCCTCCTCTCTCTCGCACCCTCCATATTACATCCAGCTCCAGGAGCTCCATCATAGCTCCTCGCTGTCGCTGGGAGGATGTTTTCTCCTCCGCTCGCCCCTTTCACCGTCATTTTCTCTCTACCCACCCTTGCCTCCTTCTCTGCGCAGCTCTCGATTCCCCCCTCTCTTTCGCACCCTCCATGTCATATTAAGCTCCAGGAGCTCCATCATAGCTCCTCGCTTTCGCTGGGAGGATGTTTTATCCTCCGCTCGCCCCTTCCACCGTCATTTTCTCTCTACCCACCCTTGCCTCCTTCTCCGCGCAGCTCTCGATTCCCCCCTCTCTCTCGCACCCCCCCCATATTACATCCAGCTCCAGGAGCTCCATCATAGCTCCTCGCTGTCGCTGGGAGGATGTTTTCTCCTCCGCTCGCCCCTTCCACCGTCATTTTCTCTCTACCCACCCTTGCCTCCTTCTCCGCGCAGCTCTCGATTCCCCCTTCTCTCTCGCACCCTCCATGTCATATCCCGCTCCAGGAGTTCCATCATAGCTCCTCACTGTCGCTGGGAGGATGTTTTCTCCTCCGCTCGCCCCTTCCACCATCATTTTCTCTCTACCCACCCTTGCCTCCTTCTCCGCGCAGCTCTCGATTCCCCCCTCTCTTTCGCACCCTCCATGTCATATTCCGCTCCAGGAGCTCCATCATAGCTCCTCGCTGTCGCTGGGAGGATGTTTTCTCCTCCGCTCGCCCCTTCCACCGTCATTTTCTTTCTACCCACCCTTGCCTCCTTCTCCGCGCAGCTCTCGATTCCCTCCTCTCTCTCGCACCCTCCATATTACATCCAGCTCCAGGAGCTCCATCATAACTCCTCGCTGTCGCTGGGAGGATGTTTTCTCCTCTGCTCGCTGCTTCCGCCGTCATTTTCTCTCCACCCACCCTTGCCTCCTTCTCCGCGCCGCTCTCGATTCCCCCCTCTCTCTCGCACCCACCATGTCATATCCCGCTCCAGGAGCTCCATCATAGCTCCTCACTGTCGCTGGGAGGATGTTTTCTCCTCCGCTCGCCCCTTCCACCATCATTTTCTCTCTACCCACCCTTGCCTCCTTCTCCGCGCAGCTCTCGATTCCCCCCTCTCTTTCGCACCCTCCATGTCATATTCCGCTCCAGGAGCTCCATCATAGCTCCTCGCTGTCGCTGGGAGGATGTTTTCTCCTCCGCTCGCCCCTTCCACCGTCATTTTCTTTCTACCCACCCTTGCCTCCTTCTCCGCGCTGCTCTCGATTCCCCCCTCTCTCTCGCACCCTCCATATTACATCCAGCTCCAGGAGCTCCATCATAGCTCCTCGCTGTCGCTGGGAGGATGTTTTCTCGTCCGCTCGCCCCTTCCACCATCATTTTCTCTCTACCCACCCTTGCCTCCTTCTCCGCGCTGCTCTCGATTCCCCCCTCTCTCTCGCACCCTCCATATTACATCCAGCTCCAGGAGCTCCATCATAGCTCCTCGCTGTCGCTGGGAGGATGTTTTCTCCTCCGCTCGCCGCTTCCGCTGTCATTTTCTCTCTACCCACCCTTGCCTCCTTCTCCGCGCCGCTCTCGATTCCCCCCTCTCTTTCGCACCTTCCATGTCATATTCCGCTCCAGGAGCTCCATCATAGCTCCTCGCTGTCGCTGGGAGGATGTTTTCTCCTCCGCTCGCCCCTTCCACCGTCATTTTCTCTCTACCCACCCTTGCCTCCTTCTCCGCGCAGCTCTAGATTCCCTCCTCTCTCTCGCACCCTCCATATTACATCCAGCTCCAGGAGCTCCATCATAGCTCCTCGCTGTCGCTGGGAGGATGTTTTCTCCTCCGCTCGCCCCTTCCACCGTCATTTTCTCTCTACCCACCCTTGCCTCCTTCTCCGCGCAGCTCTCGATTCCCTCCTCTCTCTCGCACCCTCCATATTACATCCAGCTCCAGGAGCTCCATCATAACTCCTCGCTGTCGCTGGGAGGATGTTTTCTCCTCTGCTCGCTGCTTCCGCCGTCATTTTCTCTCCACCCACCCTTGCCTCCTTCTCCGCGCCGCTCTCGATTCCCCCCTCTCTCTCGCACCCACCATGTCATATCCCGCTCCAGGAGCTCCATCATAGCTCCTCGCTGTCGCTGGGAGGATGTTTTCTCCTCCGCTCGCCCCTTCCACCGTCATTTTCTCTCTACCCACCCTTGCCTCCTTCTCCGCGCAGCTCTCGATTCCCTCCTCTCTCTCGCACCCTCCATATTACATCCAGCTCCAGGAGCTCCATCATAGCTCCTCGCTGTCGCTGGGAGGATGTTGTCTCCTCCGCTCGCCCCTTCCACCGTCATTTTCTCTCTACCCACCCTTGCCTCCTTCTCCGCGCAGCTCTCGATTCCCTCCTCTCTCTCGCACCCTCCATATTACATCCAGCTCCAGGAGCTCCATCATAGCTCCTCGCTGTCGCTGGGAGGATGTTGTCTCCTCCGCTCGCCCCTTCCACCGTCATTTTCTCTCTACCCACCCTTGCCTCCTTCTCCGCGCAGCTCTCGATTCCCTCCTCTCTCTCGCACCCTCCATATTACATCCAGCTCCAGGAGCTCCATCATAGCTCCTCGCTGTCGCTGGGAGGATGTTTTCTCCTCCCCTCGCCCCTTCCACCGTCATTTTCTCTCTACCCACCCTTGCCTCCTTCTCCGTGCAGCTCTCGATTCCAGCCTCTCTTTCGCACCCTCCATGTCATATTCCGCTCCAGGAGCTCCATCATAGCTCCTCGCTGTCGCTTTGAGGATTTTTCTCCTCCGCTCGCCCCTTCCACCGTCATTTTCTCTCTACCCACCCTTGCCTCCTTCTCCGCGCAGCTCTCGATTCCCTCCTCTCTCTCGCACCCTCCATATTACATCCAGCTCCAGGAGCTCCATCATAGCTCCTCGCTGTCGCTGGGAGGATGTTTTCTCCTCTGCTCGCCGCTTCCGCCGTCATTTTCTCTCCACCCACCCTTGCCTCCTTCTCCGCGCCGCTCTTGATTCCCCCCTCTCTTTCGCACCCTCCATGTCATATTTCGCTCCAGGAGTTCCATCATAGCTCCTCACTGTCGCTGGGAGGATGTTTTCTCCTCCGCTCGCCCCTTCCACCGTCATTTTCTCTCTACCCACCCTTGCCTCCTTCTCCGCGCAGCTCTTGATTCCCCCCTCTCTTTCGCACCCTCCATGTCATATTCCGCTCCAGGAGCTCCATCATAGCTCCTCGCTGTCGCTGGGAGGATGTTTTCTCCTCCGCTCGCCCCTTCCACCGTCATTTTCTCTCTACCCACCCTTGCCTCCTTCTCTGCGCAGCTCTCGATTCCCCCCTCTCTTTCGCACCGTCCATGTCATATTCCGCTCCAGGAGCTCCATCATAGCTCCTCGCTGTCGCTGGGAGGATGTTTTCTCCTCCGCTCGCCCCTTCCACCGTCATTTTCTCTCTACCCACCCTTGCCTCCTTCTCCGCGCAGCTCTCAATTCCCCCCTCTCTCTTGCACCCTCCATATTACATCCAGCTCCAGGAGCTCCATCATAGCTCCTCGCTGTCGCTGGGAGGATGTTTTCTCCTCCGCTCGCCCCTTCCACCGTCATTTTCTCTCTACCCACCCTTGCCTCCTTCTCCGCGCAGCTCTCGATTCCCTCCTCTCTCTCGCACCCTCCATATTACATCCAGCTCCAGGAGCTCCATCATAGCTCCTCGCTGTCGCTGGGAGGATGTTTTCTCCTCCGCTCGCCCCTTCCACCGTCATTTTCTCTCTACCCACCCTTGCCTTCTTTTCCGCGCAGCTCTCGATTCCCCCCTCTCTTTCGCACCCTCCATGTCATATTCCGCTCCAGGAGTTCCATCATAGCTCCTCACTGTCGCTGGGAGGATGTTTTCTCCTCCGCTCACCCCTTCCCCCGTCATTTTCTCTCTACCCACCCTTGCCTCCTTCTCCGCGCAGCTCTCGATTCCCCCCTCTCTTTCGCACCCTCCATGTCATATTCCGCTCCAGGAGTTCCATCATAGCTCCTCACTGTCGCTGGGAGGATGTTTTCTCCTCCGCTCGCCCCTTCCACCGTCATTTTCTCTCTACCCACCCTTGCCTCCTTCTCCGCGCAGCTCTCGATTCCCCCCTCTCTTTCGAACCCTCCATGTCATATTCCGCTCCAGGAGCTCCATCATAGCTCCTCGCTGTCGCTGGGAGGATGTTTTCTCCTCCGCTCGCCCCTTCCACCGTCATTTTCTCTCTACCCACCCTTGCCTTCTTTTCCGCGCAGCTCTCGATTCCCCCCTCTCTTTCGCACCCTCCATGTCATATTCCGCTCCGGGAGTTTCATCATAGCTCCTCACTGTCGCTGGGAGGATGTTTTCTCCTCCGCTCGCCCCTTCCACCGTCATTTTCTCTCTACCCACCCTTGCCTCCTTCTCCGCGCAGCTCTCGATTCCCCCCTCTCTTTCGCACCCTCCATGTCATATTCCGCTCCAGGAGCTCCATCATAGCTCCTCGCTGTCGCTGGGAGGATGTTTTCTCCTCCGCTCGCCCCTTCCACCGTCATTTTCTCTCTACCCACCCTTGCCTCCTTCTCCGCGCAGCTCTCGATTCCCTCCTCTCTCTCGCACCCTCCATATTACATCCAGCTCCAGGAGCTCCATCATAGCTCCTCGCTGTCGCTGGGAGGATGTTTTCTCCTCTGCTCGGCGCTTCCGCCGTCATTTTCTCTCCACCCACCCTTGCCTCCTTCTCCGCGCCGCTCTCGATTCCCCCCTCTCTCTCGCACCCACCATGTCATATCCCGCTCCAGGAGCTCCATCATAGCTCCTCGCTGTCGCTGGGAGGATGTTTTCTCCTCCGCTCGCCCCTTCCACCGTCATTTTCTCTCTACCCACCCTTGCCTCCTTTTCCGCGCAGCTCTCGATTCTCCCCTCTCTTTCGCACCCTCCATGTCATATCCCGCTCCAGGAGCTCCATCATAGCTCCTCGCTGTCGCTGGGAGGATGTTTTCTCCTCCGCTCGCCCCTTCCACCGTCATTTTCTCTCTACCCACCCTTGCCTCCTTCTCCGCGCAGCTCTCGATTCCCCCCTCTCTTTCGCACCCTCCATGTCATATTCCGCTCCAGGAGCTCCATCATAGCTCCTCGCTGTCGCTGGGAGGATGTTTTCTCCTCCGCTCGCCCCTTCCACCGTCATTTTCTCTCTACCCACCCTTGCCTCCTTCTCCGCGCAGCTCTCGATTCCCTCCTCTCTCTCGCACCCTCCATGGCATATTCCGCTCCAGGAGCTCCATCATAGCTCCTCGCTGTCGCTGGGAGGATGTTTTCTCCTCCGCTCGCCCCTTCCACCGTCATTTTCTCTCTACCCACCCTTGCCTCCTTCTCCGCGCAGCTCTCGATTCCCCCCTCTCTTTCGCACCCTCCATGTCATATTCCGCTCCAGGAGCTCCATCATAGCTCCTCGCTGTCGCTGGGAGGATGTTTTCTCCTCCGCTCGCCCCTTCCACCGTCATTTTCTCTCTACCCACCCTTGCCTCCTTCTCCGCGCAGCTCTCGATTCCCTCCTCTCTCTCGCACCCTACATATTACATCCAGCTCCAGGAGCTCCATCATAGCTCCTCGCTGTCGCTGGGAGGATGTTTTCTCCTCTGCTCGCCGCTTCCGCCGTCATTTTCTCTCCACCCACCCTTGCCTCCTTCTCCGCGCCGCTCTCGATTCCCCCCTCTCTCTCGCACCCACCATGTCATATCCCGCTCCAGGAGCTCCATCATAGCTCCTCGCTGTCACTGGGAGGATGTTTTCTCCTCCGCTCGCCCCTTCCACCGTCATTTTCTCTCTACCCACCCTTGCCTCCTTTTCCGCGCAGCTCTCGATTCCCCCCTCTCTTTCGCACCCTCCATGTCATATTCCGCTCCAGGAGTTCCATCATAGCTCCTCACTGTCGCTGGGAGGATGTTTTCTCCTCCGCTCGCCCCTTCCACCGTCATTTTCTATCTACCCACCCTTGCCTCCTTCTCCGCGCAGCTCTCGATTCCCCCCTCTCTTTCGCACCCTCCATGTCACATTCCGCTCCAGGAGCTCCATCATAGCTCCTCGCTGTCGCTGGGAGGATGTTTTCGCCTCCGCTCGCCCCTTCCACCGTCATTTTCTCTCTACCCACCCTTGCCTTCTTCTCCGCGCAGCTCTCGATTCCCTCCTCTCTCTCGCACCCTCCATATTACATCCAGCTCCAGGAGCTCCATCATAGCTCCTCGCTGTCGCTGGGAGGATGTTTTCTCCTCCGCTCGCCCCTTTCACCGTCATTTTCTCTCTACCCACCCTTGCCTCCTTCTCTGCGCAGCTCTCGATTCCCCCTCTCTTTCGCACCCTCCATGTCATATTAAGCTCCAGGAGCTCCATCATAGCTCCTCGCTTTCGCTGGGAGGATGTTTTATCCTCCGCTCGCCCCTTCCACCGTCATTTTCTCTCTACCCACCCTTGCCTCCTTCTCCGCGCAGCTCTCGATTCCCCCCTCTCTCTCGCACCCCCCCCATATTACATCCAGCTCCAGGAGCTCCATCATAGCTCCTCGCTGTCGCTGGGAGGATGTTTTCTCCTCCGCTCGCCCCTTCCACCGTCATTTTCTCTCTACCCACCCTTGCCTCCTTCTCCGCGCAGCTCTCGATTCCCCCTTCTCTCTCGCACCCTCCATGTCATATCCCGCTCCAGGAGTTCCATCATAGCTCCTCACTGTCGCTGGGAGGATGTTTTCTCCTCCGCTCGCCCCTTCCACCATCATTTTCTCTCTACCCACCCTTGCCTCCTTCTCCGCGCAGCTCTCGATTCCCCCCTCTCTTTCGCACCCTCCATGTCATATTCCGCTCCAGGAGCTCCATCATAGCTCCTCGCTGTCGCTGGGAGGATGTTTTCTCCTCCGCTCGCCCCTTCCACCGTCATTTTCTTTCTACCCACCCTTGCCTCCTTCTCCGCGCAGCTCTCGATTCCCTCCTCTCTCTCGCACCCTCCATATTACATCCAGCTCCAGGAGCTCCATCATAACTCCTCGCTGTCGCTGGGAGGATGTTTTCTCCTCTGCTCGCTGCTTCCGCCGTCATTTTCTCTCCACCCACCCTTGCCTCCTTCTCCGCGCCGCTCTCGATTCCCCCCTCTCTCTCGCACCCACCATGTCATATCCCGCTCCAGGAGCTCCATCATAGCTCCTCACTGTCGCTGGGAGGATGTTTTCTCCTCCGCTCGCCCCTTCCACCATCATTTTCTCTCTACCCACCCTTGCCTCCTTCTCCGCGCAGCTCTCGATTCCCCCCTCTCTTTCGCACCCTCCATGTCATATTCCGCTCCAGGAGCTCCATCATAGCTCCTCGCTGTCGCTGGGAGGATGTTTTCTCCTCCGCTCGCCCCTTCCACCGTCATTTTCTTTCTACCCACCCTTGCCTCCTTCTCCGCGCTGCTCTCGATTCCCCCCTCTCTCTCGCACCCTCCATATTACATCCAGCTCCAGGAGCTCCATCATAGCTCCTCGCTGTCGCTGGGAGGATGTTTTCTCGTCCGCTCGCCCCTTCCACCATCATTTTCTCTCTACCCACCCTTGCCTCCTTCTCCGCGCTTCTCTCGATTCCCCCCTCTCTCTCGCACCCTCCATATTACATCCAGCTCCAGGAGCTCCATCATAGCTCCTCGCTGTCGCTGGGAGGATGTTTTCTCCTCCGCTCGCCGCTTCCGCTGTCATTTTCTCTCTACCCACCCTTGCCTCCTTTTCCGCGCCGCTCTCGATTCCCCCCTCTCTTTCGCACCTTCCATGTCATATTCCGCTCCAGGAGCTCCATCATAGCTCCTCGCTGTCGCTGGGAGGATGTTTTCTCCTCCGCTCGCCCCTTCCACCGTCATTTTCTCTCTACCCACCCTTGCCTCCTTCTCCGCGCAGCTCTAGATTCCCTCCTCTCTCTCGCACCCTCCATATTACATCCAGCTCCAGGAGCTCCATCATAGCTCCTCGCTGTCGCTGGGAGGATGTTTTCTCCTCCGCTCGCCCCTTCCACCGTCATTTTCTCTCTACCCACCCTTGCCTCCTTCTCCGCGCAGCTCTCGATTCCCTCCTCTCTCTCGCACCCTCCATATTACATCCAGCTCCAGGAGCTCCATCATAACTCCTCGCTGTCGCTGGGAGGATGTTTTCTCCTCTGCTCGCTGCTTCCGCCGTCATTTTCTCTCCACCCACCCTTGCCTCCTTCTCCGTGCAGCTCTCGATTCCCCCCTCTCTTTCGCACCCTCCATGTCATATTCCGCTCCAGGAGCTCCATCATAGCTCCTCGCTGTCGCTGGGAGGATTTTTCTCCTCCGCTCGCCCCTTCCACCGTCATTTTCTCTCTACCCACCCTTGCCTCCTTCTCCGCGCAGCTCTCGATTCCCTCCTCTCTCTCGCACCCTCCATATTACATCCAGCTCCAGGAGCTCCATCATAGCTCCTCGCTGTCGCTGGGAGGATGTTTTCTCCTCTGCTCGCCGCTTCCGCCGTCATTTTCTCTCCACCCACCCTTGCCTACTTCTCCGCGCCGCTCTCGATTCTCCCCTCTCTTTCGCACCCTCCATGTCATATCCCGCTCCAGGAGCTCCATCATAGCTCCTCGCTGTCGCTGGGAGGATGTTTTCTCCTCCGCTCGCCCCTTCCACCGTCATTTTCTCTCTACCCACCCTTGCCTCCTTCTCCGCGCAGCTCTCGATTCCCCCCTCTCTTTCGCACCCTCCATGTCATATTCCGCTCCAGGAGCTCCATCATAGCTCCTCGCTGTCGCTGGGAGGATGTTTTCTCCTCCGCTCGCCCCTTCCACCGTCATTTTCTCTCTACCCACCCTTGCCTCCTTCTCCGCGCAGCTCTCGATTCCCTCCTCTCTCTCGCACCCTCCATGGCATATTCCGCTCCAGGAGCTCCATCATAGCTCCTCGCTGTCGCTGGGAGGATGTTTTCTCCTCCGCTCGCCCCTTCCACCGTCATTTTCTCTCTACCCACCCTTGCCTCCTTCTCCGCGCAGCTCTCGATTCCCCCCTCTCTTTCGCACCCTCCATGTCATATTCCGCTCCAGGAGCTCCATCATAGCTCCTCGCTGTCGCTGGGAGGATGTTTTCTCCTCCGCTCGCCCCTTCCACCGTCATTTTCTCTCTACCCACCCTTGCCTCCTTCTCCGCGCAGCTCTCGATTCCCTCCTCTCTCTCGCACCCTACATATTACATCCAGCTCCAGGAGCTCCATCATAGCTCCTCGCTGTCGCTGGGAGGATGTTTTCTCCTCTGCTCGCCGCTTCCGCCGTCATTTTCTCTCCACCCACCCTTGCCTCCTTCTCCGCGCCGCTCTCGATTCCCCCCTCTCTCTCGCACCCACCATGTCATATCCCGCTCCAGGAGCTCCATCATAGCTCCTCGCTGTCACTGGGAGGATGTTTTCTCCTCCGCTCGCCCCTTCCACCGTCATTTTCTCTCTACCCACCCTTGCCTCCTTTTCCGCGCAGCTCTCGATTCCCCCCTCTCTTTCGCACCCTCCATGTCATATTCCGCTCCAGGAGTTCCATCATAGCTCCTCACTGTCGCTGGGAGGATGTTTTCTCCTCCGCTCGCCCCTTCCACCGTCATTTTCTATCTACCCACCCTTGCCTCCTTCTCCGCGCAGCTCTCGATTCCCCCCTCTCTTTCGCACCCTCCATGTCACATTCCGCTCCAGGAGCTCCATCATAGCTCCTCGCTGTCGCTGGGAGGATGTTTTCGCCTCCGCTCGCCCCTTCCACCGTCATTTTCTCTCTACCCACCCTTGCCTTCTTCTCCGCGCAGCTCTCGATTCCCTCCTCTCTCTCGCACCCTCCATATTACATCCAGCTCCAGGAGCTCCATCATAGCTCCTCGCTGTCGCTGGGAGGATGTTTTCTCCTCCGCTCGCCCCTTTCACCGTCATTTTCTCTCTACCCACCCTTGCCTCCTTCTCTGCGCAGCTCTCGATTCCCCCTCTCTTTCGCACCCTCCATGTCATATTAAGCTCCAGGAGCTCCATCATAGCTCCTCGCTTTCGCTGGGAGGATGTTTTATCCTCCGCTCGCCCCTTCCACCGTCATTTTCTCTCTACCCACCCTTGCCTCCTTCTCCGCGCAGCTCTCGATTCCCCCCTCTCTCTCGCACCCCCCCCCATATTACATCCAGCTCCAGGAGCTCCATCATAGCTCCTCGCTGTCGCTGGGAGGATGTTTTCTCCTCCGCTCGCCCCTTCCACCGTCATTTTCTCTCTACCCACCCTTGCCTCCTTCTCCGCGCAGCTCTCGATTCCCCCTTCTCTCTCGCACCCTCCATGTCATATCCCGCTCCAGGAGTTCCATCATAGCTCCTCACTGTCGCTGGGAGGATGTTTTCTCCTCCGCTCGCCCCTTCCACCATCATTTTCTCTCTACCCACCCTTGCCTCCTTCTCCGCGCAGCTCTCGATTCCCCCCTCTCTTTCGCACCCTCCATGTCATATTCCGCTCCAGGAGCTCCATCATAGCTCCTCGCTGTCGCTGGGAGGATGTTTTCTCCTCCGCTCGCCCCTTCCACCGTCATTTTCTTTCTACCCACCCTTGCCTCCTTCTCCGCGCAGCTCTCGATTCCCTCCTCTCTCTCGCACCCTCCATATTACATCCAGCTCCAGGAGCTCCATCATAACTCCTCGCTGTCGCTGGGAGGATGTTTTCTCCTCTGCTCGCTGCTTCCGCCGTCATTTTCTCTCCACCCACCCTTGCCTCCTTCTCCGCGCCGCTCTCGATTCCCCCCTCTCTCTCGCACCCACCATGTCATATCCCGCTCCAGGAGCTCCATCATAGCTCCTCACTGTCGCTGGGAGGATGTTTTCTCCTCCGCTCGCCCCTTCCACCATCATTTTCTCTCTACCCACCCTTGCCTCCTTCTCCGCGCAGCTCTCGATTCCCCCCTCTCTTTCGCACCCTCCATGTCATATTCCGCTCCAGGAGCTCCATCATAGCTCCTCGCTGTCGCTGGGAGGATGTTTTCTCCTCCGCTCGCCCCTTCCACCGTCATTTTCTTTCTACCCACCCTTGCCTCCTTCTCCGCGCTGCTCTCGATTCCCCCCTCTCTCTCGCACCCTCCATATTACATCCAGCTCCAGGAGCTCCATCATAGCTCCTCGCTGTCGCTGGGAGGATGTTTTCTCGTCCGCTCGCCCCTTCCACCATCATTTTCTCTCTACCCACCCTTGCCTCCTTCTCCGCGCTTCTCTCGATTCCCCCCTCTCTCTCGCACCCTCCATATTACATCCAGCTCCAGGAGCTCCATCATAGCTCCTCGCTGTCGCTGGGAGGATGTTTTCTCCTCCGCTCGCCGCTTCCGCTGTCATTTTCTCTCTACCCACCCTTGCCTCCTTCTCCGCGCCGCTCTCGATTCCCCCCTCTCTTTCGCACCTTCCATGTCATATTCCGCTCCAGGAGCTCCATCATAGCTCCTCGCTGTCGCTGGGAGGATGTTTTCTCCTCCGCTCGCCCCTTCCACCGTCATTTTCTCTCTACCCACCCTTGCCTCCTTCTCCGCGCAGCTCTAGATTCCCTCCTCTCTCTCGCACCCTCCATATTACATCCAGCTCCAGGAGCTCCATCATAGCTCCTCGCTGTCGCTGGGAGGATGTTTTCTCCTCCGCTCGCCCCTTCCACCGTCATTTTCTCTCTACCCACCCTTGCCTCCTTCTCCGCGCAGCTCTCGATTCCCTCCTCTCTCTCGCACCCTCCATATTACATCCAGCTCCAGGAGCTCCATCATAACTCCTCGCTGTCGCTGGGAGGATGTTTTCTCCTCTGCTCGCTGCTTCCGCCGTCATTTTCTCTCCACCCACCCTTGCCTCCTTCTCCGTGCAGCTCTCGATTCCCTCCTCTCTTTCGCACCCTCCATGTCATATTCCGCTCCAGGAGCTCCATCATAGCTCCTCGCTGTCGCTGGGAGGATTTTTCTCCTCCGCTCGCCCCTTCCACCGTCATTTTCTCTCTACCCACCCTTGCCTCCTTCTCCGCGCAGCTCTCGATTCCCTCCTCTCTCTCGCACCCTCCATATTACATCCAGCTCCAGGAGCTCCATCATAGCTCCTCGCTGTCGCTGGGAGGATGTTTTCTCCTCTGCTCGCCGCTTCCGCCGTCATTTTCTCTCCACCCACCCTTGCCTCCTTCTCCGCGCCGCTCTTGATTCCCCCCTCTCTTTCGCACCCTCCATGTCATATTTTGCTCCAGGAGTTCCATCATAGCTCCTCACTGTCGCTGGGAGGATGTTTTCTCCTCCGCTCGCCCCTTCCACCGTCATTTTCTCTCTACCCACCCTTGCCTCCTTCTCCGCGCAGCTCTTGATTCCCCCCTCTCTTTCGCACCCTCCATGTCATATTCCGCTCCAGGAGCTCCATCATAGCTCCTCGCTGTCGCTGGGAGGATGTTTTCTCCTCCGCTCGCCCCTTCCACCGTCATTTTCTCTCTACCCACCCTTGCCTCCTTCTCCGCGCAGCTCTCGATTCCCCCCTCTCTTTCGCACCCTCCATGTCATATTCCTCTCCAGGAGCTCCATCATAGCTCCTCGCTGTCGCTGGGAGGATGTTTTCTCCTCCGCTCGCCCCTTCCACCGTCATTTTCTCTCTACCCACCCTTGCCTCCTTCTCCGCGCAGCTCTCGATTCCCCCCTCTCTCTCGCACCCTCCATATTACATCCAGCTCCAGGAGCTCCATCATAGCTCCTCGCTGTCGCTGGGAGGATGTTTTCTCCTCCGCTCGCCCCTTCCACCGTCATTTTCTCTCTACCCACCCTTGCCTCCTTCTCCGCGCAGCTCTCGATTCCCTCCTCTCTCTCGCACCCTCCATATTACATCCAGCTCCAGGAGCTCCATCATATCTCCTCGCTGTCGCTGGGAGGATGTTTTCTCCTCCGCTCGCCATTTCCACCGTCATTTTCTCTCTACCCACCCTTGCCTCCTTTTCCGCGCAGCTCTCGATTCCCCCCTTCTTTCGCACCCTCCATGTCATATTCCGCTCCAGGAGTTCCATCATAGCTCCTCACTGTCGCTGGGAGGATGTTTTCTCCTCCGCTCACCCCTTCCCCCGTCATTTTCTCTCTACCCACCCTTGCCTCCTTCTCCGCGCAGCTCTCGATTCCCCCCTCTCTTTCGCACCCTCCATGTCATATTCCGCTCCAGGAGTTCCATCATAGCTCCTCACTGTCGCTGGGAGAATGTTTTCTCCTCCGCTCGCCCCTTCCACCGTCATTTTCTCTCTACCCACCCTTGCCTCCTTCTCCGCGCAGCTCTCGATTCCCCCCTCTCTTTCGAACCCTCCATGTCATATTCCGCTCCAGGAGCTCCATCATAGCTCCTCGCTGTCGCTGGGAGGATGTTTTCTCCTCCGCTCGCCCCTTCCACCGTCATTTTCTCTCTACCCACCCTTGCCTTCTTTTCCGCGCAGCTCTCGATTCCCCCCTCTCTTTCGCACCCTCCATGTCATATTCCGCTCCAGGAGTTTCATCATAGCTCCTCACTGTCGCTGGGAGGATGTTTTCTCCTCCGCTCGCCCCTTCCACCGTCATTTTCTCTCTACCCACCCTTGCCTCCTTCTCCGCGCAGCTCTCGATTCCCTCCTCTCTCTCGCACCCTCCATATTACATCCAGCTCCAGGAGCTCCATCATAGCTCCTCGCTGTCGCTGGGAGGATGTTTTCTCCTCTGCTCGGCGCTTCCGCCGTCATTTTCTCTCCACCCACCCTTGCCTCCTTCTCCGCGCCGCTCTCGATTCCCCCCTCTTTCTCGCACCCACCATGTCATATCCCGCTCCAGGAGCTCCATCATAGCTCCTCGCTGTCGCTGGGAGGATGTTTTCTCCTCCGCTCGCCCCTTCCACCGTCATTTTCTCTCTACCCACCCTTGCCTCCTTTTCCGCGCAGCTCTCGATTCCCCCCTCTCTTTCGCACCCTCCATGTCATATCCCGCTCCAGGAGCTCCATCATAGCTCCTCGCTGTCGCTGGGAGGATGTTTTCTCCTCCGCTCGCCCCTTCCACCGTCATTTTCTCTCTACCCACCCTTGCCTCCTTCTCCGCGCAGCTCTCGATTCCCCCCTCTCTTTCGCACCCTCCATGTCATATTCCGCTCCAGGAGCTCCATCATAGCTCCTCGCTGTCGCTGGGAGGATGTTTTCTCCTCCGCTCGCCCCTTCCACCGTCATTTTCTCTCTACCCACCCTTGCCTCCTTCTCCGCGCAGCTCTCGATTCCCTCCTCTCTCTCGCACCCTCCATATTACATCCAGCTCCAGGAGCTCCATCATAGCTCCTCGCTGTCGCTGGGAGGATGTTTTCTCCTCTGCTCGGCGCTTCCGCCGTCATTTTCTCTCCACCCACCCTTGCCTCCTTCTCCGCGCTGCTCTCGATTCCCCCCTCTCTCTCGCACCCACCATGTCATATCCCGCTCCAGGAGCTCCATCATAGCTCCTCGCTGTCGCTGGGAGGATGTTTTCTCCTCCGCTCGCCCCTTCCACCGTCATTTTCTCTCTACCCACCCTTGCCTCCTTTTCCGCGCAGCTCTCGATTCCCCCCTCTCTTTCGCACCCTCCATGTCATATCCCGCTCCAGGAGCTCCATCATAGCTCCTCGCTGTCGCTGGGAGGATGTTTTCTCCTCCGCTCGCCCCTTCCACCGTCATTTTCTCTCTACCCACCCTTGCCTCCTTCTCCGCGCAGCTCTCGATTCCCCCCTCTCTTTCGCACCCTCCATGGCATATTCCGCTCCAGGAGCTCCATCATAGCTCCTCGCTGTCGCTGGGAGGATGTTTTCTCCTCCGCTCGCCCCTTCCACCGTCATTTTCTCTCTACCCACCCTTGCCTCCTTCTCCGCGCAGCTCTCGATTCCCCCCTCTCTCTCGCACCCTCCATATTACATCCAGCTCCAGGAGCTCCATCATAGCTCCTCGCTGTCGCTGGGAGGATATTTTCTCCTCCGCTCGCCCCTTCCACCGTCATTTTCTCTCTACCCACCCTTGCCTCCTTCTCCGCGCAGCTCTCGATTCCCCCCTCTCTTTCGCACCCTCCATGTCATATTCCGCTCCAGGAGCTCCATCATAGCTCCTCGCTGTCGCTGGGAGGATGTTTTCTCCTCCGCTCGCCCCTTCCACCGTCATTTTCTCTCTACCCACCCTTGCCTCCTTCTCCGCGCAGCTCTCGATTCCCTCCTCTCTCTCGCACCCTCCATATTACATCCAGCTCCAGGAGCTCCATCATAGCTCCTCGCTGTCGCTGGGAGGATGTTTTCTCCTCTGCTCGCCGCTTCCGCCGTCATTTTCTCTCCACCCACCCTTGCCTCCTTCTCCGCGCCGCTCTCGATTCCCCCCTCTCTCTCGCACCCACCATGTCATATCCCGCTCCAGGAGCTCCATCATAGCTCCTCGCTGTCGCTGGGAGGATGTTTTCTCCTCCGCTCGCCCCTTCCACCGTCATTTTCTATCTACCCACCCTTGCCTCCTTCTCCGCGCAGCTCTCGATTCCCCCCTCTCTTTCGCACCCTCCATGTCACATTCCGCTCCAGGAGCTCCATCATAGCTCCTCGCTGTCGCTGGGAGGATGTTTTCTCCTCCGCTCGCCCCTTCCACCGTCATTTTCTCTCTACCCACCCTTGCCTCCTTCTCCGCGCAGCTCTCGATTCCCTCCTCTCTCTCGCACCCTCCATATTACATCCAGCTCCAGGAGCTCCATCATAGCTCCTCGCTGTCGCTGGGAGGATGTTTTCTCCTCCGCTCGCCCCTTTCACCGTCATTTTCTCTCTACCCACCCTTGCCTCCTTCTCTGCGCAGCTCTCGATTCCCCCCTCTCTTTCGCACCCTCCATGTCATATTAAGCTCCAGGAGCTCCATCATAGCTCCTCGCTGTCGCTGGGAGGATGTTTTATCCTCCGCTCGCCCCTTCCACCGTCATTTTCTCTCTACCCACCCTTGCCTCCTTCTCCGCGCAGCTCTCGATTCCCCCTTCTCTCTCGCACCCTCCATGTCATATCCCGCTCCAGGAGTTCCATCATAGCTCCTCACTGTCGCTGGGAGGATGTTTTCTCCTCCGCTCGCCCCTTCCACCATCATTTTCTCTCTACCCACCCTTGCCTCCTTCTCCGCGCAGCTCTCGATTCCCCCCTCTCTTTCGCACCCTCCATGTCATATTCCGCTCCAGGAGCTCCATCATAGCTCCTCGCTGTCGCTGGGAGGATGTTTTCTCCTCCGCTCGCCCCTTCCACCGTCATTTTCTTTCTACCCACCCTTGCCTCCTTCTCCGCGCAGCTCTCGATTCCCTCCTCTCTCTCGCACCCTCCATATTACATCCAGCTCCAGGAGCTCCATCATAACTCCTCGCTGTCGCTGGGAGGATGTTTTCTCCTCTGCTCGCCGCTTCCGCCGTCATTTTCTCTCCACCCACCCTTGCCTCCTTCTCCGCGCCGCTCTCGATTCCCCCCTCTCTCTCGCACCCACCATGTCATATCCCGCTCCAGGAGCTCCATCATAGCTCCTCGCTGTCGCTGGGAGGATGTTTTCTCCTCCGCTCGCCCCTTCCACCGTCATTTTCTCTCTACCCACCCTTGCCTCCTTTTCCGCGCAGCTCTCGATTCCCCCCTCTCTTTCGCACCCTCCATGTCATATTCCGCTCCAGGAGTTCCATCATAGCTCCTCACTGTCGCTGGGAGGATGTTTTCTCCTCCGCTCGCCCCTTCCACCATCATTTTCTCTCTACCCACCCTTGCCTCCATCTCCGGGCAGCTCTCCATTCCCCCCTCTCTTTCGCACCCTCCATGTCATATTCCGCTCCAGGAGCTCCATCATAGCTCCTCGCTGTCGCTGGGAGGATGTTTTCTCCTCCGCTCGCCCCTTCCACCGTCATTTTCTCTCTACCCACCCTTGCCTCCTTTTCCGCGCAGCTCTCGATTCCCCCATCTCTTTCGCACCCTCCATGTCATATTCCGCTCCAGGAGCTCCATCATAGCTCCTCGCTGTCGCTGGGAGGATGTTTTCTCCTCCGCTCGCCCCTTCCACCGTCATTTTCTCTCTACCCACCCTTGCCTCCTTCTCCGCGCAGCTCTCGATTCCCTCCTCTCTCTCGCACCCTCCATATTACATCCAGCTCCAGGAGCTCCATCATAGCTCCTCGCTGTCGCTGCGAGGATGTTGTCTCCTCCGCTCGCCCCTTCCACCGTCATTTTCTCTCTACCCACCCTTGCCTCCTCCGCGCAGCTCTCGATTCCCTCCTCTCTCTCGCACCCTCCATATTACATCCAGCTCCAGGAGCTCCATCATAGCTCCTCGCTGTCGCTGGGAGGATGTTTTCTCCTCCGCTCGCCCCTTCCACCATCATTTTCTCTCTACCCACCCTTGCCTCCTTCTCCACGCTGCTCTCGATTCCCCCCTCTCTCTCGCACCCTCCATATTACATCCAGCTCCAGGAGCTCCATCATAGCTCCTCGCTGTCGCTGGGAGGATGTTTTCTCCTCCGCTCGCCGCTTCCGCTGTCATTTTCTCTCTACCCACCCTTGCCTCCTTCTCCGCGCCGCTCTCGATTCCCCCCTCTCTTTCGCACCTTCCATGTCATATTCCGCTCCAGGAGCTCCATCATAGCTCCTCGCTGTCGCTGGGAGGATGTTTTCTCCTCTGCTCGCCCCTTCCACCGTCATTTTCTCTCTACCCACCCTTGCCTCCTTCTCCGCGCAGCTCTAGATTCCCTCCTCTCTCTCGCACCCTCCATATTACATCCAGCTCCAGGAGCTCCATCATAGCTCCTCGCTGTCGCTGGGAGGATGTTTTCTCCTCCGCTCGCCCCTTCCACCGTCATTTTCTCTCTACCCACCCTTGCCTCCTTCTCCACGCAGCTCTCGATTCCCTCCTCTCTCTCGCACCCTCCATATTACATCCAGCTCCAGGAGCTCCATCATAGCTCCTCGCTGTCGCTGGGAGGATGTTTTCTCCTCTGCTTGCCGATTCCACCGTCATTTTCTCTCCACCCACCCTTGCCTACTTCTCCGCGCCGCTCTCGATTCCCCCCTCTCTCTCGCACCCACCATGTCATATCCCGCTCCAGGAGCTCCATTATAGCTCCTCACTGTCGCTGGGAGGATGTTTTCTCCTCTGCTCGCCGCTTCCGCTGTCATTTTCTCTCCACCCACCCTTGCCTCCTTCTCTGCGCTGCTCTCGATTCCCCCCTCTCTCTCGCACCCTCCATGTCATATTCCGCTCCAGGAGCTCCATCATAGCTCCTCGCTGTCGCTGGGAGGATGTTTTCTCCTCCGCTCGCCCCTTCCACCGTCATTTTCTTTCTACCCACCCTTGCCTCCTTCTCCGCGCAGCTCTCGATTCCCTCCTCTCTCTCGCACCCTCCATATTACATCCAGCTCCAGGAGCTCCATCATAACTCCTCGCTGTCGCTGGGAGGATGTTTTCTCCTCTGCTCGCCGCTTCCGCCGTCATTTTCTCTCCACCCACCCTTGCCTCCTTCTCCGCGCCGCTCTCGATTCCCCCCTCTCTCTCGCACCCACCATGTCATATCCCGCTCCAGGAGCTCCATCATAGCTCCTCGCTGTCGCTGGGAGGATGTTTTCTCCTCTGCTCGCCGCTTCCGCTGTCATTTTCTCTCTACCCACCCTTGCCTCCTTCTCCGCGCCGCTCTCGATTCCCCCCTCTCTCTCGCACCCACCATGTCATATCCCGCTCCAGGAGCTCCATTATAGCTCCTGACTGTCGCTGGGAGGATGTTTTCTCCTCCGCTCGCCCCTTCCACCGTCATTTTTTCTCTACCCACCCTTGCCTCCTTCTCCGCGCAGCTCTCGATTCCCTCCTCTCTCTCGCACACTCTATATTACATCCAGCTCCAGGAGCTCCATCATAGCTCCTCGCTGTCGCTGGGAGGATGTTTTCTCCTCCGCTCGCCCCTTCCACCGTCATTTTCTCTCTACCCACCCTTGCCTCCTTCTCCGCGCAGCTCTCGATTCCCCCCTCTCTTTCGCACCCTCCATGTCATATTGCACTCCAGGAGCTCCATCATAGCTCCTCGCTGTCGCTGGGAGGATGTTTTCTCCTCTGCTCGCCCCTTCCACCGTCATTTTCTCTCTACCCACCCTTGCCTCCTTTTCCGCGCAGCTCTCGATTCCCCCCTCTCTTTCGCTCCCTCCATGTCATATTCCGCTCCAGGAGTTCCATCATAGCTCCTCACTGTCGCTGGGAGGATGTTTTCTCCTCTGCTCGCCCCTTCCACCGTCATTTTCTCTCTACCCACCCTTGCCTCCTTCTCCGCGCAGCTCTCGATTCCCCCCTCTCTTTCGCACCCTCCATGGCATATTCCGCTCCAGGAGCTCCATCATAGCTCCTCGCTGTCGCTGGGAGGATGTTTTCTCCTCCGCTCGCCCCTTCCACCGTCATTTTCTCTCTACCCACCCTTGCCTCCTTCTCCGCGCAGCTCTCGATTCCCCCCTCTCTCTCGCACCCTCCATATTACATCCAGCTCCAGGAGCTCCATCATAGCTCCTCGCTGTCGCTGGGAGGATGTTTTCTCCTCCGCTCGCCCCTTCCACCGTCATTTTCTCTCTACCCACCCTTGCCTCCTTCTCCGCGCAGCTCTCGATTCCCCCCTCTCTTTCGCACCCTCCATGTCATATTCCGCTCCAGTAGCTCCATCATAGCTCCTCGCTGTCGCTGGGAGGATGTTTTCTCCTCCGCTCGCCCCTTCCACCGTCATTTTCTCTCTACCCACCCTTGCCTCCTTCTCCGCGCAGCTCTCGATTCCCCCCTCTCTCTCGCACCCTCCATATTACATCCAGCTCCAGGAGCTCCATCATAGCTCCTCGCTGTCGCTGGGAGGATGTTTTCTCCTCCGCTCGCCCCTTCCACCGTCATTTTCTCTCTACCCACCCTTGCCTCCTTTTCCGCGCAGCTCTCGATTCCCCCCTCTCTTTCGCACCCTCCATGTCATATTCCGCTCCAGGAGTTCCATCATAGCTCCTCACTGTCGTTGGGAGGATGTTTTCTCCTCCGCTCGCCCCTTCCACCGTCATTTTCTCTCTACCCACCCTTGCCTCCTTCTCCGCGCAGCTCTCGATTCCCCCCTCTCTTTCGCACCCTCCATGTCATATTCCGCTCCAGGAGCTCCATCATAGCTCCTCGCTGTCGCTGGGAGGATGTTTTCTCCTCCGCTCGCCGCTTCCGCTGTCATTTTCTCTCTACCCACCCTTGCCTCCTTCTCCGCGCCGCTCTCGATTCCCCCCTCTCTTTCGCACCTTCCATGTCATATTCCGCTCCAGGAGCTCCATCATAGCTCCTCGCTGTCGCTGGGAGGATGTTTTCTCCTCTGCTCGCCCCTTCCACCGTCATTTTCTCTCTACCCACCCTTGCCTCCTTCTCCGCGCAGCTCTAGATTCCCTCCTCTCTCTCGCACCCTCCATATTACATCCAGCTCCAGGAGCTCCATCATAGCTCCTCGCTGTCGCTGGGAGGATGTTTTCTCCTCCGCTCGCCCCTTCCACCGTCATTTTCTCTCTACCCACCCTTGCCTCCTTCTCCACGCAGCTCTCGATTCCCTCCTCTCTCTCGCACCCTCCATATTACATCCAGCTCCAGGAGCTCCATCATAGCTCCTCGCTGTCGCTGGGAGGATGTTTTCTCCTCTGCTTGCCGATTCCACCGTCATTTTCTCTCCACCCACCCTTGCCTACTTCTCCGCGCCGCTCTCGATTCCCCCCTCTCTCTCGCACCCACCATGTCATATCCCGCTCCAGGAGCTCCATTATAGCTCCTCACTGTCGCTGGGAGGATGTTTTCTCCTCTGCTCGCCGCTTCCGCTGTCATTTTCTCTCCACCCACCCTTGCCTCCTTCTCTGCGCTGCTCTCGATTCCCCCCTCTCTCTCGCACCCTCCATGTCATATTCCGCTCCAGGAGCTCCATCATAGCTCCTCGCTGTCGCTGGGAGGATGTTTTCTCCTCCGCTCGCCCCTTCCACCGTCATTTTCTTTCTACCCACCCTTGCCTCCTTCTCCGCGCAGCTCTCGATTCCCTCCTCTCTCTCGCACCCTCCATATTACATCCAGCTCCAGGAGCTCCATCATAACTCCTCGCTGTCGCTGGGAGGATGTTTTCTCCTCTGCTCGCCGCTTCCGCCGTCATTTTCTCTCCACCCACCCTTGCCTCCTTCTCCGCACCGCTCTCGATTCCCCCCTCTCTCTCGCACCCACCATGTCATATCCCGCTCCAGGAGCTCCATCATAGCTCCTCGCTGTCGCTGGGAGGATGTTTTCTCCTCCGCTCGCCCCTTCCACCGTCATTTTCTCTCTACCCACCCTTGCCTCCTTTTCCGCGCAGCTCTCGATTCCCCCCTCTCTTTCGCACCCTCCATGTCATATTCCGCTCCAGGAGTTCCATCATAGCTCCTCACTGTCGCTGGGAGGATGTTTTCTCCTCCGCTCGCCCCTTCCACCATCATTTTCTCTCTACCCACCCTTGCCTCCATCTCCGGGCAGCTCTCCATTCCCCCCTCTCTTTCGCACCCTCCATGTCATATTCCGCTCCAGGAGCTCCATCATAGCTCCTCGCTGTCGCTGGGAGGATGTTTTCTCCTCCGCTCGCCCCTTCCACCGTCATTTTCTCTCTACCCACCCTTGCCTCCTTTTCCGCGCAGCTCTCGATTCCCCCATCTCTTTCGCACCCTCGATGTCATATTCCGCTCCAGGAGCTCCATCATAGCTCCTCGCTGTCGCTGGGAGGATGTTTTCTCCTCCGCTCGCCCCTTCCACCGTCATTTTCTCTCTACCCACCCTTGCCTCCTTCTCCGCTCAGCTCTCGATTCCCCCCTCTCTTTCGCACCCTCGATGTCATATTCCGCTCCAGGAGCTCCATCATAGCTCCTCGCTGTCGCTGGGAGGATGTTTTCTCCTCCGCTCGCCCCTTCCACCGTCATTTTCTCTCTACCCACCCTTGCCTCCTTCTCCGCGCAGCTCTCGATTCCCTCCTCTCTCTCGCACCCTCCATATTACATCCAGCTCCAGGAGCTCCATCATAGCTCCTCGCTGTCGCTGCGAGGATGTTGTCTCCTCCGCTCGCCCTTTCCACCGTCATTTTCTCTCTACCCACCCTTGCCTCCTCCGCGCAGCTCTCGATTCCCTCCTCTCTCTCGCACCCTCCATATTACATCCAGCTCCAGGAGCTCCATCATAGCTCCTCGCTGTCGCTGGGAGGATGTTTTCTCCTCCGCTCGCCCCTTCCACCATCATTTTCTCTCTACCCACCCTTGCCTCCTTCTCCACGCTGCTCTCGATTCCCCCCTCTCTCTCGCACCCTCCATATTACATCCAGCTCCAGGAGCTCCATCATAGCTCCTCGCTGTCGCTGGGAGGATGTTTTCTCCTCCGCTCGCCGCTTCCGCTGTCATTTTCTCTCTACCCACCCTTGCCTCCTTCTCCGCGCCGCTCTCGATTCCCCCCTCTCTTTCGCACCTTCCATGTCATATTCCGCTCCAGGAGCTCCATCATAGCTCCTCGCTGTCGCTGGGAGGATGTTTTCTCCTCCGCTCGCCCCTTCCACCGTCATTTTCTCTCTACCCACCCTTGCCTCCTTCTCCGCGCAGCTCTAGATTCCCTCCTCTCTCTCGCACCCTCCATATTACATCCAGCTCCAGGAGCTCCATCATAGCTCCTCGCTGTCGCTGGGAGGATGTTTTCTCCTCCGCTCGCCCCTTCCACCGTCATTTTCTCTCTACCCACCCTTGCCTCCTTCTCCACGCAGCTCTCGATTCCCTCCTCTCTCTCGCACCCTCCATATTACATCCAGCTCCAGGAGCTCCATCATAGCTCCTCGCTGTCGCTGGGAGGATGTTTTCTCCTCTGCTCGCCGATTCCACCGTCATTTTCTCTCCACCCACCCTTGCCTACTTCTCCGCGCCGCTCTCGATTCCCCCCTCTCTCTCGCACCCACCATGTCATATCCCGCTCCAGGAGCTCCATTATAGCTCCTCACTGTCGCTGGGAGGATGTTTTCTCCTCTGCTTGCCGCTTCCGCTGTCATTTTCTCTCCACCCACCCTTGCCTCCTTCTCTGCGCTGCTCTCGATTCCCCCCTCTCTCTCGCACCCTCCATATTATATCCAGCTCCAGGAGCTCCATCATAGCTCCTCGCTGTCGCTGGAAGGATGTTTTCTCCTCCGCTCGCCGCTTCCGCCGTTATTTTCTCTCCACCCACCCTTGCCTCCTTCTCCGCGCTGCTCTTGATTCCCCCTTCTCTCTCGCACCCTCCATGTCATATCCCGCTCCAGGAGCTCCATCATAGCTCCTCGCTGTCGCTGGGAGGATGTTTTCTCCTCCGCTCGACCCTTCCACCGTCATTTTCTCTCTACCCACCCTTGCCTCCTTCTCCGCGCAGCTCTCGATATCCCCCTCTCTCTCGCACCCTCCATGTCATATTCCGCTCCAGGAGCTCCATCATAGCTCCTCGCTGTCGCTGGGAGGATGTTTTCTCCTCCGCTCGCCCCTTCCACCGTCATTTTCTCTCTACCCACCCTTGCCTCCTTCTCCGCGCAGCTCTCGATTCCCTCCTCTCTCTCGCACCCTCCATATTACATCCAGCTCCAGGAGCTCCATCATAGCTCCTCGCTGTCACTGGGAGGATGTTTTCTCCTCTGCTCGCCGATTCCACCGTCATTTTCTCTCCACCCACCCTTGCCTCCTTCTCCGCGCCGCTCTCGATTCCCCCCTCTCTCTCGCACCCACCATGTCATATCCCGCTCCAGGAGCTCCATTATAGCTCCTCACTGTCGCTGGGAGGATGTTTTCTCCTCTGCTCGCCGCTTCCGCTGTCATTTTCTCTCTACCCACCCTTGCCTCCTTCTCCGCGCCGCTCTCGATTCCCCCCCTCTCTCGCACCCACCATGTCATATCCCGCTCCAGGAGCTCCATTATAGCTCCTGACTGTCGCTGGGAGGATGTTTTCTCCTCCGCTCGCCCCTTCCACCGTCATTTTTTCTCTACCCACCCTTGCCTCCTTCTCCGCGCAGCTCTCGATTCCCTCCTCTCTCTCGCACCCTCTATATTACATCCAGCTCCAGGAGCTCCATCATAGCTCCTCGCTGTCGCTGGGAGGATGTTTTCTCCTCCGCTCGCCCCTTCCACCGTCATTTTCTCTCTACCCACCCTTGCCTCCTTCTCCGCGCAGCTCTCGATTCCCCCCTCTCTTTCGCACCCTCCATGTCATATTGCACTCCAGGAGCTCCATCATAGCTCCTCGCTGTCGCTGGGAGGATGTTTTCTCCTCTGCTCGCCCCTTCCACCGTCATTTTCTCTCTACCCACCCTTGCCTCCTTTTCCGCGCAGCTCTCGATTCCCCCCTCTCTTTCGCTCCCTCCATGTCATATTCCGCTCCAGGAGTTCCATCATAGCTCCTCACTGTCGCTGGGAGGATGTTTTCTCCTCTGCTCGCCCCTTCCACCGTCATTTTCTCTCTACCCACCCTTGCCTCCTTCTCCGCGCAGCTCTCGATTCCCCCCTCTCTTTCGCACCCTCCATGGCATATTCCGCTCCAGGAGCTCCATCATAGCTCCTCGCTGTCGCTGGGAGGATGTTTTCTCCTCCGCTCGCCCCTTCCACCGTCATTTTCTCTCTACCCACCCTTGCCTCCTTCTCCGCGCAGCTCTCGATTCCCCCCTCTCTCTCGCACCCTCCATATTACATCCAGCTCCAGGAGCTCCATCATAGCTCCTCGCTGTCGCTGGGAGGATGTTTTCTCCTCCGCTCGCCCCTTCCACCGTCATTTTCTCTCTACCCACCCTTGCCTCCTTCTCCGCGCAGCTCTCGATTCCCCCCTCTCTTTCGCACCCTCCATGTCATATTCCGCTCCAGTAGCTCCATCATAGCTCCTCGCTGTCGCTGGGAGGATGTTTTCTCCTCCGCTCGCCCCTTCCACCGTCATTTTCTCTCTACCCACCCTTGCCTCCTTCTCCGCGCAGCTCTCGATTCCCCCCTCTCTCTCGCACCCTCCATATTACATCCAGCTCCAGGAGCTCCATCATAGCTCCTCGCTGTCGCTGGGAGGATGTTTTCTCCTCCGCTCGCCCCTTCCACCGTCATTTTCTCTCTACCCACCCTTGCCTCCTTTTCCGCGCAGCTCTCGATTCCCCCCTCTCTTTCGCACCCTCCATGTCATATTCCGCTCCAGGAGTTCCATCATAGCTCCTCACTGTCGCTGGGAGGATGTTTTCTCCTCCGCTCGCCCCTTCCACCGTCATTTTCTCTCTACCCACCCTTGCCTCCTTCTCCGCGCAGCTCTCGATTCCCCCCTCTCTTTCGCACCCTCCATGTCATATTCCGCTCCAGGAGCTCCATCATAGCTCCTCGCTGTCGCTGGGAGGATGTTTTCTCCTCCGCTCGCCCCTTCCACCGTCATTTTCTCTCCACCCACCCTTTCCTCCTTCTCCGCGCAGCTCTCGATTCCCCCCTCTCTCTCGCACCCTCCATATTACATCCAGCTCCAGGAGCTCCATCATAGCTCCTCGCTGTCGCTGGGAGGATGTTTTCTCCTCCGCTCGCCCCTTCCACCGTCATTTTCTCTCTACCCACCCTTGCCTCCTTCTCCGCGCAGCTCTCGATTCCCCCCTCTCTTTCGCACCCTCCATGTCATATTCCGCTCCAGGAGCTCCATCATAGCTCCTCGCTGTCACTGGGAGGATGTTTTCTCCTCCGCTCGCCCCTTCCACCGTCATTTTCTCTCTACCCACCCTTGCCTCCTTCTCCGCGCAGCTCTCGATTCCCCCCTTTCTCTCGCACCCTCCATATTACATCCAGCTCCAGGAGCTCCATCATAGCTCCTCGCTGTCGCTGGGAGGATGTTTTCTCCTCCGCTCGCCCCTTCCACCGTCATTTTCTCTCTACCCACCCTTGCCTCCTTCTCCGCGCAGCTCTCGATTCCCTCCTCTCTCTCGCACCCTCCATATTACATCCAGCTCCAGGAGCTCCATCATAGCTCCTCGCTGTCGCTGGGAGGATGTTTTCTCCTCTGCTAGCCGCTTCCGCCGTCATTTTCTCTCTACCCACCCTTGCCTCCTTCTCCGCGCAGCTCTCGATTCCCCCCTCTCTTTCGCACCCTCCATGTCATATTCCGCTCCAGGAGTTCCATCATAGCTCCTCACTGTCGCTGGGAGGATGTTTTCTCCTCCGCTCGCCCCTTCCACCGTCATTTTCTCTCTACCCACCCTTGCCTCCTTCTCCGCGCAGCTCTCGATTCCCCCCTCTCTCTCGCACCCACCATGTCATATCCCGCTCCAGGAGCTCCATTATAGCTCCTCACTGTCGCTGGGAGGATGTTTTCTCCTCTGCTCGCCGCTTCCGCTGTCATTTTCTCTCCACCCACCCTTGCCTCCTTCTCTGCGCTGCTCTCGATTCCCCCCTCTCTCTCTCGCACGCTCCATATTATATCCAGCTCCAGGAGCTCCATCATAGCTCCTCGCTGTCGCTGGGAGGATGTTTTCTCCTCCGCTCGCCCCTTCCACCGTCATTTTCTCTCTACCCACCCTTGCCTCCTTCTCCGCGCAGCTCTCGATTCCCCCCTCTCTCTCGCACCCTCCATATTACATCCAGCTCCAGGAGCTCCATCATAGCTCCTCGCTGTCGCTGGGAGGATGTTTTCTCCTCCGCTCGCCCCTTCCACCGTCATTTTCTCTCTAGCCACCCTTGCCTCCTTTTCCGCGCAGCTCTCGATTCCCCCCTCTCTTTCGCACCCTCCATGTCATATTCCGCTCCAGGAGTTCCATCATAGCTCCTCACTGTCGCTGGGAGGATGTTTTCTCCTCCGCTCGCCCCTTCCACCGTCATTTTCTCTCTACCCACCCTTGCCTCCTTCTCCGCGCAGCTCTCGATTCCCCCCTCTCTTTCGCACCCTCCATGTCATATTCCGCTCCAGGAGCTCCATCATAGCTCCTCGCTGTCGCTGGGAGGATGTTTTCTCCTCCGCTCGCCCCTTCCACCGTCATTTTCTCTCTACCCACCCTTGCCTCCTTCTCCGCGCAGCTCTCGATTCCCCCCTCTCTCTCGCACCCTCCATATTACATCCAGCTCCAGGAGCTCCATCATAGCTCCTCGCTGTCGCTGGGAGGATGTTTTCTCCTCTGCTCGCCGCTTCCGCCGTCATTTTCTCTCTACCCACCCTTGCCTCCTTCTCCGCGCAGCTCTCGATTCCCCCCTCTCTTTCGCACCCTCCATGTCATATTCCGCTCCAGGAGTTCCATCATAGCTCCTCACTGTCGCTGGGAGGATGTTTTCTCCTCCGCTTGCCCCTTCCACCGTCATTTTCTCTCTACCCACCCTTGCCTCCTTCTCCGCGCAGCTCTCGATTCCCCCCTCTCTCTCGCACCCACCATGTCATATCCCGCTCCAGGAGCTCCATTATAGCTCCTCACTGTCGCTGGGAGGATGTTTTCTCCTCTGCTCGCCGCTTCCGCTGTCATTTTCTCTCCACCCACCCTTGCCTCCTTCTCTGCGCTGCTCTCGATTCCCCCCTCTCTCTCTCGCACGCTCCATATTATATCCAGCTCCAGGAGCTCCATCATAGCTCCTCGCTGTCGCTGGGAGGATGTTTTCTCCTCCGCTCGCCCCTTCCACCGTCATTTTCTCTCTACCCACCCTTGCCTCCTTCTCCGCGCAGCTCTCGATTCCCCCCTCTCTCTCGCACCCTCCATATTACATCCAGCTCCAGGAGCTCCATCATAGCTCCTCGCTGTCGCTGGGAGGATGTTTTCTCCTCCGCTCGCCCCTTCCACCGTCATTTTCTCTCTAGCCACCCTTGCCTCCTTTTCCGCGCAGCTCTCGATTCCCCCCTCTCTTTCGCACCCTCCATGTCATATTCCGCTCCAGGAGTTCCATCATAGCTCCTCACTGTCGCTGGGAGGATGTTTTCTCCTCCGCTCGCCCCTTCCACCGTCATTTTCTCTCTACCCACCCTTGCCTCCTTCTCCGCGCAGCTCTCGATTCCCCCCTCTCTTTCGCACCCTCCATGTCATATTCCGCTCCAGGAGCTCCATCATAGCTCCTCGCTGTCGCTGGGAGGATGTTTTCTCCTCCGCTCGCCCCTTCCACCGTCATTTTCTCTCTACCCACCCTTGCCTCCTTCTCCGCGCAGCTCTCGATTCCCCCCTCTCTCTCGCACCCTCCATATTACATCCAGCTCCAGGAGCTCCATCATAGCTCCTCGCTGTCGCTGGGAGGATGTTTTCTCCTCCGCTCGCCCCTTCCACCGTCATTTTCTCTCTACCCACCCTTGCCTCCTTCTCCGCGCAGCTCTCGATTCCCTCCTCTCTCTCGCACCCTCCATATTACATCCAGCTCCAGGAGCTCCATCATAGCTCCTCGCTGTCGCTGGGAGGATGTTTTCTCCTCTGCTCGCCGCTTCCGCCGTCATTTTCTCTCTACCCACCCTTGCCTCCTTCTCCGCGCAGCTCTCGATTCCCCCCTCTCTAACGCACCCTCCATGTCATATTCCGCTCCAGGAGTTCCATCATAGCTCCTCACTGTCGCTGGGAGGATGTTTTCTCCTCCGCTCGCCCCTTCCACCGTCATTTTCTCTCTACCCACCCTTGCCTCCTTCTCCGCGCAGCTCTCGATTCCCCCCTCTCTCTCGCACCCACCATGTCATATCCCGCTCGAGGAGCTCCATTATAGCTCCTCACTGTCGCTGGGAGGATGTTTTCTCCTCTGCTCGCCGCTTCCGCTGTCATTTTCTCTCCACCCACCCTTGCCTCCTTCTCTGCGCTGCTCTCGATTCCCCCCTCTCTCTCTCGCACGCTCCATATTATATCCAGCTCCAGGAGCTCCATCATAGCTCCTCGCTGTCGCTGGGAGGATGTTTTCTCCTCTCCTCGCCGCTTCCGCCGTCATTTTCTCTCCACCCACCCTTGCCTCCTTCTCCGCGCCGCTCTCGATTCCCCCCTCTCTCTCGCACCCACCATGTCATATCCCGCTCCAGGAGCTCCATCATAGCTCCTCGCTGTCGCTGGGAGGATGTTTTCTCCTCCGCTCGCCCCTTCCACCGTCATTTTCTCTCTACCCACCCTTGCCTCCTTCTCCGCGCAGCTCTCGATTCCCCCCTCTCTCTCGCACCCTCCATATTACATCCAGCTCCAGGAGCTCCATCATAGCTCCTCGCTGTCGCTGGGAGGATGTTTTCTCCTCCGCTCGCCCTTTTCCACCGTCATTTTCTCTCTACCCACCCTTGCCTCCTTCTCCGCGCAGCTCTCGATTCCCTCCTCTCTCTCGCACCCTCCATATTACATCCAGCTCCAGGAGCTCCATCATAGCTCCTCGCTGTCGCTGGGAGGATGTTTTCTCCTCTGCTCGCCGCTTCCGCCGTCATTTTCTCTCTACCCACCTTGCCTCCTTCTCCGTGCAGCTCTCGATTCCCCCCTCTCTTTCGCACCCTCCATGTCATATTCCGCTCCAGGAGTTCCATCATAGCTCCTCACTGTCGCTGGGAGGATGTTTTCTCCTCCGCTCGCCCCTTCCACCGTCATTTTCTCTCTACCCACCCTTGCCTCCTTCTCCGCGCAGCTCTCGATTCCCCCCTCTCTCTCGCATCCACCATGTCATATCCCGCTCCAGGAGCTCCATCATAGCTCCTCGCTGTCGCTGGGAGGATGTTTTCTCCTCCGCTCGCCCCTTCCACCGTCATTTTCTCTCTACCCACCCTTGCCTCCTTCTCCGCGCAGCTCTCGATTCCCTCCTCTCTCTCGCACCCTCCATATTACATCCAGCTCCAGGAGCTCCATCATAGCTCCTCGCTGTCGCTGGGAGGATGTTTTCTCCTCCGCTCGCCCCTTCCACCGTCATTTTCTCTCTACCCACCCTTGCCTCCTTCTCTGCGCAGCTCTCGATTCCCCCCTCTCTTTCGCACCCTCCATGTCATATTCCGTTCCAGGAGCTCCATCATAGCTCCTCGCTGTCGCTGGGAGGATGTTTTCTCCTCTGCTCGCCCCTTCCACCGTCATTTTCTCTCTACCCACCCTTGCCTCCTTCTCCGCGCAGCTCTCGATTCCCTCCTCTCTCTCGCACCCTCCATATTACATCCAGCTCCAGGAGCTCCATCATAGCTCCTCGCTGTCGCTGGGAGGATGTTTTCTCCTCCGCTCGCTGCTTCCGCCGTCATTTTCTCTCCACCCACCCTTGCCTCCTTCTCCGCGCCGCTCTCGATTCCCCCCTCTCTTTCGCACCCTCCATGTCATATTCCGCTCCAGGAGCTCCATCATAGCTCCTCGCTGTCGCTGGGAGGATGTTTTCTCCTCCGCTCGCCCCTTCCACCGTCATTTTCTCTCTACCCACCCTTGCCTCCTTCTCCGCGCCGCTCTCGATTCCCCCCTCTCTTTCGCACCTTCCATGTCATATCCCGCTCCAGGAGCTCCATCATAGCTCCTCGCTGTCGCTGGGAGGATGTTTTCTCCTCCGCTCGCCCCTTCCACCGTCATTTTCTCTCTACCCACCCTTTCCTCCTTTTCTGCGCAGCTCTCGATTCCCCCCTCTCTTTCGCACCCTCCATGTCATATTCCGCTCCAGGAGCTCCATCATAGCTCCTCGCTGTCGCTGGGAGGATGTTTTCTCCTCCGCTCGCCCCTTCCACCGTCATTTTCTCTCTACCCACCCTTGCCTCCTTTTCCGCGCAGCTCTCGATTCCCCCTCTCTTTCGCACCCTCCATGTCATATTCCGCTCCAGGAGCTCCATCATAGCTCCTCGCTGTCGCTGGGAGGATGTTTTCTCCTCCGCTCGCCCCTTCCACCGTCATTTTCTCTCTACCCACCCTTGCCTCCTTCTCCGCGCAGCTCTCGATTCCCTCCTCTCTCTCGCACCCTCCATATTACATCCAGCTCCAGGAGCTCCATCATAGCTCCTCGCTGTCGCTGGGAGGATGTTTTCTCCTCCGCTCGCCCCTTCCACCGTCATTTTCTCTCTACCCACCCTTGCCTCCTTCTCCGCGCCGCTCTCGATTCCCCCCCCTCTCTCTCGCACCCACCATGTCATATCCCGCTCCAGGAGCTCCATCATAGCTCCTCGCTGTCGCTGGGAGGATGTTTTCTCCTCCGCTCGCCCCTTCCACCGTCATTTTCTCTCTACCCACCCTTGCCTCCTTTTCCGCGCAGCTCTCGATTCCCCCCTCTCTTTCGCACCCTCCATGTCATATCCCGCTCCAGGAGCTCCATCATAGCTCCTCGCTGTCGCTGGGAGGATGTTTTCTCCTCTGCTCGCCCCTTCCACCGTCATTTTCTCTCTACCCACCCTTGCCTCCTTTTCCGCGCAGCTCTCGATTCCCCCCTCTCTTTCGCACCCTCCATGTCATATTCCGCTCCAGGAGTTCCATCATAGCTCCTCACTGTCGCTGGGAGGATGTTTTCTCCTCTGCTCGCCCCTTCCACCGTCATTTTCTCTCTACCCACCCTTGCCTCCTTCTCCGCGCAGCTCTCGATTCCCCCCTCTCTTTCGCACCCTCCATGGCATATTCCGCTCCAGGAGCTCCATCATAGCTCCTCGCTGTCGCTGGGAGGATGTTTTCTCCTCCGCTCGCCCCTTCCACCGTCATTTTCTCTCTACCCACCCTTGCCTCCTTCTCCGCGCAGCTCTCGATTCCCCCCTCTCTCTCGCACCCTCCATATTACATCCAGCTCCAGGAGCTCCATCATAGCTCCTCGCTGTCGCTGGGAGGATGTTTTCTCCTCTGCTTGCCGCTTCCACCGTCATTTTCTCTCCACCCACCCTTGCCTCCTTCTCCGCGCCGCTCTCGATTCCCCCCTCTCTCTCGCACCCACCATGTCATATCCCGCTCCAGGAGCTCCATCATAGCTCCTCGCTGTCGCTGGGAGGATGTTTTCTCCTCCGCTCGCCCCTTCCACCGTCATTTTCTCTCTACCCACCCTTGCCTCCTTTTCCGCGCAGCTCTCGATTCCCCCCTCTCTTTCGCACCCTCCATGTCATATTCCGCTCCAGGAGCTCCATCATAGCTCCTCGCTGTCGCTGGGAGGATGTTTTCTCCTCCGCTCGCCCCTTCCACCGTCATTTTCTCTCTACCCACCCTTGCCTCCTTTTCCGCGCAGCTCTCGATTCCCCCTCTCTTTCGCACCCTCCATGTCATATTCCGCTCCAGGAGCTCCATCATAGCTCCTCGCTGTCGCTGGGAGGATGTTTTCTCCTCCGCTCGCCCCTTCCACCGTCATTTTCTCTCTACCCACCCTTGCCTCCTTCTCCGCGCAGCTCCCGATTCCCCCCTCTCTCTCGCACCCTCCATATTACATCCAGCTCCAGGAGCTCCATCATAGCTCCTCGCTGTCGCTGGGAGGATGTTTTCTCCTCCGCTCGCCCTTTTCCACCGTCATTTTCTCTCTACCCACCCTTGCCTCCTTCTCCGCGCAGCTCTCGATTCCCCCCTCTCTCTCGCACCCACCATGTCATATCCCGCTCCAGGAGCTCCATCATAGCTCCTCGCTGTCGCTGGGAGGATGTTTTCTCCTCCGCTCGCCCCTTCCACCGCCATTTTCTCTCTACCCACTCTTGCCTCCTTCTCCGCGCAGCTCTCGATTCCCTCCTCTCTCTCGCACCCTCCATATTACATCCAGCTCCAGGAGCTCCATCATAGCTCCTCGCTGTCGCTGGGAGGATGTTTTCTCCTCCGCTCGCCCCTTCCACCGTCATTTTCTCTCTACCCACCCTTGCCTCCTTCTCTGCGCAGCTCTCGATTCCCCCCTCTCTTTCGCACCCTCCATGTCATATTCCGCTCCAGGAGCTCCATCATAGCTCCTCGCTGTCGCTGGGAGGATGTTTTCTCCTCCGCTCGCCCCTTCCACCGTCATTTTCTCTCTACCCACCCTTGCCTCCTTCTCCGCGCAGCTCTCGATTCCCTCCTCTCTCTCGCACCCTCCATATTACATCCAGCTCCAGGAGCTCCATCATAGCTCCTCGCTGTCACTGGGAGGATGTTTTCTCCTCTGCTCGCCGCTTCCGCCGTCATTTTCTCTCCACCCACCCTTGCCTCCTTCTCCACGCTGCTCTCGATTCCCCCCTCTCTTTCGCACCCTCCATGTCATATTCCGCTCCAGGAGCTCCATCATAGCTCCTCGCTGTCGCTGGGAGGATGTTTTCTCCTCCGCTCGCCCCTTCCACTGTCATTTTCTCTCTACCCACCCTTGCCTCCTTCTCCGCGCAGCTCTCGATTCCCCCCTCTCTCTCGCACCCTCCATATTACATCCAGCTCCAGGAGCTCCATCATAGCTCCTCGCTGTCGCTGGGAGGATGTTTTCTCCTCCGCTCGCCCCTTCCACCGTCATTTTCTCTCTACCCACCCTTGCCTCCTTCTCCGCGCAGCTCTCGATTCCCCCCTCTCTTTCGCACCCTCCATGGCATATTCCGCTCCAGGAGCTCCATCATAGCTCCTCGCTGTCGCTGGGAGGATGTTTTCTCCTCCGCTCGCCCCTTCCACCGTCATTTTCTCTCTACCCACCCTTGCCTCCTTCTCCGCGCAGCTCTCGATTCCCCCCTCTCTCTCGCACCCACCATGTCATATCCCGCTCCAGGAGCTCCATCATAGCTCCTCGCTGTCGCTGGGAGGATGTTTTCTCCTCCGCTCGCCCCTTCCACCGCCATTTTCTCTCTACCCACTCTTGCCTCCTTCTCCGCGCAGCTCTCGATTCCCTCCTCTCTCTCGCACCCTCCATATTACATCCAGCTCCAGGAGCTCCATCATAGCTCCTCGCTGTCGCTGGGAGGATGTTTTCTCCTCCGCTCGCCCCTTCCACCGTCATTTTCTCTCTACCCACCCTTGCCTCCTTCTCTGCGCAGCTCTCGATTCCCCCCTCTCTTTCGCACCCTCCATGTCATATTCCGCTCCAGGAGCTCCATCATAGCTCCTCGCTGTCGCTGGGAGGATGTTTTCTCCTCCGCTCGCCCCTTCCACCGTCATTTTCTCTCTACCCACCCTTGCCTCCTTCTCCGCGCAGCTCTCGATTCCCTCCTCTCTCTCGCACCCTCCATATTACATCCAGCTCCAGGAGCTCCATCATAGCTCCTCGCTGTCACTGGGAGGATGTTTTCTCCTCTGCTCGCCGCTTCCGCCGTCATTTTCTCTCCACCCACCCTTGCCTCCTTCTCCACGCTGCTCTCGATTCCCCCCTCTCTTTCGCACCCTCCATGTCATATTCCGCTCCAGGAGCTCCATCATAGCTCCTCGCTGTCGCTGGGAGGATGTTTTCTCCTCCGCTCGCCCCTTCCACCGTCATTTTCTCTCTACCCACCCTTGCCTCCTTCTCCGCGCCGCTCTCGATTCCCCCCTCTCTTTCGCACCTTCCATGTCATATCCCGCTCCAGGAGCTCCATCATAGCTCCTCGCTGTCGCTGGGAGGATGTTTTCTCCTCCGCTCGCCCCTTCCACCGTCATTTTCTCTCTACCCACCCTTTCCTCCTTTTCCGCGCAGCTCTCGATGCCCCCCTCTCTTTCGCACCCTCCATGTCATATTCCGCTCCAGGAGCTCCATCATAGCTCCTCGCTGTCGCTGGGAGGATGTTTTCTCCTCCGCTCGCCCCTTCCAACGTCATTTTCTCTCTACCCACCCTTGCCTCCTTTTCCGCGCAGCTCTCGATTCCCCCTCTCTTTCGCACCCTCCATGTCATATTCCGCTCCAGGAGCTCCATCATAGCTCCTCGCTGTCGCTGGGAGGATGTTTTCTCCTCCGCTCGCCCCTTCCACCGTCATTTTCTCTCTACCCACCCTTGCCTCCTTCTCCGCGCAGCTCTCGATTCCCTCCTCTCTCTCGCACCCTCCATATTACATCCAGCTCCAGGAGCTCCATCATAGCTCCTCGCTGTCGCTGGGAGGATGTTTTCTCCTCTGCTCTCCGCTTCCGCCGTCATTTTCTCTCCACCCACCCTTGCCTCCTTCTCCGCGCCGCTCTCGATTCCCCCCCTCTCTCTCGCACCCACCATGTCATATCCCGCTCCAGGAGCTCCATCATAGCTCCTCGCTGTCGCTGGGAGGATGTTTTCTCCTCCGCTCGCCCCTTCCACCGTCATTTTCTCTCTACCCACCCTTGCCTCCTTTTCCTCGCAGCTCTCGATTCCCCCCTCTCTTTCGCACCCTCCATGTCATATCCCGCTCCAGGAGCTCCATCATAGCTCCTCGCTGTCGCTGGGAGGATGTTTTCTCCTCTGCTCGCCCCTTCCACCGTCATTTTCTCTCTACCCACCCTTGCCTCCTTTTCCGCGCAGCTCTCGATTCCCCCCTCTCTTTCGCACCCTCCATGTCATATTCCGCTCCAGGAGTTCCATCATAGCTCCTCACTGTCGCTGGGAGGATGTTTTCTCCTCTGCTCGCCCCTTCCACCGTCATTTTCTCTCTACCCACCCTTGCCTCCTTCTCCGCGCAGCTCTCGATTCCCCCCTCTCTTTCGCACCCTCCATGGCATATTCCGCTCCAGGAGCTCCATCATAGCTCTTCGCTGTCGCTGGGAGGATGTTTTCTCCTCCGCTCGCCCCTTCCACCATCATTTTCTCTCTACCCACCCTTGCCTCCTTCTCCGCGCAGCTCTCGATTCCCCCCTCTCTCTCGCACCCTCCATATTACATCCAGCTCCAGGAGCTCCATCATAGCTCCTCGCTGTCGCTGGGAGGATGTTTTCTCCTCTGCTCGCCGCTTCCACCGTCATTTTCTCTCCACCCACCCTTGCCTCCTTCTCCGCGCCGCTCTCGATTCCCCCCTCTCTCTCGCACCCACCATGTCATATCCCGCTCCAGGAGCTCCATCATAGCTCCTCGCTGTCGCTGGGAGGATGTTTTCTCCTCCGCTCGCCCCTTCCACCGTCATTTTCTCTCTACCCACCCTTGCCTCCTTTTCCGCGCAGCTCTCGATTCCCCCTCTCTTTCGCACCCTCCATGTCATATTCCGCTCCAGGAGCTCCATCATAGCTCCTCGCTGTCGCTGGGAGGATGTTTTCTCCTCCGCTCGCCCCTTCCACCGTCATTTTCTCTCTACCCACCCTTGCCTCCTTTTCCGCACAGCTCTCGATTCCCCCTCTCTTTCGCACCCTCCATGTCATATTCCGCTCCAGGAGCTCCATCATAGCTCCTCGCTGTCGCTGGGAGGATGTTTTCTCCTCCGCTCGCCCCTTCCACCGTCATTTTCTCTCTACCCACCCTTGCCTCCTTCTCCGCGCAGCTCCCGATTCCCCCCTCTCTCTCGCACCCTCCATATTACATCCAGCTCCAGGAGCTCCATCATAGCTCCTCGCTGTCGCTGGGAGGATGTTTTCTCCTCCGCTCGCCCTTTTCCACCGTCATTTTCTCTCTACCCACCCTTGCCTCCTTCTCCGCGCAGCTCTCGATTCCCTCCTCTCTCTCGCACCCTCCATATTACATCCAGCTCCAGGAGCTCCATCATAGCTCCTCGCTGTCGCTGGGAGGATGTTTTCTCCTCTGCTCGCCGCTTCCGCCGTCATTTTCTCTCTACCCACCCTTGCCTCCTTCTCCGCGCAGCTCTCGATTCCCCCCTCTCTTTCGCACCCTCCATGTCATATTCCGCTCCAGGAGTTCCATCATAGCTCCTCACTGTCGCTGGGAGGATGTTTTCTCCTCCGCTCGCCCCTTCCACCGTCATTTTCTCTCTACCCACCCTTGCCTTCTTCTCCGCGCAGCTCTCGATTCCCCCCTCTCTCTCGCACCCACCATGTCATATCCCGCTCCAGGAGCTCCATCATAGCTCCTCGCTGTCACTGGGAGGATGTTTTCTCCTCCGCTCGCCCCTTCCACCGTCATTTTCTCTCTACCCACCCTTGCCTCCTTCTCCGCGCCGCTCTCGATTCCCCCCTCTCTTTCGCACCTTACATGTCATATCCCGCTCCAGGAGCTCCATCATAGCTCCTCGCTGTCGCTGGGAGGATGTTTTCTCCTCCGCTCGCCCCTTCCACCGTCATTTTCTCTCTACCCACCCTTTCCTCCTTTTCCGTGCAGCTCTCGATTCCCCCCTCTCTTTCGCACCCTCCATGTCATATTCCGCTAAAGGAGCTCCATCATAGCTCCTCGCTGTCGCTGGGAGGATGTTTTCTCCTCCGCTCGCCTCTTCCACCGTCATTTTCTCTCTACCCACCCTTGCCTCCTTTTCCGCGCAGCTCTCGATTCCCCCTCTCTTTCGCACCCTCCATGTCATATTCCGCTCCAGGAGCTCCATCATAGCTCCTCGCTGTCGCTGGGAGGATGTTTTCTCCTCCGCTCGCCCCTTCCACCGTCATTTTCTCTCTACCCACCCTTGCCTCCTTCTCCGCGCCGCTCTCGATTCCCTCCTCTCTCTCGCACCCTCCATATTACATCCAGCTCCTGGAGCTCCATCATAGCTCCTCGCTGTCGCTGGGAGGATGTTTTCTCCTCTGCTCGCCGCTTCCGCCGTCATTTTCTCTCCACCCACCCTTGCCTCCTTCTCCGCGCCGCTCTCAATTCCCCCCTCTCTCTCGCTCCCACCATGTCATATCCCGCTCCAGGAGCTCCATCATAGCTCCTCGCTGTCGCTGGGAGGATGTTTTCTCCTCCGCTCGCCCCTTCCACCGTCATTTTCTCTCTACCCACCCTTGCCTCCTTTTCCGCGCAGCTCTCGATTCCCCCCTCTCTTTCGCACCCTCCATGTCATATCCCGCTCCAGGAGCTCCATCATAGCTCCTCGCTGTCGCTGGGAGGATTTTTTCTCCTCTGCTCGCCCCTTCCACCGTCATTTTCTCTCTACCCACCCTTGCCTCCTTTTCCGCGCAGCTCTCGATTCCCCCCTCTCTTTCGCACCCTCCATGTCATATTCCGCTCCAGGAGTTCCATCATAGCTCCTCACTGTCGCTGGGAGGATGTTTTCTCCTCTGCTCGCCCCTTCCACTGTCATTTTCTCTCTACCCACCCTTGCCTCCTTCTCCGCGCAGCTCTCGATTCCCCCCTCTCTTTCGCACCCTCCATGGCATATTCCGCTCCAGGAGCTCCATCATAGCTCCTCGCTGTCGCTGGGAGGATGTTTTCTCCTCCGCTCGCCCCTTCCACCGTCATTTTCTCTCTACCCACCCTTGCCTCCTTCTCCGCGCAGCTCTCGATTCCCCCCTCTCTCTCGCACCCTCCATATTACATCAAGCTCCAGGAGCTCCATCATAGCTCCTCGCTGTCGCTGGGAGGATGTTTTCTCCTCCGCTCGCCCCTTCCACCGTCATTTTCTCTCTACCCACCCTTGCCTCCTCCGCGCAGCTCTCGATTCCCCCCTCTCTTTCGCACCCTCCATGTCATATTCCGCTCCAGGAGCTCCATCATAGCTCCTCGCTGTCGCTGGGAGGATGTTTTCTCCTCCGCTCGCCCCTTCCACTGTCATTTTCTCTCTACCCACCCTTGCCTCCTTCTCCGCGCAGCTCTCGATTCCCCCCTCTCTCTCGCACCCTCCATATTACATCCAGCTCCAGGAGCTCCATCATAGCTCCTCGCTGTCGCTGGGAGGATGTTTTCTCCTCCGCTCGCCCCTTCCACCGTCATTTTCTCTCTACCCACCCTTGCCTCCTTCTCCGCGCAGCTCTCGATTCCCTCCTCTCTCTCGCACCCTCCATATTACATCCAGCTCCAGGAGCTCCATCATAGCTCCTCGCTGTCGCTGGGAGGATGTTTTCTCCTCTGCTCGCCGCTTCCGCCGTCATTTTCTCTCTACCCACCCTTGCCTCCTTCTCCGCGCAGCTCTCGATTCCCCCCTCTCTTTCGCACCCTCCATGGCATATTCCGCTCCAGGAGCTCCATCATAGCTCCTCGCTGTCGCTGGGAGGATGTTTTCTCCTCCGCTCGCCCCTTCCACCGTCATTTTCTCTCTACCCACCCTTGCCTCCTTCTCCGCGCAGCTCTCGATTCCCCCCTCTCTCTCGCACCCTCCATATTACATCCAGCTCCAGGAGCTCCATCATAGCTCCTCGCTGTCGCTGGGAGGATGTTTTCTCCTCCGCTCGCCCCTTCCACCGTCACTTTCTCTCTACCCACCCTTGCCTCCTTCTCCGCGCAGCTCTCGATTCCCCCCTCTCTTTCGCACCCTCCATGTCATATTCCGCTCCAGGAGCTCCATCATAGCTCCTCGCTGTCGCTGGGAGGATGTTTTCTCCTCCGCTCGCCCCTTCCACCGTCATTTTCTCTCTACCCACCCTTGCCTCCTTCTCCGCGCAGCTCTCGATTCCCTCCTCTCTCTCGCACCCTCCATATTACATCCAGCTCCAGGAGCTCCATCATAGCTCCTCGCTGTCGCTGGGAGGATGTTTTCTCCTCCGCTCGCCCCTTCCACCGTCATTTTCTCTCTACCCACCCTTTCCTCCTTTTCTGCGCAGCTCTCGATTCCCCCCTCTCTTTCGCACCCTCCATGTCATATTCCGCTCCAGGAGCTCCATCATAGCTCCTCGCTGTCGCTGGGAGGATGTTTTCTCCTCCGCTCGCCCCTTCCACCGTCATTTTCTCTCTACCCACCCTTGCCTCCTTTTCCGCGCAGCTCTCGATTCCCCCTCTCTTTCGCACCCTCCATGTCATATTCCGCTCCAGGAGCTCCATCATAGCTCCTCGCTGTCGCTGGGAGGATGTTTTCTCCTCCGCTCGCCCCTTCCACCGTCATTTTCTCTCTACCCACCCTTGCCTCCTTCTCCGCGCAGCTCTCGATTCTCTCCTCTCTCTCGCACCCTCCATATTACATCCAGCTCCAGGAGCTCCATCATAGCTCCTCGCTGTCGCTGGGAGGATGTTTTCTCCTCCGCTCGCCCCTTCCACCGTCATTTTCTCTCTACCCACCCTTGCCTCCTTCTCCGCGCCGCTCTCGATTCCCCCTCTCTTTCGCACCCTCCATGTCATATTCCGCTCCAGGAGCTCCATCATAGCTCCTCGCTGTCGCTGGGAGGATGTTTTCTCCTCCGCTCGCCCCTTCCACCGTCATTTTCTCTCTACCCACCCTTGCCTCCTTCTCCGCGCCGCTCTCGATTCCCTCCTCTCTCTCGCACCCTCCATATTACATCCAGCTCCTGGAGCTCCATCATAGCTCCTCGCTGTCGCTGGGAGGATGTTTTCTCCTCTGCTCGCCGCTTCCGCCGTCATTTTCTCTCCACCCACCCTTGCCTCCTTCTCCGCGCCGCTCTCAATTCCCCCCTCTCTCTCGCACCCACCATGTCATATCCCGCTCCAGGAGCTCCATCATAGCTCCTCGCTGTCGCTGGGAGGATGTTTTCTCCTCCGCTCGCCCCTTCCACCGTCATTTTCTCTCTACCCACCCTTGCCTCCTTCTCCGCGCAGCTCTCGATTCCCCCCTCTCTCTCGCACCCTCCATATTACATCAAGCTCCAGGAGCTCCATCATAGCTCCTCGCTGTCGCTGGGAGGATGTTTTCTCCTCCGCTCGCCCCTTCCACCGTCATTTTCTCTCTACCCACCCTTGCCTCCTCCGCGCAGCTCTCGATTCCCCCCTCTCTTTCGCACCCTCCATGTCATATTCCGCTCCAGGAGCTCCATCATAGCTCCTCGCTGTCGCTGGGAGGATGTTTTCTCCTCCGCTCGCCCCTTCCACTGTCATTTTCTCTCTACCCACCCTTGCCTCCTTCTCCGCGCAGCTCTCGATTCCCCCCTCTCTCTCGCACCCTCCATATTACATCCAGCTCCAGGAGCTCCATCATAGCTCCTCGCTGTCGCTGGGAGGATGTTTTCTCCTCCGCTCGCCCCTTCCACCGTCATTTTCTCTCTACCCACCCTTGCCTCCTTCTCCGCGCCGCTCTCGATTCCCTCCTCTCTCTCGCACCCTCCATATTACATCCAGCTCCTGGAGCTCCATCATAGCTCCTCGCTGTCGCTGGGAGGATGTTTTCTCCTCTGCTCGCCGCTTCCGCCGTCATTTTCTCTCCACCCACCCTTGCCTCCTTCTCCGCGCCGCTCTCAATTCCCCCCTCTCTCTCGCACCCACCATGTCATATCCCGCTCCAGGAGCTCCATCATAGCTCCTCGCTGTCGCTGGGAGGATGTTTTCTCCTCCGCTCGCCCCTTCCACCGTCATTTTCTCTCTACCCACCCTTGCCTCCTTCTCCGCGCAGCTCTCGATTCCCCCCTCTCTCTCGCACCCTCCATATTACATCAAGCTCCAGGAGCTCCATCATAGCTCCTCGCTGTCGCTGGGAGGATGTTTTCTCCTCCGCTCGCCCCTTCCACCGTCATTTTCTCTCTACCCACCCTTGCCTCCTCCGCGCAGCTCTCGATTCCCCCCTCTCTCTCGCACCCTCCATGTCATATTCCGCTCCAGGAGCTCCATCATAGCTCCTCGCTGTCGCTGGGAGGATGTTTTCTCCTCCGCTCGCCCCTTCCACTGTCATTTTCTCTCTACCCACCCTTGCCTCCTTCTCCGCGCAGCTCTCGATTCCCCCCTCTCTCTCGCACCCTCCATATTACATCCAGCTCCAGGAGCTCCATCATAGCTCCTCGCTGTCGCTGGGAGGATGTTTTCTCCTCCGCTCGCCCCTTCCACCGTCATTTTCTCTCTACCCACCCTTGCCTCCTTCTCCGCGCAGCTCTCGATTCCCTCCTCTCTCTCGCACCCTCCATATTACATCCAGCTCCAGGAGCTCCATCATAGCTCCTCGCTGTCGCTGGGAGGATGTTTTCTCCTCTGCTCGCCGCTTCCGCCGTCATTTTCTCTCTACCCACCCTTGCCTCCTTCTCTGCGCAGCTCTCGATTTCCCCCTCTCTTTCGCACCCTCCATGGCATATTCCGCTCCAGGAGCTCCATCATAGCTCCTCGCTGTCGCTGGGAGGATGTTTTCTCCTCCGCTCGCCCCTTCCACCGTCATTTTCTCTCTACCCACCCTTGCCTCCTTCTCCGCGCAGCTCTCGATTCCCCCCTCTCTCTCGCACCCTCCATATTACATCCAGCTCCAGGAGCTCCATCATAGCTCCTCGCTGTCGCTGGGAGGATGTTTTCTCCTAAGCTCGCCCCTTCCACCGTCATTTTCTCTCTACCCACCCTTGCCTCCTTCTCCGCGCAGCTCTCGATTCCCCCCTCTCTTTCGCACCCTCCATGTCATATTCCGCTCCAGGAGCTCCATCATAGCTCCTCGCTGTCGCTGGGAGGATGTTTTCTCCTCCGCTCGCCCCTTCCACCGTCATTTTCTCTCTACCCACCCTTGCCTCCTTCTCCGCGCAGCTCTCGATTCCCTCCTCTCTCTCGCACCCTCCATATTACATCCAGCTCCAGGAGCTCCATCATAGCTCCTCGCTGTCGCTGGGAGGATGTTTTCTCCTCCGCTCGCTGCTTCCGCCGTCATTTTCTCTCCACCCACCCTTGCCTCCTTCTCCGCGCCGCTCTCGATTCCCCCCTCTCTTTCGCACCCTCCATGTCATATTCCGCTCCAGGAGCTCCATCATAGCTCCTCGCTGTCGCTGGGAGGATGTTTTCTCCTCCGCTCGCCCCTTCCACCGTCATTTTCTCTCTACCCACCCTTGCCTCCTTCTCCGCGCCGCTCTCGATTCCCCCCTCTCTTTCGCACCTTCCATGTCATATCCCGCTCCAGGAGCTCCATCATAGCTCCTCGCTGTCGCTGGGAGGATGTTTTCTCCTCCGCTCGCCCCTTCCACCGTCATTTTCTCTCTACCCACCCTTTCCTCCTTTTCTGCGCAGCTCTCGATTCCCCCCTCTCTTTCGCACCCTCCATGTCATATTCCGCTCCAGGAGCTCCATCATAGCTCCTCGCTGTCGCTGGGAGGATGTTTTCTCCTCCGCTCGCCCCTTCCACCGTCATTTTCTCTCTACCCACCCTTGCCTCCTTTTCCGCGCAGCTCTCGATTCCCCCTCTCTTTCGCACCCTCCATGTCATATTCCGCTCCAGGAGCTCCATCATAGCTCCTCGCTGTCGCTGGGAGGATGTTTTCTCCTCCGCTCGCCCCTTCCACCGTCATTTTCTCTCTACCCACCCTTGCCTCCTTCTCCGCGCAGCTCTCGATTCCCTCCTCTCTCTCGCACCCTCCATATTACATCCAGCTCCAGGAGCTCCATCATAGCTCCTCGCTGTCGCTGGGAGGATGTTTTCTCCTCCGCTCGCCCCTTCCACCGTCATTTTCTCTCTACCCACCCTTGCCTCCTTCTCCGCGCCGCTCTCGATTCCCCCCCCTCTCTCTCGCACCCACCATGTCATATCCCGCTCCAGGAGCTCCATCATAGCTCCTCGCTGTCGCTGGGAGGATGTTTTCTCCTCCGCTCGCCCCTTCCACCGTCATTTTCTCTCTACCCACCCTTGCCTCCTTTTCCGCGCAGCTCTCGATTCCCCCCTCTCTTTCGCACCCTCCATGTCATATCCCGCTCCAGGAGCTCCATCATAGCTCCTCGCTGTCGCTGGGAGGATGTTTTCTCCTCTGCTCGCCCCTTCCACCGTCATTTTCTCTCTACCCACCCTTGCCTCCTTTTCCGCGCAGCTCTCGATTCCCCCCTCTCTTTCGCACCCTCCATGTCATATTCCGCTCCAGGAGTTCCATCATAGCTCCTCACTGTCGCTGGGAGGATGTTTTCTCCTCTGCTCGCCCCTTCCACCGTCATTTTCTCTCTACCCACCCTTGCCTCCTTCTCCGCGCAGCTCTCGATTCCCCCCTCTCTTTCGCACCCTCCATGGCATATTCCGCTCCAGGAGCTCCATCATAACTCCTCGCTGTCGCTGGGAGGATGTTTTCTCCTCTGCTCGCCCCTTCCACCGTCATTTTCTCTCTACCCACCCTTGCCTCCTTCTCCGCGCAGCTCTCGATTCCCCCCTCTCTCTCGCACCCTCCATATTACATCCAGCTCCAGGAGCTCCATCATAGCTCCTCGCTGTCGCTGGGAGGATGTTTTCTCCTCTGCTTGCCGCTTCCACCGTCATTTTCTCTCCACCCACCCTTGCCTCCTTCTCCGCGCCGCTCTCGATTCCCCCCTCTCTCTCGCACCCACCATGTCATATCCCGCTCCAGGAGCTCCATCATAGCTCCTCGCTGTCGCTGGGAGGATGTTTTCTCCTCCGCTCGCCCCTTCCACCGTCATTTTCTCTCTACCCACCCTTGCCTCCTTTTCCGCGCAGCTCTCGATTCCCCCCTCTCTTTCGCACCCTCCATGTCATATCCCGCTCCAGGAGCTCCATCATAGCTCCTCGCTGTCGCTGGGAGGATGTTTTCTCCTCTGCTCGCCCCTTCCACCGTCATTTTCTCTCTACCCACCCTTGCCTCCTTTTCCGCGCAGCTCTCGATTCCCCCCTCTCTTTCGCACCCTCCATGTCATATTCCGCTCCAGGAGTTCCATCATAGCTCCTCACTGTCGCTGGGAGGATGTTTTCTCCTCTGCTCGCCCCTTCCACCGTCATTTTCTCTCTACCCACCCTTGCCTCCTTCTCCGCGCAGCTCTCGATTCCCCCCTCTCTTTCGCACCCTCCATGGCATATTCCGCTCCAGGAGCTCCATCATAACTCCTCGCTGTCGCTGGGAGGATGTTTTCTCCTCTGCTCGCCCCTTCCACCGTCATTTTCTCTCTACCCACCCTTGCCTCCTTTTCCGCGCAGCTCTCGATTCCCCCCTCTCTTTCGCACCCTCCATGTCATATTCCGCTCCAGGAGTTCCATCATAGCTCCTCACTGTCGCTGGGAGGATGTTTTCTCCTCCGCTCGCCCCTTCCACCGTCATTTTCTCTCTACCCACCCTTGCCTCCTTCTCCGCGCAGCTCTCGATTCCCCCCTCTCTCTCGCACCCTCCATATTACATCCAGCTCCAGGAGCTCCATCATAGCTCCTCGCTGTCGCTGGGAGGATGTTTTCTCCTCCGCTCGCCCCTTCCACCGTCATTTTCTCTCTACCCACCCTTGCCTCCTTCTCCGCGCCGCTCTCGATTCCCCCCTCTCTTTCGCACCTTCCATGTCATATCCCGCTCCAGGAGCTCCATCATAGCTCCTCGCTGTCGCTGGGAGGATGTTTTCTCCTCCGCTCGCCCCTTCCACCGTCATTTTCTCTCTACCCACCCTTTCCTCCTTTTCTGCGCAGCTCTCGATTCCCCCCTCTCTTTCGCACCCTCCATGTCATATTCCGCTCCAGGAGCTCCATCATAGCTCCTCGCTGTCGCTGGGAGGATGTTTTCTCCTCCGCTCGCCCCTTCCACCGTCATTTTCTCTCTACCCACCCTTGCCTCCTTTTCCGCGCAGCTCTCGATTCCCCCTCTCTTTCGCACCCTCCATGTCATATTCCGCTCCAGGAGCTCCATCATAGCTCCTCGCTGTCGCTGGGAGGATGTTTTCTCCTCCGCTCGCCCCTTCCACCGTCATTTTCTCTCTACCCACCCTTGCCTCCTTCTCCGCGCAGCTCTCGATTCCCTCCTCTCTCTCGCACCCTCCATATTACATCCAGCTCCAGGAGCTCCATCATAGCTCCTCGCTGTCGCTGGGAGGATGTTTTCTCCTCCGCTCGCCCCTTCCACCGTCATTTTCTCTCTACCCACCCTTGCCTCCTTCTCCGCGCCGCTCTCGATTCCCCCCCCTCTCTCTCGCACCCACCATGTCATATCCCGCTCCAGGAGCTCCATCATAGCTCCTCGCTGTCGCTGGGAGGATGTTTTCTCCTCCGCTCGCCCCTTCCACCGTCATTTTCTCTCTACCCACCCTTGCCTCCTTTTCCGCGCAGCTCTCGATTCCCCCCTCTCTTTCGCACCCTCCATGTCATATCCCGCTCCAGGAGCTCCATCATAGCTCCTCGCTGTCGCTGGGAGGATGTTTTCTCCTCTGCTCGCCCCTTCCACCGTCATTTTCTCTCTACCCACCCTTGCCTCCTTTTCCGCGCAGCTCTCGATTCCCCCCTCTCTTTCGCACCCTCCATGTCATATTCCGCTCCAGGAGTTCCATCATAGCTCCTCACTGTCGCTGGGAGGATGTTTTCTCCTCTGCTCGCCCCTTCCACCGTCATTTTCTCTCTACCCACCCTTGCCTCCTTCTCCGCGCAGCTCTCGATTCCCCCCTCTCTTTCGCACCCTCCATGGCATATTCCGCTCCAGGAGCTCCATCATAACTCCTCGCTGTCGCTGGGAGGATGTTTTCTCCTCCGCTCGCCCCTTCCACCGTCATTTTCTCTCTACCCACCCTTGCCTCCTTCTCCGCGCAGCTCTCGATTCCCCCCTCTCTCTCGCACCCTCCATATTACATCCAGCTCCAGGAGCTCCATCATAGCTCCTCGCTGTCGCTGGGAGGATGTTTTCTCCTCTGCTTGCCGCTTCCACCGTCATTTTCTCTCCACCCACCCTTGCCTCCTTCTCCGCGCCGCTCTCGATTCCCCCCTCTCTCTCGCACCCACCATGTCATATCCCGCTCCAGGAGCTCCATCATAGCTCCTCGCTGTCGCTGGGAGGATGTTTTCTCCTCCGCTCGCCCCTTCCACCGTCATTTTCTCTCTACCCACCCTTGCCTCCTTTTCCGCGCAGCTCTCGATTCCCCCCTCTCTTTCGCACCCTCCATGTCATATTCCGCTCCAGGAGCTCCATCATAGCTCCTCGCTGTCGCTGGGAGGATGTTTTCTCCTCCGCTCGCCCCTTCCACCGTCATTTTCTCTCTACCCACCCTTGCCTCCTTTTCCGCGCAGCTCTCGATTCCCCCTCTCTTTCGCACCCTCCATGTCATATTCCGCTCCAGGAGCTCCATCATAGCTCCTCGCTGTCGCTGGGAGGATGTTTTCTCCTCCGCTCGCCCCTTCCACCGTCATTTTCTCTCTACCCACCCTTGCCTCCTTCTCCGCGCAGCTCCCGATTCCCCCCTCTCTCTCGCACCCTCCATATTACATCCAGCTCCAGGAGCTCCATCATAGCTCCTCGCTGTCGCTGGGAGGATGTTTTCTCCTCCGCTCGCCCTTTTCCACCGTCATTTTCTCTCTACCCACCCTTGCCTCCTTCTCCGCGCAGCTCTCGATTCCCCCCTCTCTCTCGCACCCACCATGTCATATCCCGCTCCAGGAGCTCCATCATAGCTCCTCGCTGTCGCTGGGAGGATGTTTTCTCCTCTGCTCGCCCCTTCCACCGCCATTTTCTCTCTACCCACCCTTGCCTCCTTCTCCGCGCAGCTCTCGATTCCCTCCTCTCTCTCGCACCCTCCATATTACATCCAGCTCCAGGAGCTCCATCATAGCTCCTCGCTGTCGCTGGGAGGATGTTTTCTCCTCCGCTCGCCCCTTCCACCGTCATTTTCTCTCTACCCACCCTTGCCTCCTTCTCTGCGCAGCTCTCGATTCCCCCCTCTCTCTCGCACCCACCATGTCATATCCCGCTCCAGGAGCTCCATCATAGCTCCTCGCTGTCGCTGGGAGGATGTTTTCTCCTCCGCTCGCCCCTTCCACCGTCATTTTCTCTCTACCCACCCTTGCCTCCTTTTCCGCGCAGCTCTCGATTCCCCCCTCTCTTTCGCACCCTCCATGTCATATTCCGCTCCAGGAGCTCCATCATAGCTCCTCGCTGTCGCTGGGAGGCTGTTTTCTCCTCCGCTCGCCCCTTCCACCGTCATTTTCTCTCTACCCACCCTTGCCTCCTTCTCCGCGCAGCTCCCGATTCCCCCCTCTCTCTCGCACCCTCCATATTACATCCAGCTCCAGGAGCTCCATCATAGCTACTCGCTGTCGCTGGGAGGATGTTTTCTCCTCCGCTCGCCCTTTTCCACCGTCATTTTCTCTCTACCCACCCTTGCCTCCTTCTCCGCGCAGCTCTCGATTCCCCCCTCTCTCTCGCACCCACCATGTCATATCCCGCTCCAGGAGCTCCATCATAGCTCCTCGCTGTCGCTGGGAGGATGTTTTCTCCTCCGCTCGCCCCTTCCACCGCCATTTTCTCTCTACCCACCCTTGCCTCCTTCTCCGCGCAGCTCTCGATTCCCTCCTCTCTCTCGCACCCTCCATATTACATCCAGCTCCAGGAGCTCCATCATAGCTCCTCGCTGTCGCTGGGAGGATGTTTTCTCCTCCGCTCGCCCCTTCCACCGTCATTTTCTCTCTACCCACCCTTGCCTCCTTCTCTGCGCAGCTCTCGATTCCCCCCTCTCTTTCGCACCCTCCATGTCATATTCCGCTCCAGGAGCTCCATCATAGCTCCTCGCTGTCGCTGGGAGGATGTTTTCTCCTCCGCTCGCCCCTTCCACCGTCATTTTCTCTCTACCCACCCTTGCCTCCTTCTCCGCGCAGCTCTCGATTCCCTCCTCTCTCTCGCACCCTCCATATTACATCCAGCTCCAGGAGCTCCATCATAGCTCCTCGCTGTCACTGGGAGGATGTTTTCTCCTCTTCTCGCCGCTTCCGCCGTCATTTTCTCTCCACCCACCCTTGCCTCCTTCTCCGCGCCGCTTTCGATTCCCCCCTCTCTTTCGCACCCTCCATGTCATATTCCGCTCCAGGAGCTCCATCATAGCTCCTCGCTGTCGCTGGGAGGATGTTTTCTCCTCCGCTCGCCCCTTCCACCGTCATTTTCTCTCTACCCACCCTTGCCTCCTTCTCCGCGCCGCTCTCGATTCCCCCCTCTCTTTCGCACCTTCCATGTCATATCCCGCTCCAGGAGCTCCATCATAGCTCCTCGCTGTCGCTGGGAGGATGTTTTCTCCTCCGCTCGCCCCTTCCACCGTCATTTTCTCTCTACCCACCCTTTCCTCCTTTTCCGCGCAACTCTCGATGCCCCCCTCTCTTTCGCACCCTCCATGTCATATTCCGCTCCAGGAGCTCCATCATAGCTCCTCGCTGTCGCTGGGAGGATGTTTTCTCCTCCGCTCGCCCCTTCCACCGTCATTTTCTCTCTACCCACCCTTGCCTCCTTTTCCGCGCAGCTCTCGATTCCCCCTCTCTTTCGCACCCTCCATGTCATATTCCGCTCCAGGAGCTCCATCATAGCTCCTCGCTGTCGCTGGGAGGATGTTTTCTCCTCCGCTCGCCCCTTCCACCGTCATTTTCTCTCTACCCACCCTTGCCTCCTTCTCCGCGCAGCTCTCGATTCCCTCCTCTCTCTCGCACCCTCCATATTACATCCAGCTCCAGGAGCTCCATCATAGCTCCTCGCTGTCGCTGGGAGGATGTTTTCTCCTCTGCTCGCCGCTTCCGCCGTCATTTTCTCTCCACCCACCCTTGCCTCCTTCTCCGCGCCGCTCTCGATTCCCCCCCTCTCTCTCGCACCCACCATGTCATATCCCGCTCCAGGAGCTCCATCATAGCTCCTCGCTGTCGCTGGGAGGATGTTTTCTCCTCCGCTCGCCCCTTCCACCGTCATTTTCTCTCTACCCACCCTTGCCTCCTTTTCCGCGCAGCTCTCGATTCCCCCCTCTCTTTCGCACCCTCCATGTCATATCCCGCTCCAGGAGCTCCATCATAGCTCCTCGCTGTCGCTGGGAGGATGTTTTCTCCTCTGCTCGCCCCTTCCACCGTCATTTTCTCTCTACCCACCCTTGCCTCCTTTTCCGCGCAGCTCTCGATTCCCCCCTCTCTTTTGCACCCTCCATGTCATATTCCGCTCCAGGAGTTCCATCATAGCTCCTCACTGTCGCTGGGAGGATGTTTTCTCCTCTGCTCGCCCCTTCCACCGTCATTTTCTCTCTACCCAACCTTGCCTCCTTCTCCGCGCAGCTCTCGATTCCCCCCTCTCTTTCGCACCCTCCATGGCATATTCCGCTCCAGGAGCTCCATCATAGCTCCTCGCTGTCGCTGGGAGGATGTTTTCTCCTCCGCTCGCCCCTTCCACCATCATTTTCTCTCTACCCACCCTTGCCTCCTTCTCCGCGCAGCTCTCGATTCCCCCCTCTCTCTCGCACCCTCCATATTACATCCAGCTCCAGGAGCTCCATCATAGCTCCTCGCTGTCGCTGGGAGGATGTTTTCTCCTCTGCTCGCCGCTTCCACCGTCATTTTCTCTCCACCCACCCTTGCCTCCTTCTCCGCGCCGCTCTCGATTCCCCCCTCTCTCTCGCACCCACCATGTCATATCCCGCTCCAGGAGCTCCATCATAGCTCCTCGCTGTCGCTGGGAGGATGTTTTCTCCTCCGCTCGCCCCTTCCACCGTCATTTTCTCTCTACCCACCCTTGCCTCCTTTTCCGCGCAGCTCTCGATTCCCCCTCTCTTTCGCACCCTCCATGTCATATTCCGCTCCAGGAGCTCCATCATAGCTCCTCGCTGTCGCTGGGAGGATGTTTTCTCCTCCGCTCGCCCCTTCCACCGTCATTTTCTCTCTACCCACCCTTGCCTCCTTTTCCGCGCAGCTCTCGATTCCCCCTCTCTTTCGCACCCTCCATGTCATATTCCGCTCCAGGAGCTCCATCATAGCTCCTCGCTGTCGCTGGGAGGATGTTTTCTCCTCCGCTCGCCCCTTCCACCGTCATTTTCTCTCTACCCACCCTTGCCTCCTTCTCCGCGCAGCTCCCGATTCCCCCCTCTCTCTCGCACCCTCCATATTACATCCAGCTCCAGGAGCTCCATCATAGCTCCTCGCTGTCGCTGGGAGGATGTTTTCTCCTCCGCTCGCCCTTTTCCACCGTCATTTTCTCTCTACCCACCCTTGCCTCCTTCTCCGCGCAGCTCTCGATTCCCTCCTCTCTCTCGCACCCTCCATATTACATCCAGCTCCAGGAGCTCCATCATAGCTCCTCGCTGTCGCTGGGAGGATGTTTTCTCCTCTGCTCGCCGCTTCCGCCGTCATTTTCTCTCTACCCACCCTTGCCTCCTTCTCCGCGCAGCTCTCGATTCCCCCCTCTCTTTCGCACCCTCCATGTCATATTCCGCTCCAGGAGTTCCATCATAGCTCCTCACTGTCGCTGGGAGGATGTTTTCTCCTCCGCTCGCCCCTTCCACCGTCATTTTCTCTCTACCCACCCTTGCCTCCTTCTCCGCGCAGCTCTCGATTCCCCCCTCTCTCTCGCACCCACCATGTCATATCCCGCTCCAGGAGCTCCATCATAGCTCCTCGCTGTCGCTGGGAGGATGTTTTCTCCTCCGCTCGCCCCTTCCACCGTCATTTTCTCTCTACCCACCCTTGCCTCCTTCTCCGCGCAGCTCTCGATTCCCTCCTCTCTCTCGCACCCTCCATATTACATCCAGCTCCAGGAGCTCCATCATAGCTCCTCGCTGTCGCTGGGAGGATGTTTTCTCCTCCGCTCGCCCCTTCCACCGTCATTTTCTCTCTACCCACCCTTGCCTCCTTCTCTGCGCAGCTCTCGATTCCCCCCTCTCTTTCGCACCCTCCATGTCATATTCCGCTCCAGGAGCTCCATCATAGCTCCTCGCTGTCGCTGGGAGGATGTTTTCTCCTCCGCTCGCCCCTTCCACCGTCATTTTCTCTCTACCCACCCTTGCCTCCTTCTCCGCGCAGCTCTCGATTCCCTCCTCTCTCTCGCACCCTCCATATTACATCCAGCTCCAGGAGCTCCATCATAGCTCCTCGCTGTCACTGGGAGGATGTTTTCTCCTCTGCTCGCCGCTTCCGCCGTCATTTTCTCTCCACCCACCCTTGCCTCCTTCTCCGCGCCGCTCTCGATTCCCCCCTCTCTTTCGCACCCTCCATGTCATATTCCGCTCCAGGAGCTCCATCATAGCTCCTCCATGTCGCTGGGAGGATGTTTTCTCCTCCGCTCGCCCCTTCCACCGTCATTTTCTCTCTACCCACCCTTGCCTCCTTCTCCGCGCCGCTCTCGATTCCCCCCTCTCTTTCGCACCTTACATGTCATATCCCGCTCCAGGAGCTCCATCATAGCTCCTCGCTGTCGCTGGGAGGATGTTTTCTCCTCCGCTCGCCCCTTCCACCGTCATTTTCTCTCTACCCACCCTTTCCTCCTTTTCCGCGCAGCTCTCGATTCCCCCCTCTCTTTCGCACCCTCCATGTCATATTCCGCTCCAGGAGCTCCATCATAGCTCCTCGCTGTCGCTGGGAGGATGTTTTCTCCTCCGCTCGCCCCTTCCACCGTCATTTTCTCTCTACCCACCCTTGCCTCCTTTTCCGCGCAGCTCTCGATTCCCCCTCTCTTTCGCACCCTCCATGTCATATTCCGCTCCAGGAGCTCCATCATAGCTCCTCGCTGTCGCTGGGAGGATGTTTTCTCCTCCGCTCGCCCCTTCCACCGTCATTTTCTCTCTACCCACCCTTGCCTCCTTCTCCGCGCCGCTCTCGATTCCCTCCTCTCTCTCGCACCCTCCATATTACATCCAGCTCCTGGAGCTCCATCATAGCTCCTCGCTGTCGCTGGGAGGATGTTTTCTCCTCTGCTCCCCGCTTCCGCCGTCATTTTCTCTCCACCCACCCTTGCCTCCTTCTCCGCGCCGCTCTCAATTCCCCCCTCTCTCTCGCACCCACCATGTCATATCCCGCTCCAGGAGCTCCATCATAGCTCCTCGCTGTCGCTGGGAGGATGTTTTCTCCTCCGCTCGCCCCTTCCACCGTCATTTTCTCTCTACCCACCCTTGCCTCCTTTTCCGCGCAGCTCTCGATTCCCCCCTCTCTTTCGCACCCTCCATGTCATATCCCGCTCCAGGAGCTCCATCATAGCTCCTCGCTGTCGCTGGGAGGATTTTTTCTCCTCTGCTCGCCCCTTCCACCGTCATTTTCTCTCTACCCACCCTTGCCTCCTTTTCCGCGCAGCTCTCGATTCCCCCCTCTCTTTCGCACCCTCCATGTCATATTCCGCTCCAGGAGTTCCATCATAGCTCCTCACTGTCGCTGGGAGGATGTTTTCTCCTCTGCTCGCCCCTTCCACCGTCATTTTCTCTCTACCCACCCTTGCCTCCTTCTCCGCGCAGCTCTCGATTCCCCCCTCTCTTTCGCACCCTCCATGGCATATTCCGCTCCAGGAGCTCCATCATAGCTCCTCGCTGTCGCTGGGAGGATGTTTTCTCCTCCGCTCGCCCCTTCCACCGTCATTTTCTCTCTACCCACCCTTGCCTCCTTCTCCGCGCAGCTCTCGATTCCCCCCTCTCTTTCGCACCCTCCATGGCATATTCCGCTCCAGGAGCTCCATCATAGCTCCTCGCTGTCGCTGGGAGGATGTTTTCTCCTCCGCTCGCCCCTTCCACCGTCATTTTCTCTCTACCCACCCTTGCCTCCTTCTCCGCGCAGCTCTCGATTCCCCCCTCTCTCTCGCACCCTCCATATTACATCAAGCTCCAGGAGCTCCATCATAGCTCCTCGCTGTCGCTGGGAGGATGTTTTCTCCTCCGCTCGCCCCTTCCACCGTCATTTTCTCTCTACCCACCCTTGCCTCCTCCGCGCAGCTCTCGATTCCCCCCTCTCTTTCGCACCCTCCATGTCATATTCCGCTCCAGGAGCTCCATCATAGCTCCTCGCTGTCGCTGGGAGGATGTTTTCTCCTCCGCTCGCCCCTTCCACTGTCATTTTCTCTCTACCCACCCTTGCCTCCTTCTCCGCGCAGCTCTCGATTCCCCCCTCTCTCTCGCACCCTCCATATTACATCCAGCTCCAGGAGCTCCATCATAGCTCCTCGCTGTCGCTGGGAGGATGTTTTCTCCTCCGCTCGCCCCTTCCACCGTCATTTTCTCTCTACCCACCCTTGCCTCCTTCTCCGCGCAGCTCTCGATTCCCTCCTCTCTCTCGCACCCTCCATATTACATCCAGCTCCAGGAGCTCCATCATAACTCCTCGCTGTCGCTGGGAGGATGTTTTCTCCTCTGCTCGCCGCTTCCGCCGTCATTTTCTCTCTACCCACCCTTGCCTCCTTCTCCGCGCAGCTCTCGATTCCCCCCTCTCTTTCGCACCCTCCATGGCATATTCCGCTCCAGGAGCTCCATCATAGCTCCTCGCTGTCGCTGGGAGGATGTTTTCTCCTCCGCTCGCCCCTTCCACCGTCATTTTCTCTCTACCCTCCCTTGCCTCCTTCTCCGCGCAGCTCTCGATTCCCCCCTCTCTCTCGCACCCTCCATATTACATCCAGCTCCAGGAGCTCCATCATAGCTCCTCGCTGTCGCTGGGAGGATGTTTTCTCCTCCGCTCGCCCCTTCCACCGTCATTTTCTCTCTACCCACCCTTGCCTCCTTCTCCGCGCAGCTCTCGATTCCCCCCTCTCTTTCGCACCCTCCATGTCATATTCCGCTCCAGGAGCTCCATCATAGCTCCTCGCTGTCGCTGGGAGGATGTTTTCTCCTCCGCTCGCCCCTTCCACCGTCATTTTCTCTCTACCCACCCTTGCCTCCTTCTCTGCGCAGCTCTCGATTCCCCCCTCTCTCTCGCACCCTCCATATTACATCCAGCTCCAGGAGCTCCATCATAGCTCCTCGCTGTCGCTGGGAGGATGTTTTCTCCTCCGCTCGCCCCTTCCACCGTCATTTTCTCTCTACCCACCCTTGCCTCCTTCTCCGCGCAGCTCTCGATTCCCCCCTCTCTTTCGCACCCTCCATGTCATATTCCGCTCCAGGAGTTCCATCATAGCTCCTCACTGTCGCTGGGAGGATGTTTTCTCCTCCGCTCGCCCCTTCCACCGTCATTTTCTCTCTACCCACCCTTGCCTCCTTCTCCGCGCAGCTCTCGATTCCCTCCTCTCTCTCGCACCCTCCATATTACATCCAGCTCCAGGAGCTCCATCATAGCTCCTCGCTGTCGCTGGGAGGATGTTTTCTCCTCCGCTCGCCGCTTCCGCCGTCATTTTCTCTCCACCCACCCTTGCCTCCTTCTCCGCGCCGCTCTCGATTCCCCCCTCTCTTTCGCACCCTCCATGTCATATTCCGCTCCAGGAGCTCCATCATAGCTCCTCGCTGTCGCTGGGAGGATGTTTTCTCCTCCGCTCGCCCCTTCCACCGTCATTTTCTCTCTACCCACCCTTGCCTCCTTCTCCGCGCCGCTCTCGATTCCCCCCTCCCTTTCGCACCTTCCATGTCATATCCCGCTCCAGGAGCTCCATCATAGCTCCTCGCTGTCGCTGGGAGGATGTTTTCTCCTCCGCTCGCCCCTTCCACCGTCATTTTCTCTCTACCCACCCTTTCCTCCTTTTCCGCGCAGCTCTCGATTCCCCCCTCTCTTTCGCACCCTCCATGTCATATTCCGCTCCAGGAGCTCCATCATAGCTCCTCGCTGTCGCTGGGAGGATGTTTTCTCCTCCGCTCGCCCCTTCCACCGTCATTTTCTCTCTACCCACCCTTGCCTCCTTTTCCGCGCAGCTCTCGATTCCCCCCTCTCTTTCGCACCCTCCATGTCATATTCCGCTCCAGGAGCTCCATCATAGCTCCTCGCTGTCGCTGGGAGGATGTTTTCTCCTCCGCTCGCCCCTTCCACCGTCATTTTCTCTCTACCCACCCTTGCCTCCTTTTCCGCGCAGCTCTCGATTCCCCCTCTCTTTCGCACCCTCCATGTCATATTCCGCTCCAGGAGCTCCATCATAGCTCCTCGCTGTCGCTGGGAGGATGTTTTCTCCTCCGCTCGCCCCTTCCACCGTCATTTTCTCTCTACCCACCCTTGCCTCCTTCTCCGCACAGCTCTCGATTCCCCCCTCTCTCTCGCACCCTCCATATTACATCCAGCTCCAGGAGCTCCATCATAGCTCCTCGCTGTCGCTGGGAGGATGTTTTCTCCTCCGCTCGCCCTTTTCCACCGTCATTTTCTCTCTACCCACCCTTGCCTCCTTCTCCGCGCAGCTCTCGATTCCCTCCTCTCTCTCGCACCCTCCATATTACATCCAGCTCCAGGAGCTCCATCATAGCTCCTCGCTGTCGCTGGGAGGATGTTTTCTCCTCTGCTCGCCGCTTCCGTCGTCATTTTCTCTCTACCCACCCTTGCCTCCTTCTCCGCGCAGCTCTCGATTCCCCCCTCTCTTTCGCACCCTCCATGTCATATTCCGCTCCAGGAGTTCCATCATAGCTCCTCACTGTCGCTGGGAGGATGTTTTCTCCTCCGCTCGCCCCTTCCACCGTCATTTTCTCTCTACCCACCCTTGCCTCCTTCTCCGCGCAGCTCTCGATTCCCCCCTCTCTCTCGCACCCACCATGTCATATCCCGCTCCAGGAGCTCCATCATAGCTCCTCGCTGTCGCTGGGAGGATGTTTTCTCCTCCGCTCGCCCCTTCCACCGTCATTTTCTCTCTACCCACCCTTGCCTCCTTCTCCGCGCAGCTCTCGATTCCCTCCTCTCTCTCGCACCCTCCATATTACATCCAGCTCCAGGAGCTCCATCATAGCTCCTCGCTGTCGCTGGGAGGATGTTTTCTCCTCCGCTCGCCCCTTCCACCGTCATTTTCTCTCTACCCACCCTTGCCTCCTTCTCTGCGCAGCTCTCGATTCCCCCCTCTTTTTCGCACCCTCCATGTCATATTCCGCTCCAGGAGCTCCATCATAGCTCCTCGCTGTCGCTGGGAGGATGTTTTCTCCTCCGCTCGCCCCTTCCACCATCATTTTCTCTCTACCCACCCTTGCCTCCTTCTCCGCGCAGCTCTCGATTCCCTCCTCTCTCTCGCACCCTCCATATTACATCCAGCTCCAGGAGCTCCATCATAGCTCCTCGCTGTCACTGGGAGGATGTTTTCTCCTCTGCTCGCCGCTTCCGCCGTCATTTTCTCTCCACCCACCCTTGCCTCCTTCTCCGCGCCGCTCTCGATTCCCCCCTCTCTTTCGCACCCTCCATGTCATATTCCGCTCCAGGAGCTCCATCATAGCTCCTCGCTGTCGCTGGGAGGATGTTTTCTCCTCCGCTCGCCCCTTCCACCGTCATTTTCTCTCTACCCACCCTTGCCTCCTTCTCCGCGCCGCTCTCGATTCCCCCCTCTCTTTCGCACCCTCCATGTCATATTCCGCTCCAGGAGCTCCATCATAGCTCCTCGCTGTCGCTGGGAGGATGTTTTCTCCTCCGCTCGCCCCTTCCACCATCATTTTCTCTCTACCCACCCTTGCCTCCTTCTCCGCGCAGCTCTCGATTCCCTCCTCTCTCTCGCACCCTCCATATTACATCCAGCTCCAGGAGCTCCATCATAGCTCCTCGCTGTCACTGGGAGGATGTTTTCTCCTCTGCTCGCCGCTTCCGCCGTCATTTTCTCTCCACCCACCCTTGCCTCCTTCTCCGCGCCGCTCTCGATTCCCCCCTCTCTTTCGCACCCTCCATGTCATATTCCGCTCCAGGAGCTCCATCATAGCTCCTCGCTGTCGCTGGGAGGATGTTTTCTCCTCCGCTCGCCCCTTCCACCGTCATTTTCTCTCTACCCACCCTTGCCTCCTTTTCCGCGCAGCTCTCGATTCCCCCTCTCTTTCGCACCCTCCATGTCATATTCCGCTCCAGGAGCTCCATCATAGCTCCTCACTGTCGCTGGGAGGATGTTTTCTCCTCCGCTCGCCCCTTCCACCGTCATTTTCTCTCTACCCACCCTTGCCTCCTTCTCCGCGCAGCTCTCGATTCCCTCCTCTCTCTCGCACCCTCCATATTACATCCAGCTCCAGGAGCTCCATCATAGCTCCTCGCTGTCGCTGGGAGGATGTTTTCTCCTCTGCTCGCCGCTTCCGCCGTCATTTTCTCTCCACCCACCCTTGCCTCCTTCTCCGCGCCGCTCTCGATTCCCCCTTCTCTCTCGCACCCACCATGTCATATCCCGCTCCAGGAGCTCCATCATAGCTCCTCGCTGTCGCTGGGAGGATGTTTTCTCCTCCGCTCGCCGCTTCCACCGTCATTTTCTCTCTACCCACCCTTGCCTCCTTTTCCGCGCAGCTCTCGATTCCCCCCTCTCTTTCGCACCCTCCATGTCATATCCCGCTCCAGGAGCTCCATCATAGCTCCTCGCTGTCGCTAAGAGGATTTTTTCTCCTCTGCTCGCCCCTTCCACCGTCATTTTCTCTCTACCCACCCTTGCCTCCTTTTCCGCGCAGCTCTCGATTCCCCCCTCTCTTTCGCACCCTCCATGTCATATTCCGCTCCAGGAGTTCCATCATAGCTCCTCACTGTCGCTGGGAGGATGTTTTCTCCTCTGCTCGCCCCTTCCACCGTCATTTTCTCTCTACCCACCCTTGCCTCCTTCTCCGCGCAGCTCTCGATTCCCCCCTCTCTTTCGCACCCTCCATGGCATATTCCGCTCCAGGAGCTCCATCATAGCTCCTCGCTGTCGCTGGGAGGATGTTTTCTCCTCCGCTCGCCCCTTCCACCGTCATTTTCTCTCTACCCACCCTTGCCTCCTTCTCCGCGCAGCTCTCGATTCCCCCCTCTCTCTCGCACCCTCCATATTACATCCAGCTCCAGGAGCTCCATCATAGCTCCTCGCTGTCGCTGGGAGGATGTTTTCTCCTCCGCTCGCCCCTTCCACCGTCATTTTCTCTCTACCCACCCTTGCCTCCTTCTCCGCGCAGCTCTCGATTCCCCCCTCTCTTTCGCACCCTCCATGTCATATTCCGCTCCAGGAGCTCCATCATAGCTCCTCGCTGTCGCTGGGAGGATGTTTTCTCCTCCGCTTGCCCCTTCCACCGTCATTTTCTCTCTACCCACCCTTGCCTCCTTCTCCGCGCAGCTCTCGATTCCCCCCTCTCTCTCGCACCCTCCATATTACATCCAGCTCCTGGAGCTCCATCATAGCTCCTCGCTGTCGCTGGGAGGATGTTTTCTCCTCCGCTCGCCCCTTCCACCGTCATTTTCTCTCTACCCACCCTTGCCTCCTTCTCCGCGCAGCTCTCGATTCCCCCCTCTCTCTCGCACCCTCCATATTACATCCAGCTCCTGGAGCTCCATCATAGCTCCTCGCTGTCGCTGGGAGGATGTTTTCTCCTCCGCTCGCCCCTTCCACCGTCATTTTCTCTCTACCCACCCTTGCCTTCTTTTCCGCGCAGCTCTCGATTCCCCCCTCTCTTTCGCACCCTCCATGTCATATTCCGCTCCAGGAGTTCCATCATAGCTCCTCACTGTCGCTGGGAGGATGTTTTCTCCTCCGCTCGCCCCTTCCACCATCATTTTCTCTCTACCCACCCTTGCCTCCTTCTCCGCGCAGCTCTCGATTCCCCCCTCTCTTTCGCACCCTCCATGTCATATTCCGCTCCAGGAGCTCCATCATAGCTCCTCGCTGTCGCTGGGAGGATGTTTTCTCCTCCGCTCGCCCCTTCCACCGTCATTTTCTCTCTACCCACCCTTGCCTCCTTCTCCGCGCAGCTCTCGATTCCCCCCTCTCTCTCGCACCCTCCATATTACATCCAGCTCCAGGAGCTCCATCATAGCTCCTCGCTGTCGCTGGGAGGATGTTTTCTCCTCCGCTCGCCCCTTCCACCGTCATTTTCTCTCTACCCACCCTTGCCTCCTTCTCCGCGCAGCTCTCGATTCCCTCCTCTCTCTCGCACCCTCCATATTAAATCCAGCTCCAGGAGCTCCATCATAGCTCCTCGCTGTCGCTGGGAGGATGTTTTCTCCTCTGCTCGCCGCTTCCGCCGTCATTTTCTCTCTACCCACCCTTGCCTCCTTCTCCGCGCAGCTCTCGATTCCCCCCTCTCTTTCGCACCCTCCATGGCATATTCCGCTCCAGGAGCTCCATCATAGCTCCTCGCTGTCGCTGGGAGGATGTTTTCTCCTCCGCTCGCCCCTTCCACCGTCATTTTCTCTCTACCCACCCTTGCCTCCTTCTCCGCGCAGCTCTTGATTCCCCCCTCTCTCTCGCACCCTCCATATTACATCCAGCTCCAGGAGCTCCATCATAGCTCCTCGCTGTCGCTGGGAGGATGTTTTCTCCTCCGCTCGCCCCTTCCACCGTCATTTTCTCTCTACCCACCCTTGCCTCCTTCTCCGCGCAGCTCTCGATTCCCCCCTCTCTTTCGCACCCTCCATGTCATATTCCGCTCCAGGAGCTCCATCATAGCTCCTCGCTGTCGCTGGGAGGATGTTTTCTCCTCCGCTCGCCCCTTCCACCGTCATTTTCTCTCTACCCACCCTTGCCTCCTTCTCCGCGCAGCTCTCGATTCCCCACTCTCTCTTGCATCCTCCATATTACATCCAGCTCCAGGAGCTCCATCATAGCTCCTCGCTGTCGCTGGGAGGATGTTTTCTCCTCCGCTCGCCCCTTCCACCGTCATTTTCTCTCTACCCACCCTTGCCTTCTTTTCCGCGCAGCTCTCGATTCCCCCCTCTCTTTCGCACCCTCCATGTCATATTCCGCTCCAGGAGTTCCATCATAGCTCCTCACTGTCGCTGGGAGGATGTTTTCTCCTCCGCTCGCCCCTTCCACCATCATTTTCTCTCTACCCACCCTTGCCTCCTTCTCCGCGCAGCTCTCGATTCCCCCCTCTCTTTCGCACCCTCCATGTCATATTCCGCTCCAGGAGCTCCATCATAGCTCCTCGCTGTCGCTGGGAGGATGTTTTCTCCTCCGCTCGCCCCTTCCACCGTCATTTTCTCTCTACCCACCCTTGCCTCCTTCTCCGCGCAGCTCTCGATTCCCCCCTCTCTCTCGCACCCTCCATATTACATCCAGCTCCAGGAGCTCCATCATAGCTCCTTGCTGTCGCTGGGAGGATGTTTTCTCCTCCGCTCGCCCCTTCCACCGTCATTTTCTCTCTACCCACCCTTGCCTCCTTCTCCGCGCAGCTCTCGATTCCCTCCTCTCTCTCGCACCCTCCATATTACATCCAGCTCCAGGAGCTCCATCATTGCTCCTCGCTGTCGCTGGGAGGATGTTTTCTCCTCTGCTCGCCGCTTCCACCGTCATTTTCTCTCTACCCACCCTTGCCTCCTTCTCCGCGCAGCTCTCGATTCCCCCCTCTCTTTCGCACCCTCCATGGCATATTCCGCTCCAGGAGCTCCATCATAGCTCCTCGCTGTCGCTGGGAGGATGTTTTCTCCTCCGCTCGCCCCTTCCACCGTCATTTTCTCTCTACCCACCCTTGCCTTCTTCTCTGCGCAGCTCTCGATTCCCCCCTCTCTCTCGCACCCTCCATATTACATCCAGCTCCAGGAGCTCCATCATAGCTCCTCGCTGTCGCTGGAAGGATGTTTTCTCCTCCGCTCGCCCCTTCCACCGTCATTTTCTCTCTACCCACCCTTGCCTCCTTTTCCGCGCAGCTCTCGATTCCCCCCTCTCTTTCGCACCCTCCATGTCATATTCCGCTCCAGGAGCTCCATCATAGCTCCTCGCTGTCGCTGGGAGGATGTTTTCTCCTCCGCTCACCCCTTCCACCGTCATTTTCTCTCTACCCACCCTTGCCTCCTTCTCTGCGCAGCTCTCGATTCCCCCCTCTCTCTCGCACCCTCCATATTACATCCAGCTCCAGGAGCTCCATCATAGCTCCTCGCTGTCGCTGGGAGGATGTTTTCTCCTCCGCTCGCCCCTTCCACCGTCATTTTCTCTCTACCCACCCTTGCCTCCTTCTCCGCGCAGCTCTCGATTCCCTCCTCTCTCTCGCACCCTCCATATTACATCCAGCTCCAGGAGCTCCATCATAGCTCCTCGCTGTCGCTGGGAGGATGTTTTCTCCTCTGCTCGCCGCTTCCGCCGTCATTTTCTCTCTACCCACCCTTGCCTCCTTCTCCGCGCAGCTCTCGATTCCCCCCTCTCTTTCGCACCCTCCATGGCATATTCCGCTCCAGGAGCTCCATCATAGCTCCTCGCTGTCGCTGGGAGGATGTTTTCTCCTCCGCTCGCCCCTTCCACCGTCATTTTCTCTACCCACCCTTGCCTCCTTCTCCGCGCAGCTCTCGATTCCCCCCTCTCTCTCGCACCCTCCATATTACATCCAGCTCCAGGAGCTCCATCATAGCTCCTCGCTGTCGCTGGGAGGATGTTTTCTCCTCCGCTCGCCCCTTCCACCGTCATTTTCTCTCTACCCACCCTTGCCTCCTTCTCCGCGCAGCTCTCGATTCCCCCCTCTCTTTCGCACCCTCCATGTCATATTCCGCTCCAGGAGCTCCATCATAGCTCCTCGCTGTCGCTGGGAGGATGTTTTCTCCTCCGCTCGCCCCTTCCACCGTCATTTTCTCTCTACCCACCCTTGCCTCCTTCTCTGCGCAGCTCTCGATTCCCCCTCTCTCTCGCACCCTCCATATTACATCCAGCTCCAGGAGCTCCATCATAGCTCCTCGCTGTCGCTGGGAGGATGTTTTCTCCTCCGCTCGCCCCTTCCACCGTCATTTTCTCTCTACCCCCCCTTGCCTCCTTTTCCGCGCAGCTCTCGATTCCCCCCTCTCTTTCGCACCCTCCATGTCATATTCCGCTCCAGGAGTTCCATCATAGCTCCTCACTGTCGCTGGGAGGATGTTTTCTCCTCCGCTCGCCCCTTCCACCGTCATTTTCTCTCTACCCACCCTTGCCTCCTTCTCCGCGCAGCTCTCGATTCCCCCCTCTCTTTCGCACCCTCCATGTCATATTCCGCTCCAGGAGCTCCATCATAGCTCCTCGCTGTCGCTGGGAGGATGTTTTCTCCACCGCTCGCCCCTTCCACCGTCATTTTCTCTCTACCCACCCTTGCCTCCTTCTCCGCGCAGCTCTCGATTCCCCCCTCTCTCTCGCACCCTCCATATTACATCCAGCTCCAGGAGCTCCATCATAGCTCCTCGCTGTCGCTGGGAGGATGTTTTCTCCTCCGCTCGCCCCTTCCACCGTCATTTTCTCTCTACCCACCCTTGCCTCCTTCTCCGCGCAGCTCTCGATTCCCCCCTCTCTTTCGCACCCTCCATGTCATATTCCGCTCCAGGAGTTCCATCATAGCTCCTCACTGTCGCTGGGAGGATGTTTTCTCCTCCGCTCGCCCCTTCCCCCGTCATTTTCTCTCTACCCACCCTTGCCTCCTTCTCCGCGCAGCTCTCGATTCCCACCTCTCTTTCGCACCCTCCATGTCATATTCCGCTCCAGGAGTTCCATCATAGCTCCTCACTGTCACTGGGAGCATGTTTTCTCCTCCGCTCGCCCCTTCCACCGTCATTTTCTCTCTACCCACCCTTGCCTCCTTCTCCGCGCAGCTCTCGATTCCCCCCTCTCTTTCGAACCCTCCATGTCATATTCCGCTCCAGGAGCTCCATCATAGCTCCTCGCTGTCGCTGGGAGGATGTTTTCTCCTCCGCTCGCCCCTTCCACCGTCATTTTCTCTCTACCCACCCTTTCCTCCTTTTCCGCGCAGCTCTCGATTCCCCCCTCTCTTTCGCACCCTCCATGTCATATTCCGCTCCAGGAGCTCCATCATAGCTCCTCGCTGTCGCTGGGAGGATGTTTTCTCCTCCGCTCGCCCCTTCCACCGTCATTTTCTCTCTACCCACCCTTGCCTCCTTTTCCGCGCAGCTCTCGATTCCCCCCTCTCTTTCTCACCCTCCATGTCATATTCCGCTCCAGGAGTTCCATCATAGCTCCTCACTGTCGCTGGGAGGATGTTTTCTCCTCCGCTCGCCCCTTCCACCGTCATTTTCTCTCTACCCACCCTTGCCTCCTTCTCCGCGCAGCTCTCGATTCCCCCCTCTCTTTCGCACCCTCCATGTCATATTCCGCTCCAGGAGCTCCATCATAGCTCCTCGCTGTCGCTGGGAGGATGTTTTCTCCTCCGCTCGCCCCTTCCACCGTCATTTTCTCTCTACCCACCCTTGCCTCCTTCTCCGCGCAGCTCTCGATTCCCCCCTCTCTCTCGCACCCTCCATATTACATCCAGCTCCAGGAGCTCCATCATAGCTCCTCGCTGTCGCTGGGAGGATGTTTTCTCCTCCGCTCGCCCCTTCCACCGTCATTTTCTCTCTACCCACCCTTGCCTTCTTTTCCGCGCAGCTCTCGATTCCCCCCTCTCTTTCGCACCCTCCATGTCATATTCCGCTCCAGGAGTTCCATCATAGCTCCTCACTGTCGCTGGGAGGATGTTTTCTCCTCTGCTCGCCCCTTCCACCATCATTTTCTCTCTACCCACCCTTGCCTCCTTCTCCGCGCAGCTCTCGATTCCCCCCTCTCTTTCGCACCCTCCATGTCATATTCCGCTCCAGGAGCTCCATCATAGCTCCTCGCTGTCGCTGGGAGGATGTTTTCTCCTCCGCTCGCCCCTTCCACCGTCATTTTCTCTCTACCCACCCTTGCCTCCTTCTCCGCGCAGCTCTCGATTCCCCCCTCTCTCTCGCACCCTCCATATTACATCCAGCTCCAGGAGCTCCATCATAGCTCCTCGCTGTCGCTGGGAGGATGTTTTCTCCTCCGCTCGCCCCTTCCACCGTCATTTTCTTTCTACCCACCCTTGCCTCCTTCTCCGCGCAGCTCTCGATTCCCTCCTCTCTCTCGCACCCTCCATATTACATCCAGCTCCAGGAGCTCCATCATAGCTCCTCGCTGTCGCTGGGAGGATGTTTTCTCCTCTGCTCGCCGCTTCCGCCGTCAATTTCTCTCTACCCACCCTTGCCTCCTTCTCCGCGCAGCTCTCGATTCCCCCCTCTCTTTCGCACCCTCCATGGCATATTCCGCTCCAGGAGCTCCATCATAGCTCCTCGCTGTCGCTGGGAGGATGTTTTCTCCTCCGCTCGCCCCTTCCACCGTCATTTTCTCTCTACCCACCCTTGCCTCCTTCTCCGCGCAGCTCTCGATTCCCCCCTCTCTCTCGCACCCTCCATATTACATCCAGCTCCAGGAGCTCCATCATAGCTCCTCGCTGTCGCTGGGAGGATATTTTCTCCTCCGCTCGCCCCTTCCACCGTCATTTTCTCTCTACCCACCCTTGCCTCCTTCTCCGTGCAGCTCTCGATTCCCCCCTCTCTTTCGCACCCTCCATGTCATATTCCGCTCCAGGAGCTCCATCATAGCTCCTCTCTGTCGCTGGGAGGATGTTTTCTCCTCCGCTCGCCCCTTCCACCGTCATTTTCTCTCTACCCACCCTTGCCTCCTTCTCCGCGCAGCTCTCGATTCCCCCCTCTCTCTCGCACCCTCCATATTACATCCAGCTCCAGGAGCTCCATCATAGCTCCTCGCTGTCGCTGGGAGGATGTTTTCTCCTCCGCTCGCCCCTTCCACCGTCATTTTTTCTCTACCCACCCTTGCCTAATTTTCCGCGCAGCTCTCGATTCCCCCCTCTCTTTCGCACCCTCCATGTCATATTCCGCTCCAGGAGTTCCATCATAGCTCCTCACTGTCGCTGGGAGGATGTTTTCTCCTCTGCTCGCCCCTTCCACCATCATTTTCTCTCTACCCACCCTTGCCTCCTTCTCCGCGCAGCTCTCGATTCCCCCCTCTCTTTCGCACCCTCCATGTCATATTCCGCTCCAGGAGCTCCATCATAGCTCCTCGCTGTCGCTGGGAGGATGTTTTCTCCACCGCTCGCCCCTTCCACCGTCATTTTCTCTCTACCCACCCTTGCCTCCTTCTCCGCGCAGCTCTCGATTCCCCCCTCTCTCTCGCACCCTCCATATTACATCCAGCTCCAGGAGCTCCATCATAGCTCCTCACTGTCGCTGGGAGGATGTTTTCTCCTCCGCTCGCCCCTTCCACCGTCATTTTCTCTCTACCCACCCTTGCCTCCTTCTCCGCGCAGCTCTCGATTCCCCCCTCTCTTTCGCACCCTCCATGTCATATTCCGCTCCAGGAGCTCCATCATAGCTCCTCGCTGTCGCTGGGAGGATGTTTTCTCCACCGCTCGCCCCTTCCACCGTCATTTTCTCTCTACCCACCCTTGCCTCCTTCTCCGCGCAGCTCTCGATTCCCCCCTCTCTCTCGCACCCTCCATATTACATCCAGCTCCAGGAGCTCCATCATAGCTCCTCGCTGTCGCTGGGAGGATGTTTTCTCCTCCGCTCGCCCCTTCCACCTTCATTTTCTCTCTACCCACCCTTGCCTCCTTTTCCGCGCAGCTCTCGATTCCCCCTCTCTTTCGCACCCTCCATGTCATATTCCGCTCCAGGAGCTCCATCATAGCTCCTCGCTGTCGCTGGGAGGATGTTTTCTCCTCCGCTCGCCCCTTCCACCATCATTTTATCTCTACCCACCCTTGCCTCCTTCTCCGCGCAGCTCTCGATTCCCCCCTCTCTTTCGCACCCTCCATGTCATATTCCGCTCCAGGAGCTCCATCATAGCTCCTCGCTGTCGCTGGGAGGATGTTTTCTCCTCCGCTCGCCCCTTCCACCGTCATTTTCTCTCTACCCACCCTTGCCTCCTTCTCCGCGCAGCTCTCGATTCCCCCCTCTCTCTCGCACCCTCCATATTACATCCAGCTCCAGGAGCTCCATCATAGCTCCTCGCTGTCGCTGGGAGGATGTTTTCTCCTCCGCTCGCCCCTTCCACCGTCATTTTCTCTCTACCCACCCTTGCCTCCTTCTCCGCGCAGCTCTCGATTCCCTCCTCTCTCTCGCACCCTCCATATTACATCCAGCTCCAGGAGCTCCATCATAGCTCCTCGCTGTCGCTGGGAGGATGTTTTCTCCTCTGCTCGCCGCTTCCGCCGTCATTTTCTCTCTACCCACCCTTGCCTCCTTCTCCGCGCAGCTCTCGATTCCCCCCTCTCTTTCGCACCCTCCATGGCATATTCCGCTCCAGGAGCTCCATCATAGCTCCTCGCTGTCGCTGGGAGGATGTTTTCTCCTCCGCTCGCCCCTTCCACCGTCATTTTCTCTCTACCCACCCTTGCCTCCTTCTCCGCGCAGCTCTCGATTCCCCCCTCTCTTTCGCACCCTCCATGTCATATTCCGCTCCAGGAGCTCCATCATAGCTCCTCGCTGTCGCTGGGAGGATGTTTTCTCCTCCGCTCGCCCCTTCCACCGTCATTTTCTCTCTACCCACCCTTGCCTCCTTCTCCGCGCAGCTCTCGATTCCCCCCTCTCTCTCGCACCCTCCATATTACATCCAGCTCCAGGAGCTCCATCATAGCTCCTCGCTGTCGCTGGGAGGATGTTTTCTCCTCCGCTCGCCCCTTCCACCGTCATTTTTTCTCTACCCACCCTTGCCTCCTTTTCCGCGCAGCTCTCGATTCCCCCCTCTCTTTCGCACCCTCCATGTCATATTCCGCTCCAGGAGTTCCATCATAGCTCCTCACTGTCGCTGGGAGGATGTTTTCTCCTCCGCTCGCCCCTTCCACCGTCATTTTCTCTCTACCCACCCTTGCCTCCTTCTCCGCGCAGCTCTCGATTCCCCCCTCTCTTTCGCACCCTCCATGTCATATTCCGCTCCAGGAGCTCCATCATAGCTCCTCGCTGTCGCTGGGAGGATGTTTTCTCCACCGCTCGCCCCTTCCACCGTCATTTTCTCTCTACCCACCCTTGCCTCCTTCTCCGCGCAGCTCTCGATTCCCCCCTCTCTCTCGCACCCTCCATATTACATCCAGCTCCAGGAGCTCCATCATAGCTCCTCGCTGTCGCTGGGAGGATGTTTTCTCCTCCGCTCGCCCCTTCCACTGTCATTTTCTCTCTACCCACCCTTGCCTCCTTTTCCGCGCAGCTCTCGATTCCCCCCTCTCTTTCGCACCCTCCATGTCATATTCCGCTCCAGGAGTTCCATCATAGCTCCTCACTGTCGCTGGGAGGATGTTTTCTCCTCCGCTTGCCCCTTCCCCCGTCATTTTCTCTCTACCCACCCTTGCCTCCTTCTCCGCGCAGCTCTCGATTCCCACCTCTCTTTCGCACCCTCCATGTCATATTCCGCTCCAGGAGTTCCATCATAGCTCCTCGCTGTCACTGGGAGGATGTTTTCTCCTCTGCTCGCCGCTTCCGCCGTCATTTTCTCTCCACCCACCCTTGCCTCCTTCTCCGCGCAGCTCTCGATTCCCCCCTCTCTTTCGCACCCTCCATGTCATATTCCGCTCCAGGAGCTCCATCATAGCTCCTCGCTGTCGCTGGGAGGATGTTTTCTCCACCGCTCGCCCCTTCCACCGTCATTTTCTCTCTACCCACCCTTGCCTCCTTCTCCGCGCAGCTCTCGATTCCCCCCTCTCTCTCGCACCCTCCATATTACATCCAGCTCCAGGAGCTCCATCATAGCTCCTCGCTGTCGCTGGGAGGATGTTTTCTCCTCCGCTCGCCCCTTCCACCTTCATTTTCTCTCTACCCACCCTTGCCTCCTTTTCCGCGCAGCTCTCGATTCCCCCTCTCTTTCGCACCCTCCATGTCATATTCCGCTCCAGGAGCTCCATCATAGCTCCTCGCTGTCGCTGGGAGGATGTTTTCTCCTCCGCTCGCCCCTTCCACCATCATTTTATCTCTACCCACCCTTGCCTCCTTCTCCGCGCAGCTCTCGATTCCCCCCTCTCTTTCGCACCCTCCATGTCATATTCCGCTCCAGGAGCTCCATCATAGCTCCTCGCTGTCGCTGGGAGGATGTTTTCTCCTCCGCTCGCCCCTTCCACCGTCATTTTCTCTCTACCCACCCTTGCCTCCTTCTCCGCGCAGCTCTCGATTCCCCCCTCTCTCTCGCACCCTCCATATTACATCCAGCTCCAGGAGCTCCATCATAGCTCCTCGCTGTCGCTGGGAGGATGTTTTCTCCTCCGCTCGCCCCTTCCACCGTCATTTTCTCTCTACCCACCCTTGCCTCCTTCTCCGCGCAGCTCTCGATTCCCTCCTCTCTCTCGCACCCTCCATATTACATCCAGCTCCAGGAGCTCCATCATAGCTCCTCGCTGTCGCTGGGAGGATGTTTTCTCCTCTGCTCGCCGCTTCCGCCGTCATTTTCTCTCTACCCACCCTTGCCTCCTTCTCCGCGCAGCTCTCGATTCCCCCCTCTCTTTCGCACCCTCCATGGCATATTCCGCTCCAGGAGCTCCATCATAGCTCCTCGCTGTCGCTGGGAGGATGTTTTCTCCTCCGCTCGCCCCTTCCACCGTCATTTTCTCTCTACCCACCCTTGCCTCCTTCTCCGCGCAGCTCTCGATTCCCCCCTCTCTTTCGCACCCTCCATGTCATATTCCGCTCCAGGAGCTCCATCATAGCTCCTCGCTGTCGCTGGGAGGATGTTTTCTCCTCCGCTCGCCCCTTCCACCGTCATTTTCTCTCTACCCACCCTTGCCTCCTTCTCCGCGCAGCTCTCGATTCCCCCCTCTCTCTCGCACCCTCCATATTACATCCAGCTCCAGGAGCTCCATCATAGCTCCTCGCTGTCGCTGGGAGGATGTTTTCTCCTCCGCTCGCCCCTTCCACCGTCATTTTTTCTCTACCCACCCTTGCCTCCTTTTCCGCGCAGCTCTCGATTCCCCCCTCTCTTTCGCACCCTCCATGTCATATTCCGCTCCAGGAGTTCCATCATAGCTCCTCACTGTCGCTGGGAGGATGTTTTCTCCTCCGCTCGCCCCTTCCACCGTCATTTTCTCTCTACCCACCCTTGCCTCCTTCTCCGCGCAGCTCTCGATTCCCCCCTCTCTTTCGCACCCTCCATGTCATATTCCGCTCCAGGAGCTCCATCATAGCTCCTCGCTGTCGCTGGGAGGATGTTTTCTCCACCGCTCGCCCCTTCCACCGTCATTTTCTCTCTACCCACCCTTGCCTCCTTCTCCGCGCAGCTCTCGATTCCCCCCTCTCTCTCGCACCCTCCATATTACATCCAGCTCCAGGAGCTCCATCATAGCTCCTCGCTGTCGCTGGGAGGATGTTTTCTCCTCCGCTCGCCCCTTCCACTGTCATTTTCTCTCTACCCACCCTTGCCTCCTTTTCCGCGCAGCTCTCGATTCCCCCCTCTCTTTCGCACCCTCCATGTCATATTCCGCTCCAGGAGTTCCATCATAGCTCCTCACTGTCGCTGGGAGGATGTTTTCTCCTCCGCTTGCCCCTTCCCCCGTCATTTTCTCTCTACCCACCCTTGCCTCCTTCTCCGCGCAGCTCTCGATTCCCACCTCTCTTTCGCACCCTCCATGTCATATTCCGCTCCAGGAGTTCCATCATAGCTCCTCAATGTCGCTGGGAGGATGTTTTCTCCTCCGCTCGCCCCTTCCACCGTCATTTTCTCTCTACCCACCCTTGCCTCCTTCTCCGCGCAGCTCTCGATTCCCCCCTCTCTTTCGAACCCTCCATGTCATATTCCGCTCCAGGAGCTCCATCATAGCTCCTCACTGTCGCTGGGAGGATGTTTTCTCCTCCGCTCGCCCCTTCCACCGTCATTTTCTCTCTACCCACCCTTGCCTCCTTCTCCGCGCAGCTCTCGATTCCCTCCTCTCTCTCGCACCCTCCATATTACATCCAGCTCCAGGAGCTCCATCATAGCTCCTCGCTGTCACTGGGAGGATGTTTTCTCCTCTGCTCGCCGCTTCCGCCGTCATTTTCTCTCCACCCACCCTTGCCTCCTTCTCCGCGCCACTCTCGATTCCCCCCTCTCTTTCGCACCCTCCATGTCATATTCCGCTCCAGGAGCTCCATCATAGCTCCTCGCTGTCGCTGGGAGGATGTTTTCTCCTCCGCTCGCCCCTTCCACCGTCATTTTCTCTCTACCCACCCTTGCCTCCTTCTCCGCGCCGCTCTCGATTCCCCCCTCTCTTTCGCACCCTCCATGTCATATTCCGCTCCAGGAGCTCCATCATAGCTCCTCGCTGTCGCTGGGAGGATGTTTTCTCCTCCGCTCGCCCCTTCCACCATCATTTTCTCTCTACCCTCCCTTGCCTCCTTCTCCGCGCAGCTCTCGATTCCCTCCTCTCTCTCGCACCCTCCATATTACATCCAGCTCCAGGAGCTCCATCATAGCTCCTCGCTGTCACTGGGAGGATGTTTTCTCCTCTGCTCGCCGCTTCCGCCGTCATTTTCTCTCCACCCACCCTTGCCTCCTTCTCCGCGCCGCTCTCGATTCCCCCCTCTCTTTCGCACCCTCCATGTCATATTCCGCTCCAGGAGCTCCATCATAGCTCCTCGCTGTCGCTGGGAGGATGTTTTCTCCTCCGCTCGCCCCTTCCACCGTCATTTTCTCTCTACCCACCCTTGCCTCCTTCTCCGCGCCTCTCTCGATTCCCCCCTCTCTTTCGCACCTTCCATGTCATATCCCGCTCCAGGAGCTCCATCATAGCTCCTCGCTGTCGCTGGGAGGATGTTTTCTCCTCCGCTCGCCCCTTCCACCGTCATTTTCTCTCTACCCACCCTTTCCTCCTTTTCCGCGCAGCTCTCGATTCCCCCCTCTCTTTCGCACCCTCCATGTCATATTCCGCTCCAGGAGCTCCATCATAGCTCCTCGCTGTCGCTGGGAGGATGTTTTCTCCTCCGCTCGCCCCTTCCACCGTCATTTTCTCTCTACCCACCCTTGCCTCCTTTTCCGCGCAGCTCTCGATTCCCCCTCTCTTTCGCACCCTCCATGTCATATTCCGCTCCAGGAGCTCCATCATAGCTCCTCGCTGTCGCTGGGAGGATGTTTTCTCCTCCGCTCGCCCCTTCCACCGTCATTTTCTCTCTACCCACCCTTGCCTCCTTCTCCGCGCAGCTCTCGATTCCCTCCTCTCTCTCGCACCCTCCATATTACATCCAGCTCCAGGAGCTCCATCATAGCTCCTCGCTGTCGCTGGGAGGATGTTTTCTCCTCTGCTCGCCGCTTCCGCCGTCATTTTCTCTCCACCCACCCTTGCCTCCTTCTCCGCGCCGCTCTCGATTCCCCCCTCTCTCTCGCACCCACCATGTCATATCCCGCTCCAGGAGCTCCATCATAGCTCCTCGCTGTCGCTGGGAGGATGTTTTCTCCTCCGCTCGCCCCTTCCACCGTCATTTTCTCTCTACCCACCCTTGCCTCCTTTTCCGCGCAGCTCTCGATTCCCCCCTCTCTTTCGCACCCTCCATGTCATATCCCTCTCCAGGAGCTCCATCATAGCTCCTCGCTGTCGCTAAGAGGATTTTTTCTCCTCTGCTCGCCCCTTCCACCGTCATTTTCTCTCTACCCACCCTTGCCTCCTTTTCCGCGCAGCTCTCGATTCCCCCCTCTCTTTCGCACCCTCCATGTCATATTCCGCTCCAGGAGTTCCATCATAGCTCCTCACTGTCGCTGGGAGGATGTTTTCTCCTCTGCTCGCCCCTTCCACCGTCATTTTCTCTCTACCCACCCTTGCCTCCTTCTCCGCGCAGCTCTCGATTCCCCCCTCTCTTTCGCACCCTCCATGGCATATTCCGCTCCAGGAGCTCCATCATAGCTCCTCGCTGTCGCTGGGAGGATGTTTTCTCCTCCGCTCGCCCCTTCCACCGTCATTTTCTCTCTACCCACCCTTGCCTCCTTCTCCGCGCAGCTCTCGATTCCCCCCTCTCTCTCGCACCCTCCATATTACATCCAGCTCCAGGAGCTCCATCATAGCTCCTCGCTGTCGCTGGGAGGATGTTTTCTCCTCCGCTCGCCCCTTCCACCGTCATTTTCTCTCTACCCACCCTTGCCTCCTTCTCCGCGCAGCTCTCGATTCCCCCCTCTCTTTCGCACCCTCCATGTCATATTCCGCTCCAGGAGCTCCATCATAGCTCCTCGCTGTCGCTGGGAGGATGTTTTCTCCTCCGCTTGCCCCTTCCACCGTCATTTTCTCTCTACCCACCCTTGCCTCCTTCTCCGCGCAGCTCTCGATTCCCCCCTCTCTCTCGCACCCTCCATATTACATCCAGCTCCTGGAGCTCCATCATAGCTCCTCGCTGTCGCTGGGAGGATGTTTTCTCCTCCGCTCGCCCCTTCCACCGTCATTTTCTCTCTACCCACCCTTGCCTTCTTTTCCGCGCAGCTCTCGATTCCCCCCTCTCTTTCGCACCCTCCATGTCATATTCCGCTCCAGGAGTTCCATCATAGCTCCTCACTGTCGCTGGGAGGATGTTTTCTCCTCCGCTCGCCCCTTCCACCATCATTTTCTCTCTACCCACCCTTGCCTCCTTCTCCGCGCAGCTCTCGATTCCCCCCTCTCTTTCGCACCCTCCATGTCATATTCCGCTCCAGGAGCTCCATCATAGCTCCTCGCTGTCGCTGGGAGGATGTTTTCTCCTCCGCTCGCCCCTTCCACCGTCATTTTCTCTCTACCCACCCTTGCCTCCTTCTCCGCGCAGCTCTCGATTCCCCCCTCTCTCTCGCACCCTCCATATTACATCCAGCTCCAGGAGCTCCATCATAGCTCCTCGCTGTCGCTGGGAGGATGTTTTCTCCTCCGCTCGCCCCTTCCACCGTCATTTTCTCTCTACCCACCCTTGCCTCCTTCTCCGCGCAGCTCTCGATTCCCTCCTCTCTCTCGCACCCTCCATATTACATCCAGCTCCAGGAGCTCCATCATAGCTCCTCGCTGTCGCTGGGAGGATGTTTTCTCCTCTGCTCGCCGCTTCCGCCGTCATTTTCTCTCTACCCACCCTTGCCTCCTTCTCCGCGCAGCTCTCGATTCCCCCCTCTCTTTCGCACCCTCCATGGCATATTCCGCTCCAGGAGCTCCATCATAGCTCCTCGCTGTCGCTGGGAGGATGTTTTCTCCTCCGCTCGCCCCTTCCACCGTCATTTTCTCTCTACCCACCCTTGCCTCCTTCTCCGCGCAGCTCTCGATTCCCCCCTCTCTCTCGCACCCTCCATATTACATCCAGCTCCAGGAGCTCCATCATAGCTCCTCGCTGTCGCTGGGAGGATGTTTTCTCCTCCGCTCGCCCCTTCCACCGTCATTTTCTCTCTACCCACCCTTGCCTCCTTCTCCGCGCAGCTCTCGATTCCCCCCTCTCTTTCGCACCCTCCATGTCATATTCCGCTCCAGGAGCTCCATCATAGCTCCTCGCTGTCGCTGGGAGGATGTTTTCTCCTCCGCTCGCCCCTTCCACCGTCATTTTCTCTCTACCCACCCTTGCCTCCTTCTCCGCGCAGCTCTCGATTCCCCACTCTCTCTTGCATCCTCCATATTACATCCAGCTCCAGGAGCTCCATCATAGCTCCTCGCTGTCGCTGGGAGGATGTTTTCTCCTCCGCTCGCCCCTTCCACCGTCATTTTCTCTCTACCCACCCTTGCCTTCTTTTCCGCGCAGCTCTCGATTCCCCCCTCTCTTTCGCACCCTCCATGTCATATTCCGCTCCAGGAGTTCCATCATAGCTCCTCACTGTCGCTGGGAGGATGTTTTCTCCTCCGCTCGCCCCTTCCACCATCATTTTCTCTCTACCCACCCTTGCCTCCTTCTCCGCGCAGCTCTCGATTCCCCCCTCTCTTTCGCACCCTCCATGTCATATTCCGCTCCAGGAGCTCCATCATAGCTCCTCGCTGTCGCTGGGAGGATGTTTTCTCCTCCGCTCGCCCCTTCCACCGTCATTTTCTCTCTACCCACCCTTGCCTCCTTCTCCGCGCAGCTCTCGATTCCCCCCTCTCTCTCGCACCCTCCATATTACATCCAGCTCCAGGAGCTCCATCATAGCTCCTTGCTGTCGCTGGGAGGATGTTTTCTCCTCCGCTCGCCCCTTCCACCGTCATTTTCTCTCTACCCACCCTTGCCTCCTTCTCCGCGCAGCTCTCGATTCCCTCCTCTCTCTCGCACCCTCCATATTACATCCAGCTCCAGGAGCTCCATCATTGCTCCTCGCTGTCGCTGGGAGGATGTTTTCTCCTCTGCTCGCCGCTTCCACCGTCATTTTCTCTCTACCCACCCTTGCCTCCTTCTCCGCGCAGCTCTTGATTCCCCCCTCTCTTTCACACCCTCTATGGCATATTCCGCTCCAGGAGCTCCATCATAGCTCCTCGCTGTCGCTGGGAGGATGTTTTCTCCTCCGCTCGCCCCTTCCACCGTCATTTTCTCTCTACCCACCCTTGCCTCCTTCTCCGCGCAGCTCTCGATTCCCCCCTCTCTCTCGCACCCTCCATATTACATCCAGCTCCAGGAGCTCCATCATAGCTCCTCGCTGTCGCTGGGAGGATGTTTTCTCCTCCGCTCGCCCCTTCCACCGTCATTTTCTCTCTACCCACCCTTGCCTCCTTCTCCGCGCAGCTCTCGATTCCCCCCTCTCTTTCGCACCCTCCATGTCATATTCCGCTCCAGGAGCTCCATCATAGCTCCTCGCTGTCGCTGGGAGGATGTTTTCTCCTCCGCTCGCCCCTTCCACCGTCATTTTCTCTCTACCCACCCTTGCCTTCTTCTCTGCGCAGCTCTCGATTCCCCCCTCTCTCTCGCACCCTCCATATTACATCCAGCTCCAGGAGCTCCATCATAGCTCCTCGCTGTCGCTGGGAGGATGTTTTCTCCTCCGCTCGCCCCTTCCACCGTCATTTTCTCTCTACCCACCCTTGCCTCCTTTTCCGCGCAGCTCTCGATTCCCCCCTCTCTTTCGCACCCTCCATGTCATATTCCGCTCCAGGAGCTCCATCATAGCTCCTCGCTGTCGCTGGGAGGATGTTTTCTCCTCCGCTCACCCCTTCCACCGTCATTTTCTCTCTACCCACCCTTGCCTCCTTCTCTGCGCAGCTCTCGATTCCCCCCTCTCTCTCGCACCCTCCATATTACATCCAGCTCCAGGAGCTCCATCATAGCTCCTCGCTGTCGCTGGGAGGATGTTTTCTCCTCCGCTCGCCCCTTCCACCGTCATTTTCTCTCTACCCACCCTTGCCTCCTTCTCCGCGCAGCTCTCGATTCCCTCCTCTCTCTCGCACCCTCCATATTACATCCAGCTCCAGGAGCTCCATCATAGCTCCTCGCTGTCGCTGGGAGGATGTTTTCTCCTCTGCTCGCCGCTTCCGCCGTCATTTTCTCTCTACCCACCCTTGCCTCCTTCTCCGCGCAGCTCTCGATTCCCCCCTCTCTTTCGCACCCTCCATGGCATATTCCGCTCCAGGAGCTCCATCATAGCTCCTCGCTGTCGCTGGGAGGATGTTTTCTCCTCCGCTCGCCCCTTCCACCGTCATTTTCTCTACCCACCCTTGCCTCCTTCTCTGCGCAGCTCTCGATTCCCCCCTCTCTCTCGCACCCTCCATATTACATCCAGCTCCAGGAGCTCCATCATAGCTCCTCGCTGTCGCTGGGAGGATGTTTTCTCCTCCGCTCGCCCCTTCCACCGTCATTTTCTCTCTACCCACCCTTGCCTCCTTCTCCGCGCAGCTCTCGATTCCCTCCTCTCTCTCGCACCCTCCATATTACATCCAGCTCCAGGAGCTCCATCATAGCTCCTCGCTGTCGCTGGGAGGATGTTTTCTCCTCTGCTCGCCGCTTCCGCCGTCATTTTCTCTCTACCCACCCTTGCCTCCTTCTCCGCGCAGCTCTCGATTCCCCCCTCTCTTTCGCACCCTCCATGGCATATTCCGCTCCAGGAGCTCCATCATAGCTCCTCGCTGTCGCTGGGAGGATGTTTTCTCCTCCGCTCGCCCCTTCCACCGTCATTTTCTCTACCCACCCTTGCCTCCTTCTCCGCGCAGCTCTCGATTCCCCCCTCTCTCTCGCACCCTCCATATTACATCCAGCTCCAGGAGCTCCATCATAGCTCCTCGCTGTCGCTGGGAGGATGTTTTCTCCTCCGCTCGCCCCTTCCACCGTCATTTTCTCTCTACCCACCCTTGCCTCCTTCTCCGCGCAGCTCTCGATTCCCCCCTCTCTTTCGCACCCTCCATGTCATATTCCGCTCCAGGAGCTCCATCATAGCTCCTCGCTGTCGCTGGGAGGATGTTTTCTCCTCCGCTCGCCCCTTCCACCGTCATTTTCTCTCTACCCACCCTTGCCTCCTTCTCTGCGCAGCTCTCGATTCCCCCTCTCTCTCGCACCCTCCATATTACATCCAGCTCCAGGAGCTCCATCATAGCTCCTCGCTGTCGCTGGGAGGATGTTTTCTCCTCCGCTCGCCCCTTCCACCGTCATTTTCTCTCTACCCACCCTTGCCTCCTTTTCCGCGCAGCTCTCGATTCCCCCCTCTCTTTCGCACCCTCCATGTCATATTCCGCTCCAGGAGTTCCATCATAGCTCCTCACTGTCGCTGGGAGGATGTTTTCTCCTCCGCTCGCCCCTTCCACCGTCATTTTCTCTCTACCCACCCTTGCCTCCTTCTCCGCGCAGCTCTCGATTCCCCCCTCTCTTTCGCACCCTCCATGTCATATTCCGCTCCAGGAGCTCCATCATAGCTCCTCGCTGTCGCTGGGAGGATGTTTTCTCCACCGCTCGCCCCTTCCACCGTCATTTTCTCTCTACCCACCCTTGCCTCCTTCTCCGCGCAGCTCTCGATTCCCCCCTCTCTCTCGCACCCTCCATATTACATCCAGCTCCAGGAGCTCCATCATAGCTCCTCGCTGTCGCTGGGAGGATGTTTTCTCCTCCGCTCGCCCCTTCCACCGTCATTTTCTCTCTACCCACCCTTGCCTCCTTCTCCGCGCAGCTCTCGATTCCCCCCTCTCTTTCGCACCCTCCATGTCATATTCCGCTCCAGGAGTTCCATCATAGCTCCTCACTGTCGCTGGGAGGATGTTTTCTCCTCCGCTCGCCCCTTCCCCCGTCATTTTCTCTCTACCCACCCTTGCCTCCTTCTCCGCGCAGCTCTCGATTCCCACCTCTCTTTCGCACCCTCCATGTCATATTCCGCTCCAGGAGTTCCATCATAGCTCCTCACTGTCGCTGGGAGCATGTTTTCTCCTCCGCTCGCCCCTTCCACCGTCATTTTCTCTCTACCCACCCTTGCCTCCTTCTCCGCGCAGCTCTCGATTCCCCCCTCTCTTTCGAACCCTCCATGTCATATTCCGCTCCAGGAGCTCCATCATAGCTCCTCGCTGTCGCTGGGAGGATGTTTTCTCCTCCGCTCGCCCCTTCCACCGTCATTTTCTCTCTACCCACCCTTTCCTCCTTTTCCGCGCAGCTCTCGATTCCCCCCTCTCTTTCGCACCCTCCATGTCATATTCCGCTCCAGGAGCTCCATCATAGCTCCTCGCTGTCGCTGGGAGGATGTTTTCTCCTCCGCTCGCCCCTTCCACCGTCATTTTCTCTCTACCCACCCTTGCCTCCTTTTCCGCGCAGCTCTCGATTCCCCCCTCTCTTTCTCACCCTCCATGTCATATTCCGCTCCAGGAGTTCCATCATAGCTCCTCACTGTCGCTGGGAGGATGTTTTCTCCTCCGCTCGCCCCTTCCACCGTCATTTTCTCTCTACCCACCCTTGCCTCCTTCTCCGCGCAGCTCTCGATTCCCCCCTCTCTTTCGCACCCTCCATGTCATATTCCGCTCCAGGAGCTCCATCATAGCTCCTCGCTGTCGCTGGGAGGATGTTTTCTCCTCCGCTCGCCCCTTCCACCGTCATTTTCTCTCTACCCACCCTTGCCTCCTTCTCCGCGCAGCTCTCGATTCCCCCCTCTCTCTCGCACCCTCCATATTACATCCAGCTCCAGGAGCTCCATCATAGCTCCTCGCTGTCGCTGGGAGGATGTTTTCTCCTCCGCTTGCCCCTTCCACCGTCATTTTCTCTCTACCCACCCTTGCCTTCTTTTCCGCGCAGCTCTCGATTCCCCCCTCTCTTTCGCACCCTCCATGTCATATTCCGCTCCAGGAGTTCCATCATAGCTCCTCACTGTCGCTGGGAGGATGTTTTCTCCTCTGCTCGCCCCTTCCACCATCATTTTCTCTCTACCCACCCTTGCCTCCTTCTCCGCGCAGCTCTCGATTCCCCCCTCTCTTTCGCACCCTCCATGTCATATTCCGCTCCAGGAGCTCCATCATAGCTCCTCGCTGTCGCTGGGAGGATGTTTTCTCCTCCGCTCGCCCCTTCCACCGTCATTTTCTCTCTACCCACCCTTGCCTCCTTCTCCGCACAGCTCTCGATTCCCCCCTCTCTCTCGCACCCTCCATATTACATCCAGCTCCAGGAGCTCCATCATAGCTCCTCGCTGTCGCTGGGAGGATGTTTTCTCCTCCGCTCGCCCCTTCCACCGTCATTTTCTCTCTACCCACCCTTGCCTCCTTCTCCGCGCAGCTCTCGATTCCCTCCTCTCTCTCGCACCCTCCATATTACATCCAGCTCCAGGAGCTCCATCATAGCTCCTCGCTGTCGCTGGGAGGATGTTTTCTCTTCTGCTCGCCGCTTCCGCCGTCAATTTCTCTCTACCCACCCTTGCCTCCTTCTCCGCGCAGCTCTCGATTCCCCCCTCTCTTTCGCACCCTCCATGGCATATTCCGCTCCAGGAGCTCCATCATAGCTCCTCGCTGTCGCTGGGAGGATGTTTTCTCCTCCGCTCGCCCCTTCCACCGTCATTTTCTCTCTACCCACCCTTGCCTCCTTCTCCGCGCAGCTCTCGATTCCCCCCTCTCTCTCGCACCCTCCATATTACATCCAGCTCCAGGAGCTCCATCATAGCTCCTCGCTGTCGCTGGGAGGATGTTTTCTCCTCCGCTCGCCCCTTCCACCGTCATTTTCTCTCTACCCACCCTTACCTCCTTCTCCGTGCAGCTCTCGATTCCCCCCTCTCTTTCGCACCCTCCATGTCATATTCCGCTCCAGGAGCTCCATCATAGCTCCTCGCTGTCGCTGGGAGGATGTTTTCTCCTCCGCTCGCCCCTTCCACCGTCATTTTCTCTCTACCCACCCTTGCCTCCTTCTCCGCGCAGCTCTCGATTCCCCCCTCTCTCTCGCACCCTCCATATTACATCCAGCTCCAGGAGCTCCATCATAGCTCCTCGCTGTCGCTGGGAGGATGTTTTCTCCTCCGCTCGCCCCTTCCACCGTCATTTTTTCTCTTCCCACCCTTGCCTAATTTTCCGCGCAGCTCTCGATTCCCCCCTCTCTTTCGCACCCTCCATGTCATATTCCGCTCCAGGAGTTCCATCATAGCTCCTCACTGTCGCTGGGAGGATGATTTCTCCTCCGCTCGCCCCTTCCACCGTCATTTTCTCTCTACCCACCCTTGCCTCCTTCTCCGCGCAGCTCTCGATTCCCCCCTCTCTTTCGCACCCTCCATGTCATATTCCGCTCCAGGAGCTCCATCATAGCTCCTCGCTGTCGCTGGGAGGATGTTTTCTCCACCGCTCGCCCCTTCCACCGTCATTTTCTCTCTACCCACCCTTGCCTCCTTCTCCGCGCAGCTCTCGATTCCCCCCTCTCTCTCGCACCCTCCATATTACATCCAGCTCCAGGAGCTCCATCATAGCTCCTCGCTGTCGCTGGGAGGATGTTTTCTCCTCCGCTCGCCCCTTCCACCTTCATTTTCTCTCTACCCACCCTTGCCTCCTTTTCCGCGCAGCTCTCGATTCCCCCTCTCTTTCGCACCCTCCATGTCATATTCCGCTCCAGGAGCTCCATCATAGCTCCTCGCTGTCGCTGGGAGGATGTTTTCTCCTCTGCTCGCCCCTTCCACCATCATTTTATCTCTACCCACCCTTGCCTCCTTCTCCGCGCAGCTCTCGATTCCCCCCTCTCTTTCGCACCCTCCATGTCATATTCCGCTCCAGGAGCTCCATCATAGCTCCTCGCTGTCGCTGGGAGGATGTTTTCTCCTCCGCTCGCCCCTTCCACCGTCATTTTCTCTCTACCCACCCTTGCCTCCTTCTCCGCGCAGCTCTCGATTCCCCCCTCTCTCTCGCACCCTCCATATTACATCCAGCTCCAGGAGCTCCATCATAGCTCCTCGCTGTCGCTGGGAGGATGTTTTCTCCTCCGCTCGCCCCTTCCACCGTCATTTTCTCTACCCACCCTTGCCTCCTTCTCTGCGCAGCTCTCGATTCCCCCCTCTCTCTCGCACCCTCCATATTACATCCAGCTCCAGGAGCTCCATCATAGCTCCTCGCTGTCGCTGGGAGGATGTTTTCTCCTCCGCTCGCCCCTTCCACCGTCATTTTCTCTCTACCCACCCTTGCCTCCTTCTCCGCGCAGCTCTCGATTCCCTCCTCTCTCTCGCACCCTCCATATTACATCCAGCTCCAGGAGCTCCATCATAGCTCCTCGCTGTCGCTGGGAGGATGTTTTCTCCTCTGCTCGCCGCTTCCGCCGTCATTTTCTCTCTACCCACCCTTGCCTCCTTCTCCGCGCAGCTCTCGATTCCCCCCTCTCTTTCGCACCCTCCATGGCATATTCCGCTCCAGGAGCTCCATCATAGCTCCTCGCTGTCGCTGGGAGGATGTTTTCTCCTCCGCTCGCCCCTTCCACCGTCATTTTCTCTACCCACCCTTGCCTCCTTCTCCGCGCAGCTCTCGATTCCCCCCTCTCTCTCGCACCCTCCATATTACATCCAGCTCCAGGAGCTCCATCATAGCTCCTCGCTGTCGCTGGGAGGATGTTTTCTCCTCCGCTCGCCCCTTCCACCGTCATTTTCTCTCTACCCACCCTTGCCTCCTTCTCCGCGCAGCTCTCGATTCCCCCCTCTCTTTCGCACCCTCCATGTCATATTCCGCTCCAGGAGCTCCATCATAGCTCCTCGCTGTCGCTGGGAGGATGTTTTCTCCTCCGCTCGCCCCTTCCACCGTCATTTTCTCTCTACCCACCCTTGCCTCCTTCTCTGCGCAGCTCTCGATTCCCCCTCTCTCTCGCACCCTCCATATTACATCCAGCTCCAGGAGCTCCATCATAGCTCCTCGCTGTCGCTGGGAGGATGTTTTCTCCTCCGCTCGCCCCTTCCACCGTCATTTTCTCTCTACCCACCCTTGCCTCCTTTTCCGCGCAGCTCTCGATTCCCCCCTCTCTTTCGCACCCTCCATGTCATATTCCGCTCCAGGAGTTCCATCATAGCTCCTCACTGTCGCTGGGAGGATGTTTTCTCCTCCGCTCGCCCCTTCCACCGTCATTTTCTCTCTACCCACCCTTGCCTCCTTCTCCGCGCAGCTCTCGATTCCCCCCTCTCTTTCGCACCCTCCATGTCATATTCCGCTCCAGGAGCTCCATCATAGCTCCTCGCTGTCGCTGGGAGGATGTTTTCTCCACCGCTCGCCCCTTCCACCGTCATTTTCTCTCTACCCACCCTTGCCTCCTTCTCCGCGCAGCTCTCGATTCCCCCCTCTCTCTCGCACCCTCCATATTACATCCAGCTCCAGGAGCTCCATCATAGCTCCTCGCTGTCGCTGGGAGGATGTTTTCTCCTCCGCTCGCCCCTTCCACCGTCATTTTCTCTCTACCCACCCTTGCCTCCTTCTCCGCGCAGCTCTCGATTCCCCCCTCTCTTTCGCACCCTCCATGTCATATTCCGCTCCAGGAGTTCCATCATAGCTCCTCACTGTCGCTGGGAGGATGTTTTCTCCTCCGCTCGCCCCTTCCCCCGTCATTTTCTCTCTACCCACCCTTGCCTCCTTCTCCGCGCAGCTCTCGATTCCCACCTCTCTTTCGCACCCTCCATGTCATATTCCGCTCCAGGAGTTCCATCATAGCTCCTCACTGTCGCTGGGAGCATGTTTTCTCCTCCGCTCGCCCCTTCCACCGTCATTTTCTCTCTACCCACCCTTGCCTCCTTCTCCGCGCAGCTCTCGATTCCCCCCTCTCTTTCGAACCCTCCATGTCATATTCCGCTCCAGGAGCTCCATCATAGCTCCTCGCTGTCGCTGGGAGGATGTTTTCTCCTCCGCTCGCCCCTTCCACCGTCATTTTCTCTCTACCCACCCTTTCCTCCTTTTCCGCGCAGCTCTCGATTCCCCCCTCTCTTTCGCACCCTCCATGTCATATTCCGCTCCAGGAGCTCCATCATAGCTCCTCGCTGTCGCTGGGAGGATGTTTTCTCCTCCGCTCGCCCCTTCCACCGTCATTTTCTCTCTACCCACCCTTGCCTCCTTTTCCGCGCAGCTCTCGATTCCCCCCTCTCTTTCTCACCCTCCATGTCATATTCCGCTCCAGGAGTTCCATCATAGCTCCTCACTGTCGCTGGGAGGATGTTTTCTCCTCCGCTCGCCCCTTCCACCGTCATTTTCTCTCTACCCACCCTTGCCTCCTTCTCCGCGCAGCTCTCGATTCCCCCCTCTCTTTCGCACCCTCCATGTCATATTCCGCTCCAGGAGCTCCATCATAGCTCCTCGCTGTCGCTGGGAGGATGTTTTCTCCTCCGCTCGCCCCTTCCACCGTCATTTTCTCTCTACCCACCCTTGCCTCCTTCTCCGCGCAGCTCTCGATTCCCCCCTCTCTCTCGCACCCTCCATATTACATCCAGCTCCAGGAGCTCCATCATAGCTCCTCGCTGTCGCTGGGAGGATGTTTTCTCCTCCGCTTGCCCCTTCCACCGTCATTTTCTCTCTACCCACCCTTGCCTTCTTTTCCGCGCAGCTCTCGATTCCCCCCTCTCTTTCGCACCCTCCATGTCATATTCTGCTCCAGGAGTTCCATCATAGCTCCTCACTGTCGCTGGGAGGATGTTTTCTCCTCTGCTCGCCCCTTCCACCATCATTTTCTCTCTACCCACCCTTGCCTCCTTCTCCGCGCAGCTCTCGATTCCCCCCTCTCTTTCGCACCCTCCATGTCATATTCCGCTCCAGGAGCTCCATCATAGCTCCTCGCTGTCGCTGGGAGGATGTTTTCTCCTCCGCTCGCCCCTTCCACCGTCATTTTCTCTCTACCCACCCTTGCCTCCTTCTCCGCACAGCTCTCGATTCCCCCCTCTCTCTCGCACCCTCCATATTACATCCAGCTCCAGGAGCTCCATCATAGCTCCTCGCTGTCGCTGGGAGGATGTTTTCTCCTCCGCTCGCCCCTTCCACCGTCATTTTCTCTCTACCCACCCTTGCCTCCTTCTCCGCGCAGCTCTCGATTCCCTCCTCTCTCTCGCACCCTCCATATTACATCCAGCTCCAGGAGCTCCATCATAGCTCCTCGCTGTCGCTGGGAGGATGTTTTCTCTTCTGCTCGCCGCTTCCGCCGTCAATTTCTCTCTACCCACCCTTGCCTCCTTCTCCGCGCAGCTCTCGATTCCCCCTTCTCTTTCGCACCCTCCATGGCATATTCCGCTCCAGGAGCTCCATCATAGCTCCTCGCTGTCGCTGGGAGGATGTTTTCTCCTCCGCTCGCCCCTTCCATCGTCATTTTCTCTCTACCCACCCTTGCCTCCTTCTCCGCGCAGCTCTCGATTCCCCCCTCTCTCTCGCACCCTCCATATTACATCCAGCTCCAGGAGCTCCATCATAGCTCCTCGCTGTCGCTGGGAGGATGTTTTCTCCTCCGCTCGCCCCTTCCACCGTCATTTTCTCTCTACCCACCCTTACCTCCTTCTCCGTGCAGCTCTCGATTCCCCCCTCTCTTTCGCACCCTCCATGTCATATTCCGCTCCAGGAGCTCCATCATAGCTCCTCGCTGTCGCTGGGAGGATGTTTTCTCCTCCGCTCGCCCCTTCCACCGTCATTTTCTCTCTACCCACCCTTGCCTCCTTCTCCGCGCAGCTCTCGATTCCCCCCTCTCTCTCGCACCCTCCATATTACATCCAGCTCCAGGAGCTCCATCATAGCTCCTCGCTGTCGCTGGGAGGATGTTTTCTCCTCCGCTCGCCCCTTCCACCGTCATTTTTTCTCTTCCCACCCTTGCCTAATTTTCCGCGCAGCTCTCGATTCCCCCCTCTCTTTCGCACCCTCCATGTCATATTCCGCTCCAGGAGTTCCATCATAGCTCCTCACTGTCGCTGGGAGGATGATTTCTCCTCCGCTCGCCCCTTCCACCGTCATTTTCTCTCTACCCACCCTTGCCTCCTTCTCCGCGCAGCTCTCGATTCCCCCCTCTCTTTCGCACCCTCCATGTCATATTCCGCTCCAGGAGCTCCATCATAGCTCCTCGCTGTCGCTGGGAGGATGTTTTCTCCACCGCTCGCCCCTTCCACCGTCATTTTCTCTCTACCCACCCTTGCCTCCTTCTCCGCGCAGCTCTCGATTCCCCCCTCTCTCTCGCACCCTCCATATTACATCCAGCTCCAGGAGCTCCATCATAGCTCCTCGCTGTCGCTGGGAGGATGTTTTCTCCTCCGCTCGCCCCTTCCACCTTCATTTTCTCTCTACCCACCCTTGCCTCCTTTTCCGCGCAGCTCTCTATTCCCCCTCTCTTTCGCACCCTCCATGTCATATTCCGCTCCAGGAGCTCCATCATAGCTCCTCGCTGTCGCTGGGAGGATGTTTTCTCCTCCGCTCGCCCCTTCCACCATCATTTTATCTCTACCCACCCTTGCCTCCTTCTCCGCGCAGCTCTCGATTCCCCCCTCTCTTTCGCACCCTCCATGTCATATTCCGCTCCAGGAGCTCCATCATAGCTCCTCGCTGTCGCTGGGAGGATGTTTTCTCCTCCGCTCGCCCCTTCCACCGTCATTTTCTCTCTACCCACCCTTGCCTCCTTCTCCGCGCAGCTCTCGATTCCCCCCTCTCTCTCGCACCCTCCATATTACATCCAGCTCCAGGAGCTCCATCATAGCTCCTCGCTGTCGCTGGGAGGATGTTTTCTCCTCCGCTCGCCCCTTCCACCGTCATTTTCTCTCTACCCACCCTTGCCTCCTTCTCCGCGCAGCTCTCGATTCCCTCCTCTCTCTCGCACCCTCCATATTACATCCAGCTCCAGGAGCTCCATCATAGCTCCTCGCTGTCGCTGGGAGGATGTTTTCTCCTCTGCTCGCCGCTTCCGCCGTCATTTTCTCTCTACCCACCCTTGCCTCCTTCTCCGCGCAGCTCTCGATTCCCCCCTCTCTTTCGCACCCTCCATGGCATATTCCGCTCCAGGAGCTCCATCATAGCTCCTCGCTGTCGCTGGGAGGATGTTTTCTCCTCCGCTCGCCCCTTCCACCGTCATTTTCTCTCTACCCACCCTTGCCTCCTTCTCCGCGCAGCTCTCGATTCCCCCCTCTCTTTCGCACCCTCCATGTCATATTCCGCTCCAGGAGCTCCATCATAGCTCCTCGCTGTCGCTGGGAGGATGTTTTCTCCTCCGCTCGCCCCTTCCACCGTCATTTTCTCTCTACCCACCCTTGCCTCCTTCTCCGCGCAGCTCTCGATTCCCCCCTCTCTCTCGCACCCTCCATATTACATCCAGCTCCAGGAGCTCCATCATAGCTCCTCGCTGTCGCTGGGAGGATGTTTTCTCCTCCGCTCGCCCCTTCCACCGTCATTTTTTCTCTACCCACCCTTGCCTCCTTTTCCGCGCAGCTCTCGATTCCCCCTCTCTTTCGCACCCTCCATGTCATATTCCGCTCCAGGAGTTCCATCATAGCTCCTCACTGTCGCTGGGAGGATGTTTTCTCCTCCGCTCGCCCCTTCCACCGTCATTTTCTCTCTACCCACCCTTGCCTCCTTCTCCGCGCAGCTCTCGATTCCCCCCTCTCTTTCGCACCCTCCATGTCATATTCCGCTCCAGGAGCTCCATCATAGCTCCTCGCTGTCGCTGGGAGGATGTTTTCTCCACCGCTCGCCCCTTCCACCGTCATTTTCTCTCTACCCACCCTTGCCTCCTTCTCCGCGCAGCTCTCGATTCCCCCCTCTCTCTCGCACCCTCCATATTACATCCAGCTCCAGGAGCTCCATCATAGCTCCTCGCTGTCGCTGGGAGGATGTTTTCTCCTCCGCTCGCCCCTTCCACCGTCATTTTCTCTCTACCCACCCTTGCCTCCTTTTCCGCGCAGCTCTCGATTCCCCCCTCTCTTTCGCACCCTCCATGTCATATTCCGCTCCAGGAGTTCCATCATAGCTCCTCACTGTCGCTGGGAGGATGTTTTCTCCTCCGCTCGCCCCTTCCCCCGTCATTTTCTCTCTACCCACCCTTGCCTCCTTCTCCGCGCAGCTCTCGATTCCCACCTCTCTTTCGCACCCTCCATGTCATATTCCGCTCCAGGAGTTCCATCATAGCTCCTCAATGTCGCTGGGAGGATGTTTTCTCCTCCGCTCGCCCCTTCCACCGTCATTTTCTCTCTACCCACCCTTGCCTCCTTCTCCGCGCAGCTCTCGATTCCCCCCTCTCTTTCGAACCCTCCATGTCATATTCCGCTCCAGGAGCTCCATCATAGCTCCTCACTGTCGCTGGGAGGATGTTTTCTCCTCTGCTCGCCCCTTCCACCGTCATTTTCTCTCTACCCACCCTTGCCTCCTCCGCGCAGCTCTCGATTCCCTCCTCTCTCTCGCACCCTCCATATTACATCCAGCTCCAGGAGCTCCATCATAGCTCCTCGCTGTCGCTGGGAGGATGTTTTCTCCTCCGCTCGCCCCTTCCACCGTCATTTTCTCTCTACCCACCCTTGCCTCCTTCTCCGAGCAGCTCTCCATTCCCTCCTCTCTCTCGCACCCTCCATATTACATCCAGCTCCAGGAGCTCCATCATAGCTCCTCGCTGTCGCTGGGAGGATGTTTTCTCCTCCGCTCGCCCCTTCCACCGTCATTTTCTCTCTACCCACCCTTGCCTCCTTTTCCGCGCAGCTCTCGATTCCCCCCTCTCTTTCGCACCCTCCATGTCATATTCCGCTCCAGGAGTTCCATCATAGCTCCTCACTGTCGCTGGGAGGATGTTTTCTCCTCCGCTCGCCCCTTCCACCGTCATTTTCTCTCTACCCACCCTTGCCTCCTTCTCCGCGCAGCTCTCGATTCCCCCCTCTCTTTCGCACCCTCCATGTCATATTCCACTCCAGGAGCTCCATCATAGCTCCTCGCTGTCGCTGGGAGGATGTTTTCTCCTCCGCTCGCCCCTTCCACCGTCATTTTCTCTCTACCCACCCTTGCCTCCTTCTCCGCGCAGCTCTCGATTCCCTCCTCTCTCTCGCACCCTCCATATTACATCCAGCTCCAGGAGCTCCATCATAGCTCCTCGCTGTCGCTGGGAGGATGTTTTCTCCTCTGCTCGCCGCTTCCGCCGTCATTTTCTCTCCACCCACCCTTGCCTCCTTCTCCGTGCCGCTCTCGATTCCCCCCTCTCTTTCGCACCCTCCATGTCATATTCCGCTCCAGGAGCTCCATCATAGCTCCTCGCTGTCGCTGGGAGGATGTTTTCTCCTCCGCTCGCCCCTTCCACCGTCATTTTCTCTCTACCCACCCTTGCCTCCTTTTCCGCGCAGCTCTCGATTCCCCCTCTCTTTCGCACCCTCCATGTCATATTCCGCTCCAGGAGCTCCATCATAGCTCCTCGCTGTCGCTGGGAGGATGTTTTCTCCTCCGCTCGCCCCTTCCACCGTCATTTTCTCTCTACCCACCCTTGCCTCCTTCTCCGCGCAGCTCTCGATTCCCCCCTCTCTTTCGCACCCTCCATGTCATATTCCGCTCCAGGAGTTCCATCATAGCTCCTCACTGTCGCTGGGAGGATGTTTTCTCCTCTGCTCGCCCCTTCCACCGTCATTTTCTCTCTACCCACCCTTGCCTCCATCTCCGCGCAGCTCTCGATTCCCCCCTCTCTTTCGCACCCTCCATGGCATATTCCGCTCCAGGAGTTCCATCATAGCTCCTCGCTGTCGCTGGGAGGATGTTTTCTCCTCCGCTCGCCCCTTCCACCGTCATTTTCTCTCTACCCACCCTTTCCTCCTTTTCCGCGCAGCTCTCGATTCCCCCCTCTCTTTCGCACCCTCCATGTCATATTCCGCTCCAGGAGCTCCATCATAGCTCCTCACTGTCGCTGGGAGGATGTTTTCTCCTCCGCTCGCCCCTTCCACCGTCATTTTCTCTCTACCCACCCTTGCCTCCTTTTCCACGCAGCTCTCGATTCCCCCCTCTCTTTCGCACCCTCCGTGTCATATTCCGCTCCAGGAGCTCCATCATAGCTCCTCGCTGTCGCTGAGAGGATGTTTTCTCCTCCGCTCGCCCCTTCCACCGTCATTTTCTCTCTACCCACCCTTGCCTCCTTTTCCGCGCAGCTCTCGATTCCCCCCTCTCTTTCGCACCCTCCATGTCATATTCCGCTCCAGGAGTTCCATCATAGCTCCTCACTGTCGCTGGGAGGATGTTTTCTCCTCCGCTCGCCCCTTCCACCGTCATTTTCTCTCTACCCACCCTTGCCTCCTTCTCCGTGCAGCTCTCGATTCCCCCCTCTCTTTCGCACCCTCCATGTCATATTCCGCTCCAGGAGCTCCATCATAGCTCCTCGCTGTCGCTGGGAGGATGTTTTCTCCTCCGCTCGCCCCTTCCACCGTCATTTTCTCTCTACCCACCCTTGCCTCCTTCTCCGCGCAGCTCTCGATTCCCTCCTCTCTCTCGCACCCTCCATATTACATCCAGCTTCAGGAGCTCCATCATAGCTCCTCGCTGTCGCTGGGAGGATGTTTTCTCCTCTGCTCGCCGCTTCCGCCGTCATTTTCTCTCCACCCACCCTTGCCTCCTTCTCCGCGCCGCTCTCTATTCCCCCCTCTCTCTCGCACCCATCATGTCATATCCCACTCCAGGAGCTCCATCATAGCTCCTCGCTGTCGCTGGGAGGATGTTTTCTCCTCCGCTCGCCCCTTCCACCGTCATTTTCTCTCTACACACCCTTGCCTCCTTTTCCGCGCAGCTCTCGATTCCCCCCTCTCTTACGCACCCTCCATGTCATATCCCGCTCCAGGAGCTCCATCATAGCTCCTCCCTGTCGCTGGGAGGATGTTTTCTCCTCTGCTCGCCCCTTCCACCGTCATTTTCTCTCTACCCACCCTTGCCTCCTTCTCCGCGCAGCTCTCGATTCCCCCCTCTCTTTCGCACCCTCCATGTCATATTCCGCTCCAGGAGTTCCATCATAGCTCCTCACTGTCGCTGGGAGGATGTTTTCTCCTCCGCTCGCCCCTTCCACCGTCATTTTCTCTCTACCCACCCTTGCCTCCTTCTCCGCGCAGCTCTCGATTCCCCCCTCTCTTTCGCACCCTCCATGTCATATTTCGCTCCAGGAGTTCCATCATAGCTCCTCACTGTCGCTGGGAGGATGTTTTCTCCTCCGCTCGCCCCTTCCACCGTCATTTTCTCTCTACCCACCCTTGCCTCCTTCTCCGCGCAGCTCTCGATTCCCCCCTCTCTCTCGCACCCTCCATATTACATCCAGCTCCAGGAGCTCCATCATAGCTCCTCGCTGTCGCTGGGAGGATGTTTTCTCCTCCGCTCGCCCCTTCCACCGTCATTTTCTCTCTACCCACCCTTGTCTCCTTTTCCGCGCAGCTCTCGATTCCCCCCTCTCTTTCGCACCCTCCATGTCATATTCCGCTCCAGGAGTTCCATCATAGCTCCTCACTGTCGCTGGGAGGATGTTTTCTCCTCCGCTCGCCCCTTCCACCGTCATTTTCTCTCTACCCACCCTTGCCTCCTTCTCCGCGCAGCTCTCGATTCCCCCCTTTCTTTCGCACCCTCCATGTCATATTCCGCTCCAGGAGCTCCATCATAGCTCCTCGCTGTCGCTGGGAGGATGTTTTCTCCTCCGCTCGCCCCTTCCACCGTCATTTTCTCTCTACCCACCCTTGCCTCCTTCTCCGCGCAGCTCTCGATTCCCTCCTCTCTCTCGCACCCCCCATTATACATCCAGCTCCAGGAGCTCCATCATAGCTCCTCGCTGTCGCTGGGAGGATGTTTTCTCCTCCGCTCGCCCCTTCCACCGTCATTTTCTCTCTACCCACCCTTGCCTCCTTTTCCGCGCAGCTCTCGATTCCCCCCTCTCTTTCGCACCCTCCATGTCATATTCCGCTCCAGGAGTTCCATCATAGCTCCTCACTGTCGCTGGGAGGATGTTTTCTCCTCCGCTCGCCCCTTCCCCCGTCATTTTCTCTCTACCCATCCTTGCCTGCTTCTCCGCGCAACTCTCGATTCCCCCCTCTCTTTCGCACCCTCCATGTCATATTCCGCTCCAGGAGCTCCATCATAGCTCCTCGCTGTCGCTGGGAGGATGTTTTCTCCTCCGCTCGCCCCTTCCACCGTCATTTTCTCTCTACCCACCCTTTCCTCCTTTTCCGCGCAGCTCTCGTTTCCCCCCTCTCTTTCGCACCCTCCATGTCATATTCCGCTCCAGGAGCTCCATCATAGCTCCTCACTGTCGCTGGGAGGATGTTTTCTCCTCCGCTCGCCCCTTCCACCGTCATTTTCTCTCTACCCACCCTTGCCTCCTTTTCCACGCAGCTCTCGATTCCCCCCTCTCTTTCGCACCCTCCATGTCATATTCCGCTCCAGGAGTTCCATCATAGCTCCTCACTGTCGCTGGGAGGATGTTTTCTCCTCCGCTCGCCCCTTCCACCGTCATTTTCTCTCTACCCACCCTTGCCTCCTTCTCCGCGCAGCTCTCGATTCCCCCCTCTCTTTCGCACCCTCCATGTCATATTCCGCTCCAGGAGCTCCATCATAGCTCCTCGCTGTCGCTGGGAGGATGTTTTCTCCTCCGCTCGCCCCTTCCACCGTCATTTTCTCTCTACCCACCCTTGCCTCCTTTTCCGCGCAGCTCTCGATTCCCCCCTCTCTTTCGCACCCTCCATGTCATATTCCGCTCCAGGAGTTCCATCATAGCTCCTCACTGTCGCTGGGAGGATGTTTTCTCCTCCGCTCGCCCCTTCCACCGTCATTTTCTCTCTACCCACCCTTGCCTCCTTCTCCGTGCAGCTCTCGATTCCCCCCTCTCTTTCGCACCCTCCATGTCATATTCCGCTCCAGGAGCTCCATCATAGCTCCTCGCTGTCGCTGGGAGGATGTTTTCTCCTCCGCTCGCCCCTTCCACCGTCATTTTCTCTCTACCCACCCTTGCCTCCTTCTCCGCGCAGCTCTCGATTCCCTCCTCTCTCTCGCACCCTCCATATTACATCCAGCTTCAGGAGCTCCATCATAGCTCCTCGCTGTCGCTGGGAGGATGTTTTCTCCTCTGCTCGCCGCTTCCGCCGTCATTTTCTCTCCACCCACCCTTGCCTCCTTCTCCGCGCCGCTCTCGATTCCCCCCTCTCTCTCGCACCCACCATGTCATATGCCGCTCCAGGAGCTCCATCATAGCTCCTCGCTGTCGCTGGGAGGATGTTTTCTCCTCCGCTCGCCCCTTCCACCGTCATTTTCTCTCTACCCACCCTTGCCTCCTTCTCCGCGCAGCTCTCGATTCCCTCCTCTCTCTCGCACCCTCCATATTACATCCAGCTCCAGGAGCTCCATCATAGCTCCTCGCTGTCGCTGGGAGGATGTTTTCTCCTCTGCTCGCCGCTTCCGCCGTCATTTTCTCTCCACCCACCCTTGCCTCCTTCTCCGCGCCGCTCTCTATTCCCCCCTCTCTCTCGCACCCACCATGTCATATCCCACTCCAGGAGCTCCATCATAGCTCCTCGCTGTCGCTGGGAGGATGTTTTCTCCTCCGCTCGCCCCTTCCACCGTCATTTTCTCTCTACACACCCTTGCCTCCTTTTCCGCGCAGCTCTCGATTCCCCCCTCTCTTACGCACCCTCCATGTCATATCCCGCTTCAAGAGCTCCATCATAGCTCCTCCCTGTCGCTGGGAGGATGTTTTCTCCTCTGCTCGCCCCTTCCACCGTCATTTTCTCTCTACCCACCCTTGCCTCCTTCTCCGCGCAGCTCTCGATTCCCCCCTCTCTTTCGCACCCTCCATGTCATATTCCGCTCCAGGAGTTCCATCATAGCTCCTCACTGTCGCTGGGAGGATGTTTTCTCCTCCGCTCGCCCCTTCCCCCGTCATTTTCTCTCTACCCACCCTTGCCTCCTTCTCCGCGCAGCTCTCGATTCCCCCCTCTCTTTCGCACCCTCCATGTCATATTCCGCTCCAGGAGTTGCATCATAGCTCCTCACTGTCGCTGGGAGGATGTTTTCTCCTCCGCTCGCCCCTTCCACCGTCATTTTCTCTCTACCCACCCTTGCCTCCTTCTCCGCGCAGCTCTCGATTCCCCCCTCTCTTTCAAACCCTCCATGTCATATTCCGCTCCAGGAGCTCCATCATAGCTCCTCGCTGTCGCTGGGAGGATGTTTTCTCCTCTGCTCGCCCCTTCCACCGTCATTTTCTCTCTACCCACCCTTGCCTCCTTCTCCGCGCAGCTCTCGATTCCCCCCTCTCTTTCGCACCCTCCATGGCATATTCCGCTCCAGGAGCTCCATCATAGCTCCTCGCTGTCGCTGGGAGGATGTTTTCTCCTCCGCTCGCCCCTTCCACCGTCATTTTCTCTCTACCCACCCTTGCCTCCTTCTCCGCGCAGCTCTCGATTCCCCCTCTCTCTCGCACCCTCCATATTACATCCAGCTCCAGGAGCTCCATCATAGCTTTACGCTGTCGCTGGGAGGATGTTTTCTCCTCCGCTCGCCCCTTCCACCGTCATTTTCTCTCTACCCACCCTTGCCTCCTTTTCCGCGCAGCTCTCGATTCCCCCCTCTCTTTCGCACCCTCCATGTCATATTCCGCTCCAGGAGTTCCATCATAGCTCCTCACTGTCGCTGGGAGGATGTTTTCTCCTCCGCTCGCCCCTTCCACCGTCATTTTCTCTCTACCCACCCTTGCCTCCTTCTCCGCGCAGCTCTCGATTCCCCCCTCTCTTTCGCACCCTCCATGTCATATTCCGCTCCAGGAGTTCCATCATAGCTCCTCACTGTCGCTGGGAGGATGTTTTCTCCTCCGCTCGCCCCTTCCACCGTCATTTTCTCTCTACCCACCCTTGCCTTCTTCTCCGCGCAGCTCTCGATTCCCCCCTCTCTTTCGCACCCTCCATGTCATATTCCGCTCCAGGAGTTCCATCATAGCTCCTCACTGTCGCTGGGAGGATGTTTTCTCCTCCGCTCGCCCCTTCCACCGTCATTTTCTCTTTACCCACCCTTGCCTCCTTCTCCGCGCCGCTCTCGATTCCCCCCTCTCTCTCGCACCCACCATGTCATATCCCGCTCCAGGAGCTCCATCATAGCTCCTCGCTGTCGCTGGGAGGATGTTTTCTCCTCCGCTCGCCCCTTCCACCGTCATTTTCTCTCTACACACCCTTGCCTCCTTTTCCGCGCAGCTCTCGATTCCCCCCTCTCTTACGCACCCTCCATGTCATATCCCGCTCCAGGAGCTCCATCATAGCTCCTCCCTGTCGCTGGGAGGATGTTTTCTCCTCTGCTCGCCCCTTCCACCGTCATTTTCTCTCTACCCACCCTTGCCTCCTTCTCCGCGCAGCTCTCGATTCCCCCCTCTCTTTCGCACCCTCCATGTCATATTCCGCTCCAGGAGTTGCATCATAGCTCCTCACTGTCGCTGGGAGGATGTTTTCTCCTCCGCTCGCCCCTTCCACCGTCATTTTCTCTCTACCCACCCTTGCCTCCTTCTCCGCGCAGCTCTCGATTCCCCCCTCTCTTTCGCACCCTCCATGTCATATTCCGCTCCAGGAATTCCATCATAGCTCCTCACTGTCGCTGGGAGGATGTTTTCTCCTCTGCTCGCCCCTTCCACCGTCATTTTCTCTCTACCCACCCTTGCCTCCTTCTCCGCGCAGCTCTCGATTCCCCCCTCTCTTTCGCACCCTCCATGGCATATTCCGCTCCAGGAGCTCCATCATAGCTCCTCGCTGTCGCTGGGAGGATGTTTTCTCCTCCGCTCGCCCCTTCCACCGTCATTTTCTCTCTACCCACCCTTGCCTCCTTCTCCGCGCAGCTCTCGATTCCCCCCTCTCTCTCGCACCCTCCATATTACATCCAGCTCCAGGAGCTCCATCATAGCTCCTCGCTGTCGCTGGGAGGATGTTTTCTCCTCCGCTCGCCCCTTCCACCGTCATTTTCTCTCTACCCACCCTTGCCTCCTTCTCCGCGCAGCTCTCGATTCCCCCCTCTCTTTCACACCCTCCATGTCATATTCCGCTCCAGGAGCTCCATCATAGCTCCTCGCTGTCGCTGGGAGGATGTTTTCTCCTCCGCTCGCCCCTTCAACCGTCATTTTCTCTCTACCCACCCTTGCCTCCTTCTCCGCGCAGCTCTCGATTCCCCCCTCTCTTTCACACCCTCCATGTCATATTCCGCTCCAGGAGCTCCATCATAGCTCCTCGCTGTCGCTGGGAGGATGTTTTCTCCTCCGCTCGCCCCTTCCACCGTCATTTTCTCTCTATCCACCCTTGCCTCCTTCTCCGCGCAGCTCTCGATTCCCCCCTCTCTCTCGCACCCTCCATATTACATCCAGCTCCAGGAACTCCATCATAGCTCCTCGCTGTCGCTGGGAGGATGTTTTCTCCTCCGCTCGCCCCTTCCACCGTCATTTTCTCTCTACCCACCCTTGTCTCCTTTTCCGCGCAGCTCTCGATTCCCCCCTCTCTTTCGCACCCTCCATGTCATATTCCGCTCCAGGAGTTCCATCATAGCTCCTCACTGTCGCTGGGAGGATGTTTTCTCCTCCGCTCGCCCCTTCAACCGTCATTTTCTCTCTACCCACCCTTGCCTCCTTCTCCGCGCAGCTCTCGATTCCCCCCTCTCTTTCGCACCCTCCATGTCATATTCCGCTCCAGGAGCTCCATCATAGCTCCTCGCTGTCGCTGGGAGGATGTTTTCTCCTCCGCTCGCCCCTTCCACCGTCATTTTCTCTCTACCCACCCTTGCCTCCTTCTCCGCGCAGCTCTCGATTCCCTCCTCTCTCTCGCACCCTCCATATTACATCCAGCTCCAGGAGCTCCATCATAGCTCCTCGCTGTCGCTGGGAGGATGTTTTCTCCTCCGCTCGCCCCTTCCACCGTCATTTTCTCTCTACCCACCCTTGCCTCCTTCTCCGCGCAGCTCTCGATTCCCCCCTCTCTTTCGCACCCTCCATGTCATATTCCGCTCCAGGAGCTCCATCATAGCTCCTCGCTGTCGCTGGGAGGATGTTTTCTCCTCCGCTCGCCCCTTCCACCGTCATTTTCTCTCTATCCACCCTTGCCTCCTTCTCCGCGCAGCTCTCGATTCCCCCCACTCTCTCGCACCCTCCATATTACATCCAGCTCCAGGAGCTCCATCATAGCTCCTCGCTGTCGCTGGGAGGATGTTTTCTCCTCCGCTCGCCCCTTCCACCGTCATTTTCTCTCTACCCACCCTTGCCTCCTTCTCCGCGCAGCTCTCGATTCCCTCCTCTCTCTCGCACCCTCCATATTACATCCAGCTCCAGGAGCTCCATCATAGCTCCTCGCTGTCGCTGGGAGGATGTTTTCTCCTCCGCTCGCCCCTTTCACCGTCATTTTCTCTCTACCCACCCTTGCCTCCTTTTCCGCGCAGCTCTCGATTCCCCCCTCTCTTTCGCACCCTCCATGTCATATTCCGCTCCAGGAGTTCCATCATAGCTCCTCACTGTCGCTGGGAGGATGTTTTCTCCTCCGCTCGCCCCTTCCCCCGTCATTTTCTCTCTACCCACCCTTGCCTCCTTCTCCGCGCAGCTCTCGATTCCCCCCTCTCTTTCGCACCCTCCATGTCATATTCCGCTCCAGGAGCTCCATCATAGCTCCTCGCTGTCGCTGGGAGGATGTTTTCTCCTCCGCTCGCCCCTTCCACCGTCATTTTCTCTCTACCCACCCTTTCCTCCTTTTCCGCGCAGCTCTCGATTCCCCCCTCTCTTTCGCACCCTCTATGTCATATTCCGCTCCAGGAGCTCCATCATAGCTCCTCGCTGTCGCTGGGAGGATGTTTTCTCCTCCGCTCGCCCCTTCCACCGTCATTTTCTCTCTACCCACCCTTGCCTCCTTTTCCGCGCAGCTCTCGATTCCCCCCTCTCTTTCGCACCCTCCATGTCATATTCCGCTCCAGGAGTTCCATCATAGCTCCTCACTGTCGCTGGGAGGATGTTTTCTCCTCCGCTCGCCCCTTCCACCGTCATTTTCTCTCTACCCACCCTTGCCTCCTTCTCCGCGCAGCTCTCGATTCCCTCCTCTCTCTCGCACCCTCCATATTACATCCAGCTTCAGGAGCTCCATCATAGCTCCTCGCTGTCGCTGGGAGGATGTTTTCTCCTCTGCTCGCCGCTTCCGCCGTCATTTTCTCTCCACCCACCCTTGCCTCCTTCTCCGCGCCGCTCTCGATTCCCCCCTCTCTCTCGCACCCACCATGTCATATGCCGCTCCAGGAGCTCCATCATAGCTCCTCGCTGTCGCTGGGAGGATGTTTTCTCCTCCGCTCGCCCCTTCCACCGTCATGTACTCTCTACCCACCCTTGCCTCCTTCTCCGCGCAGCTCTCGATTCCCTCCTCTCTCTCGCACCCTCCATATTACATCCAGCTCCAGGAGCTCCATCATAGCTCCTCGCTGTCGCTGGGAGGATGTTTTCTCCTCTGCTCGCCGCTTCCGCCGTCATTTTCTCTCCACCCACCCTTGCCTCCTTCTCCGCGCCGCTCTCTATTCCCCCCTCTCTCTCGCACCCACCATGTCATATCCCACTCCAGGAGCTCCATCATAGCTCCTCGCTGTCGCTGGGAGGATGTTTTCTCCTCCGCTCGCCCCTTCCACCGTCATTTTCTCTCTACACACCCTTGCCTCCTTTTCCGCGCAGCTCTCGATTCCCCCCTCTCTTACGCACCCTCCATGTCATATCCCGCTCCAGGAGCTCCATCATAGCTCCTCCCTGTCGCTGGGAGGATGTTTTCTCCTCTGCTCGCCCCTTCCACCGTCATTTTCTCTCTACCCACCCTTGCCTCCTTCTCCGCGCAGCTCTCGATTCCCCCCTCTCTTTCGCACCCTCCATGTCATATTCCGCTCCAGGAGTTCCATCATAGCTCCTCACTGTCGCTGGGAGGATGTTTTCTCCTCCGCTCGCCCCTTCCCCCGTCATTTTCTCTCTACCCACCCTTGCCTCCTTCTCCGCGCAGCTCTCGATTCCCAACTCTCTTTCGCACCCTCCATGTCATATTCCGCTCCAGGAGTTGCATCATAGCTCCTCACTGTCGCTGGGAGGATGTTTTCTCCTCCGCTCGCCCCTTCCACCGTCATTTTCTCTCTACCCACCCTTGCCTCCTTCTCCGCGCAGCTCTCGATTCCCCCCTCTCTTTCGAACCCTCCATGTCATATTCCGCTCCAGGAGCTCCATCATAGCTCCTCGCTGTCACTGGGAGGATGTTTTCTCCTCCGCTCGCCCCTTCCACCGTCATTTTCTCTCTACCCACCCTTGCCTCCTTCTCCGCGCAGCTCTCGATTCCCCCCTCTCTTTCGCACCCTCCATGTCATATTCCGCTCCAGGAGTTCCATCATAGCTCCTCACTGTCGCTGGGAGGATGTTTTCTCCTCCGCTCGCCCCTTCCACCGTCATTTTCTCTCTACCCACCCTTGCCTCCTTCTCCGCGCAGCTCTCGATTCCCCCCTCTCTTTCGCACCCTCCATGTCATATTCCGCTCCAGGAGCTCCATCATAGCTCCTCGCTGTCACTGGGAGGATGTTTTCTCCTCCGCTCGCCCCTTCCACCGTCATTTTCTCTCTACCCACCCTTGCCTCCTTCTCCGCGCAGCTCTCGATTCCCCCCTCTCTTTCGCACCCTCCATGTCATATTCCGCTCCAGGAGCTCCATCATAGCTCCTCGCTGTCGCTGGGAGGATGTTTTCTCCTCTGCTCGCCCCTTCCACCGTCATTTTCTCTCTACCCACCCTTGCCTCCTTCTCCGCGCAGCTCTCGATTCCCCCCTCTCTTTTGCACCCTCCATGGCATATTCCGCTCCAGGAGCTCCATCATAGCTCCTCGCTGTCGCTGGGAGGATGTTTTCTCCTCCGCTCGCCCCTTCCACCGTCATTTTCTCTCTACCCACCCTTGCCTCCTTCTCCGCGCAGCTCTCGATTCCCCCTCTCTCTCGCACCCTCCATATTACATCCAGCTCCAGGAGCTCCATCATAGCTTTACGCTGTCGCTGGGAGGATGTTTTCTCCTCCGCTCGCCCCTTCCACCGTCATTTTCTCTCTACCCACCCTTGCCTCCTTTTCCGCGCAGCTCTCGATTCCCCCCTCTCTTTCGCACCCTCCATGTCATATTCCGCTCCAGGAGTTCCATCATAGCTCCTCACTGTCGCTGGGAGGATGTTTTCTCCTCCGCTCGCCCCTTCCACCGTCATTTTCTCTCTACCCACCCTTGCCTCCTTCTCCGCGCAGCTCTCGATTCCCCCCTCTCTTTCGCACCCTCCATGTCATATTCCGCTCCAGGAGTTCCATCATAGCTCCTCACTGTCGCTGGGAGGATGTTTTCTCCTCCGCTCGCCCCTTCCACCGTCATTTTCTCTCTACCCACCCTTGCCTTCTTCTCCGCGCAGCTCTCGATTCCCCCCTCTCTTTCGCACCCTCCATGTCATATTCCGCTCCAGGAGTTCCATCATAGCTCCTCACTGTCGCTGGGAGGATGTTTTCTCCTCCGCTCGCCCCTTCCACCGTCATTTTCTCTTTACCCACCCTTGCCTCCTTCTCCGCGCCGCTCTCGATTCCCCCCTCTCTCTCGCACCCACCATGTCATATCCCGCTCCAGGAGCTCCATCATAGCTCCTCGCTGTCGCTGGGAGGATGTTTTCTCCTCCGCTCGCCCCTTCCACCGTCATTTTCTCTCTACACACCCTTGCCTCCTTTTCCGCGCAGCTCTCGATTCCCCCCTCTCTTACGCACCCTCCATGTCATATCCCGCTCCAGGAGCTCCATCATAGCTCCTCCCTGTCGCTGGGAGGATGTTTTCTCCTCTGCTCGCCCCTTCCACCGTCATTTTCTGTCTACCCACCCTTGCCTCCTTCTCCGCGCAGCTCTCGATTCCCCCCTCTCTTTCGCACCCTCCATGTCATATTCCGCTCCAGGAGTTGCATCATAGCTCCTCACTGTCGCTGGGAGGATGTTTTCTCCTCCGCTCGCCCCTTCCACCGTCATTTTCTCTCTACCCACCCTTGCCTCCTTCTCCGCGCAGCTCTCGATTCCCCCCTCTCTTTCGCACCCTCCATGTCATATTCCGCTCCAGGAATTCCATCATAGCTCCTCACTGTCGCTGGGAGGATGTTTTCTCCTCTGCTCGCCCCTTCCACCGTCATTTTCTCTCTACCCACCCTTGCCTCCTTCTCCGCGCAGCTCTCGATTCCCCCCTCTCTTTCGCACCCTCCATGGCATATTCCGCTCCAGGAGCTCCATCATAGCTCCTCGCTGTCGCTGGGAGGATGTTTTCTCCTCCGCTCGCCCCTTCCACCGTCATTTTCTCTCTACCCACCCTTGCCTCCTTCTCCGCGCAGCTCTCGATTCCCCCCTCTCTCTCGCACCCTCCATATTACATCCAGCTCCAGGAGCTCCATCATAGCTCCTCGCTGTCGCTGGGAGGATGTTTTCTCCTCCGCTCGCCCCTTCCACCGTCATTTTCTCTCTACCCACCCTTGCCTCCTTCTCCGCGCAGCTCTCGATTCCCCCCTCTCTTTCGCACCCTCCATGTCATATTCCGCTCCAGGAATTCCATCATAGCTCCTCACTGTCGCTGGGAGGATGTTTTCTCCTCTGCTCGCCCCTTCCACCGTCATTTTCTCTCTACCCACCCTTGCCTCCTTCTCCGCGCAGCTCTCGATTCCCCCCTCTCTTTCGCACCCTCCATGGCATATTCCGCTCCAGGAGCTCCATCATAGCTCCTCGCTGTCGCTGGGAGGATGTTTTCTCCTCCGCTCGCCCCTTCCACCGTCATTTTCTCTCTACCCACCCTTGCCTCCTTCTCCGCGCAGCTCTCGATTCCCCCCTCTCTCTCGCACCCTCCATATTACATCCAGCTCCAGGAGCTCCATCATAGCTCCTCGCTGTCGCTGGGAGGATGTTTTCTCCTCCGCTCGCCCCTTCCACCGTCATTTTCTCTCTACCCACCCTTGCCTCCTTCTCCGCGCAGCTCTCGATTCCCCCCTCTCTTTCGCACCCTCCATGTCATATTCCGCTCCAGGAGCTCCATCATAGCTCCTCGCTGTCGCTGGGAGGATGTTTTCTCCTCTGCTCGCCCCTTCCACCGTCATTTTCTCTCTACCCACCCTTGCCTCCTTCTCCGCGCAGCTCTCGATTCCCCCCTCTCTTTCGCACCCTCCATGGCATATTCCGCTCCAGGAGCTCCATCATAGCTCCTCGCTGTCGCTGGGAGGATGTTTTCTCCTCCGCTCGCCCCTTCCACCGTCATTTTCTCTCTACCCACCCTTGCCTCCTTCTCCGCGCAGCTCTCGATTCCCCCTCTCTCTCGCACCCTCCATATTACATCCAGCTCCAGGAGCTCCATCATAGCTTTACGCTGTCGCTGGGAGGATGTTTTCTCCTCCGCTCGCCCCTTCCACCGTCATTTTCTCTCTACCCACCCTTGCCTCCTTTTCCGCGCAGCTCTCGATTCCCCCCTCTCTTTCGCACCCTCCATGTCATATTCCGCTCCAGGAGTTCCATCATAGCTCCTCACTGTCGCTGGGAGGATGTTTTCTCCTCCGCTCGCCCCTTCCACCGTCATTTTCTCTCTACCCACCCTTGCCTCCTTCTCCGCGCAGCTCTCGATTCCCCCCTCTCTTTCGCACCCTCCATGTCATATTCCGCTCCAGGAGTTCCATCATAGCTCCTCACTGTCGCTGGGAGGATGTTTTCTCCTCCGCTCGCCCCTTCCACCGTCATTTTCTCTCTACCCACCCTTGCCTTCTTCTCCGCGCAGCTCTCGATTCCCCCCTCTCTTTCGCACCCTCCATGTCATATTCCGCTCCAGGAGTTCCATCATAGCTCCTCACTGTCGCTGGGAGGATGTTTTCTCCTCCGCTCGCCCCTTCCACCGTCATTTTCTCTTTACCCACCCTTGCCTCCTTCTCCGCGCCGCTCTCGATTCCCCCCTCTCTCTCGCACCCACCATGTCATATCCCGCTCCAGGAGCTCCATCATAGCTCCTCGCTGTCGCTGGGAGGATGTTTTCTCCTCCGCTCGCCCCTTCCACCGTCATTTTCTCTCTACACACCCTTGCCTCCTTTTCCGCGCAGCTCTCGATTCCCCCCTCTCTTACGCACCCTCCATGTCATATCCCGCTCCAGGAGCTCCATCATAGCTCCTCCCTGTCGCTGGGAGGATGTTTTCTCCTCTGCTCGCCCCTTCCACCGTCATTTTCTGTCTACCCACCCTTGCCTCCTTCTCCGCGCAGCTCTCGATTCCCCCCTCTCTTTCGCACCCTCCATGTCATATTCCGCTCCAGGAGTTGCATCATAGCTCCTCACTGTCGCTGGGAGGATGTTTTCTCCTCCGCTCGCCCCTTCCACCGTCATTTTCTCTCTACCCACCCTTGCCTCCTTCTCCGCGCAGCTCTCGATTCCCCCCTCTCTTTCGCACCCTCCATGTCATATTCCGCTCCAGGAATTCCATCATAGCTCCTCACTGTCGCTGGGAGGATGTTTTCTCCTCTGCTCGCCCCTTCCACCGTCATTTTCTCTCTACCCACCCTTGCCTCCTTCTCCGCGCAGCTCTCGATTCCCCCCTCTCTTTCGCACCCTCCATGGCATATTCCGCTCCAGGAGCTCCATCATAGCTCCTCGCTGTCGCTGGGAGGATGTTTTCTCCTCCGCTCGCCCCTTCCACCGTCATTTTCTCTCTACCCACCCTTGCCTCCTTCTCCGCGCAGCTCTCGATTCCCCCCTCTCTCTCGCACCCTCCATATTACATCCAGCTCCAGGAGCTCCATCATAGCTCCTCGCTGTCGCTGGGAGGATGTTTTCTCCTCCGCTCGCCCCTTCCACCGTCATTTTCTCTCTACCCACCCTTGCCTCCTTCTCCGCGCAGCTCTCGATTCCCCCCTCTCTTTCGCACCCTCCATGTCATATTCCGCTCCAGGAATTCCATCATAGCTCCTCACTGTCGCTGGGAGGATGTTTTCTCCTCTGCTCGCCCCTTCCACCGTCATTTTCTCTCTACCCACCCTTGCCTCCTTCTCCGCGCAGCTCTCGATTCCCCCCTCTCTTTCGCACCCTCCATGGCATATTCCGCTCCAGGAGCTCCATCATAGCTCCTCGCTGTCGCTGGGAGGATGTTTTCTCCTCCGCTCGCCCCTTCCACCGTCATTTTCTCTCTACCCACCCTTGCCTCCTTCTCCGCGCAGCTCTCGATTCCCCCCTCTCTCTCGCACCCTCCATATTACATCCAGCTCCAGGAGCTCCATCATAGCTCCTCGCTGTCGCTGGGAGGATGTTTTCTCCTCCGCTCGCCCCTTCCACCGTCATTTTCTCTCTACCCACCCTTGCCTCCTTTTCCGCGCAGCTCTTGATTCCCCCCTCTCTTTCACACCCTCCATGTCATATTCCGCTCCAGGAGCTCCATCATAGCTCCTCGCTGTCGCTGGGAGGATGTTTTCTCCTCCGCTCGCCCCTTCAACCGTCATTTTCTCTCTACCCACCCTTGCCTCCTTTTCCGCGCAGCTCTCGATTCCCCCCTCTCTTTCGCACCCTCCATGTCATATTCCGCTCCAGGAGCTCCATCATAGCTCCTTGCTGTCGCTGGGAGGATGTTTTCTCCTCCGCTCGCCCCTTCCACCGTCATTTTCTCTCTACCCACCCTTGCCTCCTTTTCCGCGCAGCTCTCGATTCCCCCCTCTCTTTCGCACCCTCCATGTCATATTCCGCTCCAGGAGTTCCATCATAGCTCCTCACTGTCGCTGGGAGGATGTTTTCTCCTCCGCTCGCCCCTTCCACCATCATTTTCTCTCTACCCACCCTTGCCTCCTTTTCCGCGCAGCTCTCGATTCCCCCCTCTCTTTCGCACCCTCCATGTCATATTCCGCTCCAGGAGTTCCATCATAGCTCCTCACTGTCGCTGGGAGGAAGTTTTCTCCTCCGCTCGCCCCTTCCACCGTCATTTTCTCTCTACCCACCCTTGCCTCCTTTTCCGCGCAGCTCTCGATTCCCCCCTCTCTTTCGCACCCTCCATGTCATATTCCGCTCCAGGAGCTCCATCATAGCTCCTTGCTGTCGCTGGGAGGATGTTTTCTCCTCCGCTCGCCCCTTCCACCGTCATTTTCTCTCTACCCACCCTTGCCTCCTTTTCCGCGCAGCTCTCGATTCCCCCCTCTCTTTCGCACCCTCCATGTCATATTCCGCTCCAGGAGTTCCATCATAGCTCCTCACTGTCGCTGGGAGGATGTTTTCTCCTCCGCTCGCCCCTTCCACCGTCATTTTCTCTCTACCCACCCTTGCCTCCTTCTCCGCGCAGCTCTCGATTCCCCCCTCTCTTTCGCACCCTCCATGTCATATTCCGCTCCAGGAGCTCCATCATAGCTAATCGCTGTCGCTGGGAGGATGTTTTCTCCTCCGCTCGCCCCTTCCACCGTCATTTTCTCTCTACCCACCCTTGCCTCCTTTTCCGCGCAGCTCTCGATTCCCCCCTCTCTTTCGCACCCTCCATGTCATATTCCGCTCCAGGAGTTCCATCATAGCTCCTCACTGTCGCTGGGAGGATGTTTTCTCCTCCGCTCGCCCCTTCCACCGTCATTTTCTCTCTACCCACCCTTGCCTCCTTTTCCGCGCAGCTCTCGATTCCCCCCTCTCTTTCGCACCCTCCATGTCATATTCCGCTCCAGGAGTTCCATCATAGCTCCTCACTGTCGCTGGGAGGATGTTTTCTCCTCCGCTCGCCCCTTCCACCGTCATTTTCTCTCTACCCACCCTTGCCTCCTTCTCCGCGCAGCTCTCGATTCCCTCCTCTCTCTCGCACCCTCCATATTACATCCAGCTTCAGGAGCTCCATCATAGCTCCTCGCTGTCGCTGGGAGGATGTTTTCTCCTCTGCTCGCCGCTTCCGCCGTCATTTTCTCTCCACCCACCCTTGCCTCCTTCTCCGCGCCGCTCTCGATTCCCCCCTCTCTCTCGCACCCACCATGTCATATGCCGCTCCAGGAGCTCCATCATAGCTCCTCGCTGTCGCTGGGAGGATGTTTTCTCCTCCGCTCGCCCCTTCCACCGTCATGTACTCTCTACCCACCCTTGCCTCCTTCTCCGCGCAGCTCTCGATTCCCTCCTCTCTCTCGCACCCTCCATATTACATCCAGCTCCAGGAGCTCCATCATAGCTCCTCGCTGTCGCTGGGAGGATGTTTTCTCCTCTGCTCGCCGCTTCCGCCGTCATTTTCTCTCCACCCACCCTTGCCTCCTTCTCCGCGCCGCTCTCTATTCCCCCCTCTCTCTCGCACCCACCATGTCATATCCCACTCCAGGAGCTCCATCATAGCTCCTCGCTGTCGCTGGGAGGATGTTTTCTCCTCCGCTCGCCCCTTCCACCGTCATTTTCTCTCTACACACCCTTGCCTCCTTTTCCGCGCAGCTCTCGATTCCCCCCTCTCTTACGCACCCTCCATGTCATATCCCGCTCCAGGAGCTCCATCATAGCTCCTCCCTGTCGCTGGGAGGATGTTTTCTCCTCTGCTCGCCCCTTCCACCGTCATTTTCTCTCTACCCACCCTTGCCTCCTTCTCCGCGCAGCTCTCGATTCCCCCCTCTCTTTCGCACCCTCCATGTCATATTCCGCTCCAGGAGTTCCATCATAGCTCCTCACTGTCGCTGGGAGGATGTTTTCTCCTCCGCTCGCCCCTTCCCCCGTCATTTTCTCTCTACCCACCCTTGCCTCCTTCTCCGCGCAGCTCTCGATTCCCAACTCTCTTTCGCACCCTCCATGTCATATTCCGCTCCAGGAGTTGCATCATAGCTCCTCACTGTCGCTGGGAGGATGTTTTCTCCTCCGCTCGCCCCTTCCACCGTCATTTTCTCTCTACCCACCCTTGCCTCCTTCTCCGCGCAGCTCTCGATTCCCCCCTCTCTTTCGAACCCTCCATGTCATATTCCGCTCCAGGAGCTCCATCATAGCTCCTCGCTGTCACTGGGAGGATGTTTTCTCCTCCGCTCGCCCCTTCCACCGTCATTTTCTCTCTACCCACCCTTGCCTCCTTCTCCGCGCAGCTCTCGATTCCCCCCTCTCTTTCGCACCCTCCATGTCATATTCCGCTCCAGGAGTTCCATCATAGCTCCTCACTGTCGCTGGGAGGATGTTTTCTCCTCCGCTCGCCCCTTCCACCGTCATTTTCTCTCTACCCACCCTTGCCTCCTTCTCCGCGCAGCTCTCGATTCCCCCCTCTCTTTCGCACCCTCCATGTCATATTCCGCTCCAGGAGCTCCATCATAGCTCCTCGCTGTCACTGGGAGGATGTTTTCTCCTCCGCTCGCCCCTTCCACCGTCATTTTCTCTCTACCCACCCTTGCCTCCTTCTCCGCGCAGCTCTCGATTCCCCCCTCTCTTTCGCACCCTCCATGTCATATTCCGCTCCAGGAGCTCCATCATAGCTCCTCGCTGTCGCTGGGAGGATGTTTTCTCCTCTGCTCGCCCCTTCCACCGTCATTTTCTCTCTACCCACCCTTGCCTCCTTCTCCGCGCAGCTCTCGATTCCCCCCTCTCTTTCGCACCCTCCATGGCATATTCCGCTCCAGGAGCTCCATCATAGCTCCTCGCTGTCGCTGGGAGGATGTTTTCTCCTCCGCTCGCCCCTTCCACCGTCATTTTCTCTCTACCCACCCTTGCCTCCTTCTCCGCGCAGCTCTCGATTCCCCCTCTCTCTCGCACCCTCCATATTACATCCAGCTCCAGGAGCTCCATCATAGCTTTACGCTGTCGCTGGGAGGATGTTTTCTCCTCCGCTCGCCCCTTCCACCGTCATTTTCTCTCTACCCACCCTTGCCTCCTTTTCCGCGCAGCTCTCGATTCCCCCCTCTCTTTCGCACCCTCCATGTCATATTCCGCTCCAGGAGTTCCATCATAGCTCCTCACTGTCGCTGGGAGGATGTTTTCTCCTCCGCTCGCCCCTTCCACCGTCATTTTCTCTCTACCCACCCTTGCCTCCTTCTCCGCGCAGCTCTCGATTCCCCCCTCTCTTTCGCACCCTCCATGTCATATTCCGCTCCAGGAGTTCCATCATAGCTCCTCACTGTCGCTGGGAGGATGTTTTCTCCTCCGCTCGCCCCTTCCACCGTCATTTTCTCTCTACCCACCCTTGCCTTCTTCTCCGCGCAGCTCTCGATTCCCCCCTCTCTTTCGCACCCTCCATGTCATATTCCGCTCCAGGAGTTCCATCATAGCTCCTCACTGTCGCTGGGAGGATGTTTTCTCCTCCGCTCGCCCCTTCCACCGTCATTTTCTCTTTACCCACCCTTGCCTCCTTCTCCGCGCCGCTCTCGATTCCCCCCTCTCTCTCGCACCCACCATGTCATATCCCGCTCCAGGAGCTCCATCATAGCTCCTCGCTGTCGCTGGGAGGATGTTTTCTCCTCCGCTCGCCCCTTCCACCGTCATTTTCTCTCTACACACCCTTGCCTCCTTTTCCGCGCAGCTCTCGATTCCCCCCTCTCTTACGCACCCTCCATGTCATATCCCGCTCCAGGAGCTCCATCATAGCTCCTCCCTGTCGCTGGGAGGATGTTTTCTCCTCTGCTCGCCCCTTCCACCGTCATTTTCTGTCTACCCACCCTTGCCTCCTTCTCCGCGCAGCTCTCGATTCCCCCCTCTCTTTCGCACCCTCCATGTCATATTCCGCTCCAGGAGTTGCATCATAGCTCCTCACTGTCGCTGGGAGGATGTTTTCTCCTCCGCTCGCCCCTTCCACCGTCATTTTCTCTCTACCCACCCTTGCCTCCTTCTCCGCGCAGCTCTCGATTCCCCCCTCTCTTTCGCACCCTCCATGTCATATTCCGCTCCAGGAATTCCATCATAGCTCCTCACTGTCGCTGGGAGGATGTTTTCTCCTCTGCTCGCCCCTTCCACCGTCATTTTCTCTCTACCCACCCTTGCCTCCTTCTCCGCGCAGCTCTCGATTCCCCCCTCTCTTTCGCACCCTCCATGGCATATTCCGCTCCAGGAGCTCCATCATAGCTCCTCGCTGTCGCTGGGAGGATGTTTTCTCCTCCGCTCGCCCCTTCCACCGTCATTTTCTCTCTACCCACCCTTGCCTCCTTCTCCGCGCAGCTCTCGATTCCCCCCTCTCTCTCGCACCCTCCATATTACATCCAGCTCCAGGAGCTCCATCATAGCTCCTCGCTGTCGCTGGGAGGATGTTTTCTCCTCCGCTCGCCCCTTCCACCGTCATTTTCTCTCTACCCACCCTTGCCTCCTTCTCCGCGCAGCTCTCGATTCCCCCCTCTCTTTCGCACCCTCCATGTCATATTCCGCTCCAGGAATTCCATCATAGCTCCTCACTGTCGCTGGGAGGATGTTTTCTCCTCTGCTCGCCCCTTCCACCGTCATTTTCTCTCTACCCACCCTTGCCTCCTTCTCCGCGCAGCTCTCGATTCCCCCCTCTCTTTCGCACCCTCCATGGCATATTCCGCTCCAGGAGCTCCATCATAGCTCCTCGCTGTCGCTGGGAGGATGTTTTCTCCTCCGCTCGCCCCTTCCACCGTCATTTTCTCTCTACCCACCCTTGCCTCCTTCTCCGCGCAGCTCTCGATTCCCCCCTCTCTCTCGCACCCTCCATATTACATCCAGCTCCAGGAGCTCCATCATAGCTCCTCGCTGTCGCTGGGAGGATGTTTTCTCCTCCGCTCGCCCCTTCAACCGTCATTTTCTCTCTACCCACCCTTGCCTCCTTTTCCGCGCAGCTCTCGATTCCCCCCTCTCTTTCGCACCCTCCATGTCATATTCCGCTCCAGGAGCTCCATCATAGCTCCTTGCTGTCGCTGGGAGGATGTTTTCTCCTCCGCTCGCCCCTTCCACCGTCATTTTCTCTCTACCCACCCTTGCCTCCTTTTCCGCGCAGCTCTCGATTCCCCCCTCTCTTTCGCACCCTCCATGTCATATTCCGCTCCAGGAGTTCCATCATAGCTCCTCACTGTCGCTGGGAGGATGTTTTCTCCTCCGCTCGCCCCTTCCACCATCATTTTCTCTCTACCCACCCTTGCCTCCTTTTCCGCGCAGCTCTCGATTCCCCCCTCTCTTTCGCACCCTCCATGTCATATTCCGCTCCAGGAGTTCCATCATAGCTCCTCACTGTCGCTGGGAGGAAGTTTTCTCCTCCGCTCGCCCCTTCCACCGTCATTTTCTCTCTACCCACCCTTGCCTCCTTTTCCGCGCAGCTCTCGATTCCCCCCTCTCTTTCGCACCCTCCATGTCATATTCCGCTCCAGGAGCTCCATCATAGCTCCTTGCTGTCGCTGGGAGGATGTTTTCTCCTCCGCTCGCCCCTTCCACCGTCATTTTCTCTCTACCCACCCTTGCCTCCTTTTCCGCGCAGCTCTCGATTCCCCCCTCTCTTTCGCACCCTCCATGTCATATTCCGCTCCAGGAGTTCCATCATAGCTCCTCACTGTCGCTGGGAGGATGTTTTCTCCTCCGCTCGCCCCTTCCACCGTCATTTTCTCTCTACCCACCCTTGCCTCCTTCTCCGCGCAGCTCTCGATTCCCCCCTCTCTTTCGCACCCTCCATGTCATATTCCGCTCCAGGAGCTCCATCATAGCTAATCGCTGTCGCTGGGAGGATGTTTTCTCCTCCGCTCGCCCCTTCCACCGTCATTTTCTCTCTACCCACCCTTGCCTCCTTTTCCGCGCAGCTCTCGATTCCCCCCTCTCTTTCGCACCCTCCATGTCATATTCCGCTCCAGGAGTTCCATCATAGCTCCTCACTGTCGCTGGGAGGATGTTTTCTCCTCCGCTCGCCCCTTCCACCGTCATTTTCTCTCTACCCACCCTTGCCTCCTTTTCCGCGCAGCTCTCGATTCCCCCCTCTCTTTCGCACCCTCCATGTCATATTCCGCTCCAGGAGTTCCATCATAGCTCCTCACTGTCGCTGGGAGGATGTTTTCTCCTCCGCTCGCCCCTTCCACCGTCATTTTCTCTCTACCCACCCTTGCCTCCTTTTCCGCGCAGCTCTCGATTCCCCCCTCTCTTTCGCACCCTCCATGTCATATTCCGCTCCAGGAGCTCCATCATAGCTCCTTGCTGTCGCTGGGAGGATGTTTTCTCCTCCGCTCGCCCCTTCCACCGTCATTTTCTCTCTACCCACCCTTGCCTCCTTTTCCGCGCAGCTCTCGATTCCCCCCTCTCTTTCGCACCCTCCATGTCATATTCCGCTCCAGGAGTTCCATCATAGCTCCTCACTGTCGCTGGGAGGATGTTTTCTCCTCCACTCGCCCCTTCCACCGTCATTTTCTCTCTACCCACCCTTGCCTCCTTCTCCGCGCAGCTCTCGATTCCCCCCTCTCTTTCGCACCCTCCATGTCATATTCCGCTCCAGGAGCTCCATCATAGCTAATCGCTGTCGCTGGGAGGATGTTTTCTCCTCCGCTCGCCCCTTCCACCGTCATTTTCTCTCTACCCACCCTTGCCTCCTTTTCCGCGCAGCTCTCGATTCCCCCCTCTCTTTCGCACCCTCCATGTCATATTCCGCTCCAGGAGTTCCATCATAGCTCCTCACTGTCGCTGGGAGGATGTTTTCTCCTCCGCTCGCCCCTTCCACCGTCATTTTCTCTCTACCCACCCTTGCCTCCTTTTCCGCGCAGCTCTCGATTCCCCCCTCTCTTTCGCACCCTCCATGTCATATTCCGCTCCAGGAGTTCCATCATAGCTCCTCACTGTCGCTGGGAGGATGTTTTCTCCTCCGCTCGCCCCTTCCACCGTCATTTTCTCTCTACCCACCCTTGCCTCCTTCTCCGCACAGCTCTCGATTCCCCCCTCTCTTTCGCACCCTCCATGTCATATTCCGCTCCAGGAGCTCCATCATAGCTCCTCGCTGTCGCTGGGAGGATGTTTTCTCCTCCGCTCGCCCCTTCCACCGTCATTTTCTCTCTACCCACCCTTGCCTCCTTTTCCGCGCAGCTCTCGATTCCCCCCTCTCTTTCGCACCCTCCATGTCATATTCCGCTCCAGGAGTTCCATCATAGCTCCTCACTGTCGCTGGGAGGATGTTTTCTCCTCCGCTCGCCTCTTCCACCGTCATTTTCTCTCTACCCACCCTTGCCTCCTTTTCCGCGCAGCTCTCGATTCCCCCCTCTCTTTCGCACCCTCCATGTCATATTCCGCTCCAGGAGTTCCATCATAGCTCCTCACTGTCGCTGGGAGGAAGTTTTCTCCTCCGCTCGCCCCTTCCACCGTCATTTTCTCTCTACCCACCCTTGCCTCCTTTTCCGCGCAGCTCTCGATTCCCCCCTCTCTTTCGCACCCTCCATGTCATATTCCGCTCCAGGAGCTCCATCATAGCTCCTTGCTGTCGCTGGGAGGATGTTTTCTCCTCCGCTCGCCCCTTCCACCGTCATTTTCTCTCTACCCACCCTTGCCTCCTTTTCCGCGCAGCTCTCGATTCCCCCCTCTCTTTCGCACCCTCCATGTCATATTCCGCTCCAGGAGTTCCATCATAGCTCCTCACTGTCGCTGGGAGGATGTTTTCTCCTCCGCTCGCCCCTTCCACCGTCATTTTCTCTCTACCCACCCTTGCCTCCTTTTCCGCGCAGCTCTCGATTCCCCCCTCTCTTTCGCACCCTCCATGTCATATTCCGCTCCAGGAGCTCCATCATAGCTCCTCGCTGTCGCTGGGAGGATGTTTTCTCCTCCGCTCGCCCCTTCCACCGTCATTTTCTCTCTACCCACCCTTGCCTCCTTTTCCGCGCAGCTCTCGATTCCCCCCTCTCTTTCGCACCCTCAATGTCATATTCCGCTCCAGGAGTTCCATCATAGCTCCTCACTGTCGCTGGGAGGATGTTTTCTCCTCCGCTCGCCCCTTCCACCGTCATTTTCTCTCTACCCACCCTTGCCTCCTTTTCCGCGCAGCTCTTGATTCCCCCCTCTCTTTCGCACCCTCCATGTCATATTCCGCTCCAGGAGTTCCATCATAGCTCCTCACTGTCGCTGGGAGGAAGTTTTCTCCTCCGCTCGCCCCTTCCACCGTCATTTTCTCTCTACCCACCCTTGCCTCCTTTTCCGCGCAGCTCTCGATTCCCCCCTCTCTTTCGCACCCTCCATGTCATATTCCGCTCCAGGAGCTCCATCATAGCTCCTTGCTGTCGCTGGGAGGATGTTTTCTCCTCCGCTCGCCCCTTCCACCGTCATTTTCTCTCTACCCACCCTTGCCTCCTTTTCCGCGCAGCTCTCGATTCCCCCCTCTCTTTCGCACCCTCCATGTCATATTCCGCTCCAGGAGTTCCATCATAGCTCCTCACTGTCGCTGGGAGGATGTTTTCTCCTCCGCTCGCCCCTTCCACCATCATTTTCTCTCTACCCACCCTTGCCTCCTTTTCCGCGCAGCTCTCGATTCCCCCCTCTCTTTCGCACCCTCCATGTCATATTCCGCTCCAGGAGTTCCATCATAGCTCCTCACTGTCGCTGGGAGGAAGTTTTCTCCTCCGCTCGCCCCTTCCACCGTCATTTTCTCTCTACCCACCCTTGCCTCCTTTTCCGCGCAGCTCTCGATTCCCCCCTCTCTTTCGCACCCTCCATGTCATATTCCGCTCCAGGAGCTCCATCATAGCTCCTTGCTGTCGCTGGGAGGATGTTTTCTCCTCCGCTCGCCCCTTCCACCGTCATTTTCTCTCTACCCACCCTTGCCTCCTTTTCCGCGCAGCTCTCGATTCCCCCCTCTCTTTCGCACCCTCCATGTCATATTCCGCTCCAGGGGTTCCATCATAGCTCCTCACTGTCGCTGGGAGGATGTTTTCTCCTCCGCTCGCCCCTTCCACCGTCATTTTCTCTCTACCCACCCTTGCCTCCTTCTCCGCGCAGCTCTCGATTCCCCCCTCTCTTTCGCACCCTCCATGTCATATTCCGCTCCAGGAGTTCCATCATAGCTCCTCACTGTCGCTGGGAGGATGTTTTCTCCTCCGCTCGCCTCTTCCACCGTCATTTTCTCTCTACCCACCCTTGCCTCCTTTTCCGCGCAGCTCTCGATTCCCCCCTCTCTTTCGCACCCTCCATGTCATATTCCGCTCCAGGAGTTCCATCATAGCTCCTCACTGTCGCTGGGAGGATGTTTTCTCCTCCGCTCGCCCCTTCCACCGTCATTTTCTCTCTACCCACCCTTGCCTCCTTCTCCGCGCAGCTCTCGATTCCCCCCTCTCTTTCGCAACCTCCATGTCATATTCCGCTCCAGGAGCTCCATCATAGCTCCTCGCTGTCGCTGGGAGGATGTTTTCTCCTCCGCTCGCCCCTTCCACCGTCATTTTCTCTCTACCCACCCTTGCCTCCTTTTCCGCGCAGCTCTCGATTCCCCCCTCTCTTTCGCACCCTCCATGTCATATTCCGCTCCAGGAGTTCCATCATAGCTCCTCACTGTCGCTGGGAGGATGTTTTCTCCTCCGCTCGCCTCTTCCACCGTCATTTTCTCTCTACCCACCCTTGCCTCCTTTTCCGCGCAGCTCTCGATTCCCCCCTCTCTTTCGCACCCTCCATGTCATATTCCGCTCCAGGAGTTCCATCATAGCTCCTCACTGTCGCTGGGAGGAAGTTTTCTCCTCCGCTCGCCCCTTCCACCGTCATTTTCTCTCTACCCACCCTTGCCTCCTTTTCCGCGCAGCTCTCGATTCCCCCCTCTCTTTCGCACCCTCCATGTCATATTTCGCTCCAGGAGCTCCATCATAGCTCCTTGCTGTCGCTGGGAGGATGTTTTCTCCTCCGCTCGCCCCTTCCACCGTCATTTTCTCTCTACCCACCCTTGCCTCCTTTTCCGCGCAGCTCTCGATTCCCCCCTCTCTTTCGCACCCTCCATGTCATATTCCGCTCCAGGAGTTCCATCATAGCTCCTCACTGTCGCTGGGAGGATGTTTTCTCCTCCGCTCGCCCCTTCCACCGTCATTTTCTCTCTACCCACCCTTGCCTCCTTTTCCGCGCAGCTCTCGATTCCCCCCTCTCTTTCGCACCCTCCATGTCATATTCCGCTCCAGGAGCTCCATCATAGCTCCTCGCTGTCGCTGGGAGGATGTTTTCTCCTCCGCTCGCCCCTTCCACCGTCATTTTCTCTCTACCCACCCTTGCCTCCTTTTCCGCGCAGCTCTCGATTCCCCCCTCTCTTTCGCACCCTCAATGTCATATTCCGCTCCAGGAGTTCCATCATAGCTCCTCACTGTCGCTGGGAGGATGTTTTCTCCTCCGCTCGCCCCTTCCACCGTCATTTTCTCTCTACCCACCCTTGCCTCCTTTTCCGCGCAGCTCTCGATTCCCCCCTCTCTTTCGCACCCTCCATGTCATATTCCGCTCCAGGAGTTCCATCATAGCTCCTCACTGTCGCTGGGAGGATGTTTTCTCCTCCGCTCGCCCCTTCCACCGTCATTTTCTCTCTACCCACCCTTGCCTCCTTCTCCGCGCAGCTCTCGATTCCCCCCTCTCTTTCGCACCCTCCATGTCATATTCCGCTCCAGGAGCTCCATCATAGCTAATCGCTGTCGCTGGGAGGATGTTTTCTCCTCCGCTCGCCCCTTCCACCGTCATTTTCTCTCTACCCACCCTTGCCTCCTTTTCCGCGCAGCTCTCGATTCCCCCCTCTCTTTTGCACCCTCCATGTCATATTCCGCTCCAGGAGTTCCATCATAGCTCCTCACTGTCGCTGGGAGGATGTTTTCTCCTCCGCTCGCCCCTTCCACCGTCATTTTCTCTCTACCCACCCTTGCCTCCTTTTCCGCGCAGCTCTCGATTCCCCCCTCTCTTTCGCACCCTCCATGTCATATTCCGCTCCAGGAGCTCCATCATAGCTCCTTGCTGTCGCTGGGAGGATGTTTTCTCCTCCGCTCGCCCCTTCCACCGTCATTTTCTCTCTACCCACCCTTGCCTCCTTTTCCGCGCAGCTCTCGATTCCCCCCTCTCTTTCGCACCCTCCATGTCATATTCCGCTCCAGGAGCTCCATCATAGCTCCTTGCTGTCGCTGGGAGGATGTTTTCTCCTCCGCTCGCCCCTTCCACCGTCATTTTCTCTCTACCCACCCTTGCCTCCTTTTCCGCGCAGCTCTCGATTCCCCCCTCTCTTTCGCACCCTCCATGTCATATTCCGCTCCAGGAGTTCCATCATAGCTCCTCACTGTCGCTGGGTGGATGTTTTCTCCTCCGCTCGCCCCTTCCACCGTCATTTTCTCTCTACCCACCCTTGCCTCCTTCTCCGCTCAGCTCTCGATTCCCCCCTCTCTTTCTCACCCTCCATGTCATATTCCGCTCCAGGAGCTCCATCATAGCTCCTCGCTGTCGCTGGGAGGATGTTTTCTCCTCCGCTCGCCCCTTCCACCGTCATTTTCTCTCTACCCACCCTTGCCTCCTTTTCCGCGCAGCTCTCGATTCCCCCCTCTCTTTCGCACCCTCCATGTCATATTCCGCTCCAGGAGTTCCATCATAGCTCCTCACTGTCGCTGGGAGGATGTTTTCTCCTCCGCTCGCCTCTTCCACCGTCATTTTCTCTCTACCCACCCTTGCCTCCTTTTCCGCGCAGCTCTCGATTCCCCCCTCTCTTTCGCACCCTCCATGTCATATTCCGCTCCAGGAGTTCCATCATAGCTCCTCACTGTCGCTGGGAGGAAGTTTTCTCCTCCGCTCGCCCCTTCCACCGTCATTTTCTCTCTACCCACCCTTGCCTCCTTTTCCGCGCAGCTCTCGATTCCCCCCTCTCTTTCGCACCCTCCATGTCATATTCCGCTCCAGGAGCTCCATCATAGCTCCTTGCTGTCGCTGGGAGGATGTTTTCTCCTCCGCTCGCCCCTTCCACCGTCATTTTCTCTCTACCCACCCTTGCCTCCTTTTCCGCGCAGCTCTCGATTCCCCCCTCTCTTTCGCACCCTCCATGTCATATTCCGCTCCAGGAGTTCCATCATAGCTCCTCACTGTCGCTGGGAGGATGTTTTCTCCTCCGCTCGCCCCTTCCACCGTCATTTTCTCTCTACCCACCCTTGCCTCCTTTTCCGCGCAGCTCTCGATTCCCCCCTCTCTTTCGCACCCTCCATGTCATATTCCGCTCCAGGAGCTCCATCATAGCTCCTCGCTGTCGCTGGGAGGATGTTTTCTCCTCCGCTCGCCCCTTCCACCGTCATTTTCTCTCTACCCACCCTTGCCTCCTTTTCCGCGCAGCTCTCGATTCCCCCCTCTCTTTCGCACCCTCCATGTCATATTCCGCTCCAGGAGCTCCATCATAGCTCCTCGCTGTCGCTGGGAGGATGTTTTCTCCTCCGCTCGCCCCTTCCACCGTCATTTTCTCTCTACCCACCCTTGCCTCCTTTTCCGCGCAGCTCTCGATTCCCCCCTCTCTTTCGCACCCTCAATGTCATATTCCGCTCCAGGAGTTCCATCATAGCTCCTCACTGTCGCTGGGAGGATGTTTTCTCCTCCGCTCGCCCCTTCCACCGTCATTTTCTCTCTACCCACCCTTGCCTCCTTTTCCGCGCAGCTCTCGATTCCCCCCTCTCTTTCGCACCCTCCATGTCATATTCCGCTCCAGGAGCTCCATCATAGCTCCTTGCTGTCGCTGGGAGGATGTTTTCTCCTCCGCTCGCCCCTTCCACCGTCATTTTCTCTCTACCCACCCTTGCCTCCTTTTCCGTGCAGCTCTCGATTCCCCCCTCTCTTTCGCACCCTCCATGTCATATTCCGCTCCAGGAGTTCCATCATAGCTCCTCACTGTCGCTGGGAGGATGTTTTCTCCTCCGCTCGCCCCTTCCACCGTCATTTTCTCTCTACCCACCCTTGCCTCCTTCTCCGCGCAGCTCTCGATTCCCCCCTCTCTTTCGCACCCTCCATGTCATATTCCGCTCCAGGAGCTCCATCATAGCTAATCGCTGTCGCTGGGAGGATGTTTTCTCCTCCGCTCGCCCCTTCCACCGTCATTTTCTCTCTACCCACCCTTGCCTCCTTTTCCGCGCAGCTCTCGATTCCCCCCTCTCTTTCGCACCCTCCATGTCATATTCCGCTCCAGGAGTTCCATCATAGCTCCTCACTGTCGCTGGGAGGATGTTTTCTCCTCCGCTCGCCCCTTCCACCGTCATTTTCTCTCTACCCACCCTTGCCTCCTTTTCCGCGCAGCTCTCGATTCCCCCCTCTCTTTCGCACCCTCCATGTCATATTTCGCTCCAGGAGCTCCATCATAGCTCCTTGCTGTCGCTGGGAGGATGTTTTCTCCTCCGCTCGCCCCTTCCACCGTCATTTTCTCTCTACCCACCCTTGCCTCCTTTTCCGCGCAGCTCTCGATTCCCCCCTCTCTTTCGCACCCTCCATGTCATATTCCGCTCCAGGAGTTCCATCATAGCTCCTCACTGTCGCTGGGAGGATGTTTTCTCCTCCGCTCGCCCCTTCCACCGTCATTTTCTCTCTACCCACCCTTGCCTCCTTTTCCGCGCAGCTCTCGATTCCCCCCTCTCTTTCGCACCCTCCATGTCATATTCCGCTCCAGGAGCTCCATCATAGCTCCTCGCTGTCGCTGGGAGGATGTTTTCTCCTCCGCTCGCCCCTTCCACCGTCATTTTCTCTCTACCCACCCTTGCCTCCTTTTCCGCGCAGCTCTCGATTCCCCCCTCTCTTTCGCACCCTCAATGTCATATTCCGCTCCAGGAGTTCCATCATAGCTCCTCACTGTCGCTGGGAGGATGTTTTCTCCTCCGCTCGCCCCTTCCACCGTCATTTTCTCTCTACCCACCCTTGCCTCCTTTTCCGCGCAGCTCTCGATTCCCCCCTCTCTTTCGCACCCTCCATGTCATATTCCGCTCCAGGAGTTCCATCATAGCTCCTCACTGTCGCTGGGAGGATGTTTTCTCCTCCGCTCGCCCCTTCCACCGTCATTTTCTCTCTACCCACCCTTGCCTCCTTCTCCGCGCAGCTCTCGATTCCCCCCTCTCTTTCGCACCCTCCATGTCATATTCCGCTCCAGGAGCTCCATCATAGCTAATCGCTGTCGCTGGGAGGATGTTTTCTCCTCCGCTCGCCCCTTCCACCGTCATTTTCTCTCTACCCACCCTTGCCTCCTTTTCCGCGCAGCTCTCGATTCCCCCCTCTCTTTTGCACCCTCCATGTCATATTCCGCTCCAGGAGTTCCATCATAGCTCCTCACTGTCGCTGGGAGGATGTTTTCTCCTCCGCTCGCCCCTTCCACCGTCATTTTCTCTCTACCCACCCTTGCCTCCTTTTCCGCGCAGCTCTCGATTCCCCCCTCTCTTTCGCACCCTCCATGTCATATTCCGCTCCAGGAGCTCCATCATAGCTCCTTGCTGTCGCTGGGAGGATGTTTTCTCCTCCGCTCGCCCCTTCCACCGTCATTTTCTCTCTACCCACCCTTGCCTCCTTTTCCGCGCAGCTCTCGATTCCCCCCTCTCTTTCGCACCCTCCATGTCATATTCCGCTCCAGGAGTTCCATCATAGCTCCTCACTGTCGCTGGGAGGATGTTTTCTCCTCCGCTCGCCCCTTCCACCGTCATTTTCTCTCTACCCACCCTTGCCTCCTTTTCCGCGCAGCTCTCGATTCCCCCCTCTCTTTCGCACCCTCCATGTCATATTCCGCTCCAGGAGTTCCATCATAGCTCCTCACTGTCGCTGGGTGGATGTTTTCTCCTCCGCTCGCCCCTTCCACCGTCATTTTCTCTCTACCCACCCTTGCCTCCTTCTCCGCTCAGCTCTCGATTCCCCCCTCTCTTTCTCACCCTCCATGTCATATTCCGCTCCAGGAGCTCCATCATAGCTCCTCGCTGTCGCTGGGAGGATGTTTTCTCCTCCGCTCGCCCCTTCCACCGTCATTTTCTCTCTACCCACCCTTGCCTCCTTTTCCGCGCAGCTCTCGATTCCCCCCTCTCTTTCGCACCCTCCATGTCATATTCCGCTCCAGGAGTTCCATCATAGCTCCTCACTGTCGCTGGGAGGATGTTTTCTCCTCCGCTCGCCTCTTCCACCGTCATTTTCTCTCTACCCACCCTTGCCTCCTTTTCCGCGCAGCTCTCGATTCCCCCCTCTCTTTCGCACCCTCCATGTCATATTCCGCTCCAGGAGTTCCATCATAGCTCCTCACTGTCGCTGGGAGGAAGTTTTCTCCTCCGCTCGCCCCTTCCACCGTCATTTTCTCTCTACCCACCCTTGCCTCCTTTTCCGCGCAGCTCTCGATTCCCCCCTCTCTTTCGCACCCTCCATGTCATATTCCGCTCCAGGAGCTCCATCATAGCTCCTTGCTGTCGCTGGGAGGATGTTTTCTCCTCCGCTCGCCCCTTCCACCGTCATTTTCTCTCTACCCACCCTTGCCTCCTTTTCCGCGCAGCTCTCGATTCCCCCCTCTCTTTCGCACCCTCCATGTCATATTCCGCTCCAGGAGTTCCATCATAGCTCCTCACTGTCGCTGGGATGATGTTTTCTCCTCCGCTCGCCCCTTCCACCGTCATTTTCTCTCTACCCACCCTTGCCTCCTTTTCCGCGCAGCTCTCGATTCCCCCCTCTCTTTCGCACCCTCCATGTCATATTCCGCTCCAGGAGCTCCATCATAGCTCCTCGCTGTCGCTGGGAGGATGTTTTCTCCTCCGCTCGCCCCTTCCACCGTCATTTTCTCTCTACCCACCCTTGCCTCCTTTTCCGCGCAGCTCTCGATTCCCCCCTCTCTTTCGCACCCTCAATGTCATATTCCGCTCCAGGAGTTCCATCATAGCTCCTCACTGTCGCTGGGAGGATGTTTTCTCCTCCGCTCGCCCCTTCCACCGTCATTTTCTCTCTACCCACCCTTGCCTCCTTTTCCGCGCAGCTCTCGATTCCCCCCTCTCTTTCGCACCCTCCATGTCATATTCCGCTCCAGGAGTTCCATCATAGCTCCTCACTGTCGCTGGGAGGAAGTTTTCTCCTCCGCTCGCCCCTTCCACCGTCATTTTCTCTCTACCCACCCTTGCCTCCTTTTCCGCGCAGCTCTCGATTCCCCCCTCTCTTTCGCACCCTCCATGTCATATTCCGCTCCAGGAGCTCCATCATAGCTCCTCGCTGTCGCTGGGAGGATGTTTTCTCCTCCGCTCGCCCCTTCCACCGTCATTTTCTCTCTACCCACCCTTGCCTCCTTTTCCGCGCAGCTCTCGATTCCCCCCTCTCTTTCGCACCCTCAATGTCATATTCCGCTCCAGGAGTTCCATCATAGCTCCTCACTGTCGCTGGGAGGATGTTTTCTCCTCCGCTCGCCCCTTCCACCGTCATTTTCTCTCTACCCACCCTTGCCTCCTTTTCCGCGCAGCTCTCGATTCCCCCCTCTCTTTCGCACCCTCCATGTCATATTCCGCTCCAGGAGCTCCATCATAGCTCCTCACTGTCGCTGGGAGGATGTTTTCTCCTCCGCTCGCCCCTTCCACCGTCATTTTCTCTCTACCCACCCTTGCCTCCTTCTCCGCGCAGCTCTCGATTCCCCCCTCTCTTTCGCACCCTCCATGTCATATTCCGCTCCAGGAGCTCCATCATAGCTCCTTGCTGTCGCTGGGAGGATGTTTTCTCCTCCGCTCGCCCCTTCCACCGTCATTTTCTCTCTACCCACCCTTGCCTCCTTTTCCGTGCAGCTCTCGATTCCCCCCTCTCTTTCGCACCCTCCATGTCATATTCCGCTCCAGGAGTTCCATCATAGCTCCTCACTGTCGCTGGGAGGATGTTTTCTCCTCCGCTCGCCCCTTCCACCGTCATTTTCTCTCTACCCACCCTTGCCTCCTTCTCCGCGCAGCTCTCGATTCCCCCCTCTCTTTCGCACCCTCCATGTCATATTCCGCTCCAGGAGCTCCATCATAGCTAATCGCTGTCGCTGGGAGGATGTTTTCTCCTCCGCTCGCCCCTTCCACCGTCATTTTCTCTCTACCCACCCTTGCCTCCTTTTCCGCGCAGCTCTCGATTCCCCCCTCTCTTTCGCACCCTCCATGTCATATTCCGCTCCAGGAGTTCCATCATAGCTCCTCACTGTCGCTGGGAGGATGTTTTCTCCTCCGCTCGCCCCTTCCACCGTCATTTTCTCTCTACCCACCCTTGCCTCCTTTTCCGCGCAGCTCTCGATTCCCCCCTCTCTTTCGCACCCTCCATGTCATATTCCGCTCCAGGAGCTCCATCATAGCTCCTTGCTGTCGCTGGGAGGATGTTTTCTCCTCCGCTCGCCCCTTCCACCGTCATTTTCTCTCTACCCACCCTTGCCTCCTTTTCCGCGCAGCTCTCGATTCCCCCCTCTCTTTCGCACCCTCCATGTCATATTCCGCTCCAGGAGTTCCATCATAGCTCCTCACTGTCGCTGGGAGGATGTTTTCTCCTCCGCTCGCCCCTTCCACCGTCATTTTCTCTCTACCCACCCTTGCCTCCTTCTCCGCGCAGCTCTCGATTCCCCCCTCTCTTTCGCACCCTCCATGTCATATTCCGCTCCAGGAGCTCCATCATAGCTCCTCGCTGTCGCTGGGAGGATGTTTTCTCCTCCGCTCGCCCCTTCCACCGTCATTTTCTCTCTACCCACCCTTGCCTCCTTTTCCGCGCAGCTCTCGATTCCCCCCTCTCTTTCGCACCCTCCATGTCATATTCCGCTCCAGGAGCTCCATCATAGCTCCTTGCTGTCGCTGGGAGGATGTTTTCTCCTCCGCTCGCCCCTTCCACCGTCATTTTCTCTCTACCCACCCTTGCCTCCTTTTCCGCGCAGCTCTCGATTCCCCCCTCTCTTTCGCACCCTCCATGTCATATTCCGCTCCAGGAGTTCCATCATAGCTCCTCACTGTCGCTGGGAGGAAGTTTTCTCCTCCGCTCGCCCCTTCCACCGTCATTTTCTCTCTACCCACCCTTGCCTCCTTCTCCGCGCAGCTCTCGATTCCCCCCTCTCTTTCGCACCCTCCATGTCATATTCTGCTCCAGGAGCTCCATCATAGCTCCTCGCTGTCGCTGGGAGGATGTTTTCTCCTCCGCTCGCCCCTTCCACCGTCATTTTCTCTCTACCCACCCTTGCCTCCTTCTCCGCGCAGCTCTCGATTCCCCCCTCTCTCTCGCACCCTCCATATTACATCCAGCTCCAGGAGCTCCATCATAGCTCCTCGCTGTCGCTGGGAGGATGTTTTCTCCTCCGCTCGCCCCTTCCACCGTCATTTTCTCTCTACCCACCCTTGCCTCCTTTTCCGCGCAGCTCTCGATTCCCCCCTCTCTTTCGCACCCTCCATGTCATATTCCGCTCCAGGAGTTCCATCATAGCTCCTCGCTTTCGCTGGGAGGAGGTTTTCTCCTCTGCTCGCCCCTTCCACCGTCATTTTCTCTCTACCCACCCTTGCCTCCTTCTCCGCGCAGCTCTCGATTCCCCCCTCTCTTTCGCACCCTCCATGTCATATTCCGCTCCAGGAGCTCCATCATAGCTCCTCGCTGTCTCTGGGAGGATGTTTTTTCCTCCGCTCGCCCCTTCCACCGTCATTTTCTCTCTACCCACCCTTGCCTCCTTCTCCGCGCAGCTCTCGATTCCCCCCTCTCTTTCGCACCCTCCATGTCATATTCCGCTCCAGGAGTTCCATCATAGCTCCTCACTGTCGCTGGGAGGATGTTTTCTCCTCCGCTCGCCCCTTCCACCGTCATTTTCTCTCTACCCACCTTTGCCTCCTTCTCCGCGCAGCTCTCGATTCCCCCCTCTCTTTCGCACCCTCCATGTCATATTCTGCTCCAGGAGCTCCATCATAGCTCCTCGCTGTCGCTGGGAGGATGTTTTCTCCTCCGCTCGCCCCTTCCACCGTCATTTTCTCTCTACCCACCCTTGCCTCCTTCTCCGCGCAGCTCTCGATTCCCCCCTCTCTCTCGCACCCTCCATATTACATCCAGCTCCAGGAGCTCCATCATAGCTCCTCGCTGTCGCTGGGAGGATGTTTTCTCCTCCGCTCGCCCCTTCCACCGTCATTTTCTCTCTACCCACCCTTGCCTCCTTTTCCGCGCAGCTCTCGATTCCCCCCTCTCTTTCGCACCCTCCATGTCATATTCCGCTCCAGGAGTTCCATCATAGCTCCTCGCTTTCGCTGGGAGGAGGTTTTCTCCTCTGCTCGCCCCTTCCACCGTCATTTTCTCTCTACCCACCCTTGCCTCCTTCTCCGCGCAGCTCTCGATTCCCCCCTCTCTTTCGCACCCTCCATGTCATATTCCGCTCCAGGAGCTCCATCATAGCTCCTCGCTGTCTCTGGGAGGATGTTTTTTCCTCCGCTCGCCCCTTCCACCGTCATTTTCTCTCTACCCACCCTTGCCTCCTTCTCCGCGCAGCTCTCGATTCCCCCCTCTCTTTCGCACCCTCCATGTCATATTCCGCTCCAGGAGTTCCATCATAGCTCCTCACTGTCGCTGGGAGGATGTTTTCTCCTCCGCTCGCCCCTTCCACCGTCATTTTCTCTCTACCCACCTTTGCCTCCTTTTCCGCGCAGCTCTCGATTCCCCCCTCTCTTTCGCACCCTCCATGTCATATTCCGCTCCAGGAGTTCCATCATAGCTCCTCACTGTCGCTGGGAGGAAGTTTTCTCCTCCGCTCGCCCCTTCCACCGTCATTTTCTCTCTACCCACCCTTGCATCCTTTTCCGCGCAGCTCTCGATTCCCCCCTCTCTTTCGCACCCTCCATGTCATATTCCGCTCCAGGAGTTCCATCATAGCTCCTCACTGTCGCTGGGAGGATGTTTTCTCCTCCGCTCGCCCCTTCCACCGTCATTTTCTCTCTACCCACCCTTGCCTCCTTCTCCGCACAGCTCTCGATTCCCCCCTCTCTTTCGCACCCTCCATGTCATATTCCACTCCAGGAGCTCCATCATAGCTCCTCGTTGTCGCTGGGAGGATGTTTTCTCCTCCGCTCGCCCCTTCCACCGTCATTTTCTCTCTACCCACCCTTGCCTCCTTTTCCGCGCAGCTCTCGATTTCCCCCTCTCTTTCGCACCCTCCATGTCATATTCCGCTCCAGGAGCTCCATCATAGCTCCTCGCTGTCGCTGGGAGGATGTTTTCTCCTCCGCTCGCCCCTTCCACCGTCATTTTCTCTCTACCCACCCTTGCCTCCTTCTCCGCGCAGCTCTCGATTCCCCCCTCTCTTTCGCACCCTCCATGTCATATTCCGCTCCAGGAGCTCCATCATAGCTCCTCGCTGTCGCTGGGAGGATGTTTTCTCCTCCGCTCGCCCCTTCCACCGTCATTTTCTATCTACCCACCCTTGCCTCCTTCTCCGCGCAGCTCTCGATTCCCCCCTCTCTCTCGCACCCTCCATATTACATCCAGCTCCAGGAGCTCCATCATAGCTCCTCGCTGTCGCTGGGAGGATGTTTTCTCCTCTGCTCGCCCCTTCCACCGTCATTTTCTCTCTACCCACCCTTGCCTCCTTCTCCGCGCAGCTCTCGATTCCCCCCTCTCTTTCGCACCCTCCATGTCATATTCCGCTCCAGGAGCTCCATCATAGCTCCTCGCTGTCGCTGGGAGGATGTTTTCTCCTTCGCTCGCCCCTTCCACCATCATTTTCTCTCTACCCACCCTTGCCTCCTTTTCCGCGCAGCTCTCGATTCCCCCCTCTCTTTTGCACCCTCCATGTCATATTCCGCTCCAGGAGTTCCATCATAGCTCCTCGCTGTCGCTGGGAGGATGTTTTCTCCTCTGCTCGCCCCTTCCACCGTCATTTTCTCTCTACCCACCCTTGCCTCCTTCTCCGCGCAGCTCTCGATTCCCCCCTCTCTTTCGCACCCTCCATGTCATATTCCGCTCCAGGAGCTCCATCATAGCTCCTCGCTGTCTCTGGGAGGATGTTTTCTCCTCCGCTCGCCCCTTCCACCGTCATTTTCTCTCTACCCACCCTTGCCTCCTTCTCCGCGCAGCTCTCGATTCCCCCCTCTCTTTCGCACCCTCCATGTCATATTCCGCTCCAGGAGTTCCATCATAGCTCCTCACTGTCGCTGGGAGGATGTTTTCTCCTCCGCTCGCCCCTTCCACCGTCATTTTCTCTCTACCCACCCTTGCCTCCTTTTCCGCGCAGCTCTCGATTCCCCCCTCTCTTTCGCACCCTCCATGTCATATTCCGCTCCAGGAGTTCCATCATAGCTCCTCACTGTCGCTGGGAGGAAGTTTTCTCCTCCGCTCGCCCCTTCCACCGTCATTTTCTCTCTACCCACCCTTGCCTCCTTTTCCGCGCAGCTCTCGATTCCCCCCTCTCTTTCGCACCCTCCATGTCATATTCCGCTCCAGGAGTTCCATCATAGCTCCTCACTGTCGCTGGGAGGAAGTTTTCTCCTCCGCTCGCCCCTTCCACTGTCATTTTCTCTCTACCCACCCTTGCATCCTTTTCCGCGCAGCTCTCGATTCCCCCCTCTCTTTCGCACCCTCCATGTCATATTCCGCTCCAGGAGTTCCATCATAGCTCCTCACTGTCGCTGGGAGGATGTTTTCTCCTCCGCTCGCCCCTTCCACCGTCATTTTCTCTCTACCCACCCTTGCCTCCTTCTCCGCGCAGCTCTCGATTCCCACCTCTCTTTCGCACCCTCCATGTCATATTCCACTCCAGGAGCTCCATCATAGCTCCTTGCTGTCGCTGGGAGGATGTTTTCTCCTCCGCTCGCCCCTTCCACCGTCATTTTCTCTCCACCCACCCTTGCCTCCTTCTCCGCGCCGCTCTCGATTCCCCCCTCTCTCTCGCACCCACCATGTCATATCCCGCTCCAGGAGCTCCATCATAGCTCCTCGCTGTCGCTGGGAGGATGTTTTCTCCTCCGCTCGCCCCTTCCACCGTCATTTTCTCTCTACCCACCCTTGCCTCCTTCTCCGCGCAGCTCTCGATTCCCCCCTCTCTCTCGCACCCTCCATGTCATATTCCACTCCAGGAGCTCCATCATAGCTCCTTGCTGTCGCTGGGAGGATGTTTTCTCCTCCGCTCGCCCCTTCCACCGTCATTTTCTCTCCACCCACCCTTGCCTCCTTCTCTGCGCCGCTCTCGATTCCCCCCTCTCTCTCGCACCCACCATGTCATATCCCGCTCCAGGAGCTCCATCATAGCTCCTCGCTGTCGCTGGGAGGATGTTTTCTCCTCCGCTCGCCCCTTCCACCGTCATTTTCTCTCTACCCACCCTTGCCTCCTTCTCCGCGCAGCTCTCGATTCCCCCCTCTCTCTCGCACCCTCCATATTACATCCAGCTCCAGGAGCTCCATCATAGCTCCTCGCTTTCGCTGGGAGGATGTTTTCTCCTCCGCTCGCCCCTTCCACCGTCATTTTCTCTCTACCCACCCTTGCCTCCTTCTCCGCGCAGCTCTCGATTCCCCCCTCTCTTTCGCACCCTCCATGTCATATTCCGCTCCAGGAGCTCCATCATAGCTCCTCGCTGTCGCTGGGAGGATGTTTTCTCCTCCGCTCGCCCCTTCCACCGTCATTTTCTCTCTACCCACCCTTGCCTCCTTCTCCGCGCAGCTCTTGATTCCCCCCTCTCTCTTGCACCCTCCATATTACATCCAGCTCCAGGAGCTCCATCATAGCTCCTCGCTGTCGCTGGGAGGATGTTTTCTCCTCCGCTCGCCCCTTCCACCGTCATTTTCTCTCTACCCACCCTTGCCTCCTTTTCCGCGCAGCTCTCGATTCCCCCCTCTCTTTCGCACCCTCCATGTCATATTCCGCTCCAGGAGTTCCATCATAGCTCCTCGCTGTCGCTGGGAGGATGTTTTTTCCTCTGCTCGCCCCTTCCACCGTCATTTTCTCTCTACCCACCCTTGCCTCCTTCTCCGCGCAGCTCTCGATTCCCCCCTCTCTTTCGCACCCTCCATGTCATATTCCGCTCCAGGAGCTCCATCATAGCTCCTCGCTGTCGATGGGAGGACGTTTTCTCCTCCGCTCGCCCCTTCCACCGTCATTTTCTCTCTACCCACCCTTGCCTCCTTCTCCGCGCAGCTCTCGATTCCCCCCTCTCTTTCGCACCCTCCATGTCATATTCCGCTCCAGGAGCTCCATCATAGCTCCTCGCTGTCGCTGGGAGGATGTTTTCTCCTCCGCTCGCCCCTTCCACCGTCATTTTCTCTCTACCCACCCTTGCCTCCTTTTCCGCGCAGCTCTCGATTCCCCCCTCTCTTTCGCACCCTCCATGTCATATTCCGCTCCAGGAGCTCCATCATAGCTCCTCGCTGTCGCTGGGAGGATGTTTTCTCCTCCGCTCGCCCCTTCCACCGTCATTTTCTCTCTACCCACCCTTGCCTCCTTCTCCGCGCAGCTCTCGATTCCCCCCTCTCTTTCGCACCCTCCATGTCATATTCCGCTCCAGGAGCTCCATCATAGCTCCTCGCTGTCGCTGGGAGGATATTTTCTCCTCCGCTCGCCCCTTCCACCGTCATTTTCTCTCTACCCACCCTTGCCTCCTTCTCCGCGCAGCTCTCGATTCCCCCCTCTCTCTCGCACCCTCCATATTACATCCAGCTCCAGGAGCTCCATCATAGCTCCTCGCTGTCGCTGGGAGGATGTTTTCTCCTCCGCTCGCCCCTTCCACCGTCATTTTCTCTCTACCCACCCTTGCCTCCATCTCCGCGCAGCTCTCGATTCCCCCCTCTCTTTCGCACCCTCCATGTCATATTCCGCTCCAGGAGTTCCATCATAGCTCCTCACTGTCGCTGGGAGGATGTTTTCTCCTCCGCTCGCCCCTTCCACCGTCATTTTCTCTCTACCCACCCTTGCCTTCTTCTCCGCGCAGCTCTCGATTCCCCCCTCTCTTTCGCACCCTCCATGTCATATTCCGCTCCAGGAGCTCCATCATAGCTCCTCGCTGTCGCTGGGAGGATGTTTTCTCCTCCGCTCGCCCCTTCCACCGTCATTTTCTCTCTACCCACCCTTGCCTCCTTCTCCGCGCAGCTCTCGATTCCCTCCTCTCTCTCGCACCCTCCATTTTACATCCAGCTCCAGGAGCTCCATCATAGCTCCTCGCTGTCGCTGGGATGATGTTTTCTCCTCTGCTCGCCGCTTCCACCGTCATTTTCTCTCCACCCACCCTTGCCTCCTTCTCCGCGCCGCTCTCGATTCCCCCCTCTCTCTCGCACCCACCATGTCATATCCCGCTCCAGGAGCTCCATCATAGCTCCTCGCTGTCGCTGGGAGGATGTTTTCTCCTCCGCTCGCCCCTTCCACTGTCATTTTCTCTCTACCCACCCTTGCCTCCTTCTCCGCGCAGCTCTCGATTCCTCCCTCTCTCTCGCACCCTCCATATTACATCCAGCTCCAGGAGCTCCATCATAGCTCCTCGCTGTCGCTGGGAGGATGTTTTCTCCTCCGCTCGCCCCTTCCACCGTCATTTTCTCTCTACCCACCCTTGCCTCCTTTTCCGCGCAGCTCTCGATTCCCCCCTCTCTTTCGCACCCTCCATGTCATATTCCGCTCCAGGAGTTCCATCATAGCTCCTCACTGTCGCTGGGAGGATGTTTTCTCCTCCGCTCGCCCCTTCCACCGTCATTTTCTCTCTACCCACCCTTGCCTCCTTTTCCGCGCAGCTCTCGATTCCCCCCTCTCTTTCGCACCCTCCATGTCATATTCCGCTCCAGGAGTTCCATCATAGCTCCTCACTGTCGCTGGGAGGAAGTTTTCTCCTCCGCTCGCCCCTTCCACCGTCATTTTCTCTCTACCCACCCTTGCCTCCTTTTCCGCGCAGCTCTCGATTCCCCCCTCTCTTTCGCACCCTCCATGTCATATTCCGCTCCAGGAGCTCCATCATAGCTCCTTGCTGTCGCTGGGAGGATGTTTTCTCCTCCGCTCGCCCCTTCCACCGTCATTTTCTCTCTACCCACCCTTGCCTCCTTTTCCGCGCAGCTCTCGATTCCCCCCTCTCTTTCGCACCCTCCATGTCATATTCCGCTCCAGGAGTTCCATCATAGCTCCTCACTGTCGCTGGGAGGATGTTTTCTCCTCCGCTCGCCCCTTCCACCGTCATTTTCTCTCTACCCACCCTTGCCTCCTTCTCCGCGCAGCTCTCGATTCCCCCCTCTCTTTCGCACCCTCCATGTCATATTCCGCTCCAGGAGCTCCATCATAGCTCCTCGCTGTCGCTGGGAGGATGTTTTCTCCTCCGCTCGCCCCTTCCACCGTCATTTTCTCTCTACCCACCCTTGCCTCCTTCTCCGCGCAGCTCTCGATTCCCCCCTCTCTCTCGCACCCTCCATATTACATCCAGCTCCAGGAGCTCCATCATAGCTCCTCGCTGTCGCTGGGAGGATGTTTTCTCCTCCGCTCGCCCCTTCCACCGTCATTTTCTCTCTACCCACCCTTGCCTCCTTCTCCGCGCAGCTCTCGATTCCCTCCTCTCTCTCGCACCCTCCATATTACATCCAGCTCCAGGAGCTCCATCATAGCTCCTCGCTGTCGCTGGGAGGATGTTTTCTCCTCCGCTCGCCCCTTCCACCGTCATTTTCTCTCTACCCACCCTTGCCTCCTTCTCCGCGCAGCTCTCGATTCCCTCCTCTCTCTCGCACCCTCCATATTACATCCAGCTCCAGGAGCTCCATCATAGCTCCTCGCTGTCGCTGGGAGGATGTTTTCTCCTCTGCTCACCGCTTCCACCGTCATTTTCTCTCCACCCACCCTTGCCTCCTTCTCCGCGCCGCTCTCGATTCCCCCCTCTCTCTCGCACCCACCATGTCATATCCCGCTCCAGGAGCTCCATCATAGCTCCTCGCTGTCGCTGGGAGGATGTTTTCTCCTCCGCTCGCCCCTTCCACTGTCATTTTCTCTCTACCCACCCTTGCCTCCTTCTCCGCGCAGCTCTCAATTCCTCCCTCTCTCTCGCACCCTCCATATTACATCCAGCTCCAGGAGCTCCATCATAGCTCCTCGCTGTCGCTGGGAGGATGTTTTCTCCTCCGCTCGCCCCTTCCACCGTCATTTTCTCTCTACCCACCCTTGCCTCCTTTTCCGCGCAGCTCTCGATTCCCCCCTCTCTTTCGCACCCTCCATGTCATATTCCGCTCCAGGAGTTCCATCATAGCTCCTCACTGTCGCTGGGAGGAAGTTTTCTCCTCCGCTCGCCCCTTCCACCGTCATTTTCTCTCTACCCACCCTTGCATCCTTTTCCGCGCAGCTCTCGATTCCCCCCTCTCTTTCGCACCCTCCATGTCATATTCCGCTCCAGGAGTTCCATCATAGCTCCTCACTGTCGCTGGGAGGATGTTTTCTCCTCCGCTCGCCCCTTCCACCGTCATTTTCTCTCTACCCACCCTTGCCTCCTTCTCCGCACAGCTCTCGATTCCCCCCTCTCTTTCGCACCCTCCATGTCATATTCCGCTCCAGGAGCTCCATCATAGCTCCTCGCTGTCGCTGGGAGGATGTTTTCTCCTCGGCTCGCCCCTTCCACCGTCATTTTCTCTCTACCCACCCTTGCCTCCTTTTCCGCGCAGCTCTCAATTCCCCCCTCTCTTTCGCACCCTCCATGTCATATTCCGCTCCAGGAGTTCCATCATAGCTCCTCACTGTTGCTGGGAGGAAGTTTTCTCCTCCGCTCGCCCCTTCCACCGTCATTTTCTCTCTACCCACCCTTGCCTCCTTTTCCGCGCAGCTCTCGATTCCCCCCTCTCTTTCGCACCCTCCATGTCATATTCCGCTCCAGGAGCTCCATCATAGCTCCTTGCTGTCGCTGGGAGGATGTTTTCTCCTCCGCTCGCCCCTTCCACCGTCATTTTCTCCCTACCCACCCTTGCCTCCTTTTCCGCGCAGCTCTCGATTCCCCCCTCTCTTTCGCACCCTCCATGTCATATTCCGCTCCAGGAGTTCCATCATAGCTCCTCACTGTCGCTGGGAGGATGTTTTCTCCTCCGCTCGCCCCTTCCACCGTCATTTTCTCTCTACCCACCCTTGCCTCCTTCTCCGCGCAGCTCTCGATTCCCCCCTCTCTTTCGCACCCTCCATGTCATATTCCGCTCCAGGAGCTCCATCATAGCTCCTCGCTGTCGCTGGGAGGATGTTTTCTCCTCCGCTCGCCCCTTCCACCGTCATTTTCTCTCTACCCACCCTTGCCTCCTTTTCCGCGCAGCTCTCGATTCCCCCCTCTCTTTTGCACCCTCCATGTCATATTCCGCTCCAGGAGTTCCATCATAGCTCCTCACTGTCGCTGGGAGGATGTTTTCTCCTCCGCTCGCCCCTTCCACCGTCATTTTCTCTCTACCCACCCTTGCCTCCTTTTCCGCGCAGCTCTCGATTCCCCCCTCTCTTTCGCACCCTCCATGTCATATTCCGCTCCAGGAGCTCCATCATAGCTCCTTGCTGTCGCTGGGAGGATGTTTTCTCCTCCGCTCGCCCCTTCCACCGTCATTTTCTCTCTACCCACCCTTGCCTCCTTCTCCGCGCAGCTCTCGATTCCCCCCTCTCTTTCGCACCCTCCATGTCATATTCTGCTCCAGGAGCTCCATCATAGCTCCTCGCTGTCGCTGGGAGGATGTTTTCTCCTCCGCTCGCCCCTTCCACCGTCATTTTCTCTCTACCCACCCTTGCCTCCTTTTCCGCGCAGCTCTCGATTCCCCCCTCTCTTTCGCACCCTCCATGTCATATTCCGCTCCAGGAGTTCCATCATAGCTCCTCACTGTCACTGGGAGGATGTTTTCTCCTCCGCTCGCCCCTTCCACCGTCATTTTCTCTCTACCCACCCTTGCCTCCTTTTCCGCGCAGCTCTCGATTCCCCCCTCTCTTTCGCACCCTCCATGTCATATTCCGCTCCAGGAGTTCCATCATAGCTCCTCACTGTCGCTGGGAGGAAGTTTTCTCCTCCGCTCGCCCCTTCCACCGTCATTTTCTCTCTACCCACCCTTGCCTCCTTTTCCGCGCAGCTCTCGATTCCCCCCTCTCTTTCGCACCCTCCATGTCATATTCCGCTCCAGGAGTTCCATCATAGCTCCTCACTGTCGCTGGGAGGAAGTTTTCTCCTCCGCTCGCCCCTTCCACCGTCATTTTCTCTCTACCCACCCTTGCCTCCTTTTCCGCGCAGCTCTCGATTCCCCCCTCTCTTTCGCACCCTCCATGTCATATTCCGCTCCAGGAGCTCCATCATAGCTCCTTGCTGTCGCTGGGAGGATGTTTTCTCCTCCGCTCGCCCCTTCCACCGTCATTTTCTCCCTACCCACCCTTGCCTCCTTTTCCGCGCAGCTCTCGATTCCCCCCTCTCTTTCGCACCCTCCATGTCATATTCCGCTCCAGGAGTTCCATCATAGCTCCTCACTGTCGCTGGGAGGATGTTTTCTCCTCCGCTCGCCCCTTCCACCGTCATTTTCTCTCTACCCACCCTTGCCTCCTTCTCCGCGCAGCTCTCGATTCCCCCCTCTCTTTCGCACCCTCCATGTCATATTCCGCTCCAGGAGCTCCATCATAGCTCCTCGCTGTCGCTGGGAGGATGTTTTCTCCTCCGCTCGCCCCTTCCACCGTCATTTTCTCTCTACCCACCCTTGCCTCCTTTTCCGCGCAGCTCTCGATTCCCCCCTCTCTTTCGCACCCTCCATGTCATATTCCGCTCCAGGAGTTCCATCATAGCTCCTCACTGTCGCTGGGAGGATGTTTTCTCCTCCGCTCGCCCCTTCCACCGTCATTTTCTCTCTACCCACCCTTGCCTCCTTTTCCGCGCAGCTCTCGATTCCCCCCTCTCTTTCGCACCCTCCATGTCATATTCCGCTCCAGGAGCTCCATCATAGCTCCTTGCTGTCGCTGGGAGGATGTTTTCTCCTCCGCTCGCCCCTTCCACCGTCATTTTCTCCCTACCCACCCTTGCCTCCTTTTCCGCGCAGCTCTCGATTCCCCCCTCTCTTTCGCACCCTCCATGTCATATTCCGCTCCAGGAGTTCCATCATAGCTCCTCACTGTCGCTGGGAGGATGTTTTCTCCTCCGCTCGCCCCTTCCACCGTCATTTTCTCTCTACCCACCCTTGCCTCCTTCACCGCGCAGCTCTCGATTCCCCCCTCTCTTTCGCACCCTCCATGTCATATTCCGCTCCAGGAGCTCCATCATAGCTCCTCGCTGTCGCTGGGAGGATGTTTTCTCCTCCGCTCGCCCCTTCCACCGTCATTTTCTCTCTACCCACCCTTGCCTCCTTTTCCGCGCAGCTCTCGATTCCCCCCTCTCTTTCGCACCCTCCATGTCATATTCCGCTCCAGGAGTTCCATCATAGCTCCTCACTGTCGCTGGGAGGATGTTTTCTCCTCCGCTCGCCCCTTCCACCGTCATTTTCTCTCTACCCACCCTTGCCTCCTTTTCCGCGCAGCTCTCGATTCCCCCCTCTCTTTCGCACCCTCCATGTCATATTCCGCTCCAGGAGCTCCATCATAGCTCCTTGCTGTCGCTGGGAGGATGTTTTCTCCTCCGCTCGCCCCTTCCACCGTCATTTTCTCTCTACCCACCCTTGCCTCCTTCTCCGCGCAGCTCTCGATTCCCCCCTCTCTTTCGCACCCTCCATGTCATATTCCGCTCCAGGAGCTCCATCATAGCTCCTCGCTGTCGCTGGGAGGATGTTTTCTCCTCCGCTCGCCCCTTCCACCGTCATTTTCTCTCTACCCACCCTTGCCTCCTTTTCCGCGCAGCTCTCGATTCCCCCCTCTCTTTCGCACCCTCCATGTCATATTCCGCTCCAGGAGTTCCATCATAGCTCCTCACTGTCGCTGGGAGGATGTTTTCTCCTCCGCTCGCCCCTTCCACCGTCATTTTCTCTCTACCCACCCTTGCCTCCTTTTCCGTGCAGCTCTCGATTCCCCCCTCTCTTTCGCACCCTCCATGTCATATTCCGCTCCAGGAGTTCCATCATAGCTCCTCACTGTCGCTGGGAGGAAGTTTTCTCCTCCGCTCGCCCCTTCCACCGTCATTTTCTCTCTACCCACCCTTGCATCCTTTTCCGTGCAGCTCTCGATTCCCCCCTCTCTTTTGCACCCTCCATGTCATATTCCGCTCCAGGAGTTCCATCATAGCTCCTCACTGTCGCTGGGAGGATGTTTTCTCCTCCGCTCGCCCCTTCCACCGTCATTTTCTCTCTACCCACCCTTGCCTCCTTCTCCGCACAGCTCTCGATTCCCCCCTCTCTTTCGCACCCTCCATGTCATATTCCGCTCCAGGAGCTCCATCATAGCTCCTCGCTGTCCCTGGGAGGATGTTTTCTCCTCGGCTCGCCCCTTCCACCGTCATTTTCTCTCTACCCACCCTTGCCTCCTTTTCCGCGCAGCTCTCGATTCCCCCCTCTCTTTCGCACCCTCCATGTCATATTCCGCTCCAGGAGTTCCATCATAGCTCCTCACTGTCGCTGGGAGGAAGTTTTCTCCTCCGCTCGCCCCTTCCACCGTCATTTTCTCTCTACCCACCCTTGCCTCCTTTTCCGCGCAGCTCTCGATTCCCCCCTCTCTTTCGCACCCTCCATGTCATATTCCGCTCCAGGAGCTCCATCATAGCTCCTTGCTGTCGCTGGGAGGATGTTTTCTCCTCCGCTCGCCCCTTCCACCGTCATTTTCTCCCTACCCACCCTTGCCTCCTTTTCCGCGCAGCTCTCGATTCCCCCCTCTCTTTCGCACCCTCCATGTCATATTCCGCTCCAGGAGTTCCATCATAGCTCCTCACTGTCGCTGGGAGGATGTTTTCTCCTCCGCTCGCCCCTTCCACCGTCATTTTCTCTCTACCCACCCTTGCCTCCTTCTCCGCGCAGCTCTCGATTCCCCCCTCTCTTTCGCACCCTCCATGTCATATTCCGCTCCAGGAGCTCCATCATAGCTCCTCGCTGTCGCTGGGAGGATGTTTTCTCCTCCGCTCGCCCCTTCCACCGTCATTTTCTCTCTACCCACCCTTGCCTCCTTTTCCGCGCAGCTCTCGATTCCCCCCTCTCTTTCGCACCCTCCATGTCATATTCCGCTCCAGGAGTTCCATCATAGCTCCTCACTGTCGCTGGGAGGATGTTTTCTCCTCCGCTCGCCCCTTCCACCGTCATTTTCTCTCTACCCACCCTTGCCTCCTTTTCCGCGCAGCTCTCGATTCCCCCCTCTCTTTCGCACCCTCCATGTCATATTCCGCTCCAGGAGCTCCATCATAGCTCCTTGCTGTCGCTGGGAGGATGTTTTCTCCTCCGCTCGCCCCTTCCACCGTCATTTTCTCCCTACCCACCCTTGCCTCCTTTTCCGCGCAGCTCTCGATTCCCCCCTCTCTTTCGCACCCTCCATGTCATATTCCGCTCCAGGAGTTCCATCATAGCTCCTCACTGTCGCTGGGAGGATGTTTTCTCCTCCGCTCGCCCCTTCCACCGTCATTTTCTCTCTACCCACCCTTGCCTCCTTCTCCGCGCAGCTCTCCATTCCCCCCTCTCTTTCGCACCCTCCATGTCATATTCCGCTCCAGGAGCTCCATCATAGCTCCTCGCTGTCGCTGGGAGGATGTTTTCTCCTCCGCTCGCCCCTTCCACCGTCATTTTCTCTCTAACCACCCTTGCCTCCTTTTCCGCGCAGCTCTCGATTCCCCCCTCTCTTTCGCACCCTCCATGTCATATTCCGCTCCAGGAGTTCCATCATAGCTCCTCACTGTCGCTGGGAGGATGTTTTCTCCTCCGCTCGCCCCTTCCACCGTCATTTTCTCTCTACCCACCCTTGCCTCCTTTTCCGCGCAGCTCTCGATTCCCCCCTCTCTTTCGCACCCTCCATGTCATATTCCGCTCCAGGAGTTCCATCATAGCTTCTCACTGTCGCTGGGAGGAAGTTTTCTCCTCCGCTCGCCCCTTCCACCGTCATTTTCTCTCTACCCACCCTTGCATCCTTTTCCGCGCAGCTCTCGATTCCCCCCTCTCTTTTGCACCCTCCATGTCATATTCCGCTCCAGGAGTTCCATCATAGCTCCTCACTGTCGCTGGGAGGATGTTTTCTCCTCCGCTCGCCCCTTCCACCGTCATTTTCTCTCTACCCACCCTTGCCTCCTTCTCCGCACAGCTCTCGATTCCCCCCTCTCTTTCGCACCCTCCATGTCATATTCCGCTCCAGGAGCTCCATCATAGCTCCTCGCTGTCGCTGGGAGGATGTTTTCTCCCCGGCTCGCCCCTTCCACCGTCATTTTCTCTCTACCCACCCTTGCCTCCTTTTCCGCGCAGCTCTCGATTCCCCCCTCTCTTTCGCACCCTCCATGTCATATTCCGCTCCAGGAGTTCCATCATAGCTCCTCACTGTTGCTGGGAGGAAGTTTTCTCCTCCGCTCGCCCCTTCCACCGTCATTTTCTCTCTACCCACCCTTGCCTCCTTTTCCGCGCAGCTCTCGATTCCCCCCTCTCTTTCGCACCCTCCATGTCATATTCCGCTCCAGGAGCTCCATCATAGCTCCTTGCTGTCGCTGGGAGGATGTTTTCTCCTCCGCTCGCCCCTTCCACCGTCATTTTCTCTCTACCCACCCTTGCCTCCTTTTCCGCGCAGCTCTCGATTCCCCCCTCTCTTTCGCACCCTCCATGTCATATTCCGCTCCAGGAGTTCCATCATAGCTCCTCACTGTCGCTGGGAGGATGTTTTCTCCTCCGCTCGCCCCTTCCACCGTCATTTTCTCTCTACCCACCCTTGCCTCCTTTTCCGCGCAGCTCTCGATTCCCCCCTCTCTTTCGCACCCTCCATGTCATATTCCGCTCCAGGAGTTCCATCATAGCTCCTCACTGTCGCTGGGAGGAAGTTTTCTCCTCCGCTCGCCCCTTCCACCGTCATTTTCTCTCTACCCACCCTTGCATCCTTTTGCGCGCAGCTCTCGATTCCCCCCTCTCTTTCGCACCCTCCATGTCATATTCCGCTCCAGGAGTTCCATCATAGCTCCTCACTGTCGCTGGGAGGATGTTTTCTCCTCCGCTCGCCCCTTCCACCGTCATTTTCTCTCTACCCACCCTTGCCTCCTTCTCCGCACAGCTCTCGATTCCCCCCTCTCTTTCGCACCCTCCATGTCATATTCCGCTCCAGGAGCTCCATCATAGCTCCTCGCTGTCGCTGGGAGGATGTTTTCTCCTCGGCTCGCCCCTTCCACCGTCATTTTCTCTCTACCCACCCTTGCCTCCTTTTCCGCGCAGCTCTCGATTCCCCCCTCTCTTTCGCACCCTCCATGTCATATTCCGCTCCAGGAGTTCCATCATAGCTCCTCACTGTCGCTGGGAGGATGTTTTCTCCTCCGCTCGCCCCTTCCACCGTCATTTTCTCCCTACCCACCCTTGCCTCCTTTTCCGCGCAGCTCTCGATTCCCCCCTCTCTTTCGCACCCTCCATGTCATATTCCGCTCCAGGAGTTCCATCATAGCTCCTCACTGTCGCTGGGAGGATGTTTTCTCCTCCGCTCGCCCCTTCCACCGTCATTTTCTCTCTACCCACCCTTGCCTCCTTCTCCGCGCAGCTCTCGATTCCCCCCTCTCTTTCGCACCCTCCATGTCATATTCCGCTCCAGGAGTTCCATCATAGCTCCTCACTGTCGCTGGGAGGATGTTTTCTCCTCCGCTCGCCCCTTCCACCGTCATTTTCTCTCTACCCACCCTTGCCTCCTTTTCCGCGCAGCTCTCGATTCCCCCCTCTCTTTCGCACCCTCCATGTCATATTCCGCTCCAGGAGCTCCATCATAGCTCCTTGCTGTCGCTGGGAGGATGTTTTCTCCTCCGCTCGCCCCTTCCACCGTCATTTTCTCCCTACCCACCCTTGCCTCCTTTTCCGCGCAGCTCTCGATTCCCCCCTCTCTTTCGCACCCTCCATGTCATATTCCGCTCCAGGAGTTCCATCATAGCTCCTCACTGTCGCTGGGAGGATGTTTTCTCCTCCGCTCGCCCCTTCCACCGTCATTTTCTCTCTACCCACCCTTGCCTCCTTTTCCGCGCAGCTCTCGATTCCCCCCTCTCTTTCGCACCCTCCATGTCATATTCCGCTCCAGGAGCTCCATCATAGCTCCTTGCTGTCGCTGGGAGGATGTTTTCTCCTCCGCTCGCCCCTTCCACCGTCATTTTCTCCCTACCCACCCTGGCCTCCTTTTCCGCGCAGCTCTCGATTCCCCCCTCTCTTTCGCACCCTCCATGTCATATTCCGCTCCAGGAGTTCCATCATAGCTCCTCACTGTCGCTGGGAGGATGTTTTCTCCTCCGCTCGCCCCTTCCACCGTCATTTTCTCTCTACCCACCCTTGCCTCCTTCTCCGCGCAGCTCTCGATTCCCCCCTCTCTTTCGCACCCTCCATGTCATATTCCGCTCCAGGAGCTCCATCATAGCTCCTCGCTGTCGCTGGGAGGATGTTTTCTCCTCCGCTCGCCCCTTCCACCGTCATTTTCTCTCTACCCACCCTTGCCTCCTTTTCCGCGCAGCTCTCGATTCCCCCCTCTCTTTCGCACCCTCCATGTCATATTCCGCTCCAGGAGTTCCATCATAGCTCCTCACTGTCGCTGGGAGGATGTTTTCTCCTCCGCTCGCCCCTTCCACCGTCATTTTCTCTCTACCCACCCTTGCCTCCTTTTCCGCGCAGCTCTCGATTCCCCCCTCTCTTTCGCACCCTCCATGTCATATTCCGCTCCAGGAGCTCCATCATAGCTCCTTGCTGTCGCTGGGAGGATGTTTTCTCCTCCGCTCGCCCCTTCCACCGTCATTTTCTCTCTACCCACCCTTGCCTCCTTCTCCGCGCAGCTCTCGATTCCCCCCTCTCTTTCGCACCCTCCATGTCATATTCCGCTCCAGGAGCTCCATCATAGCTCCTCGCTGTCGCTGGGAGGATGTTTTCTCCTCCGCTCGCCCCTTCCACCGTCATTTTCTCTCTACCCACCCTTGCCTCCTTTTCCGCGCAGCTCTCGATTCCCCCCTCTCTTTCGCACCCTCCATGTCATATTCCGCTCCAGGAGTTCCATCATAGCTCCTCACTGTCGCTGGGAGGATGTTTTCTCCTCCGCTCGCCCCTTCCACCGTCATTTTCTCTCTACCCACCCTTGCCTCCTTTTCCGTGCAGCTCTCGATTCCCCCCTCTCTTTCGCACCCTCCATGTCATATTCCGCTCCAGGAGTTCCATCATAGCTCCTCACTGTCGCTGGGAGGAAGTTTTCTCCTCCGCTCGCCCCTTCCACCGTCATTTTCTCTCTACCCACCCTTGCATCCTTTTCCGCGCAGCTCTCGATTCCCCCCTCTCTTTTGCACCCTCCATGTCATATTCCGCTCCAGGAGTTCCATCATAGCTCCTCACTGTCGCTGGGAGGATGTTTTCTCCTCCGCTCGCCCCTTCCACCGTCATTTTCTCTCTACCCACCCTTGCCTCCTTCTCCGCACAGCTCTCGATTCCCCCCTCTCTTTCGCACCCTCCATGTCATATTCCGCTCCAGGAGCTCCATCATAGCTCCTCGCTGTCCCTGGGAGGATGTTTTCTCCTCGGCTCGCCCCTTCCACCGTCATTTTCTCTCTACCCACCCTTGCCTCCTTTTCCGCGCAGCTCTCGATTCCCCCCTCTCTTTCGCACCCTCCATGTCATATTCCGCTCCAGGAGTTCCATCATAGCTCCTCACTGTCGCTGGGAGGAAGTTTTCTCCTCCGCTCGCCCCTTCCACCGTCATTTTCTCTCTACCCACCCTTGCCTCCTTTTCCGCGCAGCTCTCGATTCCCCCCTCTCTTTCGCACCCTCCATGTCATATTCCGCTCCAGGAGCTCCATCATAGCTCCTTGCTGTCGCTGGGAGGATGTTTTCTCCTCCGCTCGCCCCTTCCACCGTCATTTTCTCCCTACCCACCCTTGCCTCCTTTTCCGCGCAGCTCTCGATTCCCCCCTCTCTTTCGCACCCTCCATGTCATATTCCGCTCCAGGAGTTCCATCATAGCTCCTCACTGTCGCTGGGAGGATGTTTTCTCCTCCGCTCGCCCCTTCCACCGTCATTTTCTCTCTACCCACCCTTGCCTCCTTCTCCGCGCAGCTCTCGATTCCCCCCTCTCTTTCGCACCCTCCATGTCATATTCCGCTCCAGGAGCTCCATCATAGCTCCTCGCTGTCGCTGGGATGATGTTTTCTCCTCCGCTCGCCCCTTCCACCGTCATTTTCTCTCTACCCACCCTTGCCTCCTTTTCCGCGCAGCTCTCGATTCCCCCCTCTCTTTCGCACCCTCCATGTCATATTCCGCTCCAGGAGTTCCATCATAGCTCCTCACTGTCGCTGGGAGGATGTTTTCTCCTCCGCTCGCCCCTTCCACCGTCATTTTCTCTCTACCCACCCTTGCCTCCTTTTCCGCGCAGCTCTCGATTCCCCCCTCTCTTTCGCACCCTCCATGTCATATTCCGCTCCAGGAGCTCCATCATAGCTCCTTGCTGTCGCTGGGAGGATGTTTTCTCCTCCGCTCGCCCCTTCCACCGTCATTTTCTCCCTACCCACCCTTGCCTCCTTTTCCGCGCAGCTCTCGATTCCCCCCTCTCTTTCGCACCCTCCATGTCATATTCCGCTCCAGGAGTTCCATCATAGCTCCTCACTGTCGCTGGGAGGATGTTTTCTCCTCCGCTCGCCCCTTCCACCGTCATTTTCTCTCTACCCACCCTTGCCTCCTTCTCCGCGCAGCTCTCCATTCCCCCCTCTCTTTCGCACCCTCCATGTCATATTCCGCTCCAGGAGCTCCATCATAGCTCCTCGCTGTCGCTGGGAGGATGTTTTCTCCTCCGCTCGCCCCTTCCACCGTCATTTTCTCTCTAACCACCCTTGCCTCCTTTTCCGCGCAGCTCTCGATTCCCCCCTCTCTTTCGCACCCTCCATGTCATATTCCGCTCCAGGAGTTCCATCATAGCTCCTCACTGTCGCTGGGAGGATGTTTTCTCCTCCGCTCGCCCCTTCCACCGTCATTTTCTCTCTACCCACCCTTGCCTCCTTTTCCGCGCAGCTCTCGATTCCCCCCTCTCTTTCGCACCCTCCATGTCATATTCCGCTCCAGGAGTTCCATCATAGCTCCTCACTGTCGCTGGGAGGAAGTTTTCTCCTCCGCTCGCCCCTTCCACCGTCATTTTCTCTCTACCCACCCTTGCATCCTTTTCCGCGCAGCTCTCGATTCCCCCCTCTCTTTTGCACCCTCCATGTCATATTCCGCTCCAGGAGTTCCATCATAGCTCCTCACTGTCGCTGGGAGGATGTTTTCTCCTCCGCTCGCCCCTTCCACCGTCATTTTCTCTCTACCCACCCTTGCCTCCTTCTCCGCACAGCTCTCGATTCCCCCCTCTCTTTCGCACCCTCCATGTCATATTCCGCTCCAGGAGCTCCATCATAGCTCCTCGCTGTCGCTGGGAGGATGTTTTCTCCCCGGCTCGCCCCTTCCACCGTCATTTTCTCTCTACCCACCCTTGCCTCCTTTTCCGCGCAGCTCTCGATTCCCCCCTCTCTTTCGCACCCTCCATGTCATATTCCGCTCCAGGAGTTCCATCATAGCTCCTCACTGTCGCTGGGAGGAAGTTTTCTCCTCCGCTCGCCCCTTCCACCGTCATTTTCTCTCTACCCACCCTTGCCTCCTTTTCCGCGCAGCTCTCGATTCCCCCCTCTCTTTCGCACCCTCCATGTCATATTCCGCTCCAGGAGCTCCATCATAGCTCCTTGCTGTCGCTGGGAGGATGTTTTCTCCTCCGCTCGCCCCTTCCACCGTCATTTTCTCTCTACCCACCCTTGCCTCCTTTTCCGCGCAGCTCTCGATTCCCCCCTCTCTTTCGCACCCTCCATGTCATATTCCGCTCCAGGAGTTCCATCATAGCTCCTCACTGTCGCTGGGAGGATGTTTTCTCCTCCGCTCGCCCCTTCCACCGTCATTTTCTCTCTACCCACCCTTGCCTCCTTTTCCGCGCAGCTCTCGATTCCCCCCTCTCTTTCGCACCCTCCATGTCATATTCCGCTCCAGGAGTTCCATCATAGCTCCTCACTGTCGCTGGGAGGAAGTTTTCTCCTCCGCTCGCCCCTTCCACCGTCATTTTCTCTCTACCCACCCTTGCATCCTTTTGCGCGCAGCTCTCGATTCCCCCCTCTCTTTCGCACCCTCCATGTCATATTCCGCTCCAGGAGTTCCATCATAGCTCCTCACTGTCGCTGGGAGGATGTTTTCTCCTCCGCTCGCCCCTTCCACCGTCATTTTCTCTCTACCCACCCTTGCCTCCTTCTCCGCACAGCTCTCGATTCCCCCCTCTCTTTCGCACCCTCCATGTCATATTCCGCTCCAGGAGCTCCATCATAGCTCCTCGCTGTCGCTGGGAGGATGTTTTCTCCTCGGCTCGCCCCTTCCACCGTCATTTTCTCTCTACCCACCCTTGCCTCCTTTTCCGCGCAGCTCTCGATTCCCCCCTCTCTTTCGCACCCTCCATGTCATATTCCGCTCCAGGAGTTCCATCATAGCTCCTCACTGTCGCTGGGAGGATGTTTTCTCCTCCGCTCGCCCCTTCCACCGTCATTTTCTCCCTACCCACCCTTGCCTCCTTTTCCGCGCAGCTCTCGATTCCCCCCTCTCTTTCGCACCCTCCATGTCATATTCCGCTCCAGGAGTTCCATCATAGCTCCTCACTGTCGCTGGGAGGATGTTTTCTCCTCCGCTCGCCCCTTCCACCGTCATTTTCTCTCTACCCACCCTTGCCTCCTTTTCCGCGCAGCTCTCGATTCCCCCCTCTCTTTCGCACCCTCCATGTCATATTCCGCTCCAGGAGCTCCATCATAGCTCCTTGCTGTCGCTGGGAGGATGTTTTCTCCTCCGCTCGCCCCTTCCACCGTCATTTTCTCCCTACCCACCCTTGCCTCCTTTTCCGCGCAGCTCTCGATTCCCCCCTCTCTTTCGCACCCTCCATGTCATATTCCGCTCCAGGAGTTCCATCATAGCTCCTCACTGTCGCTGGGAGGATGTTTTCTCCTCCGCTCGCCCCTTCCACCGTCATTTTCTCTCTACCCACCCTTGCCTCCTTCTCCGCGCAGCTCTCGATTCCCCCCTCTCTTTCGCACCCTCCATGTCATATTCCGCTCCAGGAGCTCCATCATAGCTCCTCGCTGTCGCTGGGAGGATGTTTTCTCCTCCGCTCGCCCCTTCCACCGTCATTTTCTCTCTACCCACCCTTGCCTCCTTTTCCGCGCAGCTCTCGATTCCCCCCTCTCTTTCGCACCCTCCATGTCATATTCCGCTCCAGGAGTTCCATCATAGCTCCTCACTGTCGCTGGGAGGATGTTTTCTCCTCCGCTCGCCCCTTCCACCGTCATTTTCTCTCTACCCACCCTTGCCTCCTTTTCCGCGCAGCTCTCGATTCCCCCCTCTCTTTCGCACCCTCCATGTCATATTCCGCTCCAGGAGCTCCATCATAGCTCCTTGCTGTCGCTGGGAGGATGTTTTCTCCTCCGCTCGCCCCTTCCACCGTCATTTTCTCCCTACCCACCCTTGCCTCCTTTTCCGCGCAGCTCTCGATTCCCCCCTCTCTTTCGCACCCTCCATGTCATATTCCGCTCCAGGAGTTCCATCATAGCTCCTCACTGTCGCTGGGAGGATGTTTTCTCCTCCGCTCGCCCCTTCCACCGTCATTTTCTCTCTACCCACCCTTGCCTCCTTCACCGCGCAGCTCTCGATTCCCCCCTCTCTTTCGCACCCTCCATGTCATATTCCGCTCCAGGAGCTCCATCATAGCTCCTCGCTGTCGCTGGGAGGATGTTTTCTCCTCCGCTCGCCCCTTCCACCGTCATTTTCTCTCTACCCACCCTTGCCTCCTTTTCCGCGCAGCTCTCGATTCCCCCCTCTCTTTCGCACCCTCCATGTCATATTCCGCTCCAGGAGTTCCATCATAGCTCCTCACTGTCGCTGGGAGGATGTTTTCTCCTCCGCTCGCCCCTTCCACCGTCATTTTCTCTCTACCCACCCTTGCCTCCTTTTCCGCGCAGCTCTCGATTCCCCCCTCTCTTTCGCACCCTCCATGTCATATTCCGCTCCAGGAGCTCCATCATAGCTCCTTGCTGTCGCTGGGAGGATGTTTTCTCCTCCGCTCGCCCCTTCCACCGTCATTTTCTCTCTACCCACCCTTGCCTCCTTCTCCGCGCAGCTCTCGATTCCCCCCTCTCTTTCGCACCCTCCATGTCATATTCCGCTCCAGGAGCTCCATCATAGCTCCTCGCTGTCGCTGGGAGGATGTTTTCTCCTCCGCTCGCCCCTTCCACCGTCATTTTCTCTCTACCCACCCTTGCCTCCTTTTCCGCGCAGCTCTCGATTCCCCCCTCTCTTTCGCACCCTCCATGTCATATTCCGCTCCAGGAGTTCCATCATAGCTCCTCACTGTCGCTGGGAGGATGTTTTCTCCTCCGCTCGCCCCTTCCACCGTCATTTTCTCTCTACCCACCCTTGCCTCCTTTTCCGTGCAGCTCTCGATTCCCCCCTCTCTTTCGCACCCTCCATGTCATATTCCGCTCCAGGAGTTCCATCATAGCTCCTCACTGTCGCTGGGAGGAAGTTTTCTCCTCCGCTCGCCCCTTCCACCGTCATTTTCTCTCTACCCACCCTTGCATCCTTTTCCGTGCAGCTCTCGATTCCCCCCTCTCTTTTGCACCCTCCATGTCATATTCCGCTCCAGGAGTTCCATCATAGCTCCTCACTGTCGCTGGGAGGATGTTTTCTCCTCCGCTCGCCCCTTCCACCGTCATTTTCTCTCTACCCACCCTTGCCTCCTTCTCCGCACAGCTCTCGATTCCCCCCTCTCTTTCGCACCCTCCATGTCATATTCCGCTCCAGGAGCTCCATCATAGCTCCTCGCTGTCCCTGGGAGGATGTTTTCTCCTCGGCTCGCCCCTTCCACCGTCATTTTCTCTCTACCCACCCTTGCCTCCTTTTCCGCGCAGCTCTCGATTCCCCCCTCTCTTTCGCACCCTCCATGTCATATTCCGCTCCAGGAGTTCCATCATAGCTCCTCACTGTCGCTGGGAGGAAGTTTTCTCCTCCGCTCGCCCCTTCCACCGTCATTTTCTCTCTACCCACCCTTGCCTCCTTTTCCGCGCAGCTCTCGATTCCCCCCTCTCTTTCGCACCCTCCATGTCATATTCCGCTCCAGGAGCTCCATCATAGCTCCTTGCTGTCGCTGGGAGGATGTTTTCTCCTCCGCTCGCCCCTTCCACCGTCATTTTCTCCCTACCCACCCTTGCCTCCTTTTCCGCGCAGCTCTCGATTCCCCCCTCTCTTTCGCACCCTCCATGTCATATTCCGCTCCAGGAGTTCCATCATAGCTCCTCACTGTCGCTGGGAGGATGTTTTCTCCTCCGCTCGCCCCTTCCACCGTCATTTTCTCTCTACCCACCCTTGCCTCCTTCTCCGCGCAGCTCTCGATTCCCCCCTCTCTTTCGCACCCTCCATGTCATATTCCGCTCCAGGAGCTCCATCATAGCTCCTCGCTGTCGCTGGGAGGATGTTTTCTCCTCCGCTCGCCCCTTCCACCGTCATTTTCTCTCTACCCACCCTTGCCTCCTTTTCCGCGCAGCTCTCGATTCCCCCCTCTCTTTCGCACCCTCCATGTCATATTCCGCTCCAGGAGTTCCATCATAGCTCCTCACTGTCGCTGGGAGGATGTTTTCTCCTCCGCTCGCCCCTTCCACCGTCATTTTCTCTCTACCCACCCTTGCCTCCTTTTCCGCGCAGCTCTCGATTCCCCCCTCTCTTTCGCACCCTCCATGTCATATTCCGCTCCAGGAGCTCCATCATAGCTCCTTGCTGTCGCTGGGAGGATGTTTTCTCCTCCGCTCGCCCCTTCCACCGTCATTTTCTCCCTACCCACCCTTGCCTCCTTTTCCGCGCAGCTCTCGATTCCCCCCTCTCTTTCGCACCCTCCATGTCATATTCCGCTCCAGGAGTTCCATCATAGCTCCTCACTGTCGCTGGGAGGATGTTTTCTCCTCCGCTCGCCCCTTCCACCGTCATTTTCTCTCTACCCACCCTTGCCTCCTTCTCCGCGCAGCTCTCCATTCCCCCCTCTCTTTCGCACCCTCCATGTCATATTCCGCTCCAGGAGCTCCATCATAGCTCCTCGCTGTCGCTGGGAGGATGTTTTCTCCTCCGCTCGCCCCTTCCACCGTCATTTTCTCTCTAACCACCCTTGCCTCCTTTTCCGCGCAGCTCTCGATTCCCCCCTCTCTTTCGCACCCTCCATGTCATATTCCGCTCCAGGAGTTCCATCATAGCTCCTCACTGTCGCTGGGAGGATGTTTTCTCCTCCGCTCGCCCCTTCCACCGTCATTTTCTCTCTACCCACCCTTGCCTCCTTTTCCGCGCAGCTCTCGATTCCCCCCTCTCTTTCGCACCCTCCATGTCATATTCCGCTCCAGGAGTTCCATCATAGCTTCTCACTGTCGCTGGGAGGAAGTTTTCTCCTCCGCTCGCCCCTTCCACCGTCATTTTCTCTCTACCCACCCTTGCATCCTTTTCCGCGCAGCTCTCGATTCCCCCCTCTCTTTTGCACCCTCCATGTCATATTCCGCTCCAGGAGTTCCATCATAGCTCCTCACTGTCGCTGGGAGGATGTTTTCTCCTCCGCTCGCCCCTTCCACCGTCATTTTCTCTCTACCCACCCTTGCCTCCTTCTCCGCACAGCTCTCGATTCCCCCCTCTCTTTCGCACCCTCCATGTCATATTCCGCTCCAGGAGCTCCATCATAGCTCCTCGCTGTCGCTGGGAGGATGTTTTCTCCCCGGCTCGCCCCTTCCACCGTCATTTTCTCTCTACCCACCCTTGCCTCCTTTTCCGCGCAGCTCTCGATTCCCCCCTCTCTTTCGCACCCTCCATGTCATATTCCGCTCCAGGAGTTCCATCATAGCTCCTCACTGTTGCTGGGAGGAAGTTTTCTCCTCCGCTCGCCCCTTCCACCGTCATTTTCTCTCTACCCACCCTTGCCTCCTTTTCCGCGCAGCTCTCGATTCCCCCCTCTCTTTCGCACCCTCCATGTCATATTCCGCTCCAGGAGCTCCATCATAGCTCCTTGCTGTCGCTGGGAGGATGTTTTCTCCTCCGCTCGCCCCTTCCACCGTCATTTTCTCTCTACCCACCCTTGCCTCCTTTTCCGCGCAGCTCTCGATTCCCCCCTCTCTTTCGCACCCTCCATGTCATATTCCGCTCCAGGAGTTCCATCATAGCTCCTCACTGTCGCTGGGAGGATGTTTTCTCCTCCGCTCGCCCCTTCCACCGTCATTTTCTCTCTACCCACCCTTGCCTCCTTTTCCGCGCAGCTCTCGATTCCCCCCTCTCTTTCGCACCCTCCATGTCATATTCCGCTCCAGGAGTTCCATCATAGCTCCTCACTGTCGCTGGGAGGAAGTTTTCTCCTCCGCTCGCCCCTTCCACCGTCATTTTCTCTCTACCCACCCTTGCATCCTTTTGCGCGCAGCTCTCGATTCCCCCCTCTCTTTCGCACCCTCCATGTCATATTCCGCTCCAGGAGTTCCATCATAGCTCCTCACTGTCGCTGGGAGGATGTTTTCTCCTCCGCTCGCCCCTTCCACCGTCATTTTCTCTCTACCCACCCTTGCCTCCTTCTCCGCACAGCTCTCGATTCCCCCCTCTCTTTCGCACCCTCCATGTCATATTCCGCTCCAGGAGCTCCATCATAGCTCCTCGCTGTCGCTGGGAGGATGTTTTCTCCTCGGCTCGCCCCTTCCACCGTCATTTTCTCTCTACCCACCCTTGCCTCCTTTTCCGCGCAGCTCTCGATTCCCCCCTCTCTTTCGCACCCTCCATGTCATATTCCGCTCCAGGAGTTCCATCATAGCTCCTCACTGTCGCTGGGAGGATGTTTTCTCCTCCGCTCGCCCCTTCCACCGTCATTTTCTCCCTACCCACCCTTGCCTCCTTTTCCGCGCAGCTCTCGATTCCCCCCTCTCTTTCGCACCCTCCATGTCATATTCCGCTCCAGGAGTTCCATCATAGCTCCTCACTGTCGCTGGGAGGATGTTTTCTCCTCCGCTCGCCCCTTCCACCGTCATTTTCTCTCTACCCACCCTTGCCTCCTTCTCCGCGCAGCTCTCGATTCCCCCCTCTCTTTCGCACCCTCCATGTCATATTCCGCTCCAGGAGTTCCATCATAGCTCCTCACTGTCGCTGGGAGGATGTTTTCTCCTCCGCTCGCCCCTTCCACCGTCATTTTCTCTCTACCCACCCTTGCCTCCTTTTCCGCGCAGCTCTCGATTCCCCCCTCTCTTTCGCACCCTCCATGTCATATTCCGCTCCAGGAGCTCCATCATAGCTCCTTGCTGTCGCTGGGAGGATGTTTTCTCCTCCGCTCGCCCCTTCCACCGTCATTTTCTCCCTACCCACCCTTGCCTCCTTTTCCGCGCAGCTCTCGATTCCCCCCTCTCTTTCGCACCCTCCATGTCATATTCCGCTCCAGGAGTTCCATCATAGCTCCTCACTGTCGCTGGGAGGATGTTTTCTCCTCCGCTCGCCCCTTCCACCGTCATTTTCTCTCTACCCACCCTTGCCTCCTTTTCCGCGCAGCTCTCGATTCCCCCCTCTCTTTCGCACCCTCCATGTCATATTCCGCTCCAGGAGCTCCATCATAGCTCCTTGCTGTCGCTGGGAGGATGTTTTCTCCTCCGCTCGCCCCTTCCACCGTCATTTTCTCCCTACCCACCCTGGCCTCCTTTTCCGCGCAGCTCTCGATTCCCCCCTCTCTTTCGCACCCTCCATGTCATATTCCGCTCCAGGAGTTCCATCATAGCTCCTCACTGTCGCTGGGAGGATGTTTTCTCCTCCGCTCGCCCCTTCCACCGTCATTTTCTCTCTACCCACCCTTGCCTCCTTCTCCGCGCAGCTCTCGATTCCCCCCTCTCTTTCGCACCCTCCATGTCATATTCCGCTCCAGGAGCTCCATCATAGCTCCTCGCTGTCGCTGGGAGGATGTTTTCTCCTCCGCTCGCCCCTTCCACCGTCATTTTCTCTCTACCCACCCTTGCCTCCTTTTCCGCGCAGCTCTCGATTCCCCCCTCTCTTTCGCACCCTCCATGTCATATTCCGCTCCAGGAGTTCCATCATAGCTCCTCACTGTCGCTGGGAGGATGTTTTCTCCTCCGCTCGCCCCTTCCACCGTCATTTTCTCTCTACCCACCCTTGCCTCCTTTTCCGCGCAGCTCTCGATTCCCCCCTCTCTTTCGCACCCTCCATGTCATATTCCGCTCCAGGAGCTCCATCATAGCTCCTTGCTGTCGCTGGGAGGATGTTTTCTCCTCCGCTCGCCCCTTCCACCGTCATTTTCTCTCTACCCACCCTTGCCTCCTTCTCCGCGCAGCTCTCGATTCCCCCCTCTCTTTCGCACCCTCCATGTCATATTCCGCTCCAGGAGCTCCATCATAGCTCCTCGCTGTCGCTGGGAGGATGTTTTCTCCTCCGCTCGCCCCTTCCACCGTCATTTTCTCTCTACCCACCCTTGCCTCCTTTTCCGCGCAGCTCTCGATTCCCCCCTCTCTTTCGCACCCTCCATGTCATATTCCGCTCCAGGAGTTCCATCATAGCTCCTCACTGTCGCTGGGAGGATGTTTTCTCCTCCGCTCGCCCCTTCCACCGTCATTTTCTCTCTACCCACCCTTGCCTCCTTTTCCGTGCAGCTCTCGATTCCCCCCTCTCTTTCGCACCCTCCATGTCATATTCCGCTCCAGGAGTTCCATCATAGCTCCTCACTGTCGCTGGGAGGAAGTTTTCTCCTCCGCTCGCCCCTTCCACCGTCATTTTCTCTCTACCCACCCTTGCATCCTTTTCCGCGCAGCTCTCGATTCCCCCCTCTCTTTTGCACCCTCCATGTCATATTCCGCTCCAGGAGTTCCATCATAGCTCCTCACTGTCGCTGGGAGGATGTTTTCTCCTCCGCTCGCCCCTTCCACCGTCATTTTCTCTCTACCCACCCTTGCCTCCTTCTCCGCACAGCTCTCGATTCCCCCCTCTCTTTCGCACCCTCCATGTCATATTCCGCTCCAGGAGCTCCATCATAGCTCCTCGCTGTCCCTGGGAGGATGTTTTCTCCTCGGCTCGCCCCTTCCACCGTCATTTTCTCTCTACCCACCCTTGCCTCCTTTTCCGCGCAGCTCTCGATTCCCCCCTCTCTTTCGCACCCTCCATGTCATATTCCGCTCCAGGAGTTCCATCATAGCTCCTCACTGTCGCTGGGAGGAAGTTTTCTCCTCCGCTCGCCCCTTCCACCGTCATTTTCTCTCTACCCACCCTTGCCTCCTTTTCCGCGCAGCTCTCGATTCCCCCCTCTCTTTCGCACCCTCCATGTCATATTCCGCTCCAGGAGCTCCATCATAGCTCCTTGCTGTCGCTGGGAGGATGTTTTCTCCTCCGCTCGCCCCTTCCACCGTCATTTTCTCCCTACCCACCCTTGCCTCCTTTTCCGCGCAGCTCTCGATTCCCCCCTCTCTTTCGCACCCTCCATGTCATATTCCGCTCCAGGAGTTCCATCATAGCTCCTCACTGTCGCTGGGAGGATGTTTTCTCCTCCGCTCGCCCCTTCCACCGTCATTTTCTCTCTACCCACCCTTGCCTCCTTCTCCGCGCAGCTCTCGATTCCCCCCTCTCTTTCGCACCCTCCATGTCATATTCCGCTCCAGGAGCTCCATCATAGCTCCTCGCTGTCGCTGGGATGATGTTTTCTCCTCCGCTCGCCCCTTCCACCGTCATTTTCTCTCTACCCACCCTTGCCTCCTTTTCCGCGCAGCTCTCGATTCCCCCCTCTCTTTCGCACCCTCCATGTCATATTCCGCTCCAGGAGTTCCATCATAGCTCCTCACTGTCGCTGGGAGGATGTTTTCTCCTCCGCTCGCCCCTTCCACCGTCATTTTCTCTCTACCCACCCTTGCCTCCTTTTCCGCGCAGCTCTCGATTCCCCCCTCTCTTTCGCACCCTCCATGTCATATTCCGCTCCAGGAGCTCCATCATAGCTCCTTGCTGTCGCTGGGAGGATGTTTTCTCCTCCGCTCGCCCCTTCCACCGTCATTTTCTCCCTACCCACCCTTGCCTCCTTTTCCGCGCAGCTCTCGATTCCCCCCTCTCTTTCGCACCCTCCATGTCATATTCCGCTCCAGGAGTTCCATCATAGCTCCTCACTGTCGCTGGGAGGATGTTTTCTCCTCCGCTCGCCCCTTCCACCGTCATTTTCTCTCTACCCACCCTTGCCTCCTTCTCCGCGCAGCTCTCCATTCCCCCCTCTCTTTCGCACCCTCCATGTCATATTCCGCTCCAGGAGCTCCATCATAGCTCCTCGCTGTCGCTGGGAGGATGTTTTCTCCTCCGCTCGCCCCTTCCACCGTCATTTTCTCTCTAACCACCCTTGCCTCCTTTTCCGCGCAGCTCTCGATTCCCCCCTCTCTTTCGCACCCTCCATGTCATATTCCGCTCCAGGAGTTCCATCATAGCTCCTCACTGTCGCTGGGAGGATGTTTTCTCCTCCGCTCGCCCCTTCCACCGTCATTTTCTCTCTACCCACCCTTGCCTCCTTTTCCGCGCAGCTCTCGATTCCCCCCTCTCTTTCGCACCCTCCATGTCATATTCCGCTCCAGGAGTTCCATCATAGCTCCTCACTGTCGCTGGGAGGAAGTTTTCTCCTCCGCTCGCCCCTTCCACCGTCATTTTCTCTCTACCCACCCTTGCATCCTTTTCCGCGCAGCTCTCGATTCCCCCCTCTCTTTTGCACCCTCCATGTCATATTCCGCTCCAGGAGTTCCATCATAGCTCCTCACTGTCGCTGGGAGGATGTTTTCTCCTCCGCTCGCCCCTTCCACCGTCATTTTCTCTCTACCCACCCTTGCCTCCTTCTCCGCACAGCTCTCGATTCCCCCCTCTCTTTCGCACCCTCCATGTCATATTCCGCTCCAGGAGCTCCATCATAGCTCCTCGCTGTCGCTGGGAGGATGTTTTCTCCCCGGCTCGCCCCTTCCACCGTCATTTTCTCTCTACCCACCCTTGCCTCCTTTTCCGCGCAGCTCTCGATTCCCCCCTCTCTTTCGCACCCTCCATGTCATATTCCGCTCCAGGAGTTCCATCATAGCTCCTCACTGTCGCTGGGAGGAAGTTTTCTCCTCCGCTCGCCCCTTCCACCGTCATTTTCTCTCTACCCACCCTTGCCTCCTTTTCCGCGCAGCTCTCGATTCCCCCCTCTCTTTCGCACCCTCCATGTCATATTCCGCTCCAGGAGCTCCATCATAGCTCCTTGCTGTCGCTGGGAGGATGTTTTCTCCTCCGCTCGCCCCTTCCACCGTCATTTTCTCTCTACCCACCCTTGCCTCCTTTTCCGCGCAGCTCTCGATTCCCCCCTCTCTTTCGCACCCTCCATGTCATATTCCGCTCCAGGAGTTCCATCATAGCTCCTCACTGTCGCTGGGAGGATGTTTTCTCCTCCGCTCGCCCCTTCCACCGTCATTTTCTCTCTACCCACCCTTGCCTCCTTTTCCGCGCAGCTCTCGATTCCCCCCTCTCTTTCGCACCCTCCATGTCATATTCCGCTCCAGGAGTTCCATCATAGCTCCTCACTGTCGCTGGGAGGAAGTTTTCTCCTCCGCTCGCCCCTTCCACCGTCATTTTCTCTCTACCCACCCTTGCATCCTTTTGCGCGCAGCTCTCGATTCCCCCCTCTCTTTCGCACCCTCCATGTCATATTCCGCTCCAGGAGTTCCATCATAGCTCCTCACTGTCGCTGGGAGGATGTTTTCTCCTCCGCTCGCCCCTTCCACCGTCATTTTCTCTCTACCCACCCTTGCCTCCTTCTCCGCACAGCTCTCGATTCCCCCCTCTCTTTCGCACCCTCCATGTCATATTCCGCTCCAGGAGCTCCATCATAGCTCCTCGCTGTCGCTGGGAGGATGTTTTCTCCTCGGCTCGCCCCTTCCACCGTCATTTTCTCTCTACCCACCCTTGCCTCCTTTTCCGCGCAGCTCTCGATTCCCCCCTCTCTTTCGCACCCTCCATGTCATATTCCGCTCCAGGAGTTCCATCATAGCTCCTCACTGTCGCTGGGAGGATGTTTTCTCCTCCGCTCGCCCCTTCCACCGTCATTTTCTCCCTACCCACCCTTGCCTCCTTTTCCGCGCAGCTCTCGATTCCCCCCTCTCTTTCGCACCCTCCATGTCATATTCCGCTCCAGGAGTTCCATCATAGCTCCTCACTGTCGCTGGGAGGATGTTTTCTCCTCCGCTCGCCCCTTCCACCGTCATTTTCTCTCTACCCACCCTTGCCTCCTTCTCCGCACAGCTCTCGATTCCCCCCTCTCTTTCGCACCCTCCATGTCATATTCCGCTCCAGGAGCTCCATCATAGCTCCTCGCTGTCGCTGGGAGGATGTTTTCTCCTCCGCTCGCCCCTTCCACCGTCATTTTCTCTCTACCCACCCTTGCCTCCTTTTCCGCGCAGCTCTCGATTCCCCCCTCTCTTTCGCACCCTCCATGTCATATTCCGCTCCAGGAGTTCCATCATAGCTCCTCACTGTCGCTGGGAGGATGTTTTCTCCTCCGCTCGCCCCTTCCACCGTCATTTTCTCTCTACCCACCCTTGCCTCCTTTTCCGCGCAGCTCTCGATTCCCCCCTCTCTTTCGCACCCTCCATGTCATATTCCGCTCCAGGAGCTCCATCATAGCTCCTTGCTGTCGCTGGGAGGATGTTTTCTCCTCCGCTCGCCCCTTCCACCGTCATTTTCTCTCTACCCACCCTTGCCTCCTTCTCCGCGCAGCTCTCGATTCCCCCCTCTCTTTCGCACCCTCCATGTCATATTCCGCTCCAGGAGTTCCATCATAGCTCCTCACTGTCGCTGGGAGGATGTTTTCTCCTCCGCTTGCCCCTTCCACCGTCATTTTCTCTCTACCCACCCTTGCCTCCTTTTCCGCGCAGCTCTCGATTCCCCCCTCTCTTTCGCACCCTCCATGTCATATTCCGCTCCAGGAGTTCCATCATAGCTCCTCACTGTCGCTGGGAGGAAGTTTTCTCCTCCGCTCGCCCCTTCCACCGTCATTTTCTCTCTACCCACCCTTGCATCCTTTTCCGCGCAGCTCTCGATTCCCCCCTCTCTTTTGCACCCTCCATGTCATATTCCGCTCCAGGAGTTCCATCATAGCTCCTCACTGTCGCTGGGAGGATGTTTTCTCCTCCGCTCGCCCCTTCCACCGTAATTTTCTCTCTACCCACCCTTGCCTCCTTCTCCGCACAGCTCTCGATTCCCCCCTCTCTTTCGCACCCTCCATGTCATATTCCGCTCCAGGAGCTCCATCATAGCTCCTCGCTGTCGCTGGGAGGATGTTTTCTCCCCGGCTCGCCCCTTCCACCGTCATTTTCTCTCTACCCACCCTTGCCTCCTTTTCCGCGCAGCTCTCGATTCCCCCCTCTCTTTCGCACCCTCCATGTCATATTCCGCTCCAGGAGTTCCATCATAGCTCCTCACTGTCGCTGGGAGGAAGTTTTCTCCTCCGCTCGCCCCTTCCACCGTCATTTTCTCTCTACCCACCCTTGCCTCCTTTTCCGCGCAGCTCTCGATTCCCCCCTCTCTTTCGCACCCTCCATGTCATATTCCGCTCCAGGAGCTCCATCATAGCTCCTTGCTGTCGCTGGGAGGATGTTTTCTCCTCCGCTCGCCCCTTCCACCGTCATTTTCTCTCTACCCACCCTTGCCTCCTTTTCCGCGCAGCTCTCGATTCCCCCCTCTCTTTCGCACCCTCCATGTCATATTCCGCTCCAGGAGTTCCATCATAGCTCCTCACTGTCGCTGGGAGGATGTTTTCTCCTCCGCTCGCCCCTTCCACCGTCATTTTCTCTCTACCCACCCTTGCCTCCTTTTCCGCGCAGCTCTCGATTCCCCCCTCTTTTTCGCACCCTCCATGTCATATTCCGCTCCAGGAGTTCCATCATAGCTCCTCACTGTCGCTGGGAGGAAGTTTTCTCCTCCGCTCGCCCCTTCCACCGTCATTTTCTCTCTACCCACCCTTGCATCCTTTTCCGCGCAGCTCTCGATTCCCCCCTCTCTTTCGCACCCTCCATGTCATATTCCGCTCCAGGAGTTCCATCATAGCTCCTCACTGTCGCTGGGAGGATGTTTTCTCCTCCGCTCGCCCCTTCCACCGTCATTTTCTCTCTACCCACCCTTGCCTCCTTCTCCGCACAGCTCTCGATTCCCCCCTCTCTTTCGCACCCTCCATGTCATATTCCGCTCCAGGAGCTCCATCATAGCTCCTCGCTGTCGCTGGGAGGATGTTTTCTCCTCGGCTCGCCCCTTCCACCGTCATTTTCTCTCTACCCACCCTTGCCTCCTTTTCCGCGCAGCTCTCGATTCCCCCCTCTCTTTCGCACCCTCCATGTCATATTCCGCTCCAGGAGTTCCATCATAGCTCCTCACTGTCGCTGGGAGGAAGTTTTCTCCTCCGCTCGCCCCTTCCACCATCATTTTCTCTCTACCCACCCTTGCCTCCTTTTCCGCGCAGCTCTCGATTCCCCCCTCTCTTTCGCACCCTCCATGTCATATTCCGCTCCAGGAGCTCCATCATAGCTCCTTGCTGTCGCTGGGAGGATGTTTTCTCCTCCGCTCGCCCCTTCCACCGTCATTTTCTCCCTACCCACCCTTGCCTCCTTTTCCGCGCAGCTCTCGATTCCCCCCTCTCTTTCGCACCCTCCATGTCATATTCCGCTCCAGGAGTTCCATCATAGCTCCTCACTGTCGCTGGGAGGATGTTTTCTCCTCCGCTCGCCCCTTCCACCGTCATTTTCTCTCTACCCACCCTTGCCTCCTTCTCCGCGCAGCTCTCGATTCCCCCCTCTCTTTCGCACCCTCCATGTCATATTCCGCTCCAGGAGCTCCATCATAGCTCCTCGCTGTCGCTGGGAGGATGTTTTCTCCTCCGCTCGCCCCTTCCACCGTCATTTTCTCTCTACCCACCCTTGCCTCCTTTTCCGCGCAGCTCTCGATTCCCCCCTCTCTTTCGCACCCTCCATGTCATATTCCGCTCCAGGAGTTCCATCATAGCTCCTCACTGCCGCTGGGAGGATGTTTTCTCCTCCGCTCGCCCCTTCCACCGTCATTTTCTCTCTACCCACCCTTGCCTCCTTTTCCGCGCAGCTCTCGATTCCCCCCTCTCTTTCGCACCCTCCATGTCATATTCCGCTCCAGGAGCTCCATCATAGCTCCTTGCTGTCGCTGGGAGGATGTTTTCTCCTCCGCTCGCCCCTTCCACCGTCATTTTCTCTCTACCCAACCTTGCCTCCTTCTCCGCGCAGCTCTCGATTCCCCCCTCTCTTTCGCACCCTCCATGTCATATTCCGCTCCAGGAGCTCCATCATAGCTCCTCGCTGTCGCTGGGAGGATGTTTTCTCCTCCGCTCGCCCCTTCCACCGTCATTTTCTCTCTACCCACCCTTGCCTCCTTTTCCGCGCAGCTCTCGATTCCCCCCTCTCTTTCGCACCCTCCATGTCATATTCCGCTCCAGGAGTTCCATCATAGCTCCTCACTGTCGCTGGGAGGATGTTTTCTCCTCCGCTCGCCCCTTCCACCGTCATTTTCTCTCTACCCACCCTTGCCTCCTTTTCCGCGCAGCTCTCGATTCCTTCCTCTCTTTCGCACCCTCCATGTCATATTCCGCTCCAGGAGTTCCATCATAGCTCCTCACTGTCGCTGGGAGGAAGTTTTCTCCTCCGCTCGCCCCTTCCACCGTCATTTTCTCTCTACCCACCCTTGCATCCTTTTCCGCGCAGCTCTCGATTCCCCCCTCTCTTTCGCACCCTCCATGTCATATTCCGCTCCAGGAGTTCCATCATAGCTCCTCACTGTCGCTGGGAGGATGTTTTCTCCTCCGCTCGCCCCTTCCACCGTCATTTTCTCTCTACCCACCCTTGCCTCCTTCTCCGCACAGCTCTCGATTCCCCCCTCTCTTTCGCACCCTCCATGTCATATTCCGCTCCAGGAGTTCCATCATAGCTCCTCGCTGTCGCTGGGAGGATGTTTTCTCCTCGGCTCGCCCCTTCCACCGTCATTTTCTCTCTACCCACCCTTTTCTCCTTTTCCGCGCAGCTCTCGATTCCCCCCTCTCTTTCACACCCTCCATGTCATATTCCGCTCCAGGAGTTCCATCATAGCTCCTCACTGTCGCTGGGAGGAAGTTTTCTCCTCCGCTCGCCCCTTCCACCGTCATTTTCTCTCTACCCACCCTTGCCTCCTTTTCCGCGCAGCTCTCGATTCCCCCCTCTCTTTCGCACCCTCCATGTTATATTCCGCTCCAGGAGCTCCATCATAGCTCCTCGCTGTCGCTGGGAGGATGTTTTCTCCTCCGCTCGCCCCTTCCACCGTCATTTTCTCTCTACCCACCCTTGCCTCCTTTTCCGCGCAGCTCTCGATTCCCCCCTCTCTTTCGCACCCTCCATGTCATATTCCGCTCCAGGAGTTCCATCATAGCTCCTCACTGTCGCTGGGAGGAAGTTTTCTCCTCCGCTCGCCCCTTCCACCGTCATTTTCTCTCTACCCACCCTTGCCTCCTTTTCCGCGCAGCTCTCGATTCCCCCCTCTCTTTCGCACCCTCCATGTCATATTCCGCTCCAGGAGCTCCATCATAGCTCCTTGCTGTCGCTGGGAGGATGTTTTCTCCTCCGCTCGCCCCTTCCACCGTCATTTTCTCTCTACCCACCCTTGCCTCCTTTTCCGCGCAGCTCTCGATTCCCCCCTCTCTTTCGCACCCTCCATGTCATATTCCGCTCCAGGAGTTCCATCATAGCTCCTCACTGTCGCTGGGAGGATGTTTTCTCCTCCGCTCGCCCCTTCCACCGTCATTTTCTCTCTACCCACCCTTGCCTCCTTCTCCGCGCAGCTCTCGATTCCCCCCTCTCTTTCGCACCCTCCATGTCATATTCCGCTCCAGGAGCTCCATCATAGCTCCTCGCTGTCGCTGGGAGGATGTTTTCTCCTCCGCTCGCCCCTTCCACCGTCATTTTCTCTCTACCCACCCTTGCCTCCTTTTCCGCGCAGCTCTCGATTCCCCCCTCTCTTTCGCACCCTCCATGTCATATTCCGCTCCAGGAGTTCCATCATAGCTCCTCACTGTCGCTGGGAGGAAGTTTTCTCCTCCGCTCGCCCCTTCCACCGTCATTTTCTCTCTACCCACCCTTGCCTCCTTTTCCGCGCAGCTCTCGATTCCCCCCTCTCTTTCGCACCCTCCATGTCATATTCCGCTCCAGGAGCTCCATCATAGCTCCTTGCTGTCGCTGGGAGGATGTTTTCTCCTCCGCTCGCCCCTTCCACCGTCATTTTCTCTCTACCCACCCTTGCCTCCTTTTCCGCGCAGCTCTCGATTCCCCCCTCTCTTTCGCACCCTCCATGTCATATTCCGCTCCAGGAGTTCCATCATAGCTCCTCACTGTCGCTGGGAGGATGTTTTCTCCTCCGCTCGCCCCTTCCACCGTCATTTTCTCTCTACCCACCCTTGCCTCCTTCTCCGCGCAGCTCTCGATTCCCCCCTCTCTTTCGCACCCTCCATGTCATATTCTGCTCCAGGAGCTCCATCATAGCTCCTCGCTGTCGCTGGGAGGATGTTTTCTCCTCCGCTTGCCCCTTCCACCGTCATTTTCTCTCTACCCACCCTTGCCTCCTTTTCCGCGCAGCTCTCGATTCCCCCCTCTCTTTCGCACCCTCCATGTCATATTCTGCTCCAGGAGCTCCATCATAGCTCCTCGCTGTCGCTGGGAGGATGTTTTCTCCTCCGCTCGCCCCTTCCACCGTCATTTTCTCTCTACCCACCCTTGCCTCCTTCTCCGCGCAGCTCTCGATTCCCCCCTCTCTTTCGCACCCTCCATGTCATATTCCGCTCCAGGAGCTCCATCATAGCTCCTCGCTGTCGCTGGGAGGATGTTTTCTCCTCCGCTCGCCCCTTCCACCGTCATTTTCTCTCTACCCACCCTTGCCTCCTTCTCCGCGCAGCTCTCGATTCCCCCCTCTCTTTCGCACCCTCCATGTCATATTCCGCTCCAGGAGTTCCATCATAGCTCCTCACTGTCGCTGGGAGGATGTTTTCTCCTCCGCTCGCCCCTTCCACCGTCATTTTCTCTCTACCCACCCTTGCCTCCTTCTCCGCGCAGCTCTCGATTCCCCCCTCTCTTTCGCACCCTCCATGTCATATTCCGCTCCAGGAGCTCCATCATAGCTCCTCGCTGTCGCTGGGAGGATGTTTTCTCCTCCGCTCGCCCCTTCCACCGTCATTTTCTCTCTACCCACCCTTGCCTCCTTCTCCGCGCAGCTCTCGATTCCCCCCTCTCTTTCGCACCCTCCATGTCATATTCCGCTCCAGGAGCTCCATCATAGCTCCTCGCTGTCCCTGGGAGGATGTTTTCTCCTCCGCTCGCCCCTTCCACCGTCATTTTCTCTCTACCCACCCTTGCCTCCTTCTCCGCGCAGCTCTCGATTCCCCCCTCTCTTTCGCACCCTCCATGTCATATTCCGCTCCAGGAGCTCCATCATAGCTCCTCGCTGTCGCTGGGAGGATGTTTTCTCCTCCGCTCGCCCCTTCCACCGTCATTTTCTCTCTACCCACCCTTGCCTCCTTTTCCGCGCAGCTCTCGATTCCCCCCTCTCTTTCGCACCCTCCATGTCATATTCCGCTCCAGGAGTTCCATCATAGCTCCTCACTGTCGCTGGGAGGAAGTTTTCTCCTCCGCTCGCCCCTTCCACCGTCATTTTCTCTCTACCCACCCTTGCCTCCTTTTCCGCGCAGCTCTTGATTCCCCCCTCTCTTTCGCACCCTCCATGTCATATTCCGCTCCAGGAGCTCTATCATAGCTCCTTGCTGTCGCTGGGAGGATGTTTTCTCCTCCGCTCGCCCCTTCCACCGTCATTTTCTCTCTACCCACCCTTGCCTTCTTTTCCGCGCAGCTCTCGATTCCCCCCTCTCTTTTGCACCCTCCATGTCATATTCCGCTCCAGGAGTTCCATCATAGCTCCTCACTGTCGCTGGGAGGATGTTTTCTCCTCCGCTCGCCCCTTCCACCGTCATTTTCTCTCTACCCACCCTTGCCTCCTTCTCCGCGCAGCTCTCGATTCCCCCCTCTCTTTCGCACCCTCCATGTCATATTCCGCTCCAGGAGCTCCATCATAGCTCCTCGCTGTCGCTGGGAGGATGTTTTCTCCTCCGCTCGCCCCTTCCACCGTCATTTTCTCTCTACCAACCCTTGCCTCCTTTTCCGCGCAGCTCTCGATTCCCCCCTCTCTTTCGCACCCTCCATGTCATATTCCGCTCCAGGAGTTCCATCATAGCTCCTCACTGTCGCTGGGAGGATGTTTTCTCCTCCGCTCGCCTCTTCCACCGTCATTTTCTCTCTACCCACCCTTGCCTCCTTTTCCGCGCAGCTCTCGATTCCCCCCTCTCTTTCGCACCCTCCATATCATATTCCGCTCCAGGAGTTCCATCATAGCTCCTCACTGTCGCTGGGAGGAAGTTTTCTCCTCCGCTCGCCCCTTCCACCGTCATTTTCTCTCTACCCACCCTTGCCTCCTTTTCCGCGCAGCTCTCGATTCCCCCCTCTCTTTCGCACCCTCCATGTCATATTCCGCTCCAGGAGCTCCATCATAGCTCCTCGCTGTCGCTGGGAGGATGTTTTCTCCTCCGCTCGCCCCTTCCACCGTCATTTTCTCTCTACCCACCCTTGCCTCCTTTTCCGCGCAGCTCTCGATTCCCCCCTCTCTTTCGCACCCTCAATGTCATATTCCGCTCCAGGAGTTCCATCATAGCTCCTCACTGTCGCTGGGAGGATGTTTTCTCCTCCGCTCGCCCCTTCCACCGTCATTTTCTCTCTACCCACCCTTGCCTCCTTTTCCGCGCAGCTCTCGATTCCCCCCTCTCTTTCGCACCCTCCATGTCATATTCCGCTCCAGGAGTTCCATCATAGCTCCTCACTGTCGCTGGGAGGATGTTTTCTCCTCCGCTCGCCCCTTCCACCGTCATTTTCTCTCTACCCACCCTTGCCTCCTTTTCCGCGCAGCTCTCGATTCCCCCCTCTCTTTCGCACCCTCCATGTCATATTCCGCTCCAGGAGCTCCATCATAGCTCCTCGCTGTCGCTGGGAGGATGTTTTCTCCTCCGCTCGCCCCTTCCACCGTCATTTTCTCTCTACCCACCCTTGCCTCCTTTTCCGCACAGCTCTCGATTCCCCCCTCTCTTTCGCACCCTCAATGTCATATTCCGCTCCAGGAGTTCCATCATAGCTCCTCACTGTCGCTGGGAGGAAGTTTTCTCCTCCGCTCGCCCCTTCCACCGTCATTTTCTCTCTACACACCCTTGCCTCCTTTTCCGCGCAGCTCTCGATTCCCCCCTCTCTTTCGCACCCTCCATGTCATATTCCGCTCCAGGAGCTCCATCATAGCTCCTCGCTGTCGCTGGGAGGATGTTTTCTCCTCCGCTCGCCCCTTCCACCGTCATTTTCTCTCTACCCACCCTTGCCTCCTTTTCCGCGCAGCTCTCGATTCCCCCCTCTCTTTCGCACCCTCAATGTCATATTCCGCTCCAGGAGTTCCATCATAGCTCCTCACTGTCGCTGGGAGGATGTTTTCTCCTCCGCTCGCCCCTTCCACCGTCATTTTCTCTCTACCCACCCTTGCCTCCTTTTCCGCGCAGCTCTCGATTCCCCCCTCTCTTTCGCACCCTCCATGTCATATTCCGCTCCAGGAGTTCCATCATAGCTCCTCACTGTCGCTGGGAGGAAGTTTTCTCCTCCGCTCGCCCCTTCCACCGTCATTTTCTCTCTACCCACCCTTGCCTCCTTTTCCGCGCAGCTCTCGATTCCCCCCTCTCTTTCGCACCCTCCATGTCATATTCCGCTCCAGGAGCTCCATCATAGCTCCTTGCTGTCGCTGGGAGGATGTTTTCTCCTCCGCTCGCCCCTTCCACCGTCATTTTCTCTCTACCCACCCTTGCCTCCTTTTCCGCGCAGCTCTCGATTCCCCCCTCTCTTTCGCACCCTCCATGTCATATTCCGCTCCAGGAGTTCCATCATAGCTCCTCACTGTCGCTGGGAGGATGTTTTCTCCTCCGCTCGCCCCTTCCACCGTCATTTTCTCTCTACCCACCCTTGCCTCCTTCTCCGCGCAGCTCTCGATTCCCCCCTCTCTTTCGCACCCTCCATGTCATATTCCGCTCCAGGAGCTCCATCATAGCTCCTCGCTGTCGCTGGGAGGATGTTTTCTCCTCCGCTCGCCCCTTCCACCGTCATTTTCTCTCTACCCACCCTTGCCTCCTTTTCCGCGCAGCTCTCGATTCCCCCCTCTCTTTCGCACCCTCAATGTCATATTCCGCTCCAGGAGTTCCATCATAGCTCCTCACTGTCGCTGGGAGGATGTTTTCTCCTCCGCTCGCCCCTTCCACCGTCATTTTCTCTCTACCCACCCTTGCCTCCTTTTCCGCGCAGCTCTCGATTCCCCCCTCTCTTTCGCACCCTCCATGTCATATTCCGCTCCAGGAGTTCCATCATAGCTCCTCACTGTCGCTGGGAGGAAGTTTTCTCCTCCGCTCGCCCCTTCCACCGTCATTTTCTCTCTACCCACCCTTGCCTCCTTTTCCGCGCAGCTCTCGATTCCCCCCTCTCTTTCGCACCCTCCATGTCATATTCCGCTCCAGGAGCTCCATCATAGCTCCTTGCTGTCGCTGGGAGGATGTTTTCTCCTCCGCTCGCCCCTTCCACCGTCATTTTCTCTCTACCCACCCTTGCCTCCTTTTCCGCGCAGCTCTCGATTCCCCCCTCTCTTTCGCACCCTCCATGTCATATTCCGCTCCAGGAGTTCCATCATAGCTCCTCACTGTCGCTGGGAGGATGTTTTCTCCTCCGCTCGCCCCTTCCACCGTCATTTTCTCTCTACCCACCCTTGCCTCCTTCTCCGCGCAGCTCTCGATTCCCCCCTCTCTTTCGCACCCTCCATGTCATATTCCGCTCCAGGAGCTCCATCATAGCTCCTCGCTGTCGCTGGGAGGATGTTTTCTCCTCCGCTCGCCCCTTCCACCGTCATTTTCTCTCTACCCACCCTTGCCTCCTTTTCCGCGCAGCTCTCGATTCCCCCCTCTCTTTCGCACCCTCCATGTCATATTCCGCTCCAGGAGCTCCATCATAGCTCCTTGCTGTCGCTGGGAGGATGTTTTCTCCTCCGCTCGCCCCTTCCACCGTCATTTTCTCTCTACCCACCCTTGCCTCCTTTTCCGCGCAGCTCTCGATTCCCCCCTCTCTTTCGCACCCTCCATGTCATATTCCGCTCCAGGAGTTCCATCATAGCTCCTCACTGTCGCTGGGAGGATGTTTTCTCCTCCGCTCGCCCCTTCCACCATCATTTTCTCTCTACCCACCCTTGCCTCCTTTTCCGCGCAGCTCTCGATTCCCCCCTCTCTTTCGCACCCTCCATGTCATATTCCGCTCCAGGAGTTCCATCATAGCTCCTCACTGTCGCTGGGAGGAAGTTTTCTCCTCCGCTCGCCCCTTCCACCGTCATTTTCTCTCTACCCACCCTTGCCTCCTTCTCCGCGCAGCTCTCGATTCCCCCCTCTCTTTCGCACCCTCCATGTCATATTCCGCTCCAGGAGCTCCATCATAGCTAATCGCTGTCGCTGGGAGGATGTTTTCTCCTCCGCTCGCCCCTTCCACCGTCATTTTCTCTCTACCCACCCTTGCCTCCTTTTCCGCGCAGCTCTCGATTCCCCCCTCTCTTTCGCACCCTCCATGTCATATTCCGCTCCAGGAGTTCCATCATAGCTCCTCACTGTCGCTGGGAGGATGTTTTCTCCTCCGCTCGCCCCTTCCACCGTCATTTTCTCTCTACCCACCCTTGCCTCCTTTTCCGCGCAGCTCTCGATTCCCCCCTCTCTTTCGCACCCTCCATGTCATATTCCGCTCCAGGAGCTCCATCATAGCTCCTTGCTGTCGCTGGGAGGATGTTTTCTCCTCCGCTCGCCCCTTCCACCGTCATTTTCTCTCTACCCACCCTTGCCTCCTTTTCTGCGCAGCTCTCGATTCCCCCCTCTCTTTCGCACCCTCCATGTCATATTCCGCTCCAGGAGTTCCATCATAGCTCCTCACTGTCGCTGGGAGGATGTTTTCTCCTCCGCTCGCCCCTTCCACCGTCATTTTCTCTCTACCCACCCTTGCCTCCTTCTCCGCGCAGCTCTCGATTCCCCCCTCTCTTTCGCACCCTCCATGTCATATTCCGCTCCAGGAGCTCCATCATAGCTCCTCGCTGTCGCTGGGAGGATGTTTTCTCCTCCGCTCGCCCCTTCCACCGTCATTTTCTCTCTACCCACCCTTGCCTCCTTTTCCGCGCAGCTCTCGATTCCCCCCTCTCTTTCGCACCCTCCATGTCATATTCCGCTCCAGGAGTTCCATCATAGCTCCTCACTGTCGCTGGGAGGATGTTTTCTCCTCCGCTCGCCCCTTCCACCGTCATTTTCTCTCTACCCACCCTTGCCTCCTTTTCCGCGCAGCTCTCAATTCCCCCCTCTCTTTCGCACCCTCCATGTCATATTCCGCTCCAGGAGCTCTATCATAGCTCCTTGCTGTCGCTGGGAGGATGTTTTCTCCTCCGCTCGCCCCTTCCACCGTCATTTTCTCTCTACCCACCCTTGCCTCCTTTTCCGCGCAGCTCTCGATTCCCCCCTCTCTTTCGCACCCTCCATGTCATATTCCGCTCCAGGAGTTCCATCATAGCTCCTCACTGTCACTGGGAGGATGTTTTCTCCTCCGCTCGCCCCTTCCACCGTCATTTTCTCTCTACCCACCCTTGCCTCCTTCTCCGCGCAGCTCTCGATTCCCCCCTCTCTTTCGCACCCTCCATGTCATATTCTGCTCCAGGAGCCCCATCATAGCTCCTCGCTGTCGCTGGGAGGATGTTTTCTCCTCCGCTCGCCCCTTCCACCGTCATTTTCTCTCTACCCACCCTTGCCTCCTTCTCCGCGCAGCTCTCGATTCCCCCCTCTCTTTCGCACCCTCCATGTCATATTCCGCTCCAGGAGCTCCATCATAGCTCCTTGCTGTCGCTGGGAGGATGTTTTCTCCTCCGCTCGCCCCTTCCACCATCATTTTCTCTCTACCCACCCTTGCCTCCTTCTCCGCGCAGCTCTCGATTCCCCCCTCTCTTTCGCACCCTCCATGTCATATTCCGCTCCAGGAGCTCCATCATAGCTCCTCGCTGTCGCTGGGAGGATGTTTTCTCCTCCGCTCGCCCCTTCCACCGTCATTTTCTCTCTACCCACCCTTGCCTCCTTTTCCGCGCAGCTCTCGATTCCCCCCTCTCTTTCGCACCCTCCATGTCATATTCCGCTCCAGGAGCTCCATCATAGCTCCTCGCTGTCGCTGGGAGGATGTTTTCTCCTCCGCTCGCCCCTTCCACCGTCATTTTCTTTCTACCCACCCTTGCCTCCTTTTCCACGCAGCTCTTGATTCCCCCCTCTCTTTCGCACCCTCCATGTCATATTCCGCTCCAGGAGCTCCATCATAGCTCCTCGCTGTTGCTGGGAGGATGTTTTCTCCTCCGCTCGCCCCTTCCACCGTCATTTTCTCTCTACCCACCCTTGCCTCCTTCTCCGCACAGCTCTCGATTCCCCCCTCTCTTTCGCACCCTCCATGTCATATTCCGCTCCAGGAGCTCCATCATAGCTCCTCGCTGTCGCTGGGAGGATGTTTTCTCCTCTTCTCGCCCCTTCCACCGTCATTTTCTCTCTACCCACCCTTTCCTCCTTTTCCGCGCAGCTCTCGATTCCCCCCTCTCTTTCGCACCCTCCATGTCATATTCCGCTCCAGGAGCTCCATCATAGCTCCTCGCTGTCGCTGGGAGGATGTTTTCTCCTCCGCTCGCCCCTTCCACCGTCATTTTCTTTCTACCCACCCTTGCCTCCTTTTCCACGCAGCTCTCGATTCCCCCCTCTCTTTCGCACCCTCCATGTCATATTCCGCTCCAGGAGCTCCATCATAGCTCCTCGCTGTTGCTGGGAGGATGTTTTCTCCTCCGCTCGCCCCTTCCATCGTCATTTTCTCTCTACCCACCCTTGCCTCCTTCTCCGCACAGCTCTCGATTCCCCCCTCTCTTTCGCACCCTCCATGTCATATTCCGCTCCAGGAGCTCCATCATAGCTCCTCGCTGTCGCTGGGAGGATGTTTTCTCCTCCGCTCGCCCCTTCCACCGTCATTTTCTCTCTACCCACCCTTGCCTCCTTTTCCGCGCAGCTCTCGATTCCCCCCTCTCTTTCACACCCTCCATGTCATATTCCGCTCCAGGAGTTCCATCATAGCTCCTCACTGTCGCTGGGAGGATGTTTTCTCCTCTGCTCGCCCCTTCCACTGTCATTTTCTCTCTACCCACCCTTTCCTCCTTTTCCGCGCAGCTCTCGATTCCCCCCTCTCTTTCGCACCCTCCATGTCATATTCCGCTCCAGGAGCTCCATCATAGCTCCTCGCTGTCGCTGGGAGGATGTTTTCTCCTCCGCTCGCCCCTTCCACCGTCATTTTCTCTCTATCCACCCTTGCCTCCTTTTCCGCGCAGCTCTCGATTCCCGCCTCTCTTTCGCACCCTCCATGTCATATTCCGCTCCAGGAGTTCCATCATAGCTCCTCACTGTCGCTGGGAGGATGTTTTCTCCTCCGCTCGCCCCTTCCACCGTCATTTTCTCTCTACCCACCCTTGCCTCCTTCTCCGCGCAGCTCTCGATTCCCCCCTCTCTTTCGCACCCTCCATGTCATATTCCGCTCCAGGAGCTCCATCATAGCTCCTCGCTGTCGCTGGGAGGATGTTTTCTCCTCCGCTCGCCCCTTCCACCGTCATTTTCTCTCTACCCACCCTTGCCTCCTTTTCCGCGCAGCTCTCAATTCCCCCCTCTCTTTCGCACCCTCCATGTCATATTCCGCTCCAGGAGCTCTATCATAGCTCCTTGCTGTCGCTGGGAGGATGTTTTCTCCTCCGCTCGCCCCTTCCACCGTCATTTTCTCTCTACCCACCCTTGCCTCCTTTTCCGCACAGCTCTCGATTCCCCCCTCTCTTTCGCACCCTCCATGTCATATTCCGCTCCAGGAGTTCCATCATAGCTCCTCACTGTCACTGGGAGGATGTTTTCTCCTCCGCTCGCCCCTTCCACCGTCATTTTCTCTCTACCCACCCTTGCCTCCTTTTCCGCGCAGCTCTCGATTCCCCCCTCTCTTTCGCACCCTCCATGTCATATTCCGCTCCAGGAGCTCCATCATAGCTCCTCGCTGTTGCTGGGAGGATGTTTTCTCCTCCGCTCGCCCCTTCCACCGTCATTTTCTCTCTACCCACCCTTGCCTCCTTCTCCGCACAGCTCTCGATTCCCCCCTCTCTTTCGCACCCTCCATGTCATATTCCGCTCCAGGAGCTCCATCATAGCTCCTCGCTGTCGCTGGGAGGATGTTTTCTCCTCTGCTCGCCCCTTCCACCGTCATTTTCTCTCTACCCACCCTTTCCTCCTTTTCCGCGCAGCTCTCGATTCCCCCCTCTCTTTCGCACCCTCCATGTCATATTCCGCTCCAGGAGCTCCATCATAGCTCCTCGCTGTCGCTGGGAGGATGTTTTCTCCTCCGCTCGCCCCTTCCACCGTCATTTTCTTTCTACCCACCCTTGCCTCCTTTTCCACGCAGCTCTCGATTCCCCCCTCTCTTTCGCACCCTCCATGTCATATTCCGCTCCAGGAGCTCCATCATAGCTCCTCGCTGTTGCTGGGAGGATGTTTTCTCCTCCGCTCGCCCCTTCCACCGTCATTTTCTCTCTACCCACCCTTGCCTCCTTCTCCGCACAGCTCTCGATTCCCCCCTCTCTTTCGCACCCTCCATGTCATATTCCGCTCCAGGAGCTCCATCATAGCTCCTCGCTGTCGCTGGGAGGATGTTTTCTCCTCCGCTCGCCCCTTCCACCGTCATTTTCTCTCTACCCACCCTTGCCTCCTTTTCCGCGCAGCTCTCGATTCCCCCCTCTCTTTCGCACCCTCCATGTCATATTCCGCTCCAGGAGTTCCATCATAGCTCCTCACTGTCGCTGGGAGGATGTTTTCTCCTCCGCTCGCCCCTTCCACCGTCATTTTCTCTCTACCCACCCTTTCCTCCTTTTCCGTGCAGCTCTCGATTCCCCCCTCTCTTTCGCACCCTCCATGTCATATTCCGCTCCAGGAGCTCCATCATAGCTCCTCGCTGTCGCTGGGAGGATGTTTTCTCCTCCGCTCGCCCCTTCCACCGTCATTTTCTCTCTACCCACCCTTGCCTCCTTTTCCGCGCAGCTCTCGATTCCCCCCTCTCTTTCGCACCCTCCATGTCATATTCCGCTCCAGGAGCTCCATCATAGCTCCTCGCTGTCGCTGGGAGGATGTTTTCTCCTCCGCTCGCCCCTTCCACCGTCATTTTCTCTCTACCCACCCTTGCCTCCTTCTCCGCGCAGCTCTCAATTCCCCCCTCTCTTTCGCACCCTCCATGTCATATTCCGCTCCAGGAGCTCCATCATAGCTCCTCGCTGTCGCTGGGAGGATGTTTTCTCCTCCGCTCGCCCCTTCCACCGTCATTTTCTCTCTACCCACCCTTGCCTCCTTCTCCGCGCAGCTCTCGATTCCCCCCTCTCTTTCGAACCCTCCATGTCATATTCCGCTCCAGGAGCTCCATCATAGCTCCTCGCTGTCGCTGGGAGGATGTTTTCTCCTCTGCTCGCCCCTTCCACCGTCATTTTCTCTCTACCCACCCTTTCCTCCTTTTCCGCGCAGCTCTCGATTCCCCCCTCTCTTTCGCACCCTCCATGTCATATTCCGCTCCAGGAGCTCCATCATAGCTCCTCGCTGTCGCTGGGAGGATGTTTTCTCCTCCGCTCGCCCCTTCCACTGTCATTTTCTTTCTACCCACCCTTGCCTCCTTTTCCACGCAGCTCTCGATTCCCCCCTCTCTTTCGCACCCTCCATGTCATATTCCGCTCCAGGAGCTCCATCATAGCTCCTCGCTGTCGCTGGGAGGATGTTTTCTCCTCTGCTCGCCCCTTCCACCGTCATTTTCTCTCTACCCACCCTTTCCTCCTTTTCCGCGCAGCTCTCGATTCCCCCCTCTCTTTCGCACCCTCCATGTCATATTCCGCTCCAGGAGCTCCATCATAGCTCCTCGCTGTCGCTGGGAGGATGTTTTCTCCTCCGCTCGCCCCTTCCACCGTCATTTTCTCTCTACCCACCCTTGCCTCCTTTTCCGCGCAGCTCTCGATTCCCCCCTCTCTTTCGCACCCTCCATGTCATATTCCGCTCCAGCAGCTCCATCATAGCTCCTCGCTGTCGCTGGGATAATGTTTTCTCCTCCGCTCGCCCCTTCCACCGTCATTTTCTCTCTACCCACCCTTGCCTCCTTCTCCGCGCAGCTCTCGATTCCCTCCTCTCTCTCGCACCCTCCATATTACATCTAGCTCCAGGAGCTCCATCATAGCTCCTCGCTGTCGCTGGGAGGATGTTTTCTCCTCCGCTCGCCCCTTCCACCGTCATTTTCTCTCTACCCACCCTTGCCTCCTTTTCCGCGCAGCTCTCGATTCCCCCCTCTCTTTCGCACCCTCAATGTCATATTCCGCTCCAGGAGTTCCATCATAGCTCCTCACTGTCGCTGGGAGGATGTTTTCTCCTCCGCTCGCCCCTTCCACCGTCATTTTCTCTCTACCCACCCTTGCCTCCTTTTCCGCGCAGCTCTCGATTCCCCCCTCTCTTTCGCACCCTCCATGTCATATTCCGCTCCAGGAGTTCCATCATAGCTCCTCACTGTCGCTGGGAGGAAGTTTTCTCCTCCGCTCGCCCCTTCCACCGTCATTTTCTCTCTACCCACCCTTGCCTCCTTTTCCGCGCAGCTCTCGATTCCCCCCTCTCTTTCGCACCCTCCATGTCATATTCCGCTCCAGGAGCTCCATCATAGCTCCTTGCTGTCGCTGGGAGGATGTTTTCTCCTCCGCTCGCCCCTTCCACCGTCATTTTCTCTCTACCCACCCTTGCCTCCTTTTCCGCGCAGCTCTCGATTCCCCCCTCTCTTTCGCACCCTCCATGTCATATTCCGCTCCAGGAGTTCCATCATAGCTCCTCACTGTCGCTGGGAGGATGTTTTCTCCTCCGCTCGCCCCTTCCACCATCATTTTCTCTCTACCCACCCTTGCCTCCTTTTCCGCGCAGCTCTCGATTCCCTCCTCTCTTTCGCACCCTCCATGTCATATTCCGCTCCAGGAGTTCCATCATAGCTCCTCACTGTCGCTGGGAGGATGTTTTCTCCTCCGCTCGCCCCTTCCACCGTCATTTTCTCTCTACCCACCCTTGCCTCCTTTTCCGCGCAGCTCTCGATTCCCCCCTCTCTTTCGCACCCTCCATGTCATATTCCGCTCCAGGAGCTCCATCATAGCTCCTTGCTGTCGCTGGGAGGATGTTTTCTCCTCCGCTCGCCCCTTCCACCGTCATTTTCTCTCTACCCACCCTTGCCTCCTTTTCCGCGCAGCTCTCGATTCCCCCCTCTCTTTCGCACCCTCCATGTCATATTCCGCTCCAAGAGTTCCATCATAGCTCCTCACTGTCGCTGGGAGGATGTTTTCTCCTCCGCTCGCCCCTTCCACCGTCATTTTCTCTCTACCCACCCTTGCCTCCTTCTCCGCGCAGCTCTCGATTCCCCCCTCTCTTTCGCACCCTCCATGTCATATTCCGCTCCAGGAGCTCCATCATAGCTAATCGCTGTCGCTGGGAGGATGTTTTCTCCTCCGCTCGCCCCTTCCACCGTCATTTTCTCTCTACCCACCCTTGCCTCCTTTTCCGCGCAGCTCTCGATTCCCCCCTCTCTTTCGCACCCTCCATGTCATATTCCGCTCCAGGAGTTCCATCATAGCTCCTCACTGTCGCTGGGAGGATGTTTTCTCCTCCGCTCGCCCCTTCCACCGTCATTTTCTCTCTACCCACCCTTGCCTCCTTTTCCGCGCAGCTCTCGATTCCCCCCTCTCTTTCGCACCCTCCATGTCATATTCCGCTCCAGGAGTTCCATCATAGCTCCTCACTGTCGCTGGGAGGATGTTTTCTCCTCCGCTCGCCCCTTCCACCATCATTTTCTCTCTACCCACCCTTGCCTCCTTCTCCGCGCAGCTCTCGATTCCCCCCTCTCTTTCGCACCCTCCATGTCATATTCCGCTCCAGGAGCTCCATCATAGCTCCTTGCTGTCGCTGGGAGGATGTTTTCTCCTCCGCTCGCCCCTTCCACCGTCATTTTCTCTCTACCCTCCCTTGCCTCCTTTTCCGCGCAGCTCTCGATTCCCCCCTCTCTTTCGCACCCTCCATGTCATATTCCGCTCCAGGAGTTCCATCATAGCTCCTCGCTGTCGCTGGGAGGATGTTTTCTCCTCCGCTCGCCCCTTCCACCATCATTTTCTCTCTACCCACCCTTGCCTCCTTTTCCGCGCAGCTCTCGATTCCCCCCTCTCTTTCGCACCCTCCATGTCATATTCCGCTCCAGGAGCTCCATCATAGCTCCTTGCTGTCGCTGGGAGGATGTTTTCTCCTCCGCTCGCCCCTTCCACCGTCATTTTCTCTCTACCCACCCTTGCCTCCTTTTCCGCGCAGCTCTCGATTCCCCCCTCTCTTTCGCACCCTCCATGTCATATTCCGCTCCAGGAGTTCCATCATAGCTCCTCACTGTCGCTGGGAGGATGTTTTCTCCTCCGCTCGCCCCTTCCACCGTCATTTTCTCTCTACCCACCCTTGCCTCCTTCTCCGCGCAGCTCTCGATTCCCCCCTCTCTTTCGCACCCTCCATGTCATATTCCGCTCCAGGAGCTCCATCATAGCTAATCGCTGTCGCTGGGAGGATGTTTTCTCCTCCGCTCGCCCCTTCCACCGTCATTTTCTCTCTACCCACCCTTGCCTCCTTTTCCGCGCAGCTCTCGATTCCCCCCTCTCTTTCGCACCCTCCATGTCATATTCCGCTCCAGGAGTTCCATCATAGCTCCTCACTGTCGCTGGGAGGATGTTTTCTCCTCCGCTCGCCCCTTCCACCGTCATTTTCTCTCTACCCACCCTTGCCTCCTTTTCCGCGCAGCTCTCGATTCCCCCCTCTCTTTCGCACCCTCCATGTCATATTCCGCTCCAGGAGTTCCATCATAGCTCCTCACTGTCGCTGGGAGGATGTTTTCTCCTCCGCTCGCCCCTTCCACCTTCATTTTCTCTCTACCCACCCTTGCCTCCTTCTCCGCGCAGCTCTCGATTCCCCCCTCTCTTTCGCACCCTCCATGTCATATTCCGCTCCAGGAGCTCCATCATAGCTCCTCGCTGTCGCTGGGAGGATGTTTTCTCCTCCGCTCGCCCCTTCCACCGTCATTTTCTCTCTACCCACCCTTGCCTCCTTTTCCGCGCAGCTCTCGATTCCCCCCTCTCTTTCGCACCCTCCATGTCATATTCCGCTCCAGGAGTTCCATCATAGCTCCTCACTGTCGCTGGGAGGATGTTTTCTCCTCCGCTCGCCTCTTCCACCGTCATTTTCTCTCTACCCACCCTTGCCTCCTTTTCCGCGCAGCTCTCGATTCCCCCCTCTCTTTCGCACCCTCCATGTCATATTCCGCTCCAGGAGTTCCATCATAGCTCCTCACTGTCGCTGGGAGGATGTTTTCTCCTCCGCTCGCCCCTTCCACCGTCATTTTCTCTCTACCCACCCTTGCCTCCTTCTCCGCGCAGCTCTCGATTCCCCCCTCTCTTTCGCACCCTCCATGTCATATTCCGCTCCAGGAGCTCCATCATAGCTCCTCGCTGTCGCTGGGAGGATGTTTTCTCCTCCGCTCGCCACTTCCACCGTCATTTTCTCTCTACCCACCCTTGCCTCCTTTTCCGCGCAGCTCTCGATTCCCCCCTCTCTTTCGCACCCTCCATGTCATATTCCGCTCCAGGAGCTCCATCATAGCTCCTCGCTGTCGCTGGGAGGATGTTTTCTCCTCCGCTCGCCCCTTCCACCGTCATTTTCTCTCTACCCACCCTTGCCTCCTTTTCCGCGCAGCTCTCGATTCCCCCCTCTCTTTCGCACCCTCCATGTCATATTCCGCTCCAGGAGTTCCATCATAGCTCCTCACTGTCGCTGGGAGGATGTTTTCTCCTCCGCTCGCCCCTTCCACCGTCATTTTCTCTCTACCCACCCTTGCCTCCTTTTCCGCGCAGCTCTCGATTCCCCCCTCTCTTTCGCACCCTCCATGTCATATTCCGCTCCAGGAGTTCCATCATAGCTCCTCACTGTCGCTGGGAGGATGTTTTCTCCTCCGCTCGCCCCTTCCACCTTCATTTTCTCTCTACCCACCCTTGCCTCCTTCTCCGCGCAGCTCTCGATTCCCCCCTCTCTTTCGCACCCTCCATGTCATATTCCGCTCCAGGAGCTCCATCATAGCTCCTCGCTGTCGCTGGGAGGATGTTTTCTCCTCCGCTCGCCCCTTCCACCGTCATTTTCTCTCTACCCACCCTTGCCTCCTTTTCCGCGCAGCTCTCGATTCCCCCCTCTCTTTCGCACCCTCCATGTCATATTCCGCTCCAGGAGTTCCATCATAGCTCCTCACTGTCGCTGGGAGGATGTTTTCTCCTCCGCTCGCCTCTTCCACCGTCATTTTCTCTCTACCCACCCTTGCCTCCTTTTCCGCGCAGCTCTCGATTCCCCCCTCTCTTTCGCACCCTCCATGTCATATTCCGCTCCAGGAGTTCCATCATAGCTCCTCACTGTCGCTGGGAGGATGTTTTCTCCTCCGCTCGCCCCTTCCACCGTCATTTTCTCTCTACCCACCCTTGCCTCCTTCTCCGCGCAGCTCTCGATTCCCCCCTCTCTTTCGCACCCTCCATGTCATATTCCGCTCCAGGAGCTCCATCATAGCTCCTCGCTGTCGCTGGGAGGATGTTTTCTCCTCCGCTCGCCACTTCCACCGTCATTTTCTCTCTACCCACCCTTGCCTCCTTTTCCGCGCAGCTCTCGATTCCCCCCTCTCTTTCGCACCCTCCATGTCATATTCCGCTCCAGGAGCTCCATCATAGCTCCTCGCTGTCGCTGGGAGGATGTTTTCTCCTCCGCTCGCCCCTTCCACCGTCATTTTCTCTCTACCCACCCTTGCCTCCTTTTCCGCGCAGCTCTCGATTCCCCCCTCTCTTTCGCACCCTCAATGTCATATTCCGCTCCAGGAGTTCCATCATAGCTCCTCACTGTCGCTGGGAGGATGTTTTCTCCTCCGCTCGCCCCTTCCACCGTCATTTTCTCTCTACCCACCCTTGCCTCCTTTTCCGCGCAGCTCTCGATTCCCCCCTCTCTTTCGCACCCTCCATGTCATATTCCGCTCCAGGAGTTCCATCATAGCTCCTCACTGTCGCTGGGAGGATGTTTTCTCCTCCGCTCGCCCCTTCCACCTTCATTTTCTCTCTACCCACCCTTGCCTCCTTCTCCGCGCAGCTCTCGATTCCCCCCTCTCTTTCGCACCCTCCATGTCATATTCCGCTCCAGGAGCTCCATCATAGCTCCTCGCTGTCGCTGGGAGGATGTTTTCTCCTCCGCTCGCCCCTTCCACCGTCATTTTCTCTCTACCCACCCTTGCCTCCTTTTCCGCGCAGCTCTCGATTCCCCCCTCTCTTTCGCACCCTCCATGTCATATTCCGCTCCAGGAGTTCCATCATAGCTCCTCACTGTCGCTGGGAGGATGTTTTCTCCTCCGCTCGCCTCTTCCACCGTCATTTTCTCTCTACCCACCCTTGCCTCCTTTTCCGCGCAGCTCTCGATTCCCCCCTCTCTTTCGCACCCTCCATGTCATATTCCGCTCCAGGAGTTCCATCATAGCTCCTCACTGTCGCTGGGAGGGTGTTTTCTCCTCCGCTCGCCCCTTCCACCGTCATTTTCTCTCTACCCACCCTTGCCTCCTTCTCCGCGCAGCTCTCGATTCCCCCCTCTCTTTCGCACCCTCCATGTCATATTCCGCTCCAGGAGCTCCATCATAGCTCCTCGCTGTCGCTGGGAGGATGTTTTCTCCTCCGCTCGCCACTTCCACCGTCATTTTCTCTCTACCCACCCTTGCCTCCTTTTCCGCGCAGCTCTCGATTCCCCCCTCTCTTTCGCACCCTCCATGTCATATTCCGCTCCAGGAGCTCCATCATAGCTCCTCGCTGTCGCTGGGAGGATGTTTTCTCCTCCGCTCGCCCCTTCCACCGTCATTTTCTCTCTACCCACCCTTGCCTCCTTTTCCGCGCAGCTCTCGATTCCCCCCTCTCTTTCGCACCCTCAATGTCATATTCCGCTCCAGGAGTTCCATCATAGCTCCTCACTGTCGCTGGGAGGATGTTTTCTCCTCCGCTCGCCCCTTCCACCGTCATTTTCTCTCTACCCACCCTTGCCTCCTTTTCCGCGCAGCTCTCGATTCCCCCCTCTCTTTCGCACCCTCCATGTCATATTCCGCTCCAGGAGTTCCATCATAGCTCCTCACTGTCGCTGGGAGGAAGTTTTCTCCTCCGCTCGCCCCTTCCACCGTCATTTTCTCTCTACCCACCCTTGCCTCCTTTTCCGCGCAGCTCTCGATTCCCCCCTCTCTTTCGCACCCTCCATGTCATATTCCGCTCCAGGAGCTCCATCATAGCTCCTTGCTGTCGCTGGGAGGATGTTTTCTCCTCCGCTCGCCCCTTCCACCGTCATTTTCTCTCTACCCACCCTTGCCTCCTTTTCCGCGCAGCTCTCGATTCCCCCCTCTCTTTCGCACCCTCCATGTCATATTCCGCTCCAGGAGCTCCATCATAGCTCCTCGCTGTCGCTGGGAGGATGTTTTCTCCTCCGCTCGCCCCTTCCACCGTCATTTTCTCTCTACCCACCCTTGCCTCCTTTTCCGCGCAGCTCTCGATTCCCCCCTCTCTTTCGCACCCTCAATGTCATATTCCGCTCCAGGAGTTCCATCATAGCTCCTCACTGTCGCTGGGAGGATGTTTTCTCCTCCGCTCGCCCCTTCCACCGTCATTTTCTCTCTACCCACCCTTGCCTCCTTTTCCGCGCAGCTCTCGATTCCCCCCTCTCTTTCGCACCCTCCATGTCATATTCCGCTCCAGGAGCTCCATCATAGCTCCTTGCTGTCGCTGGGAGGATGTTTTCTCCTCCGCTCGCCCCTTCCACCGTCATTTTCTCTCTACCCACCCTTGCCTCCTTTTCCGCGCAGCTCTCGATTCCCCCCTCTCTTTCGCACCCTCCATGTCATATTCCGCTCCAGGAGTTCCATCATAGCTCCTCACTGTCGCTGGGAGGATGTTTTCTCCTCCGCTCGCCCCTTCCACCATCATTTTCTCTCTACCCACCCTTGCCTCCTTTTCCGCGCAGCTCTCGATTCCCCCCTCTCTTTCGCACCCTCCATGTCATATTCTGCTCCAGGAGTTCCATCATAGCTCCTCACTGTCGCTGGGAGGAAGTTTTCTCCTCCGCTCGCCCCTTCCACCGTCATTTTCTCTCTACCCACCCTTGCCTCCTTTTCCGCGCAGCTCTCGATTCCCCCCTCTCTTTCGCACCCTCCATGTCATATTCCGCTCCAGGAGCTCCATCATAGCTCCTCACTGTCGCTGGGAGGATGTTTTCTCCTCCGCTCGCCCCTTCCACCATCATTTTCTCTCTACCCACCCTTGCCTCCTTCTCCGCGCAGCTCTCGATTCCCCCCTCTCTTTCGCACCCTCCATGTCATATTCCGCTCCAGGAGCTCCATCATAGCTAATCGCTGTCGCTGGGAGGATGTTTTCTCCTCCGCTCGCCCCTTCCACCGTCATTTTCTCTCTACCCACCCTTGCCTCCTTTTCCGCGCAGCTCTCGATTCCCCCCTCTCTTTCGCACCCTCCATGTCATATTCCGCTCCAGGAGTTCCATCATAGCTCCTCACTGTCGCTGGGAGGATGTTTTCTCCTCCGCTCGCCCCTTCCACCGTCATTTTCTCTCTACCCACCCTTGCCTCCTTTTCCGCGCAGCTCTCGATTCCCCCCTCTTTCGCACCCTCCATGTCATATTCCGCTCCAGGAGCTCCACCATAGCTCCTTGCTGTCGCTGGGAGGATGTTTTCTCCTCCGCTCGCCCCTTCCACCGTCATTTTCTCTCTACCCACCCTTGCCTCCTTTTCCGCGCAGCTCTCGATTCCCCCCTCTCTTTCGCACCCTCCATGTCATATTCCGCTCCAGGAGTTCCATCATAGCTCCTCACTGTCGCTGGGAGGATGTTTTCTCCTCCGCTCGCCCCTTCCACCGTCATTTTCTCTCTACCCACCCTTGCCTCCTTTTCCGCGCAGCTCTCGATTCCCCCCTCTCTTTCGCACCCTCCATGTCATATTCCGCTCCAGGAGTTCCATCATAGCTCCTCACTGTCGCTGGGAGGATGTTTTCTCCTCCGCTCGCCCCTTCCACCGTCATTTTCTCTCTACCCACCCTTGCCTCCTTTTCCGCGCAGCTCTCGATTCCCCCCTCTCTTTCGCACCCTCTATGTCATATTCCGCTCCAGGAGTTCCATCATAGCTCCTCACTGTCGCTGGGAGGATGTTTTCTCCTCCGCTCGCCCCTTCCACTGTCATTTTCTCTCTACCCACCCTTGCCTCCTTTTCCGCGCAGCTCTCGATTCCACCCTCTCTTTCGCACCCTCCATGTCATATTCCGCTCCAGGAGCTCCATCATAGCTCCTTGCTGTCGCTGGGAGGATGTTTTCTCCTCCGCTCGCCCCTTCCACCGTCATTTTCTCTCTACCCACCCTTGCCTCCTTTTCCGCGCAGCTCTCGATTCCCCCCTCTCTTTCGCACCCTCCATGTCATATTCCGCTCCAGGAGTTCCATCATAGCTCCTCACTGTCGCTGGGAGGAAGTTTTCTCCTCCGCTCGCCCCTTCCACCTTCATTTTCTCTCTACCCACCCTTGCCTCCTTTTCCGCGCAGCTCTCGATTCCCCCCTCTCTTTCGCACCCTCCATGTCATATTCCGCTCCAGGAGCTCCATCATAGCTCCTTGCTGTCGCTGGGAGGATGTTTTCTCCTCCGCTCGCCCCTTCCACCGTCATTTTCTCTCTACCCACCCTTGCCTCCTTTTCCGCGCCGCTCTCGATTCCCCCCTCTCTTTCGCACCCTCCATGTCATATTCCGCTCCAGGAGTTCCATCATAGCTCCTCACTGTCGCTGGGAGGATGTTTTCTCCTCCGCTCGCCCCTTCCACCGCCATTTTCTCTCTACCCACCCTTGCCTCCTTCTCCGCGCAGCTCTCGATTCCCCCCTCTCTTTCGCACCCTCCATGTCATATTCCGCTCCAGGAGCTCCATCATAGCTCCTCGCTGTCGCTGGGAGGATGTTTTCTCCTCCGCTCGCCCCTTCCACCGTCATTTTTTTTCTACCCACCCTTTCCTCCTTTTCCGCGCAGCTCTCGATTCCCCCCTCTCTTTCGCACCCTCCATGTCATATTCCGCTCCAGGAGCTCCATCATAGCTCCTTGCTGTCGCTGGGAGGATGTTTTCTCCTCCGCTCGCCCCTTCCACCGTCATTTTCTCTCTACCCACCCTTGCCTCCTTTTCCGCGCAGCTCTCGATTCCCCCCTCTCTTTCGCACCCTCCATGTCATATTCCGCTCCAGGAGTTCCATCATAGCTCCTCACTGTCGCTGGGAGGATGTTTTCTCCTCCGCTCGCCCCTTCCACCGTCATTTTATCTCTACCCACCCTTGCCTCCTTTTCCGCGCAGCTCTCGATTCCCCCCTCTCTTTCGCACCCTCCATGTCATATTCCGCTCCAGGAGCTCCATCATAGCTCCTCGCTGTCGCTGGGAGGATGTTTTCTCCTCCGCTCGCCCCTTCCACCGTCATTTTCTCTCTACCCACCCTTTCCTCCTTTTCCACGCAGCTCTCGATTCCCCCCTCTCTTTCGCACCCTCCATGTCATATTCCGCTCCAGGAGCTCCATCATAGCTCCTCGCTGTCGCTGGGAGGATGTTTTCTCCTCCGCTCGCCCCTTCCACCGTCATTTTCTCTCTACCCACCCTTTCCTCCTTTTCCGCGCAGCTCTCGATTCCCCCCTCTCTTTCGCACCCTCCATGTCATATTCCGCTCCAGGAGCTCCATCATAGCTCCTCGCTGTCGCTGGGAGGATGTTTTCTCCTCCGCTCGCCCCTTCCACCGTCATTTTCTTTCTACCCACCCTTGCCTCCTTTTCCACGCAGCTCTCGATTCCCCCCTCTCTTTCGCACCCTCCATGTCATATTCCGCTCCAGGAGCTCCATCATAGCTCCTCGCTGTTGCTGGGAGGATGTTTTCTCCTCCGCTCGCCCCTTCCACCGTCATTTTCTCTCTACCCACCCTTGCCTCCTTCTCCGCACAGCTCTCGATTCCCCCCTCTCTTTCGCACCCTCCATGTCATATTCCGCTCCAGGAGCTCCATCATAGCTCCTCGCTGTCGCTGGGAGGATGTTTTCTCCTCCGCTCGCCCCTTCCACCGTCATTTTCTCTCTACCCACCCTTGCCTCCTTTTCCGCGCAGCTCTCGATTCCCCCCTCTCTTTCGCACCCTCCATGTCATATTCCGCTCCAGGAGCTCCATCATAGCTCCTCGCTGTCGCTGGGAGGATGTTTTCTCCTCCGCTCGCCCCTTCCACCGTCATTTTCTCTCTACCCACCCTTGCCTCCTTCTCCGCGCAGCTCTCAAATCCCCCCTCTCTTTCGCACCCTCCATGTCATATTCCGCTCCAGGAGCTCCATCATAGCTCCTCGCTGTCGCTGGGAGGATGTTTTCTCCTCCGCTCGCCCCTTCCACCGTCATTTTCTCTCTACCCACCCTTGCCTCCTTCTCCGCGCAGCTCTCAATTCCCCCCTCTCTTTCGCACCCTCCATGTCATATTCCGCTCCAGGAGCTCCATCATAGCTCCTCGCTGTCGCTGGGAGGATGTTTTCTCCTCCGCTCGCCCCTTCCACCGTCATTTTCTCTCTACCCACCCTTGCCTCCTTCTCCGCGCAGCTCTCGATTCCCCCCTCTCTTTCGAACCCTCCATGTCATATTCCGCTCCAGGAGCTCCATCATAGCTCCTCGCTGTCGCTGGGAGGATGTTTTCTCCTCTGCTCGCCCCTTCCACCGTCATTTTCTCTCTACCCACCCTTTCCTCCTTTTCCGCGCAGCTCTCGATTCCCCCCTCTCTTTCGCACCCTCCATGTCATATTCCGCTCCAGGAGCTCCATCATAGCTCCTCGCTGTCGATGGGAGGATGTTTTCTCCTCCGCTCGCCCCTTCCACCGTCATTTTCTTTCTACCCACCCTTGCCTCCTTTTCCACGCAGCTCTCGATTCCCCCCTCTCTTTCGCACCCTCCATGTCATATTCCGCTCCAGGAGCTCCATCATAGCTCCTCGCTGTTGCTGGGAGGATGTTTTCTCCTCCGCTCGCCCCTTCCACCGTCATTTTCTCTCTACCCACCCTTGCCTCCTTCTCCGCACAGCTCTCGATTCCCCCCTCTCTTTCGCACCCTCCATGTCATATTCCGCTCCAGGAGCTCCATCATAGCTCCTCGCTGTCGCTGGGAGGATGTTTTCTCCTCTGCTCGCCCCTTCCACCGTCATTTTCTCTCTACCCACCCTTTCCTCCTTTTCCGCGCAGCTCTCGATTCCCCCCTCTCTTGCGCACCCTCCATGTCATATTCCGCTCCAGGAGCTCCATCATAGCTCCTCGCTGTCGCTGGGAGGATGTTTTCTCCTCCGCTCGCCCCTTCCACCGTCATTTTCTCTCTACCCACCCTTGCCTCCTTTTCCGCGCAGCTCTCGATTCCCCCCTCTCTTTCGCACCCTCCATGTCATATTCCGCTCCAGGAGCTCCATCATAGCTCCTCGCTGTCGCTGGGAGGATGTTTTCTCCTCTGCTCGCCCCTTCCACCGTCATTTTCTCTCTACCCACCCTTTCCTCCTTTTCCGCGCAGCTCTCGATTCCCCCCTCTCTTTCGCACCCTCCATGTCATATTCCGCTCCAGGAGCTCCATCATAGCTCCTCGCTGTCGCTGGGAGGATGTTTTCTCCTCCGCTCGCCCCTTCCACCGTCTTTTTCTTTCTACCCACCCTTGCCTCCTTTTCCACGCAGCTCTCGATTCCCCCCTCTCTTTCGCACCCTCCATGTCATATCCCGCTCCAGGAGCTCCATCATAGCTCCTCGCTGTTGCTGGGAGGATGTTTTCTCCTCCGCTCGCCCCTTCCACCGTCATTTTCTCTCTACCCACCCTTGCCTCCTTCTCCGCACAGCTCTCGATTCCCCCCTCTCTTTCGCACCCTCCATGTCATATTCCGCTCCAGGAGCTCCATCATAGCTCCTCGCTGTCGCTGGGAGGAAGTTTTCTCCTCTGCTCGCCCCTTCCACCGTCATTTTCTCTCTACCCACCCTTTCCTCCTTTTCCGCGCAGCTCTCGATTCCCCCCTCTCTTGCGCACCCTCCATGTCATATTCCGCTCCAGGAGCTCCATCATAGCTCCTCGCTGTCGCTGGGAGGATGTTTTCTCCTCCGCTCGCCCCTTCCACCGTCATTTTCTCTCTACCCACCCTTGCCTCCTTTTCCGCGCAGCTCTCGATTCCCCCCTCTCTTTCGCACCCTCCATGTCATATTCCGCTCCAGGAGTTCCATCATAGCTCCTCACTGTCGCTGGGAGGATGTTTTCTCCTCCGCTCGCCCCTTCCACCGTCATTTTCTCTCTACCCACCCTTGCCTCCTTCTCCGCGCAGCTCTCGATTCCCCCCTCTCTTTCGCACCCTCCATGTCATATTCCGCTCCAGGAGCTCCATCATAGCTCCTCGCTGTCGCTGGGAGGATGTTTTCTCCTCCGCTCGCCCCTTCCACCGTCATTTTCTCTCTACCCACCCTTGCCTCCTTCTCCGCGCAGCTCTCGATTCCCTCCTCTCTCTCGCACCCTCCATATTACATCCAGCTCCAGGAGCTCCATCATACCTCTTCGCTGTCGCTGGGAGGATGTTTTCTCCTCCACTCGCCCCTTCCACCGCCATTTTCTCTCTACCCACCCTTGCCTCCTTCTCCGCGCTGCTCTCGATTCCCTCCTCTCTCTCGCACCCTCCATATTACATCCAGCTCCAGGAGCTCCATCATAGCTCCTCGCTGTCGCTGGGAGGATGTTTTCTCCTCCGCTCGCCCCTTCCACCGTCATTTTCTCTCTACCCACCCTTGCCTCCTTCTCCGCGCAGCTCTCGATTCCCCCCTCTCTTTCGCACCCTCCATGCCATATTTTCTCCTCTGCTCGCCCCTTCCACCGTCATTTTCTCTCTACCCACCCTTTCCTCCTTTTCCGCGCAGCTCTCGATTCCCCCCTCTCTTGCGCACCCTCCATGTCATATTCCGCTCCAGGAGCTCCATCATAGCTCCTCGCTGTCGCTGGGAGGATGTTTTCTCCTCCGCTCGCCCCTTCCACCGTCATTTTCTCTCTACCCACCCTTGCCTCCTTTTCCGCGCAGCTCTCGATTCCCCCCTCTCTTTCGCACCCTCCATGTCATATTCCGCTCCAGGAGTTCCATCATAGCTCCTCACTGTCGCTGGGAGGATGTTTTCTCCTCCGCTCGCCCCTTCCACCGTCATTTTCTCTCTACCCACCCTTGCCTCCTTCTCCGCGCAGCTCTCGATTCCCTCCTCTCTCTCGCAACCTCCATATTACATCCAGCTCCAGGAGCTCCATCATAGCTCCTCGCTGTCGCTGGGAGGATGTTTTCTCCTCTGCTCGCCGCTTCCGCCGTCATTTTCTCTCCACCCACCCTTGCCTCCTTCTCCGCGCCGCTCTCGATTCCCCCCTCTCTTTCGCACCCTCCATGCCATATTCTGCTCCAGGAGCTCCATCATAGCTCCTCGCTGTCACTGGGAGGATGTTTTCTCCTCCGCTCGCCCCTTCCACCGTCATTTTCTCTCTACCCACCCTTGCCTCCTTTTCCGCGCAGCTCTCGATTCCCTCCTCTCTCTCGCACCCTCCATATTACATCCAGCTCCAGGAGCTCCATCATAGCTCCTCGCTGTCGCTGGGAGGATGTTTTCTCCTCCGCTCGCCCCTTCCACCGTCATTTTCTCTCTACCCACCCTTGCCTCCTTCTCCGCGCAGCTCTCGATTCCCTCCTCTCTCTCGCAACCTCCATATTACATCCAGCTCCAGGAGCTCCATCATAGCTCCTCGCTGTCGCTGGGAGGATGTTTTCTCCTCTGCTCGCCGCTTCCGCCGTCATTTTCTCTCCACCCACCCTTGCCTCCTTCTCCGCGCCGCTCTCGATTCCCCCCTCTCTTTCGCACCCTCCATGCCATATTCTGCTCCAGGAGCTCCATCATAGCTCCTCGCTGTCACTGGGAGGATGTTTTCTCCTCCGCTCGCCCCTTCCACCGTCATTTTCTCTCTACCCACCCTTGCCTCCTTCTCCGCGCAGCTCTCGATTCCCCCCTCTCTTTCGCACCCTCCATGTCATATTCCGCTCCAGGAGCTCCATCATAGCTCCTCGCTGTCGCTGGGAGGATGTTTTCTCCTCCGCTCGCCCCTTCCACCGTCATTTTCTCTCTACCCACCCTTGCCTCCTTCTCCGCGCAGCTCTCGATTCCCCCCTCTCTTTCGCACCCTCCATGTCATATTCCGCTCCAGGAGCTCCATCATAGCTCCTCGCTGTCGCTGGGAGGATGTTTTCTCCTCCGCTCGCCCCTTCCACCGTCATTTTCTTTCTACCCACCCTTGCCTCCTTTTCCACGCAGCTCTCGATTCCCCCCTCTCTTTCGCACCCTCCATGTCATATTCCGCTCCAGGAGCTCCATCATAGCTCCTCGCTGTTGCTGGGAGGATGTTTTCTCCTCCGCTCGCCCCTTCCACCGTCATTTTCTCTCTACCCACCCTTGCCTCCTTCTCCGCGCAGCTCTCGATTCCCCCCTCTCTTTCGCACCCTCCATGTCATATTCCGCTCCAGGAGCTCCATCATAGCTCCTCGCTGTCGCTGGGAGGATGTTTTCTCCTCCGCTCGCCCCTTCCACCGTCATTTTCTTTCTACCCACCCTTGCCTCCTTTTCCACGCAGCTCTCGATTCCCCCCTCTCTTTCGCACCCTCCATGTCATATTCCGCTCCAGGAGCTCCATCATAGCTCCTCGCTGTTGCTGGGAGGATGTTTTCTCCTCCGCTCGCCCCTTCCACCGTCATTTTCTCTCTACCCACCCTTGCCTCCTTCTCCGCGCAGCTCTCGATTCCCCCCTCTCTTTCGCACCCTCCATGTCATATTCCGCTCCAGGAGCTCCATCATAGCTCCTCGCTGTCGCTGGGAGGATTTTTTTTCCTCTGCTCGCCCCTTCCACCGTCATTTTCTCTCTACCCACCCTTTCCTCCTTTTCCGCGCAGCTCTCGATTCCCCCCTCTCTTGCGCACCCTCCATGTCATATTCCGCTCCAGGAGCTCCATCATAGCTCCTCGCTGTCGCTGGGAGGATGTTTTCTCCTCCGCTCGCCCCTTCCACCGTCATTTTCTCTCTACCCACCCTTGCCTCCTTTTCCGCGCAGCTCTCGATTCCCCCCTCTCTTTCGCACCCTCCATGTCATATTCCGCTCCAGGAGTTCCATCATAGCTCCTCACTGTCGCTGGGAGGATGTTTTCTCCTCCACTCGCCCCTTCCACCGTCATTTTCTCTCTACCCACCCTTGCCTCCTTCTCCGCGCTGCTCTCGATTCCTTCCTCTCTCTCGCACCCTCCATATTACATCCAGCTCCAGGAGCTCCATCATAGCTCCGCTGTCGCTGGGAGGATGTTTTCTCCTCCGCTCGCCCCTTCCACCGTCATTTTCTCTCTACCCACCCTTGCCTCCTTCTCCGCGCAGCTCTCGATTCCCTCCTCTCTCTCGCACCCTCCATATTACATCCAGCTCCAGGAGCTCCATCATAGCTCCTCGCTGTCGCTGGGAGGATGTTTTCTCCTCTGCTCGCCGCTTCCGCCGTCATTTTCTCTCCACCCACCCTTGCCTCCTTCTCCGCGCCGCTCTCGATTCCCCCCTCTCTTTCGCACCCTCCATGTCATATTCTGCTCCAGGAGCTCCATCATAGCTCCTCGCTGTCGCTGGGAGGATGTTTTCTCCTCCGCTCGCCCCTTCCACCGTCATTTTCTCTCTACCCACCCTTGCCTCCTTCTCCGCGCAGCTCTCGATTCCCCCCTCTCTTTCGCACCCTCCATGTCATATTCCGCTCCAGGAGCTCCATCATAGCTCCTCGCTGTCGCTGGGAGGATGTTTTCTCCTCCGCTCGCCCCTTCCACCGTCATTTTCTCTCTACCCACCCTTTCCTCCTTTTCCGCGCAGCTCTCGATTCCCCCCTCTCTTTTGCACCCTCCATGTCATATTCCGCTCCAGGAGCTCCATCATAGCTCCTCGCTGTCGCTGGGAGGATGTTTTCTCCTCCGCTCGCCCCTTCCACCGTCATTTTCTCTCTACCCACCCTTGCCTCCTTTTCCGCGCAGCTCTCGATTCCCCCCTCTCTTTCGCACCCTCCATGTCATATTCCGCTCCAGGAGCTCCATCATAGCTCCTCGCTGTCGCTGGGAGGATGTTTTCTCCTCCGCTCGCCTCTTCCACCATCATTTTCTCTCTACCCACCCTTGCCTCCTTCTCCGCGCAGCTCTCAATTCCCCCCTCTCTTTCGCACCCTCCATGTCATATTCCGCTCCAGGAGCTCCATCATAGCTCCTCGCTGTCGCTGGGAGGATGTTTTCTCCTCCGCTCGCCCCTTCCACCGTCATTTTCTCTCTACCCACCCTTGCCTCCTTCTCCGCGCAGCTCTCGATTCCCCCCTCTCTTTCGAACCCTCCATGTCATATTCCGCTCCAGGAGCTCCATCATAGCTCCTCGCTGTCGCTGGGAGGATGTTTTCTCCTCTGCTCGCCCCTTCCACCGTCATTTTCTCTCTACCCACCCTTTCCTCCTTTTCCGCGCAGCTCTCGATTCCCCCCTCTCTTTCGCACCCTCCATGTCATAATCCGCTCCAGGAGCTCCATCATAGCTCCTCGCTGTCGCTGGGAGGATGTTTTCTCCTCCGCTCGCCCCTTCCACCGTCATTTTCTTTCTACCCACCCTTGCCTCCTTTTCCACGCAGCTCTCGATTCCCCCCTCTCTTTCGCACCCTCCATGTCATATTCCGCTCCAGGAGCTCCATCATAGCTCCTCGCTGTTGCTGGGAGGATGTTTTCTCCTCCGCTCGCCCCTTCCACCGTCATTTTCTCTCTACCCACCCTTGCCTCCTTCTCCGCACAGCTCTCGATTCCCCCCTCTCTTTCGCACCCTCCATGTCATATTCCGCTCCAGGAGCTCCATCATAGCTCCTCGCTGTCGCTGGGAGGATGTTTTCTCCTCTGCTCGCCCCTTCCACCGTCATTTTCTCTCTACCCACCCTTTCCTCCTTTTCCGCGCAGCTCTCGATTCCCCCCTCTCTTGCGCACCCTCCATGTCATATTCCGCTCCAGGAGCTCCATCATAGCTCCTCGCTGTCGCGGGGAGGATGTTTTCTCCTCCGCTCGCCCCTTCCACCGTCATTTTCTCTCTACCCACCCTTGCCTCCTTTTCCGCGCAGCTCTTGATTCCCCCCTCTCTTTCGCACCCTCCATGTCATATTCCGCTCCAGGAGTTCCATCATAGCTCCTCACTGTCGCTGGGAGGATGTTTTCTCCTCCGCTCGCCCCTTCCACCGTCATTTTCTCTCTACCCACCCTTGCCTCCTTCTCCGCGCAGCTCTCGATTCCCCCCTCTCTTTCGCACCCTCCATGTCATATTCCGCTCCAGGAGCTCCATCATAGCTCCTCGCTGTCGCTGGGAGGATTTTTTCTCCTCTGCTCGCCCCTTCCACCGTCATTTTCTCTCTACCCACCCTTGCCTCCTTTTCCGCGCAGCTCTCGATTCCCCCCTCTCTTGCGCACCCTCCATGTCATATTCCGCTCCAGGAGCTCCATCATAGCTCCTCGCTGTCGCTGGGAGGATGTTTTCTCCTCCGCTCGCCCCTTCCACCGTCATTTTCTCTCTACCCACCCTTGCCTCCTTTTCCGCGCAGCTCTCGATTCCCCCCTCTCTTTCGCACCCTCCATGTCATATTCCGCTCTAGGAGTTCCATCATAGCTCCTCACTGTCGCTGGGAGGATGTTTTCTCCTCCACTCGCCCCTTCCACCGTCATTTTCTCTCTACCCACCCTTGCCTCCTTCTCCGCGCTGCTCTCGATTCCCTCCTCTCTCTCGCACCCTCCATATTACATCCAGCTCCAGGAGCTCCATCATAGCTCCGCTGTCGCTGGGAGGATGTTTTCTCCTCTGCTCGCCCCTTCCACCGTCATTTTCTCTCTACCCACCCTTTCCTCCTTTTCCGCGCAGCTCTCGATTCCCCCCTCTCTTTCGCACCCTCCATGTCATATTCCGCTCCAGGAGCTCCATCATAGCTCCTCGCTGTCGCTGGGAGGATTTTTTCTCCTCTGCTCGCCCCTTCCACCGTCATTTTCTCTCTACCCACCCTTTCCTCCTTTTCCACGCAGCTCTCGATTCCCCCCTCTCTTGCGCACCCTCCATGTCATATTCCGCTCCAGGAGCTCCATCATAGCTCCTCGCTGTCGCTGGGAGGATGTTTTCTCCTCCGCTCGCCCCTTCCACCGTCATTTTCTCTCTACCCACCCTTGCCTCCTTTTCCGCGCAGCTCTCGATTCCCCCCTCTCTTTCGCACCCTCCATGTCATATTCCGCTCCAGGAGTTCCATCATAGCTCCTCACTGTCGCTGGGAGGATGTTTTCTCCTCCGCTCGCCCCTTCCACCGTCATTTTCTCTCTACCCACCCTTGCCTCCTTCTCCGCGCAGCTCTCGATTCCCCCCTCTCTTTCGCACCCTCCATGTCATATTCCGCTCCAGGAGCTCCATCATAGCTCCTCGCTGTCGCTGGGAGGATGTTTTCTCCTCCGCTCGCCCCTTCCACCGTCATTTTCTCTCTACCCACCCTTGCCTCCTTCTCCGCGCAGCTCTCGATTCCCTCCTCTCTCTCGCACCCTCCATATTACATCCAGCTCCAGGAGCTCCATCATACCTCTTCGCTGTCGCTGGGAGGATGTTTTCTCCTCCACTCGCCCCTTCCACCGTCATTTTCTCTCTACCCACCCTTGCCTCCTTCTCCGCGCTGCTCTCGATTCCCTCCTCTCTCTCGCACCCTCCATATTACATCCAGCTCCAGGAGCTCCATCATAGCTCCTCGCTGTCGCTGGGAGGATGTTTTCTCCTCCGCTCGCCCCTTCCACCGTCATTTTCTCTCTACCCACCCTTGCCTCCTTCTCCGCGCCGCTCTCGATTCCCCCCTCTCTTTCGCACCCTCCATGCCATATTTTCTCCTCTGCTCGCCCCTTCCACCGTCATTTTCTCTCTACCCACCCTTTCCTCCTTTTCCGCGCAGCTCTCGATTCCCCCCTCTCTTGCGCACCCTCCATGTCATATTCCGCTCCAGGAGCTCCATCATAGCTCCTCGCTGTCGCTGGGAGGATGTTTTCTCCTCCGCTCGCCCCTTCCACCGTCATTTTCTCTCTACCCACCCTTGCCTCCTTTTCCGCGCAGCTCTCGATTCCCCCCTCTCTTTCGCACCCTCCATGTCATATTCCGCTCCAGGAGTTCCATCATAGCTCCTCACTGTCGCTGGGAGGATGTTTTCTCCTCCGCTCGCCCCTTCCACCGTCATTTTCTCTCTACCCACCCTTGCCTCCTTCTCCGCGCAGCTCTCGATTCCCCCCTCTCTTTCGCACCCTCCATGTCATATTCCGCTCCAGGAGCTCCATCATAGCTCCTCGCTGTCGCTGGGAGGATGTTTTCTCCTCCGCTCGCCCCTTCCACCGTCATTTTCTCTCTACCCACCCTTGCCTCCTTCTCCGCGCAGCTCTCGATTCCCTCCTCTCTCTCGCACCCTCCATATTACATCCAGCTCCAGGAGCTCCATCATACCTCTTCGCTGTCGCTGGGAGGATGTTTTCTCCTCCACTCGCCCCTTCCACCGTCATTTTCTCTCTACCCACCCTTGCCTCCTTCTCCGCGCTGCTCTCGATTCCCTCCTCTCTCTCGCACCCTCCATATTACATCCAGCTCCAGGAGCTCCATCATAGCTCCTCGCTGTCGCTGGGAGGATGTTTTCTCCTCCGCTCGCCCCTTCCACCGTCATTTTCTCTCTACCCACCCTTGCCTCCTTCTCCGCGCAGCTCTCGATTCCCTCCTCTCTCTCGCAACCTCCATATTACATCCAGCTCCAGGAGCTCCATCATAGCTCCTCGCTGTCGCTGGGAGGATGTTTTCTCCTCTGCTCGCCGCTTCCGCCGTCATTTTCTCTCCACCCACCCTTGCCTCCTTCTCCGCGCCGCTCTCGATTCCCCCCTCTCTTTCGCACCCTCCATGCCATATTCTGCTCCAGGAGCTCCATCATAGCTCCTCGCTGTCACTGGGAGGATGTTTTCTCCTCCGCTCGCCCCTTCCACCGTCATTTTCTCTCTACCCACCCTTGCCTCCTTCTCCGCGCAGCTCTCGATTCCCCCCTCTCTTTCGCACCCTCCATGTCATATTCCGCTCCAGGAGCTCCATCATAGCTCCTCGCTGTCGCTGGGAGGATGTTTTCTCCTCCGCTCGCCCCTTCCACCGTCATTTTCTCTCTACCCACCCTTGCCTCCTTCTCCGCGCAGCTCTCGATTCCCCCCTCTCTTTCGCACCCTCCATGTCATATTCCGCTCCAGGAGCTCCATCATAGCTCCTCGCTGTCGCTGGGAGGATGTTTTCTCCTCCGCTCGCCCCTTCCACCGTCATTTTCTTTCTACCCACCCTTGCCTCCTTTTCCACGCAGCTCTCGATTCCCCCCTCTCTTTCGCACCCTCCATGTCATATTCCGCTCCAGGAGCTCCATCATAGCTCCTCGCTGTTGCTGGGAGGATGTTTTCTCCTCCGCTCGCCCCTTCCACCGTCATTTTCTCTCTACCCACCCTTGCCTCCTTCTCCGCGCAGCTCTCGATTCCCCCCTCTCTTTCGCACCCTCCATGTCATATTCCGCTCCAGGAGCTCCATCATAGCTCCTCGCTGTCGCTGGGAGGATGTTTTCTCCTCCGCTCGCCCCTTCCACCGTCATTTTCTTTCTACCCACCCTTGCCTCCTTTTCCACGCAGCTCTCGATTCCCCCCTCTCTTTCGCACCCTCCATGTCATATTCCGCTCCAGGAGCTCCATCATAGCTCCTCGCTGTTGCTGGGAGGATGTTTTCTCCTCCGCTCGCCCCTTCCACCGTCATTTTCTCTCTACCCACCCTTGCCTCCTTCTCCGCGCAGCTCTCGATTCCCCCCTCTCTTTCGCACCCTCCATGTCATATTCCGCTCCAGGAGCTCCATCATAGCTCCTCGCTGTCGCTGGGAGGATTTTTTCTCCTCTGCTCGCCCCTTCCACCGTCATTTTCTCTCTACCCACCCTTTCCTCCTTTTCCGCGCAGCTCTCGATTCCCCCCTCTCTTGCGCACCCTCCATGTCATATTCCGCTCCAGGAGCTCCATCATAGCTCCTCGCTGTCGCTGGGAGGATGTTTTCTCCTCCGCTCGCCCCTTCCACCGTCATTTTCTCTCTACCCACCCTTGCCTCCTTTTCCGCGCAGCTCTCGATTCCCCCCTCTCTTTCGCACCCTCCATGTCATATTCCGCTCCAGGAGTTCCATCATAGCTCCTCACTGTCGCTGGGAGGATGTTTTCTCCTCCACTCGCCCCTTCCACCGTCATTTTCTCTCTACCCACCCTTGCCTCCTTCTCCGCGCTGCTCTCGATTCCTTCCTCTCTCTCGCACCCTCCATATTACATCCAGCTCCAGGAGCTCCATCATAGCTCCGCTGTCGCTGGGAGGATGTTTTCTCCTCCGCTCGCCCCTTCCACCGTCATTTTCTCTCTACCCACCCTTGCCTCCTTCTCCGCGCAGCTCTCGATTCCCTCCTCTCTCTCGCACCCTCCATATTACATCCAGCTCCAGGAGCTCCATCATAGCTCCTCGCTGTCGCTGGGAGGATGTTTTCTCCTCTGCTCGCCGCTTCCGCCGTCATTTTCTCTCCACCCACCCTTGCCTCCTTCTCCGCGCCGCTCTCGATTCCCCCCTCTCTTTCGCACCCTCCATGTCATATTCTGCTCCAGGAGCTCCATCATAGCTCCTCGCTGTCGCTGGGAGGATGTTTTCTCCTCCGCTCGCCCCTTCCACCGTCATTTTCTCTCTACCCACCCTTGCCTCCTTCTCCGCGCAGCTCTCGATTCCCCCCTCTCTTTCGCACCCTCCATGTCATATTCCGCTCCAGGAGCTCCATCATAGCTCCTCGCTGTCGCTGGGAGGATGTTTTCTCCTCCGCTCGCCCCTTCCACCGTCATTTTCTCTCTACCCACCCTTTCCTCCTTTTCCGCGCAGCTCTCGATTCCCCCCTCTCTTTTGCACCCTCCATGTCATATTCCGCTCCAGGAGCTCCATCATAGCTCCTCGCTGTCGCTGGGAGGATGTTTTCTCCTCCGCTCGCCCCTTCCACCGTCATTTTCTCTCTACCCACCCTTGCCTCCTTTTCCGCGCAGCTCTCGATTCCCCCCTCTCTTTCGCACCCTCCATGTCATATTCCGCTCCAGGAGCTCCATCATAGCTCCTCGCTGTCGCTGGGAGGATGTTTTCTCCTCCGCTCGCCTCTTCCACCATCATTTTCTCTCTACCCACCCTTGCCTCCTTCTCCGCGCAGCTCTCAATTCCCCCCTCTCTTTCGCACCCTCCATGTCATATTCCGCTCCAGGAGCTCCATCATAGCTCCTCGCTGTCGCTGGGAGGATGTTTTCTCCTCCGCTCGCCCCTTCCACCGTCATTTTCTCTCTACCCACCCTTGCCTCCTTCTCCGCGCAGCTCTCGATTCCCCCCTCTCTTTCGAACCCTCCATGTCATATTCCGCTCCAGGAGCTCCATCATAGCTCCTCGCTGTCGCTGGGAGGATGTTTTCTCCTCTGCTCGCCCCTTCCACCGTCATTTTCTCTCTACCCACCCTTTCCTCCTTTTCCGCGCAGCTCTCGATTCCCCCCTCTCTTTCGCACCCTCCATGTCATATTCCGCTCCAGGAGCTCCATCATAGCTCCTCGCTGTCGCTGGGAGGATGTTTTCTCCTCCGCTCGCCCCTTCCACCGTCATTTTCTTTCTACCCACCCTTGCCTCCTTTTCCACGCAGCTCTCGATTCCCCCCTCTCTTTCGCACCCTCCATGTCATATTCCGCTCCAGGAGCTCCATCATAGCTCCTCGCTGTTGCTGGGAGGATGTTTTCTCCTCCGCTCGCCCCTTCCACCGTCATTTTCTCTCTACCCAACCTTGCCTCCTTCTCCGCACAGCTCTCGATTCCCCCCTCTCTTTCGCACCCTCCATGTCATATTCCGCTCCAGGAGCTCCATCATAGCTCCTCGCTGTCGCTGGGAGGATGTTTTCTCCTCTGCTCGCCCCTTCCACCGTCATTTTCTCTCTACCCACCCTTTCCTCCTTTTCCGCGCAGCTCTCGATTCCCCCCTCTCTTGCGCACCCTCCATGTCATATTCCGCTCCAGGAGCTCCATCATAGCTCCTCGCTGTCGCGGGGAGGATGTTTTCTCCTCCGCTCGCCCCTTCCACCGTCATTTTCTCTCTACCCACCCTTGCCTCCTTTTCCGCGCAGCTCTCGATTCCCCCCTCTCTTTCGCACCCTCCATGTCATATTCCGCTCCAGGAGTTCCATCATAGCTCCTCGCTGTCGCTGGGAGGATGTTTTCTCCTCCGCTCGCCCCTTCCACCGTCATTTTCTCTCTACCCACCCTTGCCTCCTTTTCCGCGCAGCTCTCGATTCCCCCCTCTCTTTCGCACCCTCCATGTCATATTCCGCTCCAGGAGCTCCATCATAGCTCCTCGCTGTTGCTGGGAGGATGTTTTCTCCTCCGCTCGCCCCTTCCACCGTCATTTTCTCTCTACCCACCCTTGCCTCCTTTTCCGCGCAGCTCTCGATTCCCCCCTCTCTTTCGCACCCTCCATGTCATATTCCGCTCCAGGAGTTCCATCATAGCTCCTCACTGTCGCTGGGAGGATGTTTTCTCCTCCACTCGCCCCTTCCACCGTCATTTTCTCTCTACTCACCCTTGCCTCCTTCTCCGCGCTGCTCTCGATTCCTTCCTCTCTCTCGCACCCTCCATATTACATCCAGCTCCAGGAGCTCCATCATAGCTCCTCGCTGTCGCTGGGAGGATGTTTTCTCCTCCGCTCGCCCCTTCCACCGTCATTTTCTCTCTACCCACCCTTGCCTCCTTCTCCGCGCAGCTCTCGATTCCCTCCTCTCTCTCGCACCCTCCATATTACATCCAGCTCCAGGAGCTCCATCATAGCTCCTCGCTGTCGCTGGGAGGATGTTTTCTCCTCTGCTCGCCGCTTCCGCCGTCATTTTCTCTCCACCCACCCTTGCCTCCTTCTCCGCGCCGCTCTCGATTCCCCCCTCTCTTTCGCACCCTCCATGTCATATTCTGCTCCAGGAGCTCCATCATAGCTCCTCGCTGTCGCTGGGAGGATGTTTTCTCCTCCGCTCGCCCCTTCCACCGTCATTTTCTCTCTACCCACCCTTGCCTCCTTCTCCGCGCAGCTCTCGATTCCCCCCTCTCTTTCGCACCCTCCATGTCATATTCCGCTCCAGGAGCTCCATCATAGCTCCTCGCTGTCGCTGGGAGGATGTTTTCTCCTCCGCTCGCCCCTTCCACCGTCATTTTCTCTCTACCCACCCTTTCCTCCTTTTCCGCGCAGCTCTCGATTCCCCCCTCTCTTTTGCACCCTCCATGTCATATTCCGCTCCAGGAGCTCCATCATAGCTCCTCGCTGTCGCTGGGAGGATGTTTTCTCCTCCGCTCGCCCCTTCCACCGTCATTTTCTCTCTACCCACCCTTGCCTCCTTTTCCGCGCAGCTCTCGATTCCCCCCTCTCTTTCGCACCCTCCATGTCATATTCCGCTCCAGGAGCTCCATCATAGCTCCTCGCTGTCGCTGGGAGGATGTTTTCTCCTCCGCTCGCCTCTTCCACCATCATTTTCTCTCTACCCACCCTTGCCTCCTTCTCCGCGCAGCTCTCAATTCCCCCCTCTCTTTCGCACCCTCCATGTCATATTCCGCTCCAGGAGCTCCATCATAGCTCCTCGCTGTCGCTGGGAGGATGTTTTCTCCTCCGCTCGCCCCTTCCACCGTCATTTTCTCTCTACCCACCCTTGCCTCCTTCTCCGCGCAGCTCTCGATTCCCCCCTCTATTTCGAACCCTCCATGTCATATTCCGCTCCAGGAGCTCCATCATAGCTCCTCGCTGTCGCTGGGAGGATGTTTTCTCCTCTGCTCGCCCCTTCCACCGTCATTTTCTCTCTACCCACCCTTTCCTCCTTTTCCGCGCAGCTCTCGATTCCCCCCTCTCTTTCGCACCCTCCATGTCATATTCCGCTCCAGGAGCTCCATCATAGCTCCTCGCTGTCGCTGGGAGGATGTTTTCTCCTCCGCTCGCCCCTTCCACCGTCATTTTCTTTCTACCCACCCTTGCCTCCTTTTCCACGCAGCTCTCGATTCCCCCCTCTCTTTCGCACCCTCCATGTCATATTCCGCTCCAGGAGCTCCATCATAGCTCCTCGCTGTTGCTGGGAGGATGTTTTCTCCTCCGCTCGCCCCTTCCACCGTCATTTTCTCTCTACCCACCCTTGCCTCCTTCTCCGCACAGCTCTCGATTCCCCCCTCTCTTTCGCACCCTCCATGTCATATTCCGCTCCAGGAGCTCCATCATAGCTCCTCGCTGTCGCTGGGAGGATGTTTTCTCCTCTGCTCGCCCCTTCCACCGTCATTTTCTCTCTACCCACCCTTTCCTCCTTTTCCGCGCAGCTCTCGATTCCCCCCTCTCTTGCGCACCCTCCATGTCATATTCCGCTCCAGGAGCTCCATCATAGCTCCTCGCTGTCGCGGGGAGGATGTTTTCTCCTCCGCTCGCCCCTTCCACCGTCATTTTCTCTCTACCCACCCTTGCCTCCTTTTCCGCGCAGCTCTCGATTCCCCCCTCTCTTTCGCACCCTCCATGTCATATTCCGCTCCAGGAGTTCCATCATAGCTCCTCGCTGTCGCTGGGAGGATGTTTTCTCCTCCGCTCGCCCCTTCCACCGTCATTTTCTCTCTACCCACCCTTGCCTCCTTTTCCGCGCAGCTCTCGATTCCCCCCTCTCTTTCGCACCCTCCATGTCATATTCCGCTCCAGGAGCTCCATCATAGCTCCTCGCTGTTGCTGGGAGGATGTTTTCTCCTCCGCTCGCCCCTTCCACCGTCATTTTCTCTCTACCCACCCTTGCCTCCTTCTCCGCGCAGCTCTCGATTCCCCCCTCTCTTTCGCACCCTCCATGTCATATTCCGCTCCAGGAGCTCCATCATAGCTCCTCGCTGTCGCTGGGAGGATGTTTTCTCCTCTGCTCGCCCCTTCCACCGTCATTTTCTCTCTACCCACCCTTTCCTCCTTTTCCGCGCAGCTCTCGATTCCCCCCTCTCTTGCGCACCCTCCATGTCATATTCCGCTCCAGGAGCTCCATCATAGCTCCTCGCTGTCGCGGGGAGGATGTTTTCTCCTCCGCTCGCCCCTTCCACCGTCATTTTCTCTCTACCCACCCTTGCCTCCTTTTCCGCGCAGCTCTCGATTCCCCCCTCTCTTTCGCACCCTCCATGTCATATTCCGCTCCAGGAGTTCCATCATAGCTCCTCGCTGTCGCTGGGAGGATGTTTTCTCCTCCGCTCGCCCCTTCCACCGTCATTTTCTCTCTACCCACCCTTGCCTCCTTTTCCGCGCAGCTCTCGATTCCCCCCTCTCTTTCGCACCCTCCATGTCATATTCCGCTCCAGGAGTTCCATCATAGCTCCTCACTGTCGCTGGGAGGATGTTTTCTCCTCCACTCGCCCCTTCCACCGTCATTTTCTCTCTACCCACCCTTGCCTCCTTCTCCGCGCTGCTCTCGATTCCCTCCTCTCTCTCGCACCCTCCATATTACATCCAGCTCCAGGAGCTCCATCATAGCTCCGCTGTCGCTGGGAGGATGTTTTCTCCTCCGCTCGCCCCTTCCACCGTCATTTTCTCTCTACCCACCCTTGCCACCTTCTCCGCGCAGCTCTCGATTCCCTCCTCTCTCTCGCACCCTCCATATTACATCCAGCTCCAGGAGCTCCATCATAGCTCCTCGCTGTCGCTGGGAGGATGTTTTCTCCTCTGCTCGCCGCTTCCGCCGTCATTTTCTCTCCACCCACCCTTGCCTCCTTCTCCGCGCCGCTCTCGATTCCCCCCTCTCTTTCGCACCCTCCATGTCATATTCTGCTCCAGGAGCTCCATCATAGCTCCTCGCTGTCGCTGGGAGGATGTTTTCTCCTCCGCTCGCCCCTTCCACCGTCATTTTCTCTCTACCCACCCTTGCCTCCTTCTCCGCGCAGCTCTCGATTCCCCCCTCTCTTTCGCACCCTCCATGTCATATTCCGCTCCAGGAGCTCCATCATAGCTCCTCGCTGTCGCTGGGAGGATTTTTTCTCCTCCGCTCGCCCCTTCCACCGTCATTTTCTCTCTACCCACCCTTTCCTCCTTTTCCGCGCAGCTCTCGATTCCCCCCTCTCTTTCGCACCCTCCATGTCATATTCCGCTCCAGGAGCTCCATCATAGCTCCTCGCTGTCGCTGGGAGGATGTTTTCTCCTCCGCTCGCCCCTTCCACCGTCATTTTCTCTCTACCCACCCTTGCCTCCTTTTCCGCGCAGCTCTCGATTCCCCCCTCTCTTTCGCACCCTCCATGTCATATTCCGCTCCAGGAGCTCCATCATAGCTCCTCGCTGTCGCTGGGAGGATGTTTTCTCCTCCGCTCGCCTCTTCCACCGTCATTTTCTCTCTACCCACCCTTGCCTCCTTCTCCGCGCAGCTCTCAATTCCCCCCTCTCTTTCGCACCCTCCATGTCATATTCCGCTCCAGGAGCTCCATCATAGCTCCTCGCTGTCGCTGGGAGGATGTTTTCTCCTCCGCTCGCCCCTTCCACCGTCATTTTCTCTCTACCCACCCTTGCCTCCTTCTCCGCGCAGCTCTCAATTCCCCCCTCTCTTTCGAACCCTCCATGTCATATTCCGCTCCAGGAGCTCCATCATAGCTCCTCGCTGTCGCTGGGAGGATGTTTTCTCCTCTGCTCGCCCCTTCCACCGTCATTTTCTCTCTACCCACCCTTTCCTCCTTTTCCGCGCAGCTCTCGATTCCCCCCTCTCTTTCGCACCCTCCATGTCATATTCCGCTCCAGGAGCTCCATCATAGCTCCTCGCTGTCGCTGGGAGGATGTTTTCTCCTCCGCTCGCCCCTTCCACCGTCATTTTCTTTCTACCCACCCTTGCCTCCTTTTCCACGCAGCTCTCGATTCCCCCCTCTCTTTCGCACCCTCCATGTCATATTCCGCTCCAGGAGCTCCATCATAGCTCCTCGCTGTTGCTGGGAGGATGTTTTCTCCTCCGCTCGCCCCTTCCACCGTCATTTTCTCTCTACCCACCCTTGCCTCCTTCTCCGCACAGCTCTCGATTCCCCCCTCTCTTTCGCACCCTCCATGTCATATTCCGCTCCAGGAGCTCCATCATAGCTCCTCGCTGTCGCTGGGAGGATGTTTTCTCCTCTGCTCGCCCCTTCCACCGTCATTTTCTCTCTACCCACCCTTTCCTCCTTTTCCGCGCAGCTCTCGATTCCCCCCTCTCTTGCGCACCCTCCATGTCATATTCCGCTCCAGGAGCTCCATCATAGCTCCTCGCTGTCGCGGGGAGGATGTTTTCTCCTGCGCTCGCCCCTTCCACCGTCATTTTCTCTCTACCCACCCTTGCCTCCTTTTCCGCGCAGCTCTCGATTCCCCCCTCTCTTTCGCACCCTCCATGTCATATTCCGCTCCAGGAGTTCCATCATAGCTCCTCACTGTCGCTGGGAGGATGTTTTCTCCTCCACTCGCCCCTTCCACCGTCATTTTCTCTCTACCCACCCTTGCCTCCTTCTCCGCGCAGCTCTCGATTCCCCCCTCTCTTTCGCACCCTCCATGTCATATTCCGCTCCAGGAGCTCCATCATAGCTCCTCGCTGTCGCTGGGAGGATTTTTTCTCCTCTGCTCGCCCCTTCCACCGTCATTTTCTCTCTACCCACCCTTTCCTCCTTTTCCACGCAGCTCTCGATTCCCCCCTCTCTTGCGCACCCTCCATGTCATATTCCGCTCCAGGAGCTCCATCATAGCTCCTCGCTGTCGCTGGGAGGAAGTTTTCTCCTCCGCTCGCCCCTTCCACCGTCATTTTCTCTCTACCCACCCTTGCCTCCTTTTCCGCGCAGCTCTCAATTCCCCCCTCTCTTTCGCACCCTCCATGTCATATTCCGCTCCAGGAGCTCCATCATAGCTCCTTGCTGTCGCTGGGAGGATGTTTTCTCCTCCGCTCGCCCCTTCCACCGTCATTTTCTCTCTACCCACCCTTGCCTCCTTTTCCGCGCAGCTCTCGATTCCCCCCTCTCTTTCGCACCCTCCATGTCATATTCCGCTCCAGGAGTTCCATCATAGCTCCTCACTGTCGCTGGGAGGATGTTTTCTCCTCCGCTCGCCCCTTCCACCGTCATTTTCTCTCTACCCACCCTTGCCTCCTTTTCCGCGCTTCTCTTGATTCCCCCCTCTCTTTCGCACCCTCCATGTCATATTCCGCTCCAGGAGTTCCATCATAGCTCCTCACTGTCGCTGGGAGGATGTTTTCTCCTCCGCTCGCCCCTTCCACCGTCATTTTCTCTCTACCCACCCTTGCCTCCTTCTCCGCGCAGCTCTCGATTCCCCCCTCTCTTTCGCACCCTCCATGTCATATTCCGCTCCAGGAGCTCCATCATAGCTCCTCGCTGTCGCTGGGAGGATTTTTTCTCCTCTGCTCGCCCCTTCCACCGTCATTTTCTCTCTACCCACCCTTGCCTCCTTTTCCGCGCAGCTCTCGATTCCCCCCTCTCTTGCGCACCCTCCATGTCATATTCCGCTCCAGGAGCTCCATCATAGCTCCTCGCTGTCGCTGGGAGGATGTTTTCTCCTCCGCTCGCCCCTTCCACCGTCATTTTCTCTCTACCCACCCTTGCCTCCTTTTCCGCGCAGCTCTCGATTCCCCCCTCTCTTTCGCACCCTCCATGTCATATTCCGCTCTAGGAGTTCCATCATAGCTCCTCACTGTCGCTGGGAGGATGTTTTCTCCTCCACTCGCCCCTTCCACCGTCATTTTCTCTCTACCCACCCTTGCCTCCTTCTCCGCGCTGCTCTCGATTCCCTCCTCTCTCTCGCACCCTCCATATTACATCCAGCTCCAGGAGCTCCATCATAGCTCCGCTGTCGCTGGGAGGATGTTTTCTCCTCCGCTCGCCCCTTCCACCGTCATTTTCTTTCTACCCACCCTTGCCTCCTTTTCCACGCAGCTCTCGATTCCCCCCTCTCTTTCGCACCCTCCATGTCATATTCCGCTCCAGGAGCTCCATCATAGCTCCTCGCTGTCGCTGGGAGGATGTTTTCTCCTCCGCTCGCCCCTTCCACCGTCATTTTCTCTCTACCCACCCTTGCCTCCTTCTCCGCGCAGCTCTCGATTCCCCCCTCTCTTTCGCACCCTCCATGTCATATTCCGCTCCAGGAGCTCCATCATAGCTCCTCGCTGTCGCTGGGAGGATGTTTTCTCCTCCGCTCGCCCCTTCCACCGTCATTTTCTCTCTACCCACCCTTTCCTCCTTTTCCGCGCAGCTCTCGATTCCCCCCTCTCTTTCGCACCCTCCATGTCATATTCCGCTCCAGGAGCTCCATCATAGCTCCTCACTGTCGCTGGGAGGATGTTTTCTCCTCCGCTCGCCCCTTCCACCGTCATTTTCTCTCTACCCACCCTTGCCTCCTTTTCCGCGCAGCTCTCGATTCCCCCCTCTCTTTCGCACCCTCCATGTCATATTCCGCTCCAGGAGCTCCATCATAGCTCCTCGCTGTCGCTGGGAGGATGTTTTCTCCTCCGCTCGCCCCTTCCACCGTCATTTTCTCTCTACCCACCCTTGCCTCCTTCTCCGCGCAGCTCTCAATTCCCCCCTCTCTTTCGCACCCTCCATGTCATATTCCGCTCCAGGAGCTCCATCATAGCTCCTCGTTGTCGCTGGGAGGATGTTTTCTCCTCCGCTCGCCCCTTCCACCGTCATTTTCTCTCTACCCACCCTTGCCTCCTTCTCCGCGCAGCTCTCGATTCCCCCCTCTCTTTCGAACCCTCCATGTCATATTCCGCTCCAGGAGCTCCATCATAGCTCCTCGCTGTCGCTGGGAGGATGTTTTCTCCTCTGCTCGCCCCTTCCACCGTCATTTTCTCTCTACCCACCCTTTCCTCCTTTTCCGCGCAGCTCTCGATTCCCCCCTCTCTTTCGCACCCTCCATGTCATATTCCGCTCCAGGAGCTCCATCATAGCTCCTCGCTGTCGCTGGGAGGATGTTTTCTCCTCCGCTCACCCCTTCCACCGTCATTTTCTTTCTACCCACCCTTGCCTCCTTTTCCACGCAGCTCTCGATTCCCCCCTCTCTTTCGCACCCTCCATGTCATATTCCGCTCCAGGAGCTCCATCATAGCTCCTCGCTGTTGCTGGGAGGATGTTTTCTCCTCCGCTCGCCCCTTCCACCGTCATTTTCTCTCTACCCACCCTTGCCTCCTTCTCCGCACAGCTCTCGATTCCCCCCTCTCTTTCGCACCCTCCATGTCATATTCCGCTCCAGGAGCTCCATCATAGCTCCTCGCTGTCGCTGGGAGGATGTTTTCTCCTCTGCTCGCCCCTTCCACCGTCATTTTCTCTCTACCCACCCTTTCCTCCTTTTCCGCGCAGCTCTCGATTCCCCCCTCTCTTGCGCACCCTCCATGTCATATTCCGCTCCAGGAGCTCCATCATAGCTCCTCGCTGTCGCTGGGAGGATGTTTTCTCCTCCGCTCGCCCCTTCCACCGTCATTTTCTCTCTACCCACCCTTGCCTCCTTTTCCGCGCAGCTCTCGATTCCCCCCTCTCTTTCGCACCCTCCATGTCATATTCCGCTCCAGGAGTTCCATCATAGCTCCTCACTGTCGCTGGGAGGATGTTTTCTCCTCCACTCGCCCCTTCCACCGTCATTTTCTCTCTACCCACCCTTGCCTCCTTCTCCGCGCAGCTCTCGATTCCCCCCTCTCTTTCGCACCCTCCATGTCATATTCCGCTCCAGGAGCTCCATCATAGCTCCTCGCTGTCGCTGGGAGGATTTTTTCTCCTCTGCTCGCCCCTTCCACCGTCATTTTCTCTCTACCCACCCTTTCCTCCTTTTCCGCGCAGCTCTCGATTCCCCCCTCTCTTTCGCACCCTCCATGTCATATTCCGCTCCAGGAGTTCCATCATAGCTCCTCACTGTCGCTGGGAGGATGTTTTCTCCTCCGCTCGCCCCTTCCACCGTCATTTTCTCTCTACCGACCCTTGCCTCCTTCTCCGCGCAGCTCTCGATTCCCCCCTCTCTTTCGCACCCTCCATGTCATATTCTGCTCCAGGAGCTCCATCATAGCTCCTCGCTGTCGCTGGGAGGATGTTTTCTCCTCCGCTCGCCCCTTCCACCGTCATTTTCTCTCTACCCACCCTTGCCTCCTTCTCCGCGCAGCTCTCGATTCCCCCCTCTCTTTCGCACCCTCCATGTCATATTCCGCTCCAGGAGCTCCATCATAGCTCCTTGCTGTCGCTGGGAGGATGTTTTCTCCTCCGCTCGCCCCTTCCACCATCATTTTCTCTCTACCCACCCTTGCCTCCTTCTCCGCGCAGCTCTCGATTCCCCCCTCTCTTTCGCACCCTCCATGTCATAATCCGCTCCAGGAGCTCCATCATAGCTCCTCGCTGTCGCTGGGAGGATGTTTTCTCCTCCGCTCGCCCCTTCCACCGTCATTTTCTCTCTACCCACCCTTGCCTCCTTTTCCGCGCAGCTCTCGATTCCCCCCTCTCTTTCGCACCCTCCATGTCATATTCCGCTCCAGGAGCTCCATCATAGCTCCTCGCTGTCGCTGGGAGGATGTTTTCTCCTCCGCTCGCCCCTTCCACCGTCATTTTCTCTCTACCCACCCTTGCCTCCTTTTCCACGCAGCTCTCGATTCCCCCCTCTCTTTCGCACCCTCCATGTCATATTCCGCTCCAGGAGCTCCATCATAGCTCCTCGCTGTTGCTGGGAGGATGTTTTCTCCTCCGCTCGCCCCTTCCACCGTCATTTTCTCTCTACCCACCCTTGCCTCCTTCTCCGCACAGCTCTCGATTCCCCCCTCTCTTTCGCACCCTCCATGTCATATTCCGCTCCAGGAGCTCCATCATAGCTCCTCGCTGTCGCTGGGAGGATGTTTTCTCCTCTGCTCGCCCCTTCCACCGTCATTTTCTCTCTACCCACCCTTTCCTCCTTTTCCGCGCAGCTCTCGATTCCCCCCTCTCTTTCGCACCCTCCATGTCATATTCCGCTCCAGGAGCTCCATCATAGCTCCTCGCTGTCGCTGGGAGGATGTTTTCTCCTCCGCTCGCCCCTTCCACCGTCATTTTCTTTCTACCCACCCTTGCCTCCTTTTCCACGCAGCTCTCGATTCCCCCCTCTCTTTCGAACCCTCCATGTCATATTCCGCTCCAGGAGCTCCATCATAGCTCCTCGCTGTCGCTGGGAGGATGTTTTCTCCTCCGCTCGCCCCTTCCACCGTCATTTTCTCTCTACCCACCCTTGCCTCCTTCTCCGCGCAGCTCTCGATTCCCCCCTCTCTTTCGCACCCTCCATGTCATATTCCGCTCCAGGAGCTCCATCATAGCTCCTCGCTGTCGCTGGGAGGATGTTTTCTCCTCCGCTCGCCCCTTCCACCGTCATTTTTCTCTCTACCCACCCTTGCCTCCTTCTCCGCGCAGCTCTCGATTCCCCCCTCTCTCTCGCACCCTCCATATTACATCCAGCTCCAGGAGCTCCATCATAGCTCCTCGCTGTTGCTGGGAGGATGTTTTCTCCTCCGCTCGCCCCTTCCACCGTCATTTTCTCTCTACCCACCCTTGCCTCCTTCTCCGCGCAGCTCTCGATTCCCCCCTCTCTTTCGCACCCTCCATGTCATATTCCGCTCCAGGAGCTCCATCATAGCTCCTCGCTGTCGCTGGGAGGATGTTTTCTCCTCTGCTCGCCCCTTCCACCGTCATTTTCTCTCTACCCACCCTTTCCTCCTTTTCCGCGCAGCTCTCGATTCCCCCCTCTCTTTCGCACCCTCCATGTCATATTCCGCTCCAGGAGCTCCATCATAGCTCCTCGCTGTCGCTGGGAGGATGTTTTCTCCTCCGCTCGCCCCTTCCACCGTCATTTTCTTTCTACCCACCCTTGCCTCCTTTTCCACGCAGCTCTCGATTCCCCCCTCTCTTTCGCACCCTCCATGTCATATTCCGCTCCAGGAGCTCCATCATAGCTCCTCGCTGTTGCTGGGAGGATGTTTTCTCCTCCGCTCGCCCCTTCCACCGTCATTTTCTCTCTACCCACCCTTGCCTCCTTCTCCGCACAGCTCTCGATTCCCCCCTCTCTTTCGCACCCTCCATGTCATATTCCGCTCCAGGAGCTCCATCATAGCTCCTCGCTGTCGCTGGGAGGATGTTTTCTCCTCTGCTCGCCCCTTCCACCGTCATTTTCTCTCTACCCACCCTTTCCTCCTTTTCCGCGCAGCTCTCGATTCCCCCCTCTCTTGCGCACCCTCCATGTCATATTCCGCTCCAGGAGCTCCATCATAGCTCCTCGCTGTCGCTGGGAGGATGTTTTCTCCTCCGCTCGCCCCTTCCAACGTCATTTTCTCTCTACCCACCCTTGCCTCCTTTTCCGCGCAGCTCTCGATTCCCCCCTCTCTTTCGCACCCTCCATGTCATATTCCGCTCCAGGAGTTCCATCATAGCTCCTCACTGTCGCTGGGAGGATGTTTTCTCCTCCACTCGCCCCTTCCACCGTCATTTTCTCTCTACCCACCCTTGCCTCCTTCTCCGCGCAGCTCTCGATTCCCCCCTCTCTTTCGCACCCTCCATGTCATATTCCGCTCCAGGAGCTCCATCATAGCTCCTCGCTGTCGCTGGGAGGATTTTTTCTCCTCTGCTCGCCCCTTCCACCGTCATTTTCTCTCTACCCACCCTTTCCTCCTTTTCCGCGCAGCTCTCGATTCCCCCCTCTCTTTCGCACCCTCCATGTCATATTCCGCTCCAGGAGTTCCATCATAGCTCCTCACTGTCGCTGGGAGGATGTTTTCTCCTCCGCTCGCCCCTTCCACCGTCATTTTCTCTCTACCGACCCTTGCCTCCTTCTCCGCGCAGCTCTCGATTCCCCCCTCTCTTTCGCACCCTCCATGTCATATTCTGCTCCAGGAGCTCCATCATAGCTCCTCGCTGTCGCTGGGAGGATGTTTTCTCCTCCGCTCGCCCCTTCCACCGTCATTTTCTCTCTACCCACCCTTGCCTCCTTCTCCGCGCAGCTCTCGATTCCCCCCTCTCTTTCGCACCCTCCATGTCATATTCCGCTCCAGGATCTCCATCATAGCTCCTTGCTGTCGCTGGGAGGATGTTTTCTCCTCCGCTCGCCCCTTCCACCATCATTTTCTCTCTACCCACCCTTGCCTCCTTCTCCGCGCAGCTCTCGATTCCCCCCTCTCTTTCGCACCCTCCATGTCATAATCCGCTCCAGGAGCTCCATCATAGCTCCTCGCTGTCGCTGGGAGGATGTTTTCTCCTCCGCTCGCCCCTTCCACCGTCATTTTCTCTCTACCCACCCTTGCCTCCTTTTCCGCGCAGCTCTCGATTCCCCCCTCTCTTTCGCACCCTCCATGTCATATTCCGCTCCAGGAGCTCCATCATAGCTCCTCGCTGTCGCTGGGAGGATGTTTTCTCCTCCGCTCGCCCCTTCCACCGTCATTTTCTCTCTACCCACCCTTGCCTCCTTTTCCACGCAGCTCTCGATTCCCCCCTCTCTTTCGCACCCTCCATGTCATATTCCGCTCCAGGAGCTCCATCATAGCTCCTCGCTGTTGCTGGGAGGATGTTTTCTCCTCCGCTTGCCCCTTCCACCGTCATTTTCTCTCTACCCACCCTTGCCTCCTTCTCCGCACAGCTCTCGATTCCCCCCTCTCTTTCGCACCCTCCATGTCATATTCCGCTCCAGGAGCTCCATCATAGCTCCTCGCTGTCGCTGGGAGGATGTTTTCTCCTCTGCTCGCCCCTTCCACCGTCATTTTCTCTCTACCCACCCTTTCCTCCTTTTCCGCGCAGCTCTCGATTCCCCCCTCTCTTTCGCACCCTCCATGTCATATTCCGCTCCAGGAGCTCCATCATAGCTCCTCGCTGTCGCTGGGAGGATGTTTTCTCCTCCGCTCGCCCCTTCCACCGTCATTTTCTTTCTACCCACCCTTGCCTCCTTTTCCACGCAGCTCTCGATTCCCCCCTCTCTTTCGCACCCTCCATGTCATATTCCGCTCCAGGAGCTCCATCATAGCTCCTCGCTGTTGCTGGGAGGATGTTTTCTCCTCCGCTCGCCCCTTCCACCGTCATTTTCTCTCTACCCACCCTTGCCTCCTTCTCCGCACAGCTCTCGATTCCCCCCTCTCTTTCGCACCCTCCATGTCATATTCCGCTCCAGGAGCTCCATCATAGCTCCTCGCTGTCGCTGGGAGGATGTTTTCTCCTCTGCTCGCCCCTTCCACCGTCATTTTCTCTCTACCCACCCTTTCCTCCTTTTCCGCGCAGCTCTCGATCCCCCCCTCTCTTGCGCACCCTCCATGTCATATTCCGCTCCAGGAGCTCCATCATAGCTCCTCGCTGTTGCTGGGAGGATGTTTTCTCCTCCGCTCGCCCCTTCCACCGTCATTTTCTCTCTACCCACCCTTGCCTCCTTCTCCGCACAGCTCTCGATTCCCCCCTCTCTTTCGCACCCTCCATGTCATATTCCGCTCCAGGAGCTCCATCATAGCTCTTCGCTGTCGCTGGGAGGATGTTTTCTCCTCCGCTCGCCCCTTCCACCGTCATTTTCTCTCTACCCACCCTTTCCTCCTTTTCCGCGCAGCTCTCGATTCCCCCCTCTCTTTCGCACCCTCCATGTCATATTCCGCTCCAGGAGCTCCATCATAGCTCCTCGCTGTCGCTGGGAGGATTTTTTCTCCTCTGCTCGCCCCTTCCACCGTCATTTTCTCTCTACCCACCCTTTCCTCCTTTTCCGCGCAGCTCTCGATTCCCCCCTCTCTTGCGCACCCTCCATGTCATATTCCGCTCCAGGAGCTCTATCATAGCTCCTCGCTGTCGCTGGGAGGAAGTTTTCTCCTCCGCTCGCCCCTTCCACCGTCATTTTCTCTCTACCCACCCTTGCCTCCTTTTCCGCGCAGCTCTCAATTCCCCCCTCTCTTTCGCACCCTCCATGTCATATTCCGCTCCAGGAGCTCCATCATAGCTCCTTGCTGTCGCTGGGAGGATGTTTTCTCCTCCGCTCTCCCCTTCCACCGTCATTTTCTCTCTACCCACCCTTGCCTCCTTTTCCGCGCAGCTCTCGATTCCCCCCTCTCTTTCGCACCCTCCATGTCATATTCCGCTCCAGGAGTTCCATCATAGCTCCTCACTGTCGCTAGGAGGATGTTTTCTCCTCCGCTCGCCCCTTCCACCGTCATTTTCTCTCTACCCACCCTTGCCTCCTTCTCCGCGCAGCTCTCGATTCCCCCCTCTCTTTCGCACCCTCCATGTCATATTCTGCTCCAGGAGCTCCATCATAGCTCCTCGCTGTCGCTGGGAGGATGTTTTCTCCTCCGCTCGCCCCTTCCACCGTCATTTTCTCTCTACCCACCCTTGCCTCCTTTTCCGCGCAGCTCTCGATTCCCCCCTCTCTTTCGCACCCTCCATGTCATATTCCGCTCCAGGAGCTCCATCATAGCTCCTCGCTGTCGCTGGGAGGATGTTTTCTCCTCCGCTCGCCCCTTCCACCGTCATTTTCTTTCTACCCACCCTTGCCTCCTTTTCCACGCAGCTCTCGATTCCCCCCTCTCTTTCGCACCCTCCATGTCATATTCCGCTCCAGGAGCTCCATCATAGCTCCTCGCTGTTGCTGGGAGGATGTTTTCTCCTCCGCTCGCCCCTTCCACCGTCATTTTCTCTCTACCCACCCTTGCCACCTTCTCCGCACAGCTCTCGATTCCCCCCTCTCTTTCGCACCCTCCATGTCATATTCCGCTCCAGGAGCTCCATCATAGCTCCTCGCTGTCGCTGGGAGGATGTTTTCTCCTCCGCTCGCCCCTTCCACCGTCATTTTCTCTCTACCCACCCTTTCCTCCTTTTCCGCGCAGCTCTCGATTCCCCCCTCTCTTTCGCACCCTCCATGTCATATTCCGCTCCAGGAGCTCCATCATAGCTCCTCGCTGTCGCTGGGAGGATGTTTTCTCCTCCGCTCGCCCCTTCCACCGTCATTTTCTTTCTACCCACCCTTGCCTCCTTTTCCACTCAGCTCTCGATTCCCCCCTCTCTTTCGCACCCTCCATGTCATATTCCGCTCCAGGAGCTCCATCATAGCTCCTCGCTGTTGCTGGGAGGATGTTTTCTCCTCCGCTCGCCCCTTCCACCGTCATTTTCTCTCTACCCACCCTTGCCTCCTTCTCCGCACAGCTCTCGATTCCCCCCTCTCTTTCGCACCCTCCATGTCATATTCCGCTCCAGGAGCTCCATCATAGCTCCTCGCTGTCGCTGGGAGGATGTTTTCTCCTCTGCTCGCCCCTTCCACCGTCATTTTCTCTCTACCCACCCTTTCCTCCTTTTCCGCGCAGCTCTCGATTCCCCCCTCTCTTGCGCACCCTCCATGTCATATTCCGCTCCAGGAGCTCCATCATAGCTCCTCGCTGTCGCTGGGAGGATGTTTTCTCCTCCGCTCGCCCCTTCCACCGTCATTTTCTCTCTACCCACCCTTGCCTCCTTTTCCGCGCAGCTCTCGATTCCCCCCTCTCTTTCGCACCCTCAATGTCATATTCCGCTCCAGGAGTTCCATCATAGCTCCTCACTGTCGCTGGGAGGATGTTTTCTCCTCCGCTCGCCCCTTCCACCGTCATTTTCTCTCTACCCACCCTTGCCTCCTTTTCCGCGCAGCTCTCGATTCCCCCCTCTCTTTCGCACCCTCCATGTCATATTCCGCTCCAGGAGTTCCATCATAGCTCCTCACTGTCGCTGGGAGGAAGTTTTCTCCTCCGCTCGCCCCTTACACCGTCATTTTTTCTCTACCCACCCTTGCCTCCTTTTCCGCGCAGCTCTCGATTCCCCCCTCTCTTTCGCACCCTCCATGTCATATTCCGCTCCAGGAGCTCCATCATAGCTCCTCGCTGTCGCTGGGAGGATGTTTTCTCCTCCGCTCGCCCCTTCCACCGTCATTTTCTCTCTACCCACCCTTGCCTCCTTTTCCGCGCAGCTCTCGATTCCCACCTCTCTTTCGCACCCTCCATGTCATATTCCGCTCCAGGAGTTCCATCATAGCTCCTCACTGTCGCTGGGAGGATGTTTTCTCCTCCGCTCGCCCCTTCCACCGTCATTTTCTCTCTACCCACCCTTGCCTCCTTCTCCGCGCAGCTCTCGATTCCCCCCTCTCTTTCGCACCCTCCATGTCATATTCTGCTCCAGGAGCTCCATCATAGCTCCTCGCTGTCGCTGGGAGGATGTTTTCTCCTCCGCTCGCCCCTTCCACCGTCATTTTCTCTCTACCCACCCTTGCCTCCTTCTCCGCGCAGCTCTCGATTCCCCCCTCTCTTTCGCACCCTCCATGTCATATTCCGCTCCAGGAGCTCCATCATAGCTCCTTGCTGTCGCTGGGAGGATGTTTTCTCCTCCGCTCGCCCCTTCCACCATCATTTTCTCTCTACCCACCCTTGCCTCCTTCTCCGCGCAGCTCTCGATTCCCCCCTCTCTTTCGCACCCTCCATGTCATATTCCGCTCCAGGAGCTCCATCATAGCTCCTCGCTGTCGCTGGGAGGATGTTTTCTCCTCCGCTCGCCCCTTCCACCGTCATTTTCTCTCTACCCACCCTTGCCTCCTTTTCCGCGCATCTCTCGATTCCCCCCTCTCTTTCGCACCCTCCATGTCATATTCCGCTCCAGGAGCTCCATCATAGCTCCTCGCTGTTGCTGGGAGGATGTTTTCTCCTCCGCTTGCCCCTTCCACCGTCATTTTCTCTCTACCCACCCTTGCCTCCTTCTCCGCACAGCTCTCGATTCCCCCCTCTCTTTCGCACCCTCCATGTCATATTCCGCTCCAGGAGCTCCATCATAGCTCCTCGCTGTCGCTGGGAGGATGTTTTCTCCTCTGCTCGCCCCTTCCACCGTCATTTTCTCTCTACCCACCCTTTCCTCCTTTTCCGCGCAGCTCTCGATTCCCCCCTCTCTTTCGCACCCTCCATGTCATATTCCGCTCCAGGAGCTCCATCATAGCTCCTCGCTGTCGCTGGGAGGATGTTTTCTCCTCCGCTCGCCCCTTCCACCGTCATTTTCTTTCTACCCACCCTTGCCTCCTTTTCCACGCAGCTCTCGATTCCCCCCTCTCTTTCGCACCCTCCATGTCATATTCCGCTCCAGGAGCTCCATCATAGATCCTCGCTGTTGCTGGGAGGATGTTTTCTCCTCCGCTCGCCCCTTCCACCGTCATTTTCTCTCTACCCACCCTTGCCTCCTTCTCCGCACAGCTCTCGATTCCCCCCTCTCTTTCGCACCCTCCATGTCATATTCCGCTCCAGGAGCTCCATCATAGCTCCTCGCTGTCGCTGGGAGGATGTTTTCTCCTCTGCTCGCCCCTTCCACCGTCATTTTCTCTCTACCCACCCTTTCCTCCTTTTCCGCGCAGCTCTCGATTCCCCCCTCTCTTGCGCACCCTCCATGTCATATTCCGCTCCAGGAGCTCCATCATAGCTCCTCGCTGTCGCTGGGAGGATGTTTTCTCCTCCGCTCGCCCCTTCCACCGTCATTTTCTCTCTACCCACCCTTGCCTCCTTTTCCGCGCAGCTCTCGATTCCCCCCTCTCTTTCGCACCCTCCATGTCATATTCCGCTCCAGGAGTTCCATCATAGCTCCTCACTGTCGCTGGGAGGATGTTTTCTCCTCCGCTCGCCCCTTCCACCGTCATTTTCTCTCTACCCACCCTTGCCTCCTTCTCCGCGCAGCTCTCAATTCCCCCCTCTCTTTCGCACCCTCCATGTCATATTCCGCTCCAGGAGCTCCATCATAGCTCCTCGCTGTCGCTGGGAGGATGTTTTCTCCTCCGCTCGCCCCTTCCACCGTCATTTTCTCTCTACCCACCCTTGCCTCCTTCTCCGCGCAGCTCTCGATTCCCCCCTCTCTTTCGAACCCTCCATGTCATATTCCGCTCCAGGAGCTCCATCATAGCTCCTCGCTGTCGCTGGGAGGATGTTTTCTCCTCTGCTCGCCCCTTCCACCGTCATTTTCTCTCTACTCACCCTTTCCTCCTTTTCCGCGCAGCTCTCGATTCCCCCCTCTCTTTCGCACCCTCCATGTCATATTCCGCTCCAGGAGCTCCATCATAGCTCCTCGCTGTCGCTGGGAGGATGTTTTCTCCTCTGCTCGCCCCTTCCACCGTCATTTTCTCTCTACCCACCCTTTCCTCCTTTTCCGCGCAGCTCTCGATTCCCCCCTCTCTTTCGCACCCTCCATGTCATATTCCGCTCCAGGAGTTCCATCATAGCTCCTCACTGTCGCTGGGAGGAAGTTTTCTCCTCCGCTCGCCCCTTCCACCGTCATTTTCTCTCTACCCACCCTTGCCTCCTTTTCCGCGCAGCTCTCGATTCCCCCCTCTCTTTCGCACCCTCCATGTCATATTCCGCTCCAGGAGCTCCATCATAGGTCCTTGCTGTCGCTGGGAGGACGTTTTCTCCTCCGCTCGCCCCTTCCACCGTCATTTTCTCTCTACCCACCCTTGCCTCCTTTTCCGCGCAGCTCTCGATTCCCCCCTCTCTTTCGCACCCTCCATGTCATATTCCGCTCCAGGAGTTCCATCATAGCTCCTCACTGTCGCTGGGAGGATGTCTTCTCCTCCGCTCGCCCCTTCCACCGTCATTTTCTCTCTACCCACCCTTGCCTCCTTTTCCGCGCAGCTCTCGATTCCCCCCTCTCTTTCGCACCCTCCATGTCATATTCCGCTCCAGGAGTTCCATCATAGCTCCTCACTGTCGCTGGGAGGAAGTTTTCTCCTCCGCTTGCCCCTTCCACCGTCATTTTCTCTCTACCCACCCTTGCCTCCTTTTCCGCGCAGCTCTCGATTCCCCCCTCTCTTTCGCACCCTCCATGTCATATTCCGCTCCAGGAGCTCCATCATAGCTCCTTGCTGTCGCTGGGAGGATGTTTTCTCCTCCGCTCGCCCCTTCCACCGTCATTTTCTCTCTACCCACCCTTGCCTCCTTTTCCGCGCAGCTCTCGATTCCCCCCTCTCTTTCGCACCCTCCATGTCATATTCCGCTCCAGGAGTTCCATCATAGCTCCTCACTGTCGCTGGGAGGATGTTTTCTCCTCCGCTCGCCCCTTCCACCGTCATTTTCTCTCTACCCACCCTTGCCTCCTTTTCCGCGCAGCTCTCGATTCCCCCCTCTCTTTCGCACCCTCCATGTCATATTCCGCTCCAGGAGCTCCATCATAGCTCCTCGCTGTCGCTGGGAGGATGTTTTCTCCTCCGCTCGCCCCTTCCACCGTCATTTTCTCTCTACCCACCCTTGCCTCCTTTTCCGCGCAGCTCTCGATTCCCCCCTCTCTTTCGCACCCTCAATGTCATATTCCGCTCCAGGAGTTCCATCATAGCTCCTCACTGTCGCTGGGAGGATGTTTTCTCCTCCGCTCGCCCCTTCCACCGTCATTTTCTCTCTACCCACCCTTGCCTCCTTTTCCGCGCAGCTCTCGATTCCCCCCTCTCTTTCGCACCCTCCATGTCATATTCCGCTCCAGGAGTTCCATCATAGCTCCTCACTGTCGCTGGGAGGAAGTTTTCTCCTCCGCTCGCCCCTTCCACCGTCATTTTCTCTCTACCCACCCTTGCCTCCTTTTCCGCGCAGCTCTCGATTCCCCCCTCTCTTTCGCACCCTCCATGTCATATTCCGCTCCAGGAGCTCCATCATAGCTCCTCGCTGTCGCTGGGAGGATGTTTTCTCCTCCGCTCGCCCCTTCCACCGTCATTTTCTCTCTACCCACCCTTGCCTCCTTTTCCGCGCAGCTCTCGATTCCCCCCTCTCTTTCGCACCCTCAATGTCATATTCCGCTCCAGGAGTTCCATCATAGCTCCTCACTGTCGCTGGGAGGATGTTTTCTCCTCCGCTCGCCCCTTCCACCGTCATTTTCTCTCTACCCACCCTTGCCTCCTTTTCCGCGCAGCTCTCGATTCCCCCCTCTCTTTCGCACCCTCCATGTCATATTCCGCTCCAGGAGTTCCATCATAGCTCCTCACTGTCGCTGGGAGGAAGTTTTCTCCTCCGCTCGCCCCTTCCACTGTCATTTTCTCTCTACCCACCCTTGCCTCCTTTTCCGCGCAGCTCTCGATTCCCCCCTCTCTTTCGCACCCTCCATGTCATATTCCGCTCCAGGAGTTCCATCATAGCTCCTCACTGTCGCTGGGAGGAAGTTTTCTCCTCCGCTCGCCCCTTCCACCGTCATTTTCTCTCTACCCACCCTTGCCTCCTTTTCCGCGCAGCTCTCGATTCCCCCCTCTCATTCGCACCCTCCATGTCATATTCCGCTCCAGGAGTTCCATCATAGCTCCTCACTGTCGCTGGGAGGATGTTTTCTCCTCCGCTCGCCCCTTCCACCATCATTTTCTCTCTACCCACCCTTGCCTCCTTTTCCGCGCAGCTCTCGATTCCCCCCTCTCTTTCGCACCCTCCATGTCATATTCCGCTCCAGGAGTTCCATCATAGCTCCTCACTGTCGCTGGGAGGATTTTTTCTCCTCCGCTCGCCCCTTCCACCGTCATTTTCTCTCTACCCACCCTTGCCTCCTTTTCCGCGCAGCTCTCGATTCCCCCCTCTCTTTCTCACCCTCCATGTCATATTCCGCTCCAGGAGTTCCATCATAGCTCCTCACTGTCGCTGGGAGGATGTTTTCTCCTCCGCTCGCCCCTTCCACCGTCATTTTCTCTCTAACCACCCTTGCCTCCTTTTCCGCGCAGCTCTCGATTCCCCCCTCTCTTTCGCACCCTCCATGTCATATTCCGCTCCAGGAGCTCCATCATAGCTCCTCACTGTCGCTGGGAGGATGTTTTCTCCTCCGCTCGCCCCTTCCACCATCATTTTCTCTCTACCCACCCTTGCCTCCTTTTCCGCGCAGCTCTCGATTCCCCCCTCTCTTTCGCACCCTCCATGTCATATTCCGCTCCAGGAGTTCCATCATAGCTCCTCACTGTCGCTGGGAGGAAGTTTTCTCCTCCGCTCGCCCCTTCCACCGTCATTTTCTCTCTACCCACCCTTGCCTCCTTTTCCGCACAGCTCTCGATTCCCCCCTCTCTTTCGCACCCTCCATGTCATATTCCGCTCCAGGAGTTCCATCATAGCTCCTCACTGTCGCTGGGAGGATGTTTTCTCCTCCGCTCGCCCCTTCCACCGTCATTTTCTCTCTACCCACCCTTGCCTCCTTCTCCGCGCAGCTCTCGATTCCCCCCTCTCTTTCGCACCCTCCATGTCATATTCCGCTCCAGGAGCTCCATCATAGCTCTTCGCTGTCGCTGGGAGGATGTTTTCTCCTCCGCTCGCCCCTTCCACCATCATTTTCTCTCTACCCACCCTTGCCTCCTTCACCGCGCAGCTCTCGATTCCCCCCTCTCTTTCGCACCCTCCATATCATATTCCGCTCCAGGAGCTCCATCATAGCTCCTCGCTGTCGCTGGGAGGATGTTTTCTCCTCCGCTCGCCCCTTCCACCGTCATTTTCTCTCTACCCACCCTTGCCTCCTTTTCCGCGCAGCTCTCGATTCCCCCCTCTCTTTCGCACCCTCCATGTCATATTCCGCTCCAGGAGCTCCATCATAGCTCCTTGCTGTCGCTGGGAGGATGTTTTCTCCTCCGCTCGCCCCTTCCACCGTCATTTTCTCTCTACCCACCCTTGCCTCCTTTTCCGCGCAGCTCTCGATTCCCCCCTCTCTTTCGCACCCTCCATGTCATATTCCGCTCCAGGAGTTCCATCATAGCTCCTCACTGTCGCTGGGAGGATGTTTTCTCCTCCGCTCGCCCCTTCCACCATCATTTTCTCTCTACCCACCCTTGCCTCCTTTTCCGCGCAGCTCTCGATTCCCCCCTCTCTTTCGCACCCTCCATGTCATATTCCGCTCCAGGAGTTCCATCATAGCTCCTCACTGTCGCTGGGAGGAAGTTTTCTCCTCCGCTCGCCCCTTCCACCGTCATTTTCTCTCTACCCACCCTTGCCTCCTTTTCCGCGCAGCTCTCGATTCCCCCCTCTCTTTCGCACCCTCCATGTCATATTCCGCTCCAGGAGTTCCATCATAGCTCCTCACTGTCGCTGGGAGGATGTTTTCTCCTCCGCTCGCCCCTTCCACCGTCATTTTCTCTCTACCCACCCTTGCCTCCTTCTCCGCGCAGCTCTCGATTCCCCCCTCTCTTTCGCACCCTCCATGTCATATTCCGCTCCAGGAGCTCCATCATAGCTCTTCGCTGTCGCTGGGAGGATGTTTTCTCCTCCGCTCGCCCCTTCCACCATCATTTTCTCTCTACCCACCCTTGCCTCCTTCTCCGCGCAGCTCTCGATTCCCCCCTCTCTTTCGCACCCTCCATATCATATTCCGCTCCAGGAGCTCCATCATAGCTCCTCGCTGTCGCTGGGAGGATGTTTTCTCCTCCGCTCGCCCCTTCCACCATCATTTTCTCTCTACCCACCCTTGCCTCCTTCTCCGCGCAGCTCTCGATTCCCCCCTCTCTTTCGCACCCTCCATGTCATATTCCGCTCCAGGAGCTCCATCATAGCTCTTCGCTGTCGCTGGGAGGATGTTTTCTCCTCCGCTCGCCCCTTCCACCATCATTTTCTCTCTACCCACCCTTGCCTCCTTCTCCGCGCAGCTCTCGATTCCCCCCTCTCTTTCGCACCCTCCATGTCATATTCCGCTCCAGGAGCTCCATCATAGCTCTTCGCTGTCGCTGGGAGGATGTTTTCTCCTCCGCTCGCCCCTTCCACCATCATTTTCTCTCTACCCACCCTTGCCTCCTTCTCCGCGCAGCTCTCGATTCCCCCCTCTCTTTCGCACCCTCCATGTCATATTCCGCTCCAGGAGTTCCATCATAGCTCCTCACTGTCGCTGGGAGGATGTTTTCTCCTCCGCTCGCCCCTTCCACCGTCATTTTCTCTCTACCCACCCTTGCCTCCTTCTCCGCGCAGCTCTCAATTCCCCCCTCTCTTTCGCACCCTCCATGTCATATTCCGCTCCAGGAGCTCCATCATAGCTCCTCGCTGTCGCTGGGAGGATGTTTTCTCCTCCGCTCGCCCCTTCCACCGTCATTTTCTCTCTACCCACCCTTGCCTCCTTCTCCGCGCAGCTCTCGATTCCCCCTCTCTTTCGAACCCTCCATGTCATATTCCGCTCCAGGAGCTCCATCATAGCTCCTCGCTGTCGCTGGGAGGATGTTTTCTCCTCTGCTCGCCCCTTCCACCGTCATTTTCTCTCTAACCACCCTTTCCTCCTTTTCCGCGCAGCTCTCGATTCCCCCCTCTCTTTCGCACCCTCCATGTCATATTCCGCTCCAGGAGCTCCATCATAGCTCCTCGCTGTCGCTGGGAGGATGTTTTCTCCTCCGCTCGCCCCTTCCACCGTCATTTTCTTTCTACCCACCCTTGCCTCCTTTTCCACGCAGCTCTCGATTCCCCCCTCTCTTTCGCACCCTCCATGTCATATTCCGCTCCAGGAGCTCCATCATAGCTCCTCGCTGTTGCTGGGAGGATGTTTTCTCCTCCGCTCGCCCCTTCCACCGTCATTTTCTCTCTACCCACCCTTGCCTCCTTCTCCGCACAGCTCTCGATTCCCCCCTCTCTTTCGCACCCTCCATGTCATATTCCGCTCCAGGAGCTCCATCATAGCTCCTCGCTGTCGCTGGGAGGATGTTTTCTCCTCTGCTCGCCCCTTCCACCGTCATTTTCTCTCTACCCACCCTTTCCTCCTTTTCCGCGCAGCTCTCGATTCCCCCCTCTCTTGCGCCCCCTCCATGTCATATTCCGCTCCAGGAGCTCCATCATAGCTCCTCGCTGTCGCTGGGAGGATGTTTTCTCCTCCGCTCGCCCCTTCCACCGTCATTTTCTCTCTACCCACCCTTGCCTCCATTTTCCGCGCAGCTCTCGATTCCCCCCTCTCTTTCGCACCCTCCATGTCATATTCCGCTCCAGGAGTTCCATCATAGCTCCTCACTGTCGCTGGGAGGATGTTTTCTCCTCCGCTCGCCTCTTCCACCGTCATTTTCTCTCTACCCACCCTTGCCTCCTTTTCCGCGCAGCTCTCGATTCCCCCCTCTCTTTCGCACCCTCCATGTCATATTCCGCTCCAGGAGTTCCATCATAGCTCCTCACTGTCGCTGGGAGGATGTTTTCTCCTCCGCTCGCCCCTTCCACCGTCATTTTCTCTCTACCCACCCTTGCCTCCTTTTCCGCGCAGCTCTCGATTCCCCCCTCTCTTTCGCACCCTCCATGTCATATTCCGCTCCAGGAGTTCCATCATAGCTCCTCACTGTCGCTGGGAGGAAGTTTTCTCCTCCGCTCGCCCCTTCCACCGTCATTTTCTCTCTACCCACCCTTGCCTCCTTTTCCGCGCAGTTTTCGATTCCCCCCTCTCTTTCGCACCCTCCATGTCATATTCCGCTCCAGGAGCTCCATCATAGCTCCTTGCTGTCGCTGGGAGGATGTTTTCTCCTCCGCTCGCCCCTTCCACCGTCATTTTCTCTCTACCCACCCTTGCCTCCTTCTCCGCGCAGCTCTCGATTCCCCCCTCTCTTTCGCACCCTCCATGTCATATTCCGCTACAGGAGCTCCATCATAGCTCCTTGCTGTCGCTGGGAGGATGTTTTCTCCTCCGCTCGCCCCTTCCACCGTCATTTTCTCTCTACCCACCCTTGCCTCCTTCTCCGCGCAGCTCTCGATTCCCCCCTCTCTCTCGCACCCTCCATATTACATCCAGCTCCAGGAGCTCCATCATAGCTCCTCGCTGTCGCTGGGAGGATGTTTTCTCCTCCGCTCGCCCCTTCCACCGTCATTTTCTCTCTACCCACCCTTGCCTCCTTCTCCGCGCAGCTCTCGATTCCCTCCTCTCTCTCGCACCCTCCATATTACATCCAGCTCCAGGAGCTCCATCATAGCTCCTCGCTGTCGCTGGGAGGATGTTTTCTCCTCCGCTCGCCCCTTCCACCGTCATTTTCTCTCTACCCACCCTTGCCTCCTTTTCCGCGCAGCTCTCGATTCCCCCCTCTCTTTCGCACCCTCCATGTCATATTCCGCTCCAGGAGCTCCATCATAGCTCCTTGCTGTCGCTGGGAGGATGTTTTCTCCTCCGCTCGCCCCTTCCACCGTCATTTTCTCTCTACCCACCCTTGCCTCCTTCTCCGCGCAGCTCTCGATTCCCTCCTCTCTCTCGCACCCTCCATATTACATCCAGCTCCAGGAGCTCCATCATAGCTCCTCGCTGTCGCTGGGAGGATGTTTTCTCCTCCGCTCGCCCCTTCCACCGTCATTTTCTCTCTACCCACCCTTGCCTCCTTCTCCGCGCAGCTCTCGATTCCCCCCTCTCTTTCGTACCCTCCATGTCATATTCCGCTCCAGGAGTTCCATCATAGCTCCTCACTGTCGCTGGGAGGATGTTTTCTCCTCCGCTCGCCCCTTCCACCGTCATTTTCTCTCTACCCACCCTTGCCTCCTTTTCCGCGCAGCTCTCGATTCCCCCCTCTCTTTCGCACCCTCCATGTCATATTCCGCTCCAGGAGTTCCATCATAGCTCCTCACTGTCGCTGGGAGGATGTTTTCTCCTCCGCTCGCCTCTTCCACCGTCATTTTCTCTCTACCCACCCTTGCCTCCTTCTCCGCGCAGCTCTCGATTCCCCCCTCTCTTTCGCACCCTCCATGTCATATTCCGCTCCAGGAGCTCCATCATAGCTCCTTGCTGTCACTGGGAGGATGTTTTCTCCTCCGCTCGCCCCTTCCACCGTCATTTTCTCTCTACCCACCCTTGCCTCCTTTTCCGCGCAGCTCTCGATTCCCCCCTCTCTTTCGCACCCTCCATGTCATATTCCGCTCCAGGAGTTCCATCATAGCTCCTCACTGTCGCTGGGAGGATGTTTTCTCCTCCGCTCGCCCCTTCCACCGTCATTTTCTCTCTACCCACCCTTGCCTCCTTCTCCGCGCAGCTCTCGATTCCCCCCTCTCTTTCGCACCCTCCATGTCATATTCCGCTCCAGGAGCTCCATCATAGCTCCTCGCTGTCGCTGGGAGGATGTTTTGTCCTCCGCTGGCCCCTTCCACCGTCATTTTCTCTCTACCCACCCTTGCCTCCTTTTCCGCGCAGCTCTCGATTCCCCCCTCTCTTTCGCACCCTCAATGTCATATTCCGCTCCAGGAGTTCCATCATAGCTCCTCACTGTCGCTGGGAGGATGTTTTCTCCTCCGCTCGCCCCTTCCACCGTCATTTTCTCTCTACCCACCCTTGCCTCCTTTTCCGCGCAGCTCTCGATTCCCCCCTCTCTTTCGCACCCTCCATGTCATATTCCGCTCCAGGAGTTCCATCATAGCTCCTCACTGTCGCTGGGAGGAAGTTTTCTCCTCCGCTCGCCCCTTCCACCGTCATTTTCTCTCTACCCACCCTTGCCTCCTTTTCCGCGCAGCTCTCGATTCCCCCCTCTCTTTCGCACCCTCCATGTCATATTCCGCTCCAGGAGCTCCATCATAGCTCCTTGCTGTCGCTGGGAGGATGTTTTCTCCTCCGCTCGCCCCTTCCACCGTCATTTTCTCTCTACCCACCCTTGCCTCCTTTTCCGCGCAGCTCTCGATTCCCCCCTCTCTTTCGCACCCTCCATGTCATATTCCGCTCCAGGAGTTCCATCATAGCTCCTCACTGTCGCTGGGAGGATGTTTTCTCCTCCGCTCGCCCCTTCCACCGTCATTTTCTCTCTACCCACCCTTGCCTCCTTTTCCGCGCAGCTCTCGATTCCCCCCTCTCTTTCGCACCCTCCATGTCATATTCCGCTCCAGGAGTTCCATCATAGCTCCTCACTGTCGCTGGGAGGATGTTTTCTCCTCCGCTCGCCCCTTCCACCGTCATTTTCTCTCTACCCACCCTTGCCTCCTTCTCCGCGCAGCTCTCGATTCCCCCCTCTCTTTCGCACCCTCCATGTCATATTCCGCTCCAGGAGCTCCATCATAGCTCCTCGCTGTCGCTGGGAGGATGTTTTGTCCTCCGCTCGCCCCTTCCACCGTCATTTTCTCTCTACCCACCCTTGCCTCCTTTTCCGCGCAGCTCTCGATTCCCCCCTCTCTTTCGCACCCTCAATGTCATATTCCGCTCCAGGAGTTCCATCATAGCTCCTCACTGTCGCTGGGAGGATGTTTTCTCCTCCGCTCGCCCCTTCCACCGTCATTTTCTCTCTACCCACCCTTGCCTCCTTTTCCGCGCAGCTCTCGATTCCCCCCTCTCTTTCGCACCCTCCATGTCATATTCCGCTCCAGGAGTTCCATCATAGCTCCTCACTGTCGCTGGGAGGAAGTTTTCTCCTCCGCTCGCCCCTTCCACCGTCATTTTCTCTCTACCCACCCTTGCCTCCTTTTCCGCGCAGCTCTCGATTCCCCCCTCTCTTTCGCACCCTCCATGTCATATTCCGCTCCAGGAGCTCCATCATAGCTCCTTGCTGTCGCTGGGAGGATGTTTTCTCCTCCGCTCGCCCCTTCCACCGTCATTTTCTCTCTACCCACCCTTGCCTCCTTTTCCGCGCAGCTCTCGATTCCCCCCTCTCTTTCGCACCCTCCATGTCATATTCCGCTCCAGGAGTTCCATCATAGCTCCTCACTGTCGCTGGGAGGATGTTTTCTCCTCCGCTCGCCCCTTCCACCGTCATTTTCTCTCTACCCACCCTTGCCTCCTTCTCCGCGCAGCTCTCGATTCCCCCCTCTCTTTCGCACCCTCCATGTCATATTCCGCTCCAGGAGCTCCATCATAGCTAATCGCTGTCGCTGGGAGGATGTTTTCTCCTCCGCTCGCCCCTTCCACCGTCATTTTCTCTCTACCCACCCTTGCCTCCTTTTCCGCGCAGCTCTCGATTCCCCCCTCTCTTTCGCACCCTCCATGTCATATTCCGCTCCAGGAGTTCCATCATAGCTCCTCACTGTCGCTGGGAGGATGTTTTCTCCTCCGCTCGCCCCTTCCACCGTCATTTTCTCTCTACCCACCCTTGCCTCCTTTTCCGCGCAGCTCTCGATTCCCCCCTCTCTTTCGCACCCTCCATGTCATATTCCGCTCCAGGAGTTCCATCATAGCTCCTCACTGTTGCTGGGAGGATGTTTTCTCCTCCGCTCGCCCCTTCCACCGTCATTTTCTCTCTACCCACCCTTGCCTCCTTCTCCGCGCAGCTCTCGATTCCCCCCTCTCTTTCGCACCCTCCATGTCATATTCCGCTCCAGGAGCTCCATCATAGCTCCTCGCTGTCGCTGGGAGGATGTTTTCTCCTCCGCTCGCCCCTTCCACCGTCATTTTCTCTCTACCCACCCTTGCCTCCTTTTCCGCGCAGCTCTCGATTCCCCCCTCTCTTTTGCACCCTCCATGTCATATTCCGCTCCAGGAGTTCCATCATAGCTCCTCACTGTCGCTGGGAGGATGTTTTCTCCTCCGCTCGCCCCTTCCACCATCATTTTCTCTCTACCCACCCCTGCCTCCTTTTCCGCGCAGCTCTCGATTCCCCCCTCTCTTTCGCACCCTCCATGTCATATTCCGCTCCAGGAGTTCCATCATAGCTCCTCACTGTCGCTGGGAGGAAGTTTTCTCCTCCGCTCGCCCCTTCCACCGTCATTTTCTCTCTACCCACCCTTGCCTCCTTTTCCGCGCAGCTCTCGATTCCCCCCTCTCTTTCGCACCCTCCATGTCATATTCCGCTCCAGGAGCTCCATCATAGCTCCTTGCTGTCGCTGGGAGGATGTTTTCTCCTCCGCTCGCCCCTTCCACCGTCATTTTCTCTCTACCCACCCTTGCCTCCTTTTCCGCGCAGCTCTCGATTCCCCCCTCTCTTTCGCACCCTCCATGTCATATTCCGCTCCAGGAGTTCCATCATAGCTCCTCACTGTCACTGGGAGGATGTTTTCTCCTCCGCTCGCCCCTTCCACCGTCATTTTCTCTCTACCCACCCTTGCCTCCTTCTGCGCGCAGCTCTCGATTCCCCCCTCTCTTTCGCACCCTCCATGTCATATTCCGCTCCAGGAGCTCCATCATAGCTAATCGCTGTCGCTGGGAGGATGTTTTCTCCTCCGCTCGCCCCTTCCACCGTCATTTTCTCTCTACCCACCCTTGCCTCCTTTTCCGCGCAGCTCTCGATTCCCCCCTCTCTTTCGCACCCTCCATGTCATATTCCGCTCCAGGAGTTCCATCATAGCTCCTCACTGTCACTGGGAGGATGTTTTCTCCTCCGCTCGCCCCTTCCACCGTCATTTTCTCTCTACCCACCCTTGCCTCCTTTTCCGCGCAGCTCTCGATTCCCCCCTCTCTTTCGCACCCTCCATGTCATATTCCGCTCCAGGAGTTCCATCATAGCTCCTCACTGTCGCTGGGAGGAAGTTTTCTCCTCCGCTCGCCCCTTCCACCGTCATTTTCTCTCTACCCACCCTTGCCTCCTTTTCCGCGCAGCTCTCGATTCCCCCCCTCTCTTTCGCACCCTCCATGTCATATTCCGCTCCAGGAGCTCCATCATAGCTCCTTGCTGTCGCTGGGAGGATGTTTTCTCCTCCGCTCGCCCCTTCCACCGTCATTTTCTCTCTACCCACCCTTGCCTCCTTTTCCGCGCAGCTCTCGATTCCCCCCTCTCTTTCGCACCCTCCATGTCATATTCCGCTCCAGGAGTTCCATCATAGCTCCTCACTGTCACTGGGAGGATGTTTTCTCCTCCGCTCGCCCCTTCCACCGTCATTTTCTCTCTACCCACCCTTGCCTCCTTCTCCGCGCAGCTCTCGATTCCCCCCTCTCTTTCGCACCCTCCATGTCATATTCCGCTCCAGGAGCTCCATCATAGCTAATCGCTGTCGCTGGGAGGATGTTTTCTCCTCCGCTCGCCCCTTCCACCGTCATTTTCTCTCTACCCACCCTTGCCTCCTTTTCCGCGCAGCTCTCGATTCCCCCCTCTCTTTCGCACCCTCCATGTCATATTCCGCTCCAGGAGTTCCATCATAGCTCCTCACTGTCACTGGGAGGATGTTTTCTCCTCCGCTCGCCCCTTCCACCGTCATTTTCTCTCTACCCACCCTTGCCTCCTTTTCCGCGCAGCTCTCGATTCCCCCCTCTCTTTCGCACCCTCCATGTCATATTCCGCTCCAGGAGTTCCATCATAGCTCCTCACTGTCACTGGGAGGATGTTTTCTCCTCCGCTCGCCCCTTCCACCGTAATTTTCTCTCTACCCACCCTTGCCTCCTTTTCCGCGCAGCTCTCGATTCCCCCCTCTCTTTCGCACCCTCCATGTCATATTCCGCTCCAGGAGTTCCATCATAGCTCCTCACTGTCACTGGGAGGATGTTTTCTCCTCCGCTCGCCCCTTCCACCGTCATTTTCTCTCTACCCACCCTTGCCTCCTTCTCCGCGCAGCTCTCGATTCCCCCCTCTCTTTCGCACCCTCCATGTCATATTCCGCTCCAGGAGCTCCATCATAGCTAATCGCTGTCGCTGGGAGGATGTTTTCTCCTCCGCTCGCCCCTTCCACCGTCATTTTCTCTCTACCCACCCTTGCCTCCTTTTCCGCGCAGCTCTCGATTCCCCCCTCTCTTTCGCACCCTCCATGTCATATTCCGCTCCAGGAGTTCCATCATAGCTCCTCACTGTCACTGGGAGGATGTTTTCTCCTCCGCTCGCCCCTTCCACCGTCATTTTCTCTCTACCCACCCTTGCCTCCTTTTCCGCGCAGCTCTCGATTCCCCCCTCTCTTTCGCACCCTCCATGTCATATTCCGCTCCAGGAGTTCCATCATAGCTCCTCACTGTCACTGGGAGGATGTTTTCTCCTCCGCTCGCCCCTTCCACCGTAATTTTCTCTCTACCCACCCTTGCCTCCTTTTCCGCGCAGCTCTCGATTCCCCCCTCTCTTTCGCACCCTCCATGTCATATTCCGCTCCAGGAGTTCCATCATAGCTCCTCACTGTCACTGGGAGGATGTTTTCTCCTCCGCTCGCCCCTTCCACCGTCATTTTCTCTCTACCCACCCTTGCCTCCTTCTCCGCGCAGCTCTCGATTCCCCCCTCTCTTTCGCACCCTCCATGTCATATTCCGCTCCAGGAGCTCCATCATAGCTAATCGCTGTCGCTGGGAGGATGTTTTCTCCTCCGCTCGCCCCTTCCACCGTCATTTTCTCTCTACCCACCCTTGCCTCCTTTTCCGCGCAGCTCTCAATTCCCCCCTCTCTTTCGCACCCTCCATGTCATATTCCGCTCCAGGAGTTCCATCATAGCTCCTCACTGTCGCTGGGAGGATGTTTTCTCCTCCGCTCGCCCCTTCCACCGTCATTTTCTCTCTACCCACCCTTGCCTCCTTTTCCGCGCAGCTCTCGATTCCCCCCTCTCTTTCGCACCCTCCATGTCATATTCCGCTCCAGGAGTTCCATCATAGCTCCTCACTGTTGCTGGGAGGATGTTTTCTCCTCCGCTCGCCCCTTCCACCGTCATTTTCTCTCTACCCACCCTTGCCTCCTTCTCCGCGCAGCTCTCGATTCCCCCCTCTCTTTCGCACCCTCCATGTCATATTCCGCTCCAGGAGCTCCATCATAGCTCCTCGCTGTCGCTGGGAGGATGTTTTCTCCTCCGCTCGCCCCTTCCACCGTCAATTTCTCTCTACCCACCCTTGCCTCCTTTTCCGCGCAGCTCTCGATTCCCCCCTCTCTTTCGCACCCTCCATGTCATATTCCGCTCCAGGAGTTCCATCATAGCTCCTCACTGTCGCTGGGAGGATGTTTTCTCCTCCGCTCGCCTCTTCCACTGTCATTTTCTCTCTACCCACCCTTGCCTCCTTTTCCGCGCAGCTCTCGATTCCCCCCTCTCTTTCGCACCCTCCATGTCATATTCCGCTCCAGGAGTTCCATCATAGCTCCTCACTGTCGCTGGGAGGATGTTTTCTCCTCCGCTCGCCTCTTCCACTGTCATTTTCTCTCTACCCACCCTTGCCTCCTTTTCCGCGCAGCTCTCGATTCCCCCCTCTCTTTCGCACCCTCCATGTCATATTCCGCTCCAGGAGCTCCATCATAGCTCCTTGCTGTCGCTGGGAGGATGTTTTCTCCTCCGCTCGCCCCTTCCACCGTCATTTTCTCTCTACCCACCCTTGCCTCCTTTTCCGCGCAGCTCTCGATTCCCCCCTCTCTTTCGCACCCTCCATGTCATATTTCGCTCCAGGAGTTCCATCATAGCTCCTCACTGTCGCTGGGAGGATGTTTTCTCCTCCGCTCGCCCCTTCCACCGTCATTTTCTCTCTACCCACCCTTGCCTCCTTCTCCGCGCAGCTCTCGATTCCCCCCTCTCTTTCGCACCCTCCATGTCATATTCCGCTCCAGGAGCTCCATCATAGCGCCTCGCTGTCGCTGGGAGGATGTTTTCTCCTCCGCTCGCCCCTTCCACCGTCATTTTCTCTCTACCCACCCTTGCCTCCTTTTCCGCGCAGCTCTCGATTCCCCCCTCTCTTTCGCACCCTTCATGTCATATTCCGCTCCAGGAGTTCCATCATAGCTCCTCACTGTCGCTGGGAGGATGTTTTCTCCTCCGCTCGCCTCTTCCACTGTCATTTTCTCTCTACCCACCCTTGCCTCCTTTTCCGCGCAGCTCTCGATTCCCCCCTCTCTTTCGCACCCTCCATGTCATATTCCGCTCCAGGAGCTCCATCATAGCTCCTTGCTGTCGCTGGGAGGATGTTTTCTCCTCCGCTCGCCCCTTCCACCGTCATTTTCTCTCTACCCACCCTTGCCTCCTTTTCCGCGCAGCTCTCGATTCCCCCCTCTCTTTCGCACCCTCCATGTCATATTCCGCTCCAGGAGTTCCATCATAGCTCCTCACTGTCGCTGGGAGGATGTTTTCTCCTCCGCTCGCCCCTTCCACCGTCATTTTCTCTCTACCCACCCTTGCCTCCTTCTCCGCGCAGCTCTCGATTCCCCCCTCTCTTTCGCACCCTCAATGTCATATTCCGCTCCAGGAGTTCCATCATAGCTCCTCACTGTCGCTGGGAGGATGTTTTCTCCTCCGCTCGCCCCTTCCACCGTCATTTTCTCTCTACCCACCCTTGCCTCCTTTTCCGCGCAGCTCTCGATTCCCCCCTCTCTTTCGCACCCTCAATGTCATATTCCGCTCCAGGAGTTCCATCATAGCTCCTCACTGTCGCTGGGAGGATGTTTTCTCCTCCGCTCGCCCCTTATACCGTCATTTTCTCTCTACCCACCCTTGCCTCCTTTTCCGCGCAGCTCTCGATTCCCCCCTCTCTTTCGCACCCTCCATGTCATATTCCGCTCCAGGAGTTCCATCATAGCTCCTCACTGTCGCTGGGAGGAAGTTTTCTCCTCCGCTCGCCCCTTCCACCGTCATTTTCTCTCTACCCACCCTTGCCTCCTTTTCCGCGCAGCTCTCGATTCCCCCCTCTCTTTCGCACCCTCCATGTCATATTCCACTCCAGGAGCTCCATCATAGCTCCTTGCTGTCGCTGGGAGGATGTTTTCTCCTCCGCTCGCCCCTTCCACCATCATTTTCTCTCTACCCACCCTTGCCTCCTTTTCCGCGCAGCTCTCGATTCCCCCCTCTCTTTCGCACCCTCCATGTCATATTCCGCTCCAGGAGTTCCATCATAGCTCCTCACTGTCGCTGGGAGGATGTTTTCTCCTCCGCTCGCCCCTTCCACCATCATTTTCTCTCTACCCACCCTTGCCTCCTTTTCCGCGCAGCTCTCGATTCCCCCCTCTCTTTCGCACCCTCCATGTCATATTCCGCTCCAGGAGTTCCATCATAGCTCCTCACTGTCGCTGGGAGGAAGTTTTCTCCTCCGCTCGCCCCTTCCACCGTCATTTTCTCTCTACCCACCCTTGCCTCCTTTTCCGCGCAGCTCTCGATTCCCCCCTCTCTTTCGCACCCTCCATGTCATATTCCGCTCCAGGAGCTCCAACATAGCTCCTTGCTGTCGCTGGGAGGATGTTTTCTCCTCCGCTCGCCCCTTCCACCGTCATTTTCTCTCTACCCACCCTTGCCTCCTTTTCCGCACAGCTCTCGATTCCCCCCTCTCTTTCGTACCCTCCATGTCATATTCCGCTCCAGGAGTTCCATCATAGCTCCTCACTGTCGCTGGGAGGATGTTTTCTCCTCCGCTCGCCCCTTCCACCGTCATTTTCTCTCTACCCACCCTTGCCTCCTTCTCCGCACAGCTCTCGATTCCCCCCTCTCTTTCGCACCCTCCATGTCATATTCCGCTCCAGGAGCTCCATCATAGCTCCTCGCTGTCGCTGGGAGGATGTTTTCTCCTCCGCTCGCCCCTTCCACCGTCATTTTCTCTCTACCCACCCTTGCCTCCTTTTCCGCGCAGCTCTCGATTCCCCCCTCTCTTTCGCACCCTCCATGTCATATTCCGCTCCAGGAGTTCCATCATAGCTCCTCACTGTCGCTGGGAGGATGTTTTCTCCTCCGCTCGCCTCTTCCACCGTCATTTTCTCTCTACCCACCCTTGCCTCCTTCTCCGCGCAGCTCTCGATTCCCCCCTCTCTTTCGCACCCTCCATGTCATATTCCGCTCCAGGAGCTGCATCATAGCTCCTTGCTGTCACTGGGAGGATGTTTTCTCCTCCGCTCGCCCCTTCCACCGTCATTTTCTCTCTACCCACCCTTGCCTCCTTTTCCGCGCAGCTCTCGATTCCCCCCTCTCTTTCGCACCCTCCATGTCATATTCCGCTCCAGGAGTTCCATCATAGCTCCTCACTGTCGCTGGGAGGATGTTTTCTCCTCCGCTCGCCCCTTCCACCGTCATTTTCTCTCTACCCACCCTTGCCTCCTTCTCCGCGCAGCTCTCGATTCCCCCCTCTCTTTCGCACCCTCCATGTCATATTCCGCTCCAGGAGCTCCATCATAGCTCCTCGCTGTCGCTGGGAGGATGTTTTCTCCTCCGCTCGCCCCTTCCACCGTCATTTTCTCTCTACCCACCCTTGCCTCCTTTTCCGCGCAGCTCTCGATTCCCCCCTCTCTTTCGCACCCTCAATGTCATATTCCGCTCCAGGAGTTCCATCATAGCTCCTCACTGTCGCTGGGAGGATGTTTTCTCCTCCGCTCGCCCCTTCCACCGTCATTTTCTCTCTACCCACCCTTGCCTCCTTTTCCGCGCAGCTCTCGATTCCCCCCTCTCTTTCGCACCCTCCATGTCATATTCCGCTCCAGGAGTTCCATCATAGCTCCTCACTGTCGCTGGGAGGAAGTTTTCTCCTCCGCTCGCCCCTTCCACCGTCATTTTCTCTCTACCCACCCTTGCCTCCTTTTCCGCGCAGCTCTCGATTCCCCCCTCTCTTTCGCACCCTCCATGTCATATTCCGCTCCAGGAGCTCCATCATAGCTCCTTGCTGTCGCTGGGAGGATGTTTTCTCCTCCGCTCGCCCCTTCCACCGTCATTTTCTCTCTACCCACCCTTGCCTCCTTTTCCGCGCAGCTCTCGATTCCCCCCTCTCTTTCGCACCCTCCATGTCATATTCCGCTCCAGGAGTTCCATCATAGCTCCTCACTGTCGCTGGGAGGATGTTTTCTCCTCCGCTCGCCCCTTCCACCGTCATTTTCTCTCTACCCACCCTTGCCTCCTTCTCCGCGCAGCTCTCGATTCCCCCCTCTCTTTCGCACCCTCCATGTCATATTCCGCTCCAGGAGCTCCATCATAGCTAATCGCTGTCGCTGGGAGGATGTTTTCTCCTCCGCTCGCCCCTTCCACCGTCATTTTCTCTCTACCCACCCTTGCCTCCTTTTCCGCGCAGCTCTCGATTCCCCCCTCTCTTTCGCACCCTCCATGTCATATTCCGCTCCAGGAGTTCCATCATAGCTCCTCACTGTCGCTGGGAGGATGTTTTCTCCTCCGCTCGCCCCTTCCACCGTCATTTTCTCTCTACCCACCCTTGCCTCCTTTTCCGCGCAGCTCTCGATTCCCCCCTCTCTTTCGCACCCTCCATGTCATATTCCGCTCCAGGAGTTCCATCATAGCTCCTCACTGTTGCTGGGAGGATGTTTTCTCCTCCGCTCGCCCCTTCCACCGTCATTTTCTCTCTACCCACCCTTGCCTCCTTCTCCGCGCAGCTCTCGATTCCCCCCTCTCTTTCGCACCCTCCATGTCATATTCCGCTCCAGGAGCTCCATCATAGCTCCTCGCTGTCGCTGGGAGGATGTTTTCTCCTCCGCTCGCCCCTTCCACCGTCATTTTCTCTCTACCCACCCTTGCCTCCTTTTCCGCGCAGCTCTCGATTCCCCCCTCTCTTTCGCACCCTCCATGTCATATTCCGCTCCAGGAGTTCCATCATAGCTCCTCACTGTCGCTGGGAGGATGTTTTCTCCTCCGCTCGCCCCTTCCACCATCATTTTCTCTCTACCCACCCTTGCCTCCTTTTCCGCGCAGCTCTCGATTCCCCCCTCTCTTTCGCACCCTCCATGTCATATTCCGCTCCAGGAGTTCCATCATAGCTCCTCACTGTCGCTGGGAGGAAGTTTTCTCCTCCGCTCGCCCCTTCCACCGTCATTTTCTCTCTACCCACCCTTGCCTCCTTTTCCGCGCAGCTCTCGATTCCCCCCTCTCTTTCGCACCCTCCATGTCATATTCCGCTCCAGGAGCTCCATCATAGCTCCTTGCTGTCGCTGGGAGGATGTTTTCTCCTCCGCTCGCCCCTTCCACCGTCATTTTCTCTCTACCCACCCTTGCCTCCTTTTCCGCGCAGCTCTCGATTCCCCCCTCTCTTTCGCACCCTCCATGTCATATTCCGCTCCAGGAGTTCCATCATAGCTCCTCACTGTCACTGGGAGGATGTTTTCTCCTCCGCTCGCCCCTTCCACCGTCATTTTCTCTCTACCCACCCTTGCCTCCTTCTCCGCGCAGCTCTCGATTCCCCCCTCTCTTTCGCACCCTCCATGTCATATTCCGCTCCAGGAGCTCCATCATAGCTAATCGCTGTCGCTGGGAGGATGTTTTCTCCTCCGCTCGTCCCTTCCACTGTCATTTTCTCTCTACCCACCCTTGCCTCCTTTTCCGCGCAGCTCTCGATTCCCCCCTCTCTTTCGCACCCTCCATGTCATATTCCGCTCCAGGAGTTCCATCATAGCTCCTCACTGTCGCTGGGAGGATGTTTTCTCCTCCGCTCGCCTCTTCCACTGTCATTTTCTCTCTACCCACCCTTGCCTCCTTTTCCGCGCAGCTCTCGATTCCCCCCTCTCTTTCGCACCCTCCATGTCATATTCCGCTCCAGGAGCTCCATCATAGCTCCTTGCTGTCGCTGGGAGGATGTTTTCTCCTCCGCTCGCCCCTTCCACCGTCATTTTCTCTCTACCCACCCTTGCCTCCTTTTCCGCGCAGCTCTCGATTCCCCCCTCTCTTTCGCACCCTCCATGTCATATTTCGCTCCAGGAGTTCCATCATAGCTCCTCACTGTCGCTGGGAGGATGTTTTCTCCTCCGCTCGCCCCTTCCACCGTCATTTTCTCTCTACCCACCCTTGCCTCCTTCTCCGCGCAGCTCTCGATTCCCCCCTCTCTTTCGCACCCTCCATGTCATATTCCGCTCCAGGAGCTCCATCATAGCGCCTCGCTGTCGCTGGGAGGATGTTTTCTCCTCCGCTCGCCCCTTCCACCGTCATTTTCTCTCTACCCACCCTTGCCTCCTTTTCCGCGCAGCTCTCGATTCCCCCCTCTCTTTCGCACCCTTCATGTCATATTCCGCTCCAGGAGTTCCATCATAGCTCCTCACTGTCGCTGGGAGGATGTTTTCTCCTCCGCTCGCCTCTTCCACTGTCATTTTCTCTCTACCCACCCTTGCCTCCTTTTCCGCGCAGCTCTCGATTCCCCCCTCTCTTTCGCACCCTCCATGTCATATTCCGCTCCAGGAGCTCCATCATAGCTCCTTGCTGTCGCTGGGAGGATGTTTTCTCCTCCGCTCGCCCCTTCCACCATCATTTTCTCTCTACCCACCCTTGCCTCCTTTTCCGCGCAGCTCTCGATTCCCCCCTCTCTTTCGCACCCTCCATGTCATATTCCGCTCCAGGAGTTCCATCATAGCTCCTCACTGTCGCTGGGAGGATGTTTTCTCCTCCGCTCGCCCCTTCCACCGTCATTTTCTCTCTACCCACCCTTGCCTCCTTCTCCGCGCAGCTCTCGATTCCCCCCTCTCTTTCGCACCCTCAATGTCATATTCCGCTCCAGGAGTTCCATCATAGCTCCTCACTGTCGCTGGGAGGATGTTTTCTCCTCCGCTCGCCCCTTCCACCGTCATTTTCTCTCTACCCACCCTTGCCTCCTTTTCCGCGCAGCTCTCGATTCCCCCCTCTCTTTCGCACCCTCAATGTCATATTCCGCTCCAGGAGTTCCATCATAGCTCCTCACTGTCGCTGGGAGGATGTTTTCTCCTCCGCTCGCCCCTTATACCGTCATTTTCTCTCTACCCACCCTTGCCTCCTTTTCCGCGCAGCTCTCGATTCCCCCCTCTCTTTCGCACCCTCCATGTCATATTCCGCTCCAGGAGTTCCATCATAGCTCCTCACTGTCGCTGGGAGGAAGTTTTCTCCTCCGCTCGCCCCTTCCACCGTCATTTTCTCTCTACCCACCCTTGCCTCCTTTTCCGCGCAGCTCTCGATTCCCCCCTCTCTTTCGCACCCTCCATGTCATATTCCACTCCAGGAGCTCCATCATAGCTCCTTGCTGTCGCTGGGAGGATGTTTTCTCCTCCGCTCGCCCCTTCCACCGTCATTTTCTCTCTACCCACCCTTGCCTCCTTTTCCGCGCAGCTCTCGATTCCCCCCTCTCTTTCGCACCCTCCATGTCATATTCCGCTCCAGGAGTTCCATCATAGCTCCTCACTGTCGCTGGGAGGATGTTTTCTCCTCCGCTCGCCCCTTCCACCATCATTTTCTCTCTACCCACCCTTGCCTCCTTTTCCGCGCAGCTCTCGATTCCCCCCTCTCTTTCGCACCCTCCATGTCATATTCCGCTCCAGGAGTTCCATCATAGCTCCTCACTGTCGCTGGGAGGAAGTTTTCTCCTCCGCTCGCCCCTTCCACCGTCATTTTCTCTCTACCCACCCTTGCCTCCTTTTCCGCGCAGCTCTCGATTCCCCCCTCTCTTTCGCACCCTCCATGTCATATTCCGCTCCAGGAGCTCCATCATAGCTCCTTGCTGTCGCTGGGAGGATGTTTTCTCCTCCGCTCGCCCCTTCCACCGTCATTTTCTCTCTACCCACCCTTGCCTCCTTTTCCGCACAGCTCTCGATTCCCCCCTCTCTTTCGTACCCTCCATGTCATATTCCGCTCCAGGAGTTCCATCATAGCTCCTCACTGTCGCTGGGAGGATGTTTTCTCCTCCGCTCGCCCCTTCCACCGTCATTTTCTCTCTACCCACCCTTGCCTCCTTCTCCGCGCAGCTCTCGATTCCCCCCTCTCTTTCGCACCCTCCATGTCATATTCCGCTCCAGGAGCTCCATCATAGCTCCTCGCTGTCGCTGGGAGGATGTTTTCTCCTCCGCTCGCCCCTTCCACCGTCATTTTCTCTCTACCCACCCTTGCCTCCTTTTCCGCGCAGCTCTCGATTCCCCCCTCTCTTTCGCACCCTCCATGTCATATTCCGCTCCAGGAGTTCCATCATAGCTCCTCACTGTCGCTGGGAGGATGTTTTCTCCTCCGCTCGCCTCTTCCACCATCATTTTCTCTCTACCCACCCTTGCCTCCTTCTCCGCGCAGCTCTCGATTCCCCCCTCTCTTTCGCACCCTCCATGTCATATTCCGCTCCAGGAGCTCCATCATAGCTCCTTGCTGTCAATGGGAGGATGTTTTCTCCTCCGCTCGCCCCTTCCACCGTCATTTTCTCTCTACCCACCCTTGCCTCCTTTTCCGCGCAGCTCTCGATTCCCCCCTCTCTTTCGCACCCTCCATGTCATATTCCGCTCCAGGAGTTCCATCATAGCTCCTCACTGTCGCTGGGAGGATGTTTTATCCTCCGCTCGCCCCTTCCACCGTCATTTTCTCTCTACCCACCCTTGCCTCCTTCTCCGCGCAGCTCTCGATTCCCCCCTCTCTTTCGCACCCTCCATGTCATATTCCGCTCCAGGAGCTCCATCATAGCTCCTCGCTGTCGCTGGGAGGATGTTTTCTCCTCCGCTCGCCCCTTCCACCGTCATTTTCTCTCTACCCACCCTTGCCTCCTTTTCCGCGCAGCTCTCGATTCCCCCCTCTCTTTCGCACCCTCAATGTCATATTCCGCTCCAGGAGTTCCATCATAGCTCCTCACTGTCGCTGGGAGGATGTTTTCTCCTCCGCTCGCCCCTTCCACCGTCATTTTCTCTCTACCCACCCTTGCCTCCTTTTCCGCGCAGCTCTCGATTCCCCCCTCTCTTTCGCACCCTCCATGTCATATTCCGCTCCAGGAGTTCCATCATAGCTCCTCACTGTCGCTGGGAGGAAGTTTTCTCCTCCGCTCGCCCCTTCCACCGTCATTTTCTCTCTACCCACCCTTGCCTCCTTTTCCGCGCAGCTCTCGATTCCCCCCTCTCTTTCGCACCCTCCATGTCATATTCCGCTCCAGGAGCTCCATCATAGCTCCTTGCTGTCGCTGGGAGGATGTTTTCTCCTCCGCTCGCCCCTTCCACCGTCATTTTCTCTCTACCCACCCTTGCCTCCTTTTCCGCGCAGCTCTCGATTCCCCCCTCTCTTTCGCACCCTCCATGTCATATTCCGCTCCAGGAGTTCCATCATAGCTCCTCACTGTCGCTGGGAGGATGTTTTCTCCTCCGCTCGCCCCTTCCACCGTCATTTTCTCTCTACCCACCCTTGCCTCCTTCTCCGCGCAGCTCTCGATTCCCCCCTCTCTTTCGCACCCTCCATGTCATATTCCGCTCCAGGAGCTCCATCATAGCTAATCGCTGTCGCTGGGAGGATGTTTTCTCCTCCGCTCGCCCCTTCCACCGTCATTTTCTCTCTACCCACCCTTGCCTCCTTTTCCGCGCAGCTCTCGATTCCCCCCTCTCTTTCGCACCCTCCATGTCATATTCCGCTCCAGGAGTTCCATCATAGCTCCTCACTGTCGCTGGGAGGATGTTTTCTCCTCCGCTCGCCCCTTCCACCGTCATTTTCTCTCTACCCACCCTTGCCTCCTTTTCCGCGCAGCTCTCGATTCCCCCCTCTCTTTCGCACCCTCCATGTCATATTCCGCTCCAGGAGTTCCATCATAGCTCCTCACTGTTGCTGGGAGGATGTTTTCTCCTCCGCTCGCCTCTTCCACTGTCATTTTCTCTCTACCCACCCTTGCCTCCTTTTCCGCGCAGCTCTCGATTCCCCCCTCTCTTTCGCACCCTCCATGTCATATTCCGCTCCAGGAGCTCCATCATAGCTCCTTGCTGTCGCTGGGAGGATGTTTTCTCCTCCGCTCGCCCCTTCCACCATCATTTTCTCTCTACCCACCCTTGCCTCCTTTTCCGCGCAGCTCTCGATTCCCCCCTCTCTTTCGCACCCTCCATGTCATATTCCGCTCCAGGAGTTCCATCATAGCTCCTCACTGTCGCTGGGAGGATGTTTTCTCCTCCGCTCGCCCCTTCCACCGTCATTTTCTCTCTACCCACCCTTGCCTCCTTCTCCGCGCAGCTCTCGATTCCCCCCTCTCTTTCGCACCCTCAATGTCATATTCCGCTCCAGGAGTTCCATCATAGCTCCTCACTGTCGCTGGGAGGATGTTTTCTCCTCCGCTCGCCCCTTCCACCGTCATTTTCTCTCTACCCACCCTTGCCTCCTTTTCCGCGCAGCTCTCGATTCCCCCCTCTCTTTCGCACCCTCAATGTCATATTCCGCTCCAGGAGTTCCATCATAGCTCCTCACTGTCGCTGGGAGGATGTTTTCTCCTCCGCTCGCCCCTTATACCGTCATTTTCTCTCTACCCACCCTTGCCTCCTTTTCCGCGCAGCTCTCGATTCCCCCCTCTCTTTCGCACCCTCCATGTCATATTCCGCTCCAGGAGTTCCATCATAGCTCCTCACTGTCGCTGGGAGGAAGTTTTCTCCTCCGCTCGCCCCTTCCACCGTCATTTTCTCTCTACCCACCCTTGCCTCCTTTTCCGCGCAGCTCTCGATTCCCCCCTCTCTTTCGCACCCTCCATGTCATATTCCACTCCAGGAGCTCCATCATAGCTCCTTGCTGTCGCTGGGAGGATGTTTTCTCCTCCGCTCGCCCCTTCCACCGTCATTTTCTCTCTACCCACCCTTGCCTCCTTTTCCGCGCAGCTCTCGATTCCCCCCTCTCTTTCGCACCCTCCATGTCATATTCCGCTCCAGGAGTTCCATCATAGCTCCTCACTGTCGCTGGGAGGATGTTTTCTCCTCCGCTCGCCCCTTCCACCATCATTTTCTCTCTACCCACCCTTGCCTCCTTTTCCGCGCAGCTCTCGATTCCCCCCTCTCTTTCGCACCCTCCATGTCATATTCCGCTCCAGGAGTTCCATCATAGCTCCTCACTGTCGCTGGGAGGAAGTTTTCTCCTCCGCTCGCCCCTTCCACCGTCATTTTCTCTCTACCCACCCTTGCCTCCTTTTCCGCGCAGCTCTCGATTCCCCCCTCTCTTTCGCACCCTCCATGTCATATTCCGCTCCAGGAGCTCCATCATAGCTCCTTGCTGTCGCTGGGAGGATGTTTTCTCCTCCGCTCGCCCCTTCCACCGTCATTTTCTCTCTACCCACCCTTGCCTCCTTTTCCGCACAGCTCTCGATTCCCCCCTCTCTTTCGTACCCTCCATGTCATATTCCGCTCCAGGAGTTCCATCATAGCTCCTCACTGTCGCTGGGAGGATGTTTTCTCCTCCGCTCGCCTCTTCCACCATCATTTTCTCTCTACCCACCCTTGCCTCCTTCTCCGCGCAGCTCTCGATTCCCCCCTCTCTTTCGCACCCTCCATGTCATATTCCGCTCCAGGAGCTCCATCATAGCTCCTTGCTGTCAATGGGAGGATGTTTTCTCCTCCGCTCGCCCCTTCCACCGTCATTTTCTCTCTACCCACCCTTGCCTCCTTTTCCGCGCAGCTCTCGATTCCCCCCTCTCTTTCGCACCCTCCATGTCATATTCCGCTCCAGGAGTTCCATCATAGCTCCTCACTGTCGCTGGGAGGATGTTTTATCCTCCGCTCGCCCCTTCCACCGTCATTTTCTCTCTACCCACCCTTGCCTCCTTCTCCGCGCAGCTCTCGATTCCCCCCTCTCTTTCGCACCCTCCATGTCATATTCCGCTCCAGGAGCTCCATCATAGCTCCTCGCTGTCGCTGGGAGGATGTTTTCTCCTCCGCTCGCCCCTTCCACCGTCATTTTCTCTCTACCCACCCTTGCCTCCTTTTCCGCGCAGCTCTCGATTCCCCCCTCTCTTTCGCACCCTCAATGTCATATTCCGCTCCAGGAGTTCCATCATAGCTCCTCACTGTCGCTGGGAGGATGTTTTCTCCTCCGCTCGCCCCTTCCACCGTCATTTTCTCTCTACCCACCCTTGCCTCCTTTTCCGCGCAGCTCTCGATTCCCCCCTCTCTTTCGCACCCTCCATGTCATATTCCGCTCCAGGAGTTCCATCATAGCTCCTCACTGTCGCTGGGAGGAAGTTTTCTCCTCCGCTCGCCCCTTCCACCGTCATTTTCTCTCTACCCACCCTTGCCTCCTTTTCCGCGCAGCTCTCGATTCCCCCCTCTCTTTCGCACCCTCCATGTCATATTCCGCTCCAGGAGCTCCATCATAGCTCCTTGCTGTCGCTGGGAGGATGTTTTCTCCTCCGCTCGCCCCTTCCACCGTCATTTTCTCTCTACCCACCCTTGCCTCCTTTTCCGCGCAGCTCTCGATTCCCCCCTCTCTTTCGCACCCTCCATGTCATATTCCGCTCCAGGAGTTCCATCATAGCTCCTCACTGTCGCTGGGAGGATGTTTTCTCCTCCGCTCGCCCCTTCCACCGTCATTTTCTCTCTACCCACCCTTGCCTCCTTCTCCGCGCAGCTCTCGATTCCCCCCTCTCTTTCGCACCCTCCATGTCATATTCCGCTCCAGGAGCTCCATCATAGCTAATCGCTGTCGCTGGGAGGATGTTTTCTCCTCCGCTCGCCCCTTCCACCGTCATTTTCTCTCTACCCACCCTTGCCTCCTTTTCCGCGCAGCTCTCGATTCCCCCCTCTCTTTCGCACCCTCCATGTCATATTCCGCTCCAGGAGTTCCATCATAGCTCCTCACTGTCGCTGGGAGGATGTTTTCTCCTCCGCTCGCCCCTTCCACCGTCATTTTCTCTCTACCCACCCTTGCCTCCTTTTCCGCGCAGCTCTCGATTCCCCCCTCTCTTTCGCACCCTCCATGTCATATTCCGCTCCAGGAGTTCCATCATAGCTCCTCACTGTTGCTGGGAGGATGTTTTCTCCTCCGCTCGCCCCTTCCACCGTCATTTTCTCTCTACCCACCCTTGCCTCCTTCTCCGCGCAGCTCTCGATTCCCCCCTCTCTTTCGCACCCTCCATGTCATATTCCGCTCCAGGAGCTCCATCATAGCTCCTCGCTGTCGCTGGGAGGATGTTTTCTCCTCCGCTCGCCCCTTCCACCGTCATTTTCTCTCTACCCACCCTTGCCTCCTTTTCCGCGCAGCTCTCGATTCCCCCCTCTCTTTCGCACCCTCCATGTCATATTCCGCTCCAGGAGTTCCATCATAGCTCCTCACTGTCGCTGGGAGGATGTTTTCTCCTCCGCTCGCCCCTTCCACCATCATTTTCTCTCTACCCACCCTTGCCTCCTTTTCCGCGCAGCTCTCGATTCCCCCCTCTCTTTCGCACCCTCCATGTCATATTCCGCTCCAGGAGTTCCATCATAGCTCCTCACTGTCGCTGGGAGGAAGTTTTCTCCTCCGCTCGCCCCTTCCACCGTCATTTTCTCTCTACCCACCCTTGCCTCCTTTTCCGCGCAGCTCTCGATTCCCCCCTCTCTTTCGCACCCTCCATGTCATATTCCGCTCCAGGAGCTCCATCATAGCTCCTTGCTGTCGCTGGGAGGATGTTTTCTCCTCCGCTCGCCCCTTCCACCGTCATTTTCTCTCTACCCACCCTTGCCTCCTTTTCCGCGCAGCTCTCGATTCCCCCCTCTCTTTCGCACCCTCCATGTCATATTCCGCTCCAGGAGTTCCATCATAGCTCCTCACTGTCACTGGGAGGATGTTTTCTCCTCCGCTCGCCCCTTCCACCGTCATTTTCTCTCTACCCACCCTTGCCTCCTTCTCCGCGCAGCTCTCGATTCCCCCCTCTCTTTCGCACCCTCCATGTCATATTCCGCTCCAGGAGCTCCATCATAGCTAATCGCTGTCGCTGGGAGGATGTTTTCTCCTCCGCTCGTCCCTTCCACCGTCATTTTCTCTCTACCCACCCTTGCCTCCTTTTCCGCGCAGCTCTCGATTCCCCCCTCTCTTTCGCACCCTCCATGTCATATTCCGCTCCAGGAGTTCCATCATAGCTCCTCACTGTCGCTGGGAGGATGTTTTCTCCTCCGCTCCCTCTTCCACCGTCATTTTCTCTCTACCCACCCTTGCCTCCTTTTCCGCGCAGCTCTCGATTCCCCCCTCTCTTTCGCACCCTCAATGTCATATTCCGCTCCAGGAGTTCCATCATAGCTCCTCACTGTCGCTGGGAGGATGTTTTCTCCTCCGCTCGCCCCTTCCACCGTCATTTTCTCTCTACCCACCCTTGCCTCCTTTTCCGCGCAGCTCTCGATTCCCCCCTCTCTTTCGCACCCTCCATGTCATATTCCGCTCCAGGAGTTCCATCATAGCTCCTCACTGTCGCTGGGAGGAAGTTTTCTCCTCCGCTCGCCCCTTCCACCGTCATTTTCTCTCTACCCACCCTTGCCTCCTTTTCCGCGCAGCTCTCGATTCCCCCCTCTCTTTCGCACCCTCCATGTCATATTCCGCTCCAGGAGCTCCATCATAGCTAATCGCTGTCGCTGGGAGGATGTTTTCTCCTCCGCTCGCCCCTTCCACCGTCATTTTCTCTCTACCCACCCTTGCCTCCTTTTCCGCGCAGCTCTCGATTCCCCCCTCTCTTTTGCACCCTCCTTGTCATATTCCGCTCCAGGAGTTCCATCATAGCTCCTCACTGTCGCTGGGAGGATGTTTTCTCCTCCGCTCGCCCCTTCCACCGTCATTTTCTCTCTACCCACCCTTGCCTCCTTTTCCGCGCAGCTCTCGATTCCCCCCTCTCTTTCGCACCCTCCATGTCATATTCCGCTCCAGGAGTTCCATCATAGCTCCTCACTGTTGCTGGGAGGATGTTTTCTCCTCCGCTCGCCCCTTCCACCGTCATTTTCTCTCTACCCACCCTTGCCTCCTTCTCCGCGCAGCTCTCGATTCCCCCCTCTCTTTCGCACCCTCCATGTCATATTCCGCTCCAGGAGCTCCATCATAGCTCCTCGCTGTCGCTGGGAGGATGTTTTCTCCTCCGCTCGCCCCTTCCACCGTCATTTTCTCTCTACCCACCCTTGCCTCCTTTTCCGCGCAGCTCTCGATTCCCCCCTCTCTTTCGCACCCTCCATGTCATATTCCGCTCCAGGAGTTCCATCATAGCTCCTCACTGTCGCTGGGAGGATGTTTTCTCCTCCGCTCGCCCCTTCCACCATCATTTTCTCTCTACCCACCCTTGCCTCCTTTTCCGCGCAGCTCTCGATTCCCCCCTCTCTTTCGCACCCTCCATGTCATATTCCGCTCCAGGAGTTCCATCATAGCTCCTCACTGTCGCTGGGAGGAAGTTTTCTCCTCCGCTCGCCCCTTCCACCGTCATTTTCTCTCTACCCACCCTTGCCTCCTTTTCCGCGCAGCTCTCGATTCCCCCCTCTCTTTCGCACCCTCCATGTCATATTCCGCTCCAGGAGCTCCATCATAGCTCCTTGCTGTCGCTGGGAGGATGTTTTCTCCTCCGCTCGCCCCTTCCACCGTCATTTTCTCTCTACCCACCCTTGCCTCCTTTTCCGCGCAGCTCTCGATTCCCCCCTCTCTTTCGCACCCTCCATGTCATATTCCGCTCCAGGAGTTCCATCATAGCTCCTCACTGTCACTGGGAGGATGTTTTCTCCTCCGCTCGCCCCTTCCACCGTCATTTTCTCTCTACCCACCCTTGCCTCCTTCTCCGCGCAGCTCTCGATTCCCCCCTCTCTTTCGCACCCTCCATGTCATATTCCGCTCCAGGAGCTCCATCATAGCTAATCGCTGTCGCTGGGAGGATGTTTTCTCCTCCGCTCGTCCCTTCCACCGTCATTTTCTCTCTACCCACCCTTGCCTCCTTTTCCGCGCAGCTCTCGATTCCCCCCTCTCTTTCGCACCCTCCATGTCATATTCCGCTCCAGGAGTTCCATCATAGCTCCTCACTGTCGCTGGGAGGAAGTTTTCTCCTCCGCTCACCCCTTCCACCGTCATTTTCTCTCTACCCACCCTTGCCTCCTTTTCCGCGCAGCTCTCGATTCCCCCCTCTCTTTCGCACCCTCCATGTCATATTCCGCTCCAGGAGCTCCATCATAGCTCCTTGCTGTCGCTGGGAGGATGTTTTCTCCTCCGCTCGCCCCTTCCACCGTCATTTTCTCTCTACCCACCCTTGCCTCCTTTTCCGCGCAGCTCTCGATTCCCCCCTCTCTTTCGCACCCTCCATGTCATATTCCGCTCCAGGAGTTCCATCATAGCTCCTCACTGTCACTGGGAGGATGTTTTCTCCTCCGCTCGCCCCTTCCACCGTCATTTTCTCTCTACCCACCCTTGCCTCCTTCTCCGCGCAGCTCTCGATTCCCCCCTCTCTTTCGCACCCTCCATGTCATATTCCGCTCCAGGAGCTCCATCATAGCTAATCGCTGTCGCTGGGAGGATGTTTTCTCCTCCGCTCGTCCCTTCCACCGTCATTTTCTCTCTACCCACCCTTGCCTCCTTTTCCGCGCAGCTCTCGATTCCCCCCTCTCTTTCGCACCCTCCATGTCATATTCCGCTCCAGGAGTTCCATCATAGCTCCTCACTGTCACTGGGAGGATGTTTTCTCCTCCGCTCGCCCCTTCCACCGTCATTTTCTCTCTACCCACCCTTGCCTCCTTCTCCGCGCAGCTCTCGATTCCCCCCTCTCTTTCGCACCCTCCATGTCATATTCCGCTCCAGGAGTTCCATCATAGCTCCTCACTGTCACTGGGAGGATGTTTTCTCCTCCGCTCGCCCCTTCCACCGTCATTTTCTCTCTACCCACCCTTGCCTCCTTCTCCGCGCAGCTCTCGATTCCCCCCTCTCTTTCGCACCCTCCATGTCATATTCCGCTCCAGGAGTTCCATCATAGCTCCTCACTGTTGCTGGGAGGATGTTTTCTCCTCCGCTCGCCCCTTCCACCGTCATTTTCTCTCTACCCACCCTTGCCTCCTTCTCCGCGCAGCTCTCGATTCCCCCCTCTCTTTCGCACCCTCCATGTCATATTCCGCTCCAGGAGCTCCATCATAGCTCCTCGCTGTCGCTGGGAGGATGTTTTCTCCTCCGCTCGCCCCTTCCACCGTCATTTTCTCTCTACCCACCCTTGCCTCCTTTTCCGCGCAGCTCTCGATTCCCCCCTCTCTTTCGCACCCTCCATGTCATATTCCGCTCCAGGAGTTCCATCATAGCTCCTCACTGTCGCTGGGAGGATGTTTTCTCCTCCGCTCGCCCCTTCCACCATCATTTTCTCTCTACCCACCCTTGCCTCCTTTTCCGCGCAGCTCTCGATTCCCCCCTCTCTTTCGCACCCTCCATGTCATATTCCGCTCCAGGAGTTCCATCATAGCTCCTCACTGTCGCTGGGAGGAAGTTTTCTCATCCGCTCGCCCCTTCCACCGTCATTTTCTCTCTACCCACCCTTGCCTCCTTTTCCGCGCAGCTCTCGATTCCCCCCTCTCTTTCGCACCCTGCATGTCATATTCCGCTCCAGGAGCTCCATCATAGCTCCTTGCTGTCGCTGGGAGGATGTTTTCTCCTCCGCTCGCCCCTTCCACCGTCATTTTCTCTCTACCCACCCTTGCCTCCTTTTCCGCGCAGCTCTCGATTCCCCCCTCTCTTTCGCACCCTCCATGTCATATTCCGCTCCAGGAGTTCCATCATAGCTCCTCACTGTCACTGGGAGGATGTTTTCTCCTCCGCTCGCCCCTTCCACCGTCATTTTCTCTCTACCCACCCTTGCCTCCTTCTCCGCGCAGCTCTCGATTCCCCCCTCTCTTTCGCACCCTCCATGTCATATTCCGCTCCAGGAGCTCCATCATAGCTAATCGCTGTCGCTGGGAGGATGTTTTCTCCTCCGCTCGTCCCTTCCGCCGTCATTTTCTCTCTACCCACCCTTGCCTCCTTTTCCGCGCAGCTCTCGATTCCCCCCTCTCTTTCGCACCCTCCATGTCATATTCCGCTCCAGGAGTTCCATCATAGCTCCTCACTGTCACTGGGAGGATGTTTTCTCCTCCGCTCGCCCCTTCCACCGTCATTTTCTCTCTACCCACCCTTGCCTCCTTCTCCGCGCAGCTCTCGATTCCCCCCTCTCTTTCGCACCCTCCATGTCATATTCCGCTCCAGGAGTTCCATCATAGCTCCTCACTGTCACTGGGAGGATGTTTTCTCCTCCGCTCGCCCCTTCCACCGTCATTTTCTCTCTACCCACCCTTGCCTCCTTCTCCGCGCAGCTCTCGATTCCCCCCTCTCTTTCGCACCCTCCATGTCATATTCCGCTCCAGGAGCTCCATCATAGCTCCTTGCTGTCGCTGGGAGGATGTTTTCTCCTCCGCTCGCCCCTTCCACCGTCATTTTCTCTCTACCCACCCTTGCCTCCTTTTCCGCGCAGCTCTCGATTCCCCCCTCTCTTTCGCACCCTCCATGTCATATTCTGCCTTAGGAGTTCCATCATAGCTCCTCACTGTCACTGGGAGGATGTTTTCTCCTCCGCTCGCCCCTTCCACCGTCATTTTCTCTCTACCCACCCTTGCCTCCTTCTCCGCGCAGCTCTCGATTCCCCCCTCTCTTTCGCACCCTCCATGTCATATTCCGCTCCAAGAGCTCCATCATAGCTAATCGCTGTCGCTGGGAGGATGTTTTCTCCTCCGCTCGCCCCTTCCACCGTCATTTTCTCTCTACCCACCCTTGCCTCCTTTTCCGCGCAGCTCTCGATTCCCCCCTCTCTTTCGCACCCTCCATGTCATATTCCGCTCCAGGAGTTCCATCATAGCTCCTCACTGTCGCTGGGAGGATGTTTTCTCCTCCGCTCGCCCCTTCCACCGTCATTTTCTCTCTACCCACCCTTGCCTCCTTTTCCGCGCAGCTCTCGATTCCCCCCTCTCTTTCGCACCCTCCATGTCATATTCCGCTCCAGGAGTTCCATCATAGCTCCTCACTGTTGCTGGGAGGATGTTTTCTCCTCCGCTCGCCCCTTCCACCGTCATTTTCTCTCTACCCACCCTTGCCTCCTTCTCCGCGCAGCTCTCGATTCCCCCCTCTCTTTCGCACCCTCCATGTCATATTCCGCTCCAGGAGCTCCATCATAGCTCCTCGCTGTCGCTGGGAGGATGTTTTCTCCTCCGCTCGCCCCTTCCACCATCATTTTCTCTCTACCCACCCTTGCCTCCTTTTCCGCGCAGCTCTCGATTCCCCCCTCTCTTTCGCACCCTCCATGTCATATTCCGCTCCAGGAGTTCCATCATAGCTCCTCACTGTCGCTGGGAGGATGTTTTCTCCTCCACTCGCCTCTTCCACTGTCATTTTCTCTCTACCCACCCTTGCCTCCTTTTCCGCGCAGCTCTCGATTCCCCCCTCTCTTTCGCACCCTCCATGTCATATTCCGCTCCAGGAGTTCCATCATAGCTCCTCACTGTCGCTGGGAGGAAGTTTTCTCCTCCGCTCGCCCCTTCCACCGTCATTTTCTCTCTACCCACCGTTGCCTCCTTTTCCGCGCAGCTCTCGATTCCCCCCTCTCTTTCGCACCCTCCATGTCATATTCCGCTCCAGGAGTTCCATCATAGCTCCTCACTGTCGCTGGGAGGATGTTTTCTCCTCCGCTCGCCCCTTCCACCGTCATTTTCTCTCTACCCACCCTTGCCTCCTTCTCCGCGCAGCTCTCGATTCCCCCCTCTCTTTCGCACCCTCAATGTCATATTCCGCTCCAGGAGTTCCATCATAGCTCCTCACTGTCGCTGGGAGGATGTTTTCTCCTCCGCTCGCCCCTTCCACCGTCATTTTCTCTCTACCCACCCTTGCCTCCTTTTCCGCGCAGCTCTCGATTCCCCCCTCTCTTTCGCACCCTCCATGTCATATTCCGCTCCAGGAGTTCCATCATAGCTCCTCACTGTCGCTGGGAGGAAGTTTTCTCCTCTGCTCGCCCCTTCCACCGTCATTTTCTCTCTACCCACCCTTGCCTCCTTTTCCGCGCAGCTCTCGATTCCCCCCTCTCTTTCGCACCCTCCATGTCATATTCCGCTTCAGGAGCTCCATCATAGCTCCTTGCTGTCGCTGGGAGGATGTTTTCTCCTCCGCTCGCCCCTTCCACCGTCATTTTCTCTCTACCCACCCTTGCCTCCTTTTCCGCGCAGCTCTCGATTCCCCCCTCTCTTTCGCACCCTCCATGTCATATTCCGCTCCAGGAGTTCCATCATAGCTCCTCACTGTCGCTGGGAGGATGTTTTCTCCTCCGCTCGCCCCTTCCATCGTCATTTTCTCTCTACCCACCCTTGCCTCCTTCTCCGCGCAGCTCTCGATTCCCCCCTCTCTTTCGCACCCTCCATGTCATATTCCGCTCCAGGAGCTCCATCATAGCTCCTCGCTGTCGCTGGGAGGATGTTTTCTCCTCCGCTCGCCCCTTCCACCGTCATTTTCTCTCTACCCACCCTTGCCTCCTTTTCCGCGCAGCTCTCGATTCCCCCCTCTCTTTCGCACCCTCCATGTCATATTCCGCTCCAGGAGTTCCATCATAGCTCCTCACTGTCGCTGGGAGGAAGTTTTCTCCTCTGCTCGCCCCTTCCACCGTCATTTTCTCTCTACCCACCCTTGCCTCCTTTTCCGCGCAGCTCTCGATTCCCCCCTCTCTTTCGCACCCTCCATGTCATATTCCGCTCCAGGAGCTCCATCATAGCTCCTTGCTGTCGCTGGGAGGATGTTTTCTCCTCCGCTCGCCCCTTCCACCGTCATTTTCTCTCTACCCACCCTTGCCTCCTTTTCCGCGCAGCTCTCGATTCCCCCCTCTCTTTCGCACCCTCCATGTCATATTCCGCTCCAGGAGTTCCATCATAGCTCCTCACTGTCGCTGGGAGGATGTTTTCTCCTCCGCTCGCCCCTTCCATCGTCATTTTCTCTCTACCCACCCTTGCCTCCTTCTCCGCGCAGCTCTCGATTCCCCCCTCTCTTTCGCACCCTCCATGTCATATTCCGCTCCAGGAGCTCCATCATAGCTAATCGCTGTCGCTGGGAGGATGTTTTCTCCTCCGCTCGCCCCTTCCACCGTCATTTTCTCTCTACCCACCCTTGCCTCCTTTTCCGCGCAGCTCTCGATTCCCCCCTCTCTTTCGCACCCTCCATGTCATATTCCGCTCCAGGAGTTCCATCATAGCTCCTCACTGTCGCTGGGAGGAAGTTTTCTCCTCCGCTCGCCCCTTCCACCGTCATTTTCTCTCTACCCACCCTTGCCTCCTTTTCCGCGCAGCTCTCGATTCCCCCCTCTCTTTCGCACCCTCCATGTCATATTCCGCTCCAGGAGCTCCATCATAGCTCCTTGCTGTCGCTGGGAGGATGTTTTCTCCTCCGCTCGCCCCTTCCACCGTCATTTTCTCTCTACCCACCCTTGCCTCCTTTTCCGCACAGCTCTCGATTCCCCCCTCTCTTTCGCACCCTCCATGTCATATTCCGCTCCAGGAGTTCCATCATAGCTCCTCACTGTCGCTGGGAGGATGTTTTCTCCTCCGCGCGCCCCTTCCACCGTCATTTTCTCTCTACCCACCCTTGCCTCCTTCTCCGCGCAGCTCTCGATTCCCCCCTCTCTTTCGCACCCTCCATGTCATATTCCGCTCCAGGAGCTCCATCATAGCTCCTCGCTGTCGCTGGGAGGATGTTTTCTCCTCCGCTCGCCCCTTCCACCGTCATTTTCTCTCTACCCACCCTTGCCTCCTTTTCCGCGCAGCTCTCGATTCCCCCCTCTCTTTCGCACCCTCCATGTCATATTCCGCTCCAGGAGTTCCATCATAGCTCCTCACTGTCGCTGGGAGGATGTTTTCTCCTCCGCTCGCCTCTTCCACTGTCATTTTCTCTCTACCCACCCTTGCCTCCTTTTCCGCGCAGCTCTCGATTCCCCCCTCTTTTTCGCACCCTCCATGTCATATTCCGCTCCAGGAGTTCCATCATAGCTCCTCACTGTCGCTGGGAGGAAGTTTTCTCCTCCGCTCGCCCCTTCCACCGTCATTTTCTCTCTACCCACCGTTGCCTCCTTTTCCGCGCAGCTCTCGATTCCCCCCTCTCTTTCGCACCCTCCATGTCATATTCCGCTCCAGGAGCTCCATCATAGCTCCTTGCTGTCGCTGGGAGGATGTTTTCTCCTCCGCTCGCCCCTTCCACCGTCATTTTCTCTCTACCCACCCTTGCCTCCTTTTCCGCGCAGCTCTCAATTCCCCCCTCTCTTTCGCACCCTCCATGTCATATTCCGCTCCCGGAGTTCCATCTTAGCTCCTCACTGTCGCTGGGAGGAAGTTTTCTCCTCCGCTCGCCCCTTCCACCGTCATTTTCTCTCTACCCACCCTTGCCTCCTTTTCCGCGCAGCTCTCAATTCCCCCCTCTCTTTCGCACCCTCCATGTCATATTCCGCTCCAGGAGCTCCATCATAGCTCCTTGCTGTCGCTGGGAGGATGTTTTCTCCTCCGCTCGCCCCTTCCACCGTCATTTTCTCTCTACCCACCCTTGCCTCCTTTTCCGCGCAGCTCTCGATTCCCCCCTCTCTTTCGCACCCTCCATGTCATATTCCGCTCCAGGAGTTCCATCATAGCTCCTCACTGTCGCTGGGAGGATGTTTTCTCCTCCGCTCGCCCCTTCCACCGTCATTTTCTCTCTACCCACCCTTGCCTCCTTCTCCGCGCAGCTCTCGATTCCCCCCTCTCTTTCGCACCCTCCATGTCATATTCCGCTCCAGGAGCTCCATCATAGCTCCTCGCTGTCGCTGGGAGGATGTTTTCTCCTCCGCTCGCCCCTTCCACCGTCATTTTCTCTCTACCCACCCTTGCCTCCTTTTCCGCGCAGCTCTCGATTCCCCCCTCTCTTTCGCACCCTCCATGTCATATTCCGCTCCAGGAGTTCCATCATAGCTCCTCACTGTCGCTGGGAGGATGTTTTCTCCTCCGCTCGCCCCTTCCACCGTCATTTTCTCTCTACCCACCCTTGCCTCCTTCTCCGCGCAGCTCTCGATTCCCCCCTCTCTTTCGCACCCTCCATGTCATATTCCGCTCCAGGAGCTCCATCATAGCTCCTCGCTGTCGCTGGGAGGATGTTTTCTCCTCCGCTCGCCCCTTCCACCGTCATTTTCTCTCTACCCACCCTTGCCTCCTTTTCCGCGCAGCTCTCGATTCCCCCCTCTCTTTCGCACCCTCAATGTCATATTCCGCTCCAGGAGTTCCATCATAGCTCCTCACTGTCGCTGGGAGGATGTTTTCTCCTCCGCTCGCCCCTTCCACCGTCATTTTCTCTCTACCCACCCTTGCCTCCTTTTCCGCGCAGCTCTCGATTCCCCCCTCTCTTTCGCACCCTCCATGTCATATTCCGCTCCAGGAGTTCCATCATAGCTCCTCACTGTCGCTGGGAGGAAGTTTTCTCCTCCACTCGCCCCTTCCACCGTCATTTTCTCTCTACCCACCCTTGCCTCCTTTTCCGCGCAGCTCTCGATTCCCCCCTCTCTTTCGCACCCTCCATGTCATATTCCACTCCAGGAGCTCCATCATAGCTCCTTGCTGTCGCTGGGAGGATGTTTTCTCCTCCACTCGCCCCTTCCACCGTCATTTTCTCTCTACCCACCCTTGCCTCCTTTTCCGCGCAGCTCTCGATTCCCCCCTCTCTTTCGCACCCTCCATGTCATATTCCGCTCCAGGAGTTCCATCATAGCTCCTCACTGTCGCTGGGAGGAAGTTTTCTCCTCTGCTCGCCCCTTCCACCGTCATTTTCTCTCTACCCACCCTTGCCTCCTTTTCCGCGCAGCTCTCGATTCCCCCCTCTCTTTCGCACCCTCCATGTCATATTCCGCTCCAGGAGCTCCATCATAGCTCCTTGCTGTCGCTGGGAGGATGTTTTCTCCTCCGCTCGCCCCTTCCACCGTCATTTTCTCTCTACCCACCCTTGCCTCCTTTTCCGCGCAGCTCTCGATTCCCCCCTCTCTTTCGCACCCTCCATGTCATATTCCGCTCCAGGAGTTCCATCATAGCTCCTCACTGTCGCTGGGAGGATGTTTTCTCCTCCGCTCGCCCCTTCCACCGTCATTTTCTCTCTACCCACCCTTGCCTCCTTTTCCGCACAGCTCTCGATTCCCCCCTCTCTTTCGCACCCTCCATGTCATATTCCGCTCCAGGAGTTCCATCATAGCTCCTCACTGTTGCTGGGAGGATGTTTTCTCCTCCGCTCGCCCCTTCCACCGTCATTTTCTCTCTACCCACCCTTGCCTCCTTCTCCGCGCAGCTCTCGATTCCCCCCTCTCTTTCGCACCCTCCATGTCATATTCCGCTCCAGGAGCTCCATCATAGCTCCTCACTGTCGCTGGGAGGAAGTTTTCTCCTCCACTCGCCCCTTCCACCGTCATTTTCTCTCTACCCACCCTTGCCTCCTTTTCCGCGCAGCTCTCGATTCCCCCCTCTCTTTCGCACCCTCCATGTCATATTCCACTCCAGGAGCTCCATCATAGCTCCTTGCTGTCGCTGGGAGGATGTTTTCTCCTCTGCTCGCCCCTTCCACCGTCATTTTCTCTCTACCCACCCTTGCCTCCTTTTCCGCGCAGCTCTCGATTCCCCCCTCTCTTTCGCACCCTCCATGTCATATTCCGCTCCAGGAGTTCCATCATAGCTCCTCACTGTCGCTGGGAGGATGTTTTCTCCTCCGCTCGCCCCTTCCACCATCATTTTCTCTCTACCCACCCTTGCCTCCTTTTCCACGCAGCTCTCGATTCCCCCCTCTCTTTCGCACCCTCCATGTCATATTCCGCTCCAGGAGTTCCATCATAGCTCCTCACTGTCGCTGGGAGGAAGTTTTCTCCTCTGCTCGCCCCTTCCACCGTCATTTTCTCTCTACCCACCCTTGCCTCCTTTTCCGCGCAGCTCTCGATTCCCCCCTCTCTTTCGCACCCTCCATGTCATATTCCGCTCCAGGAGCTCCATCATAGCTCCTTGCTGTCGCTGGGAGGATGTTTTCTCCTCCGCTCGCCCCTTCCACCGTCATTTTCTCTCTACCCACCCTTGCCTCCTTTTCCGCGCAGCTCTCGATTCCCCCCTCTCTTTCGCACCCTCCATGTCATATTCCGCTCCAGGAGTTCCATCATAGCTCCTCACTGTCGCTGGGAGGATGTTTTCTCCTCCGCTCGCCCCTTCCACCGTCATTTTCTCTCTACCCACCCTTGCCTCCTTCTCCGCGCAGCTCTCGATTCCCCCCTCTCTTTCGCACCCTCCATGTCATATTCCGCTCCAGGAGCTCCATCATAGCTAATTGCTGTCGCTGGGAGGATGTTTTCTCCTCCGCTCGCCCCTTCCACCGTCATTTTCTCTCTACCCACCCTTGCCTCCTTTTCCGCGCAGCTCTCGATTCCCCCCTCTCTTTCGCACCCTCCATGTCATATTCCGCTCCAGGAGTTCCATCATAGCTCCTCACTGTCGCTGGGAGGAAGTTTTCTCCTCCGCTCGCCCCTTCAACCGTCATTTTCTCTCTACCCACTCTTGCCTCCTTTTCCGCGCAGCTCTCGATTCCCCCCTCTCTTTCGCACCCTCCATGTCATATTCCGCTCCAGGAGCTCCATCATAGCTCCTTGCTGTCGCTGGGAGGATGTTTTCTCCTCCGCTCGCCCCTTCCACCGTCATTTTCTCTCTACCCACCCTTGCCTCCTTTTCCGCACAGCTCTCGATTCCCCCCTCTCTTTCGCACCCTCCATGTCATATTCCGCTCCAGGAGTTCCATCATAGCTCCTCACTGTCGCTGGGAGGATGTTTTCTCCTCCGCTCGCCCCTTCCACCGTCATTTTCTCTCTACCCACCCTTGCCTCCTTCTCCGCGCAGCTCTCGATTCCCCCCTCTCTTTCGCACCCTCCATGTCATATTCCGCTCCAGGAGCTCCATCATAGCTCCTCGCTGTCGCTGGGAGGATGTTTTCTCCTCCGCTCGCCCCTTTCTTCGTCATTTTCTCTCTACCCACCCTTGCCTCCTTCTCCGCGCAGCTCTCGATTCCCCCCTCTCTTTCGCACCCTCCATGTCATATTCTGCTCCAGGAGTTCCATCATAGCTCCTCACTGTCGCTGGGAGGATGTTTTCTCCTCCGCTCGCCCCTTCCACCGTCATTTTCTCTCTACCCACCCTTGCCTCCTTTTCCGCGCAGCTCTCAATTCCCCCCTCTCTTTCGCACCCTCCATGTCATATTCCGCTCCCGGAGTTCCATCTTAGCTCCTCACTGTCGCTGGGAGGAAGTTTTCTCCTCCGCTCGCCCCTTCCACCGTCATTTTCTCTCTACCCACCCTTGCCTCCTTTTCCGCGCAGCTCTCAATTCCCCCCTCTCTTTCGCACCCTCCATGTCATATTCCGCTCCAGGAGCTCCATCATAGCTCCTTGCTGTCGCTGGGAGGATGTTTTCTCCTCCGCTCGCCCCTTCCACCGTCATTTTCTCTCTACCCACCCTTGCCTCCTTTTCCGCGCAGCTCTCGATTCCCCCCTCTCTTTCGCACCCTCCATGTCATATTCCGCTCCAGGAGTTCCATCATAGCTCCTCACTGTCGCTGGGAGGATGTTTTCTCCTCCGCTCGCCCCTTCCACCGTCATTTTCTCTCTACCCACCCTTGCCTCCTTCTCCGCGCAGCTCTCGATTCCCCCCTCTCTTTCGCACCCTCCATGTCATATTCCGCTCCAGGAGCTCCATCATAGCTCCTCGCTGTCGCTGGGAGGATGTTTTCTCCTCCGCTCGCCCCTTCCACCGTCATTTTCTCTCTACCCACCCTTGCCTCCTTTTCCGCGCAGCTCTCGATTCCCCCCTCTCTTTCGCACCCTCCATGTCATATTCCGCTCCAGGAGTTCCATCATAGCTCCTCACTGTCGCTGGGAGGATGTTTTCTCCTCCGCTCGCCCCTTCCACCGTCATTTTCTCTCTACCCACCCTTGCCTCCTTCTCCGCGCAGCTCTCGATTCCCCCCTCTCTTTCGCACCCTCCATGTCATATTCCGCTCCAGGAGCTCCATCATAGCTCCTCGCTGTCGCTGGGAGGATGTTTTCTCCTCCGCTCGCCCCTTCCACCGTCATTTTCTCTCTACCCACCCTTGCCTCCTTTTCCGCGCAGCTCTCGATTCCCCCCTCTCTTTCGCACCCTCAATGTCATATTCCGCTCCAGGAGTTCCATCATAGCTCCTCACTGTCGCTGGGAGGATGTTTTCTCCTCCGCTCGCCCCTTCCACCGTCATTTTCTCTCTACCCACCCTTGCCTCCTTTTCCGCGCAGCTCTCGATTCCCCCCTCTCTTTCGCACCCTCCATGTCATATTCCGCTCCAGGAGTTCCATCATAGCTCCTCACTGTCGCTGGGAGGAAGTTTTCTCCTCCACTCGCCCCTTCCACCGTCATTTTCTCTCTACCCACCCTTGCCTCCTTTTCCGCGCAGCTCTCGATTCCCCCCTCTCTTTCGCACCCTCCATGTCATATTCCACTCCAGGAGCTCCATCATAGCTCCTTGCTGTCGCTGGGAGGATGTTTTCTCCTCCACTCGCCCCTTCCACCGTCATTTTCTCTCTACCCACCCTTGCCTCCTTTTCCGCGCAGCTCTCGATTCCCCCCTCTCTTTCGCACCCTCCATGTCATATTCCGCTCCAGGAGTTCCATCATAGCTCCTCACTGTCGCTGGGAGGAAGTTTTCTCCTCTGCTCGCCCCTTCCACCGTCATTTTCTCTCTACCCACCCTTGCCTCCTTTTCCGCGCAGCTCTCGATTCCCCCCTCTCTTTCGCACCCTCCATGTCATATTCCGCTCCAGGAGCTCCATCATAGCTCCTTGCTGTCGCTGGGAGGATGTTTTCTCCTCCGCTCGCCCCTTCCACCGTCATTTTCTCTCTACCCACCCTTGCCTCCTTTTCCGCGCAGCTCTCGATTCCCCCCTCTCTTTCGCACCCTCCATGTCATATTCCGCTCCAGGAGTTCCATCATAGCTCCTCACTGTCGCTGGGAGGATGTTTTCTCCTCCGCTCGCCCCTTCCACCGTCATTTTCTCTCTACCCACCCTTGCCTCCTTCTCCGCGCAGCTCTCGATTCCCCCCTCTCTTTCGCACCCTCCATGTCATATTCCGCTCCAGGAGCTCCATCATAGCTAATTGCTGTCGCTGGGAGGATGTTTTCTCCTCCGCTCGCCCCTTCCACCGTCATTTTCTCTCTACCCACCCTTGCCTCCTTTTCCGCGCAGCTCTCGATTCCCCCCTCTCTTTCGCACCCTCCATGTCATATTCCGCTCCAGGAGTTCCATCATAGCTCCTCACTGTCGCTGGGAGGAAGTTTTCTCCTCCGCTCGCCCCTTCCACCGTCATTTTCTCTCTACCCACCCTTGCCTCCTTTTCCGCGCAGCTCTCGATTCCCCCCTCTCTTTCGCACCCTCCATGTCATATTCCGCTCCAGGAGCTCCATCATAGCTCCTTGCTGTCGCTGGGAGGATGTTTTCTCCTCCGCTCGCCCCTTCCACCGTCATTTTCTCTCTACCCACCCTTGCCTCCTTTTCCGCACAGCTCTCGATTCCCCCCTCTCTTTCGCACCCTCCATGTCATATTCCGCTCCAGGAGTTCCATCATAGCTCCTCACTGTTGCTGGGAGGATGTTTTCTCCTCCGCTCGCCCCTTCCACCGTCATTTTCTCTCTACCCACCCTTGCCTCCTTCTCCGCGCAGCTCTCGATTCCCCCCTCTCTTTCGCACCCTCCATGTCATATTCCGCTCCAGGAGCTCCATCATAGCTCCTCGCTGTCGCTGGGAGGATGTTTTCTCCTCCGCTCGCCCCTTCCACCGTCATTTTCTCTCTACCCACCCTTGCCTCCTTTTCCGCGCAGCTCTCGATTCCCCCCTCTCTTTCGCACCCTCCATGTCATATTCCGCTCCAGGAGTTCCATCATAGCTCCTCACTGTCGCTGGGAGGATGTTTTCTCCTCCACTCGCCCCTTCCACCATCATTTTCTCTCTACCCACCCTTGCCTCCTTTTCCGCGCAGCTCTCGATTCCCCCCTCTCTTTCGCACCCTCCATGTCATATTCCGCTCCAGGAGTTCCATCATAGCTCCTCACTGTCGCTGGGAGGAAGTTTTCTCCTCCGCTCGCCCCTTCCACCGTCATTTTCTCTCTACCCACCCTTGCCTCCTTTTCCGCGCAGCTCTCGCATCCCCCCTCTCTTTCGCACCCTCCATGTCATATTCCGCTCCAGGAGCTCCATCATAGCTCCTTGCTGTCGCTGGGAGGATGTTTTCTCCTCCGCTCGCCCCTTTCACCGTCATTTTCTCTCTACCCACCCTTGCCTCCTTTTCCGCGCAGCTCTCGATTCCCCCCTCTCTTTCGCACCCTCCATGTCATATTCCGCTCCAGGAGTTCCATCATAGCTCCTCACTGTCACTGGGAGGATGTTTTCTCCTCCGCTCGCCCCTTCCACCGTCATTTTCTCTCTACCCACCCTTGCCTCCTTCTCCGCGCAGCTCTCGATTCCCCCCTCTCTTTCGCACCCTCCATGTCATATTCCGCTCCAGGAGCTCCATCATAGCTAATCGCTGTCGCTGGGAGGATGTTTTCTCCTCCGCTCGTCCCTTCCACTGTCATTTTCTCTCTACCCACCCTTGCCTCCTTTTCCGCGCAGCTCTCGATTCCCCCCTCTCTTTCGCACCCTCCATGTCATATTCCGCTCCAGGAGTTCCATCATAGCTCCTCACTGTCGCTGGGAGGATGTTTTCTCCTCCGCTCGCCTCTTCCACTGTCATTTTCTCTCTACCCACCCTTGCCTCCTTTTCCGCGCAGCTCTCGATTCCCCCCTCTCTTTCGCACCCTCCATGTCATATTCCGCTCCAGGAGCTCCATCATAGCTCCTTGCTGTCGCTGGGAGGATGTTTTCTCCTCCGCTCGCCCCTTCCACCGTCATTTTCTCTCTACCCACCCTTGCCTCCTTTTCCGCGCAGCTCTCGATTCCCCCCTCTCTTTCGCACCCTCCATGTCATATTTCGCTCCAGGAGTTCCATCATAGCTCCTCACTGTCGCTGGGAGGATGTTTTCTCCTCCGCTCGCCCCTTCCACCGTCATTTTCTCTCTACCCACCCTTGCCTCCTTCTCCGCGCAGCTCTCGATTCCCCCCTCTCTTTCGCACCCTCCATGTCATATTCCGCTCCAGGAGCTCCATCATAGCGCCTCGCTGTCGCTGGGAGGATGTTTTCTCCTCCGCTCGCCCCTTCCACCGTCATTTTCTCTCTACCCACCCTTGCCTCCTTTTCCGCGCAGCTCTCGATTCCCCCCTCTCTTTCGCACCCTTCATGTCATATTCCGCTCCAGGAGTTCCATCATAGCTCCTCACTGTCGCTGGGAGGATGTTTTCTCCTCCGCTCGCCTCTTCCACTGTCATTTTCTCTCTACCCACCCTTGCCTCCTTTTCCGCGCAGCTCTCGATTCCCCCCTCTCTTTCGCACCCTCCATGTCATATTCCGCTCCAGGAGCTCCATCATAGCTCCTTGCTGTCGCTGGGAGGATGTTTTCTCCTCCGCTCGCCCCTTCCACCATCATTTTCTCTCTACCCACCCTTGCCTCCTTTTCCGCGCAGCTCTCGATTCCCCCCTCTCTTTCGCACCCTCCATGTCATATTCCGCTCCAGGAGTTCCATCATAGCTCCTCACTGTCGCTGGGAGGATGTTTTCTCCTCCGCTCGCCCCTTCCACCGTCATTTTCTCTCTACCCACCCTTGCCTCCTTCTCCGCGCAGCTCTCGATTCCCCCCTCTCTTTCGCACCCTCAATGTCATATTCCGCTCCAGGAGTTCCATCATAGCTCCTCACTGTCGCTGGGAGGATGTTTTCTCCTCCGCTCGCCCCTTCCACCGTCATTTTCTCTCTACCCACCCTTGCCTCCTTTTCCGCGCAGCTCTCGATTCCCCCCTCTCTTTCGCACCCTCAATGTCATATTCCGCTCCAGGAGTTCCATCATAGCTCCTCACTGTCGCTGGGAGGATGTTTTCTCCTCCGCTCGCCCCTTATACCGTCATTTTCTCTCTACCCACCCTTGCCTCCTTTTCCGCGCAGCTCTCGATTCCCCCCTCTCTTTCGCACCCTCCATGTCATATTCCGCTCCAGGAGTTCCATCATAGCTCCTCACTGTCGCTGGGAGGAAGTTTTCTCCTCCGCTCGCCCCTTCCACCGTCATTTTCTCTCTACCCACCCTTGCCTCCTTTTCCGCGCAGCTCTCGATTCCCCCCTCTCTTTCGCACCCTCCATGTCATATTCCACTCCAGGAGCTCCATCATAGCTCCTTGCTGTCGCTGGGAGGATGTTTTCTCCTCCGCTCGCCCCTTCCACCGTCATTTTCTCTCTACCCACCCTTGCCTCCTTTTCCGCGCAGCTCTCGATTCCCCCCTCTCTTTCGCACCCTCCATGTCATATTCCGCTCCAGGAGTTCCATCATAGCTCCTCACTGTCGCTGGGAGGATGTTTTCTCCTCCGCTCGCCCCTTCCACCATCATTTTCTCTCTACCCACCCTTGCCTCCTTTTCCGCGCAGCTCTCGATTCCCCCCTCTCTTTCGCACCCTCCATGTCATATTCCGCTCCAGGAGTTCCATCATAGCTCTTCACTGTCGCTGGGAGGAAGTTTTCTCCTCCGCTCGCCCCTTCCACCGTCATTTTCTCTCTACCCACCCTTGCCTCCTTTTCCGCGCAGCTCTCGATTCCCCCCTCTCTTTCGCACCCTCCATGTCATATTCCGCTCCAGGAGCTCCATCATAGCTCCTTGCTGTCGCTGGGAGGATGTTTTCTCCTCCGCTCGCCCCTTCCACCGTCATTTTCTCTCTACCCACCCTTGCCTCCTTTTCCGCACAGCTCTCGATTCCCCCCTCTCTTTCGTACCCTCCATGTCATATTCCGCTCCAGGAGTTCCATCATAGCTCCTCACTGTCGCTGGGAGGATGTTTTCTCCTCCGCTCGCCCCTTCCACCGTCATTTTCTCTCTACCCACCCTTGCCTCCTTCTCCGCGCAGCTCTCGATTCCCCCCTCTCTTTCGCACCCTCCATGTCATATTCCGCTCCAGGAGCTCCATCATAGCTCCTCGCTGTCGCTGGGAGGATGTTTTCTCCTCCGCTCGCCCCTTCCACCGTCATTTTCTCTCTACCCACCCTTGCCTCCTTTTCCGCGCAGCTCTCGATTCCCCCCTCTCTTTCGCACCCTCCATGTCATATTCCGCTCCAGGAGCTCCATCATAGCTCCTTGCTGTCAATGGGAGGATGTTTTCTCCTCCGCTCGCCCCTTCCACCGTCATTTTCTCTCTACCCACCCTTGCCTCCTTTTCCGCGCAGCTCTCGATTCCCCCCTCTCTTTCGCACCCTCCATGTCATATTCCGCTCCAGGAGTTCCATCATAGCTCCTCACTGTCGCTGGGAGGATGTTTTCTCCTCCGCTCGCCCCTTCCACCGTCATTTTCTCTCTACCCACCCTTGCCTCCTTCTCCGCGCAGCTCTCGATTCCCCCCTCTCTTTCGCACCCTCCATGTCATATTCCGCTCCAGGAGCTCCATCATAGCTCCTCGCTGTCGCTGGGAGGATGTTTTCTCCTCCGCTCGCCCCTTCCACCGTCATTTTCTCTCTACCCACCCTTGCCTCCTTTTCCGCGCAGCTCTCGATTCCCCCCTCTCTTTCGCACCCTCAATGTCATATTCCGCTCCAGGAGTTCCATCATAGCTCCTCACTGTCGCTGGGAGGATGTTTTCTCCTCCGCTCGCCCCTTCCACCGTCATTTTCTCTCTACCCACCCTTGCCTCCTTTTCCGCGCAGCTCTCGATTCCCCCCTCTCTTTCGCACCCTCCATGTCATATTCCGCTCCAGGAGTTCCATCATAGCTCCTCACTGTCGCTGGGAGGAAGTTTTCTCCTCCGCTCGCCCCTTCCACCGTCATTTTCTCTCTACCCACCCTTGCCTCCTTTTCCACGCAGCTCTCGATTCCCCCCTCTCTTTCGCACCCTCCATGTCATATTCCGCTCCAGGAGCTCCATCATAGCTCCTTGCTGTCGCTGGGAGGATGTTTTCTCCTCCGCTCGCCCCTTCCACCGTCATTTTCTCTCTACCCACCCTTGCCTCCTTTTCCGCGCAGCTCTCGATTCCCCCCTCTCTTTCGCACCCTCCATGTCATATTCCGCTCCAGGAGTTCCATCATAGCTCCTCACTGTCGCTGGGAGGATGTTTTCTCCTCCGCTCGCCCCTTCCACCGTCATTTTCTCTCTACCCACCCTTGCCTCCTTCTCCGCGCAGCTCTCGATTCCCCCCTCTCTTTCGCACCCTCCATGTCATATTCCGCTCCAGGAGCTCCATCATAGCTAATCGCTGTCGCTGGGAGGATGTTTTCTCCTCCGCTCGCCCCTTCCACCGTCATTTTCTCTCTACCCACCCTTGCCTCCTTTTCCGCGCAGCTCTCGATTCCCCCCTCTCTTTCGCACCCTCCATGTCATATTCCGCTCCAGGAGTTCCATCATAGCTCCTCACTGTCGCTGGGAGGATGTTTTCTCCTCCGCTCGCCCCTTCCACCGTCATTTTCTCTCTACCCACCCTTGCCTCCTTTTCCGCGCAGCTCTCGATTCCCCCCTCTCTTTCGCACCCTCCATGTCATATTCCGCTCCAGGAGTTCCATCATAGCTCCTCACTGTTGCTGGGAGGATGTTTTCTCCTCCGCTCGCCCCTTCCACCGTCATTTTCTCTCTACCCACCCTTGCCTCCTTTTCCGCGCAGCTCTCGATTCCCCCCTCTCTTTCGCACCCTCCATGTCATATTCCGCTCCAGGAGTTCCATCATAGCTCCTCACTGTCGCTGGGAGGAAGTTTTCTCCTCCACTCGCCCCTTCCACCGTCATTTTCTCTCTACCCACCCTTGCCTCCTTTTCCGCGCAGCTCTCGATTCCCCCCTCTCTTTCGCACCCTCCATGTCATATTCCACTCCAGGAGCTCCATCATAGCTCCTTGCTGTCGCTGGGAGGATGTTTTCTCCTCCACTCGCCCCTTCCACCGTCATTTTCTCTCTACCCACCCTTGCCTCCTTTTCCGCGCAGCTCTCGATTCCCCCCTCTCTTTCGCACCCTCCATGTCATATTCCGCTCCAGGAGTTCCATCATAGCTCCTCACTGTCGCTGGGAGGAAGTTTTCTCCTCCGCTCGCCCCTTCCACCGTCATTTTCTCTCTACCCACCCTTGCCTCCTTTTCCGCGCAGCTCTCGATTCCCCCCTCTCTTTCGCACCCTCCATGTCATATTCCGCTCCAGGAGCTCCATCATAGCTCCTTGCTGTCGCTGGGAGGATGTTTTCTCCTCCGCTCGCCCCTTCCACCGTCATTTTCTCTCTACCCACCCTTGCCTCCTTTTCCGCGCAGCTCTCGATTCCCCCCTCTCTTTCGCACCCTCCATGTCATATTCCGCTCCAGGAGTTCCATCATAGCTCCTCACTGTCACTGGGAGGATGTTTTCTCCTCCGCTCGCCCCTTCCACCGTCATTTTCTCTCTACCCACCCTTGCCTCCTTCTCCGCGCAGCTCTCGATTCCCCCCTCTCTTTCGCACCCTCCATGTCATATTCCGCTCCAGGAGCTCCATCATAGCTAATCGCTGTCGCTGGGAGGATGTTTTCTCCTCCGCTCGTCCCTTCCACCGTCATTTTCTCTCTACCCACCCTTGCCTCCTTTTCCGCGCAGCTCTCGATTCCCCCCTCTCTTTCGCACCCTCCATGTCATATTCCGCTCCAGGAGTTCCATCATAGCTCCTCACTGTCACTGGGAGGATGTTTTCTCCTCCGCTCGCCCCTTCCACCGTCATTTTCTCTCTACCCACCCTTGCCTCCTTCTCCGCGCAGCTCTCGATTCCCCCCTCTCTTTCGCACCCTCCATGTCATATTCCGCTCCAGGAGTTCCATCATAGCTCCTCACTGTCGCTGGGAGGAAGTTTTCTCCTCCGCTCGCCCCTTCCACCGTCATTTTCTCTCTACCCACCCTTGCCTCCTTTTCCGCGCAGCTCTCGATTCCCCCCTCTCTTTCGCACCCTCCATGTCATATTCCGCTCCAGGAGCTCCATCATAGCTCCTTGCTGTCGCTGGGAGGATGTTTTCTCCTCCGCTCGCCCCTTCCACCGTCATTTTCTCTCTACCCACCCTTGCCTCCTTTTCCGCGCAGCTCTCGATTCCCCCCTCTCTTTCGCACCCTCCATGTCATATTCCGCTCCAGGAGTTCCATCATAGCTCCTCACTGTCACTGGGAGGATGTTTTCTCCTCCGCTCGCCCCTTCCACCGTCATTTTCTCTCTACCCACCCTTGCCTCCTTCTCCGCGCAGCTCTCGATTCCCCCCTCTCTTTCGCACCCTCCATGTCATATTCCGCTCCAGGAGCTCCATCATAGCTAATCGCTGACGCTGGGAGGATGTTTTCTCCTCCGCTCGTCCCTTCCACTGTCATTTTCTCTCTACCCACCCTTGCCTCCTTTTCCGCGCAGCTCTCGATTCCCCCCTCTCTTTCGCACCCTCCATGTCATATTCCGCTCCAGGAGCTCCATCATAGCTCCTTGCTGTCGCTGGGAGGAAGTTTTCTCCTCCGCTCGCCCCTTCCACCGTCATTTTCTCTCTACCCACCGTTGCCTCCTTTTCCGCGCAGCTCTCGATTCCCCCCTCTCTTTCGCACCCTCCATGTCATATTCCGCTCCAGGAGTTCCATCATAGCTCCTCACTGTCGCTGGGAGGATGTTTTCTCCTCCGCTCGCCTCTTCCACCGTCATTTTCTCTCTACCCACCCTTGCCTCCTTCTCCGCGCAGCTCTCGATTCCCCCCTCTCTTTCGCACCCTCCATGTCATATTCCGCTCCAGGAGCTCCATCATAGCTCCTTGCTGTCAATGGGAGGATATTTTCTCCTCCGCTCGCCCCTTCCACCGTCATTTTCTCTCTACCCACCCTTGCCTCCTTTTCCGCGCAGCTCTCGATTCCCCCCTCTCTTTCGCACCCTCCATGTCATATTCCGCTCCAGGAGTTCCATCATAGCTCCTCACTGTCGCTGGGAGGATGTTTTCTCCTCCGCTCGCCCCTTCCACCGTCATTTTCTCTCTACCCACCCTTGCCTCCTTCTCCGCGCAGCTCTCGATTCCCCCCTCTCTTTCGCACCCTCCATGTCATATTCCGCTCCAGGAGCTCCATCATAGCTCCTCGCTGTCGCTGGGAGGATGTTTTCTCCTCCGCTCGCCCCTTCCACCGTCATTTTCTCTCTACCCACCCTTGCCTCCTTTTCCGCGCAGCTCTCGATTCCCCCCTCTCTTTCGCACCCTCAATGTCATATTCCGCTCCAGGAGTTCCATCATAGCTCCTCACTGTCGCTGGGAGGATGTTTTCTCCTCCGCTCGCCCCTTCCACCGTCATTTTCTCTCTACCCACCCTTGCCTCCTTTTCCGCGCAGCTCTCGATTCCCCCCTCTCTTTCGCACCCTCCATGTCATATTCCGCTCCAGGAGTTCCATCATAGCTCCTCACTGTCGCTGGGAGGAAGTTTTCTCCTCCGCTCGCCCCTTCCACCGTCATTTTCTCTCTACCCACCCTTGCCTCCTTTTCCGCGCAGCTCTCGATTCCCCCCTCTCTTTCGCACCCTCCATGTCATATTCCGCTCCAGGAGCTCCATCATAGCTCCTTGCTGTCGCTGGGAGGATGTTTTCTCCTCCGCTCGCCCCTTCCACCGTCATTTTCTCTCTACCCACCCTTGCCTCCTTTTCCGCGCAGCTCTCGATTCCCCCCTCTCTTTCGCACCCTCCATGTCATATTCCGCTCCAGGAGTTCCATCATAGCTCCTCACTGTCGCTGGGAGGATGTTTTCTCCTCCGCTCGCCCCTTCCACCGTCATTTTCTCTCTACCCACCCTTGCCTCCTTCTCCGCGCAGCTCTCGATTCCCCCCTCTCTTTCGCACCCTCCATGTCATATTCCGCTCCAGGAGCTCCATCATAGCTAATCGCTGTCGCTGGGAGGATGTTTTCTCCTCCGCTCGCCCCTTCCACCGTCATTTTCTCTCTACCCACCCTTGCCTCCTTTTCCGCGCAGCTCTCGATTCCCCCCTCTCTTTCGCACCCTCCATGTCATATTCCGCTCCAGGAGTTCCATCATAGCTCCTCACTGTCGCTGGGAGGATGTTTTCTCCTCCGCTCGCCCCTTCCACCGTCATTTTCTCTCTACCCACCCTTGCCTCCTTTTCCGCGCAGCTCTCGATTCCCCCCTCTCTTTCGCACCCTCCATGTCATATTCCGCTCCAGGAGTTCCATCATAGCTCCTCACTGTTGCTGGGAGGATGTTTTCTCCTCCGCTCGCCCCTTCCACCGTCATTTTCTCTCTACCCACCCTTGCCTCCTTCTCCGCGCAGCTCTCGATTCCCCCCTCTCTTTCGCACCCTCCATGTCATATTCCGCTCCAGGAGCTCCATCATAGCTCCTTGCTGTCGCTGGGAGGATGTTTTCTCCTCCGCTCGCCCCTTCCACCGTCATTTTCTCTCTACCCACCCTTGCCTCCTTTTCCGCGCAGCTCTCGATTCCCCCCTCTCTTTCGCACCCTCCATGTCATATTCTGCTCCAGGAGTTCCATCATAGCTCCTCACTGTCACTGGGAGGATGTTTTCTCCTCCGCTCGCCCCTTCCACCGTCATTTTCTCTCTACCCACCCTTGCCTCCTTCTCCGCGCAGCTCTCAAATCCCCCCTCTCTTTCGCACCCTCCATGTCATATTCCGCTCCAGGAGCTCCATCATAGCTAATCGCTGTCGCTGGGAGGATGTTTTCTCCTCCGCTCGTCCCTTCCACCGTCATTTTCTCTCTACCCACCCTTGCCTCCTTTTCCGCGCAGCTCTCGATTCCCCCCTCTCTTTCGCACCCTCCATGTCATATTCCGCTCCAGGAGTTCCATCATAGCTCCTCACTGTCACTGGGAGGATGTTTTCTCCTCCGCTCGCCCCTTCCACCGTCATTTTCTCTCTACCCACCCTTGCCTCCTTCTCCGCGCAGCTCTCGATTCCCCCCTCTCTTTCGCACCCTCCATGTCATATTCCGCTCCAGGAGTTCCATCATAGCTCCTCACTGTCACTGGGAGGATGTTTTCTCCTCCGCTCGCCCCTTCCACCGTCATTTTCTCTCTACCCACCCTTGCCTCCTTCTCCGCGCAGCTCTCGATTCCCCCCTCTCTTTCGCACCCTCCATGTCATATTCCGCTCCAGGAGTTCCATCATAGCTCCTCACTGTTGCTGGGAGGATGTTTTCTCCTCCGCTCGCCCCTTCCACCGTCATTTTCTCTCTACCCACCCTTGCCTCCTTCTCCGCGCAGCTCTCGATTCCCCCCTCTCTTTCGCACCCTCCATGTCATATTCCGCTCCAGGAGCTCCATCATAGCTCCTCGCTGTCGCTGGGAGGATGTTTTCTCCTCCGCTCGCCCCTTCCACCGTCATTTTCTCTCTACCCACCCTTGCCTCCTTTTCCGCGCAGCTCTCGATTCCCCCCTCTCTTTCGCACCCTCCATGTCATATTCCGCTCCAGGAGTTCCATCATAGCTCCTCACTGTCGCTGGGAGGATGTTTTCTCCTCCGCTCGCCCCTTCCACCATCATTTTCTCTCTACCCACCCTTGCCTCCTTTTCCGCGCAGCTCTCGATTCCCCCCTCTCTTTCGCACCCTCCATGTCATATTCTGCTCCAGGAGTTCCATCATAGCTCCTCACTGTCGCTGGGAGGAAGTTTTCTCCTCCGCTCGCCCCTTCCACCGTCATTTTCTCTCTACCCACCCTTGCCTCCTTTTCCGCGCAGCTCTCGATTCCCCCCTCTCTTTCGCACCCTCCATGTCATATTCCGCTCCAGGAGCTCCATCATAGCTCCTTGCTGTCGCTGGGAGGATGTTTTCTCCTCCGCTCGCCCCTTCCACCGTCATTTTCTCTCTACCCACCCTTGCCTCCTTTTCCGCGCAGCTCTCGATTCCCCCCTCTCTTTCGCACCCTCCATGTCATATTCCGCTCCAGGAGTTCCATCATAGCTCCTCACTGTCACTGGGAGGATGTTTTCTCCTCCGCTCGCCCCTTCCACCGTCATTTTCTCTCTACCCACCCTTGCCTCCTTCTCCGCGCAGCTCTCGATTCCCCCCTCTCTTTCGCACCCTCCATGTCATATTCCGCTCCAGGAGCTCCATCATAGCTAATCGCTGTCGCTGGGAGGATGTTTTCTCCTCCGCTCGTCCCTTCCGCCGTCATTTTCTCTCTACCCACCCTTGCCTCCTTTTCCGCGCAGCTCTCGATTCCCCCCTCTCTTTCGCACCCTCCATGTCATATTCCGCTCCAGGAGTTCCATCATAGCTCCTCACTGTCACTGGGAGGATGTTTTCTCCTCCGCTCGCCCCTTCCACCGTCATTTTCTCTCTACCCACCCTTGCCTCCTTCTCCGCGCAGCTCTCGATTCCCCCCTCTCTTTCGCACCCTCCATGTCATATTCCGCTCCAGGAGTTCCATCATAGCTCCTCACTGTCACTGGGAGGATGTTTTCTCCTCCGCTCGCCCCTTCCACCGTCATTTTCTCTCTACCCACCCTTGCCTCCTTCTCCGCGCAGCTCTCGATTCCCCCCTCTCTTTCGCACCCTCCATGTCATATTCCGCTCCAGGAGCTCCATCATAGCTAATCGCTGTCGCTGGGAGGATGTTTTCTCCTCCGCTCGCCCCTTCCACCGTCATTTTCTCTCTACCCACCCTTGCCTCCTTTTCCGCGCAGCTCTCGATTCCCCCCTCTCTTTCGCACCCTCCATGTCATATTCCGCTCCAGGAGTTCCATCATAGCTCCTCACTGTCACTGGGAGGATGTTTTCTCCTCCGCTCGCCCCTTCCACCGTCATTTTCTCTCTACCCACCCTTGCCTCCTTCTCCGCGCAGCTCTCGATTCCCCCCTCTCTTTCGCACCCTCCATGTCATATTCCGCTCCAGGAGCTCCATCATAGCTAATCGCTGTCGCTGGGAGGATGTTTTCTCCTCCGCTCGCCCCTTCCACCGTCATTTTCTCTCTACCCACCCTTGCCTCCTTTTCCGCGCAGCTCTCGATTCCCCCCTCTCTTTCGCACCCTCCATGTCATATTCCGCTCCAGGAGTTCCATCATAGCTCCTCACTGTCGCTGGGAGGATGTTTTCTCCTCCGCTCGCCCCTTCCACCGTCATTTTCTCTCTACCCACCCTTGCCTCCTTTTCCGCGCAGCTCTCGATTCCCCCCTCTCTTTCGCACCCTCCATGTCATATTCCGCTCCAGGAGTTCCATCATAGCTCCTCACTGTTGCTGGGAGGATGTTTTCTCCTCCGCTCGCCCCTTCCACCGTCATTTTCTCTCTACCCACCCTTGCCTCCTTCTCCGCGCAGCTCTCCATTCCCCCCTCTCTTTCGCACCCTCCATGTCATATTCCGCTCCAGGAGCTCCATCATAGCTCCTCACTGTCGCTGGGAGGATGTTTTCTCCTCCGCTCGCCCCTTCCACCGTCATTTTCTCTCTACCCACCCTTGCCTCCTTTTCCGCGCAGCTCTCGATTCCCCCCTCTCTTTCGCACCCTCAATGTCATATTCCGCTCCAGGAGTTCCATCATAGCTCCTCACTGTCGCTGGGAGGATGTTTTCTCCTCCGCTCGCCCCTTATACCGTCATTTTCTCTCTACCCACCCTTGCCTCCTTTTCCGCGCAGCTCTCGATTCCCCCCTCTCTTTCGCACCCTCCATGTCATATTCCGCTCCAGGAGTTCCATCATAGCTCCTCACTGTCGCTGGGAGGAAGTTTTCTCCTCCGCTCGCCCCTTCCACCGTCATTTTCTCTCTACCCACCCTTGCCTCCTTTTCCGCGCAGCTCTCGATTCCCCCCTCTCTTTCGCACCCTCCATGTCATATTCCACTCCAGGAGCTCCATCATAGCTCCTTGCTGTCGCTGGGAGGATGTTTTCTCCTCCGCTCGCCCCTTCCACCGTCATTTTCTCTCTACCCACCCTTGCCTCCTTTTCCGCGCAGCTCTCGATTCCCCCCTCTCTTTCGCACCCTCCATGTCATATTCCGCTCCAGGAGTTCCATCATAGCTCCTCACTGTCGCTGGGAGGATGTTTTCTCCTCCGCTCGCCCCTTCCACCATCATTTTCTCTCTACCCACCCTTGCCTCCTTTTCCGCGCAGCTCTCGATTCCCCCCTCTCTTTCGCACCCTCCATGTCATATTCCGCTCCAGGAGCTCCATCATAGCTCCTTGCTGTCGCTGGGAGGATGTTTTCTCCTCCGCTCGCCCCTTCCACCGTCATTTTCTCTCTACCCACCCTTGCCTCCTTTTCCGCACAGCTCTCGATTCCCCCCTCTCTTTCGTACCCTCCATATCATATTCCGCTCCAGGAGTTCCATCATAGCTCCTCACTGTCGCTGGGAGGATGTTTTCTCCTCCGCTCGCCCCTTCCACCGTCATTTTCTCTCTACCCACCCTTGCCTCCTTCTCCGCGCAGCTCTCGATTCCCCCCTCTCTTTCGCACCCTCCATGTCATATTCCGCTCCAGGAGCTCCATCATAGCTCCTCGCTGTCGCTGGGAGGATGTTTTCTCCTCCGCTCGCCCCTTCCACCGTCATTTTCTCTCTACCCACCCTTGCCTCCTTTTCCGCGCAGCTCTCGATTCCCCCCTCTCTTTCGCACCCTCCATGTCATATTCCGCTCCAGGAGTTCCATCATAGCTCCTCACTGTCGCTGGGAGGATGTTTTCTCCTCCGCTCGCCTCTTCCACCGTCATTTTCTCTCTACCCACCCTTGCCTCCTTCTCCGCGCAGCTCTCGATTCCCCCCTCTCTTTCGCACCCTCCATGTCATATTCCGCTCCAGGAGCTCCATCATAGCTCCTTGCTGTCACTGGGAGGATGTTTTCTCCTCCGCTCGACCCTTCCACCGTCATTTTCTCTCTACCCACCCTTGCCTCCTTTTCCGCGCAGCTCTCGATTCCCCCCTCTCTTTCGCACCCTCCATGTCATATTCCGCTCCAGGAGTTCCATCATAGCTCCTCACTGTCGCTGGGAGGATGTTTTCTCCTCCGCTCGCCCCTTCCACCGTCATTTTCTCTCTACCCACCCTTGCCTCCTTCTCCGCGCAGCTCTCGATTCCCCCCTCTCTTTCGCACCCTCCATGTCATATTCCGCTCCAGGAGCTCCATCATAGCTCCTCGCTGTCGCTGGGAGGATGTTTTCTCCTCCGCTCGCCCCTTCCACCGTCATTTTCTCTCTACCCACCCTTGCCTCCTTTTCCGCGCAGCTCTCGATTCCCCCCTCTCTTTCGCACCCTCCATGTCATATTCCGCTCCAGGAGTTCCATCATAGCTCCTCACTGTCGCTGGGAGGATGTTTTCTCCTCCGCTCGCCCCTTCCACCGTCCTTTTCTCTCTACCCACCCTTGCCTCCTTTTCCGCGCAGCTCTCGATTCCCCCCTCTCTTTCGCACCCTCCATGTCATATTCCGCTCCAGGAGTTCCATCATAGCTCCTCACTGTTGCTGGGAGGATGTTTTCTCCTCCGCTCGCCCCTTCCACCGTCATTTTCTCTCTACCCACCCTTGCCTCCTTCTCCGCGCAGCTCTCGATTCCCCCCTCTCTTTCGCACCCTCCATGTCATATTCCGCTCCAGGAGCTCCATCATAGCTCCTCGCTGTCGCTGGGAGGATGTTTTCTCCTCCGCTCGCCCCTTCCACCGTCATTTTCTCTCTACCCACCCTTGCCTCCTTTTCCGCGCAGCTCTCGATTCCCCCCTCTCTTTCGCACCCTCCATGTCATATTCCGCTCCAGGAGTTCCATCATAGCTCCTCACTGTCGCTGGGAGGATGTTTTCTCCTCCGCTCGCCCCTTCCACCATCATTTTCTCTCTACCCACCCTTGCCTCCTTTTCCGCGCAGCTCTCGATTCCCCCCTCTCTTTCGCACCCTCCATGTCATATTCCGCTCCAGGAGTTCCATCATAGCTCCTCACTGTCGCTGGGAGGAAGTTTTCTCCTCCGCTCGCCCCTTCCACCGTCATTTTCTCTCTACCCACCCTTGCCTCCTTTTCCGCGCAGCTCTCGATTCCCCCCTCTCTTTCGCACCCTCCATGTCATATTCCGCTCCAGGAGCTCCATCATAGCTCCTTGCTGTCGCTGGGAGGATGTTTTCTCCTCCGCTCGCCCCTTCCACCGTCATTTTCTCTCTACCCACCCTTGCCTCCTTTTCCGCGCAGCTCTCGATTCCCCCCTCTCTTTTGCACCCTCCATGTCATATTCCGCTCCAGGAGTTCCATCATAGCTCCTCACTGTCACTGGGAGGATGTTTTCTCCTCCGCTCGCCCCTTCCACCGTCATTTTCTCTCTACCCACCCTTGCCTCCTTCTCCGCGCAGCTCTCGATTCCCCCCTCTCTTTCGCACCCTCCATGTCATATTCCGCTCCAGGAGCTCCATCATAGCTAATCGCTGTCGCTGGGAGGATGTTTTCTCCTCCGCTCGTCCCTTCCACCGTCATTTTCTCTCTACCCACCCTTGCCTCCTTTTCCGCGCAGCTCTCGATTCCCCCCTCTCTTTCGCACCCTCCATGTCATATTCCGCTCCAGGAGTTCCATCATAGCTCCTCACTGTCACTGGGAGGATGTTTTCTCCTCCGCTCGCCCCTTCCACCGTCATTTTCTCTCTACCCACCCTTGCCTCCTTCTCCGCGCAGCTCTCGATTCCCCCCTCTCTTTCGCACCCTCCATGTCATATTCCGCTCCAGGAGTTCCATCATAGCTCCTCACTGTCACTGGGAGGATGTTTTCTCCTCCGCTCACCCCTTCCACCGTCATTTTCTCTCTACCCACCCTTGCCTCCTTCTCCGCGCAGCTCTCGATTCCCCCCTCTCTTTCGCACCCTCCATGTCATATTCCGCTCCAGGAGTTCCATCATAGCTCCTCACTGTTGCTGGGAGGATGTTTTCTCCTCCGCTCGCCCCTTCCACCGTCATTTTCTCTCTACCCACCCTTGCCTCCTTCTCCGCGCAGCTCTCGATTCCCCCCTCTCTTTCGCACCCTCCATGTCATATTCCGCTCCAGGAGCTCCATCATAGCTCCTCGCTGTCGCTGGGAGGATGTTTTCTCCTCCGCTCGCCCCTTCCACCGTCATTTTCTCTCTACCCACCCTTGCCTCCTTTTCCGCGCAGCTCTCGATTCCCCCCTCTCTTTCGCACCCTCCATGTCATATTCCGCTCCAGGAGTTCCATCATAGCTCCTCACTGTCGCTGGGAGGATGTTTTCTCCTCCGCTCGCCCCTTCCACCATCATTTTCTCTCTACCCACCCTTGCCTCCTTTTCCGCGCAGCTCTCGATTCCCCCCTCTCTTTCGCACCCTCCATGTCATATTCCGCTCCAGGAGTTCCATCATAGCTCCTCACTGTCGCTGGGAGGAAGTTTTCTCCTCCGCTCGCCCCTTCCACCGTCATTTTCTCTCTACCCACCCTTGCCTCCTTCTCCGCGCAGCTCTCGATTCCCCCCTCTCTTTCGCACCCTCCATGTCATATTCCGCTCCAGGAGCTCCATCATAGCTAATCGCTGTCGCTGGGAGGATGTTTTCTCCTCCGCTCGCCCCTTCCACCGTCATTTTCTCTCTACCCACCCTTGCCTCCTTTTCCGCGCAGCTCTCGATTCCCCCCTCTCTTTCGCACCCTCCATGTCATATTCCGCTCCAGGAGTTCCATCATAGCTCCTCACTGTCACTGGGAGGATGTTTTCTCCTCCGCTCGCCCCTTCCACCGTCATTTTCTCTCTACCCACCCTTGCCTCCTTCTCCGCGCAGCTCTCGATTCCCCCCTCTCTTTCGCACCCTCCATGTCATATTCCGCTCCAGGAGCTCCATCATAGCTAATCGCTGTCGCTGGGAGGATGTTTTCTCCTCCGCTCGTCCCTTCCGCCGTCATTTTCTCTCTACCCACCCTTGCCTCCTTTTCCGCGCAGCTCTCGATTCCCCCCTCTCTTTCGCACCCTCCATGTCATATTCCGCTCCAGGAGTTCCATCATAGCTCCTCACTGTCACTGGGAGGATGTTTTCTCCTCCGCTCGCCCCTTCCACCGTCATTTTCTCTCTACCCACCCTTGCCTCCTTCTCTGCGCAGCTCTCGATTCCCCCCTCTCTTTCGCACCCTCCATGTCATATTCCGCTCCAGGAGTTCCATCATAGCTCCTCACTGTCACTGGGAGGATGTTTTCTCCTCCGCTCGCCCCTTCCACCGTCATTTTCTCTCTACCCACCCTTGCCTCCTTCTCCGCGCAGCTCTCGATTCCCCCCTCTCTTTCGCACCCTCCATGTCATATTCCGCTCCAGGAGCTCCATCATAGCTAATCGCTGTCGCTGGGAGGATGTTTTCTCCTCCGCTCGCCCCTTCCACCGTCATTTTCTCTCTACCCACCCTTGCCTCCTTTTCCGCGCAGCTCTCGATTCCCCCCTCTCTTTCGCACCCTCCATGTCATATTCCGCTCCAGGAGTTCCATCATAGCTCCTCACTGTCACTGGGAGGATGTTTTCTCCTCCGCTCGCCCCTTCCACCGTCATTTTCTCTCTACCCACCCTTGCCTCCTTCTCCGCGCAGCTCTCGATTCCCCCCTCTCTTTCGCACCCTCCATGTCATATTCCGCTCCAGGAGCTCCATCATAGCTAATCGCTGTCGCTGGGAGGATGTTTTCTCCTCCGCTCGCCCCTTCCACCGTCATTTTCTCTCTACCCACCCTTGCCTCCTTTTCCGCGCAGCTCTCGATTCCCCCCTCTCTTTCGCACCCTCCATGTCATATTCCGCTCCAGGAGTTCCATCATAGCTCCTCACTGTCGCTGGGAGGATGTTTTCTCCTCCGCTCGCCCCTTCCACCGTCATTTTCTCTCTACCCACCCTTGCCTCCTTTTCCGCGCAGCTCTCGATTCCCCCCTCTCTTTCGCACCCTCCATGTCATATTCCGCTCCAGGAGTTCCATCATAGCTCCTCATTGTTGCTGGGAGGATGTTTTCTCCTCCGCTCGCCCCTTCCACCGTCATTTTCTCTCTACCCACCCTTGCCTCCTTCTCCGCGCAGCTCTCCATTCCCCCCTCTCTTTCGCACCCTCCATGTCATATTCCGCTCCAGGAGCTCCATCATAGCTCCTCACTGTCGCTGGGAGGATGTTTTCTCCTCCGCTCGCCCCTTCCACCGTCATTTTCTCTCTACCCACCCTTGCCTCCTTTTCCGCGCAGCTCTCGATTCCCCCCTCTCTTTCGCACCCTCAATGTCATATTCCGCTCCAGGAGTTCCATCATAGCTCCTCACTGTCGCTGGGAGGATGTTTTCTCCTCCGCTCGCCCCTTATACCGTCATTTTCTCTCTACCCACCCTTGCCTCCTTTTCCGCGCAGCTCTCGATTCCCCCCTCTCTTTCGCACCCTCCATGTCATATTCCGCTCCAGGAGTTCCATCATAGCTCCTCACTGTCGCTGGGAGGAAGTTTTCTCCTCCGCTCGCCCCTTCCACCGTCATTTTCTCTCTACCCACCCTTGCCTCCTTTTCCGCGCAGCTCTCGATTCCCCCCTCTCTTTCGCACCCTCCATGTCATATTCCACTCCAGGAGCTCCATCATAGCTCCTTGCTGTCGCTGGGAGGATGTTTTCTCCTCCGCTCGCCCCTTCCACCGTCATTTTCTCTCTACCCACCCTTGCCTCCTTTTCCGCGCAGCTCTCGATTCCCCCCTCTCTTTCGCACCCTCCATGTCATATTCCGCTCCAGGAGTTCCATCATAGCTCCTCACTGTCGCTGGGAGGATGTTTTCTCCTCCGCTCGCCCCTTCCACCATCATTTTCTCTCTACCCACCCTTGCCTCCTTTTCCGCGCAGCTCTCGATTCCCCCCTCTCTTTCGCACCCTCCATGTCATATTCCGCTCCAGGAGCTCCATCATAGCTCCTTGCTGTCGCTGGGAGGATGTTTTCTCCTCCGCTCGCCCCTTCCACCGTCATTTTCTCTCTACCCACCCTTGCCTCCTTTTCCGCACAGCTCTCGATTCCCCCCTCTCTTTCGTACCCTCCATGTCATATTCCGCTCCAGGAGTTCCATCATAGCTCCTCACTGTCGCTGGGAGGATGTTTTCTCCTCCGCTCGCCCCTTCCACCGTCATTTTCTCTCTACCCACCCTTGCCTCCTTCTCCGCGCAGCTCTCGATTCCCCCCTCTCTTTCGCACCCTCCATGTCATATTCCGCTCCAGGAGCTCCATCATAGCTCCTCGCTGTCGCTGGGAGGATGTTTTCTCCTCCGCTCGCCCCTTCCACCGTCATTTTCTCTCTACCCACCCTTGCCTCCTTTTCCGCGCAGCTCTCGATTCCCCCCTCTCTTTCGCACCCTCCATGTCATATTCCGCTCCAGGAGTTCCATCATAGTTCCTCACTGTCGCTGGGAGGATGTTTTCTCCTCCGCTCGCCTCTTCCACCGTCATTTTCTCTCTACCCACCCTTGCCTCCTTCTCCGCGCAGCTCTCGATTCCCCCCTCTCTTTCGCACCCTCCATGTCATATTCCGCTCCAGGAGCTCCATCATAGCTCCTTGCTGTCACTGGGAGGATGTTTTCTCCTCCGCTCGCCCCTTCCACCGTCATTTTCTCTCTACCCACCCTTGCCTCCTTTTCCGCGCAGCTCTCGATTCCCCCCTCTCTTTCGCACCCTCCATGTCATATTCCGCTCCAGGAGTTCCATCATAGCTCCTCACTGTCGCTGGGAGGATGTTTTCTCCTCCGCTCGCCCCTTCCACCGTCATTTTCTCTCTACCCACCCTTGCCTCCTTCTCCGCGCAGCTCTCGATTCCCCCCTCTCTTTCGCACCCTCCATGTCATATTCCGCTCCAGGAGCTCCATCATAGCTCCTCGCTGTCGCTGGGAGGATGTTTTCTCCTCCGCTCGCCCCTTCCACCGTCATTTTCTCTCTACCCACCCTTGCCTCCTTTTCCGCGCAGCTCTCGATTCCCCCCTCTCTTTCGCACCCTCCATGTCATATTCCGCTCCAGGAGTTCCATCATAGCTCCTCACTGTCGCTGGGAGGATGTTTTCTCCTCCGCTCGCCCCTTCCACCGTCCTTTTCTCTCTACCCACCCTTGCCTCCTTTTCCGCGCAGCTCTCGATTCCCCCCTCTCTTTCGCACCCTCCATGTCATATTCCGCTCCAGGAGTTCCATCATAGCTCCTCACTGTTGCTGGGAGGATGTTTTCTCCTCCGCTCGCCCCTTCCACCGTCATTTTCTCTCTACCCACCCTTGCCTCCTTCTCCGCGCAGCTCTCGATTCCCCCCTCTCTTTCGCACCCTCCATGTCATATTCCGCTCCAGGAGCTCCATCATAGCTCCTCGCTGTCGCTGGGAGGATGTTTTCTCCTCCGCTCGCCCCTTCCACCGTCATTTTCTCTCTACCCACCCTTGCCTCCTTTTCCGTGCAGCTCTCGATTCCCCCCTCTCTTTCGCACCCTCCATGTCATATTCCGCTCCAGGAGTTCCATCATAGCTCCTCACTGTCGCTGGGAGGATGTTTTCTCCTCCGCTCGCCCCTTCCACCATCATTTTCTCTCTACCCACCCTTGCCTCCTTTTCCGCGCAGCTCTCGATTCCCCCCTCTCTTTCGCACCCTCCATGTCATATTCCGCTCCAGGAGTTCCATCATAGCTCCTCACTGTCGCTGGGAGGAAGTTTTCTCCTCCGCTCGCCCCTTCCACCGTCATTTTCTCTCTACCCACCCTTGCCTCCTTTTCCGCGCAGCTCTCGATTCCCCCCTCTCTTTCGCACCCTCCATGTCATATTCCGCTCCAGGAGCTCCATCATAGCTCCTTGCTGTCGCTGGGAGGATGTTTTCTCCTCCGCTCGCCCCTTCCACCGTCATTTTCTCTCTACCCACCCTTGCCTCCTTTTCCGCGCAGCTCTCGATTCCCCCCTCTCTTTCTCACCCTCCATGTCATATTCCGCTCCAGGAGTTCCATCATAGCTCCTCACTGTCACTGGGAGGATGTTTTCTCCTCCGCTCGCCCCTTCCACCGTCATTTTCTCTCTACCCACCCTTGCCTCCTTCTCCGCGCAGCTCTCGATTCCCCCCTCTCTTTCGCACCCTCCATGTCATATTCCGCTCCAGGAGCTCCATCATAGCTAATCGCTGTCGCTGGGAGGATGTTTTCTCCTCCGCTCGCCCCTTCCACCGTCATTTTCTCTCTACCCACCCTTGCCTCCTTTTCCGCGCAGCTCTCGATTCCCCCCTCTCTTTCGCACCCTCAATGTCATATTCCGCTCCAGGAGTTCCATCATAGCTCCTCACTGTCGCTGGGAGGATGTTTTCTCCTCCGCTCGCCCCTTATACCGTCATTTTCTCTCTACCCACCCTTGCCTCCTTTTCCGCGCAGCTCTCGATTCCCCCCTCTCTTTCGCACCCTCCATGTCATATTCCGCTCCAGGAGTTCCATCATAGCTCCTCACTGTCGCTGGGAGGAAGTTTTCTCCTCCGCTCGCCCCTTCCACCGTCATTTTCTCTCTACCCACCCTTGCCTCCTTTTCCGCGCAGCTCTCGATTCCCCCCTCTCTTTCGCACCCTCCATGTCATATTCCACTCCAGGAGCTCCATCATAGCTCCTTGCTGTCGCTGGGAGGATGTTTTCTCCTCCGCTCGCCCCTTCCACCGTCATTTTCTCTCTACCCACCCTTGCCTCCTTTTCCGCGCAGCTCTCGATTCCCCCCTCTCTTTCGCACCCTCCATGTCATATTCCGCTCCAGGAGTTCCATCATAGCTCCTCACTGTCGCTGGGAGGATGTTTTCTCCTCCGCTCGCCCCTTCCACCATCATTTTCTCTCTACCCACCCTTGCCTCCTTTTCCGCGCAGCTCTCGATTCCCCCCTCTCTTTCGCACCCTCCATGTCATATTCCGCTCCAGGAGCTCCATCATAGCTCCTTGCTGTCGCTGGGAGGATGTTTTCTCCTCCGCTCGCCCCTTCCACCGTCATTTTCTCTCTACCCACCCTTGCCTCCTTTTCCGCACAGCTCTCGATTCCCCCCTCTCTTTCGTACCCTCCATGTCATATTCCGCTCCAGGAGTTCCATCATAGCTCCTCACTGTCGCTGGGAGGATGTTTTCTCCTCCGCTCGCCCCTTCCACCGTCATTTTCTCTCTACCCACCCTTGCCTCCTTCTCCGCGCAGCTCTCGATTCCCCCCTCTCTTTCGCACCCTCCATGTCATATTCCGCTCCAGGAGCTCCATCATAGCTCCTCGCTGTCGCTGGGAGGATGTTTTCTCCTCCGCTCGCCCCTTCCACCGTCATTTTCTCTCTACCCACCCTTGCCTCCTTTTCCGCGCAGCTCTCGATTCCCCCCTCTCTTTCGCACCCTCCATGTCATATTCCGCTCCAGGAGTTCCATCATAGTTCCTCACTGTCGCTGGGAGGATGTTTTCTCCTCCGCTCGCCCCTTCCACCGTCATTTTCTCTCTACCCACCCTTGCCTCCTTTTCCGCGCAGCTCTCGATTCCCCCCTCTCTTTCGCACCCTCCATGTCATATTCCGCTCCAGGAGCTCCATCATAGCTCCTTGCTGTCGCTGGGAGGAAGTTTTCTCCTCCGCTCGCCCCTTCCACCGTCATTTTCTCTCTACCCACCCTTGCCTCCTTTTCCGCGCAGCTCTCGATTCCCCCCTCTCTTTCGCACCCTCAATGTCATATTCCGCTCCAGGAGCTCCATCATAGCTCCTCGCTGTCGCTGGGAGGATGTTTTCTCCTCCGCTCGCCCCTTCCACCGTCATTTTCTCTCTACCCACCCTTGCCTCCTTTTCCGCGCAGCTCTCGATTCCCCCCTCTCTTTCGCACCCTCAATGTCATATTCCGCTCCAGGAGTTCCATCATAGCTCCTCACTGTCGCTGGGAGGATGTTTTCTCCTCCGCTCGCCCCTTCCACCGTCATTTTCTCTCTACCCACCCTTGCCTCCTTTTCCGCGCAGCTCTCGATTCCCCCCTCTCTTTCGCACCCTCCATGTCATATTCCGCTCCAGGAGTTCCATCATAGCTCCTCACTGTCGCTGGGAGGAAGTTTTCTCCTCTGCTCGCCCCTTCCACCGTCATTTTCTCTCTACCCACCCTTGCCTCCTTTTCCGCGCAGCTCTCGATTCCCCCCTCTCTTTCGCACCCTCCATGTCATATTCCGCTCCAGGAGCTCCATCATAGCTCCTTGCTGTCGCTGGGAGGATGTTTTCTCCTCCGCTCGCCCCTTCCACCGTCATTTTCTCTCTACCCACCCTTGCCTCCTTTTCCGCGCAGCTCTCGATTCCCCCCTCTCTTTCGCACCCTCCATGTCATATTCCGCTCCAGGAGTTCCATCATAGCTCCTCACTGTCGCTGGGAGGATGTTTTCTCCTCCGCTCGCCCCTTCCATCGTCATTTTCTCTCTACCCACCCTTGCCTCCTTCTCCGCGCAGCTCTCGATTCCCCCCTCTCTTTCGCACCCTCCATGTCATATTCCGCTCCAGGAGCTCCATCATAGCTAATCGCTGTCGCTGGGAGGATGTTTTCTCCTCCGCTCGCCCCTTCCACCGTCATTTTCTCTCTACCCACCCTTGCCTCCTTTTCCGCGCAGCTCTCGATTCCCCCCTCTCTTTCGCACCCTCCATGTCATATTCCGCTCCAGGAGTTCCATCATAGCTCCTCACTGTCGCTGGGAGGAAGTTTTCTCCTCCGCTCGCCCCTTCCACCGTCATTTTCTCTCTACCCACCCTTGCCTCCTTTTCCGCGCAGCTCTCGATTCCCCCCTCTCTTTCGCACCCTCCATGTCATATTCCGCTCCAGGAGCTCCATCATAGCTCCTTGCTGTCGCTGGGAGGATGTTTTCTCCTCCGCTCGCCCCTTCCACCGTCATTTTCTCTCTACCCACCCTTGCCTCCTTTTCCGCACAGCTCTCGATTCCCCCCTCTCTTTCGCACCCTCCATGTCATATTCCGCTCCAGGAGTTCCATCATAGCTCCTCACTGTCGCTGGGAGGATGTTTTCTCCTCCGCTCGCCCCTTCCGCCGTCATTTTCTCTCTACCCACCCTTGCCTCCTTCTCCGCTCAGCTCTCGATTCCCCCCTCTCTTTCGCACCCTCCATGTCATATTCCGCTCCAGGAGCTCCATCATAGCTCCTTGCTGTCACTGGGAGGATGTTTTCTCCTCCGCTCGCCCCTTCCACCGTCATTTTCTCTCTACCCACCCTTGCCTCCTTCTCCGCGCAGCTCTCGATTCCCCCCTCTCTTTCGCACCCTCCATGTCATATTCCGCTCCAGGAGCTCCATCATAGCTAATCGCTGTCGCTGGGAGGATGTTTTCTCCTCCGCTCGCCCCTTCCACCGTCATTTTCTCTCTACCCACCCTTGCCTCCTTTTCCGCGCAGCTCTCGATTCCCCCCTCTCTTTCGCACCCTCCATGTCATATTCCGCTCCAGGAGTTCCATCATAGCTCCTCACTGTCACTGGGAGGATGTTTTCTCCTCCGCTCGCCCCTTCCACCGTCATTTTCTCTCTACCCACCCTTGCCTCCTTCTCCGCGCAGCTCTCGATTCCCCCCTCTCTTTCGCACCCTCCATGTCATATTCCGCTCCAGGAGCTCCATCATAGCTAATCGCTGTCGCTGGGAGGATGTTTTCTCCTCCGCTCGCCCCTTCCACCGTCATTTTCTCTCTACCCACCCTTGCCTCCTTTTCCGCGCAGCTCTCGATTCCCCCCTCTCTTTCGCACCCTCCATGTCATATTCCGCTCCAGGAGTTCCATCATAGCTCCTCACTGTCGCTGGGAGGATGTTTTCTCCTCCGCTCGCCCCTTCTACCGTCATTTTCTCTCTACCCACCCTTGCCTCCTTTTCCGCGCAGCTCTCGATTCCCCCCTCTCTTTCGCACCCTCCATGTCATATTCCGCTCCAGGAGTTCCATCATAGCTCCTCACTGTTGCTGGGAGGATGTTTTCTCCTCCGCTCGCCCCTTCCACCGTCATTTTCTCTCTACCCACCCTTGCCTCCTTCTCCGCGCAGCTCTCCATTCCCCCCTCTCTTTCGCACCCTCCATGTCATATTCCGCTCCAGGAGCTCCATCATAGCTCCTCGCTGTCGCTGGGAGGATGTTTTCTCCTCCGCTCGCCCCTTCCACCGTCATTTTCTCTCTACCCACCCTTGCCTCCTTTTCCGCGCAGCTCTCGATTCTCCCCTCTCTTTCGCACCCTCCATGTCATATTCCGCTCCAGGAGTTCCATCATAGCTCCTCACTGTCGCTGGGAGGATGTTTTCTCCTCCGCTCGCCCCTTCCACCATCATTTTCTCTCTACCCACCCTTGCCTCCTTTTCCGCGCAGCTCTCGATTCCCCCCTCTCTTTCGCACCCTCCATGTCATATTCCGCTCCAGGAGTTCCATCATAGCTCCTCACTGTCGCTGGGAGGAAGTTTTCTCCTCCGCTCGCCCCTTCCACCGTCATTTTCTCTCTACCCACCCTTGCCTCCTTTTCCGCGCAGCTCTCGATTCCCCCCTCTCTTTCGCACCCTCCATGTCATATTCCGCTCCAGGAGCTCCATCATAGCTCCTTGCTGTCACTGGGAGGATGTTTTCTCCTCCGCTCGCCCCTTCCACCGTCATTTTCTCTCTACCCACCCTTGCCTCCTTTTCCGCGCAGCTCTCGATTCCCCCCTCTCTTTCGCACCCTCCATGTCATATTCCGCCTTAGGAGTTCCATCATAGCTCCTCACTGTCACTGGGAGGATGTTTTCTCCTCCGCTCGCCCCTTCCACCGTCATTTTCTCTCTACCCACCCTTGCCTCCTTCTCCGCGCAGCTCTCGATTCCCCCCTCTCTTTCGCACCCTCCATGTCATATTCCGCTCCAAGAGCTCCATCATAGCTAATCGCTGTCGCTGGGAGGATGTTTTCTCCTCCGCTCGCCCCTTCCACCGTCATTTTCTCTCTACCCACCCTTGCCTCCTTTTCCGCGCAGCTCTCGATTCCCCCCTCTCTTTCGCACCCTCCATGTCATATTCCGCTCCAGGAGTTCCATCATAGCTCCTCACTGTCGCTGGGAGGATGTTTTCTCCTCCGCTCGCCCCTTCCACCGTCATTTTCTCTCTACCCACCCTTGCCTCCTTTTCCGCGCAGCTCTCGATTCCCCCCTCTCTTTCGCACCCTCCATGTCATATTCCGCTCCAGGAGTTCCATCATAGCTCCTCACTGTTGCTGGGAGGATGTTTTCTCCTCCGCTCGCCCCTTCCACCGTCATTTTCTCTCTACCCACCCTTGCCTCCTTCTCCGCGCAGCTCTCGATTCCCCCCTCTCTTTCGCACCCTCCATGTCATATTCCGCTCCAGGAGCTCCATCATAGCTCCTCGCTGTCACTGGGAGGATGTTTTCTCCTCCGCTCGCCCCTTCCACCATCATTTTCTCTCTACCCACCCTTGCCTCCTTTTCCGCGCAGCTCTCGATTCCCCCCTCTCTTTCGCACCCTCCATGTCATATTCCGCTCCAGGAGTTCCATCATAGCTCCTCACTGTCGCTGGGAGGATGTTTTCTCCTCCGCTCGCCTCTTCCACTGTCATTTTCTCTCTACCCACCCTTGCCTCCTTTTCCGCGCAGCTCTCGATTCCCCCCTCTCTTTCGCACCCTCCATGTCATATTCCGCTCCAGGAGTTCCATCATAGCTCCTCACTGTCGCTGGGAGGAAGTTTTCTCCTCCGCTCGCCCCTTCCACCGTCATTTTCTCTCTACCCACCCTTGCCTCCTTTTCCGCGCAGCTCTCGATTCCCCCCTCTCTTTCGCACCCTCAATGTCATATTCCGCTCCAGGAGTTCCATCATAGCTCCTCACTGTCGCTGGGAGGATGTTTTCTCCTCCGCTCGCCCCTTCCACCGTCATTTTCTCTCTACCCACCCTTGCCTCCTTTTCCGCGCAGCTCTCGATTCCCCCCTCTCTTTCGCACCCTCAATGTCATATTCCGCTCCAGGAGCTCCATCATAGCTCCTTGCTGTCGCTGGGAGGAAGTTTTCTCCTCCGCTCGCCCCTTCCACCGTCATTTTCTCTCTACCCACCCTTGCCTCCTTTTCCGCGCAGCTCTCGATTCCCCCCTCTCTTTCGCACCCTCAATGTCATATTCCGCTCCAGGAGCTCCATCATAGCTCCTCGCTGTCGCTGGGAGGATGTTTTCTCCTCCGCTCGCCCCTTCCACCGTCATTTTCTCTCTACCCACCCTTGCCTCCTTTTCCGCGCAGCTCTCGATTCCCCCCTCTCTTTCGCACCCTCAATGTCATATTCCGCTCCAGGAGTTCCATCATAGCTCCTCACTGTCGCTGGGAGGATGTTTTCTCCTCCGCTCGCCCCTTCCACCGTCATTTTCTCTCTACCCACCCTTGCCTCCTTTTCCGCGCAGCTCTCGATTCCCCCCTCTCTTTCGCACCCTCCATGTCATATTCCGCTCCAGGAGTTCCATCATAGCTCCTCACTGTCGCTGGGAGGAAGTTTTCTCCTCTGCTCGCCCCTTCCACCGTCATTTTCTCTCTACCCACCCTTGCCTCCTTTTCCGCGCAGCTCTCGATTCCCCCCTCTCTTTCGCACCCTCCATGTCATATTCCGCTCCAGGAGCTCCATCATAGCTCCTTGCTGTCGCTGGGAGGATGTTTTCTCCTCCGCTCGCCCCTTCCACCGTCATTTTCTCTCTACCCACCCTTGCCTCCTTTTCCGCGCAGCTCTCGATTCCCCCCTCTCTTTCGCACCCTCCATGTCATATTCCGCTCCAGGAGTTCCATCATAGCTCCTCACTGTCGCTGGGAGGATGTTTTCTCCTCCGCTCGCCCCTTCCATCGTCATTTTCTCTCTACCCACCCTTGCCTCCTTCTCCGCGCAGCTCTCGATTCCCCCCTCTCTTTCGCACCCTCCATGTCATATTCCGCTCCAGGAGCTCCATCATAGCTAATCGCTGTCGCTGGGAGGATGTTTTCTCCTCCGCTCGCCCCTTCCACCGTCATTTTCTCTCTACCCACCCTTGCCTCCTTTTCCGCGCAGCTCTCGATTCCCCCCTCTCTTTCGCACCCTCCATGTCATATTCCGCTCCAGGAGTTCCATCATAGCTCCTCACTGTCGCTGGGAGGAAGTTTTCTCCTCCGCTCGCCCCTTCCACCGTCATTTTCTCTCTACCCACCCTTGCCTCCTTTTCCGCGCAGCTCTCGATTCCCCCCTCTCTTTCGCACCCTCCATGTCATATTCCGCTCCAGGAGCTCCATCATAGCTCCTTGCTGTCGCTGGGAGGATGTTTTCTCCTCCGCTCGCCCCTTCCACCGTCATTTTCTCTCTACCCACCCTTGCCTCCTTTTCCGCACAGCTCTCGATTCCCCCCTCTCTTTCGCACCCTCCATGTCATATTCCGCTCCAGGAGTTCCATCATAGCTCCTCACTGTCGCTGGGAGGATGTTTTCTCCTCCGCTCGCCCCTTCCGCCGTCATTTTCTCTCTACCCACCCTTGCCTCCTTCTCCGCTCAGCTCTCGATTCCCCCCTCTCTTTCGCACCCTCCATGTCATATTCCGCTCCAGGAGCTCCATCATAGCTCCTCGCTGTCGCTGGGAGGATGTTTTCTCCTCCGCTCGCCCCTTTCTTCGTCATTTTCTCTCTACCCACCCTTGCCTCCTTCTCCGCGAAGCTCTCGATTCCCCCCTCTCTTTCGCACCCTCCATGTCATATTCCGCTCCAGGAGTTCCATCATAGCTCCTCACTGTCGCTGGGAGGATGTTTTCTCCTCCGCTCGCCCCTTCCACCGTCATTTTCTCTCTACCCACCCTTGCCTCCTTTTCCGCGCAGCTCTCAATTCCCCCCTCTCTTTCGCACCCTCCATGTCATATTCCGCTGCACGAGTTCCATCATAGCTCCTCACTGTCGCTGGGAGGAAGTTTTCTCCTCCGCTCGCCCCTTCCACCGTCATTTTCTCTCTACCCACCCTTGCCTCCTTTTCCGCGCAGCTCTCGATTCCCCCCTCTCTTTCGCACCCTCTATGTCATATTCCGCTCCAGGAGTTCCATCATAGCTCCTCACTGTCGCTGGGAGGATGTTTTCTCCTCCGCTCGCCCCTTCCACCGTCATTTTCTCTCTACCCACCCTTGCCTCCTTCTCCGCGCAGCTCTCGATTCCCCCCTCTCTTTCGCACCCTCCATGTCATATTCCGCTGCAGGAGCTCCATCATAGCTCCTCGCTGTCGCTGGGAGGATGTTTTCTCCTCCGCTCGCCCCTTCCACCGTCATTTTCTCTCTACCCACCCTTGCCTCCTTTTCCGCGCAGCTCTCGATTCCCCCCTCTTTTTCGCACCCTCCATGTCATATTCCGCTCCAGGAGTTCCATCATAGCTCCTCACTGTTGCTGGGAGGATGTTTTCTCCTCCGCTCGCCCCTTCCACCGTCATTTTCTCTCTACCCACCCTTGCCTCCTTCTCCGCGCAGCTCTCGATTCCCCCCTCTCTTTCGCACCCTCCATGTCATATTCCGCTCCAGGAGCTCCATCATAGCTCCTCGCTGTCACTGGGAGGATGTTTTCTCCTCCGCTCGCCCCTTCCACCATCATTTTCTCTCTACCCACCCTTGCCTCCTTTTCCGCGCAGCTCTCGATTCCCCCCTCTCTTTCGCACCCTCCATGTCATATTCCGCTCCAGGAGTTCCATCATAGCTCCTCACTGTCGCTGGGAGGATGTTTTCTCCTCCGCTCGCCCCTTCCACCATCATTTTCTCTCTACCCACCCTTGCCTCCTTTTCCGCGCAACTCTCGATTCCCCCCTCTCTTTCGCACCCTCCATGTCATATTCCGCTCCAGGAGTTCCATCATAGCTCCTCACTGTCGCTGGGAGGAAGTTTTCTCCTCCGCTCGCCCCTTCCACCGTCATTTTCTCTCTACCCACCCTTGCCTCCTTTTCCGCGCAGCTCTCGATTCCCCCCTCTCTTTCGCACCCTCCATGTCATATTCCGCTCCAGGAGCTCCATCATAGCTCCTTGCTGTCGCTGGGAGGATGTTTTCTCCTCCGCTCGCCCCTTCCACCGTCATTTTCTCTCTACCCACCCTTGCCTCCTTTTCCGCGCAGCTCTCGATTCCCCCCTCTCTTTCGCACCCTCCATGTCATATTCCGCTCCAGGAGTTCCATCATAGCTCCTCACTGTCACTGGGAGGATGTTTTCTCCTCCGCTCGCCCCTTCCACCGTCATTTTCTCTCTACCCACCCTTGCCTCCTTCTCCGCGCAGCTCTCGATTCCCCCCTCTCTTTCGCACCCTCCATGTCATATTCCGCTCCAGGAGCTCCATCATAGCTAATCGCTGTCGCTGGGAGGATGTTTTCTCCTCCGCTCGTCCCTTCCACCGTCATTTTCTCTCTACCCACCCTTGCCTCCTTTTCCGCGCAGCTCTCGATTCCCCCCTCTCTTTCGCACCCTCCATGTCATATTCCGCTCCAGGAGTTCCATCATAGCTCCTCACTGTCACTGGGAGGATGTTTTCTCCTCCGCTCGCCCCTTCCACCGTCATTTTCTCTCTACCCACCCTTGCCTCCTTCTCCGCGCAGCTCTCGATTCCCCCCTCTCTTTCGCACCCTCCATGTCATATTCCGCTCCAGGAGTTCCATCATAGCTCCTCACTGTCACTGGGAGGATGTTTTCTCCTCCGCTCACCCCTTCCACCGTCATTTTCTCTCTACCCACCCTTGCCTCCTTCTCCGCGCAGCTCTCGATTCCCCCCTCTCTTTCGCACCCTCCATGTCATATTCCGCTCCAGGAGTTCCATCATAGCTCCTCACTGTTGCTGGGAGGATGTTTTCTCCTCCGCTCGCCCCTTCCACCGTCATTTTCTCTCTACCCACCCTTGCCTCCTTCTCCGCGCAGCTCTCGATTCCCCCCTCTCTTTCGCACCCTCCATGTCATATTCCGCTCCAGGAGCTCCATCATAGCTCCTCGCTGTCGCTGGGAGGATGTTTTCTCCTCCGCTCGCCCCTTCCACCGTCATTTTCTCTCTACCCACCCTTGCCTCCTTTTCCGCGCAGCTCTCGATTCCCCCCTCTCTTTCGCACCCTCCATGTCATATTCCGCTCCAGGAGTTCCATCATAGCTCCTCACTGTCGCTGGGAGGATGTTTTCTCCTCCGCTCGCCCCTTCCACCATCATTTTCTCTCTACCCACCCTTGCCTCCTTTTCCGCGCAGCTCTCGATTCCCCCCTCTCTTTCGCACCCTCCATGTCATATTCCGCTCCAGGAGTTCCATCATAGCTCCTCACTGTCGCTGGGAGGAAGTTTTCTCCTCCGCTCGCCCCTTCCACCGTCATTTTCTCTCTACCCACCCTTGCCTCCTTTTCCGCGCAGCTCTCGATTCCCCCCTCTCTTTCGCACCCTCCATGTCATATTCCGCTCCAGGAGCTCCATCATAGCTCCTTGCTGTCGCTGGGAGGATGTTTTCTCCTCCGCTCGCCCCTTCCACCGTCATTTTCTCTCTACCCACCCTTGCCTCCTTTTCCGCGCAGCTCTCGATTCCCCCCTCTCTTTCGCACCCTCCATGTCATATTCCGCTCCAGGAGTTCCATCATAGCTCCTCACTGTCACTGGGAGGATGTTTTCTCCTCCGCTCGCCCCTTCCACCGTCATTTTCTCTCTACCCACCCTTGCCTCCTTCTCCGCGCAGCTCTCGATTCCCCCCTCTCTTTCGCACCCTCCATGTCATATTCCGCTCCAGGAGCTCCATCATAGCTAATCGCTGTCGCTGGGAGGATGTTTTCTCCTCCGCTCGTCCCTTCCGCCGTCATTTTCTCTCTACCCACCCTTGCCTCCTTTTCCGCGCAGCTCTCGATTCCCCCCTCTCTTTCGCACCCTCCATGTCATATTCCGCTCCAGGAGTTCCATCATAGCTCCTCACTGTCACTGGGAGGATGTTTTCTCCTCCGCTCGCCCCTTCCACCGTCATTTTCTCTCTACCCACCCTTGCCTCCTTCTGTGCGCAGCTCTCGATTCCCCCCTCTCTTTCGCACCCTCCATGTCATATTCCACTCCAGGAGTTCCATCATAGCTCCTCACTGTCACTGGGAGGATGTTTTCTCCTCCGCTCGCCCCTTCCACCGTCATTTTCTCTCTACCCACCCTTGCCTCCTTCTCCGCGCAGCTCTCGATTCCCCCCTCTCTTTCGCACCCTCCATGTCATATTCCGCTCCAGGAGCTCCATCATAGCTAATCGCTGTCGCTGGGAGGATGTTTTCTCCTCCGCTCGCCCCTTCCACCGTCATTTTCTCTCTACCCACCCTTGCCTCCTTTTCCGCGCAGCTCTCGATTCCCCCCTCTCTTTCGCACCCTCCATGTCATATTCCGCTCCAGGAGTTCCATCATAGCTCCTCACTGTCACTGGGAGGATGTTTTCTCCTCCGCTCGCCCCTTCCACCGTCATTTTCTCTCTACCCACCCTTGCCTCCTTCTCCGCGCAGCTCTCGATTCCCCCCTCTCTTTCGCACCCTCCATGTCATATTCCGCTCCAGGAGCTCCATCATAGCTAATCGCTGTCGCTGGGAGGATGTTTTCTCCTCCGCTCGCCCCTTCCACCGTCATTTTCTCTCTACCCACCCTTGCCTCCTTTTCCGCGCAGCTCTCGATTCCCCCCTCTCTTTCGCACCCTCCATGTCATATTCCGCTCCAGGAGTTCCATCATAGCTCCTCACTGTCGCTGGGAGGATGTTTTCTCCTCCGCTCGCCCCTTCCACCGTCATTTTCTCTCTACCCACCCTTGCCTCCTTTTCCGCGCAGCTCTCGATTCCCCCCTCTCTTTCGCACCCTCCATGTCATATTCCGCTCCAGGAGTTCCATCATAGCTCCTCACTGTTGCTGGGAGGATGTTTTCTCCTCCGCTCGCCCCTTCCACCGTCATTTTCTCTCTACCCACCCTTGCCTCCTTCTCCGCGCAGCTCTCCATTCCCCCCTCTCTTTCGCACCCTCCATGTCATATTCCGCTCCAGGAGCTCCATCATAGCTCCTCACTGTCGCTGGGAGGATGTTTTCTCCTCCGCTCGCCCCTTCCACCGTCATTTTCTCTCTACCCACCCTTGCCTCCTTTTCCGCGCAGCTCTCGATTCCCCCCTCTCTTTCGCACCCTCAATGTCATATTCCGCTCCAGGAGTTCCATCATAGCTCCTCACTGTCGCTGGGAGGATGTTTTCTCCTCCGCTCGCCCCTTATACCGTCATTTTCTCTCTACCCACCCTTGCCTCCTTTTCCGCGCAGCTCTCGATTCCCCCCTCTCTTTCGCACCCTCCATGTCATATTCCGCTCCAGGAGTTCCATCATAGCTCCTCACTGTCGCTGGGAGGAAGTTTTCTCCTCCGCTCGCCCCTTCCACCGTCATTTTCTCTCTACCCACCCTTGCCTCCTTTTCCGCGCAGCTCTCGATTCCCCCCTCTCTTTCGCACCCTCCATGTCATATTCCACTCCAGGAGCTCCATCATAGCTCCTTGCTGTCGCTGGGAGGATGTTTTCTCCTCCGCTCGCCCCTTCCACCGTCATTTTCTCTCTACCCACCCTTGCCTCCTTTTCCGCGCAGCTCTCGATTCCCCCCTCTCTTTCGCACCCTCCATGTCATATTCCGCTCCAGGAGTTCCATCATAGCTCCTCACTGTCGCTGGGAGGATGTTTTCTCCTCCGCTCGCCCCTTCCACCATCATTTTCTCTCTACCCACCCTTGCCTCCTTTTCCGCGCAGCTCTCGATTCCCCCCTCTCTTTCGCACCCTCCATGTCATATTCCGCTCCAGGAGCTCCATCATAGCTCCTTGCTGTCGCTGGGAGGATGTTTTCTCCTCCGCTCGCCCCTTCCACCGTCATTTTCTCTCTACCCACCCTTGCCTCCTTTTCCGCACAGCTCTCGATTCCCCCCTCTCTTTCGTACCCTCCATGTCATATTCCGCTCCAGGAGTTCCATCATAGCTCCTCACTGTCGCTGGGAGGATGTTTTCTCCTCCGCTCGCCCCTTCCACCGTCATTTTCTCTCTACCCACCCTTGCCTCCTTCTCCGCGCAGCTCTCGATTCCCCCCTCTCTTTCGCACCCTCCATGTCATATTCCGCTCCAGGAGCTCCATCATAGCTCCTCGCTGTCGCTGGGAGGATGTTTTCTCCTCCGCTCGCCCCTTCCACCGTCATTTTCTCTCTACCCACCCTTGCCTCCTTTTCCGCGCAGCTCTCGATTCCCCCCTCTCTTTCGCACCCTCCATGTCATATTCCGCTCCAGGAGTTCCATCATAGCTCCTCACTGTCGCTGGGAGGATGTTTTCTCCTCCGCTCGCCTCTTCCACCGTCATTTTCTCTCTACCCACCCTTGCCTCCTTCTCCGCGCAGCTCTCGATTCCCCCCTCTCTTTCGCACCCTCCATGTCATATTCCGCTCCAGGAGCTCCATCATAGCTCCTTGCTGTCACTGGGAGGATGTTTTCTCCTCCGCTCGCCCCTTCCACCGTCATTTTCTCTCTACCCACCCTTGCCTCCTTTTCCGCGCAGCTCTCGATTCCCCCCTCTCTTTCGCACCCTCCATGTCATATTCCGCTCCAGGAGTTCCATCATAGCTCCTCACTGTCGCTGGGAGGATGTTTTCTCCTCCGCTCGCCCCTTCCACCGTCATTTTCTCTCTACCCACCCTTGCCTCCTTCTCCGCGCAGCTCTCGATTCCCCCCTCTCTTTCGCACCCTCCATGTCATATTCCGCTCCAGGAGCTCCATCATAGCTCCTCGCTGTCGCTGGGAGGATGTTTTCTCCTCCGCTCGCCCCTTCCACCGTCATTTTCTCTCTACCCACCCTTGCCTCCTTTTCCGCGCAGCTCTCGATTCCCCCCTCTCTTTCGCACCCTCCATGTCATATTCCGCTCCAGGAGTTCCATCATAGCTCCTCACTGTCGCTGGGAGGATGTTTTCTCCTCCGCTCGCCCCTTCCACCGTCCTTTTCTCTCTACCCACCCTTGCCTCCTTTTCCGCGCAGCTCTTTATTCCCCCCTCTCTTTCGCACCCTCCATGTCATATTCCGCTCCAGGAGTTCCATCATAGCTCCTCACTGTTGCTGGGAGGATGTTTTCTCCTCCGCTCGCCCCTTCCACCGTCATTTTCTCTCTACCCACCCTTGCCTCCTTCTCCGCGCAGCTCTCGATTCCCCCCTCTCTTTCGCACCCTCCATGTCATATTCCGCTCCAGGAGCTCCATCATAGCTCCTCGCTGTCGCTGGGAGGATGTTTTCTCCTCCGCTCGCCCCTTCCACCGTCATTTTCTCTCTACCCACCCTTGCCTCCTTTTCCGTGCAGCTCTCGATTCCCCCCTCTCTTTCGCACCCTCCATGTCATATTCCGCTCCAGGAGTTCCATCATAGCTCCTCACTGTCGCTGGGAGGATGTTTTCTCCTCCGCTCGCCCCTTCCACCATCATTTTCTCTCTACCCACCCTTGCCTCCTTTTCCGCGCAGCTCTCGATTCCCCCCTCTCTTTCGCACCCTCCATGTCATATTCCGCTCCAGGAGTTCCATCATAGCTCCTCACTGTCGCTGGGAGGAAGTTTTCTCCTCCGCTCGCCCCTTCCACCGTCATTTTCTCTCTACCCACCCTTGCCTCCTTTTCCGCGCAGCTCTCGATTCCCCCCTCTCTTTCGCACCCTCCATGTCATATTCCGCTCCAGGAGCTCCATCATAGCTCCTTGCTGTCGCTGGGAGGATGTTTTCTCCTCCGCTCGCCCCTTCCACCGTCATTTTCTCTCTACCCACCCTTGCCTCCTTTTCCGCGCAGCTCTCGATTCCCCCCTCTCTTTCTCACCCTCCATGTCATATTCCGCTCCAGGAGTTCCATCATAGCTCCTCACTGTCACTGGGAGGATGTTTTCTCCTCCGCTCGCCCCTTCCACCGTCATTTTCTCTCTACCCACCCTTGCCTCCTTCTCCGCGCAGCTCTCGATTCCCCCCTCTCTTTCGCACCCTCCATGTCATATTCCGCTCCAGGAGCTCCATCATAGCTAATCGCTGTCGCTGGGAGGATGTTTTCTCCTCCGCTCGCCCCTTCCACCGTCATTTTCTCTCTACCCACCCTTGCCTCCTTTTCCGCGCAGCTCTCGATTCCCCCCTCTCTTTCGCACCCTCCATGTCATATTCCGCTCCAGGAGTTCCATCATAGCTCCTCACTGTCACTGGGAGGATGTTTTCTCCTCCGCTCGCCCCTTCCACCGTCATTTTCTCTCTACCCACCCTTGCCTCCTTCTCCGCGCAGCTCTCGATTCCCCCCTCTCTTTCGCACCCTCCATGTCATATTCTGCTCCAGGAGCTCCATCATAGCTCTTCGCTGTCGCTGGGAGGATGTTTTCTCCTCCGCTCGCCCCTTCCACCGTCATTTTCTCTCTACCCACCCTTGCCTCCTTCTCCGCGCAGCTCTCGATTCCCCCCTCTCTTTCGCACCCTCCATGTCATATTCCGCTCCAGGAGTTCCATCATAGCTCCTCACTGTCGCTGGGAGGATGTTTTCTCCTCCGCTCGCCCCTTCCACCGTCATTTTCTCTCTACCCACCCTTGCCTCCTTCTCCGCGCAGCTCTCGATTCCCCCCTCTCTTTCGCACCCTCCATGTCATATTCCGCTCCAGGAGCTCCATCATAGCTCCTCGCTGTCGCTGGGAGGATGTTTTCTCCTCCGCTCGCCCCTTCCACCGTCATTTTCTCTCTACCCACCCTTGCCTCCTTTTCCGCGCAGCTCTCGATTCCCCCCTCTCTTTCGCACCCTCCATGTCATATTCCGCTCCAGGAGTTCCATCATAGCTCCTCACTGTCGCTGGGAGGATGTTTTCTCCTCCGCTCGCCCCTTCCACCGTCCTTTTCTCTCTACCCACCCTTGCCTCCTTTTCCGCGCAGCTCTCGATTCCCCCCTCTCTTTCGCACCCTCCATGTCATATTCCGCTCCAGGAGTTCCATCATAGCTCCTCACTGTTGCTGGGAGGATGTTTTCTCCTCCGCTCGCCCCTTCCACCGTCATTTTCTCTCTACCCACCCTTGCCTCCTTCTCCGCGCAGCTCTCGATTCCCCCCTCTCTTTCGCACCCTCCATGTCATATTCCGCTCCAGGAGCTCCATCATAGCTCCTCGCTGTCGCTGGGAGGATGTTTTCTCCTCCGCTCGCCCCTTCCACCGTCATTTTCTCTCTACCCACCCTTGCCTCCTTTTCCGTGCAGCTCTCGATTCCCCCCTCTCTTTCGCACCCTCCATGTCATATTCCGCTCCAGGAGTTCCATCATAGCTCCTCACTGTCGCTGGGAGGATGTTTTCTCCTCCGCTCGCCCCTTCCACCATCATTTTCTCTCTACCCACCCTTGCCTCCTTTTCCGCGCAGCTCTCGATTCCCCCCTCTCTTTCGCACCCTCCATGTCATATTCCGCTCCAGGAGTTCCATCATAGCTCCTCACTGTCGCTGGGAGGAAGTTTTCTCCTCCGCTCGCCCCTTCCACCGTCATTTTCTCTCTACCCACCCTTGCCTCCTTTTCCGCGCAGCTCTCGATTCCCCCCTCTCTTTCGCACCCTCCATGTCATATTCCGCTCCAGGAGCTCCATCATAGCTCCTTGCTGTCGCTGGGAGGATGTTTTCTCCTCCGCTCGCCCCTTCCACCGTCATTTTCTCTCTACCCACCCTTGCCTCCTTTTCCGCGCAGCTCTCGATTCCCCCCTCTCTTTCTCACCCTCCATGTCATATTCCGCTCCAGGAGTTCCATCATAGCTCCTCACTGTCACTGGGAGGATGTTTTCTCCTCCGCTCGCCCCTTCCACCGTCATTTTCTCTCTACCCACCCTTGCCTCCTTCTCCGCGCAGCTCTCGATTCCCCCCTCTCTTTCGCACCCTCCATGTCATATTCCGCTCCAGGAGTTCCATCATAGCTCCTCACTGTCACTGGGAGGATGTTTTCTCCTCCGCTCGCCCCTTCCACCGTCATTTTCTCTCTACCCACCCTTGCCTCCTTTTCCGCGCAGCTCTCGATTCCCCCCTCTCTTTCGCACCCTCCATGTCATATTCCGCTCCAGGAGTTCCATCATAGCTCCTCACTGTCACTGGGAGGATGTTTTCTCCTCCGCTCGCCCCTTCCACCGTCATTTTCTCTCTACCCACCCTTGCCTCCTTCTCCGCGCAGCTCTCGATTCCCCCCTCTCTTTCGCACCCTCCATGTCATATTCCGCTCCAGGAGCTCCATCATAGCTAATCGCTGTCGCTGGGAGGATGTTTTCTCCTCCGCTCGCCCCTTCCACCGTCATTTTCTCTCTACCCACCCTTGCCTCCTTTTCCGCGCAGCTCTCGATTCCCCCCTCTCTTTCGCACCCTCCATGTCATATTCCGCTCCAGGAGTTCCATCATAGCTCCTCACTGTCGCTGGGAGGATGTTTTCTCCTCCGCTCGCCCCTTCCACCGTCATTTTCTCTCTACCCACCCTTGCCTCCTTTTCCGCGCAGCTCTCGATTCCCCCCTCTCTTTCGCACCCTCCATGTCATATTCCGCTCCAGGAGTTCCATCATAGCTCCTCACTGTTGCTGGGAGGATGTTTTCTCCTCCGCTCGCCCCTTCCACCGTCATTTTCTCTCTACCCACCCTTGCCTCCTTCTCCGCGCAGCTCTCCATTCCCCCCTCTCTTTCGCACCCTCCATGTCATATTCCGCTCCAGGAGCTCCATCATAGCTCCTCGCTGTCGCTGGGAGGATGTTTTCTCCTCCGCTCGCCCCTTCCACCGTCATTTTCTCTCTACCCACCCTTGCCTCCTTTTCCGCGCAGCTCTCGATTCTCCCCTCTCTTTCGCACCCTCCATGTCATATTCCGCTCCAGGAGTTCCATCATAGCTCCTCACTGTCGCTGGGAGGATGTTTTCTCCTCCGCTCGCCCCTTCCACCATCATTTTCTCTCTACCCACCCTTGCCTCCTTTTCCGCGCAGCTCTCGATTCCCCCCTCTCTTTCGCACCCTCCATGTCATATTCCGCTCCAGGAGTTCCATCATAGCTCCTCACTGTCGCTGGGAGGAAGTTTTCTCCTCCGCTCGCCCCTTCCACCGTCATTTTCTCTCTACCCACCCTTGCCTCCTTTTCCGCGCAGCTCTCGATTCCCCCCTCTCTTTCGCACCCTCCATGTCATATTCCGCTCCAGGAGCTCCATCATAGCTCCTTGCTGTCGCTGGGAGGATGTTTTCTCCTCCGCTCGCCCCTTCCACCGTCATTTTCTCTCTACCCACCCTTGCCTCCTTTTCCGCGCAGCTCTCGATTCCCCCCTCTCTTTCGCACCCTCCATGTCATATTCCGCCTTAGGAGTTCCATCATAGCTCCTCACTGTCACTGGGAGGATGTTTTCTCCTCCGCTCGCCCCTTCCACCGTCATTTTCTCTCTACCCACCCTTGCCTCCTTCTCCGCGCAGCTCTCGATTCCCCCCTCTCTTTCGCACCCTCCATGTCATATTCCGCTCCAAGAGCTCCATCATAGCTAATCGCTGTCGCTGGGAGGATGTTTTCTCCTCCGCTCGCCCCTTCCACCGTCATTTTCTCTCTACCCACCCTTGCCTCCTTTTCCGCGCAGCTCTCGATTCCCCCCTCTCTTTCGCACCCTCCATGTCATATTCCGCTCCAGGAGTTCCATCATAGCTCCTCACTGTCGCTGGGAGGATGTTTTCTCCTCCGCTCGCCCCTTCCACCGTCATTTTCTCTCTACCCACCCTTGCCTCCTTTTCCGCGCAGCTCTCGATTCCCCCCTCTCTTTCGCACCCTCCATGTCATATTCCGCTCCAGGAGTTCCATCATAGCTCCTCACTGTTGCTGGGAGGATGTTTTCTCCTCCGCTCGCCCCTTCCACCGTCATTTTCTCTCTACCCACCCTTGCCTCCTTCTCCGCGCAGCTCTCGATTCCCCCCTCTCTTTCGCACCCTCCATGTCATATTCCGCTCCAGGAGCTCCATCATAGCTCCTCGCTGTCACTGGGAGGATGTTTTCTCCTCCGCTCGCCCCTTCCACCATCATTTTCTCTCTACCCACCCTTGCCTCCTTTTCCGCGCAGCTCTCGATTCCCCCCTCTCTTTCGCACCCTCCATGTCATATTCCGCTCCAGGAGTTCCATCATAGCTCCTCACTGTCGCTGGGAGGATGTTTTCTCCTCCGCTCGCCTCTTCCACTGTCATTTTCTCTCTACCCACCCTTGCCTCCTTTTCCGCGCAGCTCTCGATTCCCCCCTCTCTTTCGCACCCTCCATGTCATATTCCGCTCCAGGAGTTCCATCATAGCTCCTCACTGTCGCTGGGAGGAAGTTTTCTCCTCCGCTCACCCCTTCCACCGTCATTTTCTCTCTACCCACCGTTGCCTCCTTTTCCGCGCAGCTCTCGATTCCCCCCTCTCTTTCGCACCCTCCATGTCATATTCCGCTCCAGGAGTTCCATCATAGCTCCTCACTGTCGCTGGGAGGATGTTTTCTCCTCCGCTCGCCCCTTCCGCCGTCATTTTCTCTCTACCCACCCTTGCCTCCTTCTCCGCTCAGCTCTCGATTCCCCCCTCTCTTTCGCACCCTCCATGTCATATTCCGCTCCAGGAGCTCCATCATAGCTCCTCGCTGTCGCTGGGAGGATGTTTTCTCCTCCGCTCGCCCCTTTCTTCGTCATTTTCTCTCTACCCACCCTTGCCTCCTTCTCCGCGAAGCTCTCGATTCCCCCCTCTCTTTCGCACCCTCCATGTCATATTCCGCTCCAGGAGTTCCATCATAGCTCCTCGCTGTCGCTGGGAGGATGTTTTCTCCTCCGCTCGCCCCTTTCTTCGTCATTTTCTCTCTACCCACCCTTGCCTCCTTCTCCGCGCAGCTCTCCATTCCCCCCTCTCTTTCGCACCCTCCATGTCATATTCCGCTCCAGGAGCTCCATCATAGCTCCTCGCTGTCGCTGGGAGGATGTTTTCTCCTCCGCTCGCCCCTTCCACCGTCATTTTCTCTCTACCCACCCTTGCCTCCTTTTCCGCGCAGCTCTCGATTCTCCCCTCTCTTTCGCACCCTCCATGTCATATTCCGCTCCAGGAGTTCCATCATAGCTCCTCACTGTCGCTGGGAGGATGTTTTCTCCTCCGCTCGCCCCTTCCACCATCATTTTCTCTCTACCCACCCTTGCCTCCTTTTCCGCGCAGCTCTCGATTCCCCCCTCTCTTTCGCACCCTCCATGTCATATTCCGCTCCAGGAGTTCCATCATAGCTCCTCACTGTCGCTGGGAGGAAGTTTTCTCCTCCGCTCGCCCCTTCCACCGTCATTTTCTCTCTACCCACCCTTGCCTCCTTTTCCGCGCAGCTCTCGATTCCCCCCTCTCTTTCGCACCCTCCATGTCATATTCCGCTCCAGGAGCTCCATCATAGCTCCTTGCTGTCGCTGGGAGGATGTTTTCTCCTCCGCTCGCCCCTTCCACCGTCATTTTCTCTCTACCCACCCTTGCCTCCTTTTCCGCGCAGCTCTCGATTCCCCCCTCTCTTTCGCACCCTCCATGTCATATTCCGCCTTAGGAGTTCCATCATAGCTCCTCACTGTCACTGGGAGGATGTTTTCTCCTCCGCTCGCCCCTTCCACCGTCATTTTCTCTCTACCCACCCTTGCCTCCTTCTCCGCGCAGCTCTCGATTCCCCCCTCTCTTTCGCACCCTCCATGTCATATTCCGCTCCAAGAGCTCCATCATAGCTAATCGCTGTCGCTGGGAGGATGTTTTCTCCTCCGCTCGCCCCTTCCACCGTCATTTTCTCTCTACCCACCCTTGCCTCCTTTTCCGCGCAGCTCTCGATTCCCCCCTCTCTTTCGCACCCTCCATGTCATATTCCGCTCCAGGAGTTCCATCATAGCTCCTCACTGTCGCTGGGAGGATGTTTTCTCCTCCGCTCGCCCCTTCCACCGTCATTTTCTCTCTACCCACCCTTGCCTCCTTTTCCGCGCAGCTCTCGATTCCCCCCTCTCTTTCGCACCCTCCATGTCATATTCCGCTCCAGGAGTTCCATCATAGCTCCTCACTGTTGCTGGGAGGATGTTTTCTCCTCCGCTCGCCCCTTCCACCGTCATTTTCTCTCTACCCACCCTTGCCTCCTTCTCCGCGCAGCTCTCGATTCCCCCCTCTCTTTCGCACCCTCCATGTCATATTCCGCTCCAGGAGCTCCATCATAGCTCCTCGCTGTCACTGGGAGGATGTTTTCTCCTCCGCTCGCCCCTTCCACCATCATTTTCTCTCTACCCACCCTTGCCTCCTTTTCCGCGCAGCTCTCGATTCCCCCCTCTCTTTCGCACCCTCCATGTCATATTCCGCTCCAGGAGTTCCATCATAGCTCCTCACTGTCGCTGGGAGGATGTTTTCTCCTCCGCTCGCCTCTTCCACTGTCATTTTCTCTCTACCCACCCTTGCCTCCTTTTCCGCGCAGCTCTCGATTCCCCCCTCTCTTTCGCACCCTCCATGTCATATTCCGCTCCAGGAGTTCCATCATAGCTCCTCACTGTCGCTGGGAGGAAGTTTTCTCCTCCGCTCACCCCTTCCACCGTCATTTTCTCTCTACCCACCGTTGCCTCCTTTTCCGCGCAGCTCTCGATTCCCCCCTCTCTTTCGCACCCTCCATGTCATATTCCGCTCCAGGAGTTCCATCATAGCTCCTCACTGTCGCTGGGAGGATGTTTTCTCCTCCGCTCGCCCCTTCCGCCGTCATTTTCTCTCTACCCACCCTTGCCTCCTTCTCCGCTCAGCTCTCGATTCCCCCCTCTCTTTCGCACCCTCCATGTCATATTCCGCTCCAGGAGCTCCATCATAGCTCCTCGCTGTCGCTGGGAGGATGTTTTCTCCTCCGCTCGCCCCTTTCTTCGTCATTTTCTCTCTACCCACCCTTGCCTCCTTCTCCGCGAAGCTCTCGATTCCCCCCTCTCTTTCGCACCCTCCATGTCATATTCCGCTCCAGGAGTTCCATCATAGCTCCTCACTGTCGCTGGGAGGATGTTTTCTCCTCCGCTCGCCCCTTCCACCGTCATTTTCTCTCTACCCACCCTTGCCTCCTTTTCCGCGCAGCTCTCGATTCCCCCCTCTCTTTCGCACCCTCCATGTCATATTCCGCTCCAGGAGTTCCATCATAGCTCCTCACTGTCGCTGGGAGGATGTTTTCTCCTCCGCTCGCCCCTTCCACCGTCATTTTCTCTCTACCCACCCTTGCCTCCTTCTCCGCGCAGCTCTCGATTCCCCCCTCTCTTTCGCACCCTCCATGTCATATTCCGCTCCAGGAGCTCCATCATAGCTCCTCGCTGTCGCTGGGAGGATGTTTTCTCCTCCGCTCGCCCCTTCCACCGTCATTTTCTCTCTACCCACCCTTGCCTCCTTTTCCGCGCAGCTCTCGATTCCCCCCTCTCTTTCGCACCCTCAATGTCATATTCCGCTCCAGGAGTTCCATCATAGCTCCTCACTGTCGCTGGGAGGATGTTTTCTCCTCCGCTCGCCCCTTCCACCGTCATTTTCTCTCTACCCACCCTTGCCTCCTTTTCCGCGCAGCTCTCGATTCCCCCCTCTCTTTCGCACCCTCAATGTCATATTCCGCTCCAGGAGTTCCATCATAGCTCCTCACTGTCGCTGGGAGGATGTTTTCTCCTCCGCTCGCCCCTTCCACCGTCATTTTCTCTCTACCCACCCTTGCCTCCTTTTCCGCGCAGCTCTCGATTCCCCCCTCTCTTTCGCACCCTCCATGTCATATTCCGCTCCAGGAGTTCCATCATAGCTCCTCACTGTCGCAGGGAGGATGTTTTCTCCTCCGCTCGCCCCTTCCACCGTCATTTTCTCTCTACCCACCCTTGCCTTCTTCTCCGCGCAGCTCTCGATTCCCCCCTCTCTTTCGCACCCTCCATGTCATATTCCGCTCCAGGAGCTCCATCATAGCTCCTCGCTGTCGCTGGGAGGATGTTTTCTCCTCCGCTCGCCCCTTCCACCGTCATTTTCTCTCTACCCACCCTTGCCTCCTTCTCCGCGCAGCTCTCGATTCCCCCCTCTCTTTCGCACCCTCAATGTCATATTCCGCTCCAGGAGTTCCATCATAGCTCCTCACTGTCGCTGGGAGGATGTTTTCTCCTCCGCTCGCCCCTTCCACCGTCATTTTCTCTCTACCCACCCTTGCCTCCTTTTCCGCGCAGCTCTCGATTCCCCCCTCTCTTTCGCACCCTCAATGTCATATTCCGCTCCAGGAGTTCCATCATAGCTCCTCACTGTCGCTGGGAGGATGTTTTCTCCTCCGCTCGCCCCTTCCACCGTCATTTTCTCTCTACCCACCCTTGCCTCCTTTTCCGCGCAGCTCTCGATTCCCCCCTCTCTTTCGCACCCTCAATGTCATATTCCGCTCCAGGAGTTCCATCATAGCTCCTCACTGTCGCTGGGAGGATGTTTTCTCCTCCGCTCGCCCCTTCCACCGTCATTTTCTCTCTACCCACCCTTGCCTCCTTTTCCGCGCAGCTCTCGATTCCCCCCTCTCTTTCGCACCCTCCATGTCATATTCCGCTCCAGGAGTTCCATCATAGCTCCTCACTGTCGCTGGGAGGAAGTTTTCTCCTCCACTCGCCCCTTCCACCGTCATTTTCTCTCTACCCACCCTTGCCTCCTTTTCCGCGCAGCTCTCGATTCCCCCCTCTCTTTCGCACCCTCCATGTCATATTCCACTCCAGGAGCTCCATCATAGCTCCTTGCTGTCGCTGGGAGGATGTTTTCTCCTCCACTCGCCCCTTCCACCGTCATTTTCTCTCTACCCACCCTTGCCTCCTTTTCCGCACAGCTCTCGATTCCCCCCTCTCTTTCGCACCCTCCATGTCATATTCCGCTCCAGGAGTTCCATCATAGCTCCTCACTGTCGCTGGGAGGAAGTTTTCTCCTCTGCTCGCCCCTTCCACCGTCATTTTCTCTCTACCCACCCTTGCCTCCTTTTCCGCGCAGCTCTCGATTCCCCCCTCTCTTTCGCACCCTCCATGTCATATTCCGCTCCAGGAGCTCCATCATAGCTCCTTGCTGTCGCTGGGAGGATGTTTTCTCCTCCGCTCGCCCCTTCCACCGTCATTTTCTCTCTACCCACCCTTGCCTCCTTTTCCGCGCAGCTCTCGATTCCCCCCTCTCTTTCGCACCCTCCATGTCATATTCCGCTCCAGGAGTTCCATCATAGCTCCTCACTGTCGCTGGGAGGATGTTTTCTCCTCCGCTCGCCCCTTCCACCGTCATTTTCTCTCTACCCACCCTTGCCTCCTTCTCCGCGCAGCTCTCGATTCCCCCCTCTCTTTCGCACCCTCCATGTCATATTCCGCTCCAGGAGCTCCATCATAGCTAATTGCTGTCGCTGGGAGGATGTTTTCTCCTCCGCTCGCCCCTTCCACCGTCATTTTCTCTCTACCCACCCTTGCCTCCTTTTCCGCGCAGCTCTCGATTCCCCCCTCTCTTTCGCACCCTCCATGTCATATTCCGCTCCAGGAGTTCCATCATAGCTCCTCACTGTCGCTGGGAGGAAGTTTTCTCCTCCGCTCGCCCCTTCCACCGTCATTTTCTCTCTACCCACCCTTGCCTCCTTTTCCGCGCAGCTCTCGATTCCCCCCTCTCTTTCGCACCCTCCATGTCATATTCCGCTCCAGGAGCTCCATCATAGCTCCTTGCTGTCGCTGGGAGGATGTTTTCTCCTCCGCTCGCCCCTTCCACCGTCATTTTCTCTCTACCCACCCTTGCCTCCTTTTCCGCACAGCTCTCGATTCCCCCCTCTCTTTCGCACCCTCCATGTCATATTCCGCTCCAGGAGTTCCATCATAGCTCCTCACTGTCGCTGGGAGGATGTTTTCTCCTCCGCTCGCCCCTTCCACCGTCATTTTCTCTCTACCCACCCTTGCCTCCTTCTCCGCGCAGCTCTCGATTCCCCCCTCTCTTTCGCACCCTCCATGTCATATTCCGCTCCAGGAGCTCCATCATAGCTCCTCGCTGTCGCTGGGAGGATGTTTTCTCCTCCGCTCGCCCCTTTCTTCGTCATTTTCTCTCTACCCACCCTTGCCTCCTTCTCCGCGCAGCTCTCGATTCCCCCCTCTCTTTCGCACCCTCCATGTCATATTCTGCTCCAGGAGTTCCATCATAGCTCCTCACTGTCGCTGGGAGGATGTTTTCTCCTCCGCTCGCCCCTTCCACCGTCATTTTCTCTCTACCCACCCTTGCCTCCTTTTCCGCGCAGCTCTCAATTCCCCCCTCTCTTTCGCACCCTCCATGTCATATTCCGCTCCAGGAGTTCCATCATAGCTCCTCACTGTCGCTGGGAGGATGTTTTCTCCTCCGCTCGCCCCTTCCACCGTCATTTTCTCTCTACCCACCCTTGCCTCCTTCTCCGCGCAGCTCTCGATTCCCCCCTCTCTTTCGCACCCTCCATGTCATATTCCGCTCCAGGAGCTCCATCATAGCTCCTCGCTGTCGCTGGGAGGATGTTTTCTCCTCCGCTCGCCCCTTCCACCGTCATTTTCTCTCTACCCACCCATGCCTCCTTTTCCGCGCAGCTCTCGATTCCCCCCTCTCTTTCGCACCCTCAATGTCATATTCCGCTCCAGGAGTTCCATCATAGCTCCTCACTGTCGCTGGGAGGATGTTTTCTCCTCCGCTCGCCCCTTCCACCGTCATTTTCTCTCTACCCACCCTTGCCTCCTTTTCCGCGCAGCTCTCGATTCCCCCCTCTCTTTCGCACCCTCCATGTCATATTCCACTCCAGGAGTTCCATCATAGCTCCTCGCTGTCGCTGGGAGGATGTTTTCTCCTCCGCTCGCCCCTTCCACCGTCATTTTCTCTCTACCCACCCATGCCTCCTTTTCCGCGCAGCTCTCGATTCCCCCCTCTCTTTCGCACCCTCAATGTCATATTCCGCTCCAGGAGTTCCATCATAGCTCCTCACTGTCGCTGGGAGGATGTTTTCTCCTCCGCTCGCCCCTTCCACCGTCATTTTCTCTCTACCCACCCTTGCCTCCTTTTCCGCGCAGCTCTCGATTCCCCCCTCTCTTTCGCACCCTCCATGTCATATTCCACTCCAGGAGTTCCATCATAGCTCCTCACTGTCGCTGGGAGGAAGTTTTCTCCTCCGCTCGCCCCTTCCACCGTCATTTTCTCTCTACCCACCCTTGCCTCCTTTTCCGCGCAGCTCTCGATTCCCCCCTCTCTTTCGCACCCTCCATGTCATATTCCGCTCCAGGAGCTCCATCATAGCTCCTTGCTGTCGCTGGGAGGATGTTTTCTCCTCCGCGCGCCCCTTCCACCGTCATTTTCTCTCTACCCACCCTTGCCTCCTTTTCCGCGCAGCTCTCGATTCCCCCCTCTCTTTCGCACCCTCCATGTCATATTCCGCTCCAGGAGTTCCATCATAGCTCCTCACTGTCGCTGGGAGGATGTTTTCTCCTCCGCTCGCCCCTTCCACCATAATTTTCTCTCTACCCACCCTTGCCTCCTTTTCCGCGCAGCTCTCGATTCCCCCCTCTCTTTCGCACCCTCCATGTCATATTCCGCTCCAGGAGTTCCATCATAGCTCCTCACTGTCGCTGGGAGGAAGTTTTCTCCTCCGCTCGTCCCTTCCACCGTCATTTTCTCTCTACCCACCCTTGCCTCCTTTTCCGCGCAGCTCTCGATTCCCCCCTCTCTTTCGCACCCTCCATGTCATATTCCGCTCCAGGAGCTCCATCATAGCTCCTTGCTGTCGCTGGGAGGATGTTTTCTCCTCCGCTCGCCCCTTCCACCGTCATTTTCTCTCTACCCACCCTTGCCTCCTTTTCCGCGCAGCTCTCGATTCCCCCCTCTCTTTCGCACCCTCCATGTCATATTCCGCTCCAGGAGTTCCATCATAGCTCCTCACTGTCGCTGGGAGGATGTTTTCTCCTCCGCTCGCCCCTTCCACCGTCATTTTCTCTCTACCCACCCTTGCCTCCTTCTCCGCGCAGCTCTCGATTCCCCCCTCTCTTTCGCACCCTCCATGTCATATTCCGCTCCAGGAGCTCCATCATAGCTCCTCACTGTCGCTGGGAGGATGTTTTCTCCTCCGCTCGCCTCTTCCACTGTCATTTTCTCTCTACCCACCCTTGCCTCCTTTTCCGCGCAGCTCTCGATTCCCCCCTCTCTTTCGCACCCTCCATGTCATATTCCGCTCCAGGAGCTCCATCATAGCTCCTTGCTGTCGCTGGGAGGATGTTTTCTCCTCCGCTCGCCCCTTCCACCGTCATTTTCTCTCTACCCACCCTTGCCTCCTTTTCCGCGCAGCTCTCGATTCCCCCCTCTCTTTCGCACCCTCCATGTCATATTCCGCTCCAGGAGTTCCATCATAGCTCCTCACTGTCGCAGGGAGGATGTTTTCTCCTCCGCTCGCCCCTTCCACCGTCATTTTCTCTCTACCCACCCTTGCCTTCTTCTCCGCGCAGCTCTCGATTCCCCCCTCTCTTTCGCACCCTCCATGTCATATTCCGCTCCAGGAGCTCCATCATAGCTCCTCGCTGTCGCTGGGAGGATGTTTTCTCCTCCGCTCGCCCCTTCCACCGTCATTTTCTCTCTACCCACCCTTGCCTCCTTTTCCGCGCAGCTCTCGATTCCCCCCTCTCTTTCGCACCCTCAATGTCATATTCCGCTCCAGGAGTTCCATCATAGCTCCTCACTGTCGCTGGGAGGATGTTTTCTCCTCCGCTCGCCCCTTCCACCGTCATTTTCTCTCTACCCACCCTTGCCTCCTTTTCCGCGCAGCTCTCGATTCCCCCCTCTCTTTCGCACCCTCCATGTCATATTCCGCTCCAGGAGTTCCATCATAGCTCCTCACTGTCGCTGGGAGGAAGTTTTCTCCTCCGCTCGCCCCTTCCACCGTCATTTTCTCTCTACCCACCCTTGCCTCCTTTTCCGCGCAGCTCTCGATTCCCCCCTCTCTTTCGCACCCTCCATGTCATATTCCACTCCAGGAGCTCCATCATAGCTCCTTGCTGTCGCTGGGAGGATGTTTTCTTCTCCGCTCGCCCCTTCCACCGTCATTTTCTCTCTACCCACCCTTGCCTCCTTTTCCGCGCAGCTCTCGATTCCCCCCTCTCTTTCGCACCCTCCATGTCATATTCCGCTCCAGGAGTTCCATCATAGCTCCTCACTGTCGCTGGGAGGATGTTTTCTCCTCCGCTCGCCCCTTCCACCATCATTTTCTCTCTACCCACCCTTGCCTCCTTTTCCGCGCAGCTCTCGATTCCCCCCTCTCTTTCGCACCCTCCATGTCATATTCCGCTCCAGGAGTTCCATCATAGCTCCTCACTGTCGCTGGGAGGAAGTTTTCTCCTCCGCTCGCCCCTTCCACCGTCATTTTCTCTCTACCCACCCTTGCCTCCTTTTCCGCGCAGCTCTCGATTCCCCCCTCTCTTTCGCACCCTCCATGTCATATTCCGCTCCAGGAGCTCCATCATAGCTCCTTGCTGTCGCTGGGAGGATGTTTTCTCCTCCGCTCGCCACTTCCACCGTCATTTTCTCTCTACCCACCCTTGCCTCCTTCTCCGCGCAGCTCTCGATTCCCCCCTCTCTTTCGCACCCTCCATGTCATATTCCGCTCCAGGAGCTCCATCATAGCTCCTCGCTGTCGCTGGGAGGATGTTTTCTCCTCCGCTCGCCCCTTCCACCGTCATTTTCTCTCTACCCACCCTTGCCTCCTTCTCCGCGCAGCTCTCGATTCCCCCCTCTCTTTCGCACCCTCAATGTCATATTCCGCTCCAGGAGTTCCATCATAGCTCCTCACTGTCGCTGGGAGGATGTTTTCTCCTCCGCTCGCCCCTTCCACCGTCATTTTCTCTCTACCCACCCTTGCCTCCTTTTCCGCGCAGCTCTCGATTCCCCCCTCTCTTTCGTACCCTCCATGTCATATTCCGCTCCAGGAGTTCCATCATAGCTCCTCACTGTCGCTGGGAGGATGTTTTCTCCTCCGCTCGCCCCTTCCACCGTCATTTTCTCTCTACCCACCCTTGCCTCCTTCTCCGCGCAGCTCTCGATTCCCCCCTCTCTTTCGCACCCTCCATGTCATATTCCGCTCCAGGAGCTCCATCATAGCTCCTCGCTGTCGCTGGGAGGATGTTTTCTCCTCCGCTCGCCCCTTCCACCGTCATTTTCTCTCTACCCACCCTTGCCTCCTTTTCCGCGCAGCTCTCGATTCCCCCCTCTCTTTCGCACCCTCCATGTCATATTCCGCTCCAGGAGGTCCATCATAGCTCCTCACTGTCGCTGGGAGGATGTTTTCTCCTCCGCTCGCCTCTTCCACCGTCATTTTCTCTCTACCCACCCTTGCCTCCTTTTCCGCGCAGCTCTCGATTCCCCACTCTCTTTCGCACCCTCCATGTCATATTCCGCTCCAGGAGTTCCATCATAGCTCCTCACTGTCGCTGGGAGGAAGTTTTCTCCTCCGCTCGCCCCTTCCACCGTCATTTTCTCTCTACCCACCCTTGCCTCCTTTTCCGCGCAGCTCTCGATTCCCCCCTCTCTTTCGCACCCTCCATGTCATATTCCGCTCCAGGAGCTCCATCATAGCTCCTTGCTGTCGCTGGGAGGATGTTTTCTCCTCCGCTCGCCCCTTCCACCGTCATTTTCTCTCTACCCACCCTTGCCTCCTTTTCCGCGCAGCTCTCGATTCCCCCCTCTCTTTCGTACCCTCCATGTCATATTCCGCTCCAGGAGTTCCATCATAGCTCCTCACTGTCGCTGGGAGGATGTTTTCTCCTCCGCTCGCCCCTTCCACCGTCATTTTCTCTCTACCCACCCTTGCCTCCTTCTCCGCGCAGCTCTCGATTCCCCCCTCTCTTTCGCACCCTCCATGTCATATTCCGCTCCAGGAGCTCCATCATAGCTCCTCGCTGTCGCTGGGAGGATGTTTTCTCCTCCGCTCGCCCCTTCCACCGTCATTTTCTCTCTACCCACCCTTGCCTCCTTTTCCGCGCAGCTCTCGATTCCCCCCTCTCTTTCGCACCCTCCATGTCATATTCCGCTCCAGGAGTTCCATCATAGCTCCTCACTGTCGCTGGGAGGATGTTTTCTCCTCCGCTCGCCTCTTCCACCGTCATTTTCTCTCTACCCACCCTTGCCTCCTTTTCCGCGCAGCTCTCGATTCCCCCCTCTCTTTCGCACCCTCCATGTCATATTCCGCTCCAGGAGTTCCATCATAGCTCCTCACTGTCGCTGGGAGGAAGTTTTCTCCTCCGCTCGCCCCTTCCACCGTCATTTTCTCTCTACCCACCCTTGCCTCCTTTTCCGCGCAGCTCTCGATTCCCCCCTCTCTTTCGCACCCTCCATGTCATATTCCGCTCCAGGAGCTCCATCATAGCTCCTTGCTGTCACTGGGAGGATGTTTTCTCCTCCGCTCGCCCCTTCCACCGTCATTTTCTCTCTACCCACCCTTGCCTCCTTTTCCGCGCAGCTCTCGATTCCCCCCTCTCTTTCGCACCCTCCATGTCATATTCCGCTCCAGGAGTTCCATCATAGCTCCTCACTGTCGCTGGGAGGATGTTTTCTCCTCCGCTCGCCCCTTCCACCGTCATTTTCTCTCTACCCACCCTTGCCTCCTTCTCCGCGCAGCTCTCGATTCCCCCCTCTCTTTCGCACCCTCCATGTCATATTCCGCTCCAGGAGCTCCATCATAGCTCCTTACTGTCGCTGGGAGGATGTTTTCTCCTCCGCTCGCCCCTTCCACCGTCATTTTCTCTCTACCCACCCTTGCCTCCTTTTCCGCGCAGCTCTCGATTCCCCCCTCTCTTTCGCACCCTCAATGTCATATTCCGCTCCAGGAGTTCCATCATAGCTCCTCACTGTCGCTGGGAGGATGTTTTCTCCTCCGCTCGCCCCTTCCACCGTCATTTTCTCTCTACCCACCCTTGCCTCCTTTTCCGCGCAGCTCTCGATTCCCCCCTCTCTTTCGCACCCTCCATGTCATATTCCGCTCCAGGAGTTCCATCATAGCTCCTCACTGTCGCTGGGAGGAAGTTTTCTCCTCCGCTCGCCCCTTCCACCGTCATTTTCTCTCTACCCACCCTTGCCTCCTTTTCCGCGCAGCTCTCGATTCCCCCCTCTCTTTCGCACCCTCCATGTCATATTCCGCTCCAGGAGCTCCATCATAGCTCCTTGCTGTCGCTGGGAGGATGTTTTCTCCTCCGCTCGCCCCTTCCACCGTCATTTTCTCTCTACCCACCCTTGCCTCCTTTTCCGCGCAGCTCTCGATTCCCCCCTCTCTTTCACACCCTCCATGTCATATTCAGCTCCAGGAGTTCCATCATAGCTCCTCACTGTCGCTGGGAGGATGTTTTCTCCTCCGCTCGCCCCTTCCACCGTCATTTTCTCTCTACCCACCCTTGCCTCCTTCTCCGCGCAGCTCTCGATTCCCCCCTCTCTTTCGCACCCTCCATGTCATATTCCGCTCCAGGAGCTCCATCATAGCTAATCGCTGTCGCTGGGAGGATGTTTTCTCCTCCGCTCGCCCCTTCCACCGTCATTTTCTCTCTACCCACCCTTGCCTCCTTTTCCGCGCAGCTCTCGATTCCCCCCTCTCTTTCGCACCCTCCATGTCATATTCCGCTCCAGGAGTTCCATCATAGCTCCTCACTGTCGCTGGGAGGATGTTTTCTCCTCCGCTCGCCCCTTCCACCGTCATTTTCTCTCTACCCACCCTTGCCTCCTTTTCCGCGCAGCTCTCGATTCCCCCCTCTCTTTCGCACCCTCCATGTCATATTCCGCTCCAGGAGTTCCATCTTAGCTCCTCACTGTTGCTGGGAGGATGTTTTCTCCTCCGCTCGCCCCTTCCACCGTCATTTTCTCTCTACCCACCCTTGCCTCCTTCTCCGCGCAGCTCTCGATTCCCCCCTCTCTTTCGCACCCTCCATGTCATATTCCGCTCCAGGAGCTCCATCATAGCTCCTCGCTGTCGCTGGGAGGATGTTTTCTCCTCCGCTCGCCCCTTCCACCGTCATTTTCTCTCTACCCACCCTTGCCTCCTTTTCCGCGCAGCTCTCGATTCCCCCCTCTCTTTCGCACCCTCCATGTCATATTCCGCTCCAGGAGTTCCATCATAGCTCCTCACTGTCGCTGGGAGGATGTTTTCTCCTCCGCTCGCCCCTTCCACCATCATTTTCTCTCTACCCACCCTTGCCTCCTTTTCCGCGCAGCTCTCGATTCCCCCCTCTCTTTCGCACCCTCCATGTCATATTCCGCTCCAGGAGTTCCATCATAGCTCCTCACTGTCGCTGGGAGGATGTTTTCTCCTCCGCTCGCCCCTTCCACCATCATTTTCTCTCTACCCATCCTTGCCTCCTTTTCCGCGCAGCTCTCGATTCCCCCCTCTCTTTCGCACCCTCCATGTCATATTCCGCTCCAGGAGTTCCATCATAGCTCCTCACTGTCGCTGGGAGGATGTTTTCTCCTCCGCTCGCCTCTTCCACCGTCATTTTCTCTCTACCCACCCTTGCCTCCTTCTCCGCGCAGCTCTCGATTCCCCCCTCTCTTTCGCACCCTCCATGTCATATTCCGCTCCAGGAGCTCCATCATAGCTCCTTGCTGTCACTGGGAGGATGTTTTCTCCTCCGCTCGCCCCTTCCACCGTCATTTTCTCTCTACCCACCCTTGCCTCCTTTTCCGCGCAGCTCTCGATTCCCCCCTCTCTTTCGCACCCTCCATGTCATATTCCGCTCCAGGAGTTCCATCATAGCTCCTCACTGTCGCTGGGAGGATGTTTTCTCCTCCGCTCGCCCCTTCCACCGTCATTTTCTCTCTACCCACCCTTGCCTCCTTCTCCGCGCAGCTCTCGATTCCCCCCTCTCTTTCGCACCCTCCATGTCATATTCCGCTCCAGGAGCTCCATCATAGCTCCTCGCTGTCGCTGGGAGGATGTTTTCTCCTCCGCTCGCCCCTTCCACCGTCATTTTCTCTCTACCCACCCTTGCCTCCTTTTCCGCGCAGCTCTCGATTCCCCCCTCTCTTTCGCACCCTCCATGTCATATTCCGCTCCAGGAGTTCCATCATAGCTCCTCACTGTCGCTGGGAGGATGTTTTCTCCTCCGCTCGCCCCTTCCACCATCATTTTCTCTCTACCCACCCTTGCCTCCTTTTCCGCGCAGCTCTCGATTCCCCCCTCTCTTTCGCACCCTCCATGTCATATTCCGCTCCAGGAGTTCCATCATAGCTCCTCACTGTCGCTGGGAGGAAGTTTTCTCCTCCGCTCGCCCCTTCCACCGTCATTTTCTCTCTACCCACCCTTGCCTCCTTTTCCGCGCAGCTCTCGATTCCCCCCTCTCTTTCGCACCCTCCATGTCATATTCCGCTCCAGGAGCTCCATCATAGCTCCTTGCTGTCGCTGGGAGGATGTTTTCTCCTCCGCTCGCCCCTTCCACCGTCATTTTCTCTCTACCCACCCTTGCCTCCTTTTCCGCGCAGCTCTCGATTCCCCCCTCTCTTTCTCACCCTCCATGTCATATTCCGCTCCAGGAGTTCCATCATAGCTCCTCACTGTCACTGGGAGGATGTTTTCTCCTCAGCTCGCCCCTTCCACCGTCATTTTCTCTCTACCCACCCTTGCCTCCTTCTCCGCGCAGCTCTCGATTCCCCCCTCTCTTTCGCACCCTCCATGTCATATTCCGCTCCAGGAGCTCCATCATAGCTAATCGCTGTCGCTGGGAGGATGTTTTCTCCTCCGCTCGCCCCTTCCACCGTCATTTTCTCTCTACCCACCCTTGCCTCCTTTTCCGCGCAGCTCTCGATTCCCCCCTCTCTTTCGCACCCTCCATGTCATATTCCGCTCCAGGAGTTCCATCATAGCTCCTCACTGTCACTGGGAGGATGTTTTCTCCTCCGCTCGCCCCTTCCACCGTCATTTTCTCTCTACCCACCCTTGCCTCCTTCTCCGCGCAGCTCTCGATTCCCCCCTCTCTTTCGCACCCTCCATGTCATATTCCGCTCCAGGAGCTCCATCATAGCTAATCGCTGTCGCTGGGAGGATGTTTTCTCCTCCGCTCGCCCCTTCCACCGTCATTTTCTCTCTACCCACCCTTGCCTCCTTTTCCGCGCAGCTCTCGATTCCCCCCTCTCTTTCGCACCCTCCATGTCATATTCCGCTCCAGGAGTTCCATCATAGCTCCTCACTGTCGCTGGGAGGATGTTTTCTCCTCCGCTCGCCCCTTCCACCGTCATTTTCTCTCTACCCACCCTTGCCTCCTTTTCCGCGCAGCTCTCGATTCCCCCCTCTCTTTCGCACCCTCCATGTCATATTCCGCTCCAGGAGTTCCATCATAGCTCCTCACTGTTGCTGGGAGGATGTTTTCTCCTCCGCTCGCCCCTTCCACCGTCATTTTCTCTCTACCCACCCTTGCCTCCTTCTCCGCGCAGCTCTCCATTCCCCCCTCTCTTTCGCACCCTCCATGTCATATTCCGCTCCAGGAGCTCCATCATAGCTCCTCGCTGTCGCTGGGAGGATGTTTTCTCCTCCGCTCGCCCCTTCCACCGTCATTTTCTCTCTACCCACCCTTGCCTCCTTTTCCGCGCAGCTCTCGATTCTCCCCTCTCTTTCGCACCCTCCATGTCATATTCCGCTCCAGGAGTTCCATCATAGCTCCTCACTGTCGCTGGGAGGATGTTTTCTCCTCCGCTCGCCCCTTCCACCATCATTTTCTCTCTACCCACCCTTGCCTCCTTTTCCGCGCAGCTCTCGATTCCCCCCTCTCTTTCGCACCCTCCATGTCATATTCCGCTCCAGGAGTTCCATCATAGCTCCTCACTGTCGCTGGGAGGAAGTTTTCTCCTCCGCTCGCCCCTTCCACCGTCATTTTCTCTCTACCCACCCTTGCCTCCTTTTCCGCGCAGCTCTCGATTCCCCCCTCTCTTTCGCACCCTCCATGTCATATTCCGCTCCAGGAGCTCCATCATAGCTCCTCGCTGTCGCTGGGAGGATGTTTTCTCCTCCGCTCGCCCCTTCCACCGTCATTTTCTCTCTACCCACCCTTGCCTCCTTTTCCGCGCAGCTCTCGATTCTCCCCTCTCTTTCGCACCCTCCATGTCATATTCCGCTCCAGGAGTTCCATCATAGCTCCTCACTGTCGCTGGGAGGATGTTTTCTCCTCCGCTCGCCCCTTCCACCATCATTTTCTCTCTACCCACCCTTGCCTCCTTTTCCGCGCAGCTCTCGATTCCCCCCTCTCTTTCGCACCCTCCATGTCATATTCCGCTCCAGGAGTTCCATCATAGCTCCTCACTGTCGCTGGGAGGAAGTTTTCTCCTCCGCTCGCCCCTTCCACCGTCATTTTCTCTCTACCCACCCTTGCCTCCTTTTCCGCGCAGCTCTCGATTCCCCCCTCTCTTTCGCACCCTCCATGTCATATTCCGCTCCAGGAGCTCCATCATAGCTCCTTGCTGTCGCTGGGAGGATGTTTTCTCCTCCGCTCGCCCCTTCCACCGTCATTTTCTCTCTACCCACCCTTGCCTCCTTTTCCGCGCAGCTCTCGATTCCCCCCTCTCTTTCGCACCCTCCATGTCATATTCCGCCTTAGGAGTTCCATCATAGCTCCTCACTGTCACTGGGAGGATGTTTTCTCCTCCGCTCGCCCCTTCCACCGTCATTTTCTCTCTACCCACCCTTGCCTCCTTCTCCGCGCAGCTCTCGATTCCCCCCTCTCTTTCGCACCCTCCATGTCATATTCCGCTCCAAGAGCTCCATCATAGCTAATCGCTGTCGCTGGGAGGATGTTTTCTCCTCCGCTCGCCCCTTCCACCGTCATTTTCTCTCTACCCACCCTTGCCTCCTTTTCCGCGCAGCTCTCGATTCCCCCCTCTCTTTCGCACCCTCCATGTCATATTCCGCTCCAGGAGTTCCATCATAGCTCCTCACTGTCGCTGGGAGGATGTTTTCTCCTCCGCTCGCCCCTTCCACCGTCATTTTCTCTCTACCCACCCTTGCCTCCTTTTCCGCGCAGCTCTCGATTCCCCCCTCTCTTTCGCACCCTCCATGTCATATTCCGCTCCAGGAGTTCCATCATAGCTCCTCACTGTCGCTGGGAGGAAGTTTTCTCCTCTGCTCGCCCCTTCCACCGTCATTTTCTCTCTACCCACCCTTGCCTCCTTTTCCGCGCAGCTCTCGATTCCCCCCTCTCTTTCGCACCCTCCATGTCATATTCCGCTCCAGGAGTTCCATCATAGCTCCTCACTGTCGCTGGGAGGATGTTTTCTCCTCCGCTCGCCCCTTCCATCGTCATTTTCTCTCTACCCACCCTTGCCTCCTTCTCCGCGCAGCTCTCGATTCCCCCCTCTCTTTCGCACCCTCCATGTCATATTCCGCTCCAGGAGCTCCATCATAGCTCCTCGCTGTCGCTGGGAGGATGTTTTCTCCTCCGCTCGCCCCTTCCACCGTCATTTTCTCTCTACCCACCCTTGCCTCCTTTTCCGCGCAGCTCTCGATTCCCCCCTCTCTTTCGCACCCTCAATGTCATATTCCGCTCCAGGAGTTCCATCATAGCTCCTCACTGTCGCTGGGAGGATGTTTTCTCCTCCGCTCGCCCCTTCCACCGTCATTTTCTCTCTACCCACCCTTGCCTCCTTTTCCGCACAGCTCTCGATTCCCCCCTCTCTTTCGCACCCTCCATGTCATATTCCGCTCCAGGAGTTCCATCATAGCTCCTCACTGTCGCTGGGAGGATGTTTTCTCCTCCGCTCGCCCCTTCCACCGTCATTTTCTCTCTACCCACCCTTGCCTCCTTCTCCGCGCAGCTCTCGATTCCCCCCTCTCTTTCGCACCCTCCATGTCATATTCCGCTCCAGGAGCTCCATCATAGCTCCTCGCTGTCGCTGGGAGGATGTTTTCTCCTCCGCTCGCCCCTTTCTTCGTCATTTTCTCTCTACCCACCCTTGCCTCCTTCTCCGCGCAGCTCTCGATTCCCCCCTCTCTTTCGCACCCTCCATGTCATATTCTGCTCCAGGAGTTCCATCATAGCTCCTCACTGTCGCTGGGAGGATGTTTTCTCCTCCGCTCGCCCCTTCCACCGTCATTTTCTCTCTACCCACCCTTGCCTCCTTTTCCGCGCAGCTCTCAATTCCCCCCTCTCTTTCGCACCCTCCATGTCATATTCCGCTCCCGGAGTTCCATCTTAGCTCCTCACTGTCGCTGGGAGGAAGTTTTCTCCTCCGCTCGCCCCTTCCACCGTCATTTTCTCTCTACCCACCCTTGCCTCCTTTTCCGCGCAGCTCTCAATTCCCCCCTCTCTTTCGCACCCTCCATGTCATATTCCGCTCCAGGAGCTCCATCATAGCTCCTTGCTGTCGCTGGGAGGATGTTTTCTCCTCCGCTCGCCCCTTCCACCGTCATTTTCTCTCTACCCACCCTTGCCTCCTTTTCCGCGCAGCTCTCGATTCCCCCCTCTCTTTCGCACCCTCCATGTCATATTCCGCTCCAGGAGTTCCATCATAGCTCCTCACTGTCGCTGGGAGGATGTTTTCTCCTCCGCTCGCCCCTTCCACCGTCATTTTCTCTCTACCCACCCTTGCCTCCTTCTCCGCGCAGCTCTCGATTCCCCCCTCTCTTTCGCACCCTCCATGTCATATTCCGCTCCAGGAGCTCCATCATAGCTCCTCGCTGTCGCTGGGAGGATGTTTTCTCCTCCGCTCGCCCCTTCCACCGTCATTTTCTCTCTACCCACCCTTGCCTCCTTTTCCGCGCAGCTCTCGATTCCCCCCTCTCTTTCGCACCCTCCATGTCATATTCCGCTCCAGGAGTTCCATCATAGCTCCTCACTGTCGCTGGGAGGATGTTTTCTCCTCCGCTCGCCCCTTCCACCGTCATTTTCTCTCTACCCACCCTTGCCTCCTTCTCCGCGCAGCTCTCGATTCCCCCCTCTCTTTCGCACCCTCAATGTCATATTCCGCTCCAGGAGTTCCATCATAGCTCCTCACTGTCGCTGGGAGGATGTTTTCTCCTCCGCTCGCCCCTTCCACCGTCATTTTCTCTCTACCCACCCTTGCCTCCTTTTCCGCGCAGCTCTCGATTCCCCCCTCTCTTTCGCACCCTCCATGTCATATTCCGCTCCAGGAGTTCCATCATAGCTCCTCACTGTCGCTGGGAGGAAGTTTTCTCCTCCACTCGCCCCTTCCACCGTCATTTTCTCTCTACCCACCCTTGCCTCCTTTTCCGCGCAGCTCTCGATTCCCCCCTCTCTTTCGCACCCTCCATGTCATATTCCACTCCAGGAGCTCCATCATAGCTCCTTGCTGTCGCTGGGAGGATGTTTTCTCCTCCACTCGCCCCTTCCACCGTCATTTTCTCTCTACCCACCCTTGCCTCCTTTTCCGCACAGCTCTCGATTCCCCCCTCTCTTTCGCACCCTCCATGTCATATTCCGCTCCAGGAGTTCCATCATAGCTCCTCACTGTCGCTGGGAGGAAGTTTTCTCCTCTGCTCGCCCCTTCCACCGTCATTTTCTCTCTACCCACCCTTGCCTCCTTTTCCGCGCAGCTCTCGATTCCCCCCTCTCTTTCGCACCCTCCATGTCATATTCCGCTCCAGGAGCTCCATCATAGCTCCTTGCTGTCGCTGGGAGGATGTTTTCTCCTCCGCTCGCCCCTTCCACCGTCATTTTCTCTCTACCCACCCTTGCCTCCTTTTCCGCGCAGCTCTCGATTCCCCCCTCTCTTTCGCACCCTCCATGTCATATTCCGCTCCAGGAGTTCCATCATAGCTCCTCACTGTCGCTGGGAGGATGTTTTCTCCTCCGCTCGCCCCTTCCACCGTCATTTTCTCTCTACCCACCCTTGCCTCCTTCTCCGCGCAGCTCTCGATTCCCCCCTCTCTTTCGCACCCTCCATGTCATATTCCGCTCCAGGAGCTCCATCATAGCTAATTGCTGTCGCTGGGAGGATGTTTTCTCCTCCGCTCGCCCCTTCCACCGTCATTTTCTCTCTACCCACCCTTGCCTCCTTTTCCGCGCAGCTCTCGATTCCCCCCTCTCTTTCGCACCCTCCATGTCATATTCCGCTCCAGGAGTTCCATCATAGCTCCTCACTGTCGCTGGGAGGAAGTTTTCTCCTCCGCTCGCCCCTTCCACCGTCATTTTCTCTCTACCCACCCTTGCCTCCTTTTCCGCGCAGCTCTCGATTCCCCCCTCTCTTTCGCACCCTCCATGTCATATTCCGCTCCAGGAGCTCCATCATAGCTCCTTGCTGTCGCTGGGAGGATGTTTTCTCCTCCGCTCGCCCCTTCCACCGTCATTTTCTCTCTACCCACCCTTGCCTCCTTTTCCGCACAGCTCTCGATTCCCCCCTCTCTTTCGCACCCTCCATGTCATATTCCGCTCCAGGAGTTCCATCATAGCTCCTCACTGTCGCTGGGAGGATGTTTTCTCCTCCGCTCGCCCCTTCCACCGTCATTTTCTCTCTACCCACCCTTGCCTCCTTCTCCGCGCAGCTCTCGATTCCCCCCTCTCTTTCGCACCCTCCATGTCATATTCCGCTCCAGGAGCTCCATCATAGCTCCTCGCTGTCGCTGGGAGGATGTTTTCTCCTCCGCTCGCCCCTTTCTTCGTCATTTTCTCTCTACCCACCCTTGCCTCCTTCTCCGCGCAGCTCTCGATTCCCCCCTCTCTTTCGCACCCTCCATGTCATATTCTGCTCCAGGAGTTCCATCATAGCTCCTCACTGTCGCTGGGAGGATGTTTTCTCCTCCGCTCGCCCCTTCCACCGTCATTTTCTCTCTACCCACCCTTGCCTCCTTTTCCGCGCAGCTCTCAATTCCCCCCTCTCTTTCGCACCCTCCATGTCATATTCCGCTCCCGGAGTTCCTTCTTAGCTCCTCACTGTCGCTGGGAGGAAGTTTTCTCCTCCGCTCGCCCCTTCCACCGTCATTTTCTCTCTACCCACCCTTGCCTCCTTTTCCGCGCAGCTCTCAATTCCCCCCTCTCTTTCGCACCCTCCATGTCATATTCCGCTCCAGGAGCTCCATCATAGCTCCTTGCTGTCGCTGGGAGGATGTTTTCTCCTCCGCTCGCCCCTTCCACCGTCATTTTCTCTCTACCCACCCTTGCCTCCTTTTCCGCGCAGCTCTCGATTCCCCCCTCTCTTTCGCACCCTCCATGTCATATTCCGCTCCAGGAGTTCCATCATAGCTCCTCACTGTCGCTGGGAGGATGTTTTCTCCTCCGCTCGCCCCTTCCACCGTCATTTTCTCTCTACCCACCCTTGCCTCCTTCTCCGCGCAGCTCTCGATTCCCCCCTCTCTTTCGCACCCTCCATGTCATATTCCGCTCCAGGAGCTCCATCATAGCTCCTCGCTGTCGCTGGGAGGATGTTTTCTCCTCCGCTCGCCCCTTCCACCGTCATTTTCTCTCTACCCACCCATGCCTCCTTTTCCGCGCAGCTCTCGATTCCCCCCTCTCTTTCGCACCCTCAATGTCATATTCCGCTCCAGGAGTTCCATCATAGCTCCTCACTGTCGCTGGGAGGATGTTTTCTCCTCCGCTCGCCCCTTCCACCGTCATTTTCTCTCTACCCACCCTTGCCTCCTTTTCCGCGCAGCTCTCGATTCCCCCCTCTCTTTCGCACCCTCCATGTCATATTCCACTCCAGGAGTTCCATCATAGCTCCTCACTGTCGCTGGGAGGAAGTTTTCTCCTCCGCTCGCCCCTTCCACCGTCATTTTCTCTCTACCCACCCTTGCCTCCTTTTCCGCGCAGCTCTCGATTCCCCCCTCTCTTTCGCACCCTCCATGTCATATTCCGCTCCAGGAGCTCCATCATAGCTCCTTGCTGTCGCTGGGAGGATGTTTTCTCCTCCGCGCGCCCCTTCCACCGTCATTTTCTCTCTACCCACCCTTGCCTCCTTTTCCGCGCAGCTCTCGATTCCCCCCTCTCTTTCGCACCCTCCATGTCATATTCCGCTCCAGGAGTTCCATCATAGCTCCTCACTGTCGCTGGGAGGATGTTTTCTCCTCCGCTCGCCCCTTCCACCATAATTTTCTCTCTACCCACCCTTGCCTCCTTTTCCGCGCAGCTCTCGATTCCCCCCTCTCTTTCGCACCCTCCATGTCATATTCCGCTCCAGGAGTTCCATCATAGCTCCTCACTGTCGCTGGGAGGAAGTTTTCTCCTCCGCTCGTCCCTTCCACCGTCATTTTCTCTCTACCCACCCTTGCCTCCTTTTCCGCGCAGCTCTCGATTCCCCCCTCTCTTTCGCACCCTCCATGTCATATTCCGCTCCAGGAGCTCCATCATAGCTCCTTGCTGTCGCTGGGAGGATGTTTTCTCCTCCGCTCGCCCCTTCCACCGTCATTTTCTCTCTACCCACCCTTGCCTCCTTTTCCGCGCAGCTCTCGATTCCCCCCTCTCTTTCGCACCCTCCATGTCATATTCCGCTCCAGGAGCTCCATCATAGCTCCTTGCTGTCGCTGGGAGGATGTTTTCTCCTCCGCTCGCCCCTTCCACCGTCATTTTCTCTCTACCCACCCTTGCCTCCTTTTCCGCACAGCTCTCGATTCCCCCCTCTCTTTCGCACCCTCCATGTCATATTCCGCTCCAGGAGTTCCATCATAGCTCCTCACTGTCGCTGGGAGGATGTTTTCTCCTCCGCTCGCCCCTTCCACCGTCATTTTCTCTCTACCCACCCTTGCCTCCTTCTCCGCGCAGCTCTCGATTCCCCCCTCTCTTTCGCACCCTCCATGTCATATTCCGCTCCAGGAGCTCCATCATAGCTCCTCGCTGTCGCTGGGAGGATGTTTTCTCCTCCGCTCGCCCCTTTCTTCGTCATTTTCTCTCTACCCACCCTTGCCTCCTTCTCCGCGCAGCTCTCGATTCCCCCCTCTCTTTCGCACCCTCCATGTCATATTCTGCTCCAGGAGTTCCATCATAGCTCCTCACTGTCGCTGGGAGGATGTTTTCTCCTCCGCTCGCCCCTTCCACCGTCATTTTCTCTCTACCCACCCTTGCCTCCTTTTCCGCGCAGCTCTCAATTCCCCCCTCTCTTTCGCACCCTCCATGTCATATTCCGCTCCCGGAGTTCCATCTTAGCTCCTCACTGTCGCTGGGAGGAAGTTTTCTCCTCCGCTCGCCCCTTCCACCGTCATTTTCTCTCTACCCACCCTTGCCTCCTTTTCCGCGCAGCTCTCAATTCCCCCCTCTCTTTCGCACCCTCCATGTCATATTCCGCTCCAGGAGCTCCATCATAGCTCCTTGCTGTCGCTGGGAGGATGTTTTCTCCTCCGCTCGCCCCTTCCACCGTCATTTTCTCTCTACCCACCCTTGCCTCCTTTTCCGCGCAGCTCTCGATTCCCCCCTCTCTTTCGCACCCTCCATGTCATATTCCGCTCCAGGAGTTCCATCATAGCTCCTCACTGTCGCTGGGAGGATGTTTTCTCCTCCGCTCGCCCCTTCCACCGTCATTTTCTCTCTACCCACCCTTGCCTCCTTCTCCGCGCAGCTCTCGATTCCCCCCTCTCTTTCGCACCCTCCATGTCATATTCCGCTCCAGGAGCTCCATCATAGCTCCTCGCTGTCGCTGGGAGGATGTTTTCTCCTCCGCTCGCCCCTTCCACCGTCATTTTCTCTCTACCCACCCTTGCCTCCTTTTCCGCGCAGCTCTCGATTCCCCCCTCTCTTTCGCACCCTCCATGTCATATTCCGCTCCAGGAGTTCCATCATAGCTCCTCACTGTCGCTGGGAGGATGTTTTCTCCTCCGCTCGCCCCTTCCACCGTCATTTTCTCTCTACCCACCCTTGCCTCCTTCTCCGCGCAGCTCTCGATTCCCCCCTCTCTTTCGCACCCTCAATGTCATATTCCGCTCCAGGAGTTCCATCATAGCTCCTCACTGTCGCTGGGAGGATGTTTTCTCCTCCGCTCGCCCCTTCCACCGTCATTTTCTCTCTACCCACCCTTGCCTCCTTTTCCGCGCAGCTCTCGATTCCCCCCTCTCTTTCGCACCCTCCATGTCATATTCCGCTCCAGGAGTTCCATCATAGCTCCTCACTGTCGCTGGGAGGAAGTTTTCTCCTCCACTCGCCCCTTCCACCGTCATTTTCTCTCTACCCACCCTTGCCTCCTTTTCCGCGCAGCTCTCGATTCCCCCCTCTCTTTCGCACCCTCCATGTCATATTCCACTCCAGGAGCTCCATCATAGCTCCTTGCTGTCGCTGGGAGGATGTTTTCTCCTCCACTCGCCCCTTCCACCGTCATTTTCTCTCTACCCACCCTTGCCTCCTTTTCCGCACAGCTCTCGATTCCCCCCTCTCTTTCGCACCCTCCATGTCATATTCCGCTCCAGGAGTTCCATCATAGCTCCTCACTGTCGCTGGGAGGAAGTTTTCTCCTCTGCTCGCCCCTTCCACCGTCATTTTCTCTCTACCCACCCTTGCCTCCTTCTCCGCGCAGCTCTCGATTCCCCCCTCTCTTTCGCACCCTCAATGTCATATTCCGCTCCAGGAGTTCCATCATAGCTCCTCACTGTCGCTGGGAGGATGTTTTCTCCTCCGCTCGCCCCTTCCACCGTCATTTTCTCTCTACCCACCCTTGCCTCCTTTTCCGCGCAGCTCTCGATTCCCCCCTCTCTTTCGCACCCTCCATGTCATATTCCGCTCCAGGAGTTCCATCATAGCTCCTCACTGTCGCTGGGAGGAAGTTTTCTCCTCCACTCGCCCCTTCCACCGTCATTTTCTCTCTACCCACCCTTGCCTCCTTTTCCGCGCAGCTCTCGATTCCCCCCTCTCTTTCGCACCCTCCATGTCATATTCCACTCCAGGAGCTCCATCATAGCTCCTTGCTGTCGCTGGGAGGATGTTTTCTCCTCCACTCGCCCCTTCCACCGTCATTTTCTCTCTACCCACCCTTGCCTCCTTTTCCGCACAGCTCTCGATTCCCCCCTCTCTTTCGCACCCTCCATGTCATATTCCGCTCCAGGAGTTCCATCATAGCTCCTCACTGTCGCTGGGAGGAAGTTTTCTCCTCTGCTCGCCCCTTCCACCGTCATTTTCTCTCTACCCACCCTTGCCTCCTTTTCCGCGCAGCTCTCGATTCCCCCCTCTCTTTCGCACCCTCCATGTCATATTCCGCTCCAGGAGCTCCATCATAGCTCCTTGCTGTCGCTGGGAGGATGTTTTCTCCTCCGCTCGCCCCTTCCACCGTCATTTTCTCTCTACCCACCCTTGCCTCCTTTTCCGCGCAGCTCTCGATTCCCCCCTCTCTTTCGCACCCTCCATGTCATATTCCGCTCCAGGAGTTCCATCATAGCTCCTCACTGTCGCTGGGAGGATGTTTTCTCCTCCGCTCGCCCCTTCCACCGTCATTTTCTCTCTACCCACCCTTGCCTCCTTCTCCGCGCAGCTCTCGATTCCCCCCTCTCTTTCGCACCCTCCATGTCATATTCCGCTCCAGGAGCTCCATCATAGCTAATTGCTGTCGCTGGGAGGATGTTTTCTCCTCCGCTCGCCCCTTCCACCGTCATTTTCTCTCTACCCACCCTTGCCTCCTTTTCCGCGCAGCTCTCGATTCCCCCCTCTCTTTCGCACCCTCCATGTCATATTCCGCTCCAGGAGTTCCATCATAGCTCCTCACTGTCGCTGGGAGGAAGTTTTCTCCTCCGCTCGCCCCTTCCACCGTCATTTTCTCTCTACCCACCCTTGCCTCCTTTTCCGCGCAGCTCTCGATTCCCCCCTCTCTTTCGCACCCTCCATGTCATATTCCGCTCCAGGAGCTCCATCATAGCTCCTTGCTGTCGCTGGGAGGATGTTTTCTCCTCCGCTCGCCCCTTCCACCGTCATTTTCTCTCTACCCACCCTTGCCTCCTTTTCCGCACAGCTCTCGATTCCCCCCTCTCTTTCGCACCCTCCATGTCATATTCCGCTCCAGGAGTTCCATCATAGCTCCTCACTGTCGCTGGGAGGATGTTTTCTCCTCCGCTCGCCCCTTCCACCGTCATTTTCTCTCTACCCACCCTTGCCTCCTTCTCCGCGCAGCTCTCGATTCCCCCCTCTCTTTCGCACCCTCCATGTCATATTCCGCTCCAGGAGCTCCATCATAGCTCCTCGCTGTCGCTGGGAGGATGTTTTCTCCTCCGCTCGCCCCTTTCTTCGTCATTTTCTCTCTACCCACCCTTGCCTCCTTCTCCGCGCAGCTCTCGATTCCCCCCTCTCTTTCGCACCCTCCATGTCATATTCTGCTCCAGGAGTTCCATCATAGCTCCTCACTGTCGCTGGGAGGATGTTTTCTCCTCCGCTCGCCCCTTCCACCGTCATTTTCTCTCTACCCACCCTTGCCTCCTTTTCCGCGCAGCTCTCAATTCCCCCCTCTCTTTCGCACCCTCCATGTCATATTCCGCTCCCGGAGTTCCTTCTTAGCTCCTCACTGTCGCTGGGAGGAAGTTTTCTCCTCCGCTCGCCCCTTCCACCGTCATTTTCTCTCTACCCACCCTTGCCTCCTTTTCCGCGCAGCTCTCAATTCCCCCCTCTCTTTCGCACCCTCCATGTCATATTCCGCTCCAGGAGCTCCATCATAGCTCCTTGCTGTCGCTGGGAGGATGTTTTCTCCTCCGCTCGCCCCTTCCACCGTCATTTTCTCTCTACCCACCCTTGCCTCCTTTTCCGCGCAGCTCTCGATTCCCCCCTCTCTTTCGCACCCTCCATGTCATATTCCGCTCCAGGAGTTCCATCATAGCTCCTCACTGTCGCTGGGAGGATGTTTTCTCCTCCGCTCGCCCCTTCCACCGTCATTTTCTCTCTACCCACCCTTGCCTCCTTCTCCGCGCAGCTCTCGATTCCCCCCTCTCTTTCGCACCCTCCATGTCATATTCCGCTCCAGGAGCTCCATCATAGCTCCTCGCTGTCGCTGGGAGGATGTTTTCTCCTCCGCTCGCCCCTTCCACCGTCATTTTCTCTCTACCCACCCATGCCTCCTTTTCCGCGCAGCTCTCGATTCCCCCCTCTCTTTCGCACCCTCAATGTCATATTCCGCTCCAGGAGTTCCATCATAGCTCCTCACTGTCGCTGGGAGGATGTTTTCTCCTCCGCTCGCCCCTTCCACCGTCATTTTCTCTCTACCCACCCTTGCCTCCTTTTCCGCGCAGCTCTCGATTCCCCCCTCTCTTTCGCACCCTCCATGTCATATTCCACTCCAGGAGTTCCATCATAGCTCCTCACTGTCGCTGGGAGGAAGTTTTCTCCTCCGCTCGCCCCTTCCACCGTCATTTTCTCTCTACCCACCCTTGCCTCCTTTTCCGCGCAGCTCTCGATTCCCCCCTCTCTTTCGCACCCTCCATGTCATATTCCGCTCCAGGAGCTCCATCATAGCTCCTTGCTGTCGCTGGGAGGATGTTTTCTCCTCCGCGCGCCCCTTCCACCGTCATTTTCTCTCTACCCACCCTTGCCTCCTTTTCCGCGCAGCTCTCGATTCCCCCCTCTCTTTCGCACCCTCCATGTCATATTCCGCTCCAGGAGTTCCATCATAGCTCCTCACTGTCGCTGGGAGGATGTTTTCTCCTCCGCTCGCCCCTTCCACCATAATTTTCTCTCTACCCACCCTTGCCTCCTTTTCCGCGCAGCTCTCGATTCCCCCCTCTCTTTCGCACCCTCCATGTCATATTCCGCTCCAGGAGTTCCATCATAGCTCCTCACTGTCGCTGGGAGGAAGTTTTCTCCTCCGCTCGTCCCTTCCACCGTCATTTTCTCTCTACCCACCCTTGCCTCCTTTTCCGCGCAGCTCTCGATTCCCCCCTCTCTTTCGCACCCTCCATGTCATATTCCGCTCCAGGAGCTCCATCATAGCTCCTTGCTGTCGCTGGGAGGATGTTTTCTCCTCCGCTCGCCCCTTCCACCGTCATTTTCTCTCTACCCACCCTTGCCTCCTTTTCCGCGCAGCTCTCGATTCCCCCCTCTCTTTCGCACCCTCCATGTCATATTCCGCTCCAGGAGTTCCATCATAGCTCCTCACTGTCGCTGGGAGGATGTTTTCTCCTCCGCTCGCCCCTTCCACCGTCATTTTCTCTCTACCCACCCTTGCCTCCTTCTCCGCGCAGCTCTCGATTCCCCCCTCTCTTTCGCACCCTCCATGTCATATTCCGCTCCAGGAGCTCCATCATAGCTCCTCACTGTCGCTGGGAGGATGTTTTCTCCTCCGCTCGCCTCTTCCACTGTCATTTTCTCTCTACCCACCCTTGCCTCCTTTTCCGCGCAGCTCTCGATTCCCCCCTCTCTTTCGCACCCTCCATGTCATATTCCGCTCCAGGAGCTCCATCATAGCTCCTTGCTGTCGCTGGGAGGATGTTTTCTCCTCCGCTCGCCCCTTCCACCGTCATTTTCTCTCTACCCACCCTTGCCTCCTTTTCCGCGCAGCTCTCGATTCCCCCCTCTCTTTCGCACCCTCCATGTCATATTCCGCTCCAGGAGTTCCATCATAGCTCCTCACTGTCGCAGGGAGGATGTTTTCTCCTCCGCTCGCCCCTTCCACCGTCATTTTCTCTCTACCCACCCTTGCCTTCTTCTCCGCGCAGCTCTCGATTCCCCCCTCTCTTTCGCACCCTCCATGTCATATTCCGCTCCAGGAGCTCCATCATAGCTCCTCGCTGTCGCTGGGAGGATGTTTTCTCCTCCGCTCGCCCCTTCCACCGTCATTTTCTCTCTACCCACCCTTGCCTCCTTTTCCGCGCAGCTCTCGATTCCCCCCTCTCTTTCGCACCCTCAATGTCATATTCCGCTCCAGGAGTTCCATCATAGCTCCTCACTGTCGCTGGGAGGATGTTTTCTCCTCCGCTCGCCCCTTCCACCGTCATTTTCTCTCTACCCACCCTTGCCTCCTTTTCCGCGCAGCTCTCGATTCCCCCCTCTCTTTCGCACCCTCCATGTCATATTCCGCTCCAGGAGTTCCATCATAGCTCCTCACTGTCGCTGGGAGGAAGTTTTCTCCTCCGCTCGCCCCTTCCACCGTCATTTTCTCTCTACCCACCCTTGCCTCCTTTTCCGCGCAGCTCTCGATTCCCCCCTCTCTTTCGCACCCTCCATGTCATATTCCACTCCAGGAGCTCCATCATAGCTCCTTGCTGTCGCTGGGAGGATGTTTTCTTCTCCGCTCGCCCCTTCCACCGTCATTTTCTCTCTACCCACCCTTGCCTCCTTTTCCGCGCAGCTCTCGATTCCCCCCTCTCTTTCGCACCCTCCATGTCATATTCCGCTCCAGGAGTTCCATCATAGCTCCTCACTGTCGCTGGGAGGATGTTTTCTCCTCCGCTCGCCCCTTCCACCATCATTTTCTCTCTACCCACCCTTGCCTCCTTTTCCGCGCAGCTCTCGATTCCCCCCTCTCTTTCGCACCCTCCATGTCATATTCCGCTCCAGGAGTTCCATCATAGCTCCTCACTGTCGCTGGGAGGAAGTTTTCTCCTCCGCTCGCCCCTTCCACCGTCATTTTCTCTCTACCCACCCTTGCCTCCTTTTCCGCGCAGCTCTCGATTCCCCCCTCTCTTTCGCACCCTCCATGTCATATTCCGCTCCAGGAGCTCCATCATAGCTCCTTGCTGTCGCTGGGAGGATGTTTTCTCCTCCGCTCGCCCCTTCCACCGTCATTTTCTCTCTACCCACCCTTGCCTCCTTCTCCGCGCAGCTCTCGATTCCCCCCTCTCTTTCGCACCCTCCATGTCATATTCCGCTCCAGGAGCTCCATCATAGCTCCTCGCTGTCGCTGGGAGGATGTTTTCTCCTCCGCTCGCCCCTTCCACCGTCATTTTCTCTCTACCCACCCTTGCCTCCTTCTCCGCGCAGCTCTCGATTCCCCCCTCTCTTTCGCACCCTCAATGTCATATTCCGCTCCAGGAGTTCCATCATAGCTCCTCACTGTCGCTGGGAGGATGTTTTCTCCTCCGCTCGCCCCTTCCACCGTCATTTTCTCTCTACCCACCCTTGCCTCCTTTTCCGCGCAGCTCTCGATTCCCCCCTCTCTTTCGTACCCTCCATGTCATATTCCGCTCCAGGAGTTCCATCATAGCTCCTCACTGTCGCTGGGAGGATGTTTTCTCCTCCGCTCGCCCCTTCCACCGTCATTTTCTCTCTACCCACCCTTGCCTCCTTCTCCGCGCAGCTCTCGATTCCCCCCTCTCTTTCGCACCCTCCATGTCATATTCCGCTCCAGGAGCTCCATCATAGCTCCTCGCTGTCGCTGGGAGGATGTTTTCTCCTCCGCTCGCCCCTTCCACCGTCATTTTCTCTCTACCCACCCTTGCCTCCTTTTCCGCGCAGCTCTCGATTCCCCCCTCTCTTTCGCACCCTCCATGTCATATTCCGCTCCAGGAGTTCCATCATAGCTCCTCACTGTCGCTGGGAGGATGTTTTCTCCTCCGCTCGCCTCTTCCACCGTCATTTTCTGTCTACCCACCCTTGCCTCCTTTTCCGCGCAGCTCTCGATTCCCCCCTCTCTTTCGCACCCTCCATGTCATATTCCGCTCCAGGAGTTCCATCATAGCTCCTCACTGTCGCTGGGAGGAAGTTTTCTCCTCCGCTCGCCCCTTCCACCGTCATTTTCTCTCTACCCACCCTTGCCTCCTTTTCCGCGCAGCTCTCGATTCCCCCCTCTCTTTCGCACCCTCCATGTCATATTCCGCTCCAGGAGCTCCATCATAGCTCCTTGCTGTCACTGGGAGGATGTTTTCTCCTCCGCTCGCCCCTTCCACCGTCATTTTCTCTCTACCCACCCTTGCCTCCTTTTCCGCGCAGCTCTCGATTCCCCCCTCTCTTTCGCACCCTCCATGTCATATTCCGCTCCAGGAGTTCCATCATAGCTCCTCACTGTCGCTGGGAGGATGTTTTCTCCTCCGCTCGCCCCTTCCACCGTCATTTTCTCTCTACCCACCCTTGCCTCCTTCTCCGCGCAGCTCTCGATTCCCCCCTCTCTTTCGCACCCTCCATGTCATATTCCGCTCCAGGAGCTCCATCATAGCTCCTTACTGTCGCTGGGAGGATGTTTTCTCCTCCGCTCGCCCCTTCCACCGTCATTTTCTCTCTACCCACCCTTGCCTCCTTTTCCGCGCAGCTCTCGATTCCCCCCTCTCTTTCGCACCCTCAATGTCATATTCCGCTCCAGGAGTTCCATCATAGCTCCTCACTGTCGCTGGGAGGATGTTTTCTCCTCCGCTCGCCCCTTCCACCGTCATTTTCTCTCTACCCACCCTTGCCTCCTTTTCCGCGCAGCTCTCGATTCCCCCCTCTCTTTCGCACCCTCCATGTCATATTCCGCTCCAGGAGTTCCATCATAGCTCCTCACTGTCGCTGGGAGGAAGTTTTCTCCTCCGCTCGCCCCTTCCACCGTCATTTTCTCTCTACCCACCCTTGCCTCCTTTTCCGCGCAGCTCTCGATTCCCCCCTCTCTTTCGCACCCTCCATGTCATATTCCGCTCCAGGAGCTCCATCATAGCTCCTTGCTGTCGCTGGGAGGATGTTTTCTCCTCCGCTCGCCCCTTCCACCGTCATTTTCTCTCTACCCACCCTTGCCTCCTTTTCCGCGCAGCTCTCGATTCCCCCCTCTCTTTCACACCCTCCATGTCATATTCCGCTCCAGGAGTTCCATCATAGCTCCTCACTGTCGCTGGGAGGATGTTTTCTCCTCCGCTCGCCCCTTCCACCGTCATTTTCTCTCTACCCACCCTTGCCTCCTTCTCCGCGCAGCTCTCGATTCCCCCCTCTCTTTCGCACCCTCCATGTCATATTCCGCTCCAGGAGCTCCATCATAGCTAATCGCTGTCGCTGGGAGGATGTTTTCTCCTCCGCTCGCCCCTTCCACCGTCATTTTCTCTCTACCCACCCTTGCCTCCTTTTCCGCGCAGCTCTCGATTCCCCCCTCTCTTTCGCACCCTCCATGTCATATTCCGCTCCAGGAGTTCCATCATAGCTCCTCACTGTCGCTGGGAGGATGTTTTCTCCTCCGCTCGCCCCTTCCACCGTCATTTTCTCTCTACCCACCCTTGCCTCCTTTTCCGCGCAGCTCTCGATTCCCCCCTCTCTTTCGCACCCTCCATGTCATATTCCGCTCCAGGAGTTCCATCTTAGCTCCTCACTGTTGCTGGGAGGATGTTTTCTCCTCCGCTCGCCCCTTCCACCGTCATTTTCTCTCTACCCACCCTTGCCTCCTTCTCCGCGCAGCTCTCGATTCCCCCCTCTCTTTCGCACCCTCCATGTCATATTCCGCTCCAGGAGCTCCATCATAGCTAATCGCTGTCGCTGGGAGGATGTTTTCTCCTCCGCTCGCCCCTTCCACCGTCATTTTCTCTCTACCCACCCTTGCCTCCTTTTCCGCGCAGCTCTCGATTCCCCCCTCTCTTTCGCACCCTCCATGTCATATTCCGCTCCAGGAGTTCCATCATAGCTCCTCACTGTCGCTGGGAGGATGTTTTCTCCTCCGCTCGCCCCTTCCACCGTCATTTTCTCTCTACCCACCCTTGCCTCCTTTTCCGCGCAGCTCTCGATTCCCCCCTCTCTTTCGCACCCTCCATGTCATATTCCGCTCCAGGAGTTCCATCTTAGCTCCTCACTGTTGCTGGGAGGATGTTTTCTCCTCCGCTCGCCCCTTCCACCGTCATTTTCTCTCTACCCACCCTTGCCTCCTTCTCCGCGCAGCTCTCGATTCCCCCCTCTCTTTCGCACCCTCCATGTCATATTCCGATCCAGGAGCTCCATCATAGCTCCTCGCTGTCGCTGGGAGGATGTTTTCTCCTCCGCTCGCCCCTTCCACCGTCATTTTCTCTCTACCCACCCTTGCCTCCTTTTCCGCGCAGCTCTCGATTCCCCCCTCTCTTTCGCACCCTCCATGTCATATTCCGCTCCAGGAGTTCCATCATAGCTCCTCACTGTCGCTGGGAGGATGTTTTCTCCTCCGCTCGCCCCTTCCACCATCATTTTCTCTCTACCCACCCTTGCCTCCTTTTCCGCGCAGCTCTCGATTCCCCCCTCTCTTTCGCACCCTCCATGTCATATTCCGCTCCAGGAGTTCCATCATAGCTCCTCACTGTCGCTGGGAGGATGTTTTCTCCTCCGCTCGCCCCTTCCACCATCATTTTCTCTCTACCCACCCTTGCCTCCTTTTAAGCGCAGCTCTCGATTCCCCCCTCTCTTTCGCACCCTCCATGTCATATTCCGCTCCAGGAGTTCCATCATAGCTCCTCACTGTTGCTGGGAGGATGTTTTCTCCTCCGCTCGCCCCTTTCACCGTCATTTTCTCTCTACCCACCCTTGCCTCCTTCTCCGCGCAGCTCTCGATTCCCCCCTCTCTTTCGCACCCTCCATGTCATATTCCGCTCCAGGAGCTCCATCATAGCTCCTCGCTGTCGCTGGGAGGATGTTTTCTCCTCCGCTCGCCCCTTCCACCGTCATTTTCTCTCTACCCACCCTTGCCTCCTTTTCCGCGCAGCTCTCGATTCCCCCTTCTCTTTCACACCCTCCATGTCATATTCCGCTCCAGGAGTTCCATCCTAGCTCCTCACTGTCGCTGGGAGGATGTTTTCTCCTCCGCTCGCCTCTTCCACTGTCATTTTCTCTCTACCCACCCTTGCCTCCTTTTCCGCGCAGCTCTCGATTCCCCCCTCTCTTTCGCACCCTCCATGTCATATTCCGCTCCAGGAGTTCCATCATAGCTCCTCACTGTCGCTGGGAGGATGTTTTCTCCTCCGCTCGCCCCTTCCACCATCATTTTCTCTCTACCCACCCTTGCCTCCTTTTCCGCGCAGCTCTCGATTCCCCCCTCTCTTTCGCACCCTCCATGTCATATTCCGCTCCAGGAGTTCCATCATAGCTCCTCACTGTCGCTGGGAGGATGTTTTCTCCTCCGCTCGCCCCTTCCACCATCATTTTCTCTCTACCCACCCTTGCCTCCTTTTAAGCGCAGCTCTCGATTCCCCCCTCTCTTTCGCACCCTCCATGTCATATTCCGCTCCAGGAGTTCCATCATAGCTCCTCACTGTTGCTGGGAGGATGTTTTCTCCTCCGCTCGCCCCTTTCACCGTCATTTTCTCTCTACCCACCCTTGCCTCCTTCTCCGCGCAGCTCTCGATTCCCCCCTCTCTTTCGCACCCTCCATGTCATATTCCGCTCCAGGAGCTCCATCATAGCTCCTCGCTGTCGCTGGGAGGATGTTTTCTCCTCCGCTCGCCCCTTCCACCGTCATTTTCTCTCTACCCACCCTTGCCTCCTTTTCCGCGCAGCTCTCGATTCCCCCTTCTCTTTCACACCCTCCATGTCATATTCCGCTCCAGGAGTTCCATCCTAGCTCCTCACTGTCGCTGGGAGGATGTTTTCTCCTCCGCTCGCCTCTTCCACTGTCATTTTCTCTCTACCCACCCTTGCCTCCTTTTCCGCGCAGCTCTCGATTCCCCCCTCTCTTTCGCACCCTCCATGTCATATTCCGCTCCAGGAGTTCCATCATAGCTCCTCACTGTCGCTGGGAGGAAGTTTTCTCCTCCGCTCGCCCCTTCCACCGTCATTTTCTCTCTACCCACCGTTGCCTCCTTTTCCGCGCAGCTCTCGATTCCCCCCTCTCTTTCGCACCCTCCCTGTCATATTCCGCTCCAGGAGCTCCATCATAGCTCCTTGCTGTCGCTGGGAGGATGTTTTCTCCTCCGCTCGCCCCTTCCACCGTCATTTTCTCTCTACCCACCCTTGCCTCCTTTTCCGCGCAGCTCTCGATTCCCCCCTCTCTTTCGCACCCTCCATGTCATACTCCGCTCCAGGAGTTCCATCATAGCTCCTCACTGTCGCTGGGAGGAAGTTTTCTCCTCCGCTCGCCCCTTCCACCGTCATTTTCTCTCTACCCACCCTTGCCTCCTTTTCCGCGCAGCTCTCGATTCCCCCCTCTCTTTCACACCCTCCATGTCATATTCCGCTCCAGGAGTTCCATCATAGCTCCTCACTGTCGCTGGGAGGATGTTTTCTCCTCCGCTCGCCCCTTCCACCGTCATTTTCTCTCTACCCACCCTTGCCTCCTTCTCCGCGCAGCTCTCGATTCCCCCCTCTCTTTCGCACCCTCCATGTCATATTCCGCTCCAGGAGCTCCATCATAGCTAATCGCTGTCGCTGGGAGGATGTTTTCTCCTCCGCTCGCCCCTTCCACCGTCATTTTCTCTCTACCCACCCTTGCCTCCTTCTCCACGCAGCTCTCGATTCCCCCCTCTCTTTCGCACCCTCCATGTCATATTCCGCTCCAGGAGCTCCATCATAGCTCCTCGCTGTCGCTGGGAGGATGTTTTCTCCTCCGCTCGCCCCTTCCACCGTCATTTTCTCTCTACCCACCCTTGCCTCCTTTTCCGCGCAGCTCTCGATTCCCCCCTCTCTTTCGCACCCTCCATGTCATATTCCGCTCCAGGAGTTCCATCATAGCTCCTCACTGTCGCTGGGAGGATGTTTTCTCCTCCGCTCGCCCCTTCCACCATCATTTTCTCTCTACCCACCCTTGCCTCCTTTTCCGCGCAGCTCTCGATTCCCCCCTCTCTTTCGCACCCTCCATGTCATATTCCGCTCCAGGAGTTCCATCATAGCTCCTCACTGTCGCTGGGAGGATGTTTTCTCCTCCGCTCGCCCCTTCCACCATCATTTTCTCTCTACCCACCCTTGCCTCCTTTTCCGCGCAGCTCTCGATTCCCCCCTCTCTTTCGCACCCTCCATGTCATATTCCGCTCCAGGAGTTCCATCATAGCTCCTCACTGTCGCTGGGAGGATGTTTTCTCCTCCGCTCGCCCCTTCCACCATCATTTTCTCTCTACCCACCCTTGCCTCCTTTTAAGCGCAGCTCTCGATTCCCCCCTCTCTTTCGCACCCTCCATGTCATATTCCGCTCCAGGAGTTCCATCATAGCTCCTCACTGTTGCTGGGAGGATGTTTTCTCCTCCGCTCGCCCCTTTCACCGTCATTTTCTCTCTACCCACCCTTGCCTCCTTCTCCGCGCAGCTCTCCATTCCCCCCTCTCTTTCGCACCCTCCATGTCATATTCCGCTCCAGGAGCTCCATCATAGCTCCTCGCTGTCGCTGGGAGGATGTTTTCTCCTCCGCTCGCCCCTTCCACCGTCATTTTCTCTCTACCCACCCTTGCCTCCTTTTCCGCGCAGCTCTCGATTCCCCCCTCTCTTTCGCAACCTCCATGTCATATTCCGCTCCAGGAGTTCCATCCTAGCTCCTCACTGTCGCTGGGAGGATGTTTTCTCCTCCGCTCGCCTCTTCCACTGTCATTTTCTCTCTACCCACCCTTGCCTCCTTTTCCGCGCAGCTCTCGATTCCCCCCTCTCTTTCGCACCCTCCATGTCATATTCCGCTCCAGGAGTTCCATCATAGCTCCTCACTGTCGCTGGGAGGAAGTTTTCTCCTCCGCTCGCCCCTTCCACCGTCATTTTCTCTCTACCCACCGTTGCCTCCTTTTCCGCGCAGCTCTCGATTCCCCCCTCTCTTTCGCACCCTCCCTGTCATATTCCGCTCCAGGAGCTCCATCATAGCTCCTTGCTGTCGCTGGGAGGATGTTTTCTCCTCCGCTCGCCCCTTCCACCGTCATTTTCTCTCTACCCACCCTTGCCTCCTTTTCCGCGCAGCTCTCGATTCCCCCCTCTCTTTCGCACCCTCCATGTCATATTCCGCTCCAGGAGTTCCATCATAGCTCCTCACTGTCGCTGGGAGGAAGTTTTCTCCTCCGCTCGCCCCTTCCACCGTCATTTTCTCTCTACCCACCCTTGCCTCCTTTTCCGCGCAGCTCTCGATTCCCCCCTCTCTTTCGCACCCTCCATGTCATATTCCACTCCAGGAGCTCCATCATAGCTCCTTGCTGTCGCTGGGAGGATGTTTTCTCCTCCGCTCGCCCCTTCCACCGTCATTTTCTCTCTACCCACCCTTGCCTCCTTTTCCGCGCAGCTCTCGATTCCCCCCTCTCTTTCGCACCCTCCATGTCATATTCCGCTCCAGGAGTTCCATCATAGCTCCTCACTGTCGCTGGGAGGAAGTTTTCTCCTCCGCTCGCCCCTTCCACCGTCATTTTCTCTCTACCCACCCTTGCCTCCTTTTCCGCGCAGCTCTCGATTCCCCCCTCTCTTTCGCACCCTCCATGTCATATTCCGCTCCAGGAGTTCCATCATAGCTCCTCACTGTCACTGGGAGGATGTTTTCTCCTCCGCTCGCCCCTTCCACCGTCATTTTCTCTCTACCCACCCTTGCCTCCTTCTCCGCGCAGCTCTCGATTCCCCCCTCTCTTTCGCACCCTCCATGTCATATTCCGCTCCAGGAGTTCCATCATAGCTCCTCACTGTCGCTGGGAGGAAGTTTTCTCCTCTGCTCGCCCCTTCCACCGTCATTTTCTCTCTACCCACCCTTGCCTCCTTTTCCGCGCAGCTCTCGATTCCCCCCTCTCTTTCGCACCCTCCATGTCATATTCCGCTCCAGGAGCTCCATCATAGCTCCTTGCTGTCGCTGGGAGGATGTTTTCTCCTCCGCTCGCCCCTTCCACCGTCATTTTCTCTCTACCCACCCTTGCCTCCTTTTCCGCGCAGCTCTCAATTCCCCCCTCTCTTTCGCACCCTCCATGTCATATTCCGCTCCAGGAGTTCCATCATAGCTCCTCACTGTCGCTGGGAGGATGTTTTCTCCTCCGCTCGCCCCTTCCACTGTCATTTTCTCTCTACCCACCCTTGCCTCCTTCTCCGCGCAGCTCTCGATTCCCCCCTCTCTTTCGCACCCTCCATGTCATATTCCGCTCCAGGAGCTCCATCATAGCTAATCGCTGTCGCTGGGAGGATGTTTTCTCCTCCGCTCGCCCCTTCCACCGTCATTTTCTCTCTACCCACCCTTGCCTCCTTTTCCGCGCAGCTCTCGATTCCCCCCTCTCTTTCGCACCCTCCATGTCATATTCCGCTCCAGGAGTTCCATCATAGCTCCTCACTGTCGCTGGGAGGAAGTTTTCTCCTCCGCTCGCCCCTTCCACCGTCATTTTCTCTCTACCCACCCTTGCCTCCTTTTCCGCGCAGCTCTCGATTACCCCCTCTCTTTCGCACCCTCCATGTCATATTCCGCTCCAGGAGCTCCATCATAGCTCCTTGCTGTCGCTGGGAGGATGTTTTCTCCTCCGCTCGCCCCTTCCACCGTCATTTTCTCTCTACCCACCCTTGCCTCCTTTTCCGCACAGCTCTCGATTCCCCCCTCTCTTTCGCACCCTCCATGTCATATTCCGCTCCAGGAGTTCCATCATAGCTCCTCACTGTCGCTGGGAGGATGTTTTCTCCTCCGCTCGCCCCTTCCACCGTCATTTTCTCTCTACCCACCCTTGCCTCCTTCTCCGCGCAGCTCTCGATTCCCCCCTCTCTTTCGCACCCTCCATGTCATATTCCGCTCCAGGAGCTCCATCATAGCTCCTCGCTGTCGCTGGGAGGATGTTTTCTCCTCCGCTCGCCCCTTCCACCGTCATTTTCTCTCTACCCACCCTTGCCTCCTTTTCCGCGCAGCTCTCAATTCCCCCCTCTCTTTCGCACCCTCCATGTCATATTCCGCTCCCGGAGTTCCATCTTAGCTCCTCACTGTCGCTGGGAGGAAGTTTTCTCCTCCGCTCGCCCCTTCCACCGTCATTTTCTCTCTACCCACCCTTGCCTCCTTTTCCGCGCAGCTCTCAATTCCCCCCTCTCTTTCGCACCCTCCATGTCATATTCCGCTCCAGGAGCTCCATCATAGCTCCTTGCTGTCGCTGGGAGGATGTTTTCTCCTCCGCTCGCCCCTTCCACCGTCATTTTCTCTCTACCCACCCTTGCCTCCTTTTCCGCGCAGCTCTCGATTCCACCCTCTCTTTCGCAACCTCCATGTCATATTCCGCTCCAGGAGTTCCATCATAGCTCCTCACTGTCGCTGGGAGGATGTTTTCTCCTCCGCTCGCCCCTTCCACCGTCATTTTCTCTCTACCCACCCTTGCCTCCTTCTCCGCGCAGCTCTCGATTCCCCCCTCTCTTTCGCACCCTCCATGTCATATTCCGCTCCAGGAGCTCCATCATAGCTCCTCGCTGTCGCTGGGAGGATGTTTTCTCCTCCGCTCGCCCCTTCCACCGTCATTTTCTCTCTACCCACCCTTGCCTCCTTTTCCGCGCAGCTCTCGATTCCCCCCTCTCTTTCGCACCCTCCATGTCATATTCCGCTCCAGGAGTTCCATCATAGCTCCTCACTGTCGCTGGGAGGATGTTTTCTCCTCCGCTCGCCTCTTCCACTGTCATTTTCTCTCTACCCACCCTTGCCTCCTTTTCCGCGCAGCTCTCGATTCCCCCCTCTCTTTCGCACCCTCCATGTCATATTCCGCTCCAGGAGCTCCATCATAGCTCCTTGCTGTCGCTGGGAGGATGTTTTCTCCTCCGCTCGCCCCTTCCACCGTCATTTTCTCTCTACCCACCCTTGCCTCCTTTTCCGCGCAGCTCTCGATTCCCCCCTCTCTTTCGCACCCTCCATGTCATATTCCGCTCCAGGAGTTCCATCATAGCTCCTCACTGTCGCTGGGAGGATGTTTTCTCCTCCGCTCGCCCCTTCCACCGTCATTTTCTCTCTACCCACCCTTGCCTCCTTCTCCGCGCAGCTCTCGATTCCCCCCTCTCTTTCGCACCCTCCATGTCATATTCCGCTCCAGGAGCTCCATCATAGCTCCTCGCTGTCGCTGGGAGGATGTTTTCTCCTCCGCTCGCCCCTTCCACCGTCATTTTCTCTCTACCCACCCTTGCCTCCTTTTCCGCGCAGCTCTCGATTCCCCCCTCTCTTTCGCACCCTCAATGTCATATTCCGCTCCAGGAGTTCCATCATAGCTCCTCACTGTCGCTGGGAGGATGTTTTCTCCTCCGCTCGCCCCTTCCACCGTCATTTTCTCTCTACCCACCCTTGCCTCCTTTTCCGCGCAGCTCTCGATTCCCCCCTCTCTTTCGCACCCTCCATGTCATATTCCGCTCCAGGAGTTCCATCATAGCTCCTCACTGTCGCTGGGAGGAAGTTTTCTCCTCCGCTCGCCCCTTCCACCGTCATTTTCTCTCTACCCACCCTTGCCTCCTTTTCCGCGCAGCTCTCGATTCCCCCCTCTCTTTCGCACCCTCCATGTCATATTCCGCTCCAGGAGCTCCATCATAGCTCCTTGCTGTCGCTGGGAGGATGTTTTCTCCTCCGCTCGCCCCTTCCACCGTCATTTTCTCTCTACCCACCCTTGCCTCCTTTTCCGCGCAGCTCTCGATTCCCCCCTCTCTTTCACACCCTCCATGTCATATTCCGCTCCAGGAGTTCCATCATAGCTCCTCACTGTCGCTGGGAGGATGTTTTCTCCTCCGCTCGCCCCTTCCACCGTCATTTTCTCTCTACCCACCCTTGCCTCCTTTTCCGCACAGCTCTCGATTCCCCCCTCTCTTTCGCACCCTCCATGTCATATTCCGCTCCAGGAGTTCCATCATAGCTCCTCACTGTCGCTGGGAGGATGTTTTCTCCTCCGCTCGCCCCTTCCACCGTCATTTTCTCTCTACCCACCCTTGCCTCCTTCTCCGCGCAGCTCTCGATTCCCCCCTCTCTTTCGCACCCTCCATGTCATATTCCGCTCCTGGAGCTCCATCATAGCTCCTCGCTGTCGCTGGGAGGATGTTTTCTCCTCCGCTCGCCCCTTCCACCGTCATTTTCTCTCTACCCACCCTTGCCTCCTTTTCCGCGCAGCTCTCAATTCCCCCCTCTCTTTCGCACCCTCCATGTCATATTCCGCTCCCGGAGTTCCATCTTAGCTCCTCACTGTCGCTGGGAGGAAGTTTTCTCCTCCGCTCGCCCCTTCCACCGTCATTTTCTCTCTACCCACCCTTGCCTCCTTTTCCGCGCAGCTCTCAATTCCCCCCTCTCTTTCGCACCCTCCATGTCATATTCCGCTCCAGGAGCTCCATCATAGCTCCTTGCTGTCGCTGGGAGGATGTTTTCTCCTCCGCTCGCCCCTTCCACCGTCATTTTCTCTCTACCCACCCTTGCCTCCTTTTCCGCGCAGCTCTCGATTCCACCCTCTCTTTCGCAACCTCCATGTCATATTCCGCTCCAGGAGTTCCATCATAGCTCCTCACTGTCGCTGGGAGGATGTTTTCTCCTCCGCTCGCCCCTTCCACCGTCATTTTCTCTCTACCCACCCTTGCCTCCTTCTCCGCGCAGCTCTCGATTCCCCCCTCTCTTTCGCACCCTCCATGTCATATTCCGCTCCAGGAGCTCCATCATAGCTCCTCGCTGTCGCTGGGAGGATGTTTTCTCCTCCGCTCGCCCCTTCCACCGTCATTTTCTCTCTACCCACCCTTGCCTCCTTTTCCGCGCAGCTCTCGATTCCCCCCTCTCTTTCGCACCCTCCATGTCATATTCCGCTCCAGGAGTTCCATCATAGCTCCTCACTGTCGCTGGGAGGATGTTTTCTCCTCCGCTCGCCTCTTCCACTGTCATTTTCTCTCTACCCACCCTTGCCTCCTTTTCCGCGCAGCTCTCGATTCCCCCCTCTCTTTCGCACCCTCCATGTCATATTCCGCTCCAGGAGCTCCATCATAGCTCCTTGCTGTCGCTGGGAGGATGTTTTCTCCTCCGCTCGCCCCTTCCACCGTCATTTTCTCTCTACCCACCCTTGCCTCCTTTTCCGCGCAGCTCTCGATTCCCCCCTCTCTTTCGCACCCTCCATGTCATATTCCGCTCCAGGAGTTCCATCATAGCTCCTCACTGTCGCTGGGAGGATGTTTTCTCCTCCGCTCGCCCCTTCCACCGTCATTTTCTCTCTACCCACCCTTGCCTCCTTCTCCGCGCAGCTCTCGATTCCCCCCTCTCTTTCGCACCCTCCATGTCATATTCCGCTCCAGGAGCTCCATCATAGCTCCTCGCTGTCGCTGGGAGGATGTTTTCTCCTCCGCTCTCCCCTTCCACCGTCATTTTCTCTCTACCCACCCTTGCCTCCTTTTCCGCGCAGCTCTCGATTCCCCCCTCTCTTTCGCACCCTCAATGTCATATTCCGCTCCAGGAGTTCCATCATAGCTCCTCACTGTCGCTGGGAGGATGTTTTCTCCTCCGCTCGCCCCTTCCACCGTCATTTTCTCTCTACCCACCCTTGCCTCCTTTTCCGCGCAGCTCTCGATTCCCCCCTCTCTTTCGCACCCTCCATGTCATATTCCGCTCCAGGAGTTCCATCATAGCTCCTCACTGTCGCTGGGAGGAAGTTTTCTCCTCCGCTCGCCCCTTCCACCGTCATTTTCTCTCTACCCACCCTTGCCTCCTTTTCCGCGCAGCTCTCGATTCCCCCCTCTCTTTCGCACCCTCCATGTCATATTCCGCTCCAGGAGCTCCATCATAGCTCCTTGCTGTCGCTGGGAGGATGTTTTCTCCTCCGCTCGCCCCTTCCACCGTCATTTTCTCTCTACCCACCCTTGCCTCCTTTTCCGCGCAGCTCTCGATTCCCCCCTCTCTTTCGCACCCTCCATGTCATATTCCGCTCCAGGAGTTCCATCATAGCTCCTCACTGTCGCTGGGAGGATGTTTTCTCCTCCGCTCGCCCCTTCCACCATCATTTTCTCTCTACCCACCCTTGCCTCCTTTTCCGCGCAGCTCTCGATTCCCCCCTCTCTTTCGCACCCTCCATGTCATATTCCGCTCCAGGAGTTCCATCATAGCTCCTCACTGTCGCTGGGAGGAAGTTTTCTCCTCCGCTCGCCCCTTCCACCGTCATTTTCTCTCTACCCACCCTTGCCTCCTTTTCCGCGCAGCTCTCGATTCCCCCCTCTCTTTCGCACCCTCCATGTCATATTCCGCTCCAGGAGCTCCATCATAGCTCCTTGCTGTCGCTGGGAGGAAGTTTTCTCCTCCGCTCGCCCCTTCCACCGTCATTTTCTCTCTACCCACCCTTGCCTCCTTTTCCGCGCAGCTCTCGATTCCCCCCTCTCTTTCGCACCCTCCATGTCATATTCCGCTCCAGGAGTTCCATCATAGCTCCTCACTGTCGCTGGGAGGATGTTTTCTCCTCCGCTCGCCCCTTCCACCGTCATTTTCTCTCTACCCACCCTTGCCTCCTTCTCCGCGCAGCTCTCGATTCCCCCCTCTCTTTCGCACCCTCCATGTCATATTCCGCTCCAGGAGCTCCATCATAGCTCCTCGCTGTCGCTGGGAGGATGTTTTCTCCTCCGCTCGCCCCTTCCACCGTCATTTTCTCTCTACCCACCCTTGCCTCCTTTTCCGCGCAGCTCTCGATTCCCCCCTCTCTTTCGCACCCTCCATGTCATATTCCGCTCCAGGAGTTCCATCATAGCTCCTCACTGTCGCTGGGAGGAAGTTTTCTCCTCCGCTCGCCCCTTCCACCGTCATTTTCTCTCTACCCACCCTTGCCTCCTTTTCCGCGCAGCTCTCGATTCCCCCCTCTCTTTCGCACCCTCCATGTCATATTCCGCTCCAGGAGTTCCATCATAGCTCCTTGCTGTCGCTGGGAGGATGTTTTCTCCTCCGCTCGCCCCTTCCACCGTCATTTTCTCTCTACCCACCCTTGCCTCCTTTTCCGCGCAGCTCTCGATTCCCCCCTCTCTTTCGCACCCTCCATGTCATATTCCACTCCAGGAGCTCCATCATAGCTCCTTGCTGTCGCTGGGAGGATGTTTTCTCCTCCGCTCGCCCCTTCCACCGTCATTTTCTCTCTACCCACCCTTGCCTCCTTTTCCGCGCAGCTCTCAATTCCCCCCTCTCTTTCGCACCCTCCATGTCATATTCCGCTCCAGGAGTTCCATCATAGCTCCTCACTGTCGCTGGGAGGATGTTTTCTCCTCCGCTCGCCCCTTCCACCATCATTTTCTCTCTACCCACCCTTGCCTCCTTTTCCGCGCAGCTCTCGATTCCCCCCTCTCTTTCGCACCCTCCATGTCATATTCCGCTCCAGGAGTTCCATCATAGCTCCTCACTGTCGCTGGGCGGAAGTTTTCTCCTCCGCTCGCCCCTTCCACCGTCATTTTCTCTCTACCCACCCTTGCCTCCTTTTCCGCGCAGCTCTCGATTCCCCCCTCTCTTTCGCACCCTCCATGTCATATTCCGCTCCAGGAGTTCCATCATAGCTCCTCACTGTCGCTGGGAGGATGTTTTCTCCTCCGCTCGCCCCTTCCACCATCATTTTCTCTCTACCCACCCTTGCCTCCTTTTCCGCGCAGCTCTCGATTCCCCCCTCTCTTTCGCACCCTCCATGTCATATTCCGCTCCAGGAGTTCCATCATAGCTCCTCACTTTCGCTGGGAGGAAGTTTTCTCCTCCGCTCGCCCTTTCCACCGTCATTTTCTCTCTACCCACCCTTGCCTCCTTTTCCGCGCAGCTCTCGATTCCCCCCTCTCTTTCGCACCCTCCATGTCATATTCCGCTCCAGGAGCTCCATCATAGCTCCTTGCTGTCGCTGGGAGGATGTTTTCTCCTCCGCTCGCCCCTTCCACCGTCATTTTCTCTCTACCCACCCTTGCCTCCTTTTCCGCGCAGCTCTCGATTCCCCCCTCTATTTCGCACCCTCCATGTCATATTCCGCTCCAGGAGTTCCATCATAGCTCCTCACTGTCGCTGGGAGGATGTTTTCTCCTCCGCTCGCCTCTTCCACCGTCATTTTCTCTCTACCCACCCTTGCCTCCTTTTCCGCGCAGCTCTCGATTCCCCCCTCTCTTTCGCACCCTCCATGTCATATTCCGCTCCAGGAGTTCCATCATAGCTCCTCACTGTCGCTGGGAGGAAGTTTTCTCCTCCGCTCGCCCCTTCCACCGTCATTTTCTCTCTACCCACCCTTGCCTCCTTTTCCGCGCAGCTCTCGATTCCCCCCTCTCTTTCGCACCCTCCATGTCATATTCCGCTCCAGGAGCTCCATCATAGCTCCTTGCTGTCACTGGGAGGATGTTTTCTCCTCCGCTCGCCCCTTCCACCGTCATTTTCTCTCTACCCACCCTTGCCTCCTTTTCCGCGCAGCTCTCGATTCCCCCCTCTCTTTCGCACCCTCCATGTCATATTCCGCTCCAGGAGTTCCATCATAGCTCCTCACTGTCGCTGGGAGGATGTTTTCTCCTCCGCTCGCCCCTTCCACCGTCATTTTCTCTCTACCCACCCTTGCCTCCTTCTCCGCGCAGCTCTCGATTCCCCCCTCTCTTTCGCACCCTCCATGTCATATTCCGCTCCAGGAGCTCCATCATAGCTCCTCGCTGTCGCTGGGAGGATGTTTTCTCCTCCGCTCGCCCCTTCCACCGTCATTTTCTCTCTACCCACCCTTGCCTCCTTTTCCGCGCAACTCTCGATTCCCCCCTCTCTTTCGCACCCTCAATGTCATATTCCGCTCCAGGAGTTCCATCATAGCTCCTCACTGTCGCTGGGAGGATGTTTTCTCCTCCGCTCGCCCCTTCCACCGTCATTTTCTCTCTACCCACCCTTGCCTCCTTTTCCGCGCAGCTCTCGATTCCCCCCTCTCTTTCGCACCCTCCATGTCATATTCCGCTCCAGGAGTTCCATCATAGCTCCTCACTGTCGCTGGGAGGAAGTTTTCTCCTCCGCTCGCCCCTTCCACCGTCATTTTCTCTCTACCCACCCTTGCCTCCTTTTCCGCGCAGCTCTCGATTCCCCCCTCTCTTTCGCACCCTCCATGTCATATTCCGCTCCAGGAGCTCCATCATAGCTCCTTGCTGTCGCTGGGAGGATGTTTTCTCCTCCGCTCGCCCCTTCCACCGTCATTTTCTCTCTACCCACCCTTGCCTCCTTTTCCGCGCAGCTCTCGATTCCCCCCTCTCTTTCGCACCCTCCATGTCATATTCCGCTCCAGGAGTTCCATCATAGCTCCTCACTGTCGCTGGGAGGATGTTTTCTCCTCCGCTCGCCCCTTCCACCGTCATTTTCTCTCTACCCACCCTTGCCTCCTTCTCCGCGCAGCTCTCGATTCCCCCCTCTCTTTCGCATCCTCCATGTCATATTCCGCTCCAGGAGCTCCATCATAGCTAATCGCTGTCGCTGGGAGGATGTTTTCTCCTCCGCTCGCCCCTTCCACCGTCATTTTCTCTTTACCCACCCTTGCCTCCTTTTCCACGCAGCTCTCGATTCCCCCCTCTCTTTCGCACCCTCCATGTCATATTCCGCTCCAGGAGCTCCATCATAGCTCCTTACTGTCGCTGGGAGGATGTTTTCTCCTCCGCTCGCCCCTTCCACCGTCATTTTCTCTCTACCCACCCTTGCCTCCTTTTCCGCGCAGCTCTCGATTCCCCCCTCTCTTTCGCACCCTCCATGTCATATTCCGCTCCAGGAGTTCCATCATAGCTCCTCACTGTCGCTGGGAGGATGTTTTCTCCTCCGCTCGCCCCTTCCACCATCATTTTCTCTCTACCCACCCTTGCCTCCTTTTCCGCGCAGCTCTCGACTCCCCCCTCTCTTTCGCACCCTCCATGTCATATTCCGCTCCAGGAGCTCCATCATAGCTCCTCGCTGTCGCTGGGAGGATGTTTTCTCCTCCGCTCGCCCCTTCCACCGTCATTTTCTCTCTACCCACCCTTGCCTCCTTCTCCGCGCAGCTCTCGATTCCCCCCTCTCTTTCGCACCCTCCATGTCATGTTCCGCTCCAGGAGCTCCATCATAGCTCCTCGCTGTCGCTGGGAGGATGTTTTCTCCTCCGCTCGCCCCTTCCACCGTCATTTTCTCTCTACCCACCCTTGCCTCCTTTTCCGCGCAGCTCTCGATTCCCCCCTCTCTTTCGCACCCTCCATGTCATATTCCGCTCCAGGAGTTCCATCATAGCTCCTCACTGTCGCTGGGAGGATGTTTTCTCCTCCGCTCGCCCCTTCCACCGTCATTTTCTCTCTACCCACCCTTGCCTCCTTTTCCGCGCAGCTCTCGATTCCCCCCTCTCTTTCGCACCCTCCATGTCATATTCCGCTCCAGGAGTTCCATCATAGCTCCTCACTGTCGCTGGGAGGAAGTTTTCTCCTCCGCTCGCCCCTTCCACCGTCATTTTCTCTCTACCCACCGTTGCCTCCTTTTCCGCGCAGCTCTCGATTCCCCCCTCTCTTTCGCACCCTCCATGTCATATTCCGCTCCAGGAGCTCCATCATAGCTCCTTGCTGTCGCTGGGAGGATGTTTTCTCCTCCGCTCGCCCCTTCCACCGTCATTTTCTCTCTACCCACCCTTGCCTCCTTTTCCGCGCAGCTCTCGATTCCCCCCTCTCTTTCGCACCCTCCATGTCATATTCCGCTCCAGGAGTTCCATCATAGCTCCTCACTGTCGCTGGGAGGATGTTTTCTCCTCCGCTCGCCCCTTCCACCATCATTTTCTCTCTACCCACCCTTGCCTCCTTTTCCGCACAGCTCTCGACTCCCCCCTCTCTTTCGCACCCTCCATGTCATATTCCGCTCCAGGAGCTCCATCATAGCTCCTCGCTGTCGCTGGGAGGATGTTTTCTCCTCCGCTCGCCCCTTCCACCGTCATTTTCTCTCTACCCACCCTTGCCTCCTTCTCCGCGCAGCTCTCGATTCCCCCCTCTCTTTCGCACCCTCCATGTCATGTTCCGCTCCAGGAGCTCCATCATAGCTCCTCGCTGTCGCTGGGAGGATGTTTTCTCCTCCGCTCGCCCCTTCCACCGTCATTTTCTCTCTACCCACCCTTGCCTCCTTTTCCGCGCAGCTCTCGATTCCCCCCTCTCTTTCGCACCCTCCATGTCATATTCCGCTCCAGGAGTTCCATCATAGCTCCTCACTGTCGCTGGGAGGATGTTTTCTCCTCCGCTCGCCCCTTCCACCGTCATTTTCTCTCTACCCACCCTTGCCTCCTTTTCCGCGCAGCTCTCGATTCCCCCCTCTCTTTCGCACCCTCCATGTCATATTCCGCTCCAGGAGTTCCATCATAGCTCCTCACTGTCGCTGGGAGGAAGTTTTCTCCTCCGCTCGCCCCTTCCACCGTCATTTTCTCTCTACCCACCGTTGCCTCCTTTTCCGCGCAGCTCTCGATTCCCCCCTCTCTTTCGCACCCTCCATGTCATATTCCGCTCCAGGAGCTCCATCATAGCTCCTTGCTGTCGCTGGGAGGATGTTTTCTCCTCCGCTCGCCCCTTCCACCGTCATTTTCTCTCTACCCACCCTTGCCTCCTTTTCCGCGCAGCTCTCGATTCCCCCCTCTCTTTCGCACCCTCCATGTCATATTCCGCTCCAGGAGTTCCATCATAGCTCCTCACTGTCGCTGGGAGGATGTTTTCTCCTCCGCTCGCCCCTTCCACCGTCATTTTCTCTCTACCCACCCTTGCCTCCTTTTCCGCGCAGCTCTCGATTCCCCCCTCTCTTTCGTACCCTCCATGTCATATTCCGCTCCAGGAGTTCCATCATAGCTCCTCACTGTCGCTGGGAGGATGTTTTCTCCTCCGCTCGCCCCTTCCACCGTCATTTTCTCTCTACCCACCCTTGCCTCCTTTTCCGCGCAGCTCTCGATTCCCCCCTCTCTTTCGCACCCTCCATGTCATATTCCGCTCCAGGAGCTCCATCATAGCTCCTTGCTGTCGCTGGGAGGATGTTTTCTCCTCCGCTCGCCCCTTCCACCGTCATTTTCTCTCTACCCACCCTTGCCTCCTTTTCCGCGCAGCTCTCGATTCCCCCCTCTCTTTCGTACCCTCCATGTCATATTCCGCTCCAGGAGTTCCATCATAGCTCCTCACTGTCGCTGGGAGGATGTTTTCTCCTCCGCTCGCCCCTTCCACCGTCATTTTCTCTCTACCCACCCTTGCCTCCTTCTCCGCGCAGCTCTCGATTCCCCCCTCTCTTTCGCACCCTCCATGTCATATTCCGCTCCAGGAGCTCCATCATAGCTCCTCACTGTCGCTGGGAGGATGTTTTCTCCTCCGCTCGCCCCTTCCACCGTCATTTTCTCTCTACCCACCCTTGCCTCCTTTTCCGCGCAGCTCTCGATTCCCCCCTCTCTTTCGCACCCTCCATGTCATATTCCGCTCCAGGAGTTCCATCATAGCTCCTCACTGTCGCTGGGAGGATGTTTTCTCCTCCGCTCGCCTCTTCCACCGTCATTTTCTCTCTACCCACCCTTGCCTCCTTTTCCGCGCAGCTCTCGATTCCCCCCTCTCTTTCGCACCCTCCATGTCATATTCCGCTCCAGGAGTTCCATCATAGCTCCTCACTGTCGCTGGGAGGAAGTTTTCTCCTCCGCTCGCCCCTTCCACCGTCATTTTCTCTCTACCCACCCTTGCCTCCTTTTCCGCGCAGCTCTCGATTCCCCCCTCTCTTTCGCACCCTCCATGTCATATTCCGCTCCAGGAGCTCCATCATAGCTCCTTGCTGTCACTGGGAGGATGTTTTCTCCTCCGCTCGCCCCTTCCACCGTCATTTTCTCTCTACCCACCCTTGCCTCCTTTTCCGCGCAGCTCTCGATTCCCCCCTCTCTTTCGCACCCTCCATGTCATATTCCGCTCCAGGAGTTCCATCATAGCTCCTCACTGTCGCTGGGAGGATGTTTTCTCCTCCGCTCGCCCCTTCCACCGTCATTTTCTCTCTACCCACCCTTGCCTCCTTCTCCGCGCAGCTCTCGATTCCCCCCTCTCTTTCGCACCCTCCATGTCATATTCCGCTCCAGGAGCTCCATCATAGCTCCTCGCTGTCGCTGGGAGGATGTTTTCTCCTCCGCTCGCCCCTTCCACCGTCATTTTCTCTCTACCCACCCTTGCCTCCTTTTCCGCGCAACTCTCGATTCCCCCCTCTCTTTCGCACCCTCAATGTCATATTCCGCTCCAGGAGTTCCATCATAGCTCCTCACTGTCGCTGGGAGGATGTTTTCTCCTCCGCTCGCCCCTTCCACCGTCATTTTCTCTCTACCCACCCTTGCCTCCTTTTCCGCGCAGCTCTCGATTCCCCCCTCTCTTTCGCACCCTCCATGTCATATTCCGCTCCAGGAGTTCCATCATAGCTCCTCACTGTCGCTGGGAGGAAGTTTTCTCCTCCGCTCGCCCCTTCCACCGTCATTTTCTCTCTACCCACCCTTGCCTCCTTTTCCGCGCAGCTCTCGATTCCCCCCTCTCTTTCGCACCCTCCATGTCATATTCCGCTCCAGGAGCTCCATCATAGCTCCTTGCTGTCGCTGGGAGGATGTTTTCTCCTCCGCTCGCCCCTTCCACCGTCATTTTCTCTCTACCCACCCTTGCCTCCTTTTCCGCGCAGCTCTCGATTCCCCCCTCTCTTTCGCACCCTCCATGTCATATTCCGCTCCAGGAGTTCCATCATAGCTCCTCACTGTCGCTGGGAGGATGTTTTCTCCTCCGCTCGCCCCTTCCACCGTCATTTTCTCTCTACCCACCCTTGCCTCCTTCTCCGCGCAGCTCTCGATTCCCCCCTCTCTTTCGCATCCTCCATGTCATATTCCGCTCCAGGAGCTCCATCATAGCTAATCGCTGTCGCTGGGAGGATGTTTTCTCCTCCGCTCGCCCCTTCCACCGTCATTTTCTCTTTACCCACCCTTGCCTCCTTTTCCACGCAGCTCTCGATTCCCCCCTCTCTTTCGCACCCTCCATGTCATATTCCGCTCCAGGAGCTCCATCATAGCTCCTTACTGTCGCTGGGAGGATGTTTTCTCCTCCGCTCGCCCCTTCCACCGTCATTTTCTCTCTACCCACCCTTGCCTCCTTTTCCGCGCAGCTCTCGATTCCCCCCTCTCTTTCGCACCCTCCATGTCATATTCCGCTCCAGGAGTTCCATCATAGCTCCTCACTGTCGCTGGGAGGATGTTTTCTCCTCCGCTCGCCCCTTCCACCATCATTTTCTCTCTACCCACCCTTGCCTCCTTTTCCGCGCAGCTCTCGACTCCCCCCTCTCTTTCGCACCCTCCATGTCATATTCCGCTCCAGGAGCTCCATCATAGCTCCTCGCTGTCGCTGGGAGGATGTTTTCTCCTCCGCTCGCCCCTTCCACCGTCATTTTCTCTCTACCCACCCTTGCCTCCTTCTCCGCGCAGCTCTCGATTCCCCCCTCTCTTTCGCACCCTCCATGTCATGTTCCGCTCCAGGAGCTCCATCATAGCTCCTCGCTGTCGCTGGGAGGATGTTTTCTCCTCCGCTCGCCCCTTCCACCGTCATTTTCTCTCTACCCACCCTTGCCTCCTTTTCCGCGCAGCTCTCGATTCCCCCCTCTCTTTCGCACCCTCCATGTCATATTCCGCTCCAGGAGTTCCATCATAGCTCCTCACTGTCGCTGGGAGGATGTTTTCTCCTCCGCTCGCCCCTTCCACCGTCATTTTCTCTCTACCCACCCTTGCCTCCTTTTCCGCGCAGCTCTCGATTCCCCCCTCTCTTTCGCACCCTCCATGTCATATTCCGCTCCAGGAGTTCCATCATAGCTCCTCACTGTCGCTGGGAGGAAGTTTTCTCCTCCGCTCGCCCCTTCCACCGTCATTTTCTCTCTACCCACCGTTGCCTCCTTTTCCGCGCAGCTCTCGATTCCCCCCTCTCTTTCGCACCCTCCATGTCATATTCCGCTCCAGGAGCTCCATCATAGCTCCTTGCTGTCGCTGGGAGGATGTTTTCTCCTCCGCTCGCCCCTTCCACCGTCATTTTCTCTCTACCCACCCTTGCCTCCTTTTCCGCGCAGCTCTCGATTCCCCCCTCTCTTTCGCACCCTCCATGTCATATTCCGCTCCAGGAGTTCCATCATAGCTCCTCACTGTCGCTGGGAGGATGTTTTCTCCTCCGCTCGCCCCTTCCACCATCATTTTCTCTCTACCCACCCTTGCCTCCTTTTCCGCACAGCTCTCGACTCCCCCCTCTCTTTCGCACCCTCCATGTCATATTCCGCTCCAGGAGCTCCATCATAGCTCCTCGCTGTCGCTGGGAGGATGTTTTCTCCTCCGCTCGCCCCTTCCACCATCATTTTCTCTCTACCCACCCTTGCCTCCTTCTCCGCGCAGCTCTCGATTCCCCCCTCTCTTTCGCACCCTCCATGTCATGTTCCGCTCCAGGAGCTCCATCATAGCTCCTCGCTGTCGCTGGGAGGATGTTTTCTCCTCCGCTCGCCCCTTCCACCGTCATTTTCTCTCTACCCACCCTTGCCTCCTTTTCCGCGCAGCTCTCGATTCCCCCCTCTCTTTCGCACCCTCCATGTCATATTCCGCTCCAGGAGTTCCATCATAGCTCCTCACTGTCGCTGGGAGGATGTTTTCTCCTCCGCTCGCCCCTTCCACCGTCATTTTCTCTCTACCCACCCTTGCCTCCTTTTCCGCGCAGCTCTCGATTCCCCCCTCTCTTTCGCACCCTCCATGTCATATTCCGCTCCAGGAGTTCCATCATAGCTCCTCACTGTCGCTGGGAGGAAGTTTTCTCCTCCGCTCGCCCCTTCCACCGTCATTTTCTCTCTACCCACCGTTGCCTCCTTTTCCGCGCAGCTCTCGATTCCCCCCTCTCTTTCGCACCCTCCATGTCATATTCCGCTCCAGGAGCTCCATCATAGCTCCTTGCTGTCGCTGGGAGGATGTTTTCTCCTCCGCTCGCCCCTTCCACCGTCATTTTCTCTCTACCCACCCTTGCCTCCTTTTCCGCGCAGCTCTCGATTCCCCCCTCTCTTTCGCACCCTCCATGTCATATTCCGCTCCAGGAGTTCCATCATAGCTCCTCACTGTCGCTGGGAGGATGTTTTCTCCTCCGCTCGCCCCTTCCACCGTCATTTTCTCTCTACCCACCCTTGCCTCCTTTTCCGCGCAGCTCTCGATTCCCCCCTCTCTTTCGCACCCTCCATGTCATATTCCGCTCCAGGAGTTCCATCATAGCTCCTCACTGTCGCTGGGAGGAAGTTTTCTCCTCCGCTCGCCCCTTCCACCGTCATTTTCTCTCTACCCACCCTTGCCTCCTTTTCCGCGCAGCTCTCGATTCCCCCCTCTCTTTCGCACCCTCCATGTCATATTCCACTCCAGGAGCTCCATCATAGCTCCTCGCTGTCGCTGGGAGGATGTTTTCTCCTCCGCTCGCCCCTTCCACCGTCATTTTCTCTCTACCCACCCTTGCCTCCTTTTCCGCGCAGCTCTCGATTCCCCCCTCTCTTTCGCACCCTCCATGTCATATTCCGCTCCGGGAGTTCCATCATAGCTCCTCACTGTCGCTGGGAGGATGTTTTCTCCTCCGCTCGCCCCTTCCACCGTCATTTTCTCTCTACCCACCCTTGCCTCCTTTTCCGCGCAGCTCTCGATTCCCCCCTCTCTTTCGCACCCTCCATGTCATATTCCGCTCCAGGAGTTCCATCATAGCTCCTCACTGTCGCTGGGAGGAAGTTTTCTCCTCCGCTCGCCCCTTCCACCGTCATTTTCTCTCTACCCACCCTTGCCTCCTTTTCCGCGCAGCTCTCGATTCCCCCCTCTCTTTCGCACCCTCCATGTCATATTCCACTCCAGGAGCTCCATCATAGCTCCTTGCTGTCGCTGGGAGGATGTTTTCTCCTCCGCTCGCCCCTTCCACCGTCATTTTCTCTCTACCCACCCTTGCCTCCTTTTCCGCGCAGCTCTCGATTCCCCCCTCTCTTTCGCACCCTCCATGTCATATTCCGCTCCAGGAGTTCCATCATAGCTCCTCACTGTCGCTGGGAGGATGTTTTCTCCTCCGCTCGCCCCTTCCACCATCATTTTCTCTCTACCCACCCTTGCCTCCTTTTCCGCGCAGCTCTCGATTCCCCCCTCTCTTTCGCACCCTCCATGTCATATTCCGCTCCAGGAGTTCCATCATAGCTCCTCACTGTCGCTGGGAGGAAGTTTTCTCCTCTGCTCGCCCCTTCCACCGTCATTTTCTCTCTACCCACCCTTGCCTCCTTTTCCGCGCAGCTCTCGATTCCCCCCTCTCTTTCGCACCCTCCATGTCATATTCCGCTCCAGGAGTTCCATCATAGCTCCTCACTGTCGCTGGGAGGAAGTTTTCTCCTCCGCTCGCCCCTTCCACCGTCATTTTCTCTCTACCCACCCTTGCCTCCTTTTCCGCGCAGCTCTCGATTCCCCCCTCTCTTTCGCACCCTCCATGTCATATTCCGCTCCAGGAGCTCCATCATAGCTCCTTGCTGTCGCTGGGAGGATGTTTTCTCCTCCGCTCGCCCCTTCCACCGTCATTTTCTCTCTACCCACCCTTGCCTCCTTTTCCGCGCAGCTCTCGATTCCCCCCTCTCTTTCGCACCCTCCATGTCATATTCCGCTCCAGGAGTTCCATCATAGCTCCTCACTGTCACTGGGAGGATGTTTTCTCCTCCGCTCGCCCCTTCCACCGTCATTTTCTCTCTACCCACCCTTGCCTCCTTCTCTGCGCAGCTCTCGATTCCCCCCTCTCTTTCGCACCCTCCATGTCATATTCCGCTCCAGGAGCTCCATCATAGCTAATCGCTGTCGCTGGGAGGATGTTTTCTCCTCCGCTCGCCCCTTCCACCGTCATTTTCTCTCTACCCACCCTTGCCTCCTTTTCCGCGCAGCTCTCGATTCCCCCCTCTCTTTCGCACCCTCCATGTCATATTCCGCTCCAGGAGTTCCATCATAGCTCCTCACTGTCGCTGGGAGGATGTTTTCTCCTCCGCTCGCCCCTTCCACCGTCATTTTCTCTCTACCCACCCTTGCCTCCTTTTCCGCGCAGCTCTCGATTCCCCCCTCTCTTTCGCACCCTCCATGTCATATTCCGCTCCAGGAGTTCCATCATAGCTCCTCACTGTTGCTGGGAGGATGTTTTCTCCTCCGCTCGCCCCTTCCACCGTCATTTTCTCTCTACCCACCCTTGCCTCCTTCTCCGCGCAGCTCTCGATTCCCCCCTCTCTTTCGCACCCTCCATGTCATATTCCGCTCCAGGAGCTCCATCATAGCTCCTCGCTGTCGCTGGGAGGATGTTTTCTCCTCCGCTCGCCCCTTCCACCGTCATTTTCTCTCTACCCACCCTTGCCTCCTTTTCCGCGCAGCTCTCGATTCCCCCCTCTCTTTCGCACCCTCCATGTCATATTCCGCTCCAGGAGTTCCATCATAGCTCCTCACTGTCGCTGGGAGGATGTTTTCTCCTCCGCTCGCCTCTTCCACTGTCATTTTCTCTCTACCCACCCTTGCCTCCTTTTCCGCGCAGCTCTCGATTCCCCCCTCTCTTTCGCACCCTCCATGTCATATTCCGCTCCAGGAGTTCCATCATAGCTCCTCACTGTCGCTGGGAGGAAGTTTTCTCCTCCGCTCGCCCCTTCCACCGTCATTTTCTCTCTACCCACCGTTGCCTCCTTTTCCGCGCAGCTCTCTATTCCCCCCTCTCTTTCGCACCCTCCCTGTCATATTCCGCTCCAGGAGCTCCATCATAGCTCCTTGCTGTCGCTGGGAGGATGTTTTCTCCTCCGCTCGCCCCTTCCACCGTCATTTTCTCTCTACCCACCCTTGCCTCCTTTTCCGCGCAGCTCTCGATTCCCCCCTCTCTTTCGCACCCTCCATGTCATATTCCGCTCCAGGAGTTCCATCATAGCTCCTCACTGTCGCTGGGAGGATGTTTTCTCCTCCGCTCGCCCCTTCCACCGTCATTTTCTCTCTACCCACCCTTGCCTCCTTTTCCGCGCAGCTCTCGATTCCCCCCTCTCTTTCGCACCCTCCATGTCATATTCCGCTCCAGGAGTTCCATCATAGCTCCTCACTGTCGCTGGGAGGATGTTTTCTCCTCCGCTCGCCCCTTCCACCATCATTTTCTCTCTACCCACCCTTGCCTCCTTTTCCGCACAGCTCTCGACTCCCCCCTCTCTTTCGCACCCTCCATGTCATATTCCGCTCCAGGAGCTCCATCATAGCTCCTCGCTGTCGCTGGGAGGATGTTTTCTCCTCCGCTCGCCCCTTCCACCGTCATTTTCTCTCTACCCACCCTTGCCTCCTTCTCCGCGCAGCTCTCGATTCCCCCCTCTCTTTCGCACCCTCCATGTCATGTTCCGCTCCAGGAGCTCCATCATAGCTCCTCGCTGTCGCTGGGAGGATGTTTTCTCCTCCGCTCGCCCCTTCCACCGTCATTTTCTCTCTACCCACCCTTGCCTCCTTTTCCGCGCAGCTCTCGATTCCCCCCTCTCTTTCGCACCCTCCATGTCATATTCCGCTCCAGGAGTTCCATCATAGCTCCTCACTGTCGCTGGGAGGATGTTTTCTCCTCCGCTCGCCCCTTCCACCGTCATTTTCTCTCTACCCACCCTTGCCTCCTTTTCCGCGCAGCTCTCGATTCCCCCCTCTCTTTCGCACCCTCCATGTCATATTCCGCTCCAGGAGTTCCATCATAGCTCCTCACTGTCGCTGGGAGGAAGTTTTCTCCTCCGCTCGCCCCTTCCACCGTCATTTTCTCTCTACCCACCGTTGCCTCCTTTTCCGCGCAGCTCTCGATTCCCCCCTCTCTTTCGCACCCTCCATGTCATATTCCGCTCCAGGAGCTCCATCATAGCTCCTTGCTGTCGCTGGGAGGATGTTTTCTCCTCCGCTCGCCCCTTCCACCGTCATTTTCTCTCTACCCACCCTTGCCTCCTTTTCCGCGCAGCTCTCGATTCCCCCCTCTCTTTCGCACCCTCCATGTCATATTCCGCTCCAGGAGTTCCATCATAGCTCCTCACTGTCGCTGGGAGGATGTTTTCTCCTCCGCTCGCCCCTTCCACCGTCATTTTCTCTCTACCCACCCTTGCCTCCTTTTCCGCGCAGCTCTCGATTCCCCCCTCTCTTTCGCACCCTCCATGTCATATTCCACTCCAGGAGCTCCATCATAGCTCCTCGCTGTCGCTGGGAGGATGTTTTCTCCTCCGCTCGCCCCTTCCACCGTCATTTTCTCTCTACCCACCCTTGCCTCCTTTTCCGCGCAGCTCTCGATTCCCCCCTCTCTTTCGCACCCTCCATGTCATATTCCGCTCCAGGAGTTCCATCATAGCTCCTCACTGTCGCTGGGAGGATGTTTTCTCCTCCGCTCGCCCCTTCCACCGTCATTTTCTCTCTACCCACCCTTGCCTCCTTTTCCGCGCAGCTCTCGATTCCCCCCTCTCTTTCGCACCCTCCATGTCATATTCCGCTCCAGGAGTTCCATCATAGCTCCTCACTGTCGCTGGGAGGAAGTTTTCTCCTCCGCTCGCCCCTTCCACCGTCATTTTCTCTCTACCCACCCTTGCCTCCTTTTCCGCGCAGCTCTCGATTCCCCCCTCTCTTTCGCACCCTCCATGTCATATTCCACTCCAGGAGCTCCATCATAGCTCCTTGCTGTCGCTGGGAGGATGTTTTCTCCTCCGCTCGCCCCTTCCACCGTCATTTTCTCTCTACCCACCCTTGCCTCCTTTTCCGCGCAGCTCTCGATTCCCCCCTCTCTTTCGCACCCTCCATGTCATATTCCGCTCCAGGAGTTCCATCATAGCTCCTCACTGTCGCTGGGAGGATGTTTTCTCCTCCGCTCGCCCCTTCCACCATCATTTTCTCTCTACCCACCCTTGCCTCCTTTTCCGCGCAGCTCTCGATTCCCCCCTCTCTTTCGCACCCTCCATGTCATATTCCGCTCCAGGAGTTCCATCATAGCTCCTCACTGTCGCTGGGAGGAAGTTTTCTCCTCTGCTCGCCCCTTCCACCGTCATTTTCTCTCTACCCACCCTTGCCTCCTTTTCCGCGCAGCTCTCGATTCCCCCCTCTCTTTCGCACCCTCCATGTCATATTCCGCTCCAGGAGTTCCATCATAGCTCCTCACTGTCGCTGGGAGGAAGTTTTCTCCTCCGCTCGCCCCTTCCACCGTCATTTTCTCTCTACCCACCCTTGCCTCCTTTTCCGCGCAGCTCTCGATTCCCCCCTCTCTTTCGCACCCTCCATGTCATATTCCGCTCCAGGAGCTCCATCATAGCTCCTTGCTGTCGCTGGGAGGATGTTTTCTCCTCCGCTCGCCCCTTCCACCGTCATTTTCTCTCTACCCACCCTTGCCTCCTTTTCCGCGCAGCTCTCGATTCCCCCCTCTCTTTCGCACCCTCCATGTCATATTCCGCTCCAGGAGTTCCATCATAGCTCCTCACTGTCACTGGGAGGATGTTTTCTCCTCCGCTCGCCCCTTCCACCGTCATTTTCTCTCTACCCACCCTTGCCTCCTTCTCTGCGCAGCTCTCGATTCCCCCCTCTCTTTCGCACCCTCCATGTCATATTCCGCTCCAGGAGCTCCATCATAGCTAATCGCTGTCGCTGGGAGGATGTTTTCTCCTCCGCTCGCCCCTTCCACCGTCATTTTCTCTCTACCCACCCTTGCCTCCTTTTCCGCGCAGCTCTCGATTCCCCCCTCTCTTTCGCACCCTCCATGTCATATTCCGCTCCAGGAGTTCCATCATAGCTCCTCACTGTCGCTGGGAGGATGTTTTCTCCTCCGCTCGCCCCTTCCACCGTCATTTTCTCTCTACCCACCCTTGCCTCCTTTTCCGCGCAGCTCTCGATTCCCCCCTCTCTTTCGCACCCTCCATGTCATATTCCGCTCCAGGAGTTCCATCATAGCTCCTCACTGTTGCTGGGAGGATGTTTTCTCCTCCGCTCGCCCCTTCCACCGTCATTTTCTCTCTACCCACCCTTGCCTCCTTCTCCGCGCAGCTCTCGATTCCCCCCTCTCTTTCGCACCCTCCATGTCATATTCCGCTCCAGGAGTTCCATCATAGCTCCTCGCTGTCGCTGGGAGGATGTTTTCTCCTCCGCTCGCCCCTTCCACCGTCATTTTCTCTCTACCCACCCTTGCCTCCTTTTCCGCGCAGCTCTCGATTCCCCCCTCTCTTTCGCACCCTCCATGTCATATTCCGCTCCAGGAGTTCCATCATAGCTCCTCACTGTCGCTGGGAGGATGTTTTCTCCTCCGCTCGCCTCTTCCACTGTCATTTTCTCTCTACCCACCCTTGCCTCCTTTTCCGCGCAGCTCTCGATTCCCCCCTCTCTTTCGCACCCTCCATGTCATATTCCGCTCCAGGAGTTCCATCATAGCTCCTCACTGTCGCTGGGAGGAAGTTTTCTCCTCCGCTCGCCCCTTCCACCGTCATTTTCTCTCTACCCACCGTTGCCTCCTTTTCCGCGCAGCTCTCTATTCCCCCCTCTCTTTCGCACCCTCCCTGTCATATTCCGCTCCAGGAGCTCCATCATAGCTCCTTGCTGTCGCTGGGAGGATGTTTTCTCCTCCGCTCGCCCCTTCCACCGTCATTTTCTCTCTACCCACCCTTGCCTCCTTTTCCGCGCAGCTCTCGATTCCCCCCTCTCTTTCGCACCCTCCATGTCATATTCCGCTCCAGGAGTTCCATCATAGCTCCTCACTGTCGCTGGGAGGATGTTTTCTCCTCCGCTCGACCCTTCCACCGTCATTTTCTCTCTACCCACCCTTGCCTCCTTCTCCGCGCAGCTCTCGATTCCCCCCTCTCTTTCGCACCCTCCATGTCATATTCCGCTCCAGGAGCTCCATCATAGCTCCTCGCTGTCGCTGGGAGGATGTTTTCTCCTCCGCTCGCCCCTTCCACCGTCATTTTCTCTCTACCCACCCTTGCCTCCTTTTCCGCGCAGCTCTCGATTCCCCCCTCTCTTTCGCACCCTCAATGTCATATTCCGCTCCAGGAGTTCCATCATAGCTCCTCACTGTCGCTGGGAGGATGTTTTCTCCTCTGCTCGCCCCTTCCACCGTCATTTTCTCTCTACCCACCCTTGCCTCCTTTTCCGCGCAGCTCTCGATTCCCCCCTCTCTTTCGCACCCTCCATGTCATATTCCGCTCCAGGAGTTCCATCATAGCTCCTCACTGTCGCTGGGAGGAAGTTTTCTCCTCCGCTCGCCCCTTCCACCGTCATTTTCTCTCTACCCACCCTTGCCTCCTTTTCCGCGCAGCTCTCGATTCCCCCCTCTCTTTCGCACCCTCCATGTCATATTCCACTCCAGGAGCTCCATCATAGCTCCTTGCTGTCGCTGGGAGGATGTTTTCTCCTCCGCTCGCCCCTTCCACCGTCATTTTCTCTCTACCCACCCTTGCCTCCTTTTCCGCGCAGCTCTCGATTCCCCCCTCTCTTTCGCACCCTCCATGTCATATTCCGCTCCAGGAGTTCCATCATAGCTCCTCACTGTCGCTGGGAGGAAGTTTTCTCCTCCGCTCGCCCCTTCCACCGTCATTTTCTCTCTACCCACCCTTGCCTCCTTTTCCGCGCAGCTCTCGATTCCCCCCTCTCTTTCGCACCCTCCATGTCATATTCCACTCCAGGAGCTCCATCATAGCTCCTTGCTGTCGCTGGGAGGATGTTTTCTCCTCCGCTCGCCCCTTCCACCGTCATTTTCTCTCTACCCACCCTTGCCTCCTTCTCCGCGCAGCTCTCGATTCCCCCCTCTCTTTCGCACCCTCCATGTCATATTCCGCTCCAGGAGCTCCATCATAGCTAATCGCTGTCGCTGGGAGGATGTTTTCTCCTCCGCTCGCCCCTTCCACCGTCATTTTCTCTCTACCCACCCTTGCCTCCTTTTCCGCGCAGCTCTCGATTCCCCCCTCTCTTTCGCACCCTCCATGTCATATTCCGCTCCAGGAGTTCCATCATAGCTCCTCACTGTCGCTGGGAGGAAGTTTTCTCCTCCGCTCGCCCCTTCCACCGTCATTTTCTCTCTACCCACCCTTGCCTCCTTTTCCGCGCAGCTCTCGATTCCCCCCTCTCTTTCGCACCCTCCATGTCATATTCCGCTCCAGGAGCTCCATCATAGCTCCTTGCTGTCGCTGGGAGGATGTTTTCTCCTCCGCTCGCCCCTTCCACCGTCATTTTCTCTCTACCCACCCTTGCCTCCTTTTCCGCACAGCTCTCGATTCCCCCCTCTCTTTCGCACCCTCCATGTCATATTCTGCTCCAGGAGTTCCATCATAGCTCCTCACTGTCGCTGGGAGGATGTTTTCTCCTCCGCTCGCCCCTTCCACCGTCATTTTCTCTCTACCCACCCTTGCCTCCTTCTCCGCGCAGCTCTCGATTCCCCCCTCTCTTTCGCACCCTCCATGTCATATTCCGCTCCAGGAGCTCCATCATAGCTCCTCGCTGTCGCTGGGAGGATGTTTTCTCCTCCGCTCGCCCCTTTCTTCGTCATTTTCTCTCTACCCACCCTTGCCTCCTTCTCCGCGCAGCTCTCGATTCCCCCCTCTCTTTCGCACCCTCCATGTCATATTCCGCTCCAGGAGTTCCATCATAGCTCCTCACTGTCGCTGGGAGGATGTTTTCTCCTCCGCTCGCCCCTTCCACCGTCATTTTCTCTCTACCCACCCTTGCCTCCTTTTCCGCGCAGCTCTCAATTCCCCCCTCTCTTTCGCACCCTCCATGTCATATTCCGCTCCCGGAGCTCCATCTTAGCTCCTCACTGTCGCTGGGAGGAAGTTTTCTCCTCCGCTCGCCCCTTCCACCGTCATTTTCTCTCTACCCACCCTTTCCTCCTTTTCCCCGCAGCTCTCAATTCCCCCCTCTCTTTCGCACCCTCCATGTCATATTCCGCTCCAGGAGCTCCATCATAGCTCCTTGCTGTCGCTGGGAGGATGTTTTCTCCTCCGCTCGCCCCTTCCACCGTCATTTTCTCTCTACCCACCCTTGCCTCCTTTTCCGCGCAGCTCTCGATTCCCCCCTCTCTTTCGCACCCTCCATGTCATATTCCGCTCCAGGAGTTCCATCATAGCTCCTCACTGTCGCTGGGAGGATGTTTTCTCCTCCGCTCGCCTCTTCCACTGTCATTTTCTCTCTACCCACCCTTGCCTCCTTTTCCGCGCAGCTCTCGATTCCCCCCTCTCTTTCGCACCCTCCATGTCATATTCCGCTCCAGGAGCTCCATCATAGCTCCTTGCTGTCGCTGGGAGGATGTTTTCTCCTCCGCTCGCCCCTTCCACCGTCATTTTCTCTCTACCCACCCTTGCCTCCTTTTCCGCGCAGCTCTCGATTCCCCCCTCTCTTTCGCACCCTCCATGTCATATTCCGCTCCAGGAGTTCCATCATAGCTCCTCACTGTCGCTGGGAGGATGTTTTCTCCTCCGCTCGCCCCTTCCACCGTCATTTTCTCTCTACCCACCCTTGCCTCCTTCTCCGCGCAGCTCTCGATTCCCCCCTCTCTTTCGCACCCTCCATGTCATATTCCGCTCCAGGAGCTCCATCATAGCTCCTTGCTGTCGCTGGGAGGATGTTTTCTCCTCCGCTCGCCCCTTCCACCGTCATTTTCTCTCTACCCACCCTTGCCTCCTTTTCCGCGCAGCTCTCGATTCCCCCCTCTCTTTTGCACCCTCCATGTCATATTCCGCTCCAGGAGTTCCATCATAGCTCCTCACTGTCGCTGGGAGGATGTTTTCTCCTCCGCTCGCCCCTTCCACCGTCATTTTCTCTCTACCCACCCTTGCCTCCTTCTCCGCGCAGCTCTCGATTCCCCCCTCTCTTTCGCACCCTCCATGTCATATTCCGCTCCAGGAGCTCCATCATAGCTCCTCGCTGTCGCTGGGAGGATGTTTTCTCCTCCGCTCGCCCCTTCCACCGTCATTTTCTCTCTACCCACCCTTGCCTCCTTTTCCGCGCAGCTCTCGATTCCCCCCTCTCTTTCGCACCCTCATTGTCATATTCCGCTCCAGGAGTTCCATCATAGCTCCTCACTGTCGCTGGGAGGATGTTTTCTCCTCCGCTCGCCCCTTCCACCGTCATTTTCTCTCTACCCACCCTTGCCTCCTTTTCCGCGCAGCTCTCGATTCCCCCCTCTCTTTCGCACCCTCCATGTCATATTCCGCTCCAGGAGTTCCATCATAGCTCCTCACTGTCGCTGGGAGGAAGTTTTCTCCTCCGCTCGCCCCTTCCACCGTCATTTTCTCTCTACCCACCCTTGCCTCCTTTTCCGCGCAGCTCTCGATTCCCCCCTCTCTTTCGCACCCTCCATGTCATATTCCACTCCAGGAGCTCCATCATAGCTCCTTGCTGTCGCTGGGAGGATGTTTTCTCCTCCGCTCGCCCCTTCCACCGTCATTTTCTCTCTACCCACCCTTGCCTCCTTTTCCGCGCAGCTCTCGATTCCCCCCTCTCTTTCGCACCCTCCATGTCATATTCCGCTCCAGGAGTTCCATCATAGCTCCTCACTGTCGCTGGGAGGATGTTTTCTCCTCCGCTCGCCCCTTCCACCATCATTTTCTCTCTACCCACCCTTGCCTCCTTTTCCGCGCAGCTCTCGATTCCCCCCTCTCTTTCGCACCCTCCATGTCATATTCCGCTCCAGGAGCTCCATCATAGCTCCTTGCTGTCGCTGGGAGGATGTTTTCTCCTCCGCTCGCCCCTTCCACCGTCATTTTCTCTCTACCCACCCTTGCCTCCTTTTCCGCGCAGCTCTCGATTCCCCCCTCTCTTTCGTACCCTCCATGTCATATTCCGCTCCAGGAGTTCCATCATAGCTCCTCACTGTCGCTGGGAGGATGTTTTCTCCTCCGCTCGCCCCTTCCACCGTCATTTTCTCTCTACCCACCCTTGCCTCCTTCTCCGCGCAGCTCTCGATTCCCCCCTCTCTTTCGCACCCTCCATGTCATATTCCGCTCCAGGAGCTCCATCATAGCTCCTCGCTGTCGCTGGGAGGATGTTTTCTCCTCCGCTCGCCCCTTCCACCGTCATTTTCTCTCTACCCACCCTTGCCTCCTTTTCCGCGCAGCTCTCGATTCCCCCCTCTCTTTCGCACCCTCCATGTCATATTCCGCTCCAGGAGTTCCATCATAGCTCCTCACTGTCGCTGGGAGGATGTTTTCTCCTCCGCTCGCCTCTTCCACCGTCATTTTCTCTCTACCCACCCTTGCCTCCTTTTCCGCGCAGCTCTCGATTCCCCCCTCTCTTTCGCACCCTCCATGTCATATTCCGCTCCAGGAGTTCCATCATAGCTCCTCACTGTCGCTGGGAGGAAGTTTTCTCCTCCGCTCGCCCCTTCCACCGTCATTTTCTCTCTACCCACCCTTGCCTCCTTTTCCGCGCAGCTCTCGATTCCCCCCTCTCTTTCGCACCCTCCATGTCATATTCCGCTCCAGGAGCTCCATCATAGCTCTTTGCTGTCACTGGGAGGATGTTTTCTCCTCCGCTCGCCCCTTCCACCGTCATTTTCTCTCTACCCACCCTTGCCTCCTTTTCCGCGCAGCTCTCGATTCCCCCCTCTCTTTCGCACCCTCCATGTCATATTCCGCTCCAGGAGTTCCATCATAGCTCCTCACTGTCGCTGGGAGGATGTTTTCTCCTCCGCTCGCCCCTTCCACCGTCATTTTCTCTCTACCCACCCTTGCCTCCTTCTCCGCGCAGCTCTCGATTCCCCCCTCTCTTTCGCACCCTCCATGTCATATTCCGCTCCAGGAGTTCCATCATAGCTCCTCACTGTCGCTGGGAGGATGTTTTCTCCTCCGCTCGCCCCTTCCACCGTCATTTTCTCTCTACCCACCCTTGCCTCCTTTTCCGCGCAGCTCTCGATTCCCCCCTCTCTTTCGCACCCTCCATGTCATATTCCGCTCCAGGAGTTCCATCATAGCTCCTCACTGTCGCTGGGAGGATGTTTTCTCCTCCGCTCGCCCCTTCCACCGTCATTTTCTCTCTACCCACCCTTGCCTCCTTTTCCGCGCAGCTCTCGATTCCCCCCTCTCTTTCGCACCCTCCATGTCATATTCCGCTCCAGGAGCTCCATCATAGCTCCTTGCTGTCGCTGGGAGGATGTTTTCTCCTCCGCTCGCCCCTTCCACCGTCATTTTCTCTCTACCCACCCTTGCCTCCTTTTCCGCGCAGCTCTCGATTCCCCCCTCTCTTTCGCACCCTCCATGTCATATTCCGCTCCAGGAGTTCCATCATAGCTCCTCACTGTTGCTGGGAGGATGTTTTCTCCTCCGCTCGCCCCTTCCACCGTCATTTTCTCTCTACTCACCCTTGCCTCCTTCTCCGCGCAGCTCTCGATTCCCCCCTATCTTTCGCACCCTCCATGTCATATTCCGCTCCAGGAGCTCCATCATAGCTCCTCGCTGTCGCTGGGAGGATGTTTTCTCCTCCGCTCGCCCCTTCCACCGTCATTTTCTCTCTACCCACCCTTGCCTCCTTTTCCGCGCAGCTCTCGATTCCCCCCTCTCTTTCGCACCCTCCATGTCATATTCCGCTCCAGGAGTTCCATCATAGCTCCTCACTGTCGCTGGGAGGATGTTTTCTCCTCCGCTCGCCCCTTCCACCATCATTTTCTCTCTACCCACCCTTGCCTCCTTTTCCGCGCAGCTCTCGATTCCCCCCTCTCTTTCGCACCCTCCATGTCATATTCCGCTCCAGGAGCTCCATCATAGCTCCTCGCTGTCGCTGGGAGGATGTTTTCTCCTCCGCTCGCCCCTTCCACCGTCATTTTCTCTCTACCCACCCTTGCCTCCTTCTCCGCGCAGCTCTCGATTCCCCCCTCTCTTTCGCACCCTCCATGTCATATTCCGCTCCAGGAGCTCCATCATAGCTCCTCGCTGTCGCTGGGAGGATGTTTTCTCCTCCGCTCGCCCCTTCCACCGTCATTTTCTCTCTACCCACCCTTGCCTCCTTTTCCACGCAGCTCTCGATTCCCCCCTCTCTTTCGCACCCTCCATGTCATATTCCGCTCCAGGAGTTCCATCATAGCTCCTCACTGTCGCTGGGAGGATGTTTTCTCCTCCGCTCGCCCCTTCCACCGTCATTTTCTCTCTACCCACCCTTGCCTCCTTTTCCGCGCAGCTCTCGATTCCCCCCTCTCTTTCGCACCCTCCATGTCATATTCCGCTCCAGGAGTTCCATCATAGCTCCTCACTGTCGCTGGGAGGAAGTTTTCTCCTCCGCTCGCCCCTTCCACCGTCATTTTCTCTCTACCCACCGTTGCCTCCTTTTCCGCGCAGCTCTCGATTCCCCCCTCTCTTTCGCACCCTCCATGTCATATTCCGCTCCAGGAGCTCCATCATAGCTCCTTGCTGTCGCTGGGAGGATGTTTTCTCCTCCGCTCGCCCCTTCCACCGTCATTTTCTCTCTACCCACCCTTGCCCCCTTTTCCGCGCAGCTCTCGATTCCCCCCTCTCTTTCGCACCCTCCATGTCATATTCCGCTCCAGGAGTTCCATCATAGCTCCTCACTGTCGCTGGGAGGATGTTTTCTCCTCCGCTCGCCCCTTCCACCGTCATTTTCTCTCTACCCACCCTTGCCTCCTTTTCCGCGCAGCTCTCGATTCCCCCCTCTCTTTCGCACCCTCAATGTCATATTCCGCTCCAGGAGTTCCATCATAGCTCCTCACTGTCGCTGGGAGGATGTTTTCTCCTCCGCTCGCCCCTTCCACCGTCATTTTCTCTCTACCCACCCTTGCCTCCTTTTCCGCGCAGCTCTCGATTCCCCCCTCTCTTTCGCACCCTCCATGTCATATTCCGCTCCAGGAGTTCCATCATAGCTCCTCACTGTCGCTGGGAGGAAGTTTTCTCCTCCGCTCGCCCCTTCCACCGTCATTTTCTCTCTACCCACCCTTGCCTCCTTTTCCGCGCAGCTCTCGATTCCCCCCTCTCTTTCGCACCCTCCATGTCATATTCCACTCCAGGAGCTCCATCATAGCTCCTTGCTGTCGCTGGGAGGATGTTTTCTCCTCCGCTCGCCCCTTCCACCGTCATTTTCTCTCTACCCACCCTTGCCTCCTTTTCCGCGCAGCTCTCGATTCCCCCCTCTCTTTCGCACCCTCCATGTCATAATCCGCTCCAGGAGTTCCATCATAGCTCCTCACTGTTGCTGGGAGGATGTTTTCTCCTCCGCTCGCCCCTTCCACCATCATTTTCTCTCTACCCACCCTTGCCTCCTTTTCCGCGCAGCTCTCGATTCCCCCCTCTCTTTCGCACCCTCCATGTCATATTCCGCTCCAGGAGTTCCATCATAGCTCCTCACTGTCGCTGGGAGGAAGTTTTCTCCTCTGCTCGCCCCTTCCACCGTCATTTTCTCTCTACCCACCCTTGCCTCCTTCTCCGCGCAGCTCTCGATTCCCCCCTCTCTTTCGCACCCTCCATGTCATATTCCGCTCCAGGAGCTCCATCATAGCTAATCGCTGTCGCTGGGAGGATGTTTTCTCCTCCGCTCGCCCCTTCCACCGTCATTTTCTCTCTACCCACCCTTGCCTCCTTTTCCGCGCAGCTCTCGATTCCCCCCTCTCTTTCGCACCCTCCATGTCATATTCCGCTCCAGGAGTTCCATCATAGCTCCTCACTGTCGCTGGGAGGAAGTTTTCTCCTCCGCTCGCCCCTTCCACCGTCATTTTCTCTCTACCCACCCTTGCCTCCTTTTCCGCGCAGCTCTCGATTCCCCCCTCTCTTTCGCACCCTCCATGTCATATTCCGCTCCAGGAGCTCCATCATAGCTCCTTGCTGTCGCTGGGAGGATGTTTTCTCCTCCGCTCGCCCCTTCCACCGTCATTTTCTCTCTACCCACCCTTGCCTCCTTTTCCGCACAGCTCTCGATTCCCCCCTCTCTTTCGCACCCTCCATGTCATATTCCGCTCCAGGAGTTCCATCATAGCTCCTCACTGTCGCTGGGAGGATGTTTTCTCCTCCGCTCGCCCCTTCCACCGTCATTTTCTCTCTACCCACCCTTGCCTCCTTCTCCGCGCAGCTCTCGATTCCCCCCTCTCTTTCGCACCCTCCATGTCATATTCCGCTCCAGGAGCTCCATCATAGCTCCTCGCTGTCGCTGGGAGGATGTTTTCTCCTCCGCTCGCCCCTTTCTTCGTCATTTTCTCTCTACCCACCCTTGCCTCCTTCTCCGCGCAGCTCTCGATTCCCCCCTCTCTTTCGCACCCTCCATGTCATATTCCGCTCCAGGAGTTCCATCATAGCTCCTCACTGTCGCTGGGAGGAAGTTTTCTCCTCCGCTCGCCCCTTCCACCGTCATTTTCTCTCTACCCACCCTTGCCTCCTTTTCCGCGCAGCTCTCGATTCCCCCCTCTCTTTCGCACCCTCCATGTCATATTCCACTCCAGGAGCTCCATCATAGCTCCTCGCTGTCGCTGGGAGGATGTTTTCTCCTCCGCTCGCCCCTTCCACCGTCATTTTCTCTCTACCCACCCTTGCCTCCTTTTCCGCGCAGCTCTCGATTCCCCCCTCTCTTTCGCACCCTCCATGTCATATTCCGCTCCAGGAGTTCCATCATAGCTCCTCACTGTCGCTGGGAGGATGTTTTCTCCTCCGCTCGCCCCTTCCACCGTCATTTTCTCTCTACCCACCCTTGCCTCCTTTTCCGCGCAGCTCTCGATTCCCCCCTCTCTTTCGCACCCTCCATGTCATATTCCGCTCCAGGAGTTCCATCATAGCTCCTCACTGTCGCTGGGAGGAAGTTTTCTCCTCCGCTCGCCCCTTCCACCGTCATTTTCTCTCTACCCACCCTTGCCTCCTTTTCCGCGCAGCTCTCGATTCCCCCCTCTCTTTCGCACCCTCCATGTCATATTCCACTCCAGGAGCTCCATCATAGCTCCTTGCTGTCGCTGGGAGGATGTTTTCTCCTCCGCTCGCCCCTTCCACCGTTATTTTCTCTCTACCCACCCTTGCCTCCTTTTCCGCGCAGCTCTCGATTCCCCCCTCTCTTTCGCACCCTCCATGTCATATTCCGCTCCAGGAGTTCCATCATAGCTCCTCACTGTCGCTGGGAGGATGTTTTCTCCTCCGCTCGCCCCTTCCACCATCATTTTCTCTCTACCCACCCTTGCCTCCTTTTCCGCGCAGCTCTCGATTCCCCCCTCTCTTTCGCACCCTCCATGTCATATTCCGCTCCAGGAGTTCCATCATAGCTCCTCACTGTCGCTGGGAGGAAGTTTTCTCCTCTGCTCGCCCCTTCCACCGTCATTTTCTCTCTACCCACCCTTGCCTCCTTTTCCGCGCAGCTCTCGATTCCCCCCTCTCTTTCGCACCCTCCATGTCATATTCCGCTCCAGGAGCTCCATCATAGCTCCTTGCTGTCGCTGGGAGGATGTTTTCTCCTCCGCTCGCCCCTTCCACCGTCATTTTCTCTCTACCCACCCTTGCCTCCTTTTCCGCGCAGCTCTCGATTCCCCCCTCTCTTTCGCACCCTCCATGTCATATTCCGCTCCAGGAGTTCCATCATAGCTCCTCACTGTCGCTGGGAGGAAGTTTTCTCCTCTGCTCGCCCCTTCCACCGTCATTTTCTCTCTACCCACCCTTGCCTCCTTCTCCGCGCAGCTCTCGATTCCCCCCTCTCTTTCGCACCCTCCATGTCATATTCCGCTCCAGGAGCTCCATCATAGCTAATCGCTGTCGCTGGGAGGATGTTTTCTCCTCCGCTCGCCCCTTCCACCGTCATTTTCTCTCTACCCACCCTTGCCTCCTTTTCCGCGCAGCTCTCGATTCCCCCCTCTCTTTCGCACCCTCCATGTCATATTCCGCTCCAGGAGTTCCATCATAGCTCCTCACTGTCGCTGGGAGGAAGTTTTCTCCTCCGCTCGCCCCTTCCACCGTCATTTTCTCTCTACCCACCCTTGCCTCCTTTTCCGCGCAGCTCTCGATTCCCCCCTCTCTTTCGCACCCTCCATGTCATATTCCGCTCCAGGAGCTCCATCATAGCTCCTTGCTGTCGCTGGGAGGATGTTTTCTCCTCCGCTCGCCCCTTCCACCGTCATTTTCTCTCTACCCACCCTTGCCTCCTTTTCCGCACAGCTCTCGATTCCCCCCTCTCTTTCGCACCCTCCATGTCATATTCCGCTCCAGGAGTTCCATCATAGCTCCTCACTGTCGCTGGGAGGATGTTTTCTCCTCCGCTCGCCCCTTCCACCGTCATTTTCTCTCTACCCACCCTTGCCTCCTTCTCCGCGCAGCTCTCGATTCCCCCCTCTCTTTCGCACCCTCCATGTCATATTCCGCTCCAGGAGCTCCATCATAGCTCCTCGCTGTCGCTGGGAGGATGTTTTCTCCTCCGCTCGCCCCTTTCTTCGTCATTTTCTCTCTACCCACCCTTGCCTCCTTCTCCGCGCAGCTCTCGATTCCCCCCTCTCTTTCGCACCCTCCATGTCATATTCCGCTCCAGGAGTTCCATCATAGCTCCTCACTGTCGCTGGGAGGAAGTTTTCTCCTCCGCTCGCCCCTTCCACCGTCATTTTCTCTCTACCCACCCTTGCCTCCTTTTCCGCGCAGCTCTCGATTCCCCCCTCTCTTTCGCACCCTCCATGTCATATTCCACTCCAGGAGCTCCATCATAGCTCCTCGCTGTCGCTGGGAGGATGTTTTCTCCTCCGCTCGCCCCTTCCACCGTCATTTTCTCTCTACCCACCCTTGCCTCCTTTTCCGCGCAGCTCTCGATTCCCCCCTCTCTTTCGCACCCTCCATGTCATATTCCGCTCCAGGAGTTCCATCATAGCTCCTCACTGTCGCTGGGAGGATGTTTTCTCCTCCGCTCGCCCCTTCCACCGTCATTTTCTCTCTACCCACCCTTGCCTCCTTTTCCGCGCAGCTCTCGATTCCCCCCTCTCTTTCGCACCCTCCATGTCATATTCCGCTCCAGGAGTTCCATCATAGCTCCTCACTGTCGCTGGGAGGAAGTTTTCTCCTCCGCTCGCCCCTTCCACCGTCATTTTCTCTCTACCCACCCTTGCCTCCTTTTCCGCGCAGCTCTCGATTCCCCCCTCTCTTTCGCACCCTCCATGTCATATTCCACTCCAGGAGCTCCATCATAGCTCCTTGCTGTCGCTGGGAGGATGTTTTCTCCTCCGCTCGCCCCTTCCACCGTTATTTTCTCTCTACCCACCCTTGCCTCCTTTTCCGCGCAGCTCTCGATTCCCCCCTCTCTTTCGCACCCTCCATGTCATATTCCGCTCCAGGAGTTCCATCATAGCTCCTCACTGTCGCTGGGAGGATGTTTTCTCCTCCGCTCGCCCCTTCCACCATCATTTTCTCTCTACCCACCCTTGCCTCCTTTTCCGCGCAGCTCTCGATTCCCCCCTCTCTTTCGCACCCTCCATGTCATATTCCGCTCCAGGAGTTCCATCATAGCTCCTCACTGTCGCTGGGAGGAAGTTTTCTCCTCTGCTCGCCCCTTCCACCGTCATTTTCTCTCTACCCACCCTTGCCTCCTTTTCCGCGCAGCTCTCGATTCCCCCCTCTCTTTCGCACCCTCCATGTCATATTCCGCTCCAGGAGCTCCATCATAGCTCCTTGCTGTCGCTGGGAGGATGTTTTCTCCTCCGCTCGCCCCTTCCACCGTCATTTTCTCTCTACCCACCCTTGCCTCCTTTTCCGCGCAGCTCTCGATTCCCCCCTCTCTTTCGCACCCTCCATGTCATATTCCGCTCCAGGAGTTCCATCATAGCTCCTCACTGTCACTGGGAGGATGTTTTCTCCTCCGCTCGCCCCTTCCACCGTCATTTTCTCTCTACCCACCCTTGCCTCCTTCTCTGCGCAGCTCTCGATTCCCCCCTCTCTTTCGCACCCTCCATGTCATATTCCGCTCCAGGAGCTCCATCATAGCTAATCGCTGTCGCTGGGAGGATGTTTTCTCCTCCGCTCGCCCCTTCCACCGTCATTTTCTCTCTACCCACCCTTGCCTCCTTTTCCGCGCAGCTCTCGATTCCCCCCTCTCTTTCGCACCCTCCATGTCATATTCCGCTCCAGGAGTTCCATCATAGCTCCTCACTGTCGCTGGGAGGATGTTTTCTCCTCCGCTCGCCCCTTCCACCGTCATTTTCTCTCTACCCACCCTTGCCTCCTTTTCCGCGCAGCTCTCGATTCCCCCCTCTCTTTCGCACCCTCCATGTCATATTCCGCTCCAGGAGCTCCATCATAGCTCCTTGCTGTCGCTGGGAGGATGTTTTCTCCTCCGCTCGCCCCTTCCACCGTCATTTTCTCTCTACCCACCCTTGCCTCCTTTTCCGCGCAGCTCTCGATTCCCCCCTCTCTTTCGCACCCTCCATGTCATATTCCGCTCCAGGAGTTCCATCATAGCTCCTCACTGTCGCTGGGAGGATGTTTTCTCCTCCGCTCGCCCCTTCCACTGTCATTTTCTCTCTACCCACCCTTGCCTCCTTTTCCGCGCAGCTCTCGATTCCCCCCTCTCTTTCGCACCCTCCATGTCATATTCCGCTCCAGGAGTTCCATCATAGCTCCTCACTGTTGCTGGGAGGATGTTTTCTCCTCCGCTCGCCCCTTCCACCGTCATTTTCTCTCTACCCACCCTTGCCTCCTTCTCCGCGCAGCTCTCGATTCCCCCCTCTCTTTCGCACCCTCCATGTCATATTCCGCTCCAGGAGCTCCATCATAGCTCCTCGCTGTCGCTGGGAGGATGTTTTCTCCTCCGCTCGCCCCTTCCACCGTCATTTTCTCTCTACCCACCCTTGCCTCCTTTTCCGCGCAGCTCTCGATTCCCCCCTCTCTTTCGCACCCTCCATGTCATATTCCGCTCCAGGAGTTCCATCATAGCTCCTCACTGTCGCTGGGAGGATGTTTTCTCCTCCGCTCGCCCCTTCCACCGTCATTTTCTCTCTACCCACCCTTGCCTCCTTTTCCGCGCAGCTCTCGATTCCCCCCTCTCTTTCGCACCCTCCATGTCATAATTCCGCTCCAGGAGCTCCATCATAGCTCCTCGCTGTCGCTGGGAGGATGTTTTCTCCTCCGCTCGCCCCTTCCACCGTCATTTTCTCTCTACCCACCCTTGCCTCCTTCTCCGCGCAGCTCTCGATTCCCCCCTCTCTTTCGCACCCTCCATGTCATATTCCGCTCCAGGAGCTCCATCATAGCTCCTCGCTGTCGCTGGGAGGATGTTTTCTCCTCCGCTCGCCCCTTCCACCGTCATTTTCTCTCTACCCACCCTTGCCTCCTTTTCCACGCAGCTCTCGATTCCCCCCTCTCTTTCGCACCCTCCATGTCATATTCCGCTCCAGGAGTTCCATCATAGCTCCTCACTGTCGCTGGGAGGATGTTTTCTCCTCCGCTCGCCCCTTCCACCGTCATTTTCTCTCTACCCACCCTTGCCTCCTTTTCCGCGCAGCTCTCGATTCCCCCCTCTCTTTCGCACCCTCCATGTCATATTCCGCTCCAGGAGTTCCATCATAGCTCCTCACTGTCGCTGGGAGGAAGTTTTCTCCTCCGCTCGCCCCTTCCACCGTCATTTTCTCTCTACCCACCGTTGCCTCCTTTTCCGCGCAGCTCTCGATTCCCCCCTCTCTTTCGCACCCTCCATGTCATATTCCGCTCCAGGAGCTCCATCATAGCTCCTTGCTGTCGCTGGGAGGATGTTTTCTCCTCCGCTCGCCCCTTCCACCGTCATTTTCTCTCTACCCACCCTTGCCTCCTTTTCCGCGCAGCTCTCGATTCCCCCCTCTCTTTCGCACCCTCCATGTCATATTCCGCTCCAGGAGTTCCATCATAGCTCCTCACTGTCGCTGGGAGGATGTTTTCTCCTCCGCTCGCCCCTTCCACCGTCATTTTCTCTCTACCCACCCTTGCCTCCTTCTCCGCGCAGCTCTCGATTCCCCCCTCTCTTTCGCACCCTCCATGTCATATTCCGCTCCAGGAGCTCCATCATAGCTCCTCGCTGTCGCTGGGAGGATGTTTTCTCCTCCGCTCGCCCCTTCCACCGTCATTTTCTCTCTACCCACCCTTGCCTCCTTTTCCGCGCAGCTCTCGATTCCCCCCTCTCTTTCGCACCCTCAATGTCATATTCCGCTCCAGGAGTTCCATCATAGCTCCTCACTGTCGCTGGGAGGATGTTTTCTCCTCCGCTCGCCCCTTCCACCGTCATTTTCTCTCTACCCACCCTTGCCTCCTTTTCCGCGCAGCTCTCGATTCCCCCCTCTCTTTCGCACCCTCCATGTCATATTCCGCTCCAGGAGTTCCATCATAGCTCCTCACTGTCGCTGGGAGGAAGTTTTCTCCTCCGCTCGCCCCTTCCACCGTCATTTTCTCTCTACCCACCCTTGCCTCCTTTTCCGCGCAGCTCTCGATTCCCCCCTCTCTTTCGCACCCTCCATGTCATATTCCACTCCAGGAGCTCCATCATAGCTCCTTGCTGTCGCTGGGAGGATGTTTTCTCCTCCGCTCGCCCCTTCCACCGTCATTTTCTCTCTACCCACCCTTGCCTCCTTTTCCGCGCAGCTCTCGATTCCCCCCTCTCTTTCGCACCCTCCATGTCATATTCCGCTCCAGGAGTTCCATCATAGCTCCTCACTGTTGCTGGGAGGATGTTTTCTCCTCCGCTCGCCCCTTCCACCATCATTTTCTCTCTACCCACCCTTGCCTCCTTTTCCGCGCAGCTCTCGATTCCCCCCTCTCTTTCGCACCCTCCATGTCATATTCCGCTCCAGGAGTTCCATCATAGCTCCTCACTGTCGCTGGGAGGAAGTTTTCTCCTCTGCTCGCCCCTTCCACCGTCATTTTCTCTCTACCCACTCTTGCCTCCTTCTCCGCGCAGCTCTCGATTCCCCCCTCTCTTTCGCACCCTCCATGTCATATTCCGCTCCAGGAGCTCCATCATAGCTAATCGCTGTCGCTGGGAGGATGTTTTCTCCTCCGCTCGCCCCTTCCACCGTCATTTTCTCTCTACCCACCCTTGCCTCCTTTTCCGTGCAGCTCTCGATTCCCCCCTCTCTTTCGCACCCTCCATGTCATATTCCGCTCCAGGAGTTCCATCATAGCTCCTCACTGTCGCTGGGAGGAAGTTTTCTCCTCCGCTCGCCCCTTCCACCGTCATTTTCTCTCTACCCACCCTTGCCTCCTTTTCCGTGCAGCTCTCGATTCCCCCCTCTCTTTCGCACCCTCCATGTCATATTCCGCTCCAGGAGCTCCATCATAGCTCCTTGCTGTCGCTGGGAGGATGTTTTCTCCTCCGCTCGCCCCTTCCACCGTCATTTTCTCTCTACCCACCCTTGCCTCCTTTTCCGCACAGCTCTCGATTCCCCCCTCTCTTTCGCACCCTCCATGTCATATTCCGCTCCAGGAGTTCCATCATAGCTCCTCACTGTCGCTGGGAGGATGTTTTCTCCTCCGCTCGCCCCTTCCACCGTCATTTTCTCTCTACCCACCCTTGCCTCCTTCTCCGCGCAGCTCTCGATTCCCCCCTCTCTTTCGCACCCTCCATGTCATATTCCGCTCCAGGAGCTCCATCATAGCTCCTCGCTGTCGCTGGGAGGATGTTTTCTCCTCCGCTCGCCCCTTTCTTCGTCATTTTCTCTCTACCCACCCTTGCCTCCTTCTCCGCGCAGCTCTCGATTCCCCCCTCTCTTTCGCACCCTCCATGTCATATTCCGCTCCAGGAGTTCCATCATAGCTCCTCACTGTCGCTGGGAGGATGTTTTCTCCTCCGCTCGCCCCTTCCACCGTCATTTTCTCTCTACCCACCCTTGCCTCCTTTTCCGCGCAGCTCTCAATTCCCCCCTCTCTTTCGCACCCTCCATGTCATATTCCGCTCCCGGAGTTCCATCTTAGCTCCTCACTGTCGCTGGGAGGAAGTTTTCTCCTCCGCTCGCCCCTTCCACCGTCATTTTCTCTCTACCCACCCTTGCCTCCTTTTCCGCGCAGCTCTCAATTCCCCCCTCTCTTTCGCACCCTCCATGTCAAATTCCGCTCCAGGAGCTCCATCATAGCTCCTTGCTGTCGCTGGGAGGATGTTTTCTCCTCCGCTCGCCCCTTCCACCGTCATTTTCTCTCTACCCACCCTTGCCTCCTTTTCCGCGCAGCTCTCGATTCCCCCCTCTCTTTCGCACCCTCCATGTCATATTCCGCTCCAGGAGTTCCATCATAGCTCCTCACTGTCGCTGGGAGGATGTTTTCTCCTCCGCTCGCCCCTTCCACCGTCATTTTCTCTCTACCCACCCTTGCCTCCTTCTCCGCGCAGCTCTCGATTCCCCCCTCTCTTTCGCACCCTCCATATCATATTCCGCTCCAGGAGCTCCATCATAGCTCCTTGCTGTCGCTGGGAGGATGTTTTCTCCTCCGCTCGCCCCTTCCACCGTCATTTTCTCTCTACCCACCCTTGCCTCCTTCTCCGCGCAGCTATCTATTCCCCCCTCTCTTTCGCACCCTCCATGTCATATTCCGCTCCAGGAGCTCCATCATAGCTCCTCGCTGTCGCTGGGAGGATGTTTTCTCCTCCGCTCGCCCCTTCCACCGTCATTTTCTCTCTATCCACCCTTGCCTCCTTTTCCGCGCAGCTCTCGATTCCCCCCTCTCTTTCGCACCCTCCATGTCATATTCCGCTCCAGGAGCTCCATCATAGCTCCTCGCTGTCGCTGGGAGGATGTTTTCTCCTCCGCTCGCCCCTTCCACCGTCATTTTCTCTCTACCCACCCTTGCCTCCTTTTCCGCGCAGCTCTCGATTCCCCCCTCTCTTTCGCACCCTCCATGTCATATTCCGCTCCAGGAGCTCCATCATAGCTCCTCGCTGTCGCTGGGAGGATGTTTTCTCCTCCGCTCGCCCCTTCCACCGTCATTTTCTCTCTACCCACCCTTGCCTCCTTCTCCGCGCAGCTCTCGATTCCCCCCTCTCTCTCGCACCCTCCATATTACATCCAGCTCCAGGAGCTCCATCATAGCTCCTCGCTGTCGCTGGGAGGATGTTTTCTCCTCTGCTCGCCCCTTCCACCGTCATTTTCTCTCTACCCACCCTTGCCTCCTTCTCCGCGCAGCTCTCGATTCCCCCCTCTCTTTCGCACCCTCCATGTCATATTCCGCTCCAGGAGCTCCATCATAGCTCTTCGCTGTCGCTGGGAGGATGTTTTCTCCTCCGCTCGCCCCTTCCACCGTCATTTTCTCTCTACCCACCCTTGCCTCCTTCTCCACGCAGCTCTCGATTCCCTCCTCTCTCTCGCACCCTCCATATTACATCCAGCTCCAGGAGCTCCATCATAGCTCCTCGCTGTCGCTGGGAGGATGTTTTCTCCTCTGCTCGCCGCTTCCACCGTCATTTTCTCTCCACCCACCCTTGCCTCCTTCTCCGCGCCGCTCTCGATTCCCCCCTCTCTCTCGCACCCACCATGTCATATCCCGCTCCAGGAGCTCCATCATAGCTCCTCGCTGTCGCTGGGAGGATGTTTTCTCCTCCGCTCGCCCCTTCCACCGTCATTTTCTCTCTACCCACCCTTGCCTCCTTCTCCGCGCAGCTCTCGATTCCCCCCTCTCTCTCGCACCCTCCATATTACATCCAGCTCCAGGAGCTCCATCATAGCTCCTCGCTGTCGCTGGGAGGATGTTTTCTCCTCCGCTCGCCCCTTCCACCGTCATTTTCTCTCTACCCACCCTTGCCTCCTTCTCCGCGCAGCTCTCGATTCCCCCCTCTCTTTCGCACCCTCCATGTCATATTCCGCTCCAGGAGCTCCATCATAGCTCCTCGCTGTCGCTGGGAGGATGTTTTCTCCTCCGCTCGCCCCTTCCACCGTCATTTTCTCTCTACCCACCCTTGCCTCCTTTTCCGCGCAGCTCTCGATTCCCCCCTCTCTTTCGCACCCTCCATGTCATATTCCGCTCCAGGAGCTCCATCATAGCTCCTCGCTGTCGCTGGGAGGATGTTTTCTCCTCCGCTCGCCCCTTCCACCGTCATTTTCTCTCTACCCACCCTTGCCTCCTTCTCCGCGCAGCTCTCGATTCCCCCCTCTCTTTCGCACCCTCCATGTCATATTCCGCTCCAGGAGCTCCATCATAGCTCCTCGCTGTCGCTGGGAGGATGTTTTCTCCTCCGCTCGCCCCTTCCACCGTCATTTTCTCTCTACCCACCCTTGCCTCCTTTTCCGCGCAGCTCTCGATTCCCCCCTCTCTTTCGCACCCTCCATGTCATATTCCGCTCCCGGAGTTCCATCATAGCTCCTCACTGTCGCTGGGAGGAAGTTTTCTCCTCCGCTCGCCCCTTCCACCGTCATTTTCTCTCTACCCACCCTTGCCTCCTTTTCCGCGCAGCTCTCAATTCCCCCCTCTCTTTCGCACCCTCCATGTCATATTCCGCTCCAGGAGCTCCATCATAGCTCCTTGCTGTCGCTGGGAGGATGTTTTCTCCTCCGCTCGCCCCTTCCACCGTCATTTTCTCTCCACCCACCCTTGCCTCCTTTTCCGCGCAGCTCTCGATTCCCCCCTCTCTTTCGCACCCTCCATGTCATATTCCGCTCCAGGAGTTCCATCATAGCTCCTCACTGTCGCTGGGAGGATGTTTTCTCCTCCGCTCGCCCCTTCCACCGTCATTTTCTCTCTACCCACCCTTGCCTCCTTCTCCGCGCAGCTCTCGATTCCCCCCTCTCTTTCGCACCCTCCATGTCATATTCCGCTCCAGGAGCTCCATCATAGCTCCTCGCTGTCGCTGGGAGGATGTTTTCTCCTCCGCTCGCCCCTTCCACCGTCATTTTCTCTCTACCCACCCTTGCCTCCTTCTCCGCGCAGCTCTCGATTCCCCCCTCTCTCTCGCACCCTCCATATTACATCCAGCTCCAGGAGCTCCATCATAGCTCCTCGCTGTCGCTGGGAGGATGTTTTCTCCTCCGCTCGCCCCTTCCACCGTCATTTTCTCTCTACCCACCCTTGCCTCCTTCTCCGCGCAGCTCTCGATTCCCCCCTCTCTTTCGCACCCTCCATGTCATATTCCGCTCCAGGAGCTCCATCATAGCTCCTCGCTGTCGCTGGGAGGATGTTTTCTCCTCCGCTCGCCCCTTCCACCGTCATTTTCTCTCTACCCACCCTTGCCTCCTTTTACGCGCAGCTCTCGATTCCCCCCTCTCTTTCGCACCCTCCATGTCATATTCCGCTCCCGGAGTTCCATCATAGCTCCTCACTGTCGCTGGGAGGAAGTTTTCTCCTCCGCTCGCCCCTTCCACCGTCATTTTCTCTCTACCCACCCTTGCCTCCTTTTCCGCGAAGCTCTCAATTCCCCCCTCTCTTTCGCACCCTCCATGTCATATTCCGCTCCAGGAGCTCCATCATAGCTCCTTGCTGTCGCTGGGAGGATGTTTTCTCCTCCGCTCGCCCCTTCCACCGTCATTTTCTCTCCACCCACCCTTGCCTCCTTTTCCGCGCAGCTCTCGATTCCCCCCTCTCTTTCGCACCCTCCATGTCATATTCCGCTCCAGGAGTTCCATCATAGCTCCTCACTGTCGCTGGGAGGATGTTTTCTCCTCCGCTCGCCCCTTCCACCGTCATTTTCTCTCTACCCACCCTTGCCTCCTTCTCCGCGCAGCTCTCGATTCCCCCCTCTCTTTCGCACCCTCCATGTCATATCCCGCTCCAGGAGCTCCATCATAGCTCCTCGCTGTCGCTGGGAGGATGTTTTCTCCTCCGCTCGCCCCTTCCACCGTCATTTTCTCTCTACCCACCCTTGCCTCCTTCTCCGCGCAGCTCTCGATTCCCCCCTCTCTTTCGCACCCTCCATGTCATATCCCGCTCCAGGAGCTCCATCATAGCTCCTCGCTGTCGCTGGGAGGATGTTTTCTCCTCCGCTCGCCCCTTCCACCGTCATTTTCTCTCTACCCACCCTTGCCTCCTTCTCCGCGCAGCTCTCGATTCCCCCCTCTCTCTCGCACCCTCCATATTACATCCAGCTCCAGGAGCTCCATCATAGCTCCTCGCTGTCGCTGGGAGGATGTTTTCTCCTCCGCTCGCCCCTTCCACCGTCATTTTCTCTCTACCCACCCTTGCCTCCTTCTCCGCGCAGCTCTCGATTCCCCCCTCTCTTTCGCACCCTCCATGTCATATTCCGCTCCAGGAGCTCCATCATAGCTCCTCGCTGTCGCTGGGAGGATGTTTTCTCCTCCGCTCGCCCCTTCCACCGTCATTTTCTCTCTACCCACCCTTGCCTCCTTCTCCGCGCAGCTCTCGATTCCCCCCTCTCTCTCGCACCCTCCATATTACATCCAGCTCCAGGAGCTCCATCATAGCTCCTCGCTGTCGCTGGGAGGATGTTTTCTCCTCCGCTCGCCCCTTCCACCGTCATTTTCTCTCTACCCACCCTTGCCTCCTTCTCCGCGCAGCTCTCGATTCCCCCCTCTCTTTCGCACCCTCCATGTCATATTCCGCTCCAGGAGCTCCATCATAGCTCCTCGCTGTCGCTGGGAGGATGTTTTCTCCTCCGCTCGCCCCTTCCACCGTCATTTTCTCTCTACCCACCCTTGCCTCCTTTTCCGCGCAGCTCTCGATTCCCCCCTCTCTTTCGCACCCTCCATATTACATCCAGCTCCAGGAGCTCCATCATAGCTCCTCGCTGTCGCTGGGAGGATGTTTTCTCCTCCGCTCGCCCCTTCCACCGTCATTTTCTCTCTACCCACCCTTGCCTCCTTCTCCGCGCAGCTCTCGATTCCCCCCTCTCTTTCGCACCCTCCATGTCATATTCTGCTCCAGGAGCTCCATCATAGATCCTCGCTGTCGCTGGGAGGATGTTTTCTCCTCCGCTCGCCCCTTCCACCGTCATTTTCTCTCTACATACCCTTGCCTCCTTCTCCGCGCAGCTCTCGATTCCCCCCTCTCTTTTGCACCCTCCATGTCATATTCCGCTCCAGGAGCTCCATCATAGCTCCTCGCTGTCGCTGGGAGGATGTTTTCTCCTCCGCTCGCCCCTTCCACCGTCATTTTCTCTCTACCCACCCTTGCCTCCTTCTCCGCGCAGCTCTCGATTCCCCCCTCTCTTTCGCACCCTCCATGTCATATTCCGCTCCAGGAGCTCCATCATAGCTCCTTGCTGTCGCTGGGAGGATGTTTTCTCCTCCGCTCGCCCCTTCCACCGTCATTTTCTCTCTACCCACCCTTGCCTCCTTCTCCGCGCAGCTCTTGATTCCCCCCTCTCTTTTGCACCCTCCATGTCATATTCCGCTCCAGGAGCTCCATCATAGCTCCTCGCTGTCGCTGGGAGGATGTTTTCTCCTCCGCTCGCCCCTTCCACCGTCATTTTCTCTCTACCCACCCTTGCCTCCTTCTCCGCGCAGCTCTCGATTCCCTCCTCTCTCTCGCACCCTCCATATTACATCCAGCTCCAGGAGCTCCATCATAGCTCCTCGCTGTCGCTGGGAGGATGTTTTCTCCTCTGCTCGCCGCTTCCACCGTCATTTTCTCTCCACCCACCCTTGCCTCCTTCTCCGCGCCGCTCTCGATTCCCCCCTCTCTCTCGCACCCACCATGTCATATCCCGCTCCAGGAGCTCCATCATAGCTCCTCGCTGTCGCTGGGAGGATGTTTTCTCCTCCGCTCGCCCCTTCCACCGTCATTTTCTCTCTACCCACCCTTGCCTCCTTCTCCGCGCAGCTCTCGATTCCCCCCTCTCTCTCGCACCCTCCATATTACATCCAGCTCCAGGAGCTCCATCATAGCTCCTCGCTGTCGCTGGGAGGATGTTTTCTCCTCCGCTCGCCCCTTCCACCGTCATTTTCTCTCTACCCACCCTTGCCTCCTTCTCCGCGCAGCTCTCGATTCCCCCCTCTCTTTCGCACCCTCCATGTCATATTCCGCTCCAGGAGCTCCATCATAGCTCCTCGCTGTCGCTGGGAGGATGTTTTCTCCTCCGCTCGCCCCTTCCACCGTCATTTTCTCTCTACCCACCCTTGCCTCCTTTTCCGCGCAGCTCTCGATTCCCCCCTCTCTTTCGCACCCTCCATGTCATATTCCGCTCCAGGAGCTCCATCATAGCTCCTCGCTGTCGCTGGGAGGATGTTTTCTCCTCCGCTCGCCCCTTCCACCGTCATTTTCTCTCTACCCACCCTTGCCTCCTTCTCCGCGCAGCTCTCGATTCCCCCCTCTCTTTCGCACCCTCCATGTCATATTCCGCTCCAGGAGCTCCATCATAGCTCCTCGCTGTCGCTGGGAGGATGTTTTCTCCTCCGCTCGCCCCTTCCACCGTCATTTTCTCTCTACCCACCCTTGCCTCCTTTTCCGCGCAGCTCTCGATTCCCCCCTCTCTTTCGCACCCTCCATGTCATATTCCGCTCCCGGAGTTCCATCATAGCTCCTCACTGTCGCTGGGAGGAAGTTTTCTCCTCCGCTCGCCCCTTCCACCGTCATTTTCTCTCTACCCACCCTTGCCTCCTTTTCCGCGCAGCTCTCAATTCCCCCCTCTCTTTCGCACCCTCCATGTCATATTCCGCTCCAGGAGCTCCATCATAGCTCCTTGCTGTCGCTGGGAGGATGTTTTCTCCTCCGCTCGCCCCTTCCACCGTCATTTTCTCTCCACCCACCCTTGCCTCCTTTTCCGCGCAGCTCTCGATTCCCCCCTCTCTTTCGCACCCTCCATGTCATATTCCGCTCCAGGAGTTCCATCATAGCTCCTCACTGTCGCTGGGAGGATGTTTTCTCCTCCGCTCGCCCCTTCCACCGTCATTTTCTCTCTACCCACCCTTGCCTCCTTCTCCGCGCAGCTCTCGATTCCCCCCTCTCTTTCGCACCCTCCATGTCATATTCCGCTCCAGGAGCTCCATCATAGCTCCTCGCTGTCGCTGGGAGGATGTTTTCTCCTCCGCTCGCCCCTTCCACCGTCATTTTCTCTCTACCCACCCTTGCCTCCTTCTCCGCGCAGCTCTCGATTCCCCCCTCTCTCTCGCACCCTCCATATTACATCCAGCTCCAGGAGCTCCATCATAGCTCCTCGCTGTCGCTGGGAGGATGTTTTCTCCTCCGCTCGCCCCTTCCACCGTCATTTTCTCTCTACCCACCCTTGCCTCCTTCTCCGCGCAGCTCTCGATTCCCCCCTCTCTTTCGCACCCTCCATGTCATATTCCGCTCCAGGAGCTCCATCATAGCTCCTCGCTGTCGCTGGGAGGATGTTTTCTCCTCCGCTCGCCCCTTCCACCGTCATTTTCTCTCTACCCACCCTTGCCTCCTTTTACGCGCAGCTCTCGATTCCCCCCTCTCTTTCGCACCCTCCATGTCATATTCCGCTCCCGGAGTTCCATCATAGCTCCTCACTGTCGCTGGGAGGAAGTTTTCTCCTCCGCTCGCCCCTTCCACCGTCATTTTCTCTCTACCCACCCTTGCCTCCTTTTCCGCGAAGCTCTCAATTCCCCCCTCTCTTTCGCACCCTCCATGTCATATTCCGCTCCAGGAGCTCCATCATAGCTCCTTGCTGTCGCTGGGAGGATGTTTTCTCCTCCGCTCGCCCCTTCCACCGTCATTTTCTCTCCACCCACCCTTGCCTCCTTTTCCGCGCAGCTCTCGATTCCCCCCTCTCTTTCGCACCCTCCATGTCATATTCCGCTCCAGGAGTTCCATCATAGCTCCTCACTGTCGCTGGGAGGATGTTTTCTCCTCCGCTCGCCCCTTCCACCGTCATTTTCTCTCTACCCACCCTTGCCTCCTTCTCCGCGCAGCTCTCGATTCCCCCCTCTCTTTCGCACCCTCCATGTCATATCCCGCTCCAGGAGCTCCATCATAGCTCCTCGCTGTCGCTGGGAGGATGTTTTCTCCTCCGCTCGCCCCTTCCACCGTCATTTTCTCTCTACCCACCCTTGCCTCCTTCTCCGCGCAGCTCTCGATTCCCCCCTCTCTTTCGCACCCTCCATGTCATATCCCGCTCCAGGAGCTCCATCATAGCTCCTCGCTGTCGCTGGGAGGATGTTTTCTCCTCCGCTCGCCCCTTCCACCGTCATTTTCTCTCTACCCACCCTTGCCTCCTTCTCCGCGCAGCTCTCGATTCCCCCCTCTCTCTCGCACCCTCCATATTACATCCAGCTCCAGGAGCTCCATCATAGCTCCTCGCTGTCGCTGGGAGGATGTTTTCTCCTCCGCTCGCCCCTTCCACCGTCATTTTCTCTCTACCCACCCTTGCCTCCTTCTCCGCGCAGCTCTCGATTCCCCCCTCTCTTTCGCACCCTCCATGTCATATTCCGCTCCAGGAGCTCCATCATAGCTCCTCGCTGTCGCTGGGAGGATGTTTTCTCCTCCGCTCGCCCCTTCCACCGTCATTTTCTCTCTACCCACCCTTGCCTCCTTCTCCGCGCAGCTCTCGATTCCCCCCTCTCTCTCGCACCCTCCATATTACATCCAGCTCCAGGAGCTCCATCATAGCTCCTCGCTGTCGCTGGGAGGATGTTTTCTCCTCCGCTCGCCCCTTCCACCGTCATTTTCTCTCTACCCACCCTTGCCTCCTTCTCCGCGCAGCTCTCGATTCCCCCCTCTCTTTCGCACCCTCCATGTCATATTCCGCTCCAGGAGCTCCATCATAGCTCCTCGCTGTCGCTGGGAGGATGTTTTCTCCTCCGCTCGCCCCTTCCACCGTCATTTTCTCTCTACCCACCCTTGCCTCCTTTTCCGCGCAGCTCTCGATTCCCCCCTCTCTTTCGCACCCTCCATATTACATCCAGCTCCAGGAGCTCCATCATAGCTCCTCGCTGTCGCTGGGAGGATGTTTTCTCCTCCGCTCGCCCCTTCCACCGTCATTTTCTCTCTACCCACCCTTGCCTCCTTCTCCGCGCAGCTCTCGATTCCCCCCTCTCTTTCGCACCCTCCATGTCATATTCTGCTCCAGGAGCTCCATCATAGATCCTCGCTGTCGCTGGGAGGATGTTTTCTCCTCCGCTCGCCCCTTCCACCGTCATTTTCTCTCTACATACCCTTGCCTCCTTCTCCGCGCAGCTCTCGATTCCCCCCTCTCTTTTGCACCCTCCATGTCATATTCCGCTCCAGGAGCTCCATCATAGCTCCTCGCTGTCGCTGGGAGGATGTTTTCTCCTCCGCTCGCCCCTTCCACCGTCATTTTCTCTCTACCCACCCTTGCCTCCTTCTCCGCGCAGCTCTCGATTCCCCCCTCTCTTTCGCACCCTCCATGTCATATTCCGCTCCAGGAGCTCCATCATAGCTCCTTGCTGTCGCTGGGAGGATGTTTTCTCCTCCGCTCGCCCCTTCCACCGTCATTTTCTCTCTACCCACCCTTGCCTCCTTCTCCGCGCAGCTCTTGATTCCCCCCTCTCTTTTGCACCCTCCATGTCATATTCCGCTCCAGGAGCTCCATCATAGCTCCTCGCTGTCGCTGGGAGGATGTTTTCTCCTCCGCTCGCCCCTTCCACCGTCATTTTCTCTCTACCCACCCTTGCCTCCTTCTCCGCGCAGCTCTCGATTCCCCCCTCTCTCTCGCACCCTCCATATTACATCCAGCTCCAGGAGCTCCATCATAGCTCCTCGCTGTCGATGGGAGGATGTTTTCTCCTCCGCTCGCCCCTTCCACCGTCATTTTCTCTCTACCCACCCTTGCCTCCTTTTCCGCGCAGCTCTCGATTCCCCCCTCTCTTTCGCACCCTCCATGTCATATTCCGCTCCAGGAGTTCCATCATAGCTCCTTGCTGTCGCTGGGAGGATGTTTTCTCCTCCGCTCGCCCCTTCCACCGTCATTTTCTCTCTACCCACCCTTGCCTCCTTCTCCGCGCAGCTCTCGATTCCCCCCTCTCTCTCGCACCCTCCATATTACATCCAGCTCCAGGAGCTCCATCATAGCTCCTCGCTGTCGCTGGGAGGATGTTTTCTCCTCCGCTCGCCCCTTCCACCGTCATTTTCTCTCTACCCACCCTTGCCTCCTTCTCCGCGCAGCTCTCGATTCCCCCCTCTCTTTCGCACCCTCCATGTCATATTCCGCTCCAGGAGCTCCATCATAGCTCCTCGCTGTCGCTGGGAGGATGTTTTCTCCTCCGCTCGCCCCTTCCACCGTCATTTTCTCTCTACCCACCCTTGCCTCCTTTTCCGCGCAGCTCTCGATTCCCCCCTCTCTTTCGCACCCTCCATGTCATATTCCGCTCCCGGAGTTCCATCATAGCTCCTCACTGTCGCTGGGAGGAAGTTTTCTCCTCCGCTCGCCCCTTCCACCGTCATTTTCTCTCTACCCACCCTTGCCTCCTTTTCCGCGCAGCTCTCAATTCCCCCCTCTCTTTCGCACCCTCCATGTCATATTCCGCTCCAGGAGCTCCATCATAGCTCCTTGCTGTCGCTGGGAGGATGTTTTCTCCTCCGCTCGCCCCTTCCACCGTCATTTTCTCTCCACCCACCCTTGCCTCCTTTTCCGCGAAGCTCTCGATTCCCCCCTCTCTTTCGCACCCTCCATGTCATATTCCGCTCCAGGAGTTCCATCATAGCTCCTCACTGTCGCTGGGAGGATGTTTTCTCCTCCGCTCGCCCCTTCCACCGTCATTTTCTCTCTACCCACCCTTGCCTCCTTCTCCGCGCAGCTCTCGATTCCCCCCTCTCTTTCGCACCCTCCATGTCATATTCCGCTCCAGGAGCTCCATCATAGCTCCTCGCTGTCGCTGGGAGGATGTTTTCTCCTCCGCTCGCCCCTTCCACTGTCATTTTCTCTCTACCCACCCTTGCCTCCTTCTCCGCGCAGCTCTCGATTCCCTCCTCTCTCTCGCACCCTCCATATTACATCCAGCTCCAGGAGCTCCATCATAGCTCCTCGCTGTCGCTGGGAGGATGTTTTCTCCTCTGCTCGCCGCTTCCACCGTCATTTTCTCTCCACCCACCCTTGCCTCCTTCTCCGCGCCGCTCTCGATTCCCCCCTCTCTCTCGCACCCACCATGTCATATCCCGCTCCAGGAGCTCCATCATAGCTCCTCGCTGTCGCTGGGAGGATGTTTTCTCCTCTGCTCGCCCCTTCCACCGTCATTTTCTCTCTACCCACCCTTGCCTCCTTCTCCGCGCAGCTCTCGATTCCCCCCTCTCTCTCGCACCCTCCATATTACATCCAGCTCCAGGAGCTCCATCATAGCTCCTCGCTGTCGCTGGGAGGATGTTTTCTCCTCCGCTCGCCCCTTCCACCGTCATTTTCTCTCTACCCACCCTTGCCTCCTTCTCCGCGCAGCTCTCGATTCCCCCCTCTCTTTCGCACCCTCCATGTCATATTCCGCTCCAGGAGCTCCATCATAGCTCCTCGCTGTCGCTGGGAGGATGTTTTCTCTTCCGCTCGCCCCTTCCACCGTCATTTTCTCTCTACCCACCCTTGCCTCCTTCTCCGCGCAGCTCTCGATTCCCTCCTCTCTCTCGCACCCTCCATATTACATCCAGCTCCAGGAGCTCCATCATAGCTCCTCGCTGTCGCTGGGAGGATGTTTTCTCCTCCGCTCGCCCCTTCCACCGTCATTTTCTCTCTACCCACCCTTGCCTCCTTCTCCGCGCAGCTCTCGATTCCCCCCTCTCTTTCGCACCCTCCATGTCATATTCCGAGCCAGGAGTTCCATCATAGCTCCTCACTGTCGCTGGGAGGATGTTTTCTCCTCCGCTCGCCCCTTCCACCGTCATTTTCTCTCTACCCACCCTTGCCTCCTTCTCCGCGCAGCTCTCGATTCCCCCCTCTCTTTCGCACCCTCCATGTCATATTCCGCTCCAGGAGCTCCATCATAGCTCCTCGCTGTCGCTGGGAGGATGTTTTCTCCTCCGCTCGCCCCTTCCACCGTCATTTTCTCTCTACCCACCCTTGCCTCCTTTTCCGCGCAGCTCTCGATTCCCCCCTCTCTTTCGCACCCTCCATGTCATATTCCGCTCCAGGAGTTCCATCATAGCTCCTCGCTGTCGCTGGGAGGATGTTTTCTCCTCCGCTCGCCCCTTCCACCGTCATTTTCTCTCTACCCACCCTTGCCTCCTTTTCCGCGCAGCTCTCGATTCCCCCCTCTCTTTCGCACCCTCCATGTCATATTCCGCTCCCGGAGTTCCATCATAGCTCCTCACTGTCGCTGGGAGGAAGTTTTCTCCTCCGCTCGCCCCTTCCACCGTCATTTTCTCTCTACCCACCCTTGCCTCCTTTTCCGCGCAGCTCTCGATTCCCCCCTCTCTTTCGCACCCTCCATGTCATATTCCGCTCCCGGAGTTCCATCATAGCTCCTCACTGTCGCTGGGAGGAAGTTTTCTCCTCCGCTCGCCCCTTCCACCGTCATTTTCTCTCTACCCACCCTTGCCTCCTTTTCCGCGCAGCTCTCAATTCCCCCCTCTCTTTCGCACCCTCCATGTCATATTCCGCTCCAGGAGCTCCATCATAGCTCCTTGCTGTCGCTGGGAGGATGTTTTCTCCTCCGCTCGCCCCTTTACCGTCATTTTCTCTCCACCCACCCTTGCCTCCTTTTCCGCGCAGCTCTCGATTCCCCCCTCTCTTTCGCACCCTCCATGTCATATTCCGCTCCAGGAGTTCCATCATAGCTCCTCACTGTCGCTGGGAGGATGTTTTCTCCTCCGCTCGCCCCTTCCACCGTCATTTTCTCTCTACCCACCCTTGCCTCCTTCTCCGCGCAGCTCTCGATTCCCCCCTCTCTTTCGCACCCTCCATGTCATATTCTGCTCCAGGAGCTCCATCATAGCTCCTCGCTGTCGCTGGGAGGATGTTTTCTCCTCCGATCGCCCCTTCCACCGTCATTTTCTCTCTACCCACCCTTGCCTCCTTCTCCGCGCAGCTCTCGATTCCCCCCTCTCTTTCGCACCCTCCATGTCATATTCCGCTCCAGGAGCTCCATCATAGCTCCTTGCTGTCGCTGGGAGGATGTTTTCTCCTCCGCTCGCCCCTTCCACCGTCATTTTCTCTCTACCCACCCTTGCCTCCTTCTCCGCGCAGCTCTCGATTCCCCCCTCTCTTTTGCACCCTCCATGTCATATTCCGCTCCAGGAGCTCCATCATAGCTCCTCGCTGTCGCTGGGAGGATGTTTTCTCCTCCGCTCGCCCCTTCCACCGTCATTTTCTCTCTACCCACCCTTGCCTCCTTCTCCGCGCAGCTCTCGATTCCCCCCTCTCTTTCGCACCCTCCATGTCATATTCCGCTCCAGGAGCTCCATCATAGCTCCTTGCTGTCGCTGGGAGGATGTTTTCTCCTCCGCTCGCCCCTTCCACCGTCATTTTCTCTCTACCCACCCTTGCCTCCTTCTCCGCGCAGCTCTCGATTCCCCCCTCTCTTTTGCACCCTCCATGTCATATTCCGCTCCAGGAGCTCCATCATAGCTCCTCGCTGTCGCTGGGAGGATGTTTTCTCCTCCGCTCGCCCCTTCCACCGTCATTTTCTCTCTACCCACCCTTGCCTCCTTCTCCGCGCAGCTCTCGATTCCCCCCTCTCTCTCGCACCCTCCATATTACATCCAGCTCCAGGAGCTCCATCATAGCTCCTCGCTGTCGCTGGGAGGATGTTTTCTCCTCCGCTCGCCCCTTCCACCGTCATTTTCTCTCTACCCACCCTTGCCTCCTTTTCCGCGCAGCTCTCAATTCCCCCCTCTCTTTCGCACCCTCCATGTCATATTCCGCTCCAGGAGCTCCATCATAGCTCCTTGCTGTTGCTGGGAGGATGTTTTCTCCTCCGCTCGCCCCTTCCACCGTCATTTTCTCTCCACCCACCCTTGCCTCCTTTTCCGCGAAGCTCTCGATTCCCCCCTCTCTTTCGCACCCTCCATGTCATATTCCGCTCCAGGAGTTCCATCATAGCTCCTCACTGTCGCTGGGAGGATGTTTTCTCCTCCGCTCGCCCCTTCCACCGTCATTTTCTCTCTACCCACCCTTGCCTCCTTCTCCGCGCAGCTCTCGATTCCCCCCTCTCTTTCGCACCCTCCATGTCATATTCCGCTCCAGGAGCTCCATCATAGCTCCTCGCTGTCGCTGGGAGGATGTTTTCTCCTCCGCTCGCCCCTTCCACTGTCATTTTCTCTCTACCCACCCTTGCCTCCTTCTCCGCGCAGCTCTCGATTCCCTCCTCTCTCTCGCACCCTCCATATTACATCCAGCTCCAGGAGCTCCATCATAGCTCCTCGCTGTCGCTGGGAGGATGTTTTCTCCTCTGCTCGCCGCTTCCACCGTCATTTTCTCTCCACCCACCCTTGCCTCCTTCTCCGCGCCGCTCTCGATTCCCCCCTCTCTCTCGCACCCACCATGTCATATCCCGCTCCAGGAGCTCCATCATAGCTCCTCGCTGTCGCTGGGAGGATGTTTTCTCCTCTGCTCGCCCCTTCCACCGTCATTTTCTCTCTACCCACCCTTGCCTCCTTCTCCGCGCAGCTCTCGATTCCCCCCTCTCTCTCGCACCCTCCATATTACATCCAGCTCCAGGAGCTCCATCATAGCTCCTCGCTGTCGCTGGGAGGATGTTTTCTCCTCCGCTCGCCCCTTCCACCGTCATTTTCTCTCTACCCACCCTTGCCTCCTTCTCCGCGCAGCTCTCGATTCCCCCCTCTCTTTCGCACCCTCCATGTCATATTCCGCTCCAGGAGCTCCATCATAGCTCCTCGCTGTCGCTGGGAGGATGTTTTCTCTTCCGCTCGCCCCTTCCACCGTCATTTTCTCTCTACCCACCCTTGCCTCCTTCTCCGCGCAGCTCTCGATTCCCTCCTCTCTCTCGCACCCTCCATATTACATCCAGCTCCAGGAGCTCCATCATAGCTCCTCGCTGTCGCTGGGAGGATGTTTTCTCCTCCGCTCGCCCCTTCCACCGTCATTTTCTCTCTACCCACCCTTGCCTCCTTCTCCGCGCAGCTCTCGATTCCCCCCTCTCTTTCGCACCCTCCATGTCATATTCCGAGCCAGGAGTTCCATCATAGCTCCTCACTGTCGCTGGGAGGATGTTTTCTCCTCCGCTCGCCCCTTCCACCGTCATTTTCTCTCTACCCACCCTTGCCTCCTTCTCCGCGCAGCTCTCGATTCCCCCCTCTCTTTCGCACCCTCCATGTCATATTCCGCTCCAGGAGCTCCATCATAGCTCCTCGCTGTCGCTGGGAGGATGTTTTCTCCTCCGCTCGCCCCTTCCACCGTCATTTTCTCTCTACCCACCCTTGCCTCCTTTTCCGCGCAGCTCTCGATTCCCCCCTCTCTTTCGCACCCTCCATGTCATATTCCGCTCCAGGAGTTCCATCATAGCTCCTCGCTGTCGCTGGGAGGATGTTTTCTCCTCCGCTCGCCCCTTCCACCGTCATTTTCTCTCTACCCACCCTTGCCTCCTTTTCCGCGCAGCTCTCGATTCCCCCCTCTCTTTCGCACCCTCCATGTCATATTCCGCTCCCGGAGTTCCATCATAGCTCCTCACTGTCGCTGGGAGGAAGTTTTCTCCTCCGCTCGCCCCTTCCACCGTCATTTTCTCTCTACCCACCCTTGCCTCCTTTTCCGCGCAGCTCTCGATTCCCCCCTCTCTTTCGCACCCTCCATGTCATATTCCGCTCCCGGAGTTCCATCATAGCTCCTCACTGTCGCTGGGAGGAAGTTTTCTCCTCCGCTCGCCCCTTCCACCGTCATTTTCTCTCTACCCACCCTTGCCTCCTTTTCCGCGCAGCTCTCAATTCCCCCCTCTCTTTCGCACCCTCCATGTCATATTCCGCTCCAGGAGCTCCATCATAGCTCCTTGCTGTCGCTGGGAGGATGTTTTCTCCTCCGCTCGCCCCTTTACCGTCATTTTCTCTCCACCCACCCTTGCCTCCTTTTCCGCGCAGCTCTCGATTCCCCCCTCTCTTTCGCACCCTCCATGTCATATTCCGCTCCAGGAGTTCCATCATAGCTCCTCACTGTCGCTGGGAGGATGTTTTCTCCTCCGCTCGCCCCTTCCACCGTCATTTTCTCTCTACCCACCCTTGCCTCCTTCTCCGCGCAGCTCTCGATTCCCCCCTCTCTTTCGCACCCTCCATGTCATATTCTGCTCCAGGAGCTCCATCATAGCTCCTCGCTGTCGCTGGGAGGATGTTTTCTCCTCCGATCGCCCCTTCCACCGTCATTTTCTCTCTACCCACCCTTGCCTCCTTCTCCGCGCAGCTCTCGATTCCCCCCTCTCTTTCGCACCCTCCATGTCATATTCCGCTCCAGGAGCTCCATCATAGCTCCTTGCTGTCGCTGGGAGGATGTTTTCTCCTCCGCTCGCCCCTTCCACCGTCATTTTCTCTCTACCCACCCTTGCCTCCTTCTCCGCGCAGCTCTCGATTCCCCCCTCTCTTTTGCACCCTCCATGTCATATTCCGCTCCAGGAGCTCCATCATAGCTCCTCGCTGTCGCTGGGAGGATGTTTTCTCCTCCGCTCGCCCCTTCCACCGTCATTTTCTCTCTACCCACCCTTGCCTCCTTCTCCGCGCAGCTCTCGATTCCCCCCTCTCTTTCGCACCCTCCATGTCATATTCCGCTCCAGGAGCTCCATCATAGCTCCTTGCTGTCGCTGGGAGGATGTTTTCTCCTCCGCTCGCCCCTTCCACCGTCATTTTCTCTCTACCCACCCTTGCCTCCTTCTCCGCGCAGCTCTCGATTCCCCCCTCTCTTTTGCACCCTCCATGTCATATTCCGCTCCAGGAGCTCCATCATAGCTCCTCGCTGTCGCTGGGAGGATGTTTTCTCCTCCGCTCGCCCCTTCCACCGTCATTTTCTCTCTACCCACCCTTGCCTCCTTTTCCGCGCAGCTCTCGATTCCCCCCCTCTCTTTCGCACCCTCCATGTCATATTCCGCTCCAGGAGCTCCATCATAGCTCCTCGCTGTCGCTGGGAGGATGTTTTCTCCTCCGCTCGCCCCTTCCACCGTCATTTTCTCTCTACCCACCCTTGCCTCCTTCTCCGCGCAGCTCTCGATTCCCCCCTCTCTCTCGCACCCTCCATATTACATCCAGCTCCAGGAGCTCCATCATAGCTCCTCGCTGTCGCTGGGAGGATGTTTTCTCCTCCGCTCGCCCCTTCCACCGTCATTTTCTCTCTACCCACCCTTGCCTCCTTCTCCGCGCAGCTCTCGATTCCCCCCTCTCTTTCGCACCCTCCATGTCATATTCTGCTCCAGGAGCTCCATCATAGATCCTCGCTGTCGCTGGGAGGATGTTTTCTCCTCCGCTCGCCCCTTCCACCGTCATTTTCTCTCTACCCACCCTTGCCTCCTTCTCCGCGCAGCTCTCGATTCCCCCCTCTCTTTTGCACCCTCCATGTCATATTCCGCTCCAGGAGCTCCATCATAGCTCCTCGCTGTCGCTGGGAGGATGTTTTCTCCTCCGCTCGCCCCTTCCACCGTCATTTTCTCTCTACCCACCCTTGCCTCCTTCTCCGCGCAGCTCTCGATTCCCCCCTCTCTTTCGCACCCTCCATGTCATATTCCGCTCCAGGAGCTCCATCATAGCTCCTTGCTGTCGCTGGGAGGATGTTTTCTCCTCCGCTCGCCCCTTCCACCGTCATTTTCTCTCTACCCACCCTTGCCTCCTTCTCCGCGCAGCTCTTGATTCCCCCCTCTCTTTTGCACCCTCCATGTCATATTCCGCTCCAGGAGCTCCATCATAGCTCCTCGCTGTCGCTGGGAGGATGTTTTCTCCTCCGCTCGCCCCTTCCACCGTCATTTTCTCTCTACCCACCCTTGCCTCCTTCTCCGCGCAGCTCTCGATTCCCCCCTCTCTCTCGCACCCTCCATATTACATCCAGCTCCAGGAGCTCCATCATAGCTCCTCGCTGTCGATGGGAGGATGTTTTCTCCTCCGCTCGCCCCTTCCACCGTCATTTTCTCTCTACCCACCCTTGCCTCCTTTTCCGCGCAGCTCTCGATTCCCCCCTCTCTTTCGCACCCTCCATGTCATATTCCGCTCCAGGAGTTCCATCATAGCTCCTTGCTGTCGCTGGGAGGATGTTTTCTCCTCCGCTCGCCCCTTCCACCGTCATTTTCTCTCTACCCACCCTTGCCTCCTTCTCCGCGCAGCTCTCGATTCCCCCCTCTCTCTCGCACCCTCCATATTACATCCAGCTCCAGGAGCTCCATCATAGCTCCTTGCTGTCGCTGGGAGGATGTTTTCTCCTCCGCTCGCCCCTTCCACCGTCATTTTCTCTCTACCCACCCTTGCCTCCTTTTCCGCGCAGCTCTCGATTCCCCCCTCTCTTTCGCACCCTCCATGTCATATTCCACTCCAGGAGTTCCATCATAGCTCCTCACTGTCGCTGGGAGGATGTTTTCTCCTCCGCTCGCCCCTTCCACCGTCATTTTCTCTCTACCCACCCTTGCCTCCTTCTCCGCGCAGCTCTCGATTCCCCCCTCTCTTTCGCACCCTCCATGTCATATTCTGCTCCAGGAGCTCCATCATAGCTCCTCGCTGTCGCTGGGAGGATGTTTTCTCCTCCGCTCGCCCCTTCCACCGTCATTTTCTCTCTACCCACCCTTGCCTCCTTCTCCGCGCAGCTCTCGATTCCCTCCTCTCTCTCGCACCCTCCATATTACATCCAGCTCCAGGAGCTCCATCATAGCTCCTCGCTGTCGCTGGGAGGATGTTTTCTCCTCTGCTCGCCGCTTCCACCGTCATTTTCTCTCCACCCACCCTTGCCTCCTTCTCCGCGCCGCTCTCGACTCCCCCCTCTCTCTCGCACCCACCATGTCATATCCCGCTCCAGGAGCTCCATCATAGCTCCTCGCTGTCGCTGGGAGGATGTTTTCTCCTCCGCTCGCCCCTTCCACCGTCATTTTCTCTCTACCCACCCTTGCCTCCTTCTCCGCGCAGCTCTCGATTCCCCCCTCTCTCTCGCACCCTTCATATTACATCCAGCTCCAGGAGCTCCATCATAGCTCCTCGCTGTCGCTGGGAGGATGTTTTCTCCTCTGCTCGCCCCTTCCACCGTCATTTTCTCCCTACCCACCCTTGCCTCCTTCTCCGCGCAGCTCTCGATTCCCTCCTCTCTCTCGCACCCTCCATATTACATCCAGCTCCAGGAGCTCCATCATAGCTCCTCGCTGTCGCTGGGAGGATGTTTTCTCCTCCGCTCGCCCCTTCCACCGTCATTTTCTCCCTACCCACCCTTGCCTCCTTCTCCGCGCAGCTCTCGATTCCCCCCTCTCTCTCGCACCCTCCATGTCATATTCCGCTCCAGGAGTTCCATCATAGCTCCTCGCTGTCGCTGGGAGGATGTTTTCTCCTCCGCTCGCCCCTTTCACCATCATTTTCTCTCTACCCACCCTTGCCTCCTTCTCCGCGCAGCTCTCGATTCCCCCCTCTCTCTCGCACCCTCCATATTACATCCAGCTCCAGGAGCTCCATCATATCTCCTCGCTGTCGCTGGGAGGATGTTTTCTCCTCCGCTCACCCCTTCCACCGTCATTTTCTCTCTACCCACCCTTGCCTCCTTCTCCGCGCAGCTCTCGATTCCCCCCTCTCTTTCGCACCCTCCATGTCATATTCCGCTCCAGGAGCTCCATCATAGCTCCTTGCTGTCGCTGGGAGGATGTTTTCTCCTCCGCTCGCCCCTTCCACCGTCATTTTCTCTCTACCCACCCTTGCCTCCTTCTCCGCGCAGCTCTCGATTCCCCCCTCTCTCTCGCACACTCCATATTACATCCAGCTCCAGGAGCTCCATCATAGCTCCTCGCTGTCGCTGGGAGGATGTTTTCTCCTCCGCTCGCCCCTTCCACCGTCATTTTCTCTCTACCCACCCTTGCCTCCTTTTCCGCGCAGCTCTCGATTCCCCCCTCTCTTTCGCACCCTCCATGTCATATTCCGCTCCAGGAGTTCCATCATAGCTCCTCGCTGTCGCTGGGAGGATGTTTTCTCCTCCGCTCGCCCCTTCCACCGTCATTTTCTCTCTACCCACCCTTGCCTCCTTCTCCGCGCAGCTCTCGATTCCCCCCTCTCTCTCGCACCCTCCATATTACATCCAGCTCCAGGAGCTCCATCATAGCTCCTCGCTGTCGCTGGGAGGATGTTTTCTCCTCCGCTCGCCCCTTCCACCGTCATTTTCTCTCTACCCACCCTTGCCTCCTTTTCCGCGCAGCTCTCGATTCCCCCCTCTCTTTCGCACCCTCCATGTCATATTCCGCTCCAGGAGCTCCATCATAGCTCCTCGCTGTCGCTGGGAGGATGTTTTCTCCTCCGTTCGCCCCTTCCACCGTCATTTTCTCTCTACCCACCCTTGCCTCCTTTTCCGCGCAGCTCTCGATTCCCCCCTCTCTTTCGCACCCTCCATGTCATATTCCGCTCCAGGAGCTCCATCATAGCTCCTCGCTGTCTCTGGGAGGATGTTTTCTCCTCCGCTCGCCCCTTCCACCGTCATTTTCTCTCTACCCACCCTTGCCTCCTTCTCCGCGCAGCTCTCGATTCCCCCCTCTCTTTCGCACCCTCCATGTCATATTCCGCTCCAGGAGCTCCATCATAGCTCCTCGCTGTCGCTGGGAGGATGTTTTCTCCTCCGTTCGCCCCTTCCACCGTCATTTTCTCTCTACCCACCCTTGCCTCCTTCTCCGCGCAGCTCTCGATTCCCCCCTCTCTTTCGCACCCTCCATGTCATATTCCGCTCCAGGAGCTCCATCATAGCTCCTCGCTGTCTCTGGGAGGATGTTTTCTCCTCCGCTCGCCCCTTCCACCGTCATTTTCTCTCTACCCACCCTTGCCTCCTTCTCCGCGCAGCTCTCGATTCCCTCCTCTCTCTCGCACCCTCCATATTACATCCAGCTCCAGGAGCTCCATCATAGCTCCTCGCTGTCGCTGGGAGGATGTTTTCTCCTCTGCTCGCCGCTTCCACCGTCATTTTCTCTCCACCCACCCTTGCCTCCTTCTCCGCGCCGCTCTCGATTCCCCCCTCTCTCTCGCACCCACCATGTCATATCCCGCTCCAGGAGCTCCATCATAGCTCCTCGCTGTCGCTGGGAGGATGTTTTCTCCTCCGCTCGCCCCTTCCACCGTCATTTTCTCTCTACCCACCCTTGCCTCCTTTTCCGCGCAGCTCTCGATTCCCCCCTCTCTTTCGCACCCTCCATGTCATATTCCGCTCCAGGAGTTCCATCATAGCTCCTCGCTGTCGCTGGGAGGATGTTTTCTCCTCCGCTCGCCCCTTCCACCGTCATTTTCTCTCTACCCACCCTTGCCTCCTTCTCCGCGCAGCTCTCGATTCCCCCCTCTCTCTCGCACCCTCCATATTACATCCAGCTCCAGGAGCTCCATCATAGCTCCTCGCTGTCGCTGGGAGGATGTTTTCTCCTCTGCTCGCCGCTTCCACCGTCATTTTCTCTCCACCCACCCTTGCCTCCTTCTCCGCGCCGCTCTCGATTCCCCCCTCTCTCTCGCACCCACCATGTCATATCCCGCTCCAGGAGCTCCATCATAGCTCCTCGCTGTCGCTGGGAGGATGTTTTCTCCTCCGCTCGCCCCTTCCACCGTCATTTTCTCTCCACCCACCCTTGCCTCCTTCTCCGCGCCGCTCTCGATTCCCCCCTCTCTCTCGCACCCACCATGTCATATCCCGCTCCAGGAGTTCCATCATAGCTCCTCGCTGTCGCTGGGAGGATGTTTTCTCCTCTGCTCGCCCCTTCCACCGTCATTTTCTCTCTACCCACCCTTGCCTCCTTCTCCGCGCAGCTCTCGATTCCCCCCTCTCTTTCGCACCCTCCATGTCATATTCCGCTCCAGGAGCTCCATCATAGCTCCTCGCTGTCGCTGGGAGGATGTTTTCTCCTCCACTCGCCCCTTCCACCGTCATTTTCTCTCTACCCACCCTTGCCTCCTTTTCCGCGCAGCTCTCGATTCCCCCCTCTCTTTCGCACCCTCCATGTCATATTCCGCTCCAGGAGCTCCATCATAGCTCCTCGCTGTCGCTGGGAGGATGTTTTCTCCTCCGCTCGCCCCTTCCACCGTCATTTTCTCTCTACCCACCCTTGCCTCCTTCTCCGCGCAGCTCTCGATTCCCCCCTCTCTTTCGCACCCTCCATGTCATATTCCGCTCCAGGAGCTCCATCATAGCTCCTCGCTGTCGCTGGGAGGATATTTTCTCCTCCGCTCGCCCCTTCCACCGTCATTTTCTCTCTACCCACCCTTGCCTCCTTCTCCGCGCAGCTCTCGATTCCCCCCTCTCTCTCGCACCCTCCATATTACATCCAGCTCCAGGAGCTCCATCATAGCTCCTCGCTGTCGCTGGGAGGATGTTTTCTCCTCCGCTCGCCCCTTCCACCGTCATTTTCTCTCTACCCACCCTTGCCTCCTTCTCCGCGCAGCTCTCGATTCCCCCCTCTCTTTCGCACCCTCCATGTCATATTCCGCTCCAGGAGTTCCATCATAGCTCCTCACTGTCGCTGGGAGGATGTTTTCTCCTCCGCTCGCCCCTTCCACCGTCATTTTCTCTCTACCCACCCTTGCCTCCTTCTCCGCGCAGCTCTCGATTCCCCCCTCTCTTTCGCACCCTCCATGTCATATTCCGCTCCAGGAGCTCCATCATAGCTCCTCGCTGTCGCTGGGAGGATGTTTTCTCCTCCGCTCGCCCCTTCCACCGTCATTTTCTCTCTACCCACCCTTGCCTCCTTCTCCGCGCAGCTCTCGATTCCCTCCTCTCTCTCGCACCCTCCATATTACATCCAGCTCCAGGAGCTCCATCATAGCTCCTCGCTGTCGCTGGGAGGATGTTTTCTCCTCTGCTCGCCGCTTCCACCGTCATTTTCTCTCCACCCACCCTTGCCTCCTTCTCCGCGCCGCTCTCGATTCTCCCCTCTCTCTCGCACCCACCATGTCATATCCCGCTCCAGGAGCTCCATCATAGCTCCTCGCTGTCGCTGGGAGGATGTTTTCTCCTCCGCTCGCCCCTTCCACCGTCATTTTCTCTCTACCCACCCTTGCCTCCTTCTCCGCGCAGCTCTCGATTCCTCCCTCTCTCTCGCACCCTCCATATTACATCCAGCTCCAGGAGCTCCATCATAGCTCCTCGCTGTCGCTGGGAGGATGTTTTCTCCTCCGCTCGCCCCTTCCACCGTCATTTTCTCTCTACCCACCCTTGCCTCCTTCTCCGCTCAGCTCTCGATTCCCCCCTCTCTTTCGCACCCTCCATGTCATATTCCGCTCCAGGAGCTCCATCATAGCTCCTCGCTGTCGCTGGGAGGATGTTTTCTCCTCCGCTCGCCCCTTCCACCGTCATTTTCTCTCTACCCACCCTTGCCTCCTTCTCCGCGCAGCTCTCGATTCCCCCCTCTCTCTCGCACCCTCCATATTACATCCAGCTCCAGGAGCTCCATCATAGCTCCTCGCTGTCGCTGGGAGGATGTTTTCTCCTCCGCTCGCCCCTTCCACCGTCATTTTCTCTCTACCCACCCTTGCCTCCTTTTCCGCGCAGCTCTCGATTCCCCCCTCTCTTTCACACCCTCCATGTCATATTCCGCTCCAGGAGTTCCATCATAGCTCCTCACTGTCGCTGGGAGGAAGTTTTCTCCTCCGCTCGCCCCTTCCACCGTCATTTTCTCTCTACCCACCCTTGCCTCCTTTTCCGCGCAGCTCTCGATTCCCCCCTCTCTTTCACACCCTCCATGTCATATTCCGCTCCAGGAGCTCCATCATAGCTCCTTGCTGTCGCTGGGAGGATGTTTTCTCCTCCGCTCGCCCCTTCCACCGTCATTTTCTCTCTACCCACCCTTGCCTCCTTCTCCGCGCAGCTCTCGATTCCCCCCTCTCTTTCGCACCCTCCATGTCATATTCCGCTCCAGGAGTTCCATCATAGCTCCTCGCTGTCGCTGGGAGGATGTTTTCTCCTCCGCTCGCCCCTTCCACCGTCATTTTCTCTCTACCCACCCTTGCCTCCTTCTCCGCGCAGCTCTCGATTCCCCCCTCTCTTTCGCACCCTCCATGTCATATTCCGCTCCAGGAGCTCCATCATAGCTCCTTGCTGTCGCTGGGAGGATGTTTTCTCCTCCGCTCGCCCCTTCCACCGTCATTTTCTCTCTACCCACCCTTGCCTCCTTCTCCGCGCAGCTCTCGATTCCCCCCTCTCTTTCGCACCCTCCATGTCATATTCCGCTCCAGGAGTTCCATCATAGCTCCTCGCTGTCGCTGGGAGGATGTTTTCTCCTCCGCTCGCCCCTTCCACCGTCATTTTCTCTCTACCCACCCTTGCCTCCTTCTCCGCGCAGCTCTCGATTCCCCCCTCTCTTTCGCACCCTCCATGTCATATTCCGCTCCAGGAGCTCCATCATAGCTCCTCGCTGTCGCTGGGAGGATGTTTTCTCCTCCGCTCGCCCCTTCCACCGTCATTTTCTCTCTACCCACCCTTGCCTTCTTCTCCGCGCAGCTCTCGATTCCCTCCTCTCTCTCGCACCCTCCATATTACATCCAGCTCCAGGAGCTCCATCATAGCTCCTCGCTGTCGCTGGGAGGATGTTTTCTCCTCTGCTCGCCGCTTCCACCGTCATTTTCTCTCCACCCACCCTTGCCTCCTTCTCCGCGCCGCTCTCGATTCCCCCCTCTCTCTCGCACCCACCATGTCATATCCCGCTCCAGGAGCTCCATCATAGCTCCTCGCTGTCGCTGGGAGGATGTTTTCTCCTCCGCTCGCCCCTTCCACCGTCATTTTCTCTCTACCCACCCTTGCCTCCTTCTCCGCGCAGCTCTCGATTCCTCCCTCTCTCTCGCACCCTCCATATTACATCCAGCTCCAGGAGCTCCATCATAGCTCCTCGCTGTCGCTGGGAGGATGTTTTCTCCTCCGCTCGCCCCTTCCACCGTCATTTTCTCTCTACCCACCCTTGCCTCCTTCTCCGCGCAGCTCTCGATTCCCCCCTCTCTTTCGCACCCTCCATGTCATATTCCGCTCCAGGAGCTCCATCATAGCTCCTCGCTGTCGCTGGGAGGATGTTTTCTCCTCCGCTCGCCCCTTCCACCGTCATTTTCTCTCTACCCACCCTTGCCTCCTTCTCCGCGCAGCTCTCGATTCCCCCCTCTCTCTCGCACCCTCCATATTACATCCAGCTCCAGGAGCTCCATCATAGCTCCTCGCTGTCGCTGGGAGGATGTTTTCTCCTCCGCTCGCCCCTTCCACCGTCATTTTCTCTCTACCCACCCTTGCCTCCTTTTCCGCGCAGCTCTCGATTCCCCCCTCTCTTTCACACCCTCCATGTCATATTCCGCTCCAGGAGTTCCATCATAGCTCCTCACTGTCGCTGGGAGGAAGTTTTCTCCTCCGCTCGCCCCTTCCACCGTCATTTTCTCTCTACCCACCCTTGCCTCCTTTTCCGCGCAGCTCTCGATTCCCCCCTCTCTTTCACACCCTCCATGTCATATTCCGCTCCAGGAGCTCCATCATAGCTCCTCGCTGTCGCTGGGAGGATGTTTTCTCCTCCGCTCGCCCCTTCCACCGTCATTTTCTCTCTACCCACCCTTGCCTCCTTCTCCGCGCAGCTCTCGATTCCCTCCTCTCTCTCGCACCCTCCATATTACATCCAGCTCCAGGAGCTCCATCATAGCTCCTCGCTGTCGCTGGGAGGATGTTTTCTCCTCTGCTCGCCGCTTCCACCGTCATTTTCTCTCCACCCACCCTTGCCTCCTTCTCCGCGCCACTCTCGATTCCCCCCTCTCTCTCGCACCCACCATGTCATATCCCGCTCCAGGAGCTCCATCATAGCTCCTCGCTGTCGCTGGGAGGATGTTTTCTCCTCCGCTCGCCCCTTCCACCGTCATTTTCTCTCTACCCACCCTTGCCTCCTTCTCCGCGCAGCTCTCGATTCCTCCCTCTCTCTCGCACCCTCCATATTACATCCAGCTCCAGGAGCTCCATCATAGCTCCTCGCTGTCGCTGGGTGGATGTTTTCTCCTCCGCTCGCCCCTTCCACCGTCATTTTCTCTCTACCCACCCTTGCCTCCTTCTCCGCGCAGCTCTCGATTCCCCCCTCTCTTTCGCACCCTCCATGTCATATTCCGCTCCAGGAGCTCCATCATAGCTCCTCGCTGTCGCTGGGAGGATGTTTTCTCCTCCGCTCGCCCCTTCCACCGTCATTTTCTCTCTACCCACCCTTGCCTCCTTCTCCGCGCAGCTCTCGATTCCCTCCTCTCTCTCGCACCCTCCATGTCATATTCCGCTCCAGGAGCTCCATCATAGCTCCTCGCTGTCGCTGGGAGGATGTTTTCTCCTCCGCTCGCCCCTTCCACCGTCATTTTCTCTCTACCCACCCTTGCCTCCTTCTCCGCGCAGCTCTCGATTCCCCCTCTCTCTCGCACCCTCCATATTACATCCAGCTCCAGGAGCTCCATCATAGCTCCTCGCTGTCGCTGGGAGGATGTTTTCTCCTCCGCTCGCCCCTTCCACCGTCATTTTCTCTCTACCCACCCTTGCCTCCTTTTCCGCGCAGCTCTCGATTCCCCCCTCTCTTTCACACCCTCCATGTCATATTCCGCTCCAGGAGTTCCATCATAGCTCCTCACTGTCGCTGGGAGGAAGTTTTCTCCTCCGCTCGCCCCTTCCACTGTCATTTTCTCTCTACCCACCCTTGCCTCCTTTTCCGCGCAGCTCTCGATTCCCCCCTCTCTTTCACACCCTCCATGTCATATTCCGCTCCAGGAGCTCCATCATAGCTCCTTGCTGTCGCTGGGAGGATGTTTTCTCCTCCGCTCGCCCCTTCCACCGTCATTTTCTCTCTACCCACCCTTGCCTCCTTTTCCGCGCAGCTCTCGATTCCCCCCTCTCTTTCGCACCCTCCATGTCATATTCCGCTCCAGGAGTTCCATCATAGCTCCTCACTGTCGCTGGGAGGATGTTTTCTCCTCCGCTCGCCCCTTCCACCGTCATTTTCTCTCTACCCACCCTTGCCTCCTTCTCCGCGCAGCTCTCGATTCCCCCCTCTCTTTCGCACCCTCCATGTCATATTCCGCTCCAGGAGTTCCATCATAGCTCCTCGCTGTCGCTGGGAGGATGTTTTCTCCTCCGCTCGCCCCTTCCACCGTCATTTTCTCTCTACCCACCCTTGCCTCCTTCTCCGCGCAGCTCTCGATTCCCCCCTCTCTTTCGCACCCTCCATGTCATATTCCGCTCCAGGAGTTCCATCATAGCTCCTCGCTGTCGCTGGGAGGATGTTTTCTCCTCCGCTCGCCCCTTCCACCGTCATTTTCTCTCTACCCACCCTTGCCTCCTTCTCTGCGCAGCTCTCGATTCCCCCCTCTCTCTCGCACCCTCCATATTACATCCAGCTCCAGGAGCTCCATCATAGCTCCTCGCTGTCGCTGGGAGGATGTTTTCTCCCCCGCTCGCCCCTTCCACCGTCATTTTCTCTCTACCCACCCTTGCCTCCTTTTCTGCGCAGCTCTCGATTCCCCCCTCTCTTTCGCACCCTCCATGTCATATTCCGCTCCAGGAGTTCCATCATAGCTCCTCACTGTCGCTGGGAGGATGTTTTCTCCTCCGCTCGCCCCTTCCACCGTCATTTTCTCTCTACCCACCCTTGCCTCCTTCTCCGCGCAGCTCTCGATTCCCCCCTCTCTTTCGCACCCTCCATGTCATATTCCGCTCCAGGAGCTCCATCATAGCTCCTCGCTGTCGCTGGGAGGATGTTTTCTCCTCCGCTCGCCCCTTTCACCGTCATTTTCTCTCTACCCACCCTTGCTTCCTTTTCCTCGCAGCTCTCGATTCCCCCCTCTCTTTCGCACCCTCCATGTCATATTCCGCTCCAGGAGTTCCATCATAGCTCCTCACTGTCGCTGGGAGGATGTTTTCTCCTCCGCTCGCCCCTTCCACCGTCATTTTCTCTCTACCCACCCTTGCCTCCTTCTCCGCGCAGCTCTCGATTCCCCCCTCTCTTTCGCACCCTCCATGTCATATTCCGCTCCAGGAGCTCCATCATAGCTCCTCGCTGTCGCTGGGAGGATGTTTTCTCCTCCGCTCGCCCCTTCCACCGTCATTTTCTCTCTACCCACCCTTGCTTCCTTTTCCTCGCAGCTCTCGATTCCCCCCTCTCTTTCGCACCCTCCATGTCATATTCCGCTCCAGGAGTTCCATCATAGCTCCTCACTGTCGCTGGGAGGAAGTTTTCTCCTCCGCTCGCCCCTTCCACCGTCATTTTCTCTCTACCCACCCTTGCCTCCTTTTCCGCGCAGCTCTCGATTCCCCCCTCTCTTTCGCACCCTCCATGTCATATTCCGCTCCAGGAGCTCCATCATAGCTCCTTGCTGTCGCTGGGAGGATGTTTTCTCCTCCGCTCGCCCCTTCCACCGTCATTTTCTCTCTACCCACCCTTGCCTCCTTTTCCGCGCAGCTCTCGATTCCCCCCTCTCTTTTGCACCCTCCATGTCATATTCCGCTCCAGGAGTTCCATCATAGCTCCTCACTGTCGCTGGGAGGATGTTTTCTCCTCCGCTCGCCCCTTCCACCGTCATTTTCTCTCTACCCACCCTTGCCTCCTTCTCCGCGCAGCTCTCGATTCCCCCCTCTCTTTCACACCCTCCATGTCATATTCCGCTCCAGGAGTTCCATCATAGCTCCTCGCTGTCGCTGGGAGGATGTTTTCTCCTCCGCTCGCCCCTTCCACCGTCATTTTCTCTCTACCCACCCTTGCCTCCTTTTCCGCGCAGCTCTCGATTCCCCCCTCTCTTTCGCACCCTCCATGTCATATTCCGCTCCAGGAGTTCCATCATAGCTCCTCACTGTCGCTGGGAGGATGTTTTCTCCTCCGCTCGCCCCTTTCACCGTCATTTTCTCTCTACCCACCCTTGCCTCCTTCTCCGCGCAGCTCTCGATTCCCCCCTCTCTTTCGCACCCTCCATGTCATATTCCGCTCCAGGAGTTCCATCATAGCTCCTCACTGTCGCTGGGAGGAAGTTTTCTCCTTCGCTCGCCCCTTCCACCGTCATTTTCTCTCTACCCACCCTTGCCTCCTTTTCCGCGCAGCTCTCGATTCCCCCCTCTCTTTCGCACCCTCCATGTCATATTCCGCTCCAGGAGTTCCATCATAGCTCCTCACTGTCGCTGGGAGGAAGTTTTCTCCTCCGCTCGCCCCTTCCACCGTCATTTTCTCTCTACCCACCCTTGCCTCCTTTTCCGCGCAGCTCTCGATTCCCCCCTCTCTTTCGCACCCTCCATGTCATATTCCGCTCCAGGAGCTCCATCATAGCTCCTTGCTGTCGCTGGGAGGATGTTTTCTCCTCCGCTCGCCCCTTCCACCGTCATTTTCTCTCTACCCACCCTTGCCTCCTTTTCCGCGCAGCTCTCTATTCCCCCCTCTCTTTCGCACCCTCCATGTCATATTCCGCTCCAGGAGTTCCATCATAGCTCCTCACTGTCGCTGGGAGGATGTTTTCTCCTCCGCTCGCCCCTTCCACCGTCATTTTCTCTGTACCCACCCTTGCCTCCTTCTCCGCGCAGCTCTCGATTCCTCCCTCTCTTTCGCACCCTCCATGTCATATTCCGCTCCAGGAGCTCCATCATAGCTCCTCGCTGTCGCTGGGAGGATGTTTTCTCCTCCGCTCGCCCCTTCCACCGTCATTTTCTCTCTACCCACCCTTGCCTCCTTTTCCGCGCAGCTCTCGATTCCCCCCTCTCTTTCGCACCCTCCATGTCATATTCCGCTCCAGGAGTTCCATCATAGCTCCTCACTGTCGCTGGGAGGATGTTTTCTCCTCCGCTCGCCCCTTCCACCGTCATTTTCTCTCTACCCACCCTTGCCTCCTTTTCCGCGCAGCTCTCGATTCCCCCCTCTCTTTCGCACCCTCTATGTCATATTCCGCTCCAGGAGTTCCATCATAGCTCCTCACTGTCGCTGGGAGGAAGTTTTCTCCTCCGCTCGCCCCTTCCACCGTCATTTTCTCTCTACCCACCCTTGCCTCCTTTTCCGCGCAGTTCTCGATTCCCCCCTCTCTTTCGCACCCTCCATGTCATATTCCGCTCCAGGAGTTCCATCATAGCTCCTCACTGTCGCTGGGAGGATGTTTTCTCCTCCGCTCGCCCCTTCCACCGTCATTTTCTCTCTACCCACCCTTGCCTCCTTCTCCGCGCAGCTCTCGATTCCCCCCTCTCTTTCGCACCCTCCATGTCATATTCCGCTCCAGGAGCTCCATCATAGCTCCTCGCTGTCGCTGGGAGGATGTTTTCTCCTCCGCTCGCCCCTTCCACCGTCATTTTCTCTCTACCCACCCTTGCCTCCTTCTCTGCGCAGCTCTCGATTCCCCCCTCTCTCTCGCACCCTCCATATTACATCCAGCTCCAGGAGCTCCATCATAGCTCCTCGCTGTCGCTGGGAGGATGTTTTCTCCTCCGCTCGCCCCTTCCACCGTCATTTTCTCTCTACCCACCCTTGCCTCCTTTTCTGCGCAGCTCTCGATTCCCCCCTCTCTTTCGCACCCTCCATGTCATATTCCGCTCCAGGAGCTCCATCATAGCTCCTCGCTGTCGCTGGGAGGATGTTTTCTCCTCCGCTCGCCCCTTCCACCGTCATTTTCTCTCTACCCACCCTTGCCTCCTTCTCCGCGCAGCTCTCGATTCCCCCCTCTCTTTCACACCCTCCATGTCATATTCCGCTCCAGGAGCTCCATCATAGCTCCTCGCTGTCGCTGGGAGGATGTTTTCTCCTCCGCTCGCCCCTTCCACCGTCATTTTCTCTCTACCCACCCTTGCCTCCTTTTCCGCGCAGCTTTCGATTCCCCCCTCTCTTTCGCACCCTCCATGTCATATTCCGCTCCAGGAGTTCCATCATAGCTCCTCACTGTCGCTGGGAGGATGTTTTCTCCTCCGCTCGCCCCTTCCACCGTCATTTTTTCTCTACCCACCCTTGCCTCCTTTTCCGCGCAGCTCTCGATTCCCCCCTCTCTTTCGCACCCTCCATGTCATATTCCGCTTAAGGAGTTCCATCATAGCTCCTCACTGTCGCTGGGAGGAAGTTTTCTCCTCCGCTCGCCCCTTCCACCGTCATTTTCTCTCTACCCACCCTTGCCTCCTTTTCCGCGCAGCTCTCGATTCCCCCCTCTCTTTCGCACCCTCCATGTCATATTCCGCTCCAGGAGTTCCATCATAGCTCCTCACTGTCGCTGGGAGGATGTTTTCTCCTCCGCTCGCCCCTTCCACCGTCATTTTCTCTCTACCCACCCTTGCCTCCTTTTCCGCGCAGCTCTCGATTCCCCCCTCTCTTTCGCACCCTCCATGTCATATTCCGCTCCAGGAGCTCCATCATAGCTCCTCGCTGTCGCTGGGAGGATGTTTTCTCCTCCGCTCGCCCCTTCCACCGTCATTTTCTCTCTACCCACCCTTGCCTCCTTTTCCGCGCAGCTCTCGATTCCCCCCTCTCTTTCGCACCCTCCATGTCATATTCCGCTCCAGGAGTTCCATCATAGCTCCTCACTGTCGCTGGGAGGATGTTTTCTCCTCCGCTCGCCCCTTCCACCGTCATTTTCTCTCTACCCACCCTTGCCTCCTTTTCCGCGCAGCTCTCGATTCCCCCCTCTCTTTCGCACCCTCTATGTCATATTCCGCTCCAGGAGTTCCATCATAGCTCCTCACTGTCGCTGGGAGGAAGTTTTCTCCTCCGCTCGCCCCTTCCACCGTCATTTTCTCTCTACCCACCCTTGCCTCCTTCTCCGCGCAGCTCTCGATTCCCCCTCTCTTTCGCACCCTCCATGTCATATTCTGCTCCAGGAGCTCCATCATAGCTCCTCGCTGTCGCTGGGAGGATGTTTTCTCCTCCGCTCGCCCCTTCCACCGTCATTTTCTCTCTACCCACCCTTACCTCCTTCTCCGCGCAGCTCTCGATTCCCCCCTCTCTTTCGCACCCTCCATGTCATATTCCGCTCCAGGAGCTCCATCATAGCTCCTTGCTGTCGCTGGGAGGATGTTTTCTCCTCCGCTCGCCCCTTCCACCGTCATTTTCTCTCTACCCACCCTTGCCTCCTTCTCCGCGCAGCTCTCGATTCCCCCCTCTCTTTTGCACCCTCCATGTCATATTCCGCTCCAGGAGCTCCATCATAGCTCCTCGCTGTCGCTGGGAGGATGTTTTCTCCTCCGCTCGCCCCTTCCACCGTCATTTTCTCTCTACCCACCCTGGCCTCCTTCTCCGCGCAGCTCTCGATTCCCCCTCTCTTTCGCACCCTCCATGTCATATTCCGCTCCAGGAGCTCCATCATAGCTCCTTGCTGTCGCTGGGAGGATGTTTTCTCCTCCGCTCGCCCCTTCCACCGTCATTTTCTCTCTACCCACCCTTGCCTCCTTCTCCGCGCAGCTCTCGATTCCCCCCTCTCTTTTGCACCCTCCATGTCATATTCCGCTCCAGGAGCTCCATCATAGCTCCTCGCTGTCGCTGGGAGGATGTTTTCTCCTCCGCTCGCCCCTTCCACCGTCATTTTCTCTCTACCCACCCTTGCCTCCTTTTCCGCGCAGCTCTCGATTCCCCCCTCTCTTTCGCACCCTCCATGTCATATTCCGCTCCAGGAGTTCCATCATAGCTCCTCGCTGTCGCTGGGAGGATGTTTTCTCCTCCGCTCGCCCCTTCCACCGTCATTTTCTCTCTACCCACCCTTGCCTCCTTTTCCGCGCAGCTCTCGATTCCCCCCTCTTTTTCGCACCCTCCATGTCATATTCCGCTCCAGGAGTTCCATCATAGCTCCTCACTGTCGCTGGGAGGAAGTTTTCTCCTCCGCTCGCCCCTTCCACCGTCATTTTCTCTCTACCCACCCTTGCCTCCTTTTCCGCGCAGCTCTCGATTCCCCCCTCTCTTTCGCACCCTCCATGTCATATTCCGCTCCAGGAGCTCCATCATAGCTCCTTGCTGTCGCTGGGAGGATGTTTTCTCCTCCGCTCGCCCCTTCCACCGTCATTTTCTCTCTACCCACCCTTGCCTCCTTCTCCGCGCAGCTCTCGATTCCCCCCTCTCTCTCGCACCCTCCATATTACATCCAGCTCCAGGAGCTCCATCATAGCTCCTCGCTGTCGCTGGGAGGATGTTTTCTCCTCCGCTCGCCCCTTCCACCGTCATTTTCTCTCTACCCACCCTTGCCTCCTTTTCCGCGCAGCTCTCGATTCCCCAATCTCTTTCGCACCCTCCATGTCATATTCCGCTCCAGGAGTTCCATCATAGCTCCTCACTGTCGCTGGGAGGAAGTTTTCTCCTCTGCTCGCCCCTTCCACCGTCATTTTCTCTCTACCCACCCTTGCCTCCTTCTCCGCGCAGCTCTCGATTCCCCCCTCTCTTTCGCACCCTCCATGTCATATTCCGCTCCAGGAGCTCCATCATAGCTAATCGCTGTCGCTGGGAGGATGTTTTCTCCTCCGCTCGCCCCTTCCACCGTCATTTTCTCTCTACCCACCCTTGCCTCCTTTTCCGCGCAGCTCTCGATTCCCCCCTCTCTTTCGCACCCTCCATGTCATATTCCGCTCCAGGAGTTCCATCATAGCTCCTCACTGTCGCTGGGAGGAAGTTTTCTCCTCCGCTCGCCCCTTCCACCGTCATTTTCTCTCTACCCACCCTTGCCTCCTTTTCCGCGCATCTCTCGATTCCCCCCTCTCTTTCGCACCCTCCATGTCATATTCCGCTCCAGGAGCTCCATCATAGCTCCTCGCTGTCGCTGGGAGGATGTTTTCTCCTCCGCTCGCCCCTTCCACCGTCATTTTCTCTCTACCCACCCTTGCCTCCTTCTCCGCGCAGCTCTCGATTCCTCCCTCTCTCTCGCACCCTCCATATTACATCCAGCTCCAGGAGCTCCATCATAGCTCCTCGCTGTCGCTGGGAGGATGTTTTCTCCTCCGCTCGCCCCTTCCACCGTCATTTTCTCTCTACCCACCCTTGCCTCCTTCTCCGCGCAGCTCTCGATTCCCCCCTCTCTTTCGCACCCTCCATGTCATATTCCGCTCCAGGAGCTCCATCATAGCTCCTCGCTGTCGCTGGGAGGATGTTTTCTCCTCCGCTCGCCCCTTCCACCGTCATTTTCTCTCTACCCACCATTGCCTCCTTCTCCGCGCAGCTCTCGATTCCCCCCTCTCTCTCGCACCCTCCATATTACATCCAGCTCCAGGAGCTCCATCATAGCTCCTCGCTGTCGCTGGGAGGATATTTTCTCCTCCGCTCGCCCCTTCCACCGTCATTTTCTCTCTACCCACCCTTGCCTCCTTTTCCGCGCAGCTCTCGATTCCCCCCTCTCTTTCACACCCTCCATGTCATATTCCGCTCCAGGAGCTCCATCATAGCTCCTTGCTGTCGCTGGGAGGATGTTTTCTCCTCCGCTCGCCCCTTCCACCGTCATTTTCTCTCTACCCACCCTTGCCTCCTTTTCCGCGCAGCTCTCGATTCCCCCCTCTCTTTTGCACCCTCCATGTCATATTCCGCTCCAGGAGCTCCATCATAGCTCCTTGCTGTCGCTGGGAGGATGTTTTCTCCTCCGCTCGCCCCTTCCACCGTCATTTTCTCTCTACCCACCCTTGCCTCCTTTTCCGCGCAGCTCTCGATTCCCCCCTCTCTTTCGCACCCTCCATGTCATATTCCGCTCCAGGAGTTCCATCATAGCTCCTCACTGTCGCTGGGAGGATGTTTTCTCCTCCGCTCGCCCCTTCCACCGTCATTTTCTCTCTACCCACCCTTGCCTCCTTCTCCGCGCAGCTCTCGATTACCCCCTCTCTTTCGCACCCTCCATGTCATATTCCGCTCCAGGAGTTCCATCATAGCTCCTCGCTGTCGCTGGGAGGATGTTTTCTCCTCCGCTCGCCCCTTCCACCGTCATTTTCTCTCTACCCACCCTTACCTCCTTCTCCGCGCAGCTCTCGATTCCCCCCTCTCTCTCCCACCCTCCATATTACATCCAGCTCCAGGAGCTCCATCATAGCTCCTTGCTGTCGCTGGGAGGATGTTTTCTCCTCCGCTCGCCCCTTCCACCGTCATTTTCTCTCTACCCACCCTTGCCTCCTTTTCCGCGCAGCTCTCGATTCCCCCCTCTCTTTCGCACCCTCCATGTCATATTCCGCTCCAGGAGTTCCATCATAGCTCCTCACTGTCGCTGGGAGGATGTTTTCTCCCCCGCTCGCCCCTTCCACCGTCATTTTCTCTCTACCCACCCTTGCCTCCTTTTCTGCGCAGCTCTCGATTCCCCCCTCTCTTTCGCACCCTCCATGTCATATTCCGCTCCAGGAGCTCCATCATAGCTCCTCGCTGTCGCTGGGAGGATATTTTCTCCTCCGCTCGCCCCTTCCACCGTCATTTTCTCTCTACCCACCCTTGCCTCCTTCTCCGCGCAGCTCTCGATTCCCCCCTCTCTTTCGCACCCTCCATGTCATATTCCGCTCCAGGAGCTCCATCATAGCTCCTCGCTGTCGCTGGGAGGATGTTTTCTCCCCCGCTCGCCCCTTCCACCGTCATTTTCTCTCTACCCACCCTTGCCTCCTTTTCTGCGCAGCTCTCGATTCCCCCCTCTCTTTCGCACCCTCCATGTCATATTCCGCTCCAGGAGCTCCATCATAGCTCCTCGCTGTCGCTGGGAGGATGTTTTCTCCTCCGCTCGCCCCTTCCACCGTCATTTTCTCTCTACCCACCCTTGCCTCCTTTTCCGCGCAGCTCTCGATTCCCCCCTCTCTTTCGCACCCTCCATGTCATATTCCGCTCCAGGAGCTCCATCATAGCTCCTCGCTGTCGCTGGGAGGATGTTTTCTCCTCCGCTCGCCCCTTCCACTGTCATTTTCTCTCTACCCACCCTTGCCTCCTTCTCCGCGCAGCTCTCGATTCCCCCCTCTCTTTCGCACCCTCCATGTCATATTCCGCTCCAGGAGCTCCATCATAGCTCCTCGCTGTCGCTGGGAGGATATTTTCTCCTCCGCTCGCCCCTTCCACCGTCATTTTCTCTCTACCCACCCTTGCCTCCTTCTCCGCGCAGCTCTCGATTCCCCCCTCTCTTTCGCACCCTCCATGTCATATTCCGCTCCAGGAGTTCCATCATAGCTCCTCGCTGTCGCTGGGAGGATGTTTTCTCCTCCGCTCGCCCCTTCCACCGTCATTTTCTCTCTACCCACCCTTGCCTCCTTTTCTGCGCAGCTCTCGATTCCCCCCTCTCTTTCGCACCCTCCATGTCATATTCCGCTCCAGGAGCTCCATCATAGCTCCTCGCTGTCGCTGGGAGGATGTTTTCTCCCCCGCTCGCCCCTTCCACCGTCATTTTCTCTCTACCCACCCTTGCCTCCTTTTCTGCGCAGCTCTCGATTCCCCCCTCTCTTTCGCACCCTCCATGTCATATTCCGCTCCAGGAGCTCCATCATAGCTCCTCGCTGTCGCTGGGAGGATGTTTTCTCCTCCGCTCGCCCCTTCCACCGTCATTTTCTCTCTACCCACCCTTGCCTCCTTTTCCGCGCAGCTCTCGATTCCCCCCTCTCTTTCGCACCCTCCATGTCATATTCCGCTCCAGGAGCTCCATCATAGCTCCTCGCTGTCGCTGGGAGGATGTTTTCTCCTCCGCTCGCCCCTTCCACCGTCATTTTCTCTCTACCCACCCTTGCCTCCTTCTCCGCGCAGCTCTCGATTCCCCCCTCTCTTTCGCACCCTCCATGTCATATTCCGCTCCAGGAGCTCCATCATAGCTCCTCGCTGTCGCTGGGAGGATATTTTCTCCTCCGCTCGCCCCTTCCACCGTCATTTTCTCTCTACCCACCCTTGCCTCCTTCTCCGCGCAGCTCTCGATTCCCCCCTCTCTCTCGCACCCTCCATATTACATCCAGCTCCAGGAGCTCCATCATAGCTCCTCGCTGTCGCTGGGAGGATGTTTTCTCCTCCGCTCGCCCCTTCCACCGTCATTTTCTCTCTACCCACCCTTGCCTCCTTCTCCGCGCAGCTCTCGATTCCCCCCTCTCTTTCGCACCCTCCATGTCATATTCCGCTCCAGGAGTTCCATCATAGCTCCTCACTGTCGCTGGGAGGATGTTTTCTCCTCCGCTCGCCCCTTCCACCGTCATTTTCTCTCTACCCACCCTTGCCTCCTTCTCCGCGCAGCTCTCGATTCCCCCCTCTCTTTCGCACCCTCCATGTCATATTCCGCTCCAGGAGCTCCATCATAGCTCCTCGCTGTCGCTGGGAGGATGTTTTCTCCTCCGCTCGCCCCTTCCACCGTCATTTTCTCTCTACCCACCCTTGCCTCCTTCTCCGCGCAGCTCTCGATTCCCTCCTCTCTCTCGCACCCTCCATATTACATCCAGCTCCAGGAGCTCCATCATAGCTCCTCGCTGTCGCTGGGAGGATGTTTTCTCCTCTGCTCGCCGCTTCCACCGTCATTTTCTCTCCACCCACCCTTGCCTCCTTCTCCGCGCCGCTCTCGATTCCCCCCTCTCTCTCGCACCCACCATGTCATATCCCGCTCCAGGAGCTCCATCATAGCTCCTCGCTGTCGCTGGGAGGATGTTTTCTCCTCCGCTCGCCCCTTCCACCGTCATTTTCTCTCTACCCACCCTTGCCTCCTTCTCCGCGCAGCTCTCGATTCCTCCCTCTCTCTCGCACCCTCCATATTACATCCAGCTCCAGGAGCTCCATCATAGCTCCTCGCTGTCGCTGGGAGGATGTTTTCTCCTCCGCTCGCCCCTTCCACCGTCATTTTCTCTCTACCCACCCTTGCCTCCTTCTCCGCGCAGCTCTCGATTCCCCCCTCTCTTTCGCACCCTCCATGTCATATTCCGCTCCAGGAGCTCCATCATAGCTCCTTGCTGTCGCTGGGAGGATGTTTTCTCCTCCGCTCGCCCCTTCCACCGTCATTTTCTCTCTACCCACCCTTGCCTCCTTCTCCGCGCAGCTCTCGATTCCCCCCTCTCTCTCGCACCCTCCATATTACATCCAGCTCCAGGAGCTCCATCATAGCTCCTCGCTGTCGCTGGGAGGATGTTTTCTCCTCCGCTCGCCCCTTCCACCGTCATTTTCTCTCTACCCACCCTTGCCTCCTTTTCCGCGCAGCTCTCGATTCCCCCCTCTCTTTCACACCCTCCATGTCATATTCCGCTCCAGGAGTTCCATCATAGCTCCTCACTGTCGCTGGGAGGAAGTTTTCTCCTCCGCTCGCCCCTTCCACCGTCATTTTCTCTCTACCCACCCTTGCCTCCTTTTCCGCGCAGCTCTCGATTCCCCCCTCTCTTTCACACCCTCCATGTCATATTCCGCTCCAGGAGCTCCATCATAGCTCCTTGCTGTCGCTGGGAGGATGTTTTCTCCTCCGCTCGCCCCTTCCACCGTCATTTTCTCTCTACCCACCCTTGCCTCCTTCTCCGCGCAGCTCTCGATTCCCCCCTCTCTTTCGCACCCTCCATGTCATATTCCGCTCCAGGAGCTCCATCATAGCTCCTCGCTGTCGCTGGGAGGATGTTTTCTCCTCCGCTCGCCCCTTCCACCGTCATTTTCTCTCTACCCACCCTTGCCTCCTTCTCCGCGCAGCTCTCGATTCCCTCCTCTCTCTCGCACCCTCCATATTACATCCAGCTCCAGGAGCTCCATCATAGCTCCTCGCTGTCGCTGGGAGGATGTTTTCTCCTCTGCTCGCCGCTTCCACCGTCATTTTCTCTCCACCCACCCTTGCCTCCTTCTCCGCGCCGCTCTCGATTCCCCCCTCTCTCTCGCACCCACCATGTCATATCCCGCTCCAGGAGCTCCATCATAGCTCCTCGCTGTCGCTGGGAGGATGTTTTCTCCTCCGCTCGCCCCTTCCACCGTCATTTTCTCTCTACCCACCCTTGCCTCCTTCTCCGCGCAGCTCTCGATTCCTCCCTCTCTCTCGCACCCTCCATATTACATCCAGCTCCAGGAGCTCCATCATAGCTCCTCGCTGTCGCTGGGAGGATGTTTTCTCCTCCGCTCGCCCCTTCCACCGTCATTTTCTCTCTACCCACCCTTGCCTCCTTCTCCGCGCAGCTCTCGATTCCCCCCTCTCTCTCGCACCCTCCATATTACATCCAGCTCCAGGAGCTCCATCATAGCTCCTCGCTGTCGCTGGGAGGATGTTTTCTCCTCCGCTCGCCCCTTCCACCGTCATTTTCTCTCTACCCACCCTTGCCTCCTTCTCCGCGCAGCTCTCGATTCCCCCCTCTCTTTCGCACCCTCCACGTCATATTCCGCTCCAGGAGTTCCATCATAGCTCCTCACTGTCGCTGGGAGGATGTTTTCTCCTCCGCTCGCCCCTTCCACCGTCATTTTCTCTCTACCCACCCTTGCCTCCTTCTCCGCGCAGCTCTCGATTCCCCCCTCTCTTTCGCACCCTCCACGTCATATTCCGCTCCAGGAGTTCCATCATAGCTCCTCGCTGTCGCTGGGAGGATGTTTTCTCCTCCGCTCGCCCCTTCCACCGTCATTTTCTCTCTACCCACCCTTGCCTCCTTCTCCGCGCAGCTCTCGATTCCCCCCTCTCTTTCGCACCCTCCACGTCATATTCCGCTCCAGGAGTTCCATCATAGCTCCTCGCTGTCGCTGGGAGGATGTTTTCTCCTCCGCTCGCCCCTTCCACCGTCATTTTCTCTCTACCCACCCTTGCCTCCTTCTCCGCGCAGCGCTCGATTCCCCCCTCTCTTTCGCACCCTCCATGTCATATTCCGTTTCAGGAGTTCCATCATAGCTCCTCGCTGTCGCTGGGAGGATGTTTTCTCCTCCGCTCGCCCCTTCCACCGTCATTTTCTCTCTACCCACCCTTGCCTCCTTCTCTGCGCAGCTCTCGATTCCCCCCTCTCTCTCGCACCCTCCATATTACATCCAGCTCCAGGAGCTCCATCATAGCTCCTCGCTGTCGCTGGGAGGATGTTTTCTCCCCCGCTCGCCCCTTCCACCGTCATTTTCTCTCTACCCACCCTTGCCTCCTTTTCTGCGCAGCTCTTGATTCCCCCCTCTCTTTCGCACCCTCCATGTCATATTCCGCTCCAGGAGTTCCATCATAGCTCCTCACTGTCGCTGGGAGGATGTTTTCTCCTCCGCTCGCCCCTTCCACCGTCATTTTCTCTCTACCCACCCTTGCCTCCTTCTCCGCGCAGCTCTCGATTCCCCCCTCTCTTTCACACCCTCCATGTCATATTCCGCTCCAGGAGCTCCATCATAGCTCCTTGCTGTCGCTGGGAGGATGTTTTCTCCTCCGCTCGCCCCTTCCACCGTCATTTTCTCTCTACCCACCCTTGCCTCCTTTTCCGCGCAGCTCTCGATTCCCCCCTCTCTTTCGCACCCTCCATGTCATATTCCGCTCCAGGAGTTCTATCATAGCTCCTCACTGTCGCTGGGAGGATGTTTTCTCCTCCGCTCGCCCCTTCCACCGTCATTTTCTCTCTACCCACCCTTGCCTCCTTCTCCGCGCAGCTCTCGATTCCCCCCTCTCTTTCGCACCCTCCATGTCATATTCCGCTCCAGGAGTTCCATCATAGCTCCTCGCTGTCGCTGGGAGGATGTTTTCTCCTCCGCTCGCCCCTTCCACCGTCATTTTCTCTCTACCCACCCTTGCCTCCTTCTCTGCGCAGCTCTCGATTCCCCCCTCTCTCTCGCACCCTCCATATTACATCCAGCACCAGGAGCTCCATCATAGCTCCTCGCTGTCGCTGGGAGGATGTTTTCTCCCCCGCTCGCCCCTTCCACCGTCATTTTCTCTCTACCCACCCTTGCCTCCTTCTCCGCGCAGCTCTCGATTCCCCCCTCTCTTTCACACCCTCCATGTCATATTCCGCTCCAGGAGCTCCATCATAGCTCCTTGCTGTCGCTGGGAGGATGTTTTCTCCTCCGCTCGCCCCTTCCACCGTCATTTTCTCTCTACCCACCCTTGCCTCCTTTTCCGCGCAGCTCTCGATTCCCCCCTCTCTTTCGCACCCTCCATGTCATATTCCGCTCCAGGAGCTCCATCATAGCTCCTCGCTGTCGCTGGGAGGATGTTTTCTCCTCCGCTCGCCCCTTCCACTGTCATTTTCTCTCTACCCACCCTTGCTTCCTTTTCCTCGCAGCTCTCGATTCCCCCCTCTCTTTCGCACCCTCCATGTCATATTCCGCTCCAGGAGTTCCATCATAGCTCCTCCCTGTCGCTGGGAGGATGTTTTCTCCTCCGCTCGCCCCTTCCACCGTCATTTTCTCTCTACCCACCCTTGCCTCCTTCTCCGCACAGCTCTCGATTCCCCCCTCTCTTTCGCACCCTCCATGTCATATTCCGCTCCAGGAGCTCCATCATAGCTCCTCGCTGTCGCTGGGAGGATGTTTTCTCCTCCGCTCGCCCCTTCCACCGTCATTTTCTCTCTACCCACCCTTGCCTCCTTCTCTGCGCAGCTCTCGATTCCCCCCTCTCTCTCGCACCCTCCATATTACATCCAGCTCCAGGAGCTCCATCATAGCTCCTCGCTATCGCTGGGAGGATGTTTTCTCCCCCGCTCGCCCCTTCCACCGTCATTTTCTCTCTACCCACCCTTGCCTCCTTTTCTGCGCAGCTCTCGATTCCCCCCTCTCTTTCGCACCCTCCATGTCATATTCCGCTCCAGGAGTTCCATCATAGCTCCTCACTGTCGCTGGGAGGATGTTTTCTCCTCCGCTCGCCCCTTCCACCGTCATTTTCTCTCTACCCACCCTTGCCTCCTTCTCCGCGCAGCTCTCGATTCCCCCCTCTCTTTCGCACCCTCCATGTCATATTCCGCTCCAGGAGCTCCATCATAGCTCCTCACTGTCGCTGGGAGGATGTTTTCTCCTCCGCTCGCCCCTTCCACCGTCATTTTCTCTCTACCCACCCTTGCTTCCTTTTCCTCGCAGCTCTCGATTCCCCCCTCTCTTTCGCACCCTCCATGTCATATTCCGCTCCAGGAGTTCCATCATAGCTCCTCACTGTCGCTGGGAGGATGTTTTCTCCTCCGCTCGCCCCTTCCACCGTCATTTTCTCTCTACCCACCCTTGCCTCCTTTTCCGCGCAGCTCTCGATTCCCCCCTCTCTTTCGCACCCTCTATGTCATATTCCGCTCCAGGAGTTCCATCATAGCTCCTCACTGTCGCTGGGAGGAAGTTTTCTCCTCCGCTCGCCCCTTCCACCGTCATTTTCTCTCTACCCACCCTTGCCTCCTTTTCCGCGCAGCTCTCGATTCCCCCCTCTCTTTCGCACCCTCCATGTCATATTCCGCTCCAGGAGTTCCATCATAGCTCCTCACTGTCGCTGGGAGGATGTTTTCTCCTCCGCTCGCCCCTTCCACCGTCATTTTCTCTCTACCCACCCTTGCCTCCTTCTCCGCACAGCTCTCGATTCCCCCCTCTCTTTCGCACCCTCCATGTCATATTCCGCTCCAGGAGCTCCATCATAGCTCCTCGCTGTCGCTGGGAGGATGTTTTCTCCTCCGCTCGCCCCTTCCACCGTCATTTTCTCTCTACCCACCCTTGCCTCCTTCTCTGCGCAGCTCTCGATTCCCCCCTCTCTCTCGCACCCTCCATATTACATCCAGCTCCAGGAGCTCCATCATAGCTCCTCGCTGTCGCTGGGAGGATGTTTTCTCCTCCGCTCGCCCCTTCCACCGTCATTTTCTCTCTACCCACCCTTGCCTCCTTTTCTGCGCAGCTCTCGATTCCCCCCTCTCTTTCGCACCCTCCATGTCATATTCCGCTCCAGGAGTTCCATCATAGCTCCTCACTGTCGCTGGGAGGATGTTTTCTCCTCCGCTCGCCCCTTCCACCGTCATTTTCTCTCTACCCACCCTTGCCTCCTTCTCCGCGCAGCTCTCGATTCCCCCCTCTCTTTCGCACCCTCCATGTCATATTCCGCTCCAGGAGCTCCATCATAGCTCCTCGCTGTCGCTGGGAGGATGTTTTCTCCTCCGCTCGCCCCTTCCACCGTCATTTTCTCTCTACCCACCCTTGCTTCCTTTTCCTCGCAGCTCTCGATTCCCCCCTCTCTTTCGCACCCTCCATGTCATATTCCGCTCCAGGAGTTCCATCATAGCTCCTCACTGTCGCTGGGAGGAAGTTTTCTCCTCCGCTCGCCCCTTCCACCGTCATTTTCTCTCTACCCACCCTTGCCTCCTTTTCCGCGCAGCTCTCGATTCCCCCCTCTCTTTCGCACCCTCCATGTCATATTCCGCTCCAGGAGCTCCATCATAGCTCCTTGCTGTCGCTGGGAGGATGTTTTCTCCTCCGCTCGCCCCTTCCACCGTCATTTTCTCTCTACCCACCCTTGCCTCCTTCTCCGCGCAGCTCTCGAATCCCCCCTCTCTTTCAAACCCTCCATGTCATATTCCGCTCCAGGAGCTCCATCATAGCTCCTCGCTGTCGCTGGGAGGATGTTTTCTCCTCCGCTCGCCCCTTCCACCGTCATTTTCTCTCTACCCACCCTTGCCTCCTTTTCCGCGCAGCTCTCGATTCCCCCCTCTCTTTCGCACCCTCCATGTCATATTCCGCTCCAGGAGTTCCATCATAGCTCCTCACTGTCGCTGGGAGGATGTTTTCTCCTCCGCTCGCCCTTTCCACCGTCATTTTTTCTCTACCCACCCTTGCCTCCTTTTCCGCGCAGCTCTCGATTCCCCCCTCTCTTTCGCACCCTCCATGTCATATTCCGCTTAAGGAGTTCCATCATAGCTCCTCACTGTCGCTGGGAGGAAGTTTTCTCCTCCGCTCGCCCCTTCCACCGTCATTTTCTCTCTACCCACCCTTGCCTCCTTTTCCGCGCAGCTCTCGATTCCCACCTCTCTTTCGCACCCTCCATGTCATATTCCGCTCCAGGAGTTCCATCATAGCTCCTCACTGTCGCTGGGAGGATGTTTTCTCCTCCGCTCGCCCCTTCCACCGTCATTTTCTCTCTACCCACCCTTGCCTCCTTTTCCGCGCAGCTCTCGATTCCCCCCTCTCTTTCTCACCCTCCATGTCATATTCCGCTCCAGGAGTTCCATCATAGCTCCTCACTGTCGCTGGGAGGAAGTTTTCTCCTCCGCTCGCCCCTTCCACCGTCATTTTCTCTCTACCCACCCTTGCCTCCTTTTCCGCGCAGCTCTCGATTCCCCCCTCTCTTTCGCACCCTCCATGTCATATTCCGCTCCAGGAGCTCCATCATAGCTCCTTGCTGTCGCTGGGAGGATGTTTTCTCCTCCGCTCGCCCCTTCCACCGTCATTTTCTCTCTACCCACCCTTGCCTCCTTTTCCGTGCAGCTCTCGATTCCCCCCTCTCTTTCGCACCCTCCATGTCATATTCCGCTCCAGGAGCTCCATCATAGCTCCTCGCTGTCGCTGGGAGGATGTTTTCTCCTCCGCTCGCCCCTTCCACCGTCATTTTCTCTCTACCCACCCTTGCCTCCTTTTCCGCGCAGCTCTCGATTCCCCCCTCTCTTTCGCACCCTCCATGTCATATTCCGCTCCAGGAGTTCCATCATAGCTCCTCACTGTCGCTGGGAGGATGTTTTCTCCTCCGCTCGCCCCTTCCACCGTCATTTTCTCTCTACCCACCCTTGCCTCCTTCTCCGCGCAGCTCTCGATTCCCCCCTCTCTTTCGCACCCTCCATGTCATATTCCGCTCCAGGAGCTCCATCATAGCCCCTCGCTGTCGCTGGGAGGATGTTTTCTCCTCCGCTCGCCCCTTCCACCGTCATTTTCTCTCTACCCACCCTTGCCTCCTTTTCCGCGCAGCTCTCGATTCCCCCCTCTCTTTCGCACCCTCCATGTCATATTCCGCTCCAGGAGTTCCATCATAGCTCCTCACTGTCGCTGGGAGGAAGTTTTTCTCCTCCGCTCGCCCCTTCCACCGTCATTTTCTCTCTACCCACCCTTGCCTCCTTTTCCGCGCAGCTCTCGATTCCCCCCTCTCTTTCGCACCCTCCATGTCATATTCCGCTCCAGGAGTTCCATCATAGCTCCTCACTGTCGCTGGGAGGAAGTTTTCTCCTCCGCTCGCCCCTTCCACCGTCATTTTCTCTCTACCCACCCTTGCCTCCTTCTCCGCACAGCTCTCGATTCCCCCCTCTCTTTCGCACCCTCCATGTCATATTCTGCTCCAGGAGCTCCATCATAGCTCTTCGCTGTCGCTGGGAGGATGTTTTCTCCTCCGCTCGCCCCTTCCACCGTCATTTTCTCTCTACCCACCCTTGCCTCCTTCTCCGCGCAGCTCTCGATTCCCCCCTCTCTTTCGCACCCTCCATGTCATATTCCGCTCCAGGAGCTCCATCATAGCTCCTTGCTGTCGCTGGGAGGATGTTTTCTCCTCCGCTCGCCCCTTCCACCGTCATTTTCTCTCTACCCACCCTTGCCTCCTTCTCCGCGCAGCTCTCGATTCCCCCCTCTCTTTCGCACCCTCCATGTCATATTCCGCTCCAGGAGCTCCATCATAGCTCCTCGCTGTCGCTGGGAGGATGTTTTCTCCTCCACTCGCCCCTTCCACCGTCATTTTCTCTCTACCCACCCTTGCCTCCTTCTCCGCGCAGCTCTCGATTCCCCCCTCTCTCTCGCACCCTCCATATTACATCCAGCTCCAGGAGCTCCATCATAGCTCCTCGCTGTCGCTGGGAGGATGTTTTCTCCTCCGCTCGCCCCTTCCACCGTCATTTTCTCTCTACCCACCCTTGCCTCCTTCTCCGCGCAGCTCTCGATTCCCCCCTCTCTTTCGCACCCTCCATGTCTTATTCCGCTCCAGGAGTTCCATCATAGCTCCTCACTGTCGCTGGGAGGATGTTTTCTCCTCCGCTCGCCCCTTCCACCGTCATTTTCTCTCTACCCACCCTTGCCTCCTTCTCCGCGCAGCTCTCGATTCCCCCCTCTCTTTCGCACCCTCCATGTCATATTCCGCTCCAGGAGCTCCATCATAGCTCCTCGCTGTCGCTGGGAGGATGTTTTCTCCTCCGCTCGCCCCTTCCACCGTCATTTTCTCTCTACCCACCCTTGCCTCCTTCTCCGAGCAGCTCTCGATTCCCCCCTCTCTCTCGCACCCTCCATATTACATCCAGCCCCAGGAGCTCCATCATAGCTCCTCGCTGTCGCTGGGAGGATGTTTTCTCCTCCGCTCGCCCCTTCCACCGTCATTTTCTCTCTACCCACCCTTGCCTCCTTTTCCGCGCAGCTCTCGATTCCCCCCTCTCTTTCGCACCCTCCATGTCATATTCCGCTCCAGGAGTTCCATCATAGCTCCTCGCTGTCGCTGGGAGGATGTTTTCTCCTCCGCTCGCCCCTTCCACCGTCATTTTCTCTCTACCCACCCTTTCCTCCTTTTCTGCGCAGCTCTCGATTCCCCCCTCTCTTTCGCACCCTCCATGTCATATTCCGCTCCAGGAGTTCCATCATAGCTCCTCGCTGTCGCTTGGAGGATGTTTTCTCCTCCGCTCGCCCCTTCCACCGTCATTTTCTCTCTACCCACCCTTGCCTCCTTCTCCGCGCAGCTCTCAATTCCCCCCTCTCTTTCGCACCCTCCATGTCATATTCCGCTCCAGGAGTTCCATCATAGCTCCTCACTGTCGCTGGGAGGATGTTTTCTCCTCCGCTCGCCCCTTCCACCGTCATTTTCTCTCTACCCACCCTTGCCTCCTTCTCCGCGCAGCTCTCGATTCCCCCCTCTCTTTCGCACCCTCCATGTCATATTCCGCTCCAGGAGCTCCATCATAGCTCCTCACTGTCGCTGGGAGGATGTTTTCTCCTCCGCTCGCCCCTTCCACCGTCATTTTCTCTCTACCCACCCTTGCTTCCTTTTCCTCGCAGCTCTCGATTCCCCCCTCTCTTTCGCACCCTCCATGTCATATTCCGCTCCAGGAGTTCCATCATAGCTCCTCACTGTCGCTGGGAGGATGGTTTCTCCTCCGCTCGCCCCTTCCACCGTCATTTTCTCTCTACCCACCCTTGCCTCCTTCTCCGCGCAGCTCTCGATTCCCCCCTCTCTTTCGCACCCTCCATGTCATATTCCGCTCCAGGAGCTCCATCATAGCTCCTCGCTGTCGCTGGGAGGATGTTTTCTCCTCCGCTCGCCCCTTCCACCGTCATTTTCTCTCTACCCACCCTTGCCTCCTTCTCTGCGCAGCTCTCGATTCCCCCCTCTCTCTCGCACCCTCCATATTACATCCAGCTCCAGGAGCTCCATCATAGCTCCTCGCTGTCGCTGGGAGGATGTTTTCTCCTCCGCTCGCCCCTTCCACCGTCATTTTCTCTCTACCCACCCTTGCCTCCTTTTCTGCGCAGCTCTCGATTCCCCCCTCTCTTTCGCACCCTCCATGTCATATTCCGCTCCAGGAGTTCCATCATAGCTCCTCACTGTCGCTGGGAGGATGTTTTCTCCTCCGCTCGCCCCTTCCACCGTCATTTTCTCTCTACCCACCCTTGCCTCCTTCTCCGCGCAGCTCTCGATTCCCCCCTCTCTTTCGCACCCTCCATGTCATATTCCGCTCCAGGAGCTCCATCATAGCTCCTCGCTGTCGCTGGGAGGATGTTTTCTCCTCCGCTCGCCCCTTTCACCGTCATTTTCTCTCTACCCACCCTTGCTTCCTTTTCCTCGCAGCTCTCGATTCCCCCCTCTCTTTCGCACCCTCCATGTCATATTCCGCTCCAGGAGTTCCATCATAGCTCCTCACTGTCGCTGGGAGGAAGTTTTCTCCTCCGCTCGCCCCTTCCACCGTCATTTTCTCTCTACCCACCCTTGCCTCCTTTTCCGCGCAGCTCTCGATTCCCCCCTCTCTTTCGCACCCTCCATGTCATATTCCGCTCCAGGAGCTCCATCATAGCTCCTTGCTGTCGCTGGGAGGATGTTTTCTCCTCCGCTCGCCCCTTCCACCGTCATTTTCTCTCTACCCACCCTTGCCTCCTTCTCCGCGCAGCTCTCGATTCCCCCCTCTCTTTCACACCCTCCATGTCATATTCCGCTCCAGGAGCTCCATCATAGCTCCTCGCTGTCGCTGGGAGGATGTTTTCTCCTCCGCTCGCCCCTTCCACCGTCATTTTCTCTCTACCCACCCTTGCCTCCTTTTCCGCGCAGCTCTCGATTCCCCCCTCTCTTTCGCACCCTCCATGTCATATTCCGCTCCAGGAGTTCCATCATAGCTCCTCACTGTCGCTGGGAGGATGTTTTCTCCTCCGCTCGCCCTTTCCACCGTCATTTTTTCTCTACCCACCCTTGCCTCCTTTTCCGCGCAGCTCTCGATTCCCCCCTCTCTTTCGCACCCTCCATGTCATATTCCGCTTAAGGAGTTCCATCATAGCTCCTCACTGTCGCTGGGAGGAAGTTTTCTCCTCCGCTCGCCCCTTCCACCGTCATTTTCTCTCTACCCACCCTTGCCTCCTTTTCCGCGCAGCTCTCGATTCCCACCTCTCTTTCGCACCCTCCATGTCATATTCCGCTCCAGGAGTTCCATCATAGCTCCTCACTGTCGCTGGGAGGATGTTTTCTCCTCCGCTCGCCCCTTCCACCGTCATTTTCTCTCTACCCACCCTTGCCTCCTTTTCCGCGCAGCTCTCGATTCCCCCCTCTCTTTCTCACCCTCCATGTCATATTCCGCTCCAGGAGTTCCATCATAGCTCCTCACTGTCGCTGGGAGGAAGTTTTCTCCTCCGCTCGCCCCTTCCACCGTCATTTTCTCTCTACCCACCCTTGCCTCCTTTTCCGCGCAGCTCTCGATTCCCCCCTCTCTTTCGCACCCTCCATGTCATATTCCGCTCCAGGAGCTCCATCATAGCTCCTTGCTGTCGCTGGGAGGATGTTTTCTCCTCCGCTCGCCCCTTCCACCGTCATTTTCTCTCTACCCACCCTTGCCTCCTTTTCCGCGCAGCTCTCGATTCCCCCCTCTCTTTCGCACCCTCCATGTCATATTCCGCTCCAGGAGCTCCATCATAGCTCCTCGCTGTCGCTGGGAGGATGTTTTCTCCTCCGCTCGCCCCTTCCACCGTCATTTTCTCTCTACCCACCCTTGCCTCCTTTTCCGCGCAGCTCTCGATTCCCCCCTCTCTTTCGCACCCTCCATGTCATATTCCGCTCCAGGAGTTCCATCATAGCTCCTCACTGTCGCTGGGAGGATGTTTTCTCCTCCGCTCGCCCCTTCCACCGTCATTTTCTCTCTACCCACCCTTGCCTCCTTTTCCGCGCAGCTCTCGATTCCCCCCTCTCTTTCGCACCCTCTATGTCATATTCCGCTCCAGGAGTTCCATCATAGCTCCTCACTGTCGCTGGGAGGAAGTTTTCTCCTCCGCTCGCCCCTTCCACCGTCATTTTCTCTCTACCCACCCTTGCCTCCTTTTCCGCGCAGCTCTCGATTCCCCCCTCTCTTTCGCACCCTCCATGTCATATTCCGCTCCAGGAGCTCCATCATAGCTCCTTGCTGTTGATGGGAGGATGTTTTCTCCTCCGCTCGCCCCTTCCACCGTCATTTTCTCTCTACCCACCCTTGCCTCCTTTTCCGCGCAGCTCTCGATTCCCCCCTCTCTTTCGCACCCTCCATGTCATATTCCGCTCCAGGAGTTCCATCATAGCTCCTCACTGTCGCTGGGAGGATGTTTTCTCCTCCGCTCACCCCTTCCACCGTCATTTTCTCTCTACCCACCCTTGCCTCCTTCTCCGCGCAGCTCTCGATTCCCCCCTCTCTTTCGCACCCTCCATGTCATATTCCGCTCCAGGAGTTCCATCATAGCTCCTCACTGTCGCTGGGAGGATGTTTTCTCCTCCGCTCGCCCCTTCCACCGTCATTTTCTCTCTACCCACCCTTGCCTCCTTCTCCGCGCAGCTCTCGATTCCCCCCTCTCTTTCGCACCCTCCATGTCATATTCCGCTCCAGGAGCTCCATCATAGCCCCTCGCTGTCGCTGGGAGGATGTTTTCTCCTCCGCTCGCCCCTTCCACCGTCATTTTCTCTCTACCCACCCTTGCCTCCTTTTCCGCGCAGCTCTCGATTCCCCCCTCTCTTTCGCACCCTCCATGTCATATTCCGCTCCAGGAGTTCCATCATAGCTCCTCACTGTCGCTGGGAGGAAGTTTTTCTCCTCCGCTCGCCCCTTCCACCGTCATTTTCTCTCTACCCACCCTTGCCTCCTTTTCCGCGCAGCTCTCGATTCCCCCCTCTCTTTCGCACCCTCCATGTCATATTCCGCTCCAGGAGTTCCATCATAGCTCCTCACTGTCGCTGGGAGGAAGTTTTCTCCTCCGCTCGCCCCTTCCACCGTCATTTTCTCTCTACCCACCCTTGCCTCCTTCTCCGCGCAGCTCTCGATTCCCCCCTCTCTTTCGCACCCTCCATGTCATATTCTGCTCCAGGAGCTCCATCATAGCTCTTCGCTGTCGCTGGGAGGATGTTTTCTCCTCCGCTCGCCCCTTCCACCGTCATTTTCTCTCTACCCACCCTTGCCTCCTTCTCCGCGCAGCTCTCGATTCCCCCCTCTCTTTCGCACCCTCCATGTCATATTCCGCTCCAGGAGCTCCATCATAGCTCCTTGCTGTCGCTGGGAGGATGTTTTCTCCTCCGCTCGCCCCTTCCACCGTCATTTTCTCTCTACCCACCCTTGCCTCCTTCTCCGCGCAGCTCTCGATTCCCCCCTCTCTTTTGCACCCTCCATGTCATATTCCGCTCCAGGAGCTCCATCATAGCTCCTCGCTGTCGCTGGGAGGATGTTTTCTCCTCCGCTCGCCCCTTCCACCGTCATTTTCTCTCTACCCACCCTTGCCTCCTTCTCCGCGCAGCTCTCGATTCCCTCCTCTCTCTCGCACCCTCCATATTACATCCAGCTCCAGGAGCTCCATCATAGCTCCTCGCTGTCGCTGGGAGGATGTTTTCTCCTCTGCTCGCCGCTTCCACCGTCATTTTCTCTCCACCCACCCTTGCCTCCTTCTCCGCGCCGCTCTCGATTCCCCCCTCTCTCTCGCACCCACCATGTCATATCCCGCTCCAGGAGCTCCATCATAGCTCCTCGCTGTCGCTGGGAGGATGTTTTCTCCTCCGCTCGCCCCTTCCACCGTCATTTTCTCTCTACCCACCCTTGCCTCCTTCTCCGCGCAGCTCTCGATTCCTCCCTCTCTCTCGCACCCTCCATATTACATCCAGCTCCAGGAGCTCCATCATAGCTCCTCGCTGTCGCTGGGAGGATGTTTTCTCCTCCGCTCGCCCCTTCCACCGTCATTTTCTCTCTACCCACCCTTGCCTCCTTCTCCGCGCAGCTCTCGATTCCCCCCTCTCTCTCGCACCCTCCATATTACATCCAGCTCCAGGAGCTCCATCATAGCTCCTCGCTGTCGCTGGGAGGATGTTTTCTCCTCCGCTCGCCCCTTCCACCGTCATTTTCTCTCTACCCACCCTTGCCTCCTTTTCCGCGCAGCTCTCGATTCCCCCCTCTCTTTCACACCCTCCATGTCATATTCCGCTCCAGGAGTTCCATCATAACTCCTCACTGTCGCTGGGAGGAAGTTTTCTCCTCCGCTCGCCCCTTCCACCGTCATTTTCTCTCTACCCACCCTTGCCTCCTTTTCCGCGCAGCTCTCGATTCCCCCCTCTCTTTCACACCCTCCATGTCATATTCCGCTCCAGGAGCTCCATCATAGCTCCTTGCTGTCGCTGGGAGGATGTTTTCTCCTCCGCTCGCCCCTTCCACCGTCATTTTCTCTCTACCCACCCTTGCCTCCTTTTCCGCGCAGCTCTCGATTCCCCCCTCTCTTTCGCACCCTCCATGTCATATTCCGCTCCAGGAGTTCCATCATAGCTCCTCACTGTCGCTGGGAGGATGTTTTCTCCTCCGCTCGCCCCTTCCACCGTCATTTTCTCTCTACCCACCCTTGCCTCCTTCTCCGCGCAGCTCTCGATTCCCCCCTCTCTTTCGCACCCTCCATGTCATATTCCGCTCCAGGAGTTCCATCATAGCTCCTCGCTGTCGCTGGGAGGATGTTTTCTCCTCCGCTCGCCCCTTCCACCGTCATTTTCTCTCTACCCACCCTTGCCTCCTTCTCCGCGCAGCGCTCGATTCCCCCCTCTCTTTCGCACCCTCCATGTCATATTCCGCTCCAGGAGTTCCATCATAGCTCCTCGCTGTCGCTGGGAGGATGTTTTCTCCTCCGCTCGCCCCTTCCACCGTCATTTTCTCTCTACCCACCCTTGCCTCCTTCTCTGCGCAGCTCTCGATTCCCCCCTCTCTCTCGCACCCTCCATATTACATCCAGCTCCAGGAGCTCCATCATAGCTCCTCGCTGTCGCTGGGAGGATGTTTTCTCCCCCGCTCGCCCCTTCCACCGTCATTTTCTCTCTACCCACCCTTGCCTCCTTTTCTGCGCAGCTCTCGATTCCCCCCTCTCTTTCGCACCCTCCATGTCATATTCCGCTCCAGGAGTTCCATCATAGCTCCTCACTGTCGCTGGGAGGATGTTTTCTCCTCCGCTCGCCCCTTCCACCGTCATTTTCTCTCTACCCACCCTTGCCTCCTTCTCCGCGCAGCTCTCGATTCCCCCCTCTCTTTCACACCCTCCATGTCATATTCCGCTCCAGGAGCTCCATCATAGCTCCTTGCTGTCGCTGGGAGGATGTTTTCTCCTCCGCTCGCCCCTTCCACCGTCATTTTCTCTCTACCCACCCTTGCCTCCTTTTCCGCGCAGCTCTCGATTCCCCCCTCTCTTTCGCACCCTCCATGTCATATTCCGCTCCAGGAGTTCCATCATAGCTCCTCACTGTCGCTGGGAGGATGTTTTCTCCTCCGCTCGCCCCTTCCACCGTCATTTTCTCTCTACCCACCCTTGCCTCCTTCTCCGCGCAGCTCTCGATTCCCCCCTCTCTTTCGCACCCTCCATGTCATATTCCGCTCCAGGAGCTCCATCATAGCTCCTCGCTGTCGCTGGGAGGATGTTTTCTCCTCCGCTCGCCCCTTCCACCGTCATTTTCTCTCTACCCACCCTTGCCTCCTTCTCCGCGCAGCTCTCGATTCCTCCCTCTCTCTCGCACCCTCCATATTACATCCAGCTCCAGGAGCTCCATCATAGCTCCTCGCTGTCGCTGGGAGGATGTTTTCTCCTCCGCTCGCCCCTTCCACCGTCATTTTCTCTCTACCCACCCTTGCCTCCTTCTCCGCGCAGCTCTCGATTCCCCCCTCTCTCTCGCACCCTCCATATTACATCCAGCTCCAGGAGCTCCATCATAGCTCCTCGCTGTCGCTGGGAGGATGTTTTCTCCTCCGCTCGCCCCTTCCACCGTCATTTTCTCTCTACCCACCCTTGCCTCCTTTTCCGCGCAGCTCTCGATTCCCCCCTCTCTTTCACACCCTCCATGTCATATTCCGCTCCAGGAGTTCCATCATAACTCCTCACTGTCGCTGGGAGGAAGTTTTCTCCTCCGCTCGCCCCTTCCACCGTCATTTTCTCTCTACCCACCCTTGCCTCCTTTTCCGCGCAGCTCTCGATTCCCCCCTCTCTTTCACACCCTCCATGTCATATTCCGCTCCAGGAGCTCCATCATAGCTCCTTGCTGTCGCTGGGAGGATGTTTTCTCCTCCGCTCGCCCCTTCCACCGTCATTTTCTCTCTACCCACCCTTGCCTCCTTTTCCGCGCAGCTCTCGATTCCCCCCTCTCTTTCGCACCCTCCATGTCATATTCCGCTCCAGGAGTTCCATCATAGCTCCTCACTGTCGCTGGGAGGATGTTTTCTCCTCCGCTCGCCCCTTCCACCGTCATTTTCTCTCTACCCACCCTTGCCTCCTTCTCCGCGCAGCTCTCGATTCCCCCCTCTCTTTCGCACCCTCCATGTCATATTCCGCTCCAGGAGTTCCATCATAGCTCCTCGCTGTCGCTGGGAGGATGTTTTCTCCTCCGCTCGCCCCTTCCACCGTCATTTTCTCTCTACCCACCCTTGCCTCCTTCTCCGCGCAGCGCTCGATTCCCCCCTCTCTTTCGCACCCTCCATGTCATATTCCGCTCCAGGAGTTCCATCATAGCTCCTCGCTGTCGCTGGGAGGATGTTTTCTCCTCCGCTCGCCCCTTCCACCGTCATTTTCTCTCTACCCACCCTTGCCTCCTTCTCTGCGCAGCTCTCGATTCCCCCCTCTCTCTCGCACCCTCCATATTACATCCAGCTCCAGGAGCTCCATCATAGCTCCTCGCTGTCGCTGGGAGGATGTTTTCTCCCCCGCTCGCCCCTTCCACCGTCATTTTCTCTCTACCCACCCTTGCCTCCTTTTCTGCGCAGCTCTCGATTCCCCCCTCTCTTTCGCACCCTCCATGTCATATTCCGCTCCAGGAGTTCCATCATAGCTCCTCACTGTCGCTGGGAGGATGTTTTCTCCTCCGCTCGCCCCTTCCACCGTCATTTTCTCTCTACCCACCCTTGCCTCCTTCTCCGCGCAGCTCTCGATTCCCCCCTCTCTTTCACACCCTCCATGTCATATTCCGCTCCAGGAGCTCCATCATAGCTCCTTGCTGTCGCTGGGAGGATGTTTTCTCCTCCGCTCGCCCCTTCCACCGTCATTTTCTCTCTACCCACCCTTGCCTCCTTTTCCGCGCAGCTCTCGATTCCCCCCTCTCTTTCGCACCCTCCATGTCATATTCCGCTCCAGGAGTTCCATCATAGCTCCTCACTGTCGCTGGGAGGATGTTTTCTCCTCCGCTCGCCCCTTCCACCGTCATTTTCTCTCTACCCACCCTTGCCTCCTTCTCCGCGCAGCTCTCGATTCCCCCCTCTCTTTCGCACCCTCCATGTCATATTCCGCTCCAGGAGTTCCATCATAGCTCCTCGCTGTCGCTGGGAGGATGTTTTCTCCTCCGCTCGCCCCTTCCACCGTCATTTTCTCTCTACCCACCCTTGCCTCCTTCTCCGCGCAGCTCTCGATTCCCCCCTCTCTTTCGCACCCTCCATGTCATATTCCGCTCCAGGAGTTCCATCATAGCTCCTCGCTGTCGCTGGGAGGATGTTTTCTCCTCCGCTCGCCCCTTCCACCGTCATTTTCTCTCTACCCACCCTTGCCTCCTTCTCTGCGCAGCTCTCGATTCCCCCCTCTCTCTCGCACCCTCCATATTACATCCAGCTCCAGGAGCTCCATCATAGCTCCTCGCTGTCGCTGGGAGGATGTTTTCTCCTCCGCTCGCCCCTTCCACTGTCATTTTCTCTCTACCCACCCTTGCTTCCTTTTCCTCGCAGCTCTCGATTCCCCCCTCTCTTTCGCACCCTCCATGTCATATTCCGCTCCAGGAGTTCCATCATAGCTCCTCCCTGTCGCTGGGAGGATGTTTTCTCCTCCGCTCGCCCCTTCCACCGTCATTTTCTCTCTACCCACCCTTGCCTCCTTCTCCGCACAGCTCTCGATTCCCCCCTCTCTTTCGCACCCTCCATGTCATATTCCGCTCCAGGAGCTCCATCATAGCTCCTCGCTGTCGCTGGGAGGATGTTTTCTCCTCCGCTCGCCCCTTCCACCGTCATTTTCTCTCTACCCACCCTTGCCTCCTTCTCTGCGCAGCTCTCGATTCCCCCCTCTCTCTCGCACCCTCCATATTACATCCAGCTCCAGGAGCTCCATCATAGCTCCTCGCTATCGCTGGGAGGATGTTTTCTCCCCCGCTCGCCCCTTCCACCGTCATTTTCTCTCTACCCACCCTTGCCTCCTTTTCTGCGCAGCTCTCGATTCCCCCCTCTCTTTCGCACCCTCCCTGTCATATTCCGCTCCAGGAGTTCCATCATAGCTCCTCACTGTCGCTGGGAGGATGTTTTCTCCTCCGCTCGCCCCTTCCACCGTCATTTTCTCTCTACCCACCTTTGCCTCCTTCTCCGCGCAGCTCTCGATTCCCCCCTCTCTTTCGCACCCTCCATGTCATATTCCGCTCCAGGAGCTCCATCATAGCTCCTCACTGTCGCTGGGAGGATGTTTTCTCCTCCGCTCGCCCCTTCCACCGTCATTTTCTCTCTACCCACCCTTGCTTCCTTTTCCTCGCAGCTCTCGATTCCCCCCTCTCTTTCGCACCCTCCATGTCATATTCCGCTCCAGGAGTTCCATCATAGCTCCTCACTGTCGCTGGGAGGATGGTTTCTCCTCCGCTCGCCCCTTCCACCGTCATTTTCTCTCTACCCACCCTTGCCTCCTTTTCCGCGCAGCTCTCGATTCCCCCCTCTCTTTCGCACCCTCTATGTCATATTCCGCTCCAGGAGTTCCATCATAGCTCCTCACTGTCGCTGGGAGGAAGTTTTCTCCTCCGCTCGCCCCTTCCACCGTCATTTTCTCTCTACCCACCCTTGCCTCCTTTTCCGCGCAGCTCTCGATTCCCCCCTCTCTTTCGCACCCTCCATGTCATATTCCGCTCCAGGAGTTCCATCATAGCTCCTCACTGTCGCTGGGAGGATGTTTTCTCCTCCGCTCGCCCCTTCCACCGTCATTTTCTCTCTACCCACCCTTGCCTCCTTCTCCGCGCAGCTCTCGATTCCCCCCTCTCTTTCGCACCCTCCATGTCATATTCCGCTCCAGGAGTTCCATCATAGCTCCTCACTGTCGCTGGGAGGATGTTTTCTCCTCCGCTCGCCCCTTCCACCGTCATTTTCTCTCTACCCACCCTTGCCTCCTTCTCCGCGCAGCTCTCGATTCCCCCCTCTCTTTCGCACCCTCCATGTCATATTCCGCTCCAGGAGCTCCATCATAGCCCCTCGCTGTCGCTGGGAGGATGTTTTCTCCTCCGCTCGCCCCTTCCACCGTCATTTTCTCTCTACCCACCCTTGCCTCCTTTTCCGCGCAGCTCTCGATTCCCCCCTCTCTTTCGCACCCTCCATGTCATATTCCGCTCCAGGAGTTCCATCATAGCTCCTCACTGTCGCTGGGAGGAAGTTTTTCTCCTCCGCTCGCCCCTTCCACCGTCATTTTCTCTCTACCCACCCTTGCCTCCTTTTCCGCGCAGCTCTCGATTCCCCCCTCTCTTTCGCACCCTCCATGTCATATTCCGCTCCAGGAGTTCCATCATAGCTCCTCACTGTCGCTGGGAGGAAGTTTTCTCCTCCGCTCGCCCCTTCCACCGTCATTTTCTCTCTACCCACCCTTGCCTCCTTCTCCGCGCAGCTCTCGATTCCCCCCTCTCTTTCGCACCCTCCATGTCATATTCTGCTCCAGGAGCTCCATCATAGCTCTTCGCTGTCGCTGGGAGGATGTTTTCTCCTCCGCTCGCCCCTTCCACCGTCATTTTCTCTCTACCCACCCTTGCCTCCTTCTCCGCGCAGCTCTCGATTCCCCCCTCTCTTTCGCACCCTCCATGTCATATTCCGCTCCAGGAGCTCCATCATAGCTCCTTGCTGTCGCTGGGAGGATGTTTTCTCCTCCGCTCGCCCCTTCCACCGTCATTTTCTCTCTACCCACCCTTGCCTCCTTCTCCGCGCAGCTCTCGATTCCCCCCTCTCTTTTGCACCCTCCATGTCATATTCCGCTCCAGGAGCTCCATCATAGCTCCTCGCTGTCGCTGGGAGGATGTTTTCTCCTCCGCTCGCCCCTTCCACCGTCATTTTCTCTCTACCCACCCTTGCCTCCTTCTCCGCGCAGCTCTCGATTCCCTCCTCTCTCTCGCACCCTCCATATTACATCCAGCTCCAGGAGCTCCATCATAGCTCCTCGCTGTCGCTAGGAGGATGTTTTCTCCTCTGCTCGCCGCTTCCACCGTCATTTTCTCTCCACCCACCCTTGCCTCCTTCTCCGCGCCGCTCTCGATTCCCCCCTCTCTCTCGCACCCACCATGTCATATCCCGCTCCAGGAGCTCCATCATAGCTCCTCGCTGTCGCTGGGAGGATGTTTTCTCCTCCGCTCGCCCCTTCCACCGTCATTTTCTCTCTACCCACCCTTGCCTCCTTTTCCGCGCAGCTCTCGATTCCCCCCTCTCTTTCACACCCTCCATGTCATATTCCGCTCCAGGAGTTCCATCATAACTCCTCACTGTCGCTGGGAGGAAGTTTTCTCCTCCGCTCGCCCCTTCCACCGTCATTTTCTCTCTACCCACCCTTGCCTCCTTTTCCGCGCAGCTCTCGATTCCCCCCTCTCTTTCACACCCTCCATGTCATATTCCGCTCCAGGAGCTCCATCATAGCTCCTTGCTGTCGCTGGGAGGATGTTTTCTCCTCCGCTCGCCCCTTCCACCGTCATTTTCTCTCTACCCACCCTTGCCTCCTTTTCCGCGCAGCTCTCGATTCCCCCCTCTCTTTCGCACCCTCCATGTCATATTCCGCTCCAGGAGTTCCATCATAGCTCCTCACTGTCGCTGGGAGGATGTTTTCTCCTCCGCTCGCCCCTTCCACCGTCATTTTCTCTCTACCCACCCTTGCCTCCTTCTCCGCGCAGCTCTCGATTCCCCCCTCTCTTTCGCACCCTCCATGTCATATTCCGCTCCAGGAGTTCCATCATAGCTCCTCGCTGTCGCTGGGAGGATGTTTTCTCCTCCGCTCGCCCCTTCCACCGTCATTTTCTCTCTACCCACCCTTGCCTCCTTCTCCGCGCAGCGCTCGATTCCCCCCTCTCTTTCGCACCCTCCATGTCATATTCCGCTCCAGGAGTTCCATCATAGCTCCTCGCTGTCGCTGGGAGGATGTTTTCTCCTCCGCTCGCCCCTTCCACCGTCATTTTCTCTCTACCCACCCTTGCCTCCTTCTCTGCGCAGCTCTCGATTCCCCCCTCTCTCTCGCACCCTCCATATTACATCCAGCTCCAGGAGCTCCATCATAGCTCCTCGCTGTCGCTGGGAGGATGTTTTCTCCCCCGCTCGCCCCTTCCACCGTCATTTTCTCTCTACCCACCCTTGCCTCCTTTTCTGCGCAGCTCTCGATTCCCCCCTCTCTTTCGCACCCTCCATGTCATATTCCGCTCCAGGAGTTCCATCATAGCTCCTCACTGTCGCTGGGAGGATGTTTTCTCCTCCGCTCGCCCCTTCCACCGTCATTTTCTCTCTACCCACCCTTGCCTCCTTCTCCGCGCAGCTCTCGATTCCCCCCTCTCTTTCACACCCTCCATGTCATATTCCGCTTCAGGAGCTCCATCATAGCTCCTTGCTGTCGCTGGGAGGATGTTTTCTCCTCCGCTCGCCCCTTCCACCGTCATTTTCTCTCTACCCACCCTTGCCTCCTTTTCCGCGCAGCTCTCGATTCCCCCCTCTCTTTCGCACCCTCCATGTCATATTCCGCTCCAGGAGTTCCATCATAGCTCCTCACTGTCGCTGGGAGGATGTTTTCTCCTCCGCTCGCCCCTTCCACCGTCATTTTCTCTCTACCCACCCTTGCCTCCTTCTCCGCGCAGCTCTCGATTCCCCCCTCTCTTTCGCACCCTCCATGTCATATTCCGCTCCAGGAGTTCCATCATAGCTCCTCGCTGTCGCTGGGAGGATGTTTTCTCCTCCGCTCGCCCCTTCCACCGTCATTTTCTCTCTACCCACCCTTGCCTCCTTCTCCGCGCAGCTCTCGATTCCCCCCTCTCTTTCGCACCCTCCATGTCATATTCCGCTCCAGGAGTTCCATCATAGCTCCTCGCTGTCGCTGGGAGGATGTTTTCTCCTCCGCTCGCCCCTTCCACCGTCATTTTCTCTCTACCCACCCTTGCCTCCTTCTCTGCGCAGCTCTCGATTCCCCCCTCTCTCTCGCACCCTCCATATTACATCCAGCTCCAGGAGCTCCATCATAGCTCCTCGCTGTCGCTGGGAGGATGTTTTCTCCTCCGCTCGCCCCTTCCACTGTCATTTTCTCTCTACCCACCCTTGCTTCCTTTTCCTCGCAGCTCTCGATTCCCCCCTCTCTTTCGCACCCTCCATGTCATATTCCGCTCCAGGAGTTCCATCATAGCTCCTCCCTGTCGCTGGGAGGATGTTTTCTCCTCCGCTCGCCCCTTCCACCGTCATTTTCTCTCTACCCACCCTTGCCTCCTTCTCCGCACAGCTCTCGATTCCCCCCTCTCTTTCGCACCCTCCATGTCATATTCCGCTCCAGGAGCTCCATCATAGCTCCTCGCTGTCGCTGGGAGGATGTTTTCTCCTCCGCTCGCCCCTTCCACCGTCATTTTCTCTCTACCCACCCTTGCCTCCTTCTCTGCGCAGCTCTCGATTCCCCCCTCTCTCTCGCACCCTCCATATTACATCCAGCTCCAGGAGCTCCATCATAGCTCCTCGCTATCGCTGGGAGGATGTTTTCTCCCCCGCTCGCCCCTTCCACCGTCATTTTCTCTCTACCCACCCTTGCCTCCTTCTCCGCGCAGCTCTCGATTCCCCCCTCTCTTTCGCACCCTCCATGTCATATTCCGCTCCAGGAGCTCCATCATAGCTCCTCGCTGTCGCTGGGAGGATGTTTTCTCCTCCGCTCGCCCCTTCCACTGTCATTTTCTCTCTACCCACCCTTGCTTCCTTTTCCTCGCAGCTCTCGATTCCCCCCTCTCTTTCGCACCCTCCATGTCATATTCCGCTCCAGGAGTTCCATCATAGCTCCTCCCTGTCGCTGGGAGGATGTTTTCTCCTCCGCTCGCCCCTTCCACCGTCATTTTCTCTCTACCCACCCTTGCCTCCTTCTCCGCACAGCTCTCGATTCCCCCCTCTCTTTCGCACCCTCCATGTCATATTCCGCTCCAGGAGCTCCATCATAGCTCCTCGCTGTCGCTGGGAGGATGTTTTCTCCTCCGCTCGCCCCTTCCACCGTCATTTTCTCTCTACCCACCCTTGCCTCCTTCTCTGCGCAGCTCTCGATTCCCCCCTCTCTCTCGCACCCTCCATATTACATCCAGCTCCAGGAGCTCCATCATAGCTCCTCGCTATCGCTGGGAGGATGTTTTCTCCCCCGCTCGCCCCTTCCACCGTCATTTTCTCTCTACCCACCCTTGCCTCCTTTTCTGCGCAGCTCTCGATTCCCCCCTCTCTTTCGCACCCTCCCTGTCATATTCCGCTCCAGGAGTTCCATCATAGCTCCTCACTGTCGCTGGGAGGATGTTTTCTCCTCCGCTCGCCCCTTCCACCGTCATTTTCTCTCTACCCACCTTTGCCTCCTTCTCCGCGCAGCTCTCGATTCCCCCCTCTCTTTCGCACCCTCCATGTCATATTCCGCTCCAGGAGCTCCATCATAGCTCCTCACTGTCGCTGGGAGGATGTTTTCTCCTCCGCTCGCCCCTTCCACCGTCATTTTCTCTCTACCCACCCTTGCTTCCTTTTCCTCGCAGCTCTCGATTCCCCCCTCTCTTTCGCACCCTCCATGTCATATTCCGCTCCAGGAGTTCCATCATAGCTCCTCACTGTCGCTGGGAGGATGTTTTCTCCTCCGCTCGCCCCTTCCACCGTCATTTTCTCTCTACCCACCCTTGCCTCCTTTTCCGCGCAGCTCTCGATTCCCCCCTCTCTTTCGCACCCTCTATGTCATATTCCGCTCCAGGAGTTCCATCATAGCTCCTCACTGTCGCTGGGAGGAAGTTTTCTCCTCCGCTCGCCCCTTCCACCGTCATTTTCTCTCTACCCACCCTTGCCTCCTTTTCCGCGCAGCTCTCGATTCCCCCCTCTCTTTCGCACCCTCCATGTCATATTCCGCTCCAGGAGTTCCATCATAGCTCCTCACTGTCGCTGGGAGGATGTTTTCTCCTCCGCTCGCCCCTTCCACCGTCATTTTCTCTCTACCCACCCTTGCCTCCTTCTCCGCACAGCTCTCGATTCCCCCCTCTCTTTCGCACCCTCCATGTCGTATTCCGCTCCAGGAGCTCCATCATAGCTCCTCGCTGTCGCTGGGAGGATGTTTTCTCCTCCGCTCGCCCCTTCCACCGTCATTTTCTCTCTACCCACCCTTGCCTCCTTCTCTGCGCAGCTCTCGATTCCCCCCTCTCTCTCGCACCCTCCATATTACATCCAGCTCCAGGAGCTCCATCATAGCTCCTCGCTATCGCTGGGAGGATGTTTTCTCCCCCGCTCGCCCCTTCCACCGTCATTTTCTCTCTACCCACCCTTGCCTCCTTCTCCGCGCAGCTCTCGATTCCCCCCTCTCTTTCGCACCCTCCATGTCATATTCCGCTCCAGGAGCTCCATCATAGCTCCTCGCTGTCGCTGGGAGGATGTTTTCTCCTCCGCTCGCCCCTTCCACTGTCATTTTCTCTCTACCCACCCTTGCTTCCTTTTCCTCGCAGCTCTCGATTCCCCCCTCTCTTTCGCACCCTCCATGTCATATTCCGCTCCAGGAGTTCCATCATAGCTCCTCCCTGTCGCTGGGAGGATGTTTTCTCCTCCACTCGCCCCTTCCACCGTCATTTTCTCTCTACCCACCCTTGCCTCCTTCTCCGCACAGCTCTCGATTCCCCCCTCTCTTTCGCACCCTCCATGTCATATTCCGCTCCAGGAGCTCCATCATAGCTCCTCGCTGTCGCTGGGAGGATGTTTTCTCCTCCGCTCGCCCCTTCCACCGTCATTTTCTCTCTACCCACCCTTGCCTCCTTCTCTGCGCAGCTCTCGATTCCCCCCTCTCTCTCGCACCCTCCATATTACATCCAGCTCCAGGAGCTCCATCATAGCTCCTCGCTATCGCTGGGAGGATGTTTTCTCCCCCGCTCGCCCCTTCCACCGTCATTTTCTCTCTACCCACCCTTGCCTCCTTTTCTGCGCAGCTCTCGATTCCCCCCTCTCTTTCGCACCCTCCCTGTCATATTCCGCTCCAGGAGTTCCATCATAGCTCCTCACTGTCGCTGGGAGGATGTTTTCTCCTCCGCTCGCCCCTTCCACCGTCATTTTCTCTCTACCCACCTTTGCCTCCTTCTCCGCGCAGCTCTCGATTCCCCCCTCTCTTTCGCACCCTCCATGTCATATTCCGCTCCAGGAGCTCCATCATAGCTCCTCACTGTCGCTGGGAGGATGTTTTCTCCTCCGCTCGCCCCTTCCACCGTCATTTTCTCTCTACCCACCCTTGCTTCCTTTTCCTCGCAGCTCTCGATTCCCCCCTCTCTTTCGCACCCTCCATGTCATATTCCGCTCCAGGAGTTCCATCATAGCTCCTCACTGTCGCTGGGAGGATGTTTTCTCCTCCGCTCGCCCCTTCCACCGTCATTTTCTCTCTACCCACCCTTGCCTCCTTTTCCGCGCAGCTCTCGATTCCCCCCTCTCTTTCGCACCCTCTATGTCATATTCCGCTCCAGGAGTTCCATCATAGCTCCTCACTGTCGCTGGGAGGAAGTTTTCTCCTCCGCTCGCCCCTTCCACCGTCATTTTCTCTCTACCCACCCTTGCCTCCTTTTCCGCGCAGCTCTCGATTCCCCCCTCTCTTTCGCACCCTCCATGTCATATTCCGCTCCAGGAGTTCCATCATAGCTCCTCACTGTCGCTGGGAGGATGTTTTCTCCTCCGCTCGCCCCTTCCACCGTCATTTTCTCTCTACCCACCCTTGCCTCCTTCTCCGCACAGCTCTCGATTCCCCCCTCTCTTTCGCACCCTCCATGTCGTATTCCGCTCCAGGAGCTCCATCATAGCTCCTCGCTGTCGCTGGGAGGATGTTTTCTCCTCCGCTCGCCCCTTCCACCGTCATTTTCTCTCTACCCACCCTTGCCTCCTTCTCTGCGCAGCTCTCGATTCCCCCCTCTCTCTCGCACCCTCCATATTACATCCAGCTCCAGGAGCTCCATCATAGCTCCTCGCTTTCACTGGGAGGATGTTTTCTCCCCCGCTCGCCCCTTCCACCGTCATTTTCTCTCTACCCACCCTTGCCTCCTTTTCTGCGCAGCTCTCGATTCCCCCCTCTCTTTCGCACCCTCCATGTCATATTCCGCTCCAGGAGTTCCATCATAGCTCCTCACTGTCGCTGGGAGGATGTTTTCTCCTCCGCTCGCCCCTTCCACCGTCATTTTCTCTCTACCCACCCTTGCCTCCTTCTCCGCGCAGCTCTCGATTCCCCCCTCTCTTTCGCACCCTCCATGTCATATTCCGCTCCAGGAGCTCCATCATAGCTCCTCACTGTCGCTGGGAGGATGTTTTCTCCTCCGCTCGCCCCTTCCACCGTCATTTTCTCTCTACCCACCCTTGCTTCCTTTTCCTCGCAGCTCTCGATTCCCCCCTCTCTTTCGCACCCTCCATGTCATATTCCGCTCCAGGAGTTCCATCATAGCTCCTCACTGTCGCTGGGAGGATGGTTTCTCCTCCGCTCGCCCCTTCCACCGTCATTTTCTCTCTACCCACCCTTGCCTCCTTTTCCGCGCAGCTCTCGATTCCCCCCTCTCTTTCGCACCCTCTATGTCATATTCCGCTCCAGGAGTTTCATCATAGCTCCTCACTGTCGCTGGGAGGAAGTTTTCTCCTCCGCTCGCCCCTTCCACCGTCATTTTCTCTCTACCCACCCTTGCCTCCTTTTCCGCGCAGCTCTCGATTCCCCCCTCTCTTTCGCACCCTCCATGTCATATTCCGCTCCAGGAGCTCCATCATAGCTCCTCGCTGTCGCTGGGAGGATGTTTTCTCCTCCGCTCGCCCCTTCCACCGTCATTTTCTCTCTACCCACCCTTGCCTCCTTCTCTGCGCAGCTCTCGATTCCCCCCTCTCTCTCGCACCCTCCATATTACATCCAGCTCCAGGAGCTCCATCATAGCTCCTCGCTGTCGCTGGGAGGATGTTTTCTCCTCCGCTCGCCCCTTCCACCGTCATTTTCTCTCTACCCACCCTTGCCTCCTTTTCTGCGCAGCTCTCGATTCCCCCCTCTCTTTCGCACCCTCCATGTCATATTCCGCTCCAGGAGTTCCATCATAGCTCCTCACTGTCGCTGGGAGGATGTTTTCTCCTCCGCTCGCCCCTTCCACCGTCATTTTCTCTCTACCCACCCTTGCCTCCTTCTCCGCGCAGCTCTCGATTCCCCCCTCTCTTTCGCACCCTCCATGTCATATTCCGCTCCAGGAGCTCCATCATAGCTCCTCGCTGTCGCTGGGAGGATGTTTTCTCCTCCGCTCGCCCCTTCCACCGTCATTTTCTCTCTACCCACCCTTGCTTCCTTTTCCTCGCAGCTCTCGATTCCCCCCTCTCTTTCGCACCCTCCATGTCATATTCCGCTCCAGGAGTTCCATCATAGCTCCTCACTGTCGCTGGGAGGAAGTTTTCTCCTCCGCTCGCCCCTTCCACCGTCATTTTCTCTCTACCCACCCTTGCCTCCTTTTCCGCGCAGCTCTCGATTCCCCCCTCTCTTTCGCACCCTCCATGTCATATTCCGCTCCAGGAGCTCCATCATAGCTCCTTGCTGTCGCTGGGAGGATGTTTTCTCCTCCGCTCGCCCCTTCCACCGTCATTTTCTCTCTACCCACCCTTGCCTCCTTCTCCGCGCAGCTCTCGATTCCCCCCTCTCTTTCACACCCTCCATGTCATATTCCGCTCCAGGAGCTCCATCATAGCTCCTCGCTGTCGCTGGGAGGATGTTTTCTCCTCCGCTCGCCCCTTCCACCGTCATTTTCTCTCTACCCACCCTTGCCTCCTTTTCCGCGCAGCTCTCGATTCCCCCCTCTCTTTCGCACCCTCCATGTCATATTCCGCTCCAGGAGTTCCATCATAGCTCCTCACTGTCGCTGGGAGGATGTTTTCTCCTCCGCTCGCCCTTTCCACCGTCATTTTTTCTCTACCCACCCTTGCCTCCTTTTCCGCGCAGCTCTCGATTCCCCCCTCTCTTTCGCACCCTCCATGTCATATTCCGCTTAAGGAGTTCCATCATAGCTCCTCACTGTCGCTGGGAGGAAGTTTTCTCCTCCGCTCGCCCCTTCCACCGTCATTTTCTCTCTACCCACCCTTGCCTCCTTTTCCGCGCAGCTCTCGATTCCCACCTCTCTTTCGCACCCTCCATGTCATATTCCGCTCCAGGAGTTCCATCATAGCTCCTCACTGTCGCTGGGAGGATGTTTTCTCCTCCGCTCGCCCCTTCCACCGTCATTTTCTCTCTACCCACCCTTGCCTCCTTTTCCGCGCAGCTCTCGATTCCCCCCTCTCTTTCTCACCCTCCATGTCATATTCCGCTCCAGGAGTTCCATCATAGCTCCTCACTGTCGCTGGGAGGAAGTTTTCTCCTCCGCTCGCCCCTTCCACCGTCATTTTCTCTCTACCCACCCTTGCCTCCTTTTCCGCGCAGCTCTCGATTCCCCCCTCTCTTTCGCACCCTCCATGTCATATTCCGCTCCAGGAGCTCCATCATAGCTCCTTGCTGTCGCTGGGAGGATGTTTTCTCCTCCGCTCGCCCCTTCCACCGTCATTTTCTCTCTACCCACCCTTGCCTCCTTTTCCGCGCAGCTCTCGATTCCCCCCTCTCTTTCGCACCCTCCATGTCATATTCCGCTCCAGGAGCTCCATCATAGCTCCTCGCTGTCGCTGGGAGGATGTTTTCTCCTCCGCTCGCCCCTTCCACCGTCATTTTCTCTCTACCCACCCTTGCCTCCTTTTCCGCGCAGCTCTCGATTCCCCCCTCTCTTTCGCACCCTCCATGTCATATTCCGCTCCAGGAGCTCCATCATAGCTCCTTGCTGTTGATGGGAGGATGTTTTCTCCTCCGCTCGCCCCTTCCACCGTCATTTTCTCTCTACCCACCCTTGCCTCCTTTTCCGCGCAGCTCTCGATTCCCCCCTCTCTTTCGCACCCTCCATGTCATATTCCGCTCCAGGAGTTCCATCATAGCTCCTCACTGTCGCTGGGAGGATGTTTTCTCCTCCGCTCGCCCTTTCCACCGTCATTTTCTCTCTACCCACCCTTGCCTCCTTCTCCGCGCAGCTCTCGATTCCCCCCTCTCTTTCGCACCCTCCATGTCATATTCCGCTCCAGGAGTTCCATCATAGCTCCTCACTGTCGCTGGGAGGATGTTTTCTCCTCCGCTCGCCCCTTCCACCGTCATTTTCTCTCTACCCACCCTTGCCTCCTTCTCCGCGCAGCTCTCGATTCCCCCCTCTCTTTCGCACCCTCCATGTCATATTCCGCTCCAGGAGCTCCATCATAGCCCCTCGCTGTCGCTGGGAGGATGTTTTCTCCTCCGCTCGCCCCTTCCACCGTCATTTTCTCTCTACCCACCCTTGCCTCCTTTTCCGCGCAGCTCTCGATTCCCCCCTCTCTTTCGCACCCTCCATGTCATATTCCGCTCCAGGAGTTCCATCATAGCTCCTCACTGTCGCTGGGAGGAAGTTTTTCTCCTCCGCTCGCCCCTTCCACCGTCATTTTCTCTCTACCCACCCTTGCCTCCTTTTCCGCGCAGCTCTCGATTCCCCCCTCTCTTTCGCACCCTCCATGTCATATTCCGCTCCAGGAGTTCCATCATAGCTCCTCACTGTCGCTGGGAGGAAGTTTTCTCCTCCGCTCGCCCCTTCCACCGTCATTTTCTCTCTACCCACCCTTGCCTCCTTCTCCGCGCAGCTCTCGATTCCCCCCTCTCTTTCGCACCCTCCATGTCATATTCTGCTCCAGGAGCTCCATCATAGCTCTTCGCTGTCGCTGGGAGGATGTTTTCTCCTCCGCTCGCCCCTTCCACCGTCATTTTCTCTCTACCCACCCTTGCCTCCTTCTCCGCGCAGCTCTCGATTCCCCCCTCTCTTTCGCACCCTCCATGTCATATTCCGCTCCAGGAGCTCCATCATAGCTCCTTGCTGTCGCTGGGAGGATGTTTTCTCCTCCGCTCGCCCCTTCCACCGTCATTTTCTCTCTACCCACCCTTGCCTCCTTCTCCGCGCAGCTCTCGATTCCCCCCTCTCTTTCGCACCCTCCATGTCATATTCCGCTCCAGGAGCTCCATCATAGCTCCTCGCTGTCGCTGGGAGGATGTTTTCTCCTCCACTCGCCCCTTCCACCGTCATTTTCTCTCTACCCACCCTTGCCTCCTTCTCCGCGCAGCTCTCGATTCCCCCCTCTCTCTCGCACCCTCCATATTACATCCAGCTCCAGGAGCTCCATCATAGCTCCTCGCTGTCGCTGGGAGGATGTTTTCTCCTCCGCTCGCCCCTTCCACCGTCATTTTCTCTCTACCCACCCTTGCCTCCTTCTCCGCGCAGCTCTCGATTCCCCCCTCTCTTTCGCACCCTCCATGTCTTATTCCGCTCCAGGAGTTCCATCATAGCTCCTCACTGTCGCTGGGAGGATGTTTTCTCCTCCGCTCGCCCCTTCCACCGTCATTTTCTCTCTACCCACCCTTGCCTCCTTCTCCGCGCAGCTCTCGATTCCCCCCTCTCTTTCGCACCCTCCATGTCATATTCCGCTCCAGGAGCTCCATCATAGCTCCTCGCTGTCGCTGGGAGGATGTTTTCTCCTCCGCTCGCCCCTTCCACCGTCATTTTCTCTCTACCCACCCTTGCCTCCTTCTCCGAGCAGCTCTCGATTCCCCCCTCTCTCTCGCACCCTCCATATTACATCCAGCCCCAGGAGCTCCATCATAGCTCCTCGCTGTCGCTGGGAGGATGTTTTCTCCTCCGCTCGCCCCTTCCACCGTCATTTTCTCTCTACCCACCCTTGCCTCCTTTTCCGCGCAGCTCTCGATTCCCCCCTCTCTTTCGCACCCTCCATGTCATATTCCGCTCCAGGAGTTCCATCATAGCTCCTCGCTGTCGCTGGGAGGATGTTTTCTCCTCCGCTCGCCCCTTCCACCGTCATTTTCTCTCTACCCACCCTTTCCTCCTTTTCTGCGCAGCTCTCGATTCCCCCCTCTCTTTCGCACCCTCCATGTCATATTCCGCTCCAGGAGTTCCATCATAGCTCCTCGCTGTCGCTGGGAGGATGTTTTCTCCTCCGCTCGCCCCTTCCACCGTCATTTTCTCTCTACCCACCCTTGCCTCCTTTTCCGCGCAGCTCTCGATTCCCCCCTCTCTTTCGCACCCTCCATGTCATATTCCGCTCCAGGAGTTCCATCATAGCTCCTCGCTGTCGCTGGGAGCATGTTTTCTCCTCCGCTCGCCCCTTCCACCGTCATTTTCTCTCTACCCACCCTTTCCTCCTTTTCTGCGCAGCTCTCGATTCCCCCCTCTCTTTCGCAACCTCCATGTCATATTCCGCTCCAGGAGTTCCATCATAGCTCCTCACTGTCGCTGGGAGGATGTTTTCTCCTCCGCTCGCCCCTTCCACCGTCATTTTCTCTCTACCCACCCTTGCCTCCTTCTCCGCGCAGCTCTCGATTCCCCCCTCTCTTTCGCACCCTCCATGTCATATTCCGCTCCAGGAGCTCCATCATAGCTCCTCACTGTCGCTGGGAGGATGTTTTCTCCTCCGCTCGCCCCTTCCACCGTCATTTTCTCTCTACCCACCCTTGCTTCCTTTTCCTCGCAGCTCTCGATTCCCCCCTCTCTTTCGCACCCTCCATGTCATATTCCGCTCCAGGAGTTCCATCATAGCTCCTCACTGTCGCTGGGAGGATGGTTTCTCCTCCGCTCGCCCCTTCCACCGTCATTTTCTCTCTACCCACCCTTGCCTCCTTTTCCGTGCAGCTCTCGATTCCCCCCTCTCTTTCGCACCCTCTATGTCATATTCCGCTCCAGGAGTTCCATCATAGCTCCTCACTGTCGCTGGGAGGAAGTTTCCTCCTCCGCTCGCCCCTTCCACCGTCATTTTCTCTCTACCCACCCTTGCCTCCTTTTCCGCGCAGCTCTCGATTCCCCCCTCTCTTTCGCACCCTCCATGTCATATTCCGCTCCAGGAGTTCCATCATAGCTCCTCACTGTCGCTGGGAGGATGTTTTCTCCTCCGCTCGCCCCTTCCACCGTCATTTTCTCTCTACCCACCCTTGCCTCCTTCTCCGCGCAGCTCTCGATTCCCCCCTCTCTTTCGCACCCTCCATGTCATATTCCGCTCCAGGAGCTCCATCATAGCTCCTCGCTGTCGCTGGGAGGATGTTTTCTCCTCCGCTCGCCCCTTCCACCGTCATTTTCTCTCTACCCACCCTTGCCTCCTTCTCTGCGCAGCTCTCGATTCCCCCCTCTCTCTCGCACCCTCCATATTACATCCAGCTCCAGGAGCTCCATCATAGCTCCTCGCTGTCGCTGGGAGGATGTTTTCTCCTCCGCTCGCCCCTTCCACCGTCATTTTCTCTCTACCCACCCTTGCCTCCTTTTCTGCGCAGCTCTCGATTCCCCCCTCTCTTTCGCACCCTCCATGTCATATTCCGCTCCAGGAGTTCCATCATAGCTCCTCACTGTCGCTGGGAGGATGTTTTCTCCTCCGCTCGCCCCTTCCACCGTCATTTTCTCTCTACCCACCCTTACCTCCTTCTCCGCGCAGCTCTCGATTCCCCCCTCTCTTTCGCACCCTCCATGTCATATTCCGCTCCCGGAGCTCCATCATAGCTCCTCACTGTCGCTGGGAGGATGTTTTCTCCTCCGCTCGCCCCTTCCACCGTCATTTTCTCTCTACCCACCCTTGCCTCCTTTTCCGCGCAGCTCTCGATTCCCCCCTCTCTTTCGCACCCTCCATGTCATATTCCGCTCCAGGAGCTCCATCATAGCTCCTTGCTGTCGCTGGGAGGATGTTTTCTCCTCCGCTCGCCCCTTCCACCGTCATTTTCTCTCTACCCACCTTTGCCTCCTTCTCCGCGCAGCTCTCGATTCCCCCCTCTCTTTCACACCCTCCATGTCATATTCCGCTCCAGGAGCTCCATCATAGCTCCTCGCTGTCGCTGGGAGGATGTTTTCTCCTCCGCTCGCCCCTTCCACCGTCATTTTCTCTCTACCCACCCTTGCCTCCTTTTCCGCGCAGCTCTCGATTCCCCCCTCTCTTTCGCACCCTCCATGTCATATTCCGCTCCAGGAGTTCCATCATAGCTCCTCACTGTCGCTGGGAGGATGTTTTCTCCTCCGCTCGCCCTTTCCACCGTCATTTTTTCTCTACCCACCCTTGCCTCCTTTTCCGCGCAGCTCTCGATTCCCCCCTCTCTTTCGCACCCTCCATGTCATATTCCGCTTAAGGAGTTCCATCATAGCTCCTCACTGTCGCTGGGAGGAAGTTTTCTCCTCCGCTCGCCCCTTCCACCGTCATTTTCTCTCTACCCACCCTTGCCTCCTTTTCCGCGCAGCTCTCGATTCCCACCTCTCTTTCGCACCCTCCATGTCATATTCCGCTCCAGGAGTTCCATCATAGCTCCTCACTGTCGCTGGGAGGATGTTTTCTCCTCCGCTCGCCCCTTCCACCGTCATTTTCTCTCTACCCACCCTTGCCTCCTTTTCCGCGCAGCTCTCGATTCCCCCCTCTCTTTCTCACCCTCCATGTCATATTCCGCTCCAGGAGTTCCATCATAGCTCCTCACTGTCGCTGGGAGGAAGTTTTCTCCTCCGCTCGCCCCTTCCACCGTCATTTTCTCTCTACCCACCCTTGCCTCCTTTTCCGCGCAGCTCTCGATTCCCCCCTCTCTTTCGCACCCTCCATGTCATATTCCGCTCCAGGAGCTCCATCATAGCTCCTTGCTGTCGCTGGGAGGATGTTTTCTCCTCCGCTCGCCCCTTCCACCGTCATTTTCTCTCTACCCACCCTTGCCTCCTTTTCCGCGCAGCTCTCGATTCCCCCCTCTCTTTCGCACCCTCCATGTCATATTCCGCTCCAGGAGCTCCATCATAGCTCCTCGCTGTCGCTGGGAGGATGTTTTCTCCTCCGCTCGCCCCTTCCACCGTCATTTTCTCTCTACCCACCCTTGCCTCCTTTTCCGCGCAGCTCTCGCTTCCCCCCTCTCTTTCGCACCCTCCATGTCATATTCCGCTCCAGGAGTTCCATCATAGCTCCTCACTGTCGCTGGGAGGATGTTTTCTCCTCCGCTCGCCCCTTCCACCGTCATTTTCTCTCTACCCACCCTTGCCTCCTTTTCCGCGCAGCTCTCGATTCCCCCCTCTCTTTCGCACCCTCTATGTCATATTCCGCTCCAGGAGTTCCATCATAGCTCCTCACTGTCGCTGGGAGGAAGTTTTCTCCTCCGCTCGCCCCTTCCACCGTCATTTTCTCTCTACCCACCCTTGCCTCCTTTTCCGCGCAGCTCTCGATTCCCCCCTCTCTTTCGCACCCTCCATGTCATATTCCGCTCCAGGAGCTCCATCATAGCTCCTTGCTGTTGATGGGAGGATGTTTTCTCCTCCGCTCGCCCCTTCCACCGTCATTTTCTCTCTACCCACCCTTGCCTCCTTTTCCGCGCAGCTCTCGATTCCCCCCTCTCTTTCGCACCCTCCATGTCATATTCCGCTCCAGGAGTTCCATCATAGCTCCTCACTGTCGCTGGGAGGATGTTTTCTCCTCCGCTCGCCCCTTCCACCGTCATTTTCTCTCTACCCACCCTTGCCTCCTTCTCCGCGCAGCTCTCGATTCCCCCCTCTCTTTCGCACCCTCCATGTCATATTCCGCTCCAGGAGTTCCATCATAGCTCCTCACTGTCGCTGGGAGGATGTTTTCTCCTCCGCTCGCCCCTTCCACCTTCATTTTCTCTCTACCCACCCTTGCCTCCTTCTCCGCGCAGCTCTCGATTCCCCCCTCTCTTTCGCACCCTCCATGTCATATTCCGCTCCAGGAGCTCCATCATAGCCCCTCGCTGTCGCTGGGAGGATGTTTTCTCCTCCGCTCGCCCCTTCCACCGTCATTTTCTCTCTACCCACCCTTGCCTCCTTTTCCGCGCAGCTCTCGATTCCCCCCTCTCTTTCGCACCCTCCATGTCATATTCCGCTCCAGGAGTTCCATCATAGCTCCTCACTGTCGCTGGGAGGAAGTTTTTCTCCTCCGCTCGCCCCTTCCACCGTCATTTTCTCTCTACCCACCCTTGCCTCCTTTTCCGCGCAGCTCTCGATTCCCCCCTCTCTTTCGCACCCTCCATGTCATATTCCGCTCCAGGAGTTCCATCATAGCTCCTCACTGTCGCTGGGAGGAAGTTTTCTCCTCCGCTCGCCCCTTCCACCGTCATTTTCTCTCTACCCACCCTTGCCTCCTTCTCCGCGCAGCTCTCGATTCCCCCCTCTCTTTCGCACCCTCCATGTCATATTCTGCTCCAGGAGCTCCATCATAGCTCTTCGCTGTCGCTGGGAGGATGTTTTCTCCTCCGCTCGCCCCTTCCACCGTCATTTTCTCTCTACCCACCCTTGCCTCCTTCTCCGCGCAGCTCTCGATTCCCCCCTCTCTTTCGCACCCTCCATGTCATATTCCGCTCCAGGAGCTCCATCATAGCTCCTTGCTGTCGCTGGGAGGATGTTTTCTCCTCCGCTCGCCCCTTCCACCGTCATTTTCTCTCTACCCACCCTTGCCTCCTTCTCCGCGCAGCTCTCGATTCCCCCCTCTCTTTCGCACCCTCCATGTCATATTCCGCTCCAGGAGCTCCATCATAGCCCCTCGCTGTCGCTGGGAGGATGTTTTCTCCTCCGCTCGCCCCTTCCACCGTCATTTTCTCTCTACCCACCCTTGCCTCCTTTTCCGCGCAGCTCTCGATTCCCCCCTCTCTTTCGCACCCTCCATGTCATATTCCGCTCCAGGAGTTCCATCATAGCTCCTCACTTTCGCTGGGAGGAAGTTTTTCTCCTCCGCTCGCCCCTTCCACCGTCATTTTCTCTCTACCCACCCTTGCCTCCTTTTCCGCGCAGCTCTCGATTCCCCCCTCTCTTTCGCACCCTCCATGTCATATTCCGCTCCAGGAGTTCCATCATAGCTCCTCACTGTCGCTGGGAGGAAGTTTTCTCCTCCGCTCGCCCCTTCCACCGTCATTTTCTCTCTACCCACCCTTGCCTCCTTCTCCGCGCAGCTCTCGATTCCCCCCTCTCTTTCGCACCCTCCATGTCATATTCTGCTCCAGGAGCTCCATCATAGCTCTTCGCTGTCGCTGGAAGGATGTTTTCTCCTCCGCTCGCCCCTTCCACCGTCATTTTCTCTCTACCCACCCTTGCCTCCTTCTCCGCGCAGCTCTCGATTCCCCCCTCTCTTTCGCACCCTCCATGTCATATTCCGCTCCAGGAGCTCCATCATAGCTCCTTGCTGTCGCTGGGAGGATGTTTTCTCCTCCGCTCGCCCCTTCCACCGTCATTTTCTCTCTACCCACCCTTGCCTCCTTCTCCGCGCAGCTCTCGATTCCCCCCTCTCTTTCGCACCCTCCATGTCATATTCCGCTCCAGGAGCTCCATCATAGCTCCTCGCTGTCGCTGGGAGGATGTTTTCTCCTCCACTCGCCCCTTCCACCGTCATTTTCTCTCTACCCACCCTTGCCTCCTTCTCCGCGCAGCTCTCGATTCCCCCCTCTCTCTCGCACCCTCCATATTACATCCAGCTCCAGGAGCTCCATCATAGCTCCTCGCTGTCGCTGGGAGGATGTTTTCTCCTCCGCTCGCCCCTTCCACCGTCATTTTCTCTCTACCCACCCTTGCCTCCTTTTCCGCGCAGCTCTCGATTCCCCCCTCTCTTTCGCACCCTCCATGTCTTATTCCGCTCCAGGAGTTCCATCATAGCTCCTCACTGTCGCTGGGAGGATGTTTTCTCCTCCGCTCGCCCCTTCCACCGTCATTTTCTCTCTACCCACCCTTGCCTCCTTCTCCGCGCAGCTCTCGATTCCCCCCTCTCTTTCGCACCCTCCATGTCATATTCCGCTCCAGGAGCTCCATCATAGCTCCTCGCTGTCGCTGGGAGGATGTTTTCTCCTCCGCTCGCCCCTTCCACCGTCATTTTCTCTCTACCCACCCTTGCCTCCTTCTCCGAGCAGCTCTCGATTCCCCCCTCTCTCTCGCACCCTCCATATTACATCCAGCCCCAGGAGCTCCATCATAGCTCCTCGCTGTCGCTGGGAGGATGTTTTCTCCTCCGCTCGCCCCTTCCACCGTCATTTTCTCTCTACCCACCCTTGCCTCCTTTTCCGCGCAGCTCTCGATTCCCCCCTCTCTTTCGCACCCTCCATGTCATATTCCGCTCCAGGAGTTCCATCATAGCTCCTCGCTGTCGCTGGGAGGATGTTTTCTCCTCCGCTCGCCCCTTCCACCGTCATTTTCTCTCTACCCACCCTTTCCTCCTTTTCTGCGCAGCTCTCGATTCCCCCCTCTCTTTCGCACCCTCCATGTCATATTCCGCTCCAGGAGTTCCATCATAGCTCCTCGCTGTCGCTGGGAGGATGTTTTCTCCTCCGCTCGCCCCTTCCACCGTCATTTTCTCTCTACCCACCCTTGCCTCCTTTTCCGCGCAGCTCTCGATTCCCCCCTCTCTTTCGCACCCTCCATGTCATATTCCGCTCCAGGAGTTCCATCATAGCTCCTCGCTGTCGCTGGGAGCATGTTTTCTCCTCCGCTCGCCCCTTCCACCGTCATTTTCTCTCTACCCACCCTTTCCTCCTTTTCTGCGCAGCTCTCGATTCCCCCCTCTCTTTCGCAACCTCCATGTCATATTCCGCTCCAGGAGTTCCATCATAGCTCCTCACTGTCGCTGGGAGGATGTTTTCTCCTCCGCTCGCCCCTTCCACCGTCATTTTCTCTCTACCCACCCTTGCCTCCTTCTCCGCGCAGCTCTCGATTCCCCCCTCTCTTTCGCACCCTCCATGTCATATTCCGCTCCAGGAGTTCCATCATAGCTCCTCACTGTCGCTGGGAGGATGTTTTCTCCTCCGCTCGCCCCTTCCACCGTCATTTTCTCTCTACCCACCCTTGCCTCCTTTTCCGCGCAGCTCTCGATTCCCCCCTCTCTTCCGCACCCTCCATGTCATATTCCGCTCCAGGAGTTCCATCATAGCTCCTCACTGTCGCTGGGAGGAAGTTTTCTCCTCCGCTCGCCCCTTCCACCGTCATTTTCTCTCTACCCACCCTTGCCTCCTTTTCCGCGCAGCTCTCGATTCCCCCCTCTCTTTCGCACCCTCCATGTCATATTCCGCTCCAGGAGCTCCATCATAGCTCCTTGCTGTCGCTGGGAGGATGTTTTCTCCTCCGCTCGCCCCTTCCACCGTCATTTTCTCTCTACCCACCCTTGCCTCCTTTTCCGCGCAGCTCTCTATTCCCCCCTCTCTTTCGCACCCTCCATGTCATATTCCGCTCCAGGAGTTCCATCATAGCTCCTCACTGTCGCTGGGTGGATGTTTTCTCCTCCGCTCGCCCCTTCCACCGTCATTTTCTCTGTACCCACCCTTGCCTCCTTCTCCGCGCAGCTCTCGATTCCCCCCTCTCTTTCGCACCCTCCATGTCATATTCCGCTCCAGGAGCTCCATCATAGCTCCTCGCTGTCGCTGGGAGGATGTTTTCTCCTCCGCTCGCCCCTTCCACCGTCATTTTCTCTCTACCCACCCTTGCCTCCTTTTCCGCGCAGCTCTCGATTCCCCCCTCTCTTTCGCACCCTCCATGTCATATTCCGCTCCAGGAGTTCCATCATAGCTCCTCACTGTCGCTGGGAGGATTTTTTCTCCTCCGCTCGCCCCTTCCACCGTCATTTTCTCTCTACCCACCCTTGCCTCCTTTTCCGCGCAGCTCTCGATTCCCCCCTCTCTTTCGCACCCTCCATGTCATATTCCGCTCCAGGAGTTCCATCATAGCTCCTCACTGTCGCTGGGAGGAAGTTTTCTCCTCCGCTCGCCCCTTCCACCGTCATTTTCTCTCTACCCACCCTTGCCTCCTTTTCCGCGCAGCTCTCGATTCCCCCCTCTCTTTCGCACCCTCCATGTCATATTCCGCTCCAGGAGCTCCATCATAGCTCCTTGCTGTCGCTGGGAGGATGTTTTCTCCTCCGCTCGCCCCTTCCACCGTCATTTTCTCTCTACCCACCCTTGCCTCCTTTTCCGCGCAGCTCTCGATTCCCCCCTCTCTTTCGCACCCTCCATGTCATATTCTGCTCCAGGAGTTCCATCATAGCTCCTCACTGTCCCTGGGAGGATGTTTTCTCCTCCGCTCGCCCCTTCCACCGTCATTTTCTCTCTACCCACCCTTGCCTCCTTCTCCGCGCAGCTCTCGATTCCCCCCTCTCTTTCGCACCCTCCATGTCATATTCTGCTCCAGGAGCTCCATCATAGCTCCTCGCTGTCGCTGGGAGGATGTTTTCTCCTCCGCTCGCCCCTTCCACCGTCATTTTCTCTCTACCCACCCTTGCCTCCTTCTCCGCGCAGCTCTCGATTCCCCCCTCTCTTTCGCACCCTCCATGTCATATTCCGCTCCAGGAGCTCCATCATAGCTCCTTGCTGTCGCTGGGAGGATGTTTTCTCCTCCGCTCGCCCCTTCCACCGTCATTTTCTCTCTACCCACCCTTGCCTCCTTCTCCGCGCAGCTCTCGATTCCCCCCTCTGTTTCGCACCCTCCATGTCATATTCCGCTCCAGGAGCTCCATCATAGCTCCTCGCTGTCGCTGGGAGGATGTTTTCTCCTCCACTCGCCCCTTCCACCGTCATTTTCTCTCTACCCACCCTTGCCTCCTTTTCCGCGCAGCTCTCGATTCCCCCCTCTCTTTCGCACCCTCCATGTCATATTCCGCTCCAGGAGCTCCATCATAGCTCCTCGCTGTCGCTGGGAGGATGTTTTCTCCTCCGCTCGCCCCTTCCACCGTAATTTTCTCTCTACCCACCCTTGCCTCCTTCTCCGCGCAGCTCTCGATTCCCCCCTCTCTTTCGCACCCTCCATGTCATATTCCGCTCCAGGAGCTCCATCATAGCTCCTCGCTGTCGCTGGGAGGATGTTTTCTCCTCCGCTCGCCCCTTCCACCGTCATTTTCTCTCTACCCACCCTTGCCTCCTTTTCCGCGCAGCTCTCGATTCCCCCCTCTCTTTCGCACCCTCCATGTCATATTCCGCTCCAGGAGCTCCATCATAGCTCCTTGCTGTCGCTGGGAGGATGCTTTCTCCTCCACTCGCCCCTTCCACCGTCATTTTCTTTCTACCCACCCTTGCCTCCTTTTCCGCGCAGCTCTCGATTCCCCCCTCTCTTTCGCACCCTCCATGTCATATTCCGCTCCAGGAGTTCCATCATAGCTCCTCACTGTCGCTGGGAGGATGTTTTCTCCTCCGCTCGCCCCTTCCACCGTCATTTTCTCTCTACCCACCCTTGCCTCCTTCTCCGCGCAGCTCTCGATTCCCCCCTCTCTTTCGCACCCTCCATGTCATATTCTGCTCCAGGAGCTCCATCATAGCTCCTCGCTGTCGCTGGGAGGATGTTTTCTCCTCCGCTCGCCCCTTCCACCGTCATTTTCTCTCTACCCACCCTTGCCTCCTTCTCCGCGCAGCTCTCGATTCCCCCCTCTCTTTCGCACCCTCCATGTCATATTCCGCTCCAGGAGCTCCATCATAGCTCCTTGCTGTCGCTGGGAGGATGTTTTCTCCTCCGCTCGCCCCTTCCACCGTCATTTTCTCTCTACCCACCCTTGCCTCCTTCTCCGCGCAGCTCTCGATTCCCCCCTCTCTTTCGCACCCTCCATGTCATATTCCGCTCCAGGAGCTCCATCATAGCTCCTCGCTGTCGCTGGGAGGATGTTTTCTCCTCCGCTCGCCCCTTCCACCGTCATTTTCTCTCTACCCACCCTTGCCTCCTTTTCCGCGCAGCTCTCGATTCCCCCCTCTCTTTCGCACCCTCCATGTCATATTCCGCTCCAGGAGCTCCATCATAGCTCCTCGCTGTCGCTGGGAGGATGTTTTCTCCTCCGCTCGCCCCTTCCACCGTCATTTTCTCTTTACCCACCCTTGCCTCCTTTTCCGCGCAGCTCTCGATTCCCCCCTCTCTTTCGCACCCTCCATGTCATATTCCGCTCCAGGAGCTCCATCATAGCTCCTCGCTGTCGCTGGGAGGATGTTTTCTCCTCCGCTCGCCCCTTCCACCGTCATTTTCTCTCTACCCACCCTTGCCTCCTTTTCCGCGCAGCTCTCGATTCCCCCCTCTCTTTCGCACCCTCCATGTCATATTCCGCTCCAGGAGTTCCATCATAGCTCCTCACTGTCGCTGGGAGGAAGTTTTCTCCTCCGCTCGCCCCTTCCACCGTCATTTTCTCTCTACCCACCCTTGCCTCCTTTTCCGCGCAGCTCTCGATTCCCCCCTCTCTTTCGCACCCTCCATGTCATATTCCGCTCCAGGAGCTCCATCATAGCTCCTTGCTGTCGCTGGGAGGATGTTTTCTCCTCCGCTCGCCCCTTCCACCGTCATTTTCTCTCTACCCACCCTTGCCTCCTTTTCCGCGCAGCTCTCGATTCCCCCCTCTCTTTCGCACCCTCCATGTCATATTCCGCTCCAGGAGTTCCATCATAGCTCCTCACTGTCGCTGGGAGGATGTTTTCTCCTCCGCTCGCCCCTTCCACCGTCATTTTCTCTCTACCCACCCTTGCCTCCTTCTCCGCGCAGCTCTCGATTCCCCCCTCTCTTTCGCACCCTCCATGTCATATTCTGCTCCAGGAGCTCCATCATAGCTCCTCGCTGTCGCTGGGAGGATGTTTTCTCCTCCGCTCGCCCCTTCCACCGTCATTTTCTCTCTACCCACCCTTGCCTCCTTCTCCGCGCAGCTCTCGATTCCCCCCTCTCTTTCGCACCCTCCATGTCATATTCCGCTCCAGGAGCTCCATCATAGCTCCTTGCTGTCGCTGGGAGGATGTTTTCTCCTCCGCTCGCCCCTTCCACCGTCATTTTCTCTCTACCCACCCTTGCCTCCTTCTCCGCGCAGCTCTCGATTCCCCCCTCTCTTTCGCACCCTCCATGTCATATTCCGCTCCAGGAGCTCCATCATAGCTCCTCGCTGTCGCTGGGAGGATGTTTTCTCCTCCACTCGCCCCTTCCACCGTCATTTTCTCTCTACCCACCCTTGCCTCCTTTTCCGCGCAGCTCTCGATTCCCCCCTCTCTTTCGCACCCTCCATGTCATATTCCGCTCCAGGAGCTCCATCATAGCTCCTCGCTGTCGCTGGGAGGATGTTTTCTCCTCCGCTCGCCCCTTCCACCGTCATTTTCTCTCTACCCACCCTTGCCTCCTTCTCCGCGCAGCTCTCGATTCCCCCCTCTCTTTCGCACCCTCCATGTCATATTCCGCTCCAGGAGCTCCATCATAGCTCCTCGCTGTCGCTGGGAGGATGTTTTCTCCTCCGCTCGCCCCTTCCACCGTCATTTTCTCTCTACCCACCCTTGCCTCCTTCTCCGCGCAGCTCTCGATTCCCCCCTCTCTCTCGCACCCTCCATATTACATCCAGCTCCAGGAGCTCCATCATAGCTCCTCGCTGTCGCTGGGAGGATGTTTTCTCCTCCGCTCGCCCCTTCCACCATCATTTTCTCTCTACCCACCCTTGCCTCCTTCTCCGCGCAGCTCTCGATTCCCCCCTCTCTTTCGCACCCTCCATGTCTTATTCCGCTCCAGGAGTTCCATCATAGCTCCTCACTGTCGCTGGGAGGATGTTTTCTCCTCCGCTCGCCCCTTCCACCGTCATTTTCTCTCTACCCACCCTTGCCTCCTTCTCCGCGCAGCTCTCGATTCCCCCCTCTCTTTCGCACCCTCCATGTCATATTCCGCTCCAGGAGCTCCATCATAGCTCCTCGCTGTCGCTGGGAGGATGTTTTCTCCTCCGCTCGCCCCTTCCACCGTCATTTTCTCTATACCCACCCTTGCCTCCTTCTCCGCGCAGCTCTCGATTCCCCCCTCTCTTTCGCACCCTCCATGTCATATTCCGCTCCAGGAGCTCCATCATAGCTCCTCGCTGTCGCTGGGAGGATGTTTTCTCCTCCGCTCGCCCCTTCCACCGTCATTTTCTCTCTACCCACCCTTGCCTCCTTCTCCGCGCAGCTCTCAATTCCCCCCTCTCTCTCGCACCCTCCATATTACATCCAGCTCCAGGAGCTCCATCATAGCTCCTCGCTGTCGCTGGGAGGATGTTTTCTCCTCCGCTCGCCCCTTCCACCGTCATTTTCTCTCTACCCACCCTTGCCTCCTTTTCCGCGCAGCTCTCGATTCCCCCCTCTCTTTCGCACCCTCCATGTCATATTCCGCTCCAGGAGTTCCATCATAGCTCCTCGCTGTCGCTGGGAGGATGTTTTCTCCTCCGCTCGCCCCTTCCACCGTCATTTTCTCTCTACCCACCCTTTTCTCCTTTTCTGCGCAGCTCTCGATTCCCCCCTCTCTTTCGCACCCTCCATGTCATATTCCGCTCCAGGAGTTCCATCATAGCTCCTCGCTGTCGCTGGGAGGATGTTTTCTCCTCCGCTCGCCCCTTCCACCGTCATTTTCTCTCTACCCACCCTTGCCTCCTTTTCCGCGCAGCTCTCGATTCCCCCCTCTCTTTCGCACCCTCCATGTCATATTCCGCTCCAGGAGTTCCATCATAGCTCCTCGCTGTCGCTGGGAGGATGTTTTCTCCTCCGCTCGCCCCTTCCACCGTCATTTTCTCTCTACCCACCCTTTCCTCCTTTTCTGCGCAGCTCTCGATTCCCCCCTCTCTTTCGCACCCTCCATGTCATATTCCGCTCCAGGAGTTCCATCATAGCTCCTCACTGTCGCTGGGAGGATGTTTTCTCCTCCGCTCGCCCCTTCCACCGTCATTTTCTCTCTACCCACCCTTGCCTCCTTCTCCGCGCAGCTCTCGATTCCCCCCTCTCTTTCGCACCCTCCATGTCATATTCCGCTCCAGGAGTTCCATCATAGCTCCTCACTGTCGCTGGGAGGATGTTTTCTCCTCCGCTCGCCCCTTCCACCGTCATTTTCTCTCTACCCACCCTTGCCTCCTTTTCCGTGCAGCTCTCGATTCCCCCCTCTCTTCCGCACCCTCCATGTCATATTCCGCTCCAGGAGTTCCATCATAGCTCCTCACTGTCGCTGGGAGGAAGTTTTCTCCTCCGCTCGCCCCTTCCACCGTCATTTTCTCTCCACCCACCCTTGCCTCCTTCTCCGCGCCGCTCTCGATTCCCCCCTCTCTCTCGCACCCACCATGTCATATCCCGCTCCAGGAGCTCCATCATAGCTCCTCGCTGTCGCTGGGAGGATGTTTTCTCCTCAGCTCGCCCCTTCCACCGTCATTTTCTCTCTACCCACCCTTGCCTCCTTCTCCGCGCAGCTCTCGATTCCCCCCTCTCTCTCGCACCCTCCATATTACATCCAGCTCCAGGAGCTCCATCATAGCTCCTCGCTGTCGCTGGGAGGATGTTTTCTCCTCCGCTCGCCCCTTCCACCGTCATTTTCTCTCTACCCACCCTTGCCTCCTTCTCCGCGCAGCTCTCGATTCCCCCCTCTCTTTCGCACCCTCCATGTCATATTCCGCTCCAGGAGTTCCATCATAGCTCCTCACTGTCGCTGGGAGGATGTTTTCTCCTCTGCTCGCCCCTTCCACCGTCATTTTCTCTCTACCCACCCTTGCCTCCTTCTCCGCGCAGCTCTCGATTCCCCCCTCTCTTTCGCACCCTCCATGTCATATTCCGCTCCAGGAGCTCCATCATAGCTCCTCGCTGTCGCTGGGAGGATGTTTTCTCCTCCGCTCGCCCCTTCCCCCGTCATTTTCTCTCTACCCACCCTTGCCTCCTTTTCCGCGCAGCTCTCGATTCCCCCCTCTCTTTCGCACCCTCCATGTCATATTCCGCTCCAGGAGCTCCATCATAGCTCCTCGCTGTCGCTGGGAGGATGTTTTCTCCTCCGCTCGCCCCTTCCACCGTCATTTTCTCTCTACCCACCCTTGCCTCCTTCTCCGCGCAGCTCTCGATTCCCCCCTCTCTCTCGCACCCTCCATATTACATCCAGCTCCAGGAGCTCCATCATAGCTCCTCGCTGTCGCTGGGAGGATGTTTTCTCCTCCGCTCGCCCCTTCCACCGTCATTTTCTCTCTACCCACCCTTGCCTCCTTTTCCGCGCAGCTCTCGATTCCCCCCTCTCTTTCGCACCCTCCATGTCATATTCCGCTCCAGGAGTTCCATCATAGCTCCTCGCTGTCGCTGGGAGGATGTTTTCTCCTCCGCTCGCCCCTTCCACCGTCATTTTCTCTCTACCCACCCTTTCCTCCTTTTCTGCGCAGCTCTCGATTCCCCCCTCTCTTTCGCACCCTCCATGTCATATTCCGCTCCAGGAGCTCCATCATAGCTCCTTGCTGTCGCTGGGAGGATGTTTTCTCCTCCGCTCGCCCCTTCCACCGTCATTTTCTCTCTACCCACCCTTGCCTCCTTCTCCGCGCAGCTCTCGATTCCCTCCTCTCTCTCGCACCCTCCATATTACATCCAGCTCCAGGAGCTCCATCATAGCTCCTCGCTGTCGCTGGGAGGATGTTTTCTCCTCTGCTCGCCGCTTCCACCGTCATTTTCTCTCCACCCACTCTTGCCTCCTTCTCCGCGCCGCTCTCGATTCCCCCCTCTCTCTCGCACCCACCATGTCATATCCCGCTCCAGGAGCTCCATCATAGCTCCTCGCTGTCGCTGGGAGGATGTTTTCTCCACCGCTCGCCCCTTCCACCGTCATTTTCACTCTACCCACCCTTGCCTCCTTCTCCGCGCAGCTCTCGATTCCCCCCTCTCTCTCGCACCCTCCATATTACATCCAGCTCCAGGAGCTCCATCATAGCTCCTCGCTGTCGCTGGGAGGATGTTTTCTCCTCCGCTCGCCCCTTCCACCGTCATTTTCTCTCTACCCACCCTTGCCTCCTTCTCCGCGCAGCTCTCGATTCCCCCCTCTCTTTCGCACCCTCCATGTCATATTCCGCTCCAGGAGCTCCATCATAGCTCCTCGCTGTCGCTGGGAGGATGTTTTCTCCTCCGCTCGCCCCTTCCACCGTCATTTTCTCTCTACCCACCCTTGCCTCCTTCTCCGCGCAGCTCTCGATTCCCCCCTCTCTCTCGCACCCTCCATATTACATCCAGCTCCAGGAGCTCCATCATAGCTCCTCGCTGTCGCTGGGAGGATGTTTTCTCCTCCGCTCGCCCCTTCCACCGTCATTTTCTCTCTACCCACCCTTGCCTCCTTTTCCGCGCAGCTCTCGATTCCCCCCTCTCTTTCGCACCCTCCATGTCATATTCCGCTCCAGTAGTTCCATCATAGCTCCTCACTGTCGCTGGGAGGATGTTTTCTCCTCTGCTCGCCCCTTCCACCGTCATTTTCTCTCTACCCACCCTTGCCTCCTTTTCCGCGCAGCTCTCGATTCCCCCCTCTCTTTCGCACCCTCCATGTCATATTCCGCTCCAGGAGCTCCATCATAGCTCCTCGCTGTCGCTGGGAGGATGTTTTCTCCTCCGCTCGCCCCTTCCACCGTCATTTTCTCTCTACCCACCCTTGCCTCCTTCTCCGCGCAGCTCTCGATTCCCCCCTCTCTTTCGCACCCTCCATGTCATATTCCGCTCCAGGAGCTCCATCATAGTTCCTCGCTGTCGCTGGGAGGATGTTTTCTCCTCCGCTCGCCCCTTCCCCCGTCATTTTCTCTCTACCCACCCTTGCCTCCTTTTCCGCGCAGCTCTCGATTCCCCCCTCTCTTTCGCACCCTCCATGTCATATTCCGCTCCAGGAGCTCCATCATAGCTCCTCGCTGTCGCTGGGAGGATGTTTTCTCCTCCGCTCGCCCCTTCCACCGTCATTTTCTCTCTACCCACCCTTGCCTCCTTCTCCGCGCAGCTCTCGATTCCCCCCTCTCTTTCGCACCCTCCATGTCATATTCCGCTCCAGGAGCTCCATCATAGCTCCTCGCTGTCGCTGGGAGGATGTTTTCTCCTCCGCTCGCCCCTTCCACCGTCATTTTCTCTCTACCCACCCTTGCCTCCTTCTCCGCGCAGCTCTCGATTCCCCCTTCTCTTTCGCACCCTCCATGTCATATTCTGCTCCAGGAGCTCCATCATAGCTCCTCGCTGTCGCTGGTAGGATGTTTTCTCCTCCGCTCGCCCCTTCCACCGTCATTTTCTCTCTACCCACCCTTGCCTCCTTCTCCGCGCAGCTCTCGATTCCCCCCTCTCTCTCGCACCCTCCATATTACATCCAGCTCCAGGAGCTCCATCATAGCTCCTCGCTGTCGCTGGGAGGATGTTTTCTCCTCCGCTCGCCCCTTCCACCGTCATTTTCTCTCTATCCACCCTTTCCTCCTTCTCCACGCAGCTCTCGATTCCCCCCTCTCTTTCGCACCCTCCATGTCATATTCCGCTCCAGGAGCTCCATCATAGCTCCTCGCTGTCGCTGGGAGGATGTTTTCTCCTCCGCTCGCCCCTTCCACCGTCATTTTCTCTCTACCCACCCTTGCCTCCTTTTCCGCGCAGCTCTCGATTCCCCCCTCTCTTTCGCACCCTCCATGTCATATTCCGCTCTCGGAGCTCCATCATAGCTCCTCGCTGTCGCTGGGAGGATGTTTTCTCCTCCGCTCGCCCCTTCCACCGTCATTTTCTCTCTACCCACCCTTGCCTCCTTCTCCGCGCAGCTCTCGATTCCCCCCTCTCTCTCGCACCCTCCATATTACATCCAGCTCCAGGAGCTCCATCATAGCTCCTCGCTGTCGCTGGGAGGATGTTTTCTCCTCCGCTCGCCCCTTCCACCGTCATTTTCTCTCTACCCACCCTTGCCTCCTTCTCCGCGCAGCTCTCGATTCCCCCCTCTCTTTCGCACCCTCCATGTCATATTCCGCTCCAGGAGCTCCATCATAGCTCCTCGCTGTCGCTGGGAGGATGTTTTCTCCTCCGCTCGCCCCTTCCACCGTCATTTTCTCTCTACCCACCCTTGCCTCCTTCTCCGCGCAGCTCTCGATTCCCCCCTCTCTCTCGCACCCTCCATATTACATCCAGCTCCAGGAGTTCCATCAAAGCTCCTCGCTGTCGCTGGGAGGATGTTTTCTCCTCTGCTCGCCCCTTCCACCGTCATTTTCTCTCTATCCACCCTTTCCTCCTTCTCCACGCAGCTCTCGATTCCCCCCTCTCTTTCGCACCCTCCATGTCATATTCCGCTCCAGGAGCTCCATCATAGCTCCTCGCTGTCGCTGGGAGGATGTTTTCTCCTCCGCTCGCCCCTTCCACCATCATTTTCTCTCTACCCACCCTTGCCTCCTTCTCCGCGCAGCTCTCGATTCCCCCCTCTCTCTCGCACCCTCCATATTACATCCAGCTCCAGGAGCTCCATCATAGCTCCTCGCTGTCGCTGGGAGGATGTTTTCTCCTCCGCTCGCCCCTTCCCCCGTCATTTTCTCTCTACCCACCCTTGCCTCCTTTTCCGCGCAGCTCTCGATTCCCCCCTCTCTTTCGCACCCTCCATGTCACATTCCGCTCCAGGAGCTCCATCATAGCTCCTCGCTGTCGCTGGGAGGATGTTTTCTCCTCCGCTCGCCCCTTCCACCGTCATTTTCTCTCTACCCACCCTTGCCTCCTTCTCCGCGCAGCTCTCGATTCCCCCCTCTCTCTCGCACATTCCATATTACATCCAGCTCCAGGAGCTCCATCATAGCTCCTCGCTGTCGCTGGGAGGATGTTTTCTCCTCCGCTCGCCCCTTCCACCGTCATTTTCTCTCTACCCACCCTTGCCTCCTTCTCCGCGCAGCTCTCGATTCCCCCCTCTCTTTCGCACCCTCCATGTCATATTCCGCTCCAGGAGCTCCATCATAGCTCCTCACTGTCGCTGGGAGGATGTTTTCTCCTCTGCTCGCCCCTTCCACCGTCATTTTCTCTCTACCCACCCTTGCCTCCTTCTCCGCGCAGCTCTCGATTCCCCCCTCTCTTTCGCACCCTCCATGTCATATCCCGCTCCAGGAGCTCCATTATAGCTCCTGACTGTCGCTGGGAGGATGTTTTCTACTCCGCTCGCCCCTTCCACCGTCATTTTCTCTCTACCCACCCTTGCCTCCTTCTCCGCGCAGCTCTCGATACCCCCCTCTCTTTCGCACCCTCCATGTCATATTCCGCTCCAGGAGCTCCATCATAGCTCCTCGCTGTCGCTGGGAGGATGTTTTCTCCTCCGCTCGCCCCTTCCACCGTCATTTTCTCTCTACCCACCCTTGCCTCCTTTTCCGCGCAGCTCTCGATTCCCCCCTCTCTTTCGCACCCTCCATGTCATATTCCGCTCTCGGAGCTCCATCATAGCTCCTCGCTGTCGCTGGGAGGATGTTTTCTCCTCCGCTCGCCCCTTCCACCGTCATTTTCTCTCTACCCACCCTTGCCTCCTTCTCCGCGCAGCTCTCGATTCCCCCCTCTCTCTCGCACCCTCCATATTACATCCAGCTCCAGGAGCTCCATCATAGCTCCTCGCTGTCGCTGGGAGGATGTTTTCTCCTCCGCTCGCCCCTTCCACCGTCATTTTCTCTCTACCCACCCTTGCCTCCTTCTCCGCGCAGCTCTCGATTCCCCCCTCTCTTTCGCACCCTCCATGTCATATTCCGCTCCAGGAGCTCCATCATAGCTCCTCGCTGTCGCTGGGAGGATGTTTTCTCCTCCGCTCGCCCCTTCCACCGTCATTTTCTCTCTACCCACCCTTGCCTCCTTCTCCGCGCAGCTCTCGATTCCCCCCTCTCTCTCGCACCCTCCATATTACATCCAGCTCCAGGAGTTCCATCATAGCTCCTCACTGTCGCTGGGAGGATGTTTTCTCCTCTGCTCGCCCCTTCCACCGTCATTTTCTCTCTACCCACCCTTGCCTCCTTCTCCGCGCAGCTCTCGATTCCCCCCTCTCTTTCGCACCCTCCATGTCATATTCCGCTCCAGGAGTTCCATCATAGCTCCTCACTGTCGCTGGGAGGATGTTTTCTCCTCCGCTCGCCCCTTCCACCGTCATTTTCTCTCTACCCACCCTTGCCTCCTTCTCCGCGCAGCTCTCGATTCCCCCCTCTCTTTCGCACCCTCCATGTCATATTCCGCTCCAGGAGCTCCATCATAGCTCCTCGCTGTCGCTGGGAGGATGTTTTCTCCTCCGCTCGCCCCTTCCACCGTCATTTTCTCTCTACCCACCCTTGCCTCCTTCTCCGCGCAGCTCTCGATTCCCCCCTCTCTTTCGCACCCTCCATGTCATATTCCGCTCCAGGAGCTCCATCATAGCTCCTCGCTGTCGCTGGGAGGATGTTTTCTCCTCCGCTCGCCCCTTCCACCTTCATTTTCTCTCTACCCACCCTTGCCTCCTTCTCCACGCAGCTTTCGATTCCCTCCTCTCACTCGCACCCTCCATATTACATCCAGCTCCAGGAGCTCCATCATAGCTCCCCGCTGTCGCTGGGAGGTTGTTTTCTCCTCCGCTCGCCCCTTCCACCGTCATTTTCTCTCTACCCACCCTTGCCTCCTTCTCCGCGCAGCTCTCGATTCCCCCCTCTCTTTCGCACCCTCCATGTCATATTCCGCTCCAGGAGCTCCATCATAGCTCCTCGCTGTCGCTGGGAGGATGTTTTCTCCTCCGCTCGCCCCTTCCACCGTCATTTTCTCTCTACCCACCCTTGCCTCCTTCTCCGCGCAGCTCTCGATTCCCCCCTCTCTTTCGCACCCTCCATGTCATATTCCGCTCCAGGAGCTCCATCATAGCTCCTCGCTGTCGCTGGGAGGATGTTTTCTCCTCCGCTCGCCCCTTCCACCGTCATTTTCTCTCTACCCACCCTTGCCTCCTTTTCCGCGCAGCTCTCGATTCCCCCCTCTCTTTCGCACCCTCCATGTCATATTCCGCTCCAGGAGCTCCATCATAGCTCCTCACTGTCGCTGGGAGGATGTTTTCTCCTCCGCTCGCCCCTTCCACCGTCATTTTCTCTCTACCCACCCTTGCCTCCTTCTCCGCGCAGCTCTCGATTCCCCCCTCTCTTTCGCACCCTCCATGTCATATTCCGCTCCAGGAGCTCCATCATAGCTCCTCGCTGTCGCTGGGAGGATGTTTTCTCCTCCGCTCGCCCCTTCCACCGTCATTTTCTCTCTACCCACCCTTGCCTCCTTCTCCGCGCAGCTCTCGATTCCCCCCTCTCTTTCGCACCCTCCATGTCATATTCCGCTCCAGGAGCTCCATCATAGCTCCTCGCTGTCGCTGGGAGGATGTTTTCTCCTCCGCTCGCCCCTTCCACCTTCATTTTCTCTCTACCCACCCTTGCCTCCTTCTCCACGCAGCTTTCGATTCCCTCCTCTCACTCGCACCCTCCATATTACATCCAGCTCCAGGAGCTCCATCATAGCTCCCCGCTGTCGCTGGGAGGTTGTTTTCTCCTCCGCTCGCCCCTTCCACCGTCATTTTCTCTCTACCCACCCTTGCCTCCTTCTCCGCGCAGCTCTCGATTCCCCCCTCTCTTTCGCACCCTCCATGTCATATTCCGCTCCAGGAGCTCCATCATAGCTCCTCGCTGTCGCTGGGAGGATGTTTTCTCCTCCGCTCGCCCCTTCCACCGTCATTTTCTCTCTACCCACCCTTGCCTCCTTCTCCGCGCAGCTCTCGATTCCCCCCTCTCTTTCGCACCCTCCATGTCATATTCCGCTCCAGGAGCTCCATCATAGCTCCTCGCTGTCGCTGGGAGGATGTTTTCTCCTCCGCTCGCCCCTTCCACCGTCATTTTCTCTCTACCCACCCTTGCCTCCTTTTCCGCGCAGCTCTCGATTCCCCCCTCTCTTTCGCACCCTCCATGTCATATTCCGCTCCAGGAGCTCCATCAAAGCTCCTCGCTGTCGCTGGGAGGATGTTTTCTCCTCTGCTCGCCCCTTCCACCGTCATTTTCTCTCTACCCACCCTTGCCTCCTTCTCCGCGCAGCTCTCGATTCCCCCCTCTCTTTCGCACCCTCCATGTCATATCCCGCTCCAGGAGCTCCATTATAGCTCCTCACTGTCGCTGGGAGGATGTTTTCTCCTCCGCTCGCCCCTTCCACCGTCATTTTCTCTCTACCCACCCTTGCCTCCTTCTCCGCGCAGCTCTCGATTCCCCCCTCTCTTTCGCACCCTCCATGTCATATTCCGCTCCAGGAGCTCCATCATAGCTCCTCGCTGTCGCTGGGAGGATGTTTTCTCCTCCGCTCGCCCCTTCCACCGTCATTTTCTCTCTACCCACCCTTGCCTCCTTCTCCGCGCAGCTCTCGATTCCCCCCTCTCTTTCGCACCCTCCATGTCATATTCCGCTCCAGGAGCTCCATCATAGCTCCTCGCTGTCGCTGGGAGGATGTTTTCTCCTCCGCTCGCCCCTTCCACCTTCATTTTCTCTCTACCCACCCTTGCCTCCTTCTCCGCGCAGCTTTCGATTCCCTCCTCTCTCTCGCACCCTCCATACTACATCCAGCTCCAGGAGCTCCATCATAGCTCCCCGCTGTCGCTGGGAGGATGTTTTCTCCTCCGCTCGCCCCTTCCACCGTCATTTTCTCTCTACCCACCCTTGCCTCCTTCTCCGCGCAGCTCTCGATTCCCCCCTCTCTTTCGCACCCTCCATGTCATATTCCGCTCCAGGAGCTCCATCATAGCTCCTCGCTGTCGCTGGGAGGATGTTTTCTCCTCTGCTCGCCCCTTCCACCGTCATTTTCTCTCTACCCACCCTTGCCTCCTTCTCCGCGCAGCTCTTGATTCCCCCCTCTCTTTCGCACCCTCCATATTATATCCAGCTCCATGAGCTCCATCATAGCTCCTCGCTGTCGCTGGAAGGATGTTTTCTCCTCCGCTCGCCGCTTCCGCCGTTATTTTCTCTCCACCCACCCTTGCCTCCTTCTCCGCGCTGCTCTTGATTCCCCCCTCTCTTTCGCACCCTCCATGTCATATCCCGCTCCAGGAGCTAAAATCATGGCTCCTCACTGTCGCTGGGAGGATGTTTTCTCCTCCGCTCGCCCCTTCCACCCTCATTTTCTCTCTACCCACCCTTGCTTCCTTCTCCGCGCAGCTCTCGATTCCCTCCTCTCTCTCGCACCCTCCATATTAAATCCAGCTCCAGGAGCTCCATCATAGCTCCTCGCTGTTGCTGGGAGGATGTTTTCTCCTCCGCTCGCCCCTTCCACCGTCATTTTCTCTCTACCCACCCTTGCCTCCTTCTCCGCGCAGCTCTCGATTCCCTCCTCTCTCTCGCACCCTCCATATTACATCCAGCTCCAGGAGCTCCATCATAGCTCCTTGCTGTCGCTGGGAGGATGTTTTCTCCTCTGCTCGCTGATTCCACTGTCATTTTCTCTCCACCCACCCTTGCCTCCTTCTCCGCGCCGCTCTCGATTCCCCCCTCTCTCTCGCACCCACCATGTCATATCCCGCTCCAGGAGCTCCATTATAGCTCCTCACTGTCGCTGGGAGGATGTTTTCTCCTCCGCTCGCCCCTTCCACCGTCATTTTCTCTCTACCCACCCTTGCCCCCTTCTCCGCGCAGCTCTCGATTCCCCCCTCTCTTTCGCACCCTCCATGTCATATTCCGCTCCAGGAGCTCCTTCATAGCTCCTCGCTGTCGCTGGGAGGATTTTTTCTCCTCCGCTCGCCCCTTCCACCGTCATTTTCTCTCTACCCACCCTTGCCTCCTTCTCCGCGCCGCTCTCGATTCCCCCCTCTCTTTCGCACCTTCCATGTCATATCCCACTCCTGGAGCTCCATCATAGCTCCTCGCTGTCGCTGGGAGGATGTTTTCTCCTCCGCTCGCCCCTTCCACCGTCATTTTCTCTCTACCCACCCTTGCCTCCTTTTCCGCGCAGCTCTCGATTTCCCCCTCTCTTTCGAACCCTCCATGTCATATTCCGCTCCAGGAGTTCCATCATAGCTCCTCACTGTCGCTGGGAGGATGTTTTCTCCTCCGCTCGCCCCTTCCACCGTCATTTTCTCTCTACCCACCCTTGCCTCCTTCTCCGCGCAGCTCTCGATTCCCCCCTCTCTTTCGCACCCTCCATGTCATATTCCGCTCCAGGAGCTCCATCATAGCTCCTCGCTGTCGCTGGGAGGATGTTTTCTCCTCTGCTCGCCGCTTCCGCCGTCATTTTCTCTCCACCCACCCTTGCCTCCTTTTCCGCGCAGCTCTCGATTCCCCCCTCTCTTTCGCACCCTCCATGTCATATCCCGCTCCAGGAGCTCCATCATAGCTCCTCGCTGTCGCTGGGAGGATGTTTTCTCCTCTGCTCGCCCCTTCCACCGTCATTTTCTCTCTACCCACCCTTGCCTCCTTTTCCGCGCAGCTCTCGATCCCCCCCTCTCTTTCGCACCCTCCATGTCATATTCCGCTCCAGGAGTTCCATCATAGCTCCTCACTGTCGCTGGGAGGATGTTTTCTCCTCTGCTCGCCCCTTCCACCGTCATTTTCTCTCTACCCACCCTTGCCTCCTTCTCCGCGCAGCTCTCGATTCCCCCCTCTCTCTCGCACCCTCCATATTACATCCAGCTCCATCATAGCTCCTCGCTGTCGCTGGGAGGATGTTTTCTCCTCCGCTCGCCCCTTCCACCGTCATTTTCTCTCTACCCACCCTTGCCTCCTTCTCCGCGCAGCTCTCGATTCCCCCCTCTCTTTCACACCCTCCATGTCATATTCCGCTCCAGGAGCTCCATCATAGCTCCTCGCTGTCGCTGGGAGGATGTTTTCTCCTCCGCTCGCCCCTTCCACCGTCATTTTCTCTCTACCCACCCTTGCCTCCTTCTCCGCGCAGCTCTCGATTCCCCCCTCTCTCTCGCACCCTCCATATTACATCCAGCTCCAGGAGCTCCATCATAGCTCCTCGCTGTCGCTGGGAGGATGTTTTCTCCTCCGCTCGCCCCTTCCTCCGTCATTTTCTCTCTACCCACCCTTGTCTCCTTTTCCGCGCAGCTCTCGATTCCCCCCTCTCTTTCACACCCTCCATGTCATATTCCGCTCCAGGAGTTCCATCATAGCTCCTCACTGTCGCTGAGAGGATGTTTTCTCCTCCGCTCGCCCCTTCCACCGTCATTTTCTCTCTACCCACCCTTGCCTCCTTCTCCGCGCAGCTCTCGATTCCCCCCTCTCTTTCGCACCCTCCATGTCATATTCCGCTCCAGGAGCTCCATCATAGCTCCTCGCTGTCGCTGGGAGGATGTTTTCTCCTCCACTCGCCCCTTCCACCGTCATTTTCTCTCTACCCACCCTTGCCTCCTTTTCCGCGCAGCTCTCGATTCCCCCCTCTCTTTCGCACCCTCCATGTCATATCCCGCTCCAGGAGCTCCATCATAGCTCCTCACTGTCGCTGGGAGGATGTTTTCTCCTCTGCTCGCCGTTTCCACCGTCATTTTCTCTCTACCCACCCTTGCCTCCTTCTCCGCGCAGCTCTCGATTCCCCCCTCTCTTTCGCACCCTCCATGGCATATTCCGCTCCAGGAGCTCCATCATAGCTCCTCGCTGTCGCTGGGAGGATGTTTTCTCCTCCACTCGCCCCTTCCACCATCATTTTCTCTCTACCCACCCTTGCCTCCTTCTCCGCGCAGCTCTTGATTCCCCCCTCTCTCTCGCACCCTCCATATTACATCCAGCTCCAGGAGCTCCATCATAGCTCCTCGCTGTCGCTGGGAGGATGTTTTCTCCTCCGCTCGCCCCTTCCACCGTCATTTTCTCTCTACCCACCCTTGCCTCCTTCTCCGTGCAGCTCTCGATTCCCCCCTCTCTTTCGCACCCTCCATGTCATATCCCGCTCCAGGAGCTAAAATCATAGCTCCTCACTGTCGCTGGGAGGATGTTTTCTCCTCCGCTCGCCCCTTCCTCTGTCATTTTCTCTCTACCCACCCTTGCCTCCTTCTCCGCGCAGCTCTCTATTCCCCCCTCTCTCTCGCTCCCTCCATATTACATTCAGCTCCAGGAGCTCCATCATAGCTCCTCGCTGTCGCTGGGAGGATGTTTTCTCCTCCGCTCGCCCCTTCCACCGTCATTTTCTCTCTACCCACCCTTGCCTCCTTCTCCGCGCAGCTCTCGATTCCCCCCTCTCTTTCGCACCCTCCATGGCATATTCCGCTCCAGGAGCTCCATCATAGCTCCTCGCTGTCGCTGGGAGGATGTTTTCTCCTCCACTCGCCCCTTCCACCATCATTTTCTCTCTACCCACCCTTGCCTCCTTCTCCGCGCAGCTCTTGATTCCCCCCTCTCTCTCGCACCCTCCATATTACATCCAGCTCCAGGAGCTCCATCATAGCTCCTCGCTGTCGCTGGGAGGATGTTTTCTCCTCCGCTCGCCCCTTCCACCGTCATTTTCTCTCTACCCACCCTTGCCTCCTTCTCCGTGCAGCTCTCGATTCCCCCCTCTCTTTCGCACCCTCCATGTCATATCCCGCTCCAGGAGCTAAAATCATAGCTCCTCACTGTCGCTGGGAGGATGTTTTCTCCTCCGCTCGCCCCTTCCACCGTCATTTTCTCTCCACCAACCCTTGCCTCCTTCTCCGCGCAGCTCTCGATTCCCCCCTCTCTTTCGCACCCTCCATGTCATATCCCGCTCCAGGAGTTCCATCATAGCTCCTCGCTGTCGCTGGGAGGATGTTTTCTCCTCCGCTCGCCCCTTCCACCGTCATTTTCTCTCTACCCACCCTTGCCTCCTTCTCCGCGCCGCTCTCGATTCCCCCCTCTCTTTCGCACCTTCCATGTCATATCCCACTCCTGGAGCTCCATCATAGCTCCTCGCTGTCGCTGGGAGGATGTTTTCTCCTCCGCTCGCCCCTTCCACCGTCATTTTCTCTCTACCCACCCTTGCCTCCTTTTCCGCGCAGCTCTCGATTCCCCCCTCTCTTTCGCACCCTCCATGTCATATTCCGCTCCAGGAGTTCCATCATAGCTCCTCACTGTCGCTGGGAGGATGTTTTCTCCTCCGCTCGCCCCTTCCACCGTCATTTTCTCTCTACCCACCCTTGCCTCCTTCTCCGCGCAGCTCTCGATTCCCTCCTCTCTCTCGCACCCTCCATATTACATCCAGCTCCAGGAGCTCCATCATAGCTCCTCGCTGTCGCTGGGAGGATGTTTTCTCCTCCGCTCGCCCCTTCCACCGTCATTTTCTCTCTACCCACCCTTGCCTCCTTCTCCGCGCAGCTCTCGATTCCCCCCTCTCTTTCGCACCCTCCATGTCATATTCCGCTCCAGGAGCTACATCATAGCTCCTCGCTGTCGCTGGGAGGATGTTTTCTCCTCCGCTCGCCCCTTCCACCGTCATTTTCTCTCTACCCACCCTTGCCTCCTTCTCCGCGCAGCTCTCGATTCCCTCCTCTCTCTCGCACCCTCCATATTACATCCAGCTCCAGGAGCTCCATCATAGCTCCTCGCTGTCGCTGGGAGGATGTTTTCTCCTCTGCTCGCCGCTTCCACCGTCATTCTCTCTCCACCCACCCTTGCCTCCTTTTCCGCGCAGCTCTCGATTCCCCCCTCTCTTTCGCACCCTCCATGTCATATTCCGCTCCAGGAGCTCCATCATAGCTCCTTGCTGTCGCTGGGAGGATGTTTTCTCCTCCGCTCGCCCCTTCCACCGTCATTTTCTCTCTACCCACCCTTGCCTCCTTCTCCGCGCAGCTCTCGATTCCCTCCTCTCTCTCGCACCCTCCATATTACATCCAGCTCCAGGAGCTCCATCATAGCTCCTCGCTGTCGCTGGGAGGATGTTTTCTCCTCTGCTCGCCGCTTCCACCGTCATTCTCTCTCCACCCACCCTTGCCTCCTTTTCCGCGCAGCTCTCGATTCCCCCCTCTCTTTCGCACCCTCCATGTCATATTCCGCTCCAGGAGCTCCATCATAGCTCCTTGCTGTCGCTGGGAGGATGTTTTCTCCTCCGCTCGCCCCTTCCACCGTCATTTTCTCTCTACCCACCCTTGCCTCCTTCTCCGCGCAGCTCTCGATTCCCCCCTCTCTTTCACACCCTCCATGTCATATTCCGCTCCAGGAGTTCCATCATAGCTCCTCACTGTCGCTGGGAGGATGTTTTCTCCTCCGCTCGCCCCTTCCACCGTCATTTTCTCTCTACCCACCCTTGCCTCCTTCTCCGCGCAGCTCTCGATTCCCCCCTTTCTTTCGCACCCTCCATGTCATATTCCGCTCCAGGAGCTCCATCATAGCTCCTCGCTGTCGCTGGGAGGATGTTTTCTCCTCCGCTCGCCCCTTCCACCGTCATTTTCTCTCTACCCACCCTTGCCTCCTTTTCCGCGCAGCTCTCGATTCCCCCCTCTCTTTCGCACCCTCCATGTCATATTCCGCTCCAGGAGTTCCATCATAGCTCCTCACTGTCGCTGGGAGGATGTTTTCTCCTCCGCTCGCCCCTTCCACCGTCATTTTCTCTCTACCCACCCTTGCCTCCTTTTCCGCGCAGCTCTCGATTCCCCCCTCTCTTTCGCACCCTCCATGTCATATTCCGCTCCAGGAGTTCCATCATAGCTCCTCACTGTCGCTGGGAGGATGTTTTCTCCTCCGCTCGCCCCTTCCACCGTCATTTTCTCTCTACCCACCCTTGCCTCCTTCTCCGCGCAGCTCTCGATTCCCTCCTCTCTCTCGCACCCTCCATATTACATCCAGCTCCAGGAGCTCCATCATAGCTCCTCGCTGTCGCTGGGAGGATGTTTTCTCCTCCGCTCGCCCCTTCCACCGTCATTTTCTCTCTACCCACCCTTGCCTCCTTCTCCGCGCAGCTCTCGATTCCCCCCTCTCTTTCGCACCCTCCATGTCATATTCCGCTCCAGGAGCTACATCATAGCTCCTCGCTGTCGCTGGGAGGATGTTTTCTCCTCCGCTCGCCCCTTCCACCGTCATTTTCTCTCTACCCACCCTTGCCTCCTTCTCCGCGCAGCTCTCGATTCCCCCCTCTCTTTCGCACCCTCCATGTCATATTCCGCTCCAGGAGCTACATCATAGCTCCTCGCTGTCGCTGGGAGGATGTTTTCTCCTCCGCTCGCCCCTTCCACCGTCATTTTCTCTCTACCCACCCTTGCCTCCTTCTCCGCGCAGCTCTCGATTCCCCCCTCTCTTTCGCACCCTCCATGTCATATTCCGCTCCAGGAGTTCCATCATAGCTCCTCACTGTCGCTGGGAGGATGTTTTCTCCTCCGCTCGCCCCTTCCACCGTCATTTTCTCTCTACCCACCCTTGCCTCCTTCTCCGCGCAGCTCTCGATTCCCCCCTCTCTTTCGCACCCTCCATGTCATATTCCGCTCCAGGAGCTCCATCATAGCTCCTCGCTGTCGCTGGGAGGATGTTTTCTCCTCCGCTCGCCCCTTCCACCGTCATTTTCTCTCTACCCACCCTTGCCTCCTTTTCCGCGCAGCTCTCGATTCCCCCCTCTCTTTCGCACCCTCCATGTCATATTCCGCTCCAGGAGTTCCATCATAGCTCCTCACTGTCGCTGGGAGGATGTTTTCTCCTCCGCTCGCCCCTTCCACCGTCATTTTCTGTCTACCCACCCTTGCCTCCTTTTCCGCGCAGCTCTCGATTCCCCCCTCTCTTTCGCACCCTCCATGTCATATTCCGCTCCAGGAGTTCCATCATAGCTCCTCACTGTCGCTGGGAGGAAGTTTTCTCCTCCGCTCGCCCCTTCCACCGTCATTTTCTCTCTACCCACCCTTGCCTCCTTTTCCGCGCAGCTCTCGATTCCCCCCTCTCTTTCGCACCCTCCATGTCATATTCCGCTCCAGGAGCTCCATCATAGCTCCTTGCTGTCGCTGGGAGGATGTTTTCTCCTCCGCTCGCCCCTTCCACCGTCATTTTCTCTCTACCCACCCTTGCCTCCTTTTCCGCGCAGCTCTCGATTCCCCCCTCTCTTTCGCACCCTCCATGTCATATTCCGCTCCAGGAGTTCCATCATAGCTCCTCACTGTCGCTGGGAGGATGTTTTCTCCTCCGCTCGCCCCTTCCACCGTCATTTTCTCTCTACCCACCCTTGCCTCCTTCTCCGCGCAGCTCTCAATTCCCCCCTCTCTTTCGCACCCTCCATGTCATATTCTGCTCCAGGAGCTCCATCGTAGCTCCTCGCTGTCGCTGGGAGGATGTTTTCTCCTCCGCTCGCCCCTTCCACCGTCATTTTCTCTCTACCCACCCTTGCCTCCTTCTCCGGGCAGCTCTCGATTCCCCCCTCTCTTTCGCACCCTCCATGTCATATTCCGCTCCAGGAGCTCCATCATAGCTCCTTGCTGTCGCTGGGAGGATGTTTTCTCCTCCGCTCGCCCCTTCCACCGTCATTTTCTCTCTACCCACCCTTGCCTCCTTCTCCGCGCAGCTCTCGATTCCCCCCTCTCTTTCGCACCCTCCATGTCATATTCCGCTCCAGGAGCTCCATCATAGCTCCTCGCTGTCGCTGGGAGGATGTTTTCTCCTCCGCTCGCCCCTTCCACCGTCATTTTCTCTCTACCCACCCTTGCCTCCTTTTCCGCGCAGCTCTCGATTCCCCCCTCTCTTTCGCACCCTCCATGTCATATTCCACTCCAGGAGCTCCATCATAGCTCCTCGCTGTCGCTGGGAGGATGTTTTCTCCTCCGCTCGCCCCTTCCACCGTCATTTTCTCTCTACCCACCCTTGCCTCCTTCTCTGCGCAGCTCTCGATTCCCCCCTCTCTTTCGCACCCTCCATGTCATATTCCGCTCCAGGAGCTCCATCATAGCTCCTCGCTGTCGCTGGGAGGATGTTTTCTCCTCCGCTCGCCCCTTCCACCGTCATTTTCTCTCTACCCACCCTTGCCTCCTTCTCCGCGCAGCTCTCGATTCCCCCCTCTCTCTCGCACCCTCCATATTACATCCAGCTCCAGGAGCTCCATCATAGCTCCTCGCTGTCGCTGGGAGGATGTTTTCTCCTCCGCTCGCCCCTTCCACCGTCATTTTCTCTCTACCCACCCTTGCCTCCTTCTCCGCGCAGCTCTCGATTCCCCCCTCTCTTTCGCACCCTCCATGTCTTATTCCGCTCCAGGAGTTCCATCATAGCTCCTCACTGTCGCTGGGAGGATGTTTTCTCCTCCGCTCGCCCCTTCCACCGTCATTTTCTCTCTACCCACCCTTGCCTCCTTCTCCGCGCAGCTCTCGATTCCCCCCTCTCTTTCGCACCCTCCATGTCATATTCCGCTCCAGGAGCTCCATCATAGCTCCTCGCTGTCGCTGGGAGGATGTTTTCTCCTCCGCTCGCCCCTTCCACCGTCATTTTCTCTCTACCCACCCTTGCCTCCTTCTCCGCGCAGCTCTCGATTCCCCCCTCTCTTTCGCACCCTCCATGTCATATTCCGCTCCAGGAGCTCCATCATAGCTCCTCGCTGTCGCTGGGAGGATGTTTTCTCCTCCGCTCGCCCCTTCCACCGTCATTTTCTCTCTACCCACCCTTGCCTCCTTCTCCGCGCAGCTCTCGATTCCCCCCTCTCTCTCGCACCCTCCATATTACATCCAGCTCCAGGAGCTCCATCATAGCTCCTCGCTGTCGCTGGGAGGATGTTTTCTCCTCCGCTCGCCCCTTCCACCGTCATTTTCTCTCTACCCACCCTTGCCTCCTTTTCCGCGCAGCTCTCGATTCCCCCCTCTCTTTCTCACCCTCCATGTCATATTCCGCTCCAGGAGTTCCATCATAGCTCCTCGCTGTCGCTGGGAGGATGTTTTCTCCTCCGCTCGCCCCTTCCACCGTCATTTTCTCTCTACCCACCCTTTCCTCCTTTTCTGCGCAGCTCTCGATTCCCCCCTCTCTTTCGCACCCTCCATGTCATATTCCGCTCCAGGAGTTCCATCATAGCTCCTCCCTGTCGCTGGGAGGATGTTTTCTCCTCCGCTCGCCCCTTCCACCGTCATTTTCTCTCTACCCACCCTTGCCTCCTTCTCCGCGCAGCTCTCGATTCCCCCCTCTCTTTCGCACCCTCCATGTCATATTCCGCTCCAGGAGTTCCATCATAGCTCCTCACTGTCGCTGGGAGGATGTTTTCTCCTCCGCTCGCCCCTTCCACCGTCATTTTCTCTCTACCCACCCTTGCCTCCTTTTCCGCGCAGCTCTCGATTCCCCCCTCTCTTCCGCACCCTCCATGTCATATTCCGCTCCAGGAGTTCCATCATAGCTCCTCACTGTCGCTGGGAGGAAGTTTTCTCCTCCGCTCGCCCCTTCCACCGTCATTTTCTCTCTACCCACCCTTGCCTACTTTTCCGCGCAGCTCTCGATTCCCCCCTCTCTTTCGCACCCTCCATGTCATATTCCGCTCCAGGAGCTCCATCATAGCTCCTTGCTGTCGCTGGGAGGATGTTTTCTCCTCCGCTCGCCCCTTCCACCGTCATTTTCTCTCTACCCACCCTTGCCTCCTTCTCCGCGCAGCTCTCGATTCCCTCCTCTCTCTCGCACCCTCCATGTCTTATTCCGCTCCAGGAGTTCCATCATAGCTCCTCACTGTCGCTGGGAGGATGTTTTCTCCTCCGCTCGCCCCTTCCACCGTCATTTTCTCTCTACCCACCCTTGCCTCCTTCTCCGCGCAGCTCTCGATTCCCCCCTCTCTTTCGCACCCTCCATGTCATATTCCGCTCCAGGAGCTCCATCATAGCTCCTCGCTGTCGCTGGGAGGATGTTTTCTCCTCCGCTCGCCCCTTCCACCGTCATTTTCTCTCTACCCACCCTTGCCTCCTTCTCCGCGCAGCTCTCGATTCCCCCCTCTCTTTCGCACCCTCCATGTCATATTCCGCTCCAGGAGCTCCATCATAGCTCCTCGCTGTCGCTGGGAGGATGTTTTCTCCTCCGCTCGCCCCTTCCACCGTCATTTTCTCTCTACCCACCCTTGCCTCCTTCTCCGCGCAGCTCTCGATTCCCCCCTCTCTCTCGCACCCTCCATATTACATCCAGCTCCAGGAGCTCCATCATAGCTCCTCGCTGTCGCTGGGAGGATGTTTTCTCCTCCGCTCGCCCCTTCCACCGTCATTTTCTCTCTACCCACCCTTGCCTCCTTTTCCGCGCAGCTCTCGATTCCCCCCTCTCTTTCTCACCCTCCATGTCATATTCCGCTCCAGGAGTTCCATCATAGCTCCTCGCTGTCGCTGGGAGGATGTTTTCTCCTCCGCTCGCCCCTTCCACCGTCATTTTCTCTCTACCCACCCTTTCCTCCTTTTCTGCGCAGCTCTCGATTCCCCCCTCTCTTTCGCACCCTCCATGTCATATTCCGCTCCAGGAGTTCCATCATAGCTCCTCCCTGTCGCTGGGAGGATGTTTTCTCCTCCGCTCGCCCCTTCCACCGTCATTTTCTCTCTACCCACCCTTGCCTCCTTCTCCGCGCAGCTCTCGATTCCCCCCTCTCTTTCGCACCCTCCATGTCATATTCCGCTCCAGGAGTTCCATCATAGCTCCTCACTGTCGCTGGGAGGATGTTTTCTCCTCCGCTCGCCCCTTCCACCGTCATTTTCTCTCTACCCACCCTTGCCTCCTTTTCCGCGCAGCTCTCGATTCCCCCCTCTCTTCCGCACCCTCCATGTCATATTCCGCTCCAGGAGTTCCATCATAGCTCCTCACTGTCGCTGGGAGGAAGTTTTCTCCTCCGCTCGCCCCTTCCACCGTCATTTTCTCTCTACCCACCCTTGCCTGCTTTTCCGCGCAGCTCTCGATTCCCCCCTCTCTTTCGCACCCTCCATGTCATATTCCGCTCCAGGAGCTCCATCATAGCTCCTTGCTGTCGCTGGGAGGATGTTTTCTCCTCCGCTCGCCCCTTCCACCGTCATTTTCTCTCTACCCACCCTTGCCTCCTTCTCCGCGCAGCTCTCGATTCCCTCCTCTCTCTCGCACCCTCCATATTACATCCAGCTCCAGGAGCTCCATCATAGCTCGTCGCTGTCGCTGGGAGGATGTTTTCTCCTCTGCTCGCCGCTTCCACCGTCATTTTCTCTCCACCCACCCTTGCCTCCTTCTCCGCGCCGCTCTCGATTCCCCCCTCTCTCTCGCACCCACCATGTCATATCCCGCTCCAGGAGCTCCATCATAGCTCCTCGCTGTTGCTGGGAGGATGTTTTCTCCTCCGCTCGCCCCTTCCACCGTCATTTTCTCTCTACCCACCCTTGCCTCCTTCTCCGCGCAGCTCTCGATTCCCCCCTCTCTCTCGCACCCTCCATATTACATCCAGCTCCAGGAGCTCCATCATAGCTCCTCGCTGTCGCTGGGAGGATGTTTTCTCCTCCGCTCGCCCCTTCCACCGTCATTTTCTCTCTACCCACCCTTGCCTCCTTCTCCGCGCAGCTCTCGATTCCCCCCTCTCTTTCGCACCCTCCATGTCATATTCCGCTCCAGGAGCTCCATCATAGCTCCTCGCTGTCGCTGGGTGGATGTTTTCTCCTCCGCTCGCCCCTTCCACCGTCATTTTCTCTCTACACACCCTTGCCTCCTTCTCCGCGCAGCTCTCGATTCCCCCCTCTCTCTCGCACCCTCCATATTACATCCAGCTCCAGGAGCTCCATCATAGCTCCTCGCTGTCGCTGGGAGGATGTTTTCTCCTCCGCTCGCCCCTTCCACCGTCATTTTCTCTCTACCCACCCTTGCCTCCTTTTCCGCGCAGCTCTCGATTCCCCCCTCTCTTTCGCACCCTCCATGTCATATTCCGCTCCAGGAGTTCCATCATAGCTCCTCACTGTCGCTGGGAGGATGTTTTCTCCTCTGCTCGCCCCTTCCACCGTCATTTTCTCTCTACCCACCCTTGCCTCCTTCTCCGCGCAGCTCTCGATTCCCCCCTCTCTTTCGCACCCTCCATGTCATATCCCGCTCCAGGAGCTCCATTATAGCTCCTGACTGTCGCTGGGAGGATGTTTTCTCCTCCGCTCGCCCCTTCCACCGTCATTTTCTCTCTACCCACCCTTGCCTCCTTCTCCGCGCAGCTCTCGATTTCCCCCTCTCTTTCGCACCCTCCATGTCATATTCCGCTCCAGGAGCTCCATCATAGCTCCTCGCTGTCGCTGGGAGGATGTTTTCTCCTCCGCTCGCCCCTTCCACCGTCATTTTCTCTCTACCCACCCTTGCCTCCTTCTCCGCGCAGCTCTCGATTCCCCCCTCTCTTTCGCACGCTCCATGTCATATTCCGCTCCAGGAGCTCCATCATAGCTCCTCGCTGTCGCTGGGAGGATGTTTTCTCCTCCGCTCGCCCCTTCCCCCGTCATTTTCTCTCTACCCACCCTTGCCTCCTTTTCCGCGCAGCTCTCGATTCCCCCCTCTCTTTCGCACCCTCCATGTCATATTCCGCTCCAGGAGCTCCATCATAGCTCCTCGCTGTCGCTGGGAGGATGTTTTCTCCTCCGCTCGCCCCTTCCACCGTCATTTTCTCTCTACCCACCCTTGCCTCCTTCTCCGCGCAGCTCTCGATTCCCCTCTCTCTTTCGCACCCTCCATGTCATATTCCGCTCCAGGAGCTCTATCATAGCTCCTCGCTGTCGCTGGGAGGATGTTTTCTCCTCCGCTCGCCCCTTCCACCGTCATTTTCTCTCTACCCACCCTTGCCTCCTTCTCCGCGCAGCTCTCGATTCCCCCCTCTCTCTCGCACCCTCCATATTACATCCAGCTCCAGGAGCTCCATCATAGCTCCTCGCTGTCGCTGGGAGGATGTTTTCTCCTCCGCTCGCCCCTTCCACCGTCATTTTCTCTCTACACACCCTTGCCTCCTTCTCCGCGCAGCTCTCGATTCCCCCCTCTCTTGCGCACCCTCCATGTCATATTCCGCTCCAGGAGCTCCATCATAGCTCCTCGCTGTCGCTGGGAGGATGTTTTCTCCTCTGCTCGCCCCTTCCACCGTCATTTTCTCTCTACCCACCCTTGCCTCCTTTTCCGCGCAGCTCTCGATTCCCCCCTCTCTTTCGCACCCTCCATGTCATATTCCGCTCCAGGAGCTCCATCATAGCTCCTCGCTGTCGCTGGGAGGATGTTTTCTCCTCCGCTCGCCCCTTCCACAGTCATTTTCTCTCTACCCACCCTTGCCTCCTTCTCCGCGCAGCTCTCGATTCCCCCCTCTCTCTCGCACCCTCCATATTACATCCAGCTCCAGGAGCTCCATCATAGCTCCTCGCTGTCGCTGGGAGGATGTTTTCTCCTCCGCTCGCCCCTTCCACCGTCATTTTCTCTCTACCCACCCTTGCCTCCTTCTCCGCGCAGCTCTCGATTCCCCCCTCTCTCTCGCACCCTCCATATTACTTCCAGCTCCAGGAGCTCCATCATAGCTCCTCGCTGTCGCTGGGAGGATGCTTTCTCCTCCGCTCGCCCCTTCCACCGTCATTTTCTCTCTACCCACCCTTGCCTCCTTCTCCGCGCAGCTCTCGATTCCCCCCACTCTTTCGCACCCTCCATGTCATATCCCGCTCCAGGAGCTCCATTATAGCTCCTGACTGTCGCTGGGAGGATGTTTTCTCCTCCGCTCGCCCCTTCCACCGTCATTTTCTCTCTACCCACCCTTGCCTCCTTCTCCGCGCAGCTCTCGATTCCCCCCTCTCTTTCGCACCCTCCATGTCATATTCCGCTCCAGGAGCTCCATCATAGCTCCTCGCTGTCGCTGGGAGGATGTTTTCTCCTCCGCTCACCCCTTCCACCGTCATTTTCTCTCTACCCACCCTTGCCTCCTTCTCCGCGCAGCTCTCGATTCCCCCCTCTCTTTCGCACCCTCCATGTCATATTCCGCTCCAGGAGCTCCATCATAGCTCCTCGCTGTCACTGGGAGGATGTTTTCTCCTCCGCTCGCCCCTTCCACCGTCATTTTCTCTCTACCCACCCTTGCCTCCTTCTCCGCGCAGCTCTCGATTCCCTCCTCTCTCTCGCACCCTCCATATTACATCCAGCTCCAGGAGCTCCATCATAGCTCCTCGCTGTCGCTGGGAGGATGTTTTCTCCTCTGCTCGCCGCTTCCACCGTCATTTTCTCTCCACCCACCCTTGCCTCCTTCTCCGCGCCGCTCTCGATTCCCCCCTCTCTCTCGCACCCACCATGTCATATCCCGCTCCAGGAGCTCCATCATAGCTCCTCGCTGTCGCTGGGAGGATGTTTTCTCCTCCGCTCGCCCCTTCCACCGTCATTTTCTCTCTACCCACCCTTGCCTCCTTCTCCGCGCAGCTCTCGATTCCCCCCTCTCTCTCGCACCCTCCATATTACATCCAGCTCCAGGAGCTCCATCATAGCTCCTCGCTGTCGCTGGGAGGATGTTTTCTCCTCCGCTCGCCCCTTCCACCGTCATTTTCTCTCTACCCACCCTTGTCTCCTTTTCCGCGCAGCTCTCGATTCCCCCCTCTCTTTCGCACCCTCCATGTCATATTCCGCTCCAGGAGTTCCATCATAGCTCCTCACTGTCGCTGGGAGGATGTTTTCTCCTCCGCTCGCCCCTTCCACCGTCATTTTCTCTCTACCCACCCATGCCTCCTTCTCCGCGCAGCTCTCGATTCCCCCCTCTCTTTCGCACCCTCCATGTCATATTCCACTCCAGGAGCTCCATCATAGCTCCTCGCTGTCGCTGGGAGGATGTTTTCTCCTCCGCTCGCCCCTTCCACCGTCATTTTCTCTCTTCCCACCCTTGCCTCCTTTTCCGCGCAGCTCTCGATTCCCCCTTCTCTTTCGCACCCTACATGTCATATTCCGCTCCAGGAGCTCCATCATAGCTCCTCGCTGTCGCTGGGAGGATGTTTTCTCCTCCGCTCGCCCCTTCCACCGTCATTTTCTCTCTACCCACCCTTGCCTCCTTCTCCGCGCAGCTCTTGATTCCCCCCTCTCTCTCGCACCCTCCATATTACATCCAGCTCCAGGAGCTCCATCATAGCTCCTCGCTGTCGCTGGGAGGATGTTTTCTCCTCCGCTCGCCCCTTCCACCGTCATTTTCTCTCTACCCACCCTTGCCTCCTTTTCCGCGCAGCTCTCGATTCCCCCCTCTCTTTCGCACCCTCCATGTCATATTACGCTCCAGGAGTTCCATCATAGCTCCTCACTGTCGCTGGGAGGATGTTTTCTCCTCCGCTCGCCCCTTCCACCGTCATTTTCTCTCTACCCACCCTTGCCTCCTTCTCCGCGCAGCTCTCGATTCCCCCCTCTCTCTCGCACCCTCCATATTACATCCAGCTCCAGGAGCTCCATCATAGCTCCTCGCTGTCGCTGGGAGGATGTTTTCTCCTCCGCTCGCCCCTTCCACCGTCATTTTCTCTCTACCCACCCTTGCCTCCTTCTCCGCGCAGCTCTCGATTCCCCCCTCTCTTTCGCACCCTCCATGTCATATTCCGCTCCAGGAGCTCCATCATAGCTCCTCGCTGTCGCTGGGAGGATGTTTTCTCCTCCGCTCGCCCCTTCCACCGTCATTTTCTCTCTACCCACCCTTGCCTCCTTCTCCGCGCAGCTCTCGATTCCCCCCTCTCTCTCGCACCCTCCATATTACATCCAGCTCCAGGAGCTCCATCATAGCTCCTCGCTGTCGCTGGGAGGATGTTTTCTCCTCCGCTCGCCCCTTCCACTGTCATTTTCTCTCTACCCACCCTTGCCTCCTTCTCCGCGCAGCTCTCGATTCCCCCCTCTCTCTCGCACCCTCCATATTACATCCAGCTCCAGGAGCTCCATCATAGCTCCTCGCTGTCGCTGGGAGGATGTTTTCTCCTCCGCTCGCCCCTTCCACCATCATTTTCTCTCTACCCACCCTTGCCTCCTTCTCCGCGCAGCTCTCGATTCCCCCCTCTCTTTCGCACCCTCCATGTCATATTCTGCTCCAGGAGCTCCATCATAGCTCCTCGCTGTCGCTGGGAGGATGTTTTCTCCTCCGCTCGCCCCTTCCACCGTCATTTTCTCTCTACCCACCCTTGCCTCCTTCTCCGCGCAGCTCTCGATTCCCCCCTCTCTCTCGCACCCTCCATATTACATCCAGCTCCAGGAGCTCCATCATAGCTCCTCGCTGTCGCTGGGAGGATGTTTTCTCCTCCGCTCGCCCCTTCCACCGTCATTTTCTCTCTACCCACCCTTGCCTCCTTTTCCGCGCAGCTCTCGATTCCCCCCCTCTCTTTCGCACCCTCCATGTCATATTCCGCTCCAGGAGTTCCATCATAGCTCCTCACTGTCGCTGGGAGGATGTTTTCTCCTCCGCTCGCTCCTTCCACCGTCATTTTCTCTCTACCCACCCTTGCCTCCTTCTCCGCGCAGCTCTCGATTCCCCCCTCTCTCTCGCACCCTCCATATTACATCCAGCTCCAGGAGCTTCATCATAGCTCCTCGCTGTCGCTGGGAGGATGTTTTCTCCTCCGCTCGCCCCTTCCACCGTCATTTTCTCTCTACCCACCCTTGCCTCCTTCTCCGCGCAGCTCTCGATTCCCCCCTCTCTTTCGCACCCTCCATGTCATATTCCGCTCCAGGAGCTCCATCATAGCTCCTCGCTGTCGCTGGGAGGATGTTTTCTCCTCCGCTCGCCCCTTCCACCGTCATTTTCTCTCTACCCACCCTTGCCTCCTTCTCCGCGCAGCTCTCGATTCCCCCCTCTCTCTCGCACCCTCCATATTACATCCAGCTCCAGGAGCTCCATCATAGCTCCTCGCTGTCGCTGGGAGGATGTTTTCTCCTCCGCTCGCCCCTTCCACCGTCATTTTCTCTCTACCCACCCTTGCCTCCTTTTCCGCGCAGCTCTCGATTCCCCCCTCTCTTTCGCACCCTCCATGTCATATTCCGCTCCAGGAGTTCCATCATAGCTCCTCACTGTCGCTGGGAGGATGTTTTCTCCTCCGCTCGCCCCTTCCACCGTCATTTTCTCTCTACCCACCCTTGCCTCCTTCTCCGCGCAGCTCTCGATTCCCCCCTCTCTTTCGCACCCTCCATGTCATATTCCGCTCCAGGAGCTCCATCATAGCTCCTCGCTGTCGCTGGGAGGATGTTTTCTCCTTCGCTCGCCCCTTCCACCGTCATTTTCTCTCTACCCACCCTTGCCTCCTTTTCCGCGCAGCTCTCGATTCCCCCCTCTCTTTCGCACCCTCCATGTCATATTCCGCTCCAGGAGTTCCATCATAGCTCCTCACTGTCGCTGGGAGGATGTTTTCTCCTCCGCTCGCCCCTTCCACCGTCATTTTCTCTCTACCCACCCTTGCCTCCTTTTCCGCGCAGCTCTCGATTCCCCCCTCTCTTTCGCACCCTCCATGTCATATTCCGCTCCAGGAGCTCCATCATAGCTCCTTGCTGTCGCTGGGAGGATGTTTTCTCCTCCGCTCGCCCCTTCCACCGTCATTTTCTCTCTACCCACCCTTGCATCCTTCTCCGCGCAGCTCTCGATTCCCCCCTCTCTTTCGCACCCTCCATGTCATATTCCACTCCAGGAGCTCCATCATAGCTCCTTGCTGTCGCTGGGAGGATGTTTTCTCCTCCGCTCGCCCCTTCCACCGTCATTTTCTCTCTACCCACCCTTGCCTCCTTTTCCGCGCAGCTCTCGATTCCCCCCTCTCTTTCGCACCCTCCATGTCATATTCCGCTCCAGGAGTTCCATCATAGCTCCTCACTGTCGCTGGGAGGATGTTTTCTCCTCCGCTCGCTCCTTCCACCGTCATTTTCTCTCTACCCACCCTTGCCTCCTTCTCCGCTCAGCTCTCGATTCCCCCCTCTCTCTCGCACCCTCCATATTACATCCAGCTCCAGGAGCTCCATCATAGCTCCTCGCTGTCGCTGGGAGGATGTTTTCTCCTCCGCTCGCCCCTTCCACCGTCATTTTCTCTCTATCCACCCTTGCCTCCTTCTCCGCGCAGCTCTCGATTCCCCCCTCTCTTTCGCACCCTCCATGTCATATTCCGCTCCAGGAGCTCCATCATAGCTCCTCGCTGTCGCTGGGAGGATGTTTTCTCCTCCGCTCGCCCCTTCCACCGTCATTTTCTCTCTACCCACCCTTGCCTCCTTCTCCGCGCAGCTCTCGATTCCCCCCTCTCTCTCGCACCCTCCATATTACATCCAGCTCCAGGAGCTCCATCATAGCTCCTCGCTGTCGCTGGGAGGATGTTTTCTCCTCCGCTCGCCCCTTCCACCGTCATTTTCTCTCTACCCACCCTTGCCTCCTTTTCCGCGCAGCTCTCGATTCCCCCCTCTCTTTCGCACCCTCCATGTCATATTCCGCTCCAGGAGTTCCATCATAGCTCCTCACTATCGCTGGGAGGATGTTTTCTCCTCCGCTCGCCCCTTCCACCGTCATTTTCTCTCTACCCACCCTTGCCTCCTTTTCCGCGCAGCTCTCGATTCCCCCCTCTCTTTCGCACCCTCCATGTCATATTCCGCTCCAGGAGTTCCATCATAGCTCCTCACTGTCGCTGGGAGGAAGTTTTCTCCTCCGCTCGCCCCTTCCACCGTCATTTTCTCTCTACCCACCCTTGCCTCCTTTTCCGCGCAGCTCTCGATTCCCCCCTCTCTTTCGCACCCTCCATGTCATATTCCGCTCCAGGAGCTCCAACATAGCTCCTTGCTGTCGCTGGGAGGATGTTTTCTCCTCCGCTCGCTCCTTCCACCGTCATTTTCTCTCTACCCACCCTTGCCTCCTTTTCCGCGCAGCTCTCGATTCCCCCCTCTCTTTCGCACCCTCCATGTCATATTCCACTCCAGGAGTTCCATCATAGCTCCTCACTGTCGCTGGGAGGATGTTTTCTCCTCCGCTCGCCCCTTCCACCGTCATTTTCTCTCTACCCACCCTTGCCTCCTTCTCCGCGCAGCTCTCGATTCCCCCCTCTCTTTCGCACCCTCCATGTCATATTCTGCTCCAGGAGCTCCATCATAGCTCCTCGCTGTCGCTGGGAGGATGTTTTCTCCTCCGCTCGCCCCTTCCACCGTCATTTTCTCTCTACCCACCCTTGCCTCCTTCTCCGCGCAGCTCTCGATTCCCTCCTCTCTCTCGCACCCTCCATATTACATCCAGCTCCAGGAGCTCCATCATAGCTCCTCGCTGTCGCTGGGAGGATGTTTTCTCCTCTGCTCGCCGCTTCCACCGTCATTTTCTCTCCACCCACCCTTGCCTTCTTCTCCGCGCCGCTCTCGATTCCCCCCTCTCTCTCGCACCCACCATGTCATATCCCGCTCCAGGAGCTCCATCATAGCTCCTCGCTGTCGCTGGGAGGATGTTTTCTCCTCCGCTTGCCCCTTCCACCGTCATTTTCTCTCTACCCACCCTTGCCTCCTTCTCCGCGCAGCTCTCGATTCCCCCCTCTCTCTCGCACCCTCCATATTACATCCAGCTCCAGGAGCTCCATCATAGCTCCTCGCTGTCGCTGGGAGGATGTTTTCTCCTCTGCTCGCCCCTTCCACCGTCATTTTTTCCCTACCCACCCTTGCCTCCTTCTCCACGCAGCTCTCGATTCCCTCCTCTCTCTCGCACCCTCCATATTACATCCAGCTCCAGGAGCTCCATCATAGCTCCTCGCTGTCGCTGGGAGGATGTTTTCTCCTCCGCTCGCCCCTTCCACCGTCATTTTCTCCCTACCCACCCTTGCCTCCTTCTCCGCGCAGCTCTCGATTCCCCCCTCTCTCTCGCACCCACCATGTCATATCCCGCTCCAGGAGCTCCATCATAGCTCCTCGCTGTCGCTGGGAGGATGTTTTCTCCTCCGCTCGCCCCTTCCACCGTCATTTTCTCTCTACCCACCCTTGCCTCCTTCTCCACGCAGCTCTCGATTCCCCCCTCTCTCTCGCACCCTCCATATTACATCCAGCTCCAGGAGCTCCATCATAGCTCCTCGCTGTCGCTGGGAGGATGTTTTCTCCTCCGCTCGCCCCTTCCACCGTCATTTTCTCTCTACCCACCCTTGCCTCCTTCTCCGCGCAGCTCTCGATTCCCCCCTCTCTTTCGCACCCTCCATGTCATATTCCGCTCCAGGAGCTCCATCATAGCTCCTCGCTGTCGCTGGGAGGATGTTTTCTCCTCCGCTCGCCCCTTCCACCGTCATTTTCTCTCTACCCACCCTTGCCTCCTTCTCCGCGCAGCTCTCGATTCCCCCCTCTCTCTCGCACCCTCCATATTACATCCAGCTCCAGGAGCTCCATCATAGCTCCTCGCTGTCGCTGGGAGGATGTTTTCTCCTCCGCTCGCCCCTTCCACCGTCATTTTCTCTCTACCCACCCTTGCCTCCTTTTCCGCGCAGCTCTCGATTCCCCCCTCTCTTTCGCACCCTCCATGTCATATTCCGCTCCAGGAGTTCCATCATAGCTCCTCGCTGTCGCTGGGAGGATGTTTTCTCCTCTGCTCGCCCCTTCCACCGTCATTTTCTCTCTACCCACCCTTGCCTCCTTCTCCGCGCAGCTCTCGATTCCCCCCTCTCTTTCGCACCCTCCATGTCATATTCCGCTCCAGGAGCTCCATCATAGCTCCTCGCTGTCGCTGGGAGGATGTTTTCTCCTCCGCTCGCCCCTTCCACCGTCATTTTCTCTCTACCCACCCTTGCCTCCTTCTCCGCGCAGCTCTCGATTCCCCCCTCTCTTTCGCACCCTCCATGTCATATTCCGCTCCAGGAGCTCCATCATAGCTCCTCGCTGTCGCTGGGAGGATGTTTTCTCCTCCGCTCGCCCCTTCCACCGTCATTTTCTCTCTACCCACCCTTGCCTCCTTCTCCGCGCAGCTCTCGATTCCCCCCTCTCTCTCGCACCCTCCATATTACATCCAGCTCCAGGAGCTCCATCATAGCTCCTCGCTGTCGCTGGGAGGATGTTTTCTCCTCTGCTCGCCGCTTCCACCGTCATTTTCTCTCCACCCACCCTTGCCTCCTTCTCCGCACCGCTCTCGATTCCCCCCTCTCTCTCGCACCCACCATGTCATATCCCGCTCCAGGAGCTCCATCATAGCTCCTCGCTGTCGCTGGGAGGATGTTTTCTCCTCCGCTCGCCCCTTCCACCGTCATTTTCTCTCTACCCACCCTTGCCTCCTTCTCCGCGCAGCTCTCGATTCCTCCCTCTCTCTCGCACCCTCCATATTACATCCAGCTCCAGGAGCTCCATCATCGCTCCTCGCTGTCGCTGGGAGGATGTTTTCTCCTCCGCTCGCCCCTTCCACCGTCATTTTCTCTCTACCCACCCTTGCCTCCTTTTCCGCGCAGCTCTCGATTCCCCCCTCTCTTTCACACCCTCCATGTCATATTCCGCTCCAGGAGTTCCATCATAGCTCCTCACTGTCGCTGGGAGGATGTTTTCTCCTCCGCTCGCCCTTTCCACCGTCATTTTCTCTCTACCCACCCTTGCCTCCTTTTCCGCGCAGCTCTCGATTCCCCCCTCTCTTTTGCACCCTCCATGTCATATTCCGCTCCAGGAGTTCCATCATAGCTCCTCACTGTCGCTGGGAGGATGTTTTCTCCTCCGCTCGCCCCTTCCACCGTCATTTTCTCTCTACCCACCGTTGCCTCCTTCTCCGCGCAGCTCTCGATTCCCCCCTCTCTCTCGCACCCTCCATATTACATCCAGCTCCAGGAGCTCCATCATAGCTCCTCGCTGTCGCTGGGAGGATGTTTTCTCCTCCGCTCGCCCCTTCCACCGTCATTTTCTCTCTACCCACCCTTGCCTCCTTTTCCGCGCAGCTCTCGATTCCCCCCTCTCTTTCACACCCTCCATGTCATATTCCGCTCCAGGAGCTCCATCATAGCTCCTCGCTGTCGCTGGGAGGATGTTTTCTCCTCCGCTCGCCCCTTCCACCGTCATTTTCTCTCTATCCACCCTTGCCTCCTTCTCCGCGCAGCTCTCGATTCCCCCCTCTCTTTCGCACCCTCCATGTCATATTCCGCTCCAGGAGCTCCATCATAGCTCCTCGCTGTCGCTGGGAGGATGTTTTCTCCTCCGCTCGCCCCTTCCACCGTCATTTTCTCTCTACCCACCCTTGCCTCCTTCTCCGCGCAGCTCTCGATTCCCCCCTCTCTCTCGCACCCTCCATATTACATCCAGCTCCAGGAGCTCCATCATAGCTCCTCGCTGTCGCTGGGAGGATGTTTTCTCCTCCGCTCGCCCCTTCCACCGTCATTTTCTCTCTACCCACCCTTGCCTCCTTTTCCGCGCAGCTCTCGATTCCCCCCTCTCTTTCGCACCCTCCATGTCATATTCCGCTCCAGGAGTTCCATCATAGCTCCTCACTATCGCTGGGAGGATGTTTTCTCCTCCGCTCGCCCCTTCCACCGTCATTTTCTCTCTACCCACCCTTGCCTCCTTTTCCGCGCAGCTCTCGATTCCCCCCTCTCTTTCGCACCCTCCATGTCATATTCCGCTCCAGGAGTTCCATCATAGCTCCTCACTGTCGCTGGGAGGAAGTTTTCTCCTCCGCTCGCCCCTTCCACCGTCATTTTCTCTCTACCCACCCTTGCCTCCTTTTCCGCGCAGCTCTCGATTCCCCCCTCTCTTTCGCACCCTCCATGTCATATTCCGCTCCAGGAGCTCCAACATAGCTCCTTGCTGTCGCTGGGAGGATGTTTTCTCCTCCGCTCGCCCCTTCCACCGTCATTTTCTCTCTACCCACCCTTGCCTCCTTTTCCGCGCAGCTCTCGATTCCCCCCTCTCTTTCGCACCCTCCATGTCATATTCCACTCCAGGAGTTCCATCATAGCTCCTCACTGTCGCTGGGAGGATGTTTTCTCCTCCGCTCGCCCCTTCCACCGTCATTTTCTCTCTACCCACCCTTGCCTCCTTCTCCGCGCAGCTCTCGATTCCCCCCTCTCTTTCGCACCCTCCATGTCATATTCTGCTCCAGGAGCTCCATCATAGCTCCTCGCTGTCGCTGGGAGGATGTTTTCTCCTCCGCTCGCCCCTTCCACCGTCATTTTCTCTCTACCCACCCTTGCCTCCTTCTCCGCGCAGCTCTCGATTCCCTCCTCTCTCTCGCACCCTCCATATTACATCCAGCTCCAGGAGCTCCATCATAGCTCCTCGCTGTCGCTGGGAGGATGTTTTCTCCTCTGCTCGCCGCTTCCACCGTCATTTTCTCTCCACCCACCCTTGCCTCCTTCTCCGCGCCGCTCTCGATTCCCCCCTCTCTCTCGCACCCACCATGTCATATCCCGCTCCAGGAGCTCCATCATAGCTCCTCGCTGTCGCTGGGAGGATGTTTTCTCCTCCGCTTGCCCCTTCCACCGTCATTTTCTCTCTACCCACCCTTGCCTCCTTCTCCGCGCAGCTCTCGATTCCCCCCTCTCTCTCGCACCCTCCATATTACATCCAGCTCCAGGAGCTCCATCATAGCTCCTCGCTGTCGCTGGGAGGATGTTTTCTCCTCTGCTCGCCCCTTCCACCGTCATTTTTTCCCTACCCACCCTTGCCTCCTTCTCCACGCAGCTCTCGATTCCCTCCTCTCTCTCGCACCCTCCATATTACATCCAGCTCCAGGAGCTCCATCATAGCTCCTCGCTGTCGCTGGGAGGATGTTTTCTCCTCCGCTCGCCCCTTCCACCGTCATTTTCTCCCTACCCACCCTTGCCTCCTTCTCCGCGCAGCTCTCGATTCCCCCCTCTCTCTCGCACCCACCATGTCATATCCCGCTCCAGGAGCTCCATCATAGCTCCTCGCTGTCGCTGGGAGGATGTTTTCTCCTCCGCTCGCCCCTTCCACCGTCATTTTCTCTCTACCCACCCTTGCCTCCTTCTCCACGCAGCTCTCGATTCCCCCCTCTCTCTCGCACCCTCCATATTACATCCAGCTCCAGGAGCTCCATCATAGCTCCTCGCTGTCGCTGGGAGGATGTTTTCTCCTCCGCTCGCCCCTTCCACCGTCATTTTCTCTCTACCCACCCTTGCCTCCTTCTCCGCGCAGCTCTCGATTCCCCCCTCTCTTTCGCACCCTCCATGTCATATTCCGCTCCAGGAGCTCCATCATAGCTCCTCGCTGTCGCTGGGAGGATGTTTTCTCCTCCGCTCGCCCCTTCCACCGTCATTTTCTCTCTACCCACCCTTGCCTCCTTCTCCGCGCAGCTCTCGATTCCCCCCTCTCTCTCGCACCCTCCATATTACATCCAGCTCCAGGAGCTCCATCATAGCTCCTCGCTGTCGCTGGGAGGATGTTTTCTCCTCCGCTCGCCCCTTCCACCGTCATTTTCTCTCTACCCACCCTTGCCTCCTTTTCCGCGCAGCTCTCGATTCCCCCCTCTCTTTCGCACCCTCCATGTCATATTCCGCTCCAGGAGTTCCATCATAGCTCCTCGCTGTCGCTGGGAGGATGTTTTCTCCTCTGCTCGCCCCTTCCACCGTCATTTTCTCTCTACCCACCCTTGCCTCCTTCTCCGCGCAGCTCTCGATTCCCCCCTCTCTTTCGCACCCTCCATGTCATATTCCGCTCCAGGAGCTCCATCATAGCTCCTCGCTGTCGCTGGGAGGATGTTTTCTCCTCCGCTCGCCCCTTCCACCGTCATTTTCTCTCTACCCACCCTTGCCTCCTTCTCCGCGCAGCTCTCGATTCCCCCCTCTCTTTCGCACCCTCCATGTCATATTCCGCTCCAGGAGCTCCATCATAGCTCCTCGCTGTCGCTGGGAGGATGTTTTCTCCTCCGCTCGCCCCTTCCACCGTCATTTTCTCTCTACCCACCCTTGCCTCCTTCTCCGCGCAGCTCTCGATTCCCCCCTCTCTCTCGCACCCTCCATATTACATCCAGCTCCAGGAGCTCCATCATAGCTCCTCGCTGTCGCTGGGAGGATGTTTTCTCCTCTGCTCGCCGCTTCCACCGTCATTTTCTCTCCACCCACCCTTGCCTCCTTCTCCGCACCGCTCTCGATTCCCCCCTCTCTCTCGCACCCACCATGTCATATCCCGCTCCAGGAGCTCCATCATAGCTCCTCGCTGTCGCTGGGAGGATGTTTTCTCCTCCGCTCGCCCCTTCCACCGTCATTTTCTCTCTACCCACCCTTGCCTCCTTCTCCGCGCAGCTCTCGATTCCTCCCTCTCTCTCGCACCCTCCATATTACATCCAGCTCCAGGAGCTCCATCATCGCTCCTCGCTGTCGCTGGGAGGATGTTTTCTCCTCCGCTCGCCCCTTCCACCGTCATTTTCTCTCTACCCACCCTTGCCTCCTTTTCCGCGCAGCTCTCGATTCCCCCCTCTCTTTCACACCCTCCATGTCATATTCCGCTCCAGGAGTTCCATCATAGCTCCTCACTGTCGCTGGGAGGATGTTTTCTCCTCCGCTCGCCCTTTCCACCGTCATTTTCTCTCTACCCACCCTTGCCTCCTTTTCCGCGCAGCTCTCGATTCCCCCCTCTCTTTTGCACCCTCCATGTCATATTCCGCTCCAGGAGTTCCATCATAGCTCCTCACTGTCGCTGGGAGGATGTTTTCTCCTCCGCTCGCCCCTTCCACCGTCATTTTCTCTCTACCCACCGTTGCCTCCTTCTCCGCGCAGCTCTCGATTCCCCCCTCTCTCTCGCACCCTCCATATTACATCCAGCTCCAGGAGCTCCATCATAGCTCCTCGCTGTCGCTGGGAGGATGTTTTCTCCTCCGCTCGCCCCTTCCACCGTCATTTTCTCTCTACCCACCCTTGCCTCCTTTTCCGCGCAGCTCTCGATTCCCCCCTCTCTTTCACACCCTCCATGTCATATTCCGCTCCAGGAGTTCCATCATAGCTCCTCACTGTCGCTGGGAGGATATTTTCTCCTCCGCTCGCCCCTTCCACCGTCATTTTCTCTCTACCCACCCTTGCCTCCTTTTCCGCGCAGCTCTCGATTCCCCCCTCTCTTTTGCACCCTCCATGTCATATTCCGCTCCAGGAGTTCCATCATAGCTCCTCACTGTCGCTGGGAGGATGTTTTCTCCTCCGCTCGCCCCTTCCACCGTCATTTTCTCTCTACCCACCCTTGCCTCCTTCTCCGCGCAGCTCTCGATTCCCCCCTCTCTTTCGCACCCTCCATGTCATATTCCGCTCCAGGAGCTCCATCATAGCTCCTCGCTGTCGCTGGGAGGATGTTTTCTCCTCCGCTCGCCCCTTCCACCGTCATTTTCTCTCTACCCACCCTTGCCTCCTTCTCCGCGCAGCTCTCGATTCCCCCCTCTCTTTCGCACCCTCCATGTCATATTCCGCTCCAGGAGCTCCATCATAGCTCCTCGCTGTCGCTGGGAGGATGTTTTCTCCTCCGCTCGCCCCTTCCACCGTCATTTTCTCTCTACCCACCCTTGCCTCCTTCTCCGCGCAGCTCTCGATTCCCCCCTCTCTCTCGCACCCTCCATATTACATCCAGCTCCAGGAGCTCCATCATAGCTCCTCGCTGTCGCTGGGAGGATGTTTTCTCCTCCGCTCGCCCCTTCCACCGTCATTTTCTCTCTACCCACCCTTGCCTCCTTTTCCGCGCAGCTCTCGATTCCCCCCTCTCTTTCGCACCCTCCATGTCATATTCCGCTCCAGGAGTTCCATCATAGCTCCTCACTGTCGCTGGGAGGATGTTTTCTCCTCCGCTCGCCCCTTCCACCGTCATTTTCTCTCTACCCACCCTTGCCTCCTTTTCCGCGCAGCTCTCGATTCCCCCCTCTCTTTCGCACCCTCCATGTCATATTCCGCTCAAGGAGTTCCATCATAGCTCCTCACTGTCGCTGGGAGGAAGTTTTCTCCTCCGCTCGCCCCTTCCACCGTCATTTTCTCTCTACCCACCCTTGCCTCCTTTTCCGCGCAGCTCTCGATTCCCCCCTCTCTTTCGCACCCTCCATGACATATTCCGCTCCAGGAGTTCCATCATAGCTCCTCACTGTCGCTGGGAGGATGTTTTCTCCTCCGCTCGCCCCTTCCACCATCATTTTCTCTCTACCCACCCTTGCCTCCTTCTCCGCGCAGCTCTCGATTCCCCCCTCTCTTTCGCACCCTCCATGTCATATTCCGCTCCAGGAGCTCCATCATAGCTCCTCGCTGTCGCTGGGAGGATGTTTTCTCCTCCGCTCGCCCCTTCCACCGTCATTCTCTCTCTACCCACCCTTGCCTCCTTCTCCGCGCAGCTCTCGATTCCCCCCTCTCTTTCGCACCCTCCATGTCATATTCCGCTCCAGGAGCTCCATCATAGCTCCTCGCTGTCGCTGGGAGGATGTTTTCTCCTCCGCTCGCCCCTTCCACCGTCATTTTCTCTCTACCCACCCTTGCCTCCTTTTCTGCGCAGCTCTCGATTCCCCCCTCTCTCTCGCACCCTCCATATTACATCCAGCTCCAGGAGCTCCATCATAGCTCCTCGCTGTCGCTGGGAGGATGTTTTCTCCTCCGCTCGCCCCTTCCACCGTCATTTTCTCTCTACCCACCCTTGCCTCCTTTTCCGCGCAGCTCTCGATTCCCCCCTCTCTTTCGCACCCTCCATGTCATATTCCGCTCCAGGAGTTCCATCATAGCTCCTCACTGTCGCTGGGAGGATGTTTTCTCCTCCGCTCGCCCCTTCCACCGTCATTTTCTCTCTACCCACCCTTGCCTCCTTCTCCGCGCAGCTCTCGATTCCCCCCTCTCTTTCGCACCCTCCATGTCATATTCCGCTCCAGGAGCTCCATCATAGCTCCTCGCTGTCGCTGGGAGGATGTTTTCTCCTCCGCTCGCCCCTTTCACCGTCATTTTCTCTCTACCCACCCTTGCCTCCTTTTCCGCGCAGCTCTCGATTCCCCCCTCTCTTTCGCACCCTCCATGTCATATTCCGCTCCAGGAGTTCCATCATAGCTCCTCACTGTCGCTGGGAGGAAGTTTTCTCCTCCGCTCGCCCCTTCCACCGTCATTTTCTCTCTACCCACCCTTGCCTCCTTTTCCGCGCAGCTCTCGATTCCCCCCTCTCTTTCGCACCCTCCATGTCATATTCCGCTCCAGGAGCTCCATCATAGCTCCTTGCTGTCGCTGGGAGGATGTTTTCTCCTCCGCTCGCCCCTTCCACCGTCATTTTCTCTCCACCCACCCTTGCCTCCTTTTCCGCGCAGCTCTCGATTCCCCCCTCTCTTTTGCACCCTCCATGTCATATTCCGCTCCAGGAGTTCCATCATAGCTCCTCACTGTCGCTGGGAGGATGTTTTCTCCTCCGCTCGCCCCTTCCACCGTCATTTTCTCTCTACCCACCCTTGCCTCCTTCTCCGCGCAGCTCTCGATTCCCCCCTCTCTTTCGCACCCTCCATGTCATATTCCGCTCCAGGAGTTCCATCATAGCTCCTCACTGTCGCTGGGAGGAAGTTTTCTCCTCCGCTCGCCCCTTCCACCGTCATTTTCTCTCTACCCACCCTTGCCTCCTTTTCCGCGCAGCTCTCGATTCCCCCCTCTCTTTCGCACCCTCCATGTCATATTCCGCTCCAGGAGTTCCATCATAGCTCCTCACTGTCGCTGGGAGGATGTTTTCTCCTCCGCTCGCCCCTTCCACCATCATTTTCTCTCTACCCACCCTTGCCTCCTTCTCCGCGCAGCTCTCGATTCCCCCCTCTCTTTCGCACCCTCCATGTCATATTCCGCTCCAGGAGCTCCATCATAGCTCCTCGCTGTCACTGGGAGGATGTTTTCTCCTCCGCTCGCCCCTTCCACCGTCATTTTCTCTCTACCCACCCTTGCCTCCTTCTCCGCGCAGCTCTCGATTCCCCCCTCTCTCTCGCACCCTCCATGTCATATTCCGCTCCAGGAGCTCCATCATAGCTCCTCGCTGTCGCTGGGAGGATGTTTTCTCCTCCGCTCGCCCCTTCCACCGTCATTTTCTCTCTACCCACCCTTGCCTCCTTCTCTGCGCAGCTCTCGATTCCCCCCTCTCTCTCGCACCCTCCATATTACATCCAGCTCCAGGAGCTCCATCATAGCTCCTCGCTGTCGCTGGGAGGATGTTTTCTCCTCCGCTCGCCCCTTCCACCGTCATTTTCTCTCTACCCACCCTTGCCTCCTTTTCCGCGCAGCTCTCGATTCCCCCCTCTCTTTCGCACCCTCCATGTCATATTCCGCTCCAGGAGTTCCATCATAGCTCCTCACTGTCGCTGGGAGGATGTTTTCTCCTCCGCTCGCCCCTTCCACCGTCATTTTCTCTCTACCCACCCTTGCCTCCTTCTCCGCGCAGCTCTCGATTCCCCCCTCTCTTTCGCACCCTCCATGTCATATTCCGCTCCAGGAGCTCCATCATAGCTCCTCGCTGTCGCTGGGAGGATGTTTTCTCCTCCGCTCGCCCCTTTCACCGTCATTTTCTCTCTACCCACCCTTGCCTCCTTTTCCGCGCAGCTCTCGATTCCCCCCTCTCTTTCGCACCCTCCATGTCATATTCCGCTCCAGGAGTTCCATCATAGCTCCTCACTGTCGCTGGGAGGAAGTTTTCTCCTCCGCTCGCCCCTTCCACCGTCATTTTCTCTCTACCCACCCTTGCCTCCTTTTCCGCGCAGCTCTCGATTCCCCCCTCTCTTTCGCACCCTCCATGTCATATTCCGCTCCAGGAGCTCCATCATAGCTCCTTGCTGTCGCTGGGAGGATGTTTTCTCCTCCGCTCGCCCCTTCCACCGTCATTTTCTCTCTACCCACCCTTGCCTCCTTTTCCGCGCAGCTCTCGATTCCCTCCTCTCTTTTGCACCCTCCATGTCATATTCCACTCCAGGAGTTCCATCATAGCTCCTCACTGTCGCTGGGAGGATGTTTTCTCCTCCGCTCGCCCCTTCCACCGTCATTTTCTCTCTACCCACCCTTGCCTCCTTCTCCGCGCAGCTCTCGATTCCCCCCTCTCTTTCGCACCCTCCATGTCATATTCCGCTCCAGGAGCTCCATCATAGCTCCTCGCTGTCGCTGGGAGGATGTTTTCTCCTCCGCTCGCCCCTTCCACCGTCATTTTCTCTCTACCCACCCTTGCCTCCTTTTCCGCGCAGCTCTCGATTCCCCCCTCTCTTCCGCACCCTCCATGTCATATTCCGCTCCAGGAGTTCCATCATAGCTCCTCACTGTCGCTGGGAGGATGTTTTCTCCTCCGCTCGCCCCTTCCACCGTCATTTTCTCTCTACCCACCCTTGCCTCCTTTTCCGCGCAGCTCTCGATTCCCCCCTCTCTTTCGCACCCTCCATGTCATATTCCGCTCCAGGAGTTCCATCATAGCTCCTCACTGTCGCTGGGAGGAAGTTTTCTCCTCCGCTCGCCCCTTCCACCGTCATTTTCTCTCTACCCACCCTTGCCTCCTTTTCCGCGCAGCTCTCGATTCCCCCCTCTCTTTCGCACCCTCCATGTCATATTCCGCTCCAGGAGTTCCATCATAGCTCCTCACTGTCGCTGGGAGGATGTTTTCTCCTCTGCTCGCCCCTTCCACCGTCATTTTCTCTCTACCCACCCTGGCCTCCTTTTCCGCGCAGCTCTCAATTCCCCCCTCTCTTTCGCACCCTCCATGTCATATTCCGCTCCAGGAGCTCCATCATAGCTCCTTGCTGTCGCTGGGAGGATGTTTTCTCCTCCGCTCGCCCCTTCCACCGTCATTTTCTCTCTACCCACCCTTGCCTCCTTTTCCGCGCAGCTCTAGATTCCCCCCTCTCTTTCGCACCCTCCATGTCATATTCCGCTCCAGGAGTTCCATCATAGCTCCTCACTGTCGCTGGGAGGATGTTTTCTCCTCCGCTCGCCCCTTCCACCGTCATTTTCTCTCTACCCACCCTTGCCTCCTTCTCCGCGCAGCTCTCGATTCCCCCCTCTCTTTCGCACCCTCCATGTCATATTCTGCTCCAGGAGCTCCATCATAGCTCCTCGCTGTCGCTGGGAGGATGTTTTCTCCTCCGCTCGCCCCTTCCACCGTCATTTTCTCTCTACCCACCCTTGCCTCCTTCTCCGCGCAGCTCTCGATTCCCCCCTCTCTTTCGCACCCTCCATGTCATATTCCGCTCCAGGAGCTCCATCATAGCTCCTTGCTGTCGCTGGGAGGATGTTTTCTCCTCCGCTCGCCCCTTCCACCATCATTTTCTCTCTTCCCACCCTTGCCTCCTTCTCCGCGCAGCTCTCGATTCCCCCCTCTCTTTCGCACCCTCCATGTCATATTCCGCTCCAGGAGCTCCATCATAGCTCCTCGCTGTCGCTGGGAGGATGTTTTCTCCTCCGCTCGCCCCTTCCACCGTCATTTTCTCTCTACCCACCCTTGCCTCCTTTTCCGCGCAGCTCTCGATTCCCCCCTCTCTTTCGCACCCTCCATGTCATATTCCGCTCCAGGAGCTCCATCATAGCTCCTCGCTGTCGCTGGGAGGATGTTTTCTCCTCCGCTCGCCCCTTCCACCGTCATTTTCTTTCTACCCACCCTTGCCTCCTTTTCCACGCAGCTCTTGATTCCCCCCTCTCTTTCGCACCCTCCATGTCATATTCCGCTCCAGGAGCTCCATCATAGCTCCTCGCTGTTGCTGGGAGGATGTTTTCTCCTCCGCTCGCCCCTTCCACCGTCATTTTCTTTCTACCCACCCTTGCCTCCTTTTCCACGCAGCTCTTGATTCCCCCCTCTCTTTCGCACCCTCCATGTCATATTCCGCTCCAGGAGCTCCATCATAGCTCCTCGCTGTTGCTGGGAGGATGTTTTCTCCTCCGCTCGCCCCTTCCACCGTCATTTTCTCTCTACCCACCCTTGCCTCCTTCTCCGCACAGCTCTCGATTCCCCCCTCTCTTTCGCACCCTCCATGTCATATTCCGCTCCAGGAGCTCCATCATAGCTCCTCGCTGTCGCTGGGAGGATGTTTTCTCCTCTGCTCGCCCCTTCCACCGTCATTTTCTCTCTACCCACCCTTTCCTCCTTTTCCGCGCAGCTCTCGATTCCCCCCTCTCTTTCGCACCCTCCATGTCATATTCCGCTCCAGGAGCTCCATCATAGCTCCTCGCTGTCGCTGGGAGGATGTTTTCTCCTCCGCTCGCCCCTTCCACCGTCATTTTCTCTCTACCCACCCTTGCCTCCTTTTCCGCGCAGCTCTCGATTCCCCCCTCTCTTTCGCACCCTCCATGTCATATTCCGCTCAAGGAGTTCCATCATAGCTCCTCACTGTCGCTGGGAGGAAGTTTTCTCCTCCGCTCGCCCCTTCCACCGTCATTTTCTCTCTACCCACCCTTGCCTCCTTTTCCGCGCAGCTCTCGATTCCCCCCTCTCTTTCGCACCCTCCATGTCATATTCCGCTCCAGGAGCTCCATCATAGCTCCTTGCTGTCGCTGGGAGGATGTTTTCTCCTCCGCTCGCCCCTTCCACCGTCATTTTCTCTCTACCCACCCTTGCCTCCTTTTCCGCGCAGCTCTCGATTCCCCCCTCTCTTTTGCACCCTCCATGTCATATTCCGCTCCAGGAGTTCCATCATAGCTCCTCACTGTCGCTGGGAGGATGTTTTCTCCTCCGCTCGCCCCTTCCACCGTCATTTTCTCTCTACCCACCCTTGCCTCCTTCTCCGCGCAGCTCTCGATTCCCCCCTCTCTTTCGCACCCTCCATGTCATATTCTGCTCCAGGAGTTCCATCATAGCTCCTCACTGTCGCTGGGAGGAAGTTTTCTCCTCCGCTCGCCCCTTCCACCGTCATTTTCTCTCTACCCACCCTTGCCTCCTTTTCCGCGCAGCTCTCGATTCCCCCCTCTCTTTCGCACCCTCCATGTCATATTCCGCTCCAGGAGCTCCATCATAGCTCTTCGCTGTCGCTGGGAGGATGTTTTCTCCTCCGCTCGCCCCTTCCACCGTCATTTTCTCTCTACCCACCCTTTCCTCCTTTTCCGCGCAGCTCTCGATTCCCCCCTCTCTTTCGCACCCTCCATGTCATATTCCGCTCCAGGAGCTCCATCATAGCTCCTCGCTGTCGCTGGGAGGATGTTTTCTCCTCCGCTCGCCCCTTCCACCGTCATTTTCTCTCTACCCACCCTTGCCTCCTTTTCCGCGCAGCTCTCGATTCCCCCCTCTCTTTCGCACCCTCCATGTCATATTCCGCTCCAGGAGCTCCATCATAGCTCCTCGCTGTCGCTGGGAGGATGTTTTCTCCTCCGCTCGCCCCTTCCACCGTCATTTTCTCTCTACCCACCCTTGCCTCCTTTTCCGTGCAGCTCTCGATTCCCCCCTCTCTTTCGCACCCTCCATGTCATATTCCGCTCCAGGAGTTCCATCATAGCTCCTCACTGTCGCTGGGAGGATGTTTTCTCCTCCGCTCGCCCCTTCCACCGTCATTTTCTCTCTACCCACCCTTGCCTCCTTCTCCGCGCAGCTCTCGATTCCCCCCTCTCTTTCGCACCCTCCATGTCATATTCTGCTCCAGGAGCTCCATCATAGCTCCTCGCTGTCGCTGGGAGGATGTTTTCTCCTCCGCTCGCCCCTTCCACCGTCATTTTCTCTCTACCCACCCTTGCCTCCTTCTCCGCGCAGCTCTCGATTCCCCCCTCTCTTTCGCACCCTCCATGTCATATTCCGCTCCAGGAGCTCCATCATAGCTCCTCACTGTCGCTGGGAGGATGTTTTCTCCTCCGCTCGCCCCTTCCACCGTCATTTTCTCTCTACCCACCCTTGCCTCCTTCTCCGCGCAGCTCTCGATTCCCTCCTCTCTCTCGCACCCTCCATATTACATCCAGCTCCAGGAGCTCCATCATAGCTCCTCGCTGTCGCTGGGAGGATGTTTTCTCCTCTGCCCGCCGATTCCACCGTCATTTTCTCTCCACCCACCCTTGCCTCCTTCTCCGCGCCGCTCTCGATTCCCCCCTCTCTTTCGCACCTTCCATGTCATATCCCGCTCCAGGAGCTCCATCATAGCTCCTCACTGTCGCTGGGAGGATGTTTTCTCCTCTGCTCGCCCCTTCCACCGTCATTTTCTCTCTACCCACCCTTGCCTCCTTCTCCGCGCAGCTCTCGATTCCCCCCTCTCTTTCGCACCCTCCATGTCATATTCCGCTCCAGGAGCTCCATCATAGCTCCTTGCTGTCGCTGGGAGGATGTTTTCTCCTCCGCTCGCCCCTTCCACCGTCATTTTCTCTCTACCCACCCTTGCCTCCTTTTCCGCGCAGCTCTCGATTCCCCCCTCTCTTTCGCACCCTCCATGTCATATTCCGCTCCAGGAGCTCCATCATAGCTCCTTGCTGTCGCTGGGAGGATGTTTTCTCCTCCGCTCGCCCCTTCCACCGTCATTTTCTCTCTACCCACCCTTGCCTCCTTTTCCGCGCAGCTCTCGATTCCCCCCTCTCTTTCGCACCCTCCATGTCATATTCCGCTCCAGGAGCTCCATCATAGCTCCTCGCTGTCGCTGGGAGGATGTTTTCTCCTCCGCTCGCCCCTTCCACCGTCATTTTCTCTCTACCCACCCTTGCCTCCTTTTCCGCGCAGCTCTCGATTCCCCCCTCTCTTTCGCACCCTCAATGTCATATTCCGCTCCAGGAGTTCCATCATAGCTCCTCACTGTCGCTGGGAGGATGTTTTCTCCTCCGCTCGCCCCTTCCACCGTCATTTTCTCTCTACCCACCCTTGCCTCCTTTTCCGCGCAGCTCTCGCTTCCCCCCTCTCTTTCGCACCCTCCATGTCATATTCCGCTCCAGGAGTTCCATCATAGCTCCTCACTGTCGCTGGGAGGAAGTTTTCTCCTCCGCTCGCCCCTTCCACCGTCATTTTCTCTCTACCCACCCTTGCCTCCTTTTCCGCGCAGCTCTCGATTCCCCCCTCTCTTTCGCACCCTCCATGTCATATTCCGCTCCAGGAGCTCCATCATAGCTCCTTGCTGTCGCTGGGAGGATGTTTTCTCCTCCGCTCGCCCCTTCCACCGTCATTTTCTCTCTACCCACCCTTGCCTCCTTTTCCGCGCAGCTCTCGATTCCCCCCTCTCTTTCGCACCCTCCATGTCATATTCCGCTCCAGGAGTTCCATCATAGCTCCTCACTGTCGCTGGGAGGATGTTTTCTCCTCCGCTCGCCCCTTCCACCATCATTTTCTCTCTACCCACCCTTGCCTCCTTTTCCGCGCAGCTCTCGATTCCCTCCTCTCTTTCGCACCCTCCATGTCATATTCCGCTCCAGGAGTTCCATCATAGCTCCTCTCTGTCGCTGGGAGGAAGTTTTCTCCTCCGCTCGCCCCTTCCACCGTCATTTTCTCTCTACCCACCCTTGCCTCCTTTTCCGCGCAGCTCTCGATTCCCCCCTCTCTTTCGCACCCTCCATGTCATATTCCGCTCCAGGAGCTCCATCATAGCTCCTTGCTGTCGCTGGGAGGATGTTTTCTCCTCCGCTCGCCCCTTCCACCGTCATTTTCTCTCTACCCACCCTTGCCTCCTTTTCCGCGCAGCTCTCGATTCCCCCCTCTCTTTCGCACCCTCCATGTCATATTCCGCTCCAGGAGTTCCATCATAGCTCCTCACTGTCGCTGGGAGGATGTTTTCTCCTCCGCTCGCCCCTTCCACCGTCATTTTCTCTCTACCCACCCTTGCCTCCTTCTCCGCGCAGCTCTCGATTCCCCCCTCTCTTCCGCACCCTCCATGTCATATTCCGCTCCAGGAGCTCCATCATAGCTAATCGCTGTCGCTGGGAGGATGTTTTCTCCTCCGCTCGCCCCTTCCACCGTCATTTTCTCTCTACCCACCCTTGCCTCCTTTTCCGCGCAGCTCTCGATTCCCCCCTCTCTTTCGCACCCTCCATGTCATATTCCGCTCCAGGAGTTCCATCATAGCTCCTCACTGTCGCTGGGAGGATGTTTTCTCCTCCGCTCGCCCCTTCCACCGTCATTTTCTCTCTACCCACCCTTGCCTCCTTTTCCGCGCAGCTCTCGATTCCCCCCTCTCTTTCGCACCCTCCATGTCATATTCCGCTCCAGGAGTTCCATCATAGCTCCTCGCTGTCGCTGGGAGGATGTTTTCTCCTCCGCTCGCCCCTTCCACCGTCATTTTCTCTCTACCCACCCTTTCCTCCTTTTCCGCGCAGCTCTCGATTCCCCCCTCTCTTTCGCACCCTCCATGTCATATTCCGCTCCAGGAGTTCCATCATAGCTCCTCACTGTCGCTGGGAGGATGTTTTCTCCTCCGCTCGCCCCTTCCACCGTCATTTTTTCTCTACCCACCCTTGCCTCCTTTTCCGCGCAGCTCTCGATTCCCCCCTCTCTTTCGCACCCTCTATGTCATATTCCGCTCCAGGAGTTCCATCATAGCTCCTCACTGTCGCTGGGAGGATGTTTTCTCCTCGCTCGCCCCTTCCACCGTCATTTTCTCTCTACCCACCCTTGCCTCCTTTTCCGCGCAGCTCTCGATTCCCCCCTCTCTTTCGCACCCTCCATGTCATATTCCGCTCCAGGAGCTCCATCATAGCTCCTTGCTGTCGCTGGGAGGATGTTTTCTCCTCCGCTCGCCCCTTCCACCGTCATTTTCTCTCTACCCACCCTTGCCTCCTTTTCCGCGCAGCTCTCGATTCCCCCCTCTCTTTCGCACCCTCCATGTCATATTCCGCTCCAGGAGTTCCATCATAGCTCCTCACTGTCGCTGGGAGGATGTTTTCTCCTCTGCTCGCCCCTTCCACCGTCATTTTCTCTCTACCCACCCTTGCCTCCTTTTCCGCGCAGCTCTCGATTCCCCCCTCTCTTTTTCACCCTCCATATCATATTCCGCTCCAGGAGTTCCATCATAGCTCCTCACTGTCGCTGGGAGGATGTTTTCTCCTCCGCTCGCCCCTTCCACCATCATTTTCTCTCTACCCACCCTTGCCTCCTTCTCCGCGCAGCTCTCGATTCCCCCCTCTCTTTCGCACCCTCCATGTCATATTCCGCTCCAGGAGCTCCATCATAGCTCCTTGCTGTCGCTGGGAGGATGTTTTCTCCTCCGCTCGCCCCTTCCACCGTCATTTTCTCTCTACCCACCCTTGCCTCCTTTTCCGCGCAGCTCTCGATTCCCCCCTCTCTTTCGCACCCTCCATGTCATATTCCGCTCCAGGAGTTCCATCATAGCTCCTCACTGTCGCTGGGAGGATGTTTTCTCCTCCGCTCGCCCCTTCCACCATCATTTTCTCTCTACCCACCCTTGCCTCCTTTTCCGCGCAGCTCTCGATTCCCTCCTCTCTTTCGCACCCTCCATGTCATATTCCGCTCCAGGAGTTCCATCATAGCTCCTCTCTGTCGCTGGGAGGAAGTTTTCTCCTCCGCTCGCCCCTTCCACCGTCATTTTCTCTCTACCCACCCTTGCCTCCTTTTCCGCGCAGCTCTCGATTCCCCCCTCTCTTTCGCACCCTCCATGTCATATTCCGCTCCAGGAGCTCCATCATAGCTCCTTGCTGTCGCTGGGAGGATGTTTTCTCCTCCGCTCGCCCCTTCCACCGTCATTTTCTCTCTACCCACCCTTGCCTCCTTTTCCGCGCAGCTCTCGATTCCCCCCTCTCTTTCGCACCCTCCATGTCATATTCCGCTCCAGGAGTTCCATCATAGCTCCTCACTGTCGCTGGGAGGATGTTTTCTCCTCTGCTCGCCCCTTCCACCGTCATTTTCTCTCTACCCACCCTTGCCTCCTTTTCCGCGCAGCTCTCGATTCCCCCCTCTCTTTCGCACCCTCCATATCATATTCCGCTCCAGGAGTTCCATCATAGCTCCTCACTGTCGCTGGGAGGATGTTTTCTCCTCCGCTCGCCCCTTCCACCATCATTTTCTCTCTACCCACCCTTGCCTCCTTCTCCGCGCAGCTCTCGATTCCCCCCTCTCTTTCGCACCCTCCATGTCATATTCCGCTCCAGGAGCTCCATCATAGCTCCTTGCTGTCGCTGGGAGGATGTTTTCTCCTCCGCTCGCCCCTTCCACCGTCATTTTCTCTCTACCCACCCTTGCCTCCTTTTCCGCGCAGCTCTCGATTCCCCCCTCTCTTTCGCACCCTCCATGTCATATTCCGCTCCAGGAGTTCCATCATAGCTCCTCGCTGTCACTGGGAGGATGTTTTCTCCTCTGCTCGCCCCTTCCACCGTCATTTTCTCTCTACCCACCCTTTCCTCCTTTTCCGCGCAGCTCTCGATTCCCCCCTCTCTTGCGCACCCTCCATGTCATATTCCGCTCCAGGAGCTCCATCATAGCTCCTCGCTGTCGCTGGGAGGATGTTTTCTCCTCCGCTCGCCCCTTCCACCGTCATTTTCTCTCTACCCACCCTTGCCTCCTTTTCCGCGCAGCTCTCGATTCCCCCCTCTCTTTCGCACCCTCCATGTCATATTCCGCTCCAGGAGTTCCATCATAGCTCCTCACTGTCGCTGGGAGGATGTTTTCTCCTCCGCTCGCCCCTTCCACCGTCATTTTCTCTCTACCCACCCTTGCCTCCTTCTCCGCGCAGCTCTCGATTCCCCCCTCTCTTTCGCACCCTCCATGTCATATTCCGCTCCAGGAGCTCCATCATAGCTCTTCGCTGTCGCTGGGAGGATGTTTTCTCCTCCGCTCGCCCCTTCCACCGTCATTTTCTCTCTACCCACCCTTTCCTCCTTTTCCGCGCAGCTCTCGATTCCCCCCTCTCTTTCGCACCCTCCATGTCATATTCCGCTCCAGGAGCTCCATCATAGCTCCTCGCTGTCGCTGGGAGGATGTTTTCTCCTCCGCTCGCCCCTTCCACCGTCATTTTCTCTCTACCCACCCTTGCCTCCTTTTCCGCGCAGCTCTCGATTCCCCCCTCTCTTTCGCACCCTCCATGTCATATTCCGCTCCAGGAGCTCCATCATAGCTCCTCGCTGTCGCTGGGAGGATGTTTTCTCCTCCGCTCGCCCCTTCCACCGTCATTTTCTCTCTACCCACCCTTGCCTCCTTTTCCGTGCAGCTCTCGATTCCCCACTCTCTTTCGCACCCTCCATGTCATATTCCGCTCCAGGAGTTCCATCATAGCTCCTCACTGTCGCTGGGAGGATGTTTTCTCCTCCGCTCGCCCCTTCCACCGTCATTTTCTCTCTACCCACCCTTGCCTCCTTCTCCGCGCAGCTCTCGATTCCCCCCTCTCTTTCGCACCCTCCATGTCATATTCTGCTCCAGGAGCTCCATCATAGCTCCTCGCTGTCGCTGGGAGGATGTTTTCTCCTCCGCTCGCCCCTTCCACCGTCATTTTCTCTCTACCCACCCTTGCCTCCTTCTCCGCGCAGCTCTCGATTCCCCCCTCTCTTTCGCACCCTCCATGTCATATTCCGCTCCAGGAGCTCCATCATAGCTCCTTGCTGTCGCTGGGAGGATGTTTTCTCCTCCGCTCGCCCCTTCCACCATCATTTTCTCTCTTCCCACCCTTGCCTCCTTCTCCGCGCAGCTCTCGATTCCCCCCTCTCTTTCGCACCCTCCATGTCATATTCCGCTCCAGGAGCTCCATCATAGCTCCTCGCTGTCGCTGGGAGGATGTTTTCTCCTCCGCTCGCCCCTTCCACCGTCATTTTCTCTCTACCCACCCTTGCCTCCTTTTCCGCGCAGCTCTCGATTCCCCCCTCTCTTTCGCACCCTCCATGTCATATTCCGCTCCAGGAGCTCCATCATAGCTCCTCGCTGTCGCTGGGAGGATGTTTTCTCCTCCGCTCGCCCCTTCCACCGTCATTTTCTTTCTACCCACCCTTGCCTCCTTTTCCACGCAGCTCTTGATTCCCCCCTCTCTTTCGCACCCTCCATGTCATATTCCGCTCCAGGAGCTCCATCATAGCTCCTCACTGTTGCTGGGAGGATGTTTTCTCCTCCGCTCGCCCCTTCCACCGTCATTTTCTCTCTACCCACCCTTGCCTCCTTCTCCGCACAGCTCTCGATTCCCCCCTCTCTTTCGCACCCTCCATGTCATATTCCGCTCCAGGAGCTCCATCATAGCTCCTCGCTGTCGCTGGGAGGATGTTTTCTCCTCTGCTCGCCCCTTCCACCGTCATTTTCTCTCTACCCACCCTTTCCTCCTTTTCCGCGCAGCTCTCGATTCCCCCCTCTCTTTCGCACCCTCCATGTCATATTCCGCTCCAGGAGCTCCATCATAGCTCCTCGCTGTCGCTGGGAGGATGTTTTCTCCTCCGCTCGCCCCTTCCACCGTCATTTTCTTTCTACCCACCCTTGCCTCCTTTTCCACGCAGCTCTCGATTCCCCCCTCTCTTTCGCACCCTCCATGTCATATTCCGCTCCAGGAGCTCCATCATAGCTCCTCGCTGTTGCTGGGAGGATGTTTTCTCCTCCGCTCGCCCCTTCCACCGTCATTTTCTCTCTACCCACCCTTGCCTCTTTCTCCGCACAGCTCTCGATTCCCCCCTCTCTTTCGCACCCTCCATGTCATATTCCGCTCCAGGAGCTCCATCATAGCTCCTCGCTGTCGCTGGGAGGATGTTTTCTCCTCTGCTCGCCCCTTCCACCGTCATTTTCTCTCTACCCACCCTTTCCTCCTTTTCCGCGCAGCTCTCGATTCCCCCCTCTCTTGCGCACCCTCCATGTCATATTCCGCTCCAGGAGCTCCATCATAGCTCCTCGCTGTCGCTGGGAGGATGTTTTCTCCTCCGCTCGCCCCTTCCACCGTCATTTTCTCTCTACCCACCCTTGCCTCCTTTTCCGCGCAGCTCTCGATTCCCCCCTCTCTTTCGCACCCTCCATGTCATATTCCGCTCCAGGAGTTCCATCATAGCTCCTCACTGTCGCTGGGAGGATGTTTTCTCCTCCGCTCGCCCCTTCCACCGTCATTTTCTCTCTACCCACCCTTGCCTCCTTTTCCGCGCAGCTCTCGATTCCCCCCTCTCTTTCGCACCCTCCATGTCATATTCCGCTCCAGGAGCTCCATCATAGCTCTTCGCTGTCGCTGGGAGGATGTTTTCTCCTCCGCTCGTCCCTTCCACCGTCATTTTCTCTCTACCCACCCTTGCCTCCTTCTCCGCGCAGCTCTCAATTCCCCCCTCTCTTTCGCACCCTCCATGTCATATTCCGCTCCAGGAGCTCCATCATAGCTCCTCGCTGTCGCTGGGAGGATGTTTTCTCCTCCGCTCGTCCCTTCCACCGTCATTTTCTCTCTACCCACCCTTGCCTCCTTCTCCGCGCAGCTCTCGATTCCCCCCTCTCTTTCGAACCCTCCATGTCATATTCCGCTCCAGGAGCTCCATCATAGCTCCTCGCTGTCGCTGGGAGGATGTTTTCTCCTCTGCTCGCCCCTTCCACCGTCATTTTCTCTCTACCCACCCTTTCCTCCTTTTCCGCGCAGCTCTCGATTCCCCCCTCTCTTTCGCACCCTCCATGTCATATTCCGCTCCAGGAGCTCCATCATAGCTCCTCGCTGTCGCTGGGAGGATGTTTTCTCCTCCGCTCGCCCCTTCCACCGTCATTTTCTTTCTACCCACCCTTGCCTCCTTTTCCACGCAGCTCTCGATTCCCCCCTCTCTTTCGCACCCTCCATGTCATATTCCGCTCCAGGAGCTCCATCATAGCTCCTCGCTGTCGCTGGGAGGATGTTTTCTCCTCTGCTCGCCCCTTCCACCGTCATTTTCTCTCTACCCACCCTTTCCTCCTTTTCCGCGCAGCTCTCGATTCCCCCCTCTCTTTCGCACCCTCCATGTCATATTCCGCTCCAGGAGCTCCATCATAGCTCCTCGCTGTCGCTGGGAGGATGTTTTCTCCTCCGCTCGCCCCTTCCACCGTCATTTTCTCTCTACCCACCCTTGCCTCCTTTTCCGCGCAGCTCTCGATTCCCCCCTCTCTTTCGCAACCTCCATGTCATATTCCGCTCCAGCAGCTCCATCATAGCTCCTCGCTGTCGCTGGGATAATGTTTTCTCCTCCGCTCGCCCCTTCCACCGTCATTTTCTCTCTACCCACCCTTGCCTCCTTCTCCGCGCAGCTCTCGATTCCCTCCTCTCTCTCGCACCCTCCATATTACATCCAGCTCCAGGAGCTCCATCATAGCTCCTCGCTGTCGCTGGGAGGATGTTTTCTCCTCCGCTCGCCCCTTCCACCGTCATTTTCTCTCTACCCACCCTTGCCTCCTTCTCCGCGCAGCTCTCGATTCCCCCCTCTCTTTCGCACCCTCCATGTCATATTCCGCTCCAGGAGCTCCATCATAGCTCCTCGCTGTCGCTGGGAGGATGTTTTCTCCTCCGCTCGCCCCTTCCACCGTCATTTTCTCTCTACCCACCCTTTCCTCCTTTTCCGCGCAGCTCTCGATTCCCCCCTCTCTTTCGCACCCTCCATGTCATATTCCACTCCAGGAGCTCCATCATAGCTCCTCACTGTCGCTGGGAGGATGTTTTCTCCTCCGCTCGCCCCTTCCACCGTCATTTTCTCTCTACCCACCCTTGCCTCCTTCTCCGCGCAGCTCTCGATTCCCCCCTCTCTTTCGCACCCTCCATGTCATATTCCGCTCCAGGAGCTCCATCATAGCTCCTCACTGTCGCTGGGAGGATGTTTTCTCCTCCGCTCGCCCCTTCCACCGTCATTTTCTCTCTACCCACCCTTGCCTCCTTCTCCGCGCAGCTCTCGATTCCCTCCTCTCTCTCGCACCCTCCATATTACATCCAGCTCCAGGAGCTCCATCATAGCTCCTCGCTGTCGCTGGGAGGATGTTTTCTCCTCTGCCCGCCGATTCCACCGTCATTTTCTCTCCACCCACCCTTGCCTCCTTCTCCGCGCCGCTCTCGATTCCCCCCTCTCTTTCGCACCTTCCATGTCATATCCCGCTCCAGGAGCTCCATCATAGCTCCTCACTGTCGCTGGGAGGATGTTTTCTCCTCTGCTCGCCCCTTCCACCGTCATTTTCTCTCTACCCACCCTTGCCTCCTTCTCCGCGCAGCTCTCGATTCCCCCCTCTCTTTCGCACCCTCCATGTCATATTCCGCTCCAGGAGCTCCATCATAGCTCCTTGCTGTCGCTGGGAGGATGTTTTCTCCTCCGCTCGCCCCTTCCACCGTCATTTTCTCTCTACCCACCCTTGCCTCCTTTTCCGCGCAGCTCTCGATTCCCCCCTCTCTTTCGCACCCTCCATGTCATATTCCGCTCCAGGAGCTCCATCATAGCTCCTTGCTGTCGCTGGGAGGATGTTTTCTCCTCCGCTCGCCCCTTCCACCGTCATTTTCTCTCTACCCACCCTTGCCTCCTTTTCCGCGCAGCTCTCGATTCCCCCCTCTCTTTCGCACCCTCCATGTCATATTCCGCTCCAGGAGCTCCATCATAGCTCCTTGCTGTCGCTGGGAGGATGTTTTCTCCTCCGCTCGCCCCTTCCACCGTCATTTTCTCTCTACCCACCCTTGCCTCCTTTTCCGCGCAGCTCTCGATTCCCCCCTCTCTTTCGCACCCTCCATGTCATATTCCGCTCCAGGAGCTCCATCATAGCTCCTCGCTGTCGCTGGGAGGATGTTTTCTCCTCCGCTCGCCCCTTCCACCGTCATTTTCTCTCTACCCACCCTTGCCTCCTTTTCCGCGCAGCTCTCGATTCCCCCCTCTCTTTCGCACCCTCAATGTCATATTCCGCTCCAGGAGTTCCATCATAGCTCCTCACTGTCGCTGGGAGGATGTTTTCTCCTCCGCTCGCCCCTTCCACCGTCATTTTCTCTCTACCCACCCTTGCCTCCTTTTCCGCGCAGCTCTCGATTCCCCCCTCTCTTTCGCACCCTCCATGTCATATTCCGCTCCAGGAGTTCCATCATAGCTCCTCACTGTCGCTGGGAGGATGTTTTCTCCTCCGCTCGCCCCTTCCACCATCATTTTCTCTCTACCCACCCTTGCCTCCTTTTCCGCGCAGCTCTCGATTCCCCCCTCTCTTTCGCACCCTCCATGTCATATTCCGCTCCAGGAGTTCCATCATAGCTCCTCACTGTCGCTGGGAGGATGTTTTCTCCTCCGCTCGCCCCTTCCACCATCATTTTCTCTCTACCCACCCTTGCCTCCTTTTCCGCGCAGCTCTCGATTCCCTCCTCTCTTTCGCACCCTCCATGTCATATTCCGCTCCAGGAGTTCCATCATAGCTCCTCTCTGTCGCTGGGAGGAAGTTTTCTCCTCCGCTCGCCCCTTCCACCGTCATTTTCTCTCTACCCACCCTTGCCTCCTTTTCCGCGCAGCTCTCGATTCCCCCCTCTCTTTCGCACCCTCCATGTCATATTCCGCTCCAGGAGCTCCATCATAGCTCCTTGCTGTCGCTGGGAGGATGTTTTCTCCTCCGCTCGCCCCTTCCACCGTCATTTTCTCTCTACCCACCCTTGCCTCCTTTTCCGCGCAGCTCTCGATTCCCCCCTCTCTTTCGCACCCTCCATGTCATATTCCGCTCCAGGAGTTCCATCATAGCTCCTCACTGTCGCTGGGAGGATGTTTTCTCCTCCGCTCGCCCCTTCCACCGTCATTTTCTCTCTACCCACCCTTGCCTCCTTCTCCGCGCAGCTCTCGATTCCCCCCTCTCTTCCGCACCCTCCATGTCATATTCCGCTCCAGGAGCTCCATCATAGCTAATCGCTGTCGCTGGGAGGATGTTTTCTCCTCCGCTCGCCCCTTCCACCGTCATTTTCTCTCTACCCACCCTTGCCTCCTTTTCCGCGCAGCTCTCGATTCCCCCCTCTCTTTCGCACCCTCCATGTCATATTCCGCTCCAGGAGTTCCATCATAGCTCCTCACTGTCGCTGGGAGGATGTTTTCTCCTCCGCTCGCCCCTTCCACCGTCATTTTCTCTCTACCCACCCTTGCCTCCTTTTCCGCGCAGCTCTCGATTCCCCCCTCTCTTTCGCACCCTCCATGTCATATTCCGCTCCAGGAGTTCCATCATAGCTCCTCACTGTCGCTGGGAGGATGTTTTCTCCTCCGCTCGCCCCTTCCACCGTCATTTTCTCTCTACCCACCCTTTCCTCCTTTTCCGCGCAGCTCTCGATTCCCCCCTCTCTTTCGCACCCTCCATGTCATATTCCGCTCCAGGAGTTCCATCATAGCTCCTCACTGTCGCTGGGAGGATGTTTTCTCCTCCGCTCGCCCCTTCCACCGTCATTTTTTCTCTACCCACCCTTGCCTCCTTTTCCGCGCAGCTCTCGATTCCCCCCTCTCTTTCGCACCCTCTATGTCATATTCCGCTCCAGGAGTTCCATCATAGCTCCTCACTGTCGCTGGGAGGATGTTTTCTCCTCGCTCGCCCCTTCCACCGTCATTTTCTCTCTACCCACCCTTGCCTCCTTTTCCGCGCAGCTCTCGATTCCCCCCTCTCTTTCGCACCCTCCATGTCATATTCCGCTCCAGGAGCTCCATCATAGCTCCTTGCTGTCGCTGGGAGGATGTTTTCTCCTCCGCTCGCCCCTTCCACCGTCATTTTCTCTCTACCCACCCTTGCCTCCTTTTCCGCGCAGCTCTCGATTCCCCCCTCTCTTTCGCACCCTCCATGTCATATTCCGCTCCAGGAGTTCCATCATAGCTCCTCACTGTCGCTGGGAGGATGTTTTCTCCTCTGCTCGCCCCTTCCACCGTCATTTTCTCTCTACCCACCCTTGCCTCCTTTTCCGCGCAGCTCTCGATTCCCCCCTCTCTTTTTCACCCTCCATATCATATTCCGCTCCAGGAGTTCCATCATAGCTCCTCACTGTCGCTGGGAGGATGTTTTCTCCTCCGCTCGCCCCTTCCACCATCATTTTCTCTCTACCCACCCTTGCCTCCTTCTCCGCGCAGCTCTCGATTCCCCCCTCTCTTTCGCACCCTCCATGTCATATTCCGCTCCAGGAGCTCCATCATAGCTCCTTGCTGTCGCTGGGAGGATGTTTTCTCCTCCGCTCGCCCCTTCCACCGTCATTTTCTCTCTACCCACCCTTGCCTCCTTTTCCGCGCAGCTCTCGATTCCCCCCTCTCTTTCGCACCCTCCATGTCATATTCCGCTCCAGGAGTTCCATCATAGCTCCTCACTGTCGCTGGGAGGATGTTTTCTCCTCCGCTCGCCCCTTCCACCATCATTTTCTCTCTACCCACCCTTGCCTCCTTTTCCGCGCAGCTCTCGATTCCCTCCTCTCTTTCGCACCCTCCATGTCATATTCCGCTCCAGGAGTTCCATCATAGCTCCTCTCTGTCGCTGGGAGGAAGTTTTCTCCTCCGCTCGCCCCTTCCACCGTCATTTTCTCTCTACCCACCCTTGCCTCCTTTTCCGCGCAGCTCTCGATTCCCCCCTCTCTTTCGCACCCTCCATGTCATATTCCGCTCCAGGAGCTCCATCATAGCTCCTTGCTGTCGCTGGGAGGATGTTTTCTCCTCCGCTCGCCCCTTCCACCGTCATTTTCTCTCTACCCACCCTTGCCTCCTTTTCCGCGCAGCTCTCGATTCCCCCCTCTCTTTCGCACCCTCCATGTCATATTCCGCTCCAGGAGTTCCATCATAGCTCCTCACTGTCGCTGGGAGGATGTTTTCTCCTCTGCTCGCCCCTTCCACCGTCATTTTCTCTCTACCCACCCTTGCCTCCTTTTCCGCGCAGCTCTCGATTCCCCCCTCTCTTTCGCACCCTCCATATCATATTCCGCTCCAGGAGTTCCATCATAGCTCCTCACTGTCGCTGGGAGGATGTTTTCTCCTCCGCTCGCCCCTTCCACCATCATTTTCTCTCTACCCACCCTTGCCTCCTTCTCCGCGCAGCTCTCGATTCCCCCCTCTCTTTCGCACCCTCCATGTCATATTCCGCTCCAGGAGCTCCATCATAGCTCCTTGCTGTCGCTGGGAGGATGTTTTCTCCTCCGCTCGCCCCTTCCACCGTCATTTTCTCTCTACCCACCCTTGCCTCCTTTTCCGCGCAGCTCTCGATTCCCCCCTCTCTTTCGCACCCTCCATGTCATATTCCGCTCCAGGAGTTCCATCATAGCTCCTCACTGTCGCTGGGAGGATGTTTTCTCCTCCGCTCGCCCCTTCCACCATCATTTTCTCTCTACCCACCCTTGCCTCCTTTTCCGCGCAGCTCTCGATTCCCTCCTCTCTTTCGCACCCTCCATGTCATATTCCGCTCCAGGAGTTCCATCATAGCTCCTCACTGTCGCTGGGAGGAAGTTTTCTCCTCCGCTCGCCCCTTCCACCGTCATTTTCTCTCTACCCACCCTTGCCTCCTTTTCCGCGCAGCTCTCGATTCCCCCCTCTCTTTCGCACCCTCCATGTCATATTCCGCTCCAGGAGCTCCATCATAGCTCCTTGCTGTCGCTGGGAGGATGTTTTCTCCTCCGCTCGCCCCTTCCACCGTCATTTTCTCTCTACCCACCGTTGCCTCCTTTTCCACGCAGCTCTCGATTCCCCCCTCTCTTTCGCACCCTCCATGTCATATTCCGCTCCAGGAGTTCCATCATAGCTCCTCACTGTCGCTGGGAGGATGTTTTCTCCTCCGCTCGCCCCTTCCACCGTCATTTTCTCTCTACCCACCCTTGCCTCCTTCTCCGCGCAGCTCTCGATTCCCCCCTCTCTTTCGCACCCTCCATGTCATATTCCGCTCCAGGAGCTCCATCATAGCTAATCGCTGTCGCTGGGAGGATGTTTTCTCCTCCGCTCGCCCCTTCCACCGTCATTTTCTCTCTACCCACCCTTGCCTCCTTTTCCGCGCAGCTCTCGATTCCCCCCTCTCTTTCGCACCCTCCATGTCATATTCCGCTCCAGGAGTTCCATCATAGCTCCTCACTGTCGCTGGGAGGATGTTTTCTCCTCCGCTCGCCCCTTCCACCGTCATTTTCTCTCTACCCACCCTTGCCTCCTTTTCCGCGCAGCTCTCGATTCCCCCCTCTCTTTCGCACCCTCCATGTCATATTCCGCTCCAGGAGTTCCATCATAGCTCCTCACTGTCGCTGGGAGGATGTTTTCTCCTCCGCTCGCCCCTTCCACCATCATTTTCTCTCTACCCACCCTTGCCTCCTTCTCCGCGCAGCTCTCGATTCCCCCCTCTCTTTCGCACCCTCCATGTCATATTCCGCTCCAGGAGCTCCATCATAGCTCCTCGCTGTCGCTGGGAGGATGTTTTCTCCTCCGCTCGCCCCTTCCACCGTCATTTTCTCTCTACCCACCCTTGCCTCCTTTTCCGCGCAGCTCTCGATTCCCCCCTCTCTTTCGCACCCTCCATGTCATATTCCGCTCCAGGAGCTCCATCATAGCTCCTCGTTGTCGCTGGGAGGATGTTTTCTCCTCCGCTCGCCCCTTCCACCGTCATTTTCTCTCTACCCACCCTTGCCTCCTTTTCCGCGCAGCTCTCGATTCCCCCCTCTCTTTCGCACCCTCAATGTCATATTCCGCTCCAGGAGTTCCATCATAGCTCCTCACTGTCGCTGGGAGGATGTTTTCTCCTCCGCTCGCCCCTTCCACCGTCATTTTCTCTCTACCCACCCTTGCCTCCTTTTCCGCGCAGCTCTCGATTCCCCCCTCTCTTTCGCACCCTCCATGTCATATTCCGCTCCAGGAGTTCCATCATAGCTCCTCACTGTCGCTGGGAGGAAGTTTTCTCCTCCGCTCGCCCCTTCCACCGTCATTTTCTCTCTACCCACCCTTGCCTCCTTTTCCGCGCAGCTCTCGATTCCCCCCTCTCTTTCGCACCCTCCATGTCATATTCCGCTCCAGGAGCTCCATCATAGCTCCTTGCTGTCGCTGGGAGGATGTTTTCTCCTCCGCTCGCCCCTTCCACCGTCATTTTCTCTCTACCCACCCTTGCCTCCTTTTCCGCGCAGCTCTCGATTCCCCCCTCTCTTTCGCACCCTCCATGTCATATTCCGCTCCAGGAGTTCCATCATAGCTCCTCACTGTCGCTGGGAGGATGTTTTCTCCTCCGCTCGCCCCTTCCACCGTCATTTTCTCTCTACCCACCCTTGCCTCCTTTTCCGCGCAGCTCTCGATTCCCCCCTCTCTTTCGCACCCTCCATGTCATATTCCGCTCCAGGAGTTCCATCATAGCTCCTCACTGTCGCTGGGAGGATGTTTTCTCCTCCGCTCGCCCCTTCCACCGTCATATTCTCTCTACCCACCCTTGCCTCCTTCTCCGCGCAGCTCTCGATTCCCCCCTCTCTTTCGCACCCTCCATGTCATATTCCGCTCCAGGAGCTCCATCATAGCTCCTCGCTGTCGCTGGGAGGATGTTTTCTCCTCCGCTCGCCCCTTCCACCGTCATTTTCTCTCTACCCACCCTTGCCTCCTTTTCCGCGCAGCTCTCGATTCCCCCCTCTCTTTCGCACCCTCCATGTCATATTCCGCTCCAGGAGTTCCATCATAGCTCCTCACTGTCGCTGGGAGGATGTTTTCTCCTCCGCTCGCCTCTTCCACCGTCATTTTCTCTCTACCCACCCTTGCCTCCTTTTCTGCGCAGCTCTCGATTCCCCCCTCTCTTTCGCACCCTCCATGTCATATTCCGCTCCAGGAGTTCCATCATAGCTCCTCACTGTCGCTGGGAGGATGTTTTCTCCTCCGCTCGCCCCTTCCACCGTCATTTTCTCTCTACCCACCCTTGCCTCCTTTTCCGCGCAGCTCTCGATTCCCCCCTCTCTTTCGCACCCTCCATGTCATATTCCGCTCCAGGAGCTCCATCATAGCTCCTCGCTGTCGCTGGGAGGATGTTTTCTCCTCCGCTCGCCCCTTCCACCGTCATTTTCTCTCTACCCACCCTTGCCTCCTTTTCCGCGCAGCTCTCGATTCCCCCCTCTCTTTCGCACCCTCCATGTCATATTCCGCTCCAGGAGCTCCATCATAGCTCCTTGCTGTCGCTGGGAGGATGTTTTCTCCTCCGCTCGCCCCTTCCACCGTCATTTTCTCTCTACCCACCCTTGCCTCCTTTTCCGCGCAGCTCTCGATTCCCCCCTCTCTTTCACACCCTCCATGTCATATTCCGCTCCAGGAGTTCCATCATAGCTAATCACTGTCGCTGGGAGGATGTTTTCTCCTCCGCTCGCCCCTTCCACCATCATTTTCTCTCTACCCACCCTTGCCTCCTTTTCCGCGCAGCTCTCGATTCCCCCCTCTCTTTCGCACCCTCCATGTCATATTCTGCTCCAGGAGTTCCATCATAGCTCCTCACTGTCACTGGGAGGAAGTTTTCTCCTCCGCTCGCCCCTTCCACCGTCATTTTCTCTCTACCCACCCTTGCCTCCTTTTCCGCGCAGCTCTCGATTCCCCCCTCTCTTTCGCACCCTCCATGTCATATTCCGCTCCAGGAGCTCCATCATAGCTCCTTGCTGTCGCTGGGAGGATGTTTTCTCCTCTGCTCGCCCCTTCCACCGTCATTTTCTCTCTACCCACCCTTGCCTCCTTTTCCGCGCAGCTCTCGATTCCCCCCTCTCTTTCGCACCCTCCATGTCATATTCCGCTCCAGGAGTTCCATCATAGCTCCTCACTGTCGCTGGGAGGATGTTTTCTCCTCCGCTCGCCCCTTCCACCGTCATTTTCTCTCTACCCACCCTTGCCTCCTTTTCCGCGCAGCTCTCGATTCCCCCCTCTCTTTCGCACCCTCCATGTCATATTCCGCTCCAGGAGTTCCATCATAGCTCCTCACTGTCGCTGGGAGGAAGTTTTCTCCTCCGCTCGCCCCTTCCACCTTCATTTTCTCTCTACCCACCCTTGCCTCCTTTTCCGCGCAGCTCTCGATTCCCCCCTCTCTTTCGCACCCTCCATGTCATATTCCGCTCCAGGAGCTCCATCATAGCTCCTCGCTGTCGCTGGGAGGATGTTTTCTCCTCCGCTCGCCCCTTCCACCGTCATTTTCTCTCTACCCACCCTTTCCTCCTTTTCCGCGCAGCTCTCGATTCCCCCCTCTCTTTCGCACCCTCCATGTCATATTCCGCTCCAGGAGTTCCATCATAGCTCCTCACTGTCGCTGGGAGGATGTTTTCTCCTCCGCTCGCCCCTTCCACCGTCATTTTTTCTCTACCCACCCTTGCCTCCTTTTCCGCGCAGCTCTCGATTCCCCCCTCTCTTTCGCACCCTCTATGTCATATTCCGCTCCAGGAGTTCCATCATAGCTCCTCACTGTCGCTGGGAGGATGTTTTCTCCTCGCTCGCCCCTTCCACCGTCATTTTCTCTCTACCCACCCTTGCCTCCTTTTCCGCGCAGCTCTCGATTCCCCCCTCTCTTTCGCACCCTCCATGTCATATTCCGCTCTAGGAGCTCCATCATAGCTCCTTGCTGTCGCTGGGAGGATGTTTTCTCCTCCGCTCGCCCCTTCCACCGTCATTTTCTCTCTACCCACCCTTGCCTCCTTTTCCGCGCAGCTCTCGATTCCCCCCTCTCTTTCGCACCCTCCATGTCATATTCCGCTCCAGGAGTTCCATCATAGCTCCTCACTGTCGCTGGGAGGATGTTTTCTCCTCTGCTCGCCCCTTCCACCGTCATTTTCTCTCTACCCACCCTTGCCTCCTTTTCCGCGCAGCTCTCGATTCCCCCCTCTCTTTCGCACCCTCCATATCATATTCCGCTCCAGGAGTTCCATCATACCTCCTCACTGTCGCTGGGAGGATGTTTTCTCCTCCGCTCGCCCCTTCCACCATCATTTTCTCTCTACCCACCCTTGCCTCCTTCTCCGCGCAGCTCTCGATTCCCCCCTCTCTTTCGCACCCTCCATGTCATATTCCGCTCCAGGAGCTCCATCATAGCTCCTTGCTGTCGCTGGGAGGATGTTTTCTCCTCCGCTCGCCCCTTCCACCGTCATTTTCTCTCTACCCACCCTTGCCTCCTTTTCCGCGCAGCTCTCGATTCCCCCCTCTCTTTCGCACCCTCCATGTCATATTCCGCTCCAGGAGTTCCATCATAGCTCCTCACTGTCGCTGGGAGGATGTTTTCTCCTCCGCTCGCCCCTTCCACCATCATTTTCTCTCTACCCACCCTTGCCTCCTTTTCCGCGCAGCTCTCGATTCCCTCCTCTCTTTCGCACCCTCCATGTCATATTCCGCTCCAGGAGTTCCATCATAGCTCCTCTCTGTCGCTGGGAGGAAGTTTTCTCCTCCGCTCGCCCCTTCCACCGTCATTTTCTCTCTACCCACCCTTGCCTCCTTTTCCGCGCAGCTCTCGATTCCCCCCTCTCTTTCGCACCCTCCATGTCATATTCCGCTCCAGGAGCTCCATCATAGCTCCTTGCTGTCGCTGGGAGGATGTTTTCTCCTCCGCTCGCCCCTTCCACCGTCATTTTCTCTCTACCCACCCTTGCCTCCTTTTCCGCGCAGCTCTCGATTCCCCCCTCTCTTTCGCACCCTCCATGTCATATTCCGCTCCAGGAGTTCCATCATAGCTCCTCACTGTCGCTGGGAGGATGTTTTCTCCTCTGCTCGCCCCTTCCACCGTCATTTTCTCTCTACCCACCCTTGCCTCCTTTTCCGCGCAGCTCTCGATTCCCCCCTCTCTTTCGCACCCTCCATATCATATTCCGCTCCAGGAGTTCCATCATAGCTCCTCACTGTCGCTGGGAGGATGTTTTCTCCTCCGCTCGCCCCTTCCACCATCATTTTCTCTCTACCCACCCTTGCCTCCTTCTCCGCGCAGCTCTCGATTCCCCCCTCTCTTTCGCACCCTCCATGTCATATTCCGCTCCAGGAGCTCCATCATAGCTCCTTGCTGTCGCTGGGAGGATGTTTTCTCCTCCGCTCGCCCCTTCCACCGTCATTTTCTCTCTACCCACCCTTGCCTCCTTTTCCGCGCAGCTCTCGATTCCCCCCTCTCTTTCGCACCCTCCATGTCATATTCCGCTCCAGGAGTTCCATCATAGCTCCTCACTGTCGCTGGGAGGATGTTTTCTCCTCCGCTCGCCCCTTCCACCATCATTTTCTCTCTACCCACCCTTGCCTCCTTTTCCGCGCAGCTCTCGATTCCCCCCTCTCTTTCGCACCCTCCATGTCATATTCCGCTCCAGGAGTTCCATCATAGCTCCTCACTGTCGCTGGGAGGATGTTTTCTCCTCCGCTCGCCCCTTCCACCGTCATTTTCTCTCTACCCACCCTTGCCTCCTTCTCCGCGCAGCTCTCGATTCCCCCCTCTCTTTCGCACCCTCCATGTCATATTCCGCTCCAGGAGCTCCATCATAGCTAATCGCTGTCGCTGGGAGGATGTTTTCTCCTCCGCTCGCCCCTTCCACCGTCATTTTCTCTCTACCCACCCTTGCCTCCTTTTCCGCGCAGCTCTCGATTCCCCCCTCTCTTTCGCACCCTCCATGTCATATTCCGCTCCAGGAGTTCCATCATAGCTCCTCACTGTCGCTGGGAGGATGTTTTCTCCTCCGCTCGCCCCTTCCACCGTCATTTTCTCTCTACCCACCCTTGCCTCCTTTTCCGCGCAGCTCTCGATTCCCCCCTCTCTTTCGCACCCTCCATGTCATATTCTGCTCCAGGAGTTCCATCATAGCTCCTCACTGTCGCTGGGAGGATGTTTTCTCCTCCGCTCGCCCCTTCCACCATCATTTTCTCTCTACCCACCCTTGCCTCCTTCTCCGCGCAGCTCTCGATTCCCCCCTCTCTTTCGCACCCTCCATGTCATATTCCGCTCCAGGAGCTCCATCATAGCTCCTCGCTGTCGCTGGGAGGATGTTTTCTCCTCCGCTCGCCCCTTCCACCGTCATTTTCTCTCTACCCACCCTTGCCTCCTTTTCCGCGCAGCTCTCGATTCCCCCCTCTCTTTCGCACCCTCCATGTCATATTCCGCTCCAGGAGTTCCATCATAGCTCCTCACTGTCGCTGGGAGGATGTTTTCTCCTCCGCTCGCCTCTTCCACCGTCATTTTCTCTCTACCCACCCTTGCCTCCTTTTCCACGCAGCTCTCGATTCCCCCCTCTCTTTCGCACCCTCCATGTCATATTCCGCTCCAGGAGTTCCATCATAGCTCCTCACTGTCGCTGGGAGGAAGTTTTCTCCTCCGCTCGCCCCTTCCACCGTCATTTTCTCTCTACCCACCCTTGCCTCCTTTTCCGCGCAGCTCTCGATTCCCCCCTCTCTTTTGCACCCTCCATATCATATTCCGCTCCAGGAGCTCCATCATAGCTCCTTGCTGTCGCTGGGAGGATGTTTTCTCCTCCACTCGCCCCTTCCACCGTCATTTTCTCTCTACCCACCCTTGCCTCCTTTTCCGCGCAGCTCTCGATTCCCCCCTCTCTTTCGCACCCTCCATGTCATATTCCGCTCCAGGAGTTCCATCATAGCTCCTCACTGTCGCTGGGAGGATGTTTTCTCCTCCGCTCGCCCCTTCCACCGTCATTTTCTCTCTACCCACCCTTGCCTCCTTCTCCGCGCAGCTCTCGATTCCCCCCTCTCTTTCGCACCCTCCATGTCATATTCCGCTCCAGGATTTCCATCATAGCTCCTCGCTGTCGCTGGGAGGATGTTTTCTCCTCCGCTCGCCCCTTCCACCGTCATTTTCTCTCTACCCACCCTTGCCTCCTTTTCCGCGCAGCTCTCGATTCCCCGCTCTCTTTCGCACCCTCCATGTCATATTCCGCTCCAGGAGCTCCATCATAGCTCCTCGTTGTCGCTGGGAGGATGTTTTCTCCTCCGCTCGCCCCTTCCACCGTCATTTTCTCTCTACCCACCCTTGCCTCCTTTTCCGCGCAGCTCTCGATTCCCCCCTCTCTTTCGCACCCTCAATGTCATATTCCGCTCCAGGAGTTCCATCATAGCTCCTCACTGTCGCTGGGAGGATGTTTTCTCCTCCGCTCGCCCCTTCCACCGTCATTTTCTCTCTACCCACCCTTGCCTCCTTTTCCGCGCAGCTCTCGATTCCCCCCTCTCTTTCGCACCCTCCATGTCATATTCCGCTCCAGGAGTTCCATCATAGCTCCTCACTGTCGCTGGGAGGAAGTTTTCTCCTCCGCTCGCCCCTTCCACCGTCATTTTCTCTCTACCCACCCTTGCCTCCTTTTCCGCGCAGCTCTCGATTCCCCCCTCTCTTTCGCACCCTCCATGTCATATTCCGCTCCAGGAGCTCCATCATAGCTCCTTGCTGTCGCTGGGAGGATGTTTTCTCCTCCGCTCGCCCCTTCCACCGTCATTTTCTCTCTACCCACCCTTGCCTCCTTTTCCGCGCAGCTCTCGATTCCCCCCTCTCTTTCGCACCCTCCATGTCATATTCCGCTCCAGGAGTTCCATCATAGCTCCTCACTGTCGCTGGGAGGATGTTTTCTCCTCCGCTCGCCCCTTCCACCGCCATTTTCTCTCTACCCACCCTTGCCTCCTTTTCCGCGCAGCTCTCGATTCCCCCCTCTCTTTCGCACCCTCCATGTCATATTCCGCTCCAGGAGTTCCATCATAGCTCCTCACTGTCGCTGGGAGGATGTTTTCTCCTCCGCTCGCCCCTTCCACCGTCATATTCTCTCTACCCACCCTTGCCTCCTTCTCCGCGCAGCTCTCGATTCCCCCCTCTCTTTCGCACCCTCCATGTCATATTCCGCTCCAGGAGCTCCATCATAGCTCCTCGCTGTCGCTGGGAGGATGTTTTCTCCTCCGCTCGCCCCTTCCACCGTCATTTTCTCTCTACCCACCCTTGCCTCCTTTTCCACGCAGCTCTCGATTCCCCCCTCTCTTTCGCACCCTCCATGTCATATTCCGCTCCAGGAGTTCCATCATAGCTCCTCACTGTCGCTGGGAGGATGTTTTCTCCTCCGCTCGCCTCTTCCACCGTCATTTTCTCTCTACCCACCCTTGCCTCCTTTTCCGCGCAGCTCTCGATTCCCCCCTCTCTTTCGCACCCTCCATGTCATACTCCGCTCCAGGAGTTCCATCATAGCTCCTCACTGTCGCTGGGAGGAAGTTTTCTCCTCCGCTCGCCCCTTCCACCGTCATTTTCTCTCTACCCACCCTTGCCTCCTTTTCCGCGCAGCTCTCGATTCCCCCCTCTCTTTCACACCCTCCATGTCATATTCCGCTCCAGGAGCTCCATCATAGCTCCTTGCTGTCGCTGGGAGGATGTTTTCTCCTCCGCTCGCCCCTTCCACCGTCATTTTCTCTCTACCCACCCTTGCCTCCTTTTCTGCGCAGCTCTCGATTCCCCCCTCTCTTTCGCACCCTCCATGTCATATTCCGCTCCAGGAGTTCCATCATAGCTCCTCACTGTCGCTGGGAGGATGTTTTCTCCTCCGCTCGCCCCTTCCACCGTCATTTTCTCTCTACGCACCCTTGCCTCCTTTTCCGCGCAGCTCTCGATTCCCCCCTCTCTTTCGCACCCTCCATGTCATATTCCGCTCCAGGAGCTCCATCATAGCTCCTCGCTGTCGCTGGGAGGATGTTTTCTCCTCCGCTCGCCCCTTCCACCGTCATTTTCTCTCTACCCACCCTTGCCTCCTTTTCCGCGCAGCTCTCGATTCCCCCCTCTCTTTCGCACCCTCCATGTCATATTCCGCTCCAGGAGCTCCATCATAGCTCCTTGCTGTCGCTGGGAGGATGTTTTCTCCTCCGCTCGCCCCTTCCACCGTCATTTTCTCTCTACCCACCCTTGCCTCCTTTTCCGCGCAGCTCTCGATTCCCCCCTCTCTTTCACACCCTCCATGTCATATTCCGCTCCAGGAGTTCCATCATAGCTCCTCACTGTCGCTGGGAGGATGTTTTCTCCTCCGCTCGCCCCTTCCACCATCATTTTCTCTCTACCCACCCTTGCCTCCTTTTCCGCGCAGCTCTCGATTCCCCCCTCTCTTTCGCACCCTCCATGTCATATTCTGCTCCAGGAGTTCCATCATAGCTCCTCACTGTCACTGGGAGGAAGTTTTCTCCTCCGCTCGCCCCTTCCACCGTCATTTTCTCTCTACCCACCCTTGCCTCCTTTTCCGCGCAGCTCTCGATTCCCCCCTCTCTTTCGCACCCTCCATGTCATATTCCGCTCCAGGAGCTCCATCATAGCTCCTCACTGTCGCTGGGAGGATGTTTTCTCCTCCGCTCGCCCCTTCCACCGTCATTTTCTCTCTACCCACCCTTGCCTCCTTCTCCGCGCAGCTCTCGATTCCCCCCTCTCTTTCGCACCTTCCATGTCATATTCCGCTCCAGGAGCTCCATCATAGCTAATCGCTGTCGCTGGGAGGATGTTTTCTCCTCCGCTCGCCCCTTCCACCGTCATTTTCTCTCTACCCACCCTTGCCTCCTTTTCCGCGCAGCTCTCGATTCCCCCCTCTCTTTCGCACCCTCCATGTCATATTCCGCTCCAGGAGTTCCATCATAGCTCCTCACTGTCGCTGGGAGGATGTTTTCTCCTCCGCTCGCCCCTTCCACCGTCATTTTCTCTCTACCCACCCTTGCCTCCTTTTCCGCGCAGCTCTCGATTCCCCCCTCTCTTTCGCACCCTCCATGTCATATTCCGCTCCAGGAGCTCCATCATAGCTCCTTGCTGTCGCTGGGAGGATGTTTTCTCCTCCGCTCGCCCCTTCCACCGTCATTTTCTCTCTACCCACCCTTGCCTCCTTTTCCGCGCAGCTCTCGATTCCCCCCTCTCTTTCGCACCCTCCATGTCATATTCCGCTCCAGGAGTTCCATCATAGCTCCTCACTGTTGCTGGGAGGATGTTTTCTCCTCCGCTCGCCCCTTCCACCGTCATTTTCTCTCTACCCACCCTTGCCTCCTTTTCCGCGCAGCTCTCGATTCCCCCCTCTCTTTCGCACCCTCCATGTCATATTCCGCTCCAGGAGTTCCATCATAGCTCCTCACTGTCGCTGGGAGGATGTTTTCTCCTCCGCTCGCCCCTTCCACCGTCATTTTCTCTCTACCCACCCTTGCCTCCTTTTCCGCGCAGCTCTCGATTCCCCCCTCTCTTTCGCACCCTCTATGTCATATTCCGCTCCAGGAGTTCCATCATAGCTCCTCACTGTCGCTGGGAGGATGTTTTCTCCTCCGCTCGCCCCTTCCACTGTCATTTTCTCTCTACCCACCCTTGCCTCCTTTTCCGCGCAGCTCTCGATTCCCCCCTCTCTTTCGCACCCTCCATGTCATATTCCGCTCCAGGAGCTCCATCATAGCTCCTTGCTGTCGCTGGGAGGATGTTTTCTCCTCTGCTCGCCCCTTCCACCGTCATTTTCTCTCTACCCACCCTTGCCTCCTTTTCCGCGCAGCTCTCGATTCCCCCCTCTCTTTCGCACCCTCCATGTCATATTCCGCTCCAGGAGTTCCATCATAGCTCCTCACTGTCGCTGGGAGGATGTTTTCTCCTCCGCTCGCCCCTTCCACCGTCATTTTCTCTCTACCCACCCTTGCCTCCTTTTCCGCGCAGCTCTCGATTCCCCCCTCTCTTTCGCACCCTCCATGTCATATTCCGCTCCAGGAGTTCCATCATAGCTCCTCACTGTCGCTGGGAGGAAGTTTTCTCCTCCGCTCGCCCCTTCCACCTTCATTTTCTCTCTACCCACCCTTGCCTCCTTTTCCGCGCAGCTCTCGATTCCCCCCTCTCTTTCGCACCCTCCATGTCATATTCCGCTCCAGGAGCTCCATCATAGCTCCTCGCTGTCGCTGGGAGGATGTTTTCTCCTCCGCTCGCCCCTTCCACCGTCATTTTCTCTCTACCCACCCTTTCCTCCTTTTCCGCGCAGCTCTCGATTCCCCCCTCTCTTTCGCACCCTCCATGTCATATTCCGCTCCAGGAGTTCCATCATAGCTCCTCACTGTCGCTGGGAGGATGTTTTCTCCTCCGCTCGCCCCTTCCACCGTCATTTTTTCTCTACCCACCCTTGCCTCCTTTTCCGCGCAGCTCTCGATTCCCCCCTCTCTTTCGCACCCTCTATGTCATATTCCGCTCCAGGAGTTCCATCATAGCTCCTCACTGTCGCTGGGAGGATGTTTTCTCCTCGCTCGCCCCTTCCACCGTCATTTTCTCTCTACCCACCCTTGCCTCCTTTTCCGCGCAGCTCTCGATTCCCCCCTCTCTTTCGCACCCTCCATGTCATATTCCGCTCCAGGAGCTCCATCATAGCTCCTTGCTGTCGCTGGGAGGATGTTTTCTCCTCCGCTCGCCCCTTCCACCGTCATTTTCTCTCTACCCACCCTTGCCTCCTTTTCCGCGCAGCTCTCGATTCCCCCCTCTCTTTCGCACCCTCCATGTCATATTCCGCTCCAGGAGTTCCATCATAGCTCCTCACTGTCGCTGGGAGGATGTTTTCTCCTCCGCTCGCCCCTTCCACCGTCATTTTCTCTCTACCCACCCTTGCCTCCTTTTCCGCGCAGCTCTCGATTCCCCCCTCTCTTTCGCACCCTCCATGTCATATTCCGCTCCAGGAGTTCCATCATAGCTCCTCACTGTCGCTGGGAGGATATTTTCTCCTCCGCTCGCCCCTTCCACCGTCATTTTCTCTCTAAACACCCTTGCCTCCTTTTCCGCGCAGCTCTCGATTCCCCCCTCTCTTTCGCACCCTCCATGTCATATTCCGCTCCAGGAGTTCCATCATAGCTCCTCACTGTCGCTGGGAGGAAGTTTTCTCCTCCGCTCGCCCCTTCCACCTTCATTTTCTCTCTACCCACCCTTGCCTCCTTTTCCGCGCAGCTCTCGATTCCCCCCTCTCTTTCGCACCCTCCATGTCATATTCCGCTCCAGGAGCTCCATCATAGCTCCTTGCTGTCGCTGGGAGGATGTTTTCTCCTCTGCTCGCCCCTTCCACCGTCATTTTCTCTCTACCCACCCTTGCCTCCTTTTCCGCGCAGCTCTCGATTCCCCCCTCTCTTTCGCACCCTCCATGTCATATTCCGCTCCAGGAGCTCCATCATAGCTAATCGCTGTCGCTGGGAGGATGTTTTCTCCTCCGCTCGCCCCTTCCACCGTCATTTTCTCTCTACCCACCCTTGCCTCCTTTTCCGCGCAGCTCTCGATTCCCCCCTCTCTTTTGCACCCTCCATGTCATATTCCGCTCCAGGAGTTCCATCATAGCTCCTCACTGTCGCTGGGAGGATGTTTTCTCCTCCGCTCGCCCCTTCCACTGTCATTTTCTCTCTACCCACCCTTGCCTCCTTTTCCGCGCAGCTCTCGATTCCCCCCTCTCTTTCGCACCCTCCATGTCATATTCCGCTCCAGGAGCTCCATCATAGCTCCTCGCTGTCGCTGGGAGGATGTTTTCTCCTCCGCTCGCCCCTTCCACCGTCATTTTCTCTCTACCCACCCTTTCCTCCTTTTCCGCGCAGCTCTCGATTCCCCCCTCTCTTTCGCACCCTCCATGTCATATTCCGCTCCAGGAGCTCCATCATAGTTCCTCGCTGTCGCTGGGAGGATGTTTTCTCCTCCGCTCGCCCCTTCCACCGTCATTTTCTCTCTACCCACCCTTGCCTCCTTCTCCGCGCAGCTCTCAATTTCCCCCTCTCTTTCGCACCCTCCATGTCATATTCCGCTCCAGGAGCTCCATCATAGCTCCTCGCTGTCGCTGGGAGGATGTTTTCTCCTCCGCTCGTCCCTTCCACCGTCATTTTCTCTCTACCCACCCTTGCCTCCTTCTCCGCGCAGCTCTCGATTCCCCCCTCTCTTTCGAACCCTCCATGTCATATTCCGCTCCAGGAGCTCCATCATAGCTCCTCGCTGTCGCTGGGAGGATGTTTTCTCCTCTGCTCGCCCCTTCCACCGTCATTTTCTCTCTACCCACCCTTTCCTCCTTTTCCGCGCAGCTCTCGATTCCCCCCTCTCTTGCGCACCCTCCATGTCATATTCCGCTCCAGGAGCTCCATCATAGCTCCTCGCTGTCGCTGGGAGGATGTTTTCTCCTCCGCTCGCCCCTTCCACCGTCATTTTCTCTCTACCCACCCTTGCCTCCTTCTCCGCGCAGCTCTCGATTCCCCCCTCTCTTTCGCACCCTCCATGTCATATTCCGCTCCAGGAGCTCCATCATAGCTCCTCGCTGTCGCTGGGAGGATGTTTTCTCCTCCGCTCGCCCCTTCCACCGTCATTTTCTCTCTACCCACCCTTGCCTCCTTCTCCGCGCAGCTCTCAAATCCCCCCTCTCTTTCGCACCCTCCATGTCATATTCCGCTCCAGGAGCTCCATCATAGCTCCTCGCTGTCGCTGGGAGGATGATTTCTCCTCCGCTCGCCCCTTCCACCGTCATTTTCTCTCTACCCACCCTTGCCTCCTTCTCCGCACAGCTCTCAATTCCCCCCTCTCTTTCGCACCCTCCATGTCATATTCCGCTCCAGGAGCTCCATCATAGCTCCTCACTGTCGCTGGGAGGATGTTTTCTCCTCCGCTCGCCCCTTCCACCGTCATTTTTTCTCTACCCACCCTTGCCTCCTTTTCCGCGCAGCTCTCGATTCCCCCCTCTCTTTCGCACCCTCTGTGTCATATTCCGCTCCAGGAGTTCCATCATAGCTCCTCACTGTCGCTGGGAGGATGTTTTCTCCTCGCTCGCCCCTTCCACCGTCATTTTCTCTCTACCCACCCTTGCCTCCTTTTCCGCGCAGCTCTCGATTCCCCCCTCTCTTTCGCACCCTCCATGTCATATTCCGCTCCAGGAGCTCCATCATAGCTCCTTGCTGTCGCTGGGAGGATGTTTTCTCCTCCGCTCGCCCCTTCCACCGTCATTTTCTCTCTACCCACCCTTGCCTCCTTTTCCGCGCAGCTCTCGATTCCCCCCTCTCTTTCGCACCCTCCATGTCATATTCCGCTCCAGGAGTTCCATCATAGCTCCTCACTGTCGCTGGGAGGATGTTTTCTCCTCCGCTCGCCCCTTCCACCGTCATTTTCTCTCTACCCACCCTTGCCTCCTTTTCCGCGCAGCTCTCGATTCCCCCCTCTCTTTCGCACCCTCCATGTCATATTCCGCTCCAGGAGTTCCATCATAGCTCCTCACTGTCGCTGGGAGGATGTTTTCTCCTCCGCTCGCCCCTTCCACCGTCATTTTCTCTCTAAACACCCTTGCCTCCTTTTTCGCGCAGCTCTCGATTCCCCCCTCTCTTTCGCACCCTCCATGTCATATTCCGCTCCAGGAGTTCCATCATAGCTCCTCACTGTCGCTGGGAGGATGTTTTCTCCTCCGCTCGCCCCTTCCACCGTCATTTTCTCTCTACCCACCCTTGCCTCCTTCTCCGCGCAGCTCTCGATTCCCCCCTCTCTTTCGCACCCTCCATGTCATATTCCGCTCCAGGAGCTCCATCATAGCTAATCGCTGTCGCTGGGAGGATGTTTTCTCCTCCGCTCGCCCCTTCCACCGTCATTTTCTCTCTACCCACCCTTTCCTCCTTTTCCGCGCAGCTCTCGATTCCCCCCTCTCTTTCGCACCCTCCATGTCATATTCCGCTCCAGGAGCTCCATCATAGCTCCTCGCTGTCGCTGGGAGGATGTTTTCTCCTCCGCTCGCCCCTTCCACCGTCATTTTCTCTCTACCCACCCTTGCCTCCTTCTCCGCGCAGCTCTCAATTCCCCCCTCTCTTTCGCACCCTCCATGTCATATTCCGCTCCAGGAGCTCCATCATAGCTCCTCGCTGTCGCTGGGAGGATGTTTTCTCCTCCGCTCGCCCCTTCCACCGTCATTTTCTCTCTACCCACCCTTGCCTCCTTCTCCGCGCAGCTCTCGATTCCCCCCTCTCTTTCGAACCCTCCATGTCATATTCCGCTCCAGGAGCTCCATCATAGCTCCTCGCTGTCGCTGGGAGGATGTTTTCTCCTCTGCTCGCCCCTTCCACCGTCATTTTCTCTCTACCCACCCTTTCCTCCTTTTCCGCGCAGCTCTCGATTCCCCCCTCTCTTTCGCACCCTCCATGTCATATTCCGCTCCAGGAGCTCCATCATAGCTCCTCGCTGTCGCTGGGAGGATGTTTTCTCCTCCGCTCGCCCCTTCCACCGTCATTTTCTTTCTACCCACCCTTGCCTCCTTTTCCACGCAGCTCTCGATTCCCCCCTCTCTTTCGCACCCTCCATGTCATATTCCGCTCCAGGAGCTCCATCATAGCTCCTCGCTGTTGCTGGGAGGATGTTTTCTCCTCCGCTCGCCCCTTCCACCGTCATTTTCTCTCTACCCACCCTTGCCTCCTTCTCCGCACAGCTCTCGATTCCCCCCTCTCTTTCGCACCCTCCATGTCATATTCCGCTCCAGGAGCTCCATAATAGCTCCTCGCTGTCGCTGGGAGGATGTTTTCTCCTCTGCTCGCCCCTTCCACCGTCATTTTCTCTCTACCCACCCTTTCCTCCTTTTCCGCGCAGCTCTCGATTCCCCCCTCTCTTGCGCACCCTCCATGTCATATTCCGCTCCAGGAGCTCCATCATAGCTCCTCGCTGTCGCTGGGAGGATGTTTTCTCCTCCGCTCGCCCCTTCCACCGTCATTTTCTCTCTACCCACCCTTGCCTCCTTCTCCGCGCAGCTCTCGATTCCCCCCTCTCTTTCGCACCCTCCATGTCATATTCCGCTCCAGGAGCTCCATCATAGCTCCTCGCTGTCGATGGGAGGATGTTTTCTCCTCCGCTCGCCCCTTCCACCGTCATTTTCTTTCTACCCACCCTTGCCTCCTTTTCCACGCAGCTCTCGATTCCCCCCTCTCTTTCGCACCCTCCATGTCATATTCTGCTCCAGGAGCTCCATCATAGCTCCTCGCTGTTGCTGGGAGGATGTTTTCTCCTCCGCTCGCCCCTTCCACCGTCATTTTCTCTCTACCCACCCTTGCCTCCTTCTCCGCACAGCTCTCGATTCCCCCCTCTCTTTCGCACCCTCCATGTCATATTCTGCTCCAGGAGCTCCATCATAGCTCCTCGCTGTCGCTGGGAGGATGTTTTCTCCTCTGCTCGCCCCTTCCACCGTCATTTTCTCTCTACCCACCCTTTCCTCCTTTTCCGCGCAGCTCTCGATTCCCCCCTCTCTTGCGCACCCTCCATGTCATATTCCGCTCCAGGAGCTCCATCATAGCTCCTCGCTGTCGCTGGGAGGATGTTTTCTCCTCCGCTCGCCCCTTCCACCGTCATTTTCTCTCTACCCACCCTTGCCTCCTTTTCCGCGCAGCTCTCGATTCCCCCCTCTCTTTCGCACCCTCCATGTCATATTCCGCTCCAGGAGCTCCATCATAGCTCCTCGCTGTCGCTGGGAGGATGTTTTCTCCTCCGCTCGCCCCTTCCACCGTCATTTTCTCTCTACCCACCCTTGCCTCCTTCTCCGCGCAGCTCTCAATTCCCCCCTCTCTTTCGCACCCTCCATGTCATATTCCGCTCCAGGAGCTCCATCATAGCTCCTCGCTGTCGCTGGGAGGATGTTTTCTCCTCCGCTCGCCCCTTCCACCGTCATTTTCTCTCTACCCACCCTTGCCTCCTTCTCCGCGCAGCTCTCGATTCCCCCCTCTCTTTCGAACCCTCCATGTCATATTCCGCTCCAGGAGCTCCATCATAGCTCCTCGCTGTCGCTGGGAGGATGTTTTCTCCTCTGCTCGCCCCTTCCACCGTCATTTTCTCTCTACCCACCCTTTCCTCCTTTTCCGCGCAGCTCTCGATTCCCCCCTCTCTTTCGCACCCTCCATGTCATATTCCGCTCCAGGAGCTCCATCATAGCTCCTCGCTGTCGCTGGGAGGATGTTTTCTCCTCCGCTCGCCCCTTCCACCGTCATTTTCTTTCTACCCACCCTTGCCTCCTTTTCCACGCAGCTCTCGATTCCCCCCTCTCTTTCGCACCCTCCATGTCATATTCCGCTCCAGGAGCTCCATCATAGCTCCTCGCTGTTGCTGGGAGGATGTTTTCTCCTCCGCTCGCCCCTTCCACCGTCATTTTCTCTCTACCCACCCTTGCCTCCTTCTCCGCACAGCTCTCGATTCCCCCCTCTCTTTCGCACCCTCCATGTCATATTCCGCTCCAGGAGCTCCATCATAGCTCCTCGCTGTCGCTGGGAGGAAGTTTTCTCCTCTGCTCGCCCCTTCCACCGTCATTTTCTCTCTACCCACCCTTTCCTCCTTTTCCGCGCAGCTCTCGATTCCCCCCTCTCTTGCGCACCCTCCATGTCATATTCCGCTCCAGGAGCTCCATCATAGCTCCTTGCTGTCGCTGGGAGGATGTTTTCTCCTCCGCTCGCCCCTTCCACCGTCATTTTCTCTCTACCCACCCTTGCCTCCTTTTCCGCGCAGCTCTCGATTCCCCCCTCTCTTTCGCACCCTCCATGTCATATTCCGCTCCAGGAGTTCCATCATAGCTCCTCACTGTCGCTGGGAGGATGTTTTCTCCTCCGCTCGCCCCTTCCACCGTCATTTTCTCTCTACCCACCCTTGCCTCCTTCTCCGCGCAGCTCTCGATTCCCCCCTCTCTTTCGCACCCTCCATGTCATATTCCGCTCCAGGAGCTCCATCATAGCTCCTCGCTGTCGCTGGGAGGATGTTTTCTCCTCCGCTCGCCCCTTCCACCGTCATTTTCTCTCTACCCACCCTTGCCTCCTTCTCCGCGCAGCTCTCGATTCCCTCCTCTCTCTCGCACCCTCCATATTACATCCAGCTCCAGGAGCTCCATCATACCTCTTCGCTGTCGCTGGGAGGATGTTTTCTCCTCCACTCGCCCCTTCCACCGTCATTTTCTCTCTACCCACCCTTGCCTCCTTCTCCGCGCTGCTCTCGATTCCCTCCTCTCTCTCGCACCCTCCATATTACATCCAGCTCCAGGAGCTCCATCATAGCTCCTCGCTGTCGCTGGGAGGATGTTTTCTCCTCCGCTCGCCCCTTCCACCGTCATTTTCTCTCTACCCACCCTTGCCTCCTTCTCCGCGCAGCTCTCGATTCCCTCCTCTCTCTCGCACCCTCCATATTACATCCAGCTCCAGGAGCTCCATCATAGCTCCTCGCTGTCGCTGGGAGGATGTTTTCTCCTCTGCTCGCCGCTTCCGCCGTCATTTTCTCTCCACCCACCCTTGCCTCCTTCTCCGCGCCGCTCTCGATTCCCCCCTCTCTTTCGCACCCTCCATGCCATATTCTGCTCCAGGAGCTCCATCATAGCTCCTCGCTGTCGCTGGGAGGATGTTTTCTCCTCCGCTCGCCCCTTCCACCGTCATTTTCTCTCTACCCACCCTTGCCTCCTTCTCCGCGCAGCTCTCGATTCCCCCCTCTCTTTCGCACCCTCCATGTCATATTCCGCTCCAGGAGCTCCATCATAGCTCCTCGCTGTCGCTGGGAGGATGTTTTCTCCTCCGCTCGCCCCTTCCACCGTCATTTTCTCTCTACCCACCCTTGCCTCCTTCTCCGCGCAGCTCTCGATTCCCCCCTCTCTTTCGCACCCTCCATGTCATATTCCACTCCAGGAGCTCCATCATAGCTCCTCGCTGTCGCTGGGAGGATTTTTTCTCCTCTGCTCGCCCCTTCCACCGTCATTTTCTCTCTACCCACCCTTTCCTCCTTTTCCGCGCAGCTCTCGATTCCCCCCTCTCTTGCGCACCCTCCATGTCATATTCCGCTCCAGGAGCTCCATCATAGCTCCTCGCTGTCGCTGGGAGGATGTTTTCTCCTCCGCTCGCCCCTTCCACCGTCATTTTCTCTCTACCCACCCTTGCCTCCTTTTCCGCGCAGCTCTCGATTCCCCCATCTCTTTCGCACCCTCCATGTCATATTCCGCTCCAGGAGTTCCATCATAGCTCCTCACTGTCGCTGGGAGGATGTTTTCTCCTCCACTCGCCCCTTCCACCGTCATTTTCTCTCTACCCACCCTTGCCTCCTTCTCCGCGCTGCTCTCGATTCCCTCCTCTCTCTCGCACCCTCCATATTACATCCAGCTCCAGGAGCTCCATCATAGCTCCGCTGTCGCTGGGAGGATGTTTTCTCCTCCGCTCGCCCCTTCCACCGTCATTTTCTCTCTACCCACCCTTGCCTCCTTCTCCGCGCAGCTCTCGATTCCCACCTCTCTCTCGCACCCTCCATATTACATCCAGCTCCAGGAGCTCCATCATAGCTCCTCGCTGTCGCTGGGAGGATGTTTTCTCCTCTGCTCGCCGCTTACGCCGTCATTTTCTCTCCACCCACCCTTGCCTCCTTCTCCGCGCCGCTCTCGATTCCCCCCTCTCTTTCGCACCCTCCATGTCATATTCTGCTCCAGGAGCTCCATCATAGCTCCTCGCTGTCGCTGGGAGGATGTTTTCTCCTCCGCTCGCCCCTTCCACCGTCATTTCCTCTCTACCCACCCTTGCCTCCTTCTCCGCGCAGCTCTCGATTCCCCCCTTTCTTTCGCACCCTCCATGTCATATTCCGCTCCAGGAGCTCCATCATAGCTCCTCGCTGTCGCTGGGAGGATGTTTTCTCCTCCGCTCGCCCCTTCCACCGTCATTTTCTCTCTACCCACCCTTTCCTCCTTTTCCGCGCAGCTCTCGATTCCCCCCTCTCTTTCGCACCCTCCATGTCATATTCCGCTCCAGGAGCTCCATCATAGCTCCTCGCTGTCGCTGGGAGGATGTTTTCTCCTCCGCTCGCCCCTTCCACCGTCATTTTCTCTCTACCCACCCTTGCCTCCTTTTCCGCGCAGCTCTCGATTCCCCCCTCTCTTTCGCACCCTCCATGTCATATTCCGCTCCAGGAGCTCCATCATAGCTCCTCGCTGTCGCTGGGAGGATGTTTTCTCCTCCGCTCGCCCCTTCCACCGTCATTTTCTCTCTACCCACCCTTGCCTCCTTCTCCGCGCAGCTCTCAATTCCCCCCTCTCTTTCGCACCCTCCATGTCATATTCCGCTCCAGGAGCTCCATCATAGCTCCTCGCTGTCGCTGGGAGGATGTTTTCTCCTCCGCTCGCCCCTTCCACCGTCATTTTCTCTCTACCCACCCTTTCCTCCTTCTCCGCGCAGCTCTCGATTCCCCCCTCTCTTTCGAACCCTCCATGTCATATTCCGCTCCAGGAGCTCCATCATAGCTCCTCGCTGTCCCTGGGAGGATGTTTTCTCCTCTGCTCGCCCCTTCCACTGTCATTTTCTCTCTACCCACCCTTTCCTCCTTTTATGCGCAGCTCTCGATTCCCCCCTCTCTTTCGCACCCTCCATGTCATATTCCGCTCCAGGAGCTCCATCATAGCTCCTCGCTGTCGCTGGGAGGATGTTTTCTCCTCCGCTCGCCCCTTCCACCGTCATTTTCTTTCTACCCACCCTTGCCTCCTTTTCCACGCAGCTCTCGATTCCCCCCTCTCTTTCGCACCCTCCATGTCATATTGCGCTCCAGGAGCTCCATCATAGCTCCTCGCTGTTGCTGGGAGGATGTTTTCTCCTCCGCTCGCCCCTTCCACCGTCATTTTCTCTCTACCCACCCTTGCCTCCTTCTCCGCACAGCTCTCGATTCCCCCCTCTCTTTCGCACCCTCCATGTCATATTCCGCTCCAGGAGCTCCATCATAGCTCCTCGCTGTCGCTGGGAGGATGTTTTCTCCTCTGCTCGCCCCTTCCACCGTCATTTTCTCTCTACCCACCCTTTCCTCCTTTTCCGCGCAGCTCTCGATTCCCCCCTCTCTTGCGCACCCTCCATGTCATATTCCGCTCCAGGAGCTCCATCATAGCTCCTCGCTGTCGCTGGGAGGATGTTTTCTCCTCCGCTCGCCCCTTCCACCGTCATTTTCTCTCTACCCACCCTTGCCTCCTTTTCCGCGCAGCTCTCGATTCCCCCCTCTCTTTCGCACCCTCCATGTCATATTCCGCTCCAGGAGTTCCATCATAGCTCCTCACTGTCGCTGGGAGGATGTTTTCTCCTCCACTCGCCCCTTCCACCGTCATTTTCTCTCTACCCACCCTTGCCTCCTTCTCCGCGCAGCTCTCGATTCCCCCCTCTCTTTCGCACCCTCCATGTCATATTCCGCTCCAGGAGCTCCATCATAGCTCCTCGCTGTCGCTGGGAGGATTTTTTCTCCTCTGCTCGCCCCTTCCACCGTCATTTTCTCTCTACCCACCCTTTCCTCCTTTTCCGCGCAGCTCTCGATTCCCCCCTCTCTTGCGCACCCTCCATGTCATATTCCGCTCCAGGAGCTCCATCATAGCTCCTCGCTGTCGCTGGGAGGAAGTTTTCTCCTCCGCTCGCCCCTTCCACCGTCATTTTCTCTCTACCCACCCTTGCCTCCTTTTCCGCGCAGCTCTCAATTCCCCCCTCTCTTTCGCACCCTCCATGTCATATTCCGCTCCAGGAGCTCCATCATAGCTCCTTGCTGTCGCTGGGAGGATGTTTTCTCCTCCGCTCGCCCCTTCCACCGTCATTTTCTCTCTACCCACCCTTGCCTCCTTTTCCGCGCAGCTCACGATTCCCCCCTCTCTTTCGCACCCTCCATGTCATATTCCGCTCCAGGAGTTCCATCATAGCTCCTCACTGTCGCTGGGAGGATGTTTTCTCCTCCGCTCGCCCCTTCCACCGTCATTTTCTCTCTACCCACCCTTGCCTCCTTCTCCGCGCAGCTCTCGATTCCCCCCTCTCTTTCGCACCCTCCATGTCATATTCTGCTCCAGGAGCTCCATCATAGCTCCTCGCTGTCGCTGGGAGGATGTTTTCTCCTCCGCTCGCCCCTTCCACCGTCATTTTCTCTCTACCCACCCTTGCCTCCTTCTCCGCGCAGCTCTCGATTCCCCCCTCTCTTTCGCACCCTCCATGTCATATTCCGCTCCAGGAGCTCCATCATAGCTCCTCGCTGTCGCTGGGAGGATGTTTTCTCCTCTGCTCGCCCCTTCCACCGTCATTTTCTCTCTACCCACCCTTTCCTCCTTTTCCGCGCAGCTCTCGATTCCCCCCTCTCTTTCGCACCCTCCATGTCATATTCCGCTCCAGGAGCTCCATCATAGCTCCTTGCTGTCGCTGGGAGGATGTTTTCTCCTCCGCTCGCCCCTTCCACCGTCATTTTCTTTCTACCCACCCTTGCCTCCTTTTCCACGCAGCTCTCGATTCCCCCCTCTCTTTCGCACCCTCCATGTCATATTCCGCTCCAGGAGCTCCATCATAGCTCCTCGCTGTCGCTGGGAGGATGTTTTCTCCTCTGCTCGCCCCTTCCACCGTCATTTTCTCTCTACCCACCCTTTCCTCCTTTTCCGCGCAGCTCTCGATTCCCCCCTCTCTTGCGCACCCTCCATGTCATATTCCGCTCCAGGAGCTCCATCATAGCTCCTCGCTGTCGCTGGGAGGATGTTTTCTCCTCCGCTCGCCCCTTCCACCGTCATTTTCTCTCTACCCACCCTTGCCTCCTTCTCCGCGCAGCTCTCGATTCCCCCCTCTCTTTCGCACCCTCCATGTCATATTCCGCTCCAGGAGCTCCATCATAGCTCCTCGCTGTCGCTGGGAGGATGTTTTCTCCTCCGCTCGCCCCTTCCACCGTCATTTTCTTTCTACCCACCCTTGCCTCCTTTTCCACGCAGCTCTCGATTCCCCCCTCTCTTTCGCACCCTCCATGTCATATTCCGCTCCAGGAGCTCCATCATAGCTCCTCGCTGTCGCTGGGAGGATGTTTTCTCCTCTGCTCGCCCCTTCCACCGTCATTTTCTCTCTACCCACCCTTGCCTCCTTCTCCGCGCAGCTCTCAATTCCCCCCTCTCTTTCGCACCCTCCATGTCATATTCCGCTCCAGGAGCTCCATCATAGCTCCTCGCTGTTGCTGGGAGGATGTTTTCTCCTCCGCTCGCCCCTTCCACCGTCATTTTCTCTCTACCCACCCTTGCCTCCTTCTCTGCGCAGCTCTCGATTCCCCCCTCTCTTTCGCACCCTCCATGTCATATTCCGCTCCAGGAGCTCCATCATAGCTCTTCGCTGTCGCTGGGAGGATGTTTTCTCCTCCGCTCGCCCCTTCCACCGTCATTTTCTCTCTACCCACCCTTTCCTCCTTTTCCGCGCAGCTCTCGATTCCCCCCTCTCTTTCGCACCCTCCATGTCATATTCCGCTCCAGGAGCTCCATCATAGCTCCTCGCTGTCGCTGGGAGGATGTTTTCTCCTCCGCTCGCCCCTTCCACCGTCATTTTCTCTCTACCCACCCTTGCCTCCTTCTCCGCGCAGCTCTCAATTCCCCCCTCTCTTTCGCACCCTCCATGTCATATTCCGCTCCAGGAGCTCCATCATAGCTCCTCGCTGTCGCTGGGAGGATGTTTTCTCCTCCGCTCGCCCCTTCCACCGTCATTTTCTCTCTACCCACCCTTGCGTCCTTTTCCGCGCAGCTCTCGATTCCCCCCTCTCTTTCGCACCCTCCATGTCATATTCCGCTCCAGGAGTTCCATCATAGCTCCTCACTGTCGCTTGGAGGATGTTTTCTCCTCCGCTCGCCCCTTCCACCGTCATTTTCTCTCTACCCACCCTTGCCTCCTTCTCCGCGCAGCTCTCGATTCCCCCCTCTCTTTCGCACCCTCCATGTCATATTCTGCTCCAGGAGCTCCATCATAGCTCCTCGCTGTCACTGGGAGGATGTTTTCTCCTCCGCTCGCCCCTTCCACCATCATTTTCTCTCTACCCACCCTTGCCTCCTTCTCCGCGCAGCTCTCGATTCCCCCCTCTCTTTCGCACCCTCCATGTCATATTCCGCTCCAGGAGCTCCATCATAGCTCCTCGCTGTCGCTGGGAGGATGTTTTCTCCTCCGCTCGCCCCTTCCACCGTCATTTTCTCTCTACCCACCCTTGCCTCCTTTTCCGCGCAGCTCTCGATTCCCCCCTCTCTTTCGCACCCTCCATGTCATATTCCGCTCCAGGAGCTCCATCATAGCTCCTCGCTGTCGCTGGGAGGATGTTTTCTCCTCCGCTCGCCCCTTCCACCGTCATTTTCTTTCTACCCACCCTTGCCTCCTTTTCCACGCAGCTCTCGATTCCCCCCTCTCTTTCGCACCCTCCATGTCATATTCCGCTCCAGGAGCTCCATCATAGCTCCTCGCTGTTGCTGGGAGGATGTTTTCTCCTCCGCTCGCCCCTTCCACCGTCATTTTCTCTCTACCCACCCTTGCCTCCTTCTCCGCACAGCTCTCGATTCCCCCCTCTCTTTCGCACCCTCCATGTCATATTCCGCTCCAGGAGCTCCATCATAGCTCCTCACTGTCGCTGGGAGGATGTTTTCTCCTCTGCTCGCCCCTTCCACCGTCATTTTCTCTCTACCCACCCTTTCCTCCTTTTCCGCGCAGCTCTCGATTCCCCCCTCTCTTTCGCACCCTCCATGTCATATTCCGCTCCAGGAGCTCCATCATAGCTCCTCGCTGTCGCTGGGAGGATGTTTTCTCCTCCGCTCGCCCCTTCCACCGTCATTTTCTTTCTACCCACCCTTGCCTCCTTTTCCACGCAGCTCTCGATTCCCCCCTCTCTTTCGCACCCTCCATGTCATATTCCGCTCCAGGAGCTCCATCATAGCTCCTCGCTGTTGCTGGGAGGATGTTTTCTCCTCCGCTCGCCCCTTCCACCGTCATTTTCTCTCTACCCACCCTTGCCTCCTTCTCCGCACAGCTCTCGATTCCCCCCTCTCTTTCGCACCCTCCATGTCATATTCCGCTCCAGGAGCTCCATCATAGCTCCTCGCTGTCGCTGGGAGGATGTTTTCTCCTCTGCTCGCCCCTTCCACCGTCATTTTCTCTCTACCCACCCTTTCCTCCTTTTCCGCGCAGCTCTCGATTCCCCCCTCTCTTGCGCACCCTCCATGTCATATTCCGCTCCAGGAGCTCCATCATAGCTCCTCGCTGTCGCTGGGAGGATGTTTTCTCCTCCGCTCGCCCCTTCCACCGTCATTTTCTCTCTACCCACCCTTGCCTCCTTTTCCGCACAGCTCTCGATTCCCCCCTCTCTTTCGCACCCTCCATGTCATATTCCGCTCCAGGAGTTCCATCATAGCTCCTCACTGTCGCTGGGAGGATGTTTTCTCCTCCGCTCGCCCCTTCCACCGTCATTTTCTCTCTACCCACCCTTGCCTCCTTCTCTGCGCAGCTCTCGATTCCCCCCTCTCTTTCGCACCCTCTATGTCATATTCCGCTCCAGGAGCTCCATCATAGCTCTTCGCTGTCGCTGGGAGGATGTTTTCTCCTCCGCTCGCCCCTTCCACCGTCATTTTCTCTCTACCCACCCTTTCCTCCTTTTCCGCGCAGCTCTCGATTCCCCCCTCTCTTTCGCACCCTCCATGTCATATTCCGCTCCAGGAGCTCCATCATAGCTCCTCGCTGTCGCTGGGAGGATGTTTTCTTCTCCGCTCGCCCCTTCCACCGTCATTTTCTCTCTACCCACCCTTGCCTCCTTCTCCGCGCAGCTCTCAATTCCCCCCTCTCTTTCGCACCCTCCATGTCATATTCCGCTCCAGGAGCTCCATCATAGCTCCTCGCTGTCGCTGGGAGGATGTTTTCTCCTCCGCTCGCCCCTTCCACCGTCATTTTCTCTCTACCAACCCTTGCCTCCTTTTCCGCGCAGCTCTCGATTCCCCCCTCTCTTTCGCACCCTCCATGTCATATTCCGCTCCAGGAGTTCCATCATAGCTCCTCACTGTCGCTGGGAGGAAGTTTTCTCCTCCGCTTGCCCCTTCCACCGTCATTTTCTCTCTACCCACCCTTTCCTCCTTTTCCGCGCAGCTCTCGATTCCCCCCTCTCTTGCGCACCCTCCATGTCATATTCCGCTCCAGGAGCTCCATCATAGCTCCTCGCTGTCGCTGGGAGGAAGTTTTCTCCTCCGCTCGCCCCTTCCACCGTCATTTTCTCTCTACCCACCCTTGCCTCCTTTTCCGCGCAGCTCTCAATTCCCCCCCTCTCTTTCGCACCCTCCATGTCATATTCCGCTCCAGGAGCTCCATCATAGCTCCTTGCTGTTGCTGGGAGGATGTTTTCTCCTCCGCTCGCCCCTTCCACCGTCATTTTCTCTCTACCCACCCTTGCCTCCTTTTCCGCGCAGCTCTCGATTCCCCCCTCTCTTTCGCACCCTCCATGTCATATTCCGCTCCAGGAGTTCCATCATAGCTCCTCACTGTCGCTGGGAGGATGTTTTCTCCTCCGCTCGCCCCTTCCACCGTCATTTTCTCTCTACCCACCCTTGCCTCCTTCTCCGCGCAGCTCTCGATTCCCCCCTCTCTTTCGCACCCTCCATGTCATATTCTGCTCCAGGAGCTCCATCATAGCTCCTCGCTGTCGCTGGGAGGATGTTTTCTCCTCCGCTCGCCCCTTCCACCATCATTTTCTCTCTACCCACCCTTGCCTCCTTCTCCGCGCAGCTCTCGATTCCCCCCTCTCTTTCGCACCCTCCATGTCATATTCCGCTCCAGGAGCTCCATCATAGCTCCTCGCTGTCGCTGGGAGGATGTTTTCTCCTCCGCTCGCCCCTTCCACCGTCATTTTCTCTCTACCCACCCTTGCCTCCTTTTCCGCGCAGCTCTCGATTCCCCCCTCTCTTTCGCACCCTCCATGTCATATTCCGCTCCAGGAGCTCCATCATAGCTCCTCGCTGTCGCTGGGAGGATGTTTTCTCCTCCGCTCGCCCCTTCCACCGTCATTTTCTTTCTACCCACCCTTGCCTCCTTTTCCACGCAGCTCTCGATTCCCCCCTCTCTTTCGCACCCTCCATGTCATATTCCGCTCCAGGAGCTCCATCATAGCTCCTCGCTGTTGCTGGGAGGATGTTTTCTCCTCCGCTCGCCCCTTCCACCGTCATTTTCTCTCTACCCACCCTTGCCTCCTTCTCCGCACAGCTCTCGATTCCCCCCTCTCTTTCGCACCCTCCATGTCATATTCCGCTCCAGGAGCTCCATCATAGCTCCTCGCTGTCGCTGGGAGGATGTTTTCTCCTCTGCTCGCCCCTTCCACCGTCATTTTCTCTCTACCCACCCTTTCCTCCTTTTCCGCGCAGCTCTCGATTCCCCCCTCTCTTTCGCACCCTCCATGTCATATTCCGCTCCAGGAGCTCCATCATAGCTCCTCGCTGTCGCTGGGAGGATGTTTTCTCCTCCGCTCGCCCCTTCCACCGTCATTTTCTTTCTACCCACCCTTGCCTCCTTTTCCACGCAGCTCTCGATTCCCCCCTCTCTTTCGCACCCTCCATGTCATATTCCGCTCCAGGAGCTCCATCATAGCTCCTCGCTGTTGCTGGGAGGATGTTTTCTCCTCCGCTCGCCCCTTCCACCGTCATTTTCTCTCTACCCACCCTTGCCTCCTTCTCCGCACAGCTCTCGATTCCCCCCTCTCTTTCGCACCCTCCATGTCATATTCCGCTCCAGGAGCTCCATCATAGCTCCTCGCTGTCGCTGGGAGGATGTTTTCTCCTCTGCTCGCCCCTTCCACCGTCATTTTCTCTCTACCCACCCTTTCCTCCTTTTCCGCGCAGCTCTCGATTCCCCCCTCTCTTGCGCACCCTCCATGTCATATTCCGCTCCAGGAGCTCCATCATAGCTCCTCGCTGTCGCTGGGAGGATGTTTTCTCCTCCGCTCGCCCCTTCCACCGTCATTTTCTCTCTACCCACCCTTGCCTCCTTTTCCGCACAGCTCTCGATTCCCCCCTCTCTTTCGCACCCTCCATGTCATATTCCGCTCCAGGAGTTCCATCATAGCTCCTCACTGTCGCTGGGAGGATGTTTTCTCCTCCGCTCGCCCCTTCCACCGTCATTTTCTCTCTACCCACCCTTGCCTCCTTCTCTGCGCAGCTCTCGATTCCCCCCTCTCTTTCGCACCCTCCATGTCATATTCCGCTCCAGGAGCTCCATCATAGCTCTTCGCTGTCGCTGGGAGGATGTTTTCTCCTCCGCTCGCCCCTTCCACCGTCATTTTCTCTCTACCCACCCTTTCCTCCTTTTCCGCGCAGCTCTCGATTCCCCCCTCTCTTTCGCACCCTCCATGTCATATTCCGCTCCAGGAGCTCCATCATAGCTCCTCGCTGTCGCTGGGAGGATGTTTTCTCCTCCGCTCGCCCCTTCCACCGTCATTTTCTCTCTACCCACCCTTGCCTCCTTCTCCGCGCAGCTCTCAATTCCCCCCTCTCTTTCGCACCCTCCATGTCATATTCTGCTCCAGGAGCTCCATCATAGCTCCTCGCTGTCGCTGGGAGGATGTTTTCTCCTCCGCTCGCCCCTTCCACCGTCATTTTCTCTCTACCCACCCTTGCCTCCTTTTCCGCGCAGCTCTCGATTCCCCCCTCTCTTTCGCACCCTCCATGTCATATTCCGCTCCAGGAGTTCCATCATAGCTCCTCACTGTCGCTGGGAGGATGTTTTCTCCTCCGCTCGCCCCTTCCACCGTCATTTTCTCTCTACCAACCCTTGCCTCCTTTTCCGCGCAGCTCTCGATTCCCCCCTCTCTTTCGCACCCTCCATGTCATATTCCGCTCCAGGAGTTCCATCATAGCTCCTCACTGTCGCTGGGAGGAAGTTTTCTCCTCCGCTTGCCCCTTCCACCGTCATTTTCTCTCTACCCACCCTTGCCTCCTTTTCCGCGCAGCTCTCGATTCCCCCCTCTCTTTCGCACCCTCCATGTCATATTCCGCTCCAGGAGCTCCATCATAGCTCCTTGCTGTCGCTGGGAGGATGTTTTCTCCTCCGCTCGCCCCTTCCACCGTCATTTTCTCTCTACCCACCCTTGCCTCCTTTTCCGCGCAGCTCTCGATTCCCCCCTCTCTTTCGCACCCTCCATGTCATATTCCGCTCCAGGAGTTCCATCATAGCTCCTCACTGTCGCTGGGAGGATGTTTTCTCCTCCGCTCGCCCCTTCCACCGTCATTTTCTCTCTACCCACCCTTGCCTTCTTTTCCGCGCAGCTCTCGATTCCCCCCTCTCTTTCGCACCCTCAATGTCATATTCCGCTCCAGGAGTTCCATCATAGCTCCTCACTGTCGCTGGGAGGATGTTTTCTCCTCCGCTCGCCCCTTCCACCGTCATTTTCTCTCTACCCACCCTTGCCTCCTTTTCCGCGCAGCTCTCGATTCCCCCCTCTCTTTCGCACCCTCCATGTCATATTCCGCTCCAGGAGTTCCATCATAGCTCCTCACTGTCGCTGGGAGGAAGTTTTCTCCTCCGCTCGCCCCTTCCACCGTCATTTTCTCTCTACCCACCCTTGCCTCCTTTTCCGCGCAGCTCTCGATTCCCCCCTCTCTTTCGCACCCTCCATGTCATATTCCGCTCCAGGAGCTCCATCATAGCTCCTTGCTGTCGCTGGGAGGATGTTTTCTCCTCCGCTCGCCCCTTCCACCGTCATTTTCTCTCTACCCACCCTTGCCTCCTTTTCCGCGCAGCTCTCGATTCCCCCCTCTCTTTCGCACCCTCCATGTCATATTCCGCTCCAGGAGTTCCATCATAGCTCCTCACTGTCGCTGGGAGGATGTTTTCTCCTCCGCTCGCCCCTTCCACCATCATTTTCTCTCTACCCACCCTTGCCTCCTTTTCCGCGCAGCTCTCGATTCCCACCTCTCTTTCGCACCCTCCATGTCATATTCCGCTCCAGGAGTTCCATCATAGCTCCTCACTGTCGCTGGGAGGATGTTTTCTCCTCCGCTCGCCCCTTCCACCGTCATTTTCTCTCTACCCACCCTTGCCTCCTTCTCCGCGCAGCTCTCGATTCCCCCCTCTCTTTCGCACCCTCCATGTCATATTCTGCTCCAGGAGCTCCATCATAGCTCCTCGCTGTCGCTGGGAGGATGTTTTCTCCTCCGCTCGCCCCTTCCACCGTCATTTTCTCTCTACCCACCCTTGCCTCCTTCTCCGCGCAGCTCTCGATTCCCCCCTCTCTTTCGCACCCTCCATGTCATATTCCGCTCCAGGAGCTCCATCATAGCTCCTTGCTGTCGCTGGGAGGATGTTTTCTCCTCCGCTCGCCCCTTCCACCATCATTTTCTCTCTACCCACCCTTGCCTCCTTCTCCGCGCAGCTCTCGATTCCCCCCTCTCTTTCGCACCCTCCATGTCATATTCCGCTCCAGGAGCTCCATCATAGCTCCTCGCTGTCGCTGGGAGGATGTTTTCTCCTCCGCTCGCCCCTTCCACCGTCATTTTCTCTCTACCCACCCTTGCCTCCTTTTCCGCGCAGCTCTCGATTCCCCCCTCTCTTTCGCACCCTCCATGTCATATTCCGCTCCAGGAGCTCCATCATAGCTCCTCGCTGTCGCTGGGAGGATGTTTTCTCCTCCGCTCGCCCCTTCCACCGTCATTTTCTCTCTACCCACCCTTTCCTCCTTTTCCGCGCAGCTCTCGATTCCCCCCTCTCTTTCGCACCCTCCATGTCATATTCCGCTCCAGGAGTTCCATCATAGCTCCTCACTGTCGCTGGGAGGATGTTTTCTCCTCCGCTCGCCCCTTCCACCGTCATTTTCTCTCTACCCACCCTTGCCTCCTTTTCCGCGCAGCTCTCGATTCCCCCCTCTCTTTCGCACCCTCCATGTCATATTCCACTCCAGGAGTTCCATCATAGCTCCTCACTGTCGCTGGGAGGAAGTTTTCTCCTCCGCTCGCCCCTTCCACCTTCATTTTCTCTCTACCCACCCTTGCCTCCTTTTCCGCGCAGCTCTCGATTCCCCCCTCTCTTTCGCACCCTCCATGTCATATTCCGCTCCAGGAGCTCCATCATAGCTCCTTGCTGTCGCTGGGAGGATGTTTTCTCCTCCGCTCGCCCCTTCCACCGTCATTTTCTCTCTACCCACCCTTGCCTCCTTTTCCGCGCAGCTCTCGATTCCCCCCTCTCTTTCGCACCCTCCATGTCATATTCCGCTCCAGGAGTTCCATCATAGCTCCTCACTGTCGCTGGGAGGATGTTTTCTCCTCCGCTCGCCCCTTCCACCGCCATTTTCTCTCTACCCACCCTTGCCTCCTTCTCCGCGCAGCTCTCGATTCCCCCCTCTCTTTCGCACCCTCCATGTCATATTCCGCTCCAGGAGCTCCATCATAGCTCCTCGCTGTCGCTGGGAGGATGTTTTCTCCTCCGCTCGCCCCTTCCACCGTCATTTTCTCTCTACCCACCCTTTCCTCCTTTTCCGCGCAGCTCTCGATTCCCCCCTCTCTTTCGCACCCTCCATGTCATATTCCGCTCCAGGAGTTCCATCATAGCTCCTCACTGTTGCTGGGAGGATGTTTTCTCCTCCGCTCGCCCCTTCCACCGTCATTTTTTCTCTACCCACCCTTGCCTCCTTTTCCGCGCAGCTCTCGATTCCCCCCTCTCTTTCGCACCCTCTATGTCATATTCCGCTCCAGGAGTTCCATCATAGCTCCTCACTGTCGCTGGGAGGATGTTTTCTCCTCGCTCGCCCCTTCCACCGTCATTTTCTCTCTACCCACCCTTGCCTCCTTTTCCGCGCAGCTCTCGATTCCCCCCTCTCTTTCGCACCCTCCATGTCATATTCCGCTCCAGGAGCTCCATCATAGCTCCTTGCTGTCGCTGGGAGGATGTTTTCTCCTCCGCTCGCCCCTTCCACCGTCATTTTCTCTCTACCCACCCTTGCCTCCTTTTCCGCGCAGCTCTCGATTCCCCCCTCTCTTTCGCACCCTCCATGTCATATTCCGCTCCAGGAGTTCCATCATAGCTCCTCACTGTCGCTGGGAGGATGTTTTCTCCTCCGCTCGCCCCTTCCACCGTCATTTTCTCTCTACCCACCCTTGCCTCCTTTTCCGCGCAGCTCTCGATTCCCCCCTCTCTTTCGCACCCTCCATGTCATATTCCGCTCCAGGAGTTCCATCATAGCTCCTCACTGTCGCTGGGAGGATGTTTTCTCCTCCGCTCGCCCCTTCCACCGTCATTTTCTCTCTACCCACCCTTGCCTCCTTTTCCGCGCAGCTCTCGATTCCCCCCTCTCTTTCGCACCCTCCATGTCATATTCCGCTCCAGGAGCTCCATCATAGCTCCTTGCTGTCGCTGGGAGGATGTTTTCTCCTCCGCTCGCCCCTTCCACCGTCATTTTCTCTCTACCCACCCTTGCCTCCTTTTCCGCGCAGCTCTCGATTCCCCCCTCTCTTTCGCACCCTCCATGTCATATTCCGCTCCAGGAGTTCCATCATAGCTCCTCACTGTCGCTGGGAGGATGTTTTCTCCTCCGCTCGCCCCTTCCACCGTCATTTTCTCTCTACCCACCCTTGCCTCCTTTTCCGCGCAGCTCTCGATTCCCCCCTCTCTTTCGCACCCTCCATGTCATATTCCGCTCCAGGAGTTCCATCATAGCTCCTCACTGTCGCTGGGAGGATGTTTTCTCCTCCGCTCGCCCCTTCCACCGTCATTTTCTCTCTACCCACCCTTGCCTCCTTTTCCGCGCAGCTCTCGATTCCCCCCTCTCTTTCGCACCCTCCATGTCATATTCCGCTCCAAGAGCTCCATCATAGCTCCTTGCTGTCGCTGGGAGGATGTTTTCTCCTCCGCTCGCCCCTTCCACCGTCATTTTCTCTCTACCCACCCTTACCTCCTTTTCCGCGCAGCTCTCGATTCCCCCCTCTCTTTCGCACCCTCCATGTCATATTCCGCTCCAGGAGTTCCATCATAGCTCCTCACTGTCGCTGGGAGGATGTTTTCTCCTCCGCTCTCCCCTTCCACCGTCATTTTCTCTCTACCCACCCTTGCCTCCTTCTCCGCGCAGCTCTCGATTCCCCCCTCTCTTTCGCACCCTCCATGTCATATTCCGCTCCAGGAGCTCCATCATAGCTAATCGCTGTCGCTGGGAGGATGTTTTCTCCTCCGCTCGCCCCTTCCACCGTCATTTTCTCTCTACCCACCCTTGCCTCCTTTTCCGCGCAGCTCTCGATTCCCCCCTCTCTTTTGCACCCTCCATGTCATATTCCGCTCCAGGAGTTCCATCATAGCTCCTCACTGTCGCTGGGAGGATGTTTTCTCCTCCGCTCGCCCCTTCCACCGTCATTTTCTCTCTACCCACCCTTGCCTCCTTTTCCGCGCAGCTCTCGATTCCCCCCTCTCTTTCGCACCCTCCATGTCATATTCCGCTCCAGGAGCTCCATCATAGCTCCTCGCTGTCGCTGGGAGGATGTTTTCTCCTCCGCTCGCCCCTTCCACCGTCATTTTCTCTCTACCCACCCTTTCCTCCTTTTCCGCGCAGCTCTCGATTCCCCCCTCTCTTTCGCACCCTCCATGTCATATTCCGCTCCAGGAGCTCCATCATAGCTCCTCGCTGTCGCTGGGAGGATGTTTTCTCCTCCGCTCGCCCCTTCCACCGTCATTTTCTCTCTACCCACCATTGCCTCCTTCTCCGCGCAGCTCTCAATTCCCCCCTCTCTTTCGCACCCTCCATGTCATATTCCGCTCCAGGAGCTCCATCATAGCTCCTCGCTGTCGCTGGGAGGATGTTTTCTCCTCCGCTCGCCCCTTCCACCGTCATTTTCTCTCTACCCACCCTTGCCTCCTTCTCCGCGCAGCTCTCGATTCCCCCCTCTCTTTCGAACCCTCCATGTCATATTCCGCTCCAGGAGCTCCATCATAGCTCCTCGCTGTCGCTGGGAGGATGTTTTCTCCTCTGCTCGCCCCTTCCACCGTCATTTTCTCTCTACCCACCCTTTCCTCCTTTTCCGCGCAGCTCTCGATTCCCCCCTCTCTTTCGCACCCTCCATGTCATATTCCGCTCCAGGAGCTCCATCATAGCTCCTCGCTGTCGCTGGGAGGATGTTTTCTCCTCCGCTCGCCCCTTCCACCGTCATTTTCTTTCTACCCACCCTTGCCTCCTTTTCCACGCAGCTCTCGATTCCCCCCTCTCTTTCGCACCCTCCATGTCATATTCCGCTCCAGGAGCTCCATCATAGCTCCTCGCTGTTGCTGGGAGGATGTTTTCTCCTCCGCTCGCCCCTTCCACCGTCATTTTCTCTCTACCCACCCTTGCCTCCTTCTCCGCACAGCTCTCGATTCCCCCCTCTCTTTGCACCCTCCATGTCATATTCCGCTCCAGGAGCTCCATCCTAGCTCCTCGCTGTCGCTGGGAGGATGTTTTCTCCTCCGCTCGCCCCTTCCACCGTCATTTTCTCTCTATCCACCCTTTCCTCCTTTTCCGCGCAGCTCTCAAATCCCCCCTCTCTTTCGCACCCTCCATGTCATATTCCGCTCCAGGAGCTCCATCATAGCTCCTCGCTGTCGCTGGGAGGATGTTTTCTCCTCCGCTCGCCCCTTCCACCGTCATTTTCTCTCTACCCACCCTTGCCTCCTTTTCCGCGCAGCTCTCGATTCCCCCCTCTCTTTCGCACCCTCCATGTCATATTCCGCTCCAGGAGTTCCATCATAGCTCCTCACTGTCGCTGGGAGGAAGTTTTCTCCTCCGCTCGCCCCTTCCACCTTCATTTTCTCTCTACCCACCCTTGCCTCCTTTTCCGCGCAGCTCTCGATTCCCCCCTCTCTTTCGCACCCTCCATGTCATATTCCGCTCCAGGAGCTCCATCATAGCTCCTTGCTGTCGCTGGGAGGATGTTTTCTCCTCCGCTCGCCCCTTATTCCGCTCCAGGAGTTCCATCATAGCTCCTCACTGTCGCTGGGAGGATGTTTTCTCCTCCGCTCGCCCCTTCCACCGTCATTTTCTCTCTACCCACCCTTGCCTCCTTCTCCGCGCAGCTCTCGATTCCCCCCTCTCTTTCGCACCCTCCATGTCATATTCCGCTCCAGGAGCTCCATCATAGCTAATCGCTGTCGCTGGGAGGATGTTTTCTCCTCCGCTCGCCCCTTCCACCGTCATTTTCTCTCTACCCACCCTTGCCTCCTTTTCCGCGCAGCTCTCGATTCCCCCCTCTCTTTTGCACCCTCCATGTCATATTCCGCTCCAGGAGTTCCATCATAGCTCCTCACTGTCGCTGGGAGGATGTTTTCTCCTCCGCTCGCCCCTTCCACCGTCATTTTCTCTCTACCCACCCTTGCCTCCTTTTCCGCGCAGCTCTCGATTCCCCCCTCTCTTTCGCACCCTCCATGTCATATTCCGCTCCAGGAGCTCCATCATAGCTCCTCGCTGTCGCTGGGAGGATGTTTTCTCCTCCGCTCGCCCCTTCCACCGTCATTTTCTCTCTACCCACCATTGCCTCCTTCTCCGCGCAGCTCTCAATTCCCCCCTCTCTTTCGCACCCTCCATGTCATATTCCGCTCCAGGAGCTCCATCATAGCTCCTCGCTGTCGCTGGGAGGATGTTTTCTCCTCCGCTCGCCCCTTCCACCGTCATTTTCTCTCTACCCACCCTTGCCTCCTTCTCCGCGCAGCTCTCGATTCCCCCCTCTCTTTCGAACCCTCCATGTCATATTCCGCTCCAGGAGCTCCATCATAGCTCCTCGCTGTCGCTGGGAGGATGTTTTCTCCTCTGCTCGCCCCTTCCACCGTCATTTTCTCTCTACCCACCCTTTCCTCCTTTTCCGCGCAGCTCTCGATTCCCCCCTCTCTTTCGCACCCTCCATGTCATATTCCGCTCCAGGAGCTCCATCATAGCTCCTCGCTGTCGCTGGGAGGATGTTTTCTCCTCCGCTCGCCCCTTCCACCGTCATTTTCTTTCTACCCACCCTTGCCTCCTTTTCCACGCAGCTCTCGATTCCCCCCTCTCTTTCGCACCCTCCATGTCATATTCCGCTCCAGGAGCTCCATCATAGCTCCTCGCTGTTGCTGGGAGGATGTTTTCTCCTCCGCTCGCCCCTTCCACCGTCATTTTCTCTCTACCCACCCTTGCCTCCTTCTCCGCACAGCTCTCGATTCCCCCCTCTCTTTGCACCCTCCATGTCATATTCCGCTCCAGGAGCTCCATCCTAGCTCCTCGCTGTCGCTGGGAGGATGTTTTCTCCTCCGCTCGCCCCTTCCACCGTCATTTTCTCTCTATCCACCCTTTCCTCCTTTTCCGCGCAGCTCTCAAATCCCCCCTCTCTTTCGCACCCTCCATGTCATATTCCGCTCCAGGAGCTCCATCATAGCTCCTCGCTGTCGCTGGGAGGATGTTTTCTCCTCCGCTCGCCCCTTCCACCGTCATTTTCTCTCTACCCACCCTTGCCTCCTTCTCCGCGCAGCTCTCAATTCCCCCCTCTCTTTCGCACCCTCCATGTCATAATCCACTCCAGGAGCTCCATCATAGCTCCTCGCTGTCGCTGGGAGGATGTTTTCTCCTCCGCTCGCCCCTTCCACCGTCATTTTCTCTCTACCCACCCTTGCCTCCTTCTCCGCGCAGCTCTCGATTCCCCCCTCTCTTTCGAACCCTCCATGTCATATTCCGCTCCAGGAGCTCCATCATAGCTCCTCGCTGTCGCTGGGAGGATGTTTTCTCCTCTGCTCGCCCCTTCCACCGTCATTTTCTCTCTACCCACCCTTTCCTCCTTTTCCGCGCAGCTCTCGATTCCCCCCTCTCTTTCGCACCCTCCATGTCATATTCCGCTCCAGGAGCTCCATCATAGCTCCTCGCTGTCGATGGGAGGATGTTTTCTCCTCCGCTCGCCCCTTCCACCGTCATTTTCTTTCTACCCACCCTTGCCTCCTTTTCCACGCAGCTCTCGATTCCCCCCTCTCTTTCGCACCCTCCATGTCATATTCCGCTCCAGGAGCTCCATCATAGCTCCTCGCTGTTGCTGGGAGGATGTTTTCTCCTCCGCTCGCCCCTTCCACCGTCATTTTCTCTCTACCCACCCTTGCCTCCTTCTCCGCACAGCTCTCGATTCCCCCCTCTCTTTCGCACCCTCCATGTCATATTCCGCTCCAGGAGCTCCATCATAGCTCCTCGCTGTCGCTGGGAGGAAGTTTTCTCCTCTGCTCGCCCCTTCCACCGTCATTTTCTCTCTACCCACCCTTTCCTCCTTTTCCGCGCAGCTCTCGATTCCCCCCTCTCTTGCGCACCCTCCATGTCATATTCCGCTCCAGGAGCTCCATCATAGCTCCTCGCTGTCGCTGGGAGGATGTTTTCTCCTCCGCTCGCCCCTTCCACCGTCATTTTCTCTCTACCCACCCTTGCCTCCTTTTCCGCGCAGCTCTCGATTCCCCCCTCTCTTTCGCACCCTCCATGTCATATTCCGCTCCAGGAGTTCCATCATAGCTCCTCACTGTCGCTGGGAGGATGTTTTCTCCTCCGCTCGCCCCTTTCACCGTCATTTTCTCTCTACCCACCCTTGCCTCCTTCTCCGCGCAGCTCTCGATTCCCCCCTCTCTTTCGCACCCTCCATGTCATATTCCGCTCCAGGAGCTCCATCATAGCTCCTCGCTGTCGCTGGGAGGATGTTTTCTCCTCCGCTCGCCCCTTCCACCGTCATTTTCTCTCTACCCACCCTTGCCTCCTTCTCCGCGCAGCTCTCGATTCCCTCCTCCCTCTCGCACCCTCCATATTACATCCAGCTCCAGGAGCTCCATCATACCTCTTCGCTGTCGCTGGGAGGATGTTTTCTCCTCCACTCGCCCCTTCCACCGTCATTTTCTCTCTACCCACCCTTGCCTCCTTCTCCGCGCTGCTCTCGATTCCCTCCTCTCTCTCGCACCCTCCATATTACATCCAGCTCCAGGAGCTCCATCATAGCTCCTCGCTGTCGCTGGGAGGATGTTTTCTCCTCCGCTCGCCCCTTCCACTGTCATTTTCTCTCTACCCACCCTTGCCTCCTTCTCCGCGCAGCTCTCGATTCCCTCCTCTCTCTCGCACCCTCCATATTACATCCAGCTCCAGGAGCTCCATCATAGCTCCTCGCTGTCGCTGGGAGGATGTTTTCTCCTCTGCTCGCCGCTTCCGCCGTCATTTTCTCTCTACCCACCCTTGCCTCCTTCTCCGCGCAGCTCTCGATTCCCCCCTCTCTTTCGCACCCTCCATGTCATATTCCGCTCCAGGAGCTCCATCATAGCTCCTCGCTGTCGCTGGGAGGATTTTTTCTCCTCTGCTCGCCCCTTCCACCGTCATTTTCTCTCTACCCACCCTTTCCTCCTTTTCCGCGCAGCTCTCGATTCCCCCCTCTCTTGCGCACCCTCCATGTCATATTCCGCTCCAGGAGCTCCATCATAGCTCCTCACTGTCGCTGGGAGGATGTTTTCTCCTCCGCTCGCCCCTTCCACCGTCATTTTCTCTCTACCCACCCTTGCCTCCTTTTCCGCGCAGCTCTCGATTCCCCCCTCTCTTTCGCACCCTCCATGTCATATTCCACTCCAGGAGTTCCATCATAGCTCCTCACTGTCGCTGGGAGGATGTTTTCTCCTCCACTCGCCCCTTCCACCGTCATTTTCTCTCTACCCACCCTTGCCTCCTTCTCCGCGCTGCTCTCGATTCCCTCCTCTCTCTCGCACCCTCCATATTACATCCAGCTCCAGGAGCTCCATCATAGCTCCGCTGTCGCTGGGAGGATGTTTTCTCCTCCGCTCGCCCCTTCCACCGTCATTTTCTCTCTACCCACCCTTGCCTCCTTCTCCGCGCAGCTCTCGATTCCCCCCTCTCTTTGCACCCTCCATGTCATATTCCGCTCCAGGAGCTCCATCCTAGCTCCTCGCTGTCGCTGGGAGGATGTTTTCTCCTCCGCTCGCCCCTTCCACCGTCATTTTCTCTCTATCCACCCTTTCCTCCTTTTCCGCGCAGCTCTCAAATCCCCCCTCTCTTTCGCACCCTCCATGTCATATTCCGCTCCAGGAGCTCCATCATAGCTCCTCGCTGTCGCTGGGAGGATGTTTTCTCCTCCGCTCGCCCCTTCCACCGTCATTTTCTCTCTACCCACCCTTGCCTCCTTCTCCGCGCAGCTCTCAATTCCCCCCTCTCTTTCGCACCCTCCATGTCATAATCCACTCCAGGAGCTCCATCATAGCTCCTCGCTGTCGCTGGGAGGATGTTTTCTCCTCCGCTCGCCCCTTCCACCGTCATTTTCTCTCTACCCACCCTTGCCTCCTTCTCCGCGCAGCTCTCGATTCCCCCCTCTCTTTCGAACCCTCCATGTCATATTCCGCTCCAGGAGCTCCATCATAGCTCCTCGCTGTCGCTGGGAGGATGTTTTCTCCTCTGCTCGCCCCTTCCACCGTCATTTTCTCTCTACCCACCCTTTCCTCCTTTTCCGCGCAGCTCTCGATTCCCCCCTCTCTTTCGCACCCTCCATGTCATATTCCGCTCCAGGAGCTCCATCATAGCTCCTCGCTGTCGATGGGAGGATGTTTTCTCCTCCGCTCGCCCCTTCCACCGTCATTTTCTTTCTACCCACCCTTGCCTCCTTTTCCACGCAGCTCTCGATTCCCCCCTCTCTTTCGCACCCTCCATGTCATATTCCGCTCCAGGAGCTCCATCATAGCTCCTCGCTGTTGCTGGGAGGATGTTTTCTCCTCCGCTCGCCCCTTCCACCGTCATTTTCTCTCTACCCACCTTTGCCTCCTTCTCCGCACAGCTCTCGATTCCCCCCTCTCTTTCGCACCCTCCATGTCATATTCCGCTCCAGGAGCTCCATCATAGCTCCTCGCTGTCGCTGGGAGGATGTTTTCTCCTCTGCTCGCCCCTTCCACCGTCATTTTCTCTCTACCCACCCTTTCCTCCTTTTCCGCGCAGCTCTCGATTCCCCCCTCTCTTGCGCACCCTCCATGTCATATTCCGCTCCAGGAGCTCCATCATAGCTCCTCGCTGTCGCTGGGAGGATGTTTTCTCCTCCGCTCGCCCCTTCCACCGTCATTTTCTCTCTACCCACCCTTGCCTCCTTTTCCGCGCAGCTCTCGATTCCCCCCTCTCTTTCGCACCCTCCATGTCATATTCCGCTCCAGGAGCTCCATCATAGCTCCTCGCTGTCTCTGGGAGGATGTTTTCTCCTCTGCTCGCCCCTTCCACCGTCATTTTCTCTCTACCCACCCTTTCCTCCTTTTCCGCGCAGCTCTCGATTCCCCCCTCTCTTTCGCACCCTCCATGTCATATTCCGCTCCAGGAGCTCCATCATAGCTCCTCGCTGTCGCTGGGAGGATGTTTTCTCCTCCGCTCGCCCCTTCCACCGTCATTTTCTTTCTACCCACCCTTGCCTCCTTTTCCACGCAGCTCTCGATTCCCCCCTCTCTTTCGCACCCTCCATGTCATATTCCGCTCCAGGAGCTCCATCATAGCTCCTCGCTGTTGCTGGGAGGATGTTTTCTCCTCCGCTCGCCCCTTCCACCGTCATTTTCTCTCTACCCACCCTTGCCTCCTTCTCCGCACAGCTCTCGATTCCCCCCTCTCTTTCGCACCCTCCATGTCATATTCCGCTCCAGGAGCTCCATCATAGCTCCTCGCTGTCGCTGGGAGGAAGTTTTCTCCTCTGCTCGCCCCTTCCACCGTCATTTTCTCTCTACCCACCCTTTCCTCCTTTTCCGCGCAGCTCTCGATTCCCCCCTCTCTTGCGCACCCTCCATGTCATATTCCGCTCCAGGAGCTCCATCATAGCTCCTCGCTGTCGCTGGGAGGATGTTTTCTCCTCCGCTCGCCCCTTCCACCGTCATTTTCTCTCTACCCACCCTTTCCTCCTTTTCCGCGCAGCTCTCGATTCCCCCCTCTCTTTCGCACCCTCCATGTCATATTCCGCTCCAGGAGCTCCATCATAGCTCCTCGCTGTCGATGGGAGGATGTTTTCTCCTCCGCTCGCCCCTTCCACCGTCATTTTCTTTCTACCCACCCTTGCCTCCTTTTCCACGCAGCTCTCGATTCCCCCCTCTCTTTCGCACCCTCCATGTCATATTCCGCTCCAGGAGCTCCATCATAGCTCCTCGCTGTTGCTGGGAGGATGTTTTCTCCTCCGCTCGCCCCTTCCACCGTCATTTTCTCTCTACCCACCCTTGCCTCCTTCTCCGCACAGCTCTCGATTCCCCCCTCTCTTTCGCACCCTCCATGTCATATTCCGCTCCAGGAGCTCCATCATAGCTCCTCGCTGTCGCTGGGAGGATGTTTTCTCCTCTGCTCGCCCCTTCCACCGTCATTTTCTCTCTACCCACCCTTTCCTCCTTTTCCGCGCAGCTCTCGATTCCCCCCTCTCTTGCGCACCCTCCATGTCATATTCCGCTCCAGGAGCTCCATCATAGCTCCTCGCTGTCGCTGGGAGGATGTTTTCTCCTCCGCTCGCCCCTTCCACCGTCATTTTCTCTCTACCCACCCTTGCCTCCTTTTCCGCGCAGCTCTCGATTCCCCCCTCTCTTTCGCACCCTCCATGTCATATTCCGCTCCAGGAGCTCCATCATAGCTCCTCGCTGTCTCTGGGAGGATGTTTTCTCCTCTGCTCGCCCCTTCCACCGTCATTTTCTCTCTACCCACCCTTTCCTCCTTTTCCGCGCAGCTCTCGATTCCCCCCTCTCTTTCGCACCCTCCATGTCATATTCCGCTCCAGGAGCTCCATCATAGCTCCTCGCTGTCGCTGGGAGGATGTTTTCTCCTCCGCTCGCCCCTTCCACCGTCATTTTCTTTCTACCCACCCTTGCCTCCTTTTCCACGCAGCTCTCGATTCCCCCCTCTCTTTCGCACCCTCCATGTCATATTCCGCTCCAGGAGCTCCATCATAGCTCCTCGCTGTTGCTGGGAGGATGTTTTCTCCTCCGCTCGCCCCTTCCACCGTCATTTTCTCTCTACCCACCCTTGCCTCCTTCTCCGCACAGCTCTCGATTCCCCCCTCTCTTTCGCACCCTCCATGTCATATTCCGCTCCAGGAGCTCCATCATAGCTCCTCGCTGTCGCTGGGAGGAAGTTTTCTCCTCTGCTCGCCCCTTCCACCGTCATTTTCTCTCTACCCACCCTTTCCTCCTTTTCCGCGCAGCTCTCGATTCCCCCCTCTCTTGCGCACCCTCCATGTCATATTCCGCTCCAGGAGCTCCATCATAGCTCCTCGCTGTCGCTGGGAGGATGTTTTCTCCTCCGCTCGCCCCTTCCACCGTCATTTTCTCTCTACCCACCCTTGCCTCCTTTTCCGCGCAGCTCTCGATTCCCCCCTCTCTTTCGCACCCTCCATGTCATATTCCGCTCCAGGAGTTCCATCATAGCTCCTCACTGTCGCTGGGAGGATGTTTTCTCCTCCGCTCGCCCCTTTCACCGTCATTTTCTCTCTACCCACCCTTGCCTCCTTCTCCGCGCAGCTCTCGATTCCCCCCTCTCTTTCGCACCCTCCATGTCATATTCCGCTCCAGGAGCTCCATCATAGCTCCTCGCTGTCGCTGGGAGGATGTTTTCTCCTCCGCTCGCCCCTTCCACCGTCATTTTCTCTCTACCCACCCTTGCCTCCTTCTCCGCGCAGCTCTCGATTCCCTCCTCCCTCTCGCACCCTCCATATTACATCCAGCTCCAGGAGCTCCATCATACCTCTTCGCTGTCGCTGGGAGGATGTTTTCTCCTCCACTCGCCCCTTCCACCGTCATTTTCTCTCTACCCACCCTTGCCTCCTTCTCCGCGCTGCTCTCGATTCCCTCCTCTCTCTCGCACCCTCCATATTACATCCAGCTCCAGGAGCTCCATCATAGCTCCTCGCTGTCGCTGGGAGGATGTTTTCTCCTCCGCTCGCCCCTTCCACTGTCATTTTCTCTCTACCCACCCTTGCCTCCTTCTCCGCGCAGCTCTCGATTCCCTCCTCTCTCTCGCACCCTCCATATTACATCCAGCTCCAGGAGCTCCATCATAGCTCCTCGCTGTCGCTGGGAGGATGTTTTCTCCTCTGCTCGCCGCTTCCGCCGTCATTTTCTCTCCACCCACCCTTGCCTCCTTCTCCGCGCCACTCTCGATTCCCCCCTCTCTTTCGCACCCTCCATGCCATATTCTGCTCCAGGAGCTCCATCATAGCTCCTCGCTGTCGCTGGGAGGATGTTTTCTCCTCCGCTCGCCCCTTCCACCGTCATTTTCTCTCTACCCACCCTTGCCTCCTTCTCCGCGCAGCTCTCGATTCCCCCCTCTCTTTCGCACCCTCCATGTCATATTCCGCTCCAGGAGCTCCATCATAGCTCCTCGCTGTCGCTGGGAGGATTTTTTCTCCTCTGCTCGCCCCTTCCACCGTCATTTTCTCTCTACCCACCCTTTCCTCCTTTTCCGCGCAGCTCTCGATTCCCCCCTCTCTTGCGCACCCTCCATGTCATATTCCGCTCCAGGAGCTCCATCATAGCTCCTCACTGTCGCTGGGAGGATGTTTTCTCCTCCGCTCGCCCCTTCCACCGTCATTTTCTCTCTACCCACCCTTGCCTCCTTTTCCGCGCAGCTCTCGATTCCCTCCTCTCTCTCGCACCCTCCATATTACATCCAGCTCCAGGAGCTCCATCATAGCTCCGCTGTCGCTGGGAGGATGTTTTCTCCTCCGCTCGCCCCTTCCACCGTCATTTTCTCTCTACCCACCCTTGCCTCCTTCTCCGCGCAGCTCTCGATTCCCTCCTCTCTCTCGCACCCTCCATATTACATCCAGCTCCAGGAGCTCCATCATAGCTCCTCGCTGTCGCTGGGAGGATGTTTTCTCCTCTGCTCGCCGCTTCCGCCGTCATTTTCTCTCCACCCACCCTTGCCTCCTTCTCCGCGCCGCTCTCGATTCCCCCCTCTCTTTCGCACCCTCCATGTCATATTCTGCTCCAGGAGCTCCATCATAGCTCCTCGCTGTCGCTGGGAGGATGTTTTCTCCTCCGCTCGCCCCTTCCACCGTCATTTTCTCTCTACCCACCCTTGCCTCCTTCTCCGCGCAGCTCTCGATTCCCCCCTCTCTTTCGCACCCTCCATGTCATATTCCGCTCCAGGAGCTCCATCATAGTTCCTCGCTGTCGCTGGGAGGATGTTTTCTCCTCCGCTCGCCCCTTCCACCGTCATTTTCTCTCTACCCACCCTTTCCTCCTTTTCCGCGCAGCTCTCGATTCCCCCCTCTCTTTCGCACCCTCCATGTCATATTCCGCTCCAGGAGCTCCATCATAGCTCCTCGCTGTCGCTGGGAGGATGTTTTCTCCTCCGCTCGCCCCTTCCACCGTCATTTTCTCTCTACCCACCCTTGCCTCCTTTTCCGCGCAGCTCTCGATTCCCCCCTCTCTTTCGCACCCTCCATGTCATATTCCGCTCCAGGAGCTCCATCATAGCTCCTCGCTGTCGCTGGGAGGATGTTTTCTCCTCCGCTCGCCCCTTCCACCGTCATTTTCTCTCTACCCACCCTTGCCTCCTTCTCCGCGCAGCTCTCAATTCCCCCCTCTCTTTCGCACCCTCCATGTCATATTCCGCTCCAGGAGCTCCATCATAGCTCCTCGCTGTCGCTGGGAGGATGTTTTCTCCTCCGCTCGCCCCTTCCACCGTCATTTTCTCTCTACCCACCCTTGCCTCCTTCTCCGCGCAGCTCTCGATTCCCCCCTCTCTTTCGAACCCTCCATGTCATATTCCGCTCCAGGAGCTCCATCATAGCTCCTCGCTGTCGCTGGGAGGATGTTTTCTCCTCTGCTCGCCCCTTCCACCGTCATTTTCTCTCTACCCACCCTTTCCTCCTTTTCCGCGCAGCTCTCGATTCCCCCCTCTCTTTCGCACCCTCCATGTCATATTCCGCTCCAGGAGCTCCATCATAGCTCCTCGCTGTCGCTGGGAGGATGTTTTCTCCTCCGCTCGCCCCTTCCACCGTCATTTTCTTTCTACCCACCCTTGCCTCCTTTTCCACGCAGCTCTCGATTCCCCCCTCTCTTTCGCACCCTCCATGTCATATTCCGCTCCAGGAGCTCCATCATAGCTCCTCGCTGTTGCTGGGAGGATGTTTTCTCCTCCGCTCGCCCCTTCCACCGTCATTTTCTCTCTACCCACCCTTGCCTCCTTCTCCGCACAGCTCTCGATTCCCCCCTCTCTTTCGCACCCTCCATGTCATATTCCGCTCCAGGAGCTCCATCATAGCTCCTCGCTGTCGCTGGGAGGATGTTTTCTCCTCCGCTCGCCCCTTCCACCGTCATTTTCTCTCTACCCACCCTTGCCTCCTTCTCCGCGCAGCTCTCAATTCCCCCCTCTCTTTCGCACCCTCCATGTCATATTCCGCTCCAGGAGCTCCATCATAGCTCCTCGCTGTCGCTGGGAGGATGTTTTCTCCTCCGCTCGCCCCTTCCACCGTCATTTTCTCTCTACCCACCCTTGCCTCCTTCTCCGCGCAGCTCTCGATTCCCCCCTCTCTTTCGAACCCTCCATGTCATATTCCGCTCCAGGAGCTCCATCATAGCTCCTCGCTGTCGCTGGGAGGATGTTTTCTCCTCTGCTCGCCCCTTCCACCGTCATTTTCTCTCTACCCACCCTTTCCTCCTTTTCCGCGCAGCTCTCGATTCCCCCCTCTCTTTCGCACCCTCCATGTCATATTCCGCTCCAGGAGCTCCATCATAGCTCCTCGCTGTCGCTGGGAGGATGTTTTCTCCTCCGCTCGCCCCTTCCACCGTCATTTTCTTTCTACCCACCCTTGCCTCCTTTTCCACGCAGCTCTCGATTCCCCCCTCTCTTTCGCACCCTCCATGTCATATTCCGCTCCAGGAGCTCCATCATAGCTCCTCGCTGTTGCTGGGAGGATGTTTTCTCCTCCGCTCGCCCCTTCCACCGTCATTTTCTCTCTACCCACCCTTGCCTCCTTCTCCGCACAGCTCTCGATTCCCCCCTCTCTTTCGCACCCTCCATGTCATATTCCGCTCCAGGAGTTCCATCATAGCTCCTCACTGTCGCTGGGAGGATGTTTTCTCCTCCACTCGCCCCTTCCACCGTCATTTTCTCTCTACCCACCCTTGCCTCCTTCTCCGCGCAGCTCTCGATTCCCCCCTCTCTTTCGCACCCTCCATGTCATATTCCGCTCCAGGAGCTCCATCATAGCTCCTCGCTGTCGCTGGGAGGATTTTTTCTCCTCTGCTCGCCCCTTCCACCGCCATTTTCTCTCTACCCACCCTTTCCTCCTTTTCCGCGCAGCTCTCGATTCCCCCCTCTCTTGCGCACCCTCCATGTCATATTCCGCTCCAGGAGCTCCATCATAGCTCCTCGCTGTCGCTGGGAGGAAGTTTTCTCCTCCGCTCGCCCCTTCCACCGTCATTTTCTCTCTACCCACCCTTGCCTCCTTTTCCGCGCAGCTCTCAATTCCCCCCTCTCTTTCGCACCCTCCATGTCATATTCCGCTCCAGGAGCTCCATCATAGCTCCTTGCTGTCGCTGGGAGGATGTTTTCTCCTCCGCTCGCCCCTTCCACCATCATTTTCTCTCTACCCACCCTTGCCTCCTTCTCCGCGCAGCTCTCGATTCCCCCCTCTCTTTCGCACCCTCCATGTCATATTCCGCTCCAGGAGCTCCATCATAGCTCCTCGCTGTCGCTGGGAGGATGTTTTCTCCTCCGCTCGCCCCTTCCACCGTCATTTTCTCTCTACCCACCCTTGCCTCCTTTTCCGCGCAGCTCTCGATTCCCCCCTCTTTTTCGCACCCTCCATGTCATATTCCGCTCCAGGAGCTCCATCATAGCTCCTCGCTGTCGCTGGGAGGATGTTTTCTCCTCTGCTCGCCCCTTCCACCGTCATTTTCTCTCTACCCACCCTTTCCTCCTTTTCCGCGCAGCTCTCGATTTCCCCCTCTCTTTCGCACCCTCCATGTCATATTCCGCTCCAGGAGCTCCATCATAGCTCCTCGCTGTCGCTGGGAGGATGTTTTCTCCTCCGCTCGCCCCTTCCACCGTCATTTTCTTTCTACCCACCCTTGCCTCCTTTTCCACGCAGCTCTCGATTCCCCCCTCTCTTTCGCACCCTCCATGTCATATTCCGCTCCAGGAGCTCCATCATAGCTCCTCGCTGTTGCTGGGAGGATGTTTTCTCCTCCGCTCGCCCCTTCCACCGTCATTTTCTCTCTACCCACCCTTGCCTCCTTCTCCGCACAGCTCTCGATTCCCCCCTCTCTTTCGCACCCTCCATGTCATATTCCGCTCCAGGAGCTCCATCATAGCTCCTCGCTGTCGCTGGGAGGATGTTTTCTCCTCTGCTCGCCCCTTCCACCGTCATTTTCTCTCTACCCACCCTTTCCTCCTTTTCCGCGCAGCTCTCGATTCCCCCCTCTCTTGCGCACCCTCCATGTCATATTCCGCTCCAGGAGCTCCATCATAGCTCCTCGCTGTCGCTGGGAGGATGTTTTCTCCTCCGCTCGCCCCTTCCACCGTCATTTTCTCTCTACCCACCCTTGCCTCCTTTTCCGCGCAGCTCTCGATTCCCCCCTCTCTTTCGCACCCTCCATGTCATATTCCGCTCCAGGAGTTCCATCATAGCTCCTCACTGTCGCTGGGAGGATGTTTTCTCCTCCGCTCGCCCCTTCCACCGTCATTTTCTCTCTACCCACCCTTGCCTCCTTCTCCGCGCAGCTCTCGATTCCCCCCTCTCTTTCGCACCCTCCATGTCATATTCCGCTCCAGGAGCTCCATCATAGCTCTTCGCTGTCGCTGGGAGGATGTTTTCTCCTCCGCTCGCCCCTTCCACCGTCATTTTCTCTCTACCCACCCTTGCCTCCTTCTCCGCGCAGCTCTCGATTCCCCCCTCTCTTTCGCACCCTCCATGTCATATTCCGCTCCAGGAGCTCCATCATAGCTCCTTGCTGTCGCTGGGAGGATGTTTTCTCCTCCGCTCGCCCCTTCCACCATCATTTTCTCTCTACCCACCCTTGCCTCCTTCTCCGCGCAGCTCTCGATTCCCCCCTCTCTTTCGCACCCTCCATGTCATATTCCGCTCCAGGAGCTCCATCATAGCTCCTCGCTGTCGCTGGGAGGATGTTTTCTCCTCCGCTCGCCCCTTCCACCGTCATTTTCTCTCTACCCACCCTTGCCTCCTTTTCCGCGCAGCTCTCGATTCCCCCCTCTCTTTCGCACCCTCCATGTCATATTCCGCTCTAGGAGCTCCATCATAGCTCCTCGCTGTCGCTGGGAGGATGTTTTCTCCTCCGCTCGCCCCTTCCACCGTCATTTTCTCTCTACCCACCCTTGCCTCCTTCTCCGCGCAGCTCTCAATTCCCCCCTCTCTTTCGCACCCTCCATGTCATATTCCGCTCCAGGAGCTCCATCATAGCTCCTCGCTGTCGCTGGGAGGATGTTTTCTCCTCCGCTCGCCCCTTCCACCGTCATTTTCTCTCTACCCACCCTTGCCTCCTTTTCCGCGCAGCTCTCGATTCCCCCCTCTCTTTCGCACCCTCCATGTCATATTCCGCTCCAGGAGTTCCATCATAGCTCCTCACTGTCGCTGGGAGGATGTTTTCTCCTCCGCTCGCCCCTTCCACCGACATTTTCTCTCTACCAACCCTTGCCTCCTTTTCCGCGCAGCTCTCGATTCCCCCCTCTCTTTCGCACCCTCCATGTCATATTCCGCTCCAGGAGTTCCATCATAGCTCCTCACTGTCGCTGAAAGGAAGTTTTCTCCTCCGCTTGCCCCTTCCACCGTCATTTTCTCTCTACCCACCCTTGCCTCCTTTTCCGCGCAGCTCTCGATTCCCCCCTCTCTTTCGCACCCTCCATGTCATATTCCGCTCCAGGAGCTCCATCATAGCTCCTTGCTGTCGCTGGGAGGATGTTTTCTCCTCCGCTCGCCCCTTCCACCGTCATTTTCTCTCTACCCACCCTTGCCTCCTTTTCCGCGCAGCTCTCGATTCCCCCCTCTCTTTCGCACCCTCCATGTCATATTCCGCTCCAGGAGCTCCATCATAGCTCCTCGCTGTCGCTGGGAGGATGTTTTCTCCTCCGCTCGCCCCTTCCACCGTCATTTTCTCTCTACCCACCCTTGCCTCCTTTTCCGCGCAGCTCTCGATTCCCCCCTCTCTTTCGCACCCTCAATGTCATATTCCGCTCCAGGAGTTCCATCATAGCTCCTCACTGTCGCTGGGAGGATGTTTTCTCCTCCGCTCGCCCCTTCCACCGTCATTTTCTCTCTACCCACCCTTGCCTCCTTTTCCGCGCAGCTCTCGATTCCCCCCTCTCTTTCGCACCCTCCATGTCATATTCCGCTCCAGGAGTTCCATCATAGCTCCTCACTGTCGCTGGGAGGAAGTTTTCTCCTCCGCTCGCCCCTTCCACCGTCATTTTTTCTCTACCCACCCTTGCCTCCTTTTCCGCGCAGCTCTCGATTCCCCCCTCTCTTTCGCACCCTCCATGTCATATTCCGCTCCAGGAGCTCCATCATAGCTCCTCGCTGTCGCTGGGAGGATGTTTTCTCCTCCGCTCGCCCCTTCCACCGTCATTTTCTCTCTACCCACCCTTGCCTCCTTTTCCGCGCAGCTCTCGATTCCCCCCTCTCTTTCGCACCCTCAATGTCATATTCCGCTCCAGGAGTTCCATCATAGCTCCTCACTGTCGCTGGGAGGATGTTTTCTCCTCCGCTCGCCCCTTCCACCGTCATTTTCTCTCTACCCACCCTTGCCTCCTTTTCCGCGCAGCTCTCGATTCCCCCCTCTCTTTCGCACCCTCCATGTCATATTCCGCTCCAGGAGTTCCATCATAGCTCCTCACTGTCGCTGGGAGGAAGTTTTCTCCTCCGCTCGCCCCTTCCACCGTCATTTTCTCTCTACCCACCCTTGCCTCCTTTTCCGCGCAGCTCTCGATTCCCCCCTCTCTTTCGCACCCTCCATGTCATATTCCGCTCCAGGAGCTCCATCATAGCTCCTTGCTGTCGCTGGGAGGATGTTTTCTCCTCCGCTCGCCCCTTCCACCGTCATTTTCTCTCTACCCACCCTTGCCTCCTTTTCCGCGCAGCTCTCGATTCCCCCCTCTCTTTCGCACCCTCCATGTCATATTCCGCTCCAGGAGCTCCATCATAGCTCCTTGCTGTCGCTGGGAGGATGTTTTCTCCTCCGCTCGCCCCTTCCACCATCATTTTCTCTCTACCCACCCTTGCCTCCTTCTCCGCGCAGCTCTCGATTCCCCCCTCTCTTTCGCACCCTCCATGTCATATTCCGCTCCAGGAGCTCCATCATAGCTCCTCGCTGTCGCTGGGAGGATGTTTTCTCCTCCGCTCGCCCCTTCCACCGTCATTTTCTCTCTACCCACCCTTGCCTCCTTTTCCGCGCATCTCTCGATTCCCCCCTCTCTTTCGCACCCTCCATGTCATATTCCGCTCCAGGAGCTCCATCATAGCTCCTCGCTGTTGCTGGGAGGATGTTTTCTCCTCCGCTTAACCCTTCCAAAGTCATTTTCTCTCTACCCACCCTTGCCTCCTTCTCCGCACAGCTCTCGATTCCCCCCTCTCTTTCGCACCCTCCATGTCATATTCCGCTCCAGGAGCTCCATCATAGCTCCTCGCTGTCGCTGGGAGGATGTTTTCTCCTCTGCTCGCCCCTTCCACCGTCATTTTCTCTCTACCCACCCTTTCCTCCTTTTCCGCGCAGCTCTCGATTCCCCCCTCTCTTTCGCACCCTCCATGTCATATTCCGCTCCAGGAGCTCCATCATAGCTCCTCGCTGTCGCTGGGAGGATGTTTTCTCCTCCGCTCGCCCCTTCCACCGTCATTTTCTTTCTACCCACCCTTGCCTCCTTTTCCACGCAGCTCTCGATTCCCCCCTCTCTTTCGCACCCTCCATGTCATATTCCGCTCCAGGAGCTCCATCATAGCTCCTCGCTGTTGCTGGGAGGATGTTTTCTCCTCCGCTCGCCCCTTCCACCGTCATTTTCTCTCTACCCACCCTTGCCTCCTTCTCCGCACAGCTCTCGATTCCCCCCTCTCTTTCGCACCCTCCATGTCATATTCCGCTCCAGGAGCTCCATCATAGCTCCTCGCTGTCGCTGGGAGGATGTTTTCTCCTCTGCTCGCCCCTTCCACCGTCATTTTCTCTCTACCCACCCTTTCCTCCTTTTCCGCGCAGCTCTCGATTCCCCCCTCTCTTGCGCACCCTCCATGTCATATTCCGCTCCAGGAGCTCCATCATAGCTCCTCGCTGTCGCTGGGAGGATGTTTTCTCCTCCGCTCGCCCCTTCCACCGTCATTTTCTCTCTACCCACCCTTGCCTCCTTTTCCGCGCAGCTCTCGATTCCCCCTCTCTTTCACACCCTCCATGTCATATTCCGCTCCAGGAGTTCCATCATAGCTCCTCACTGTCGCTGGGAGGATGTTTTCTCCTCCGCTCGCCCCTTCCACCGTCATTTTCTCTCTACCCACCCTTGCCTCCTTCTCCGCGCAGCTCTCGATTCCCCCCTCTCTTTCGCACCCTCCATGTCATATTCCGCTCCAGGAGCTCCATCATAGCTCTTCGCTGTCGCTGGGAGGATGTTTTCTCCTCCGCTCGCCCCTTCCACCGTCATTTTCTCTCTACCCACCCTTTCCTCCGTTTCCGCGCAGCTCTCGATTCCCCCCTCTCTTTCGCACCCTCCATGTCATATTCCACTCCAGGAGCTCCATCATAGCTCTTCGCTGTCGCTGGGAGGATGTTTTCTCCTCCGCTCGCCCCTTCCACCGTCATTTTCTCTCTACCCACCCTTGCCTCCTTCTCCGCACAGCTCTCGATTCCCCCCTCTCTTTCGCACCCTCCATGTCATATTCCGCTCCAGGAGCTCCATCATAGCTCCTCGCTGTCGCTGGGAGGATGTTTTCTCCTCTGCTCGCCCCTTCCACCGTCATTTTCTCTCTACCCACCCTTTCCTCCTTTTCCGCGCAGCTCTCGATTCCCCCCTCTCTTGCGCACCCTCCATGTCATATTCCGCTCCAGGAGCTCCATCATAGCTCCTCGCTGTCGCTGGGAGGATGTTTTCTCCTCCGCTCGCCCCTTCCACCGTCATTTTCTCTCTACCCACCCTTGCCTCCTTTTCCGCGCAGCTCTCGATTCCCCCTCTCTTTCACACCCTCCATGTCATATTCCGCTCCAGGAGTTCCATCATAGCTCCTCACTGTCGCTGGGAGGATGTTTTCTCCTCCGCTCGCCCCTTCCACCGTCATTTTCTCTCTACCCACCCTTGCCTCCTTCTCCGCGCAGCTCTCGATTCCCCCCTCTCTTTCGCACCCTCCATGTCATATTCCGCTCCAGGAGCTCCATCATAGCTCTTCGCTGTCGCTGGGAGGATGTTTTCTCCTCCGCTCGCCCCTTCCACCGTCATTTTCTCTCTACCCACCCTTTCCTCCGTTTCCGCGCAGCTCTCGATTCCCCCCTCTCTTTCGCACCCTCCATGTCATATTCCACTCCAGGAGCTCCATCATAGCTCCTCGCTGTCGCTGGGAGGATGTTTTCTCCTCCGCTCGCCCCTTCCACCGTCATTTTCTCTCTACCCACCCTTGCCTCCTTTTCCGCGCAGCTCTCGATTCCCCCCTCTCTTTCGCACCCTCCATGTCATATTCCGCTCCAGGAGCTCCATCATAGTTACATAGTTACATAGTAGGCGAGGTTGAATAAAGACAATAGTCCATCCAGTTCAACCTGTGTAGGTGTGTGTGACTGTAATCATCTAACATAGCCCTCAATCTCCTGATCCTTGAGATGTAAGTCTAAGAGTCTTTTGAAAGTCACCATACTACCCGCAGAAACCACCTCTTGTGGTAGACAATTCCACAATCTTGTAGCCCTAACAGTAAAGAACCCCCCACGTTGCCTGAGGTTAAAACGCTTCTCCTCTAATCGCATTGTATGTCCTCGAGTCCTCATGCAATTCCTTCGAATGAACAGCTTTTCTTCTAAGCTGAGATCCCCATTAAGATATTTATAAATTGCTATCATGTCCCCTCTCAGACGTCTTTTCTCCAGGGAAAATAAATCGAGCGATTGCAGCCGCTCTTCATAGGTAAGGTCCTCCAACCCCCTAATCAGTTTAGTTGCCCTTCTCTGGACTTTCTCCAGCTCCAACACATCCCTCCTGAGGACTGGCGACCAGAACTGGACAGAATACTCCAGATGCGGTCGGACCAGAGTTTTATAAAGTGGAAGGATTATAGTCTTATCTCTGGAATACATCCCTTTCTTTATGCATGCTAATATTCTGTTGGCTTTGGAAGCTGCCGCTTGGCATTGCATGCTGTTGCCTAATCTATCATCAACTAAGACTCCCAAATCTTTCTCCATTTTTGATTCCCCCAAGGGTTCCCCTCCTAACGTGTATTGTGCTTTTATGTTTTTGGTCCCCAAGTGCAAAACCTTACACTTCTCCACATTAAACCTCATTTGCCATGTCGTTGCCCACTCCGTAATTTTGTCCAGGTCATTCTGTAGGATATCTGCTTCATGCTGTGCAGTTATCGCCCTGGCCAATTTTGTGTCATCTGCAAAAACTGATAACGAACTACTGATCCCTTCCTCAATGTTGTTTATGAATAAATTGAACAAGGTTGGTCCCAGGACTGAGCCCTGGGGCACCCCGCTTACTACCTCAGACCAGTCTGAGTATGCGCTGTTTATTACTACCCTTTGGACACGGCCTTTTAGCCAATTCCGTATCCAAGAGCAAACCCTGCTGTCGATACCTGCAGACCTTATTTTATAAATTAAGCGCTTGTGGGGAACTGTATCAAACGCCTTAGCGAAATCCAAGTACACCACATCCACTGGTCTCCCCCTATCTAGCTCACAGCTCACTTCCTCGTAGAATGCTAAGAGATTGGTTTGACAAGAACGCCCATTTGTAAACCCGTGCTGGTTACTACTGATGATGTTGTTGTCTTTAGCATACTCTACGATATAGTCCCTTATCATCCCCTCCAAAAGTTTACATATTATTGATGTCAGACTGACAGGCCTATAATTTCCCGGGATATGTCTCTGGCCCTTTTTGAATATCGGAATCACGTTAGCCTTCCTCCAATCCCCTGGTACATCTCCTGTCCTAATACTGTCAGCAAAGATCAGGAACAGTGGTCTAGATATAACCATACTGAGTTCCTTGAGCACTCTCGGATGTACGCCATCCGGGCCTGGTGATTTGTTTGTGTTAAGTTTATCCAGTCTTTCCCTGATTTCCCCCTCTGTTAGCCATAGTGGCAAGTCCTGTGTATTACTACTAACCATACAGTCATGGTCAGTGTACCCTTCCTTTTCCTGCGTAAAAACTGACGAGAAAAAATAATTCAGCACGGTTGCTTTTTCAGTGTCCTCTGTAACCATCCTCCCATCATCGTTAATTATGTGTGCAATATGCACTGCCCTAGTTTTTTTGCTGTTGATATATTTAAAGAATTTCTTTGGGTTTTTTTTACTATCCTCCGCTATTTGTCTCTCAAAGTTGATTTTAGCCATCTTGATTTCGTGTTTACACTTCTTATTTTCCTCCTTGTATTGCTGGAAGGCCGATACTGTGCCCTCTGATTTATATTTCTTGAAGGCCAATTTTTTTCCCCTAATAAGTTTTTTAACGCTACGGTTTAGCCAGCCAGGTTTGGCTTTGTCTCTTCTAAATTTATTCCCCATAGGAATGCACTGCAAGATGCCTTTGCTTAATATTGTTCTAAAGCATTCCCATTTTTCCTCTGTGGTCAGTGATCCCAGGGTTTGGTCCCAGTTTACCCTTTCCATCAATGAGTACAATTTTGGAAAGTCTGCCCTTCTGAAGTTTAGGGTTCTTATGTTCCCCACTTGCCTTTTTATATTGTTATTTATACTAAATGTGATCATCCTGTGATCGCTAGAGCCCAGGTTGTCCTGGACTCCTACCTCCGAGATTATGTCTGGGTCATTAGTGATCAATAGATCCAGGATAGCATTCTCTCTAGTAGGGGAATCCACCAACTGCGACATGTAGTTATCCTGTAAGGTTTCCGTGAATAGCCGGGCCTTATGCGAGTGTGCAGTCCCCTCTTCCCAGTCAATGTCGGGATAATTGAAGTCCCCCAATATGATGACTGATCCTAGTTTTGCCGCTTTACCTATTAGTGCTAAAAATTCCAGCTCTACCTCCTCCCCTTGGTTAGGTGGCCTATAGCAAACCCCCACAACTACTTTTCCCTTATCTTCTTCCCTATCGAGTTCAACCCACACAGATTCTAAATCCATGCTCATCCCATCCGTAATGTCACTCCTTTCTAGCACCTTTATATTGTTCTTGACATAGAGACATACCCCTCCCCCTCTTTTACCAACCCTGTCCTTCCGGTACACCGAATACCCTTGGATATTGGCCAGCCAGTCATGTGAGGGGTCGAACCAAGTCTCCGCTATTCCCACAAGGTCTATGTCTTCCTCATGTACTAACATTTCCAACTCATCCATCTTATTAGCTAGGCTCCTGGCATTAGCATATACCCCTCTTAGTTTTACGGAAGTTAAACGTGATTGGCTCCTCGCTGTCGCTGGGAGGATGTTTTCTCCTCCGCTCGCCCCTTCCACCGTCATTTTCTCTCTACCCACCCTTGCCTCCTTCTCCGCGCAGCTCTCAATTCCCCCCTCTCTTTCGCACCCTCCATGTCATATTCCGCTCCAGGAGCTCCATCATAGCTCCTCGCTGTCGCTGGGAGGATGTTTTCTCCTCCGCTCGCCCCTTCCACCGTCATTTTCTCTCTACCCACCCTTGCCTCCTTCTCCGCGCAGCTCTCGATTCCCCCCTCTCTTTCGAACCCTCCATGTCATATTCCGCTCCAGGAGCTCCATCATAGCTCCTCGCTGTCGCTGGGAGGATGTTTTCTCCTCTGCTCGCCCCTTCCACCGTCATTTTCTCTCTACTCACCCTTTCCTCCTTTTCCGCGCAGCTCTCGATTCCCCCCTCTCTTTCGCACCCTCCATGTCATATTCCGCTCCAGGAGCTCCATCATAGCTCCTCGCTGTCGCTGGGAGGATGTTTTCTCCTCCGCTCGCCCCTTCCACCGTCATTTTCTTTCTACCCACCCTTCCCTCCTTTTCCACGCAGCTCTCGATTCCCCCCTCTCTTTCGCACCCTCCATGTCATATTCCGCTCCAGGAGCTCCATCATAGCTCCTCGCTGTCGCTGGGAGGATGTTTTCTCCTCTGCTCGCCCCTTCCACCGTCATTTTCTCTCTACCCACCCTTTCCTCCTTTTCCGCGCAGCTCTCGATTCCCCCCTCTCTTTCGCACCCTCCATGTCATATTCCGCTCCAGGAGTTCCATCATAGCTCCTCACTGTCGCTGGGAGGAAGTTTTCTCCTCCGCTCGCCCCTTCCACCGTCATTTTCTCTCTACCCACCCTTGCCTCCTTTTCCGCGCAGCTCTCGATTCCCCCCTCTCTTTCGCACCCTCCATGTCATATTCCGCTCCAGGAGCTCCATCATAGCTCCTTGCTGTCGCTGGGAGGACGTTTTCTCCTCCGCTCGCCCCTTCCACCGTCATTTTCTCTCTACCCACCCTTGCCTCCTTTTCCGCGCAGCTCTCGATTCCCCCCTCTCTTTCGCACCCTCCATGTCATATTCCGCTCCAGGAGTTCCATCATAGCTCCTCACTGTCGCTGGGAGGATGTTTTCTCCTCCGCTCGCCCCTTCCACCGTCATTTTCTCTCTACCCACCCTTGCCTCCTTTTCCGCGCAGCTCTCGATTCCCCCCTCTCTTTTGCACCCTCCATGTCATATTCCGCTCCAGGAGTTCCATCATAGCTCCTCACTGTCGCTGGGAGGAAGTTTTCTCCTCCGCTTGCCCCTTCCACCGTCATTTTCTCTCTACCCACCCTTGCCTCCTTTTCCGCGCAGCTCTCGATTCCCCCCTCTCTTTCGCACCCTCCATGTCATATTCCGCTCCAGGAGCTCCATCATAGCTCCTTGCTGTCGCTGGGAGGATGTTTTCTCCTCCGCTCGCCCCTTCCACCGTCATTTTCTCTCTACCCACCCTTGCCTCCTTTTCCGCGCAGCTCTCGATTCCCCCCTCTCTTTCGCACCCTCCATGTCATATTCCGCTCCAGGAGTTCCATCATAGCTCCTCACTGTCGCTGGGAGGATGTTTTCTCCTCCGCTCGCCCCTTCCACCGTCATTTTCTCTCTACCCACCCTTGCCTCCTTTTCCGCGCAGCTCTCGATTCCCCCCTCTCTTTCGCACCCTCCATGTCATATTCCGCTCCAGGAGCTCCATCATAGCTCCTCGCTGTCGCTGGGAGGATGTTTTCTCCTCCGCTCGCCCCTTCCACCGTCATTTTCTCTCTACCCACCCTTGCCTCCTTTTCCGCGCAGCTCTCGATTCCCCCCTCTCTTTCGCACCCTCAATGTCATATTCCGCTCCAGGAGTTCCATCATAGCTCCTCACTGTCGCTGGGAGGATGTTTTCTCCTCCGCTCGCCCCTTCCACCGTCATTTTCTCTCTACCCACCCTTGCCTCCTTTTCCGCGCAGCTCTCGATTCCCCCCTCTCTTTCGCACCCTCCATGTCATATTCCGCTCCAGGAGTTCCATCATAGCTCCTCACTGTCGCTGGGAGGAAGTTTTCTCCTCCGCTCGCCCCTTCCACCGTCATTTTCTCTCTACCCACCCTTGCCTCCTTTTCCGCGCAGCTCTCGATTCCCCCCTCTCTTTCGCACCCTCCATGTCATATTCCGCTCCAGGAGTTCCATCATAGCTCCTCACTGTCGCTGGGAGGATGTTTTCTCCTCCGCTCGCCCCTTCCACCATCATTTTCTCTCGACCCACCCTTGCCTCCTTTTCCGCGCAGCTCTCGATTCCCCCCTCTCTTTCGCACCCTCCATGTCATATTCCGCTCCAGGAGCTCCATCATAGCTCCTTGCTGTCGCTGGGAGGATGTTTTCTCCTCCGCTCGCCCCTTCCACCGTCATTTTCTCTCTACCCACCCTTGCCTCCTTTTCCGCGCAGCTCTCGATTCCCCCCTCTCTTTCGCACCCTCCATGTCATATTCCGCTCCAGGAGTTCCATCATAGCTCCTCACTGTCGCTGGGAGGATGTTTTCTCCTCCGCTCGCCCCTTCCACCGTCATTTTCTCTCTACCCACCCTTGCCTCCTTCTCCGCGCAGCTCTCGATTCCCCCCTCTCTTTCGCACCCTCCATGTCATATTCCGCTCCAGGAGCTCCATCATAGCTCCTTGCTGTCGCTGGGAGGATGTTTTCTCCTCCGCTCGCCCCTTCCACCGTCATTTTCTCTCTACCCACCCTTGCCTCCTTTTCCGCGCAGCTCTCGATTCCCCCCTCTCTTTCGCACCCTCCATGTCATATTCCGCTCCAGGAGTTCCATCATAGCTCCTCACTGTCGCTGGGAGGAAGTTTTCTCCTCCGCTCGCCCCTTCCACCGTCATTTTCTCTCTACCCACCCTTGCCTCCTTTTCCGCGCAGCTCTCGATTCCCCCCTCTCTTTCGCACCCTCCATGTCATATTCCGCTCCAGGAGTTCCATCATAGCTCCTCACTGTCGCTGGGAGGATGTTTTCTCCTCCGCTCGCCCCTTCCACCGTCATTTTCTCTCTACCCACCCTTGCCTCCTTCTCCGCGCAGCTCTCGATTCCCCCCTCTCTTTCGCACCCTCCATGTCATATTCCGCTCCAGGAGCTCCATCATAGCTCTTCGCTGTCGCTGGGAGGATGTTTTCTCCTCCGCTCGCCCCTTCCACCGTCATTTTCTCTCTACCCACCCTTGCCTCCTTTTCCGCGCAGCTCTCGATTCCCCCCTCTCTTTCGCACCCTCCATGTCATATTCCGCTCCAGGAGCTCCATCATAGCTCCTCGCTGTCGCTGGGAGGATGTTTTCTCCTCCGCTCGCCCCTTCCACCGTCATTTTCTCTCTACCCACCCTTGCCTCCTTCTCCGCGCAGCTCTCAATTCCCCCCTCTCTTTCGCACCCTCCATGTCATATTCCGCTCCAGGAGCTCCATCATAGCTCCTCGCTGTCGCTGGGAGGATGTTTTCTCCTCCGCTCGCCCCTTCCACCGTCATTTTCTCTCTACCCACCCTTGCCTCCTTCTCCGCGCAGCTCTCGATTCCCCCCTCTCTTTCGAACCCTCCATGTCATATTCCGCTCCAGGAGCTCCATCATAGCTCCTCGCTGTCGCTGGGAGGATGTTTTCTCCTCTGCTCGCCCCTTCCACCGTCATTTTCTCTCTACCCACCCTTTCCTCCTTTTCCGCGCAGCTCTCGATTCCCCCCTCTCTTTCGCACCCTCCATGTCATATTCCGCTCCAGGAGCTCCATCATAGCTCCTCGCTGTCGCTGGGAGGATGTTTTCTCCTCCGCTCGCCCCTTCCACCGTCATTTTCTTTCTACCCACCCTTGCCTCCTTTTCCACGCAGCTCTCGATTCCCCCCTCTCTTTCGCACCCTCCATGTCATATTCCGCTCCAGGAGCTCCATCATAGCTCCTCGCTGTTGCTGGGAGGATGTTTTCTCCTCCGCTCGCCCCTTCCACCGTCATTTTCTCTCTACCCACCCTTGCCTCCTTCTCCGCACAGCTCTCGATTCCCCCCTCTCTTTCGCACCCTCCATGTCATATTCCGCTCCAGGAGCTCCATCATAGCTCCTCGCTGTCGCTGGGAGGATGTTTTCTCCTCTGCTCGCCCCTTCCACCGTCATTTTCTCTCTACCCACCCTTTCCTCCTTTTCCGCGCAGCTCTCGATTCCCCCCTCTCTTGTGCACCCTCCATGTCATATTCCGCTCCAGGAGCTCCATCATAGCTCCTCGCTGTCGCTGGGAGGATGTTTTCTCCTCCGCTCGCCCCTTCCACCGTCATTTTCTCTCTACCCACCCTTGCCTCCATTTTCCGCGCAGCTCTCGATTCCCCCCTCTCTTTCGCACCCTCCATGTCATATTCCGCTCCAGGAGTTCCATCATAGCTCCTCACTGTCGCTGGGAGGATGTTTTCTCTTCCGCTCGCCTCTTCCACCGTCATTTTCTCTCTACCCACCCTTGCCTCCTTTTCCGCGCAGCTCTCGATTCCCCCCTCTCTTTCGCACCCTCCATGTCATATTCCGCTCCAGGAGTTCCATCATAGCTCCTCACTGTCGCTGGGAGGATGTTTTCTCCTCCGCTCGCCCCTTCCACCGTCATTTTCTCTCTACCCACCCTTGCCTCCTTTTCCGCGCAGCTCTCGATTCCCCCCTCTCTTTCGCACCCTCCATGTCATATTCCGCTCCAGGAGTTCCATCATAGCTCCTCACTGTCGCTGGGAGGAAGTTTTCTCCTCCGCTCGCCCCTTCCACCGTCATTTTCTCTCTACCCACCCTTGCCTCCTTTTCCGCGCAGTTTTCGATTCCCCCCTCTCTTTCGCACCCTCCATGTCATATTCCGCTCCAGGAGCTCCATCATAGCTCCTTGCTGTCGCTGGGAGGATGTTTTCTCCTCCGCTCGCCCCTTCCACCGTCATTTTCTCTCTACCCACCCTTGCCTCCTTCTCCGCGCAGCTCTCGATTCCCCCCTCTCTCTCGCACCCTCCATATTACATCCAGCTCCAGGAGCTCCATCATAGCTCCTCGCTGTCGCTGGGAGGATGTTTTCTCCTCCGCTCACCCCTTCCACCGTCATTTTCTCTCTACCCACCCTTGCCTCCTTTTCCGCGCAGCTCTCGATTCCCCCCTCTCTTTCGCACCCTCCATGTCATATTCCGCTCCAGGAGCTCCATCATAGCTCCTTGCTGTCGCTGGGAGGATGTTTTCTCCTCCGCTCGCCCCTTCCACCGTCATTTTCTCTCTACCCACCCTTGCCTCCTTCTCCGCGCAGCTCTCGATTCCCTCCTCTCTCTCGCACCCTCCATATTACATCCAGCTCCAGGAGCTCCATCATAGCTCCTCGCTGTCGCTGGGAGGATGTTTTCTCCTCCGCTCGCCCCTTCCACCGTCATTTTCTCTCTACCCACCCTTGCCTCCTTCTCCGCGCAGCTCTCGATTCCCTCCTCTCTCTCGCACCCTCCATATTACATCCAGCTCCAGGAGCTCCATCATAGCTCCTCGCTGTCGCTGGGAGGATGTTTTCTCCTCCGCTCGCCCCTTCCACCGTCATTTTCTCTCTACCCACCCTTGCCTCCTTTTCCGCGCAGCTCTCGATTCCCCCCTCTCTTTCGCACCCTCCATGTCATATTCCGCTCCAGGAGCTCCATCATAGCTCCTTGCTGTCGCTGGGAGGATGTTTTCTCCTCCGCTCGCCCCTTCCACCGTCATTTTCTCTCTACCCACCCTTGCCTCCTTCTCCGCGCAGCTCTCGATTCCCCCCTCTCTCTCGCACCCTCCATATTACATCCAGCTCCAGGAGCTCCATCATAGCTCCTCGCTGTCGCTGGGAGGATGTTTTCTCCTCCGCTCGCCCCTTCCACCGTCATTTTCTCTCTACCCACCCTTGCCTCCTTTTCCGCGCAGCTCTCGATTCCCCCCTCTCTTTCGCACCCTCCATGTCATATTCCGCTCCAGGAGTTCCATCATAGCTCCTCACTGTCGCTGGGAGGATGTTTTCTCCTCCGCTCGCCCCTTCCACCGTCATTTTCTCTCTACCCACCCTTGCCTCCTTCTCCGCGCAGCTCTCGATTCCCTCCTCTCTCTCGCACCCTCCATATTACATCCAGCTCCAGGAGCTCCATCATAGCTCCTCGCTGTCGCTGGGAGGATGTTTTCTCCTCCGCTCGCCCCTTCCACCGTCATTTTCTCTCTACCCACCCTTGCCTCCTTCTCCGCGCAGCTCTCGATTCCCTCCTCTCTCTCGCACCCTCCATATTACATCCAGCTCCAGGAGCTCCATCATAGCTCCTCGCTGTCGCTGGGAGGATGTTTTCTCCTCCGCTCGCCCCTTCCACCGTCATTTTCTCTCTACCCACCCTTGCCTCCTTTTCCGCGCAGCTCTCGATTCCCCCCTCTCTTTCGCACCCTCCATGTCATATTCCGCTCCAGGAGCTCCATCATAGCTCCTTGCTGTCGCTGGGAGGATGTTTTCTCCTCCGCTCGCCCCTTCCACCGTCATTTTCTCTCTACCCACCCTTGCCTCCTTCTCCGCGCAGCTCTCGATTCCCTCCTCTCTCTCGCACCCTCCATATTATATCCAGCTCCAGGAGCTCCATCATAGCTCCTCGCTGTCGTTGGGAGGATGTTTTCTCCTCCGCTCGCCCCTTCCACCGTCATTTTCTCTCTACCCACCCTTGCCTCCTTCTCCGCGCAGCTCTCGATTCCCTCCTCTCTCTCGCACCCTCCATATTACATCCAGCTCCAGGAGCTCCATCATAGCTCCTCGCTGTCACTGGGAGGATGTTTTCTCCTCCGCTCGCCCCTTCCACCGTCATTTTCTCTCTACCCACCCTTGCCTCCTTTTCCGCGCAGCTCTCGATTCCCCCCTCTCTTTCGCACCCTCCATGTCATATTCCGCTCCAGGAGCTCCATCATAGCTCCTTGCTGTCGCTGGGAGGATGTTTTCTCCTCCGCTCGCCCCTTCCACCGTCATTTTCTCTCTACCCACCCTTGCCTCCTTCTCCGCGCAGCTCTCGATTCCCCCCTCTCTCTCGCACCCTCCATATTACATCCAGCTCCAGGAGCTCCATCATAGCTCCTCGCTGTCGCTGGGAGGATGTTTTCTCCTCCGCTCGCCCCTTCCACCGTCATTTTCTCTCTACCCACCCTTGCCTCCTTTTCCGCGCAGCTCTCGATTCCCCCCTCTCTTTCGCACCCTCCATGTCATATTCCGCTCCAGGAGTTCCATCATAGCTCCTCACTGTCGCTGGGAGGATGTTTTCTCCTCCGCTCGCCCCTTCCCCCGTCATTTTCTCTCTACCCACCCTTGCCTCCTTCTCCGCGCAGCTCTCGATTCCCCCCTCTCTTTCGCACCCTCCATGTCATATTCCGCTCCAGTAGTTCCATCATAGCTCCTCACTGTCGCTGGGAGGATGTTTTCTCCTCCGCTCGCCCCTTCCACCGTCATTTTCTCTCTACCCACCCTTGCCTCCTTCTCCGCGCAGCTCTCGATTCCCTCCTCTCTCTCGCACCCTCCATATTACATCCAGCTCCAGGAGCTCCATCATAGCTCCTCGCTGTCGCTGGGAGGATGTTTTCTCCTCCGCTCGCCCCTTCCACCGTCATTTTCTCTCTACCCACCCTTGCCTCCTTCTCCGCGCAGCTCTCGATTCCCTCCTCTCTCTCGCACCCTCCATATTACATCCAGCTCCAGGAGCTCCATCATAGCTCCTCGCTGTCGCTGGGAGGATGTTTTCTCCTCCGCTCGCCCCTTCCACCGTCATTTTCTCTCTACCCACCCTTGCCTCCTTTTCCGCGCAGCTCTCGATTCCCCCCTCTCTTTCGCACCCTCCATGTCATATTCCGCTCCAGGAGCTCCATCATAGCTCCTTGCTGTCGCTGGGAGGATGTTTTCTCCTCCGCTCGCCCCTTCCACCGTCATTTTCTCTCTACCCACCCTTGCCTCCTTCTCCGCGCAGCTCTCTATTCCCCCCTCTCTTTCGCACCCTCCATGTCATATTCCGCTCCAGGAGCTCCATCATAGCTCCTCGCTGTCGCTGGGAGGATGTTTTCTCCTCCGCTCGCCCCTTCCACCGTCATTTTCTCTCTACCCACCCTTGCCTCCTTTTCCGCGCAGCTCTCGATTCCCCCCTCTCTTTCGCACCCTCCATGTCATATTCCGCTCCAGGAGTTCCATCATAGCTCCTCACTGTCGCTGGGAGGATGTTTTCTCCTCCGCTCGCCCCTTCCACCGTCATTTTCTCTCTACCCACCCTTGCCTCCTTTTCCGCGCAGCTCTCGATTCCCCCTCTCTTTCGCACCCTCCATGTCATATTCCGCTCCAGGAGCTCCATCATAGCTCCTTGCTGTCGCTGGGAGGATGTTTTCTCCTCCGCTCGCCCCTTCCACCGTCATTTTCTCTCTACCCACCCTTGCCTCCTTCTCCGCGCAGCTCTCGATTCCCCCCTCTCTTTCGCACCCTCCATGTCATATTCCGCTCCAGGAGCTCCATCATAGCTCCTCGCTGTCGCTGGGAGGATGTTTTCTCCTCCGCTCGCCCCTTCCACCGTCATTTTCTCTCTACCCACCCTTGCCTCCTTTTCCGCGCAGCTCTCGATTCCCCCCTCTCTTTCGCACCCTCCATGTCATATTCCGCTCCAGGAGTTCCATCATAGCTCCTCACTGTCGCTGGGAGGATGTTTTCTCCTCCGCTCGCCCCTTCCACCGTCATTTTCTCTCTACCCACTCTTGCCTCCTTTTCCGCGCAGCTCTCGATTCCCCCCTCTCTTTCGCACCCTCCATGTCATATTCCGCTCCAGGAGTTCCATCATAGCTCCTCACTGTCGCTGGGAGGATGTTTTCTCCTCCGCTCGCCCCTTCCACCGTCATTTTCTCTCTACCCACCCTTGCCTCCTTCTCCGCGCAGCTCTCGATTCCCTCCTCTCTCTCGCACCCTCCATATTACATCCAGCTCCAGGAGCTCCATCATAGCTCCTCGCTGTCGCTGGGAGGATGTTTTCTCCTCCGCTCGCCCCTTCCACCGTCATTTTCTCTCTACCCACCCTTGCCTCCTTCTCCGCGCAGCTCTCGATTCCCTCCTCTCTCTCGCACCCTCCATATTACATCCAGCTCCAGGAGCTCCATCATAGCTCCTCGCTGTCGCTGGGAGGATGTTTTCTCCTCCGCTCGCCCCTTCCACCGTCATTTTCTCTCTACCCACCCTTGCCTCCTTTTCCGCGCAGCTCTCGATTCCCCCCTCTCTTTCGCACCCTCCATGTCATATTCCGCTCCAGGAGCTCCATCATAGCTCCTTGCTGTCGCTGGGAGGATGTTTTCTCCTCCGCTCGCCCCTTCCACCGTCATTTTCTCTCTACCCACCCTTGCCTCCTTCTCCGCGCAGCTCTCGATTCCCTCCTCTCTCTCGCACCCTCCATATTACATCCAGCTCCAGGAGCTCCATCATAGCTCCTCGCTGTCGCTGGGAGGATGTTTTCTCCTCCGCTCGCCCCTTCCACCGTCATTTTCTCTCTACCCACCCTTGCCTCCTTCTCCGCGCAGCTCTCGATTCCCTCCTCTCTCTCGCACCCTCCATATTACATCCAGCTCCAGGAGCTCCATCATAGCTCCTCGCTGTCGCTGGGAGGATGTTTTCTCCTCCGCTCGCCCCTTCCACCGTCATTTTCTCTCTACCCACCCTTGCCTCCTTTTCCGCGCAGCTCTCGATTCCCCCCTCTCTTTCGCACCCTCCATGTCATATTCCGCTCCAGGAGCTCCATCATAGCTCCTTGCTGTCGCTGGGAGGATGTTTTCTCCTCCGCTCGCCCCTTCCACCGTCATTTTCTCTCTACCCACCCTTGCCTCCTTCTCCGCGCAGCTCTCGATTCCCCCCTCTCTCTCGCACCCTCCATATTACATCCAGCTCCAGGAGCTCCATCATAGCTCCTCGCTGTCGCTGGGAGGATGTTTTCTCCTCCGCTCGCCCCTTCCACCGTCATTTTCTCTCTACCCACCCTTGCCTCCTTTTCCGCGCAGCTCTCGATTCCCCCCTCTCTTTCGCACCCTCCATGTCATATTCCGCTCCAGGAGTTCCATCATAGCTCCTCACTGTCGCTGGGAGGATGTTTTCTCCTCCGCTCGCCCCTTCCACCGTCATTTTCTCTCTACCCACCCTTGCCTCCTTCTCCGCGCATCTCTCGATTCCCCCCTCTCTTTCGCACCCTCCATGTCATATTCCGCTACAGGAGCTCCATCATAGCTCCTTGCTGTCGCTGGGAGGATGTTTTCTCCTCCGCTCGCCCCTTCCACCGTCATTTTCTCTCTACCCACCCTTGCCTCCTTCTCCGCGCAGCTCTCGATTCCCCCCTCTCTCTCGCACCCTCCATATTACATCCAGCTCCAGGAGCTCCATCATAGCTCCTCGCTGTCGCTGGGAGGATGTTTTCTCCTCCGCTCGCCCCTTCCACCGTCATTTTCTCTCTACCCACCCTTGCCTCCTTTTCCGCGCAGCTCTCGATTCCCCCCTCTCTTTCGCACCCTCCATGTCATATTCCGCTCCAGGAGTTCCATCATAGCTCCTCACTGTCGCTGGGAGGATTTTTTCTCCTCCGCTCGCCCCTTCCACCGTCATTTTCTCTCTACCCACCCTTGCCTCCTTCTCCACGCAGCTCTCGATTCCCTCCTCTCTCTCGCACCCTCCATATTACATCCAGCTCCAGGAGCTCCATCATAGCTCCTCGCTGTCGCTGGGAGGATGTTTTCTCCTCCGCTCGCCCCTTCCACCGTCATTTTCTCTCTACCCACCCTTGCCTCCTTCTCCGCGCAGCTCTCGATTCCCTCCTCTCTCTCGCACCCTCCATATTACATCCAGCTCCAGGAGCTCCATCATAGCTCCTCGCTGTCGCTGGGAGGATGTTTTCTCCTCCGCTCGCCCCTTCCACCGTCATTTTCTCTCTACCCACCCTTGCCTCCTTTTCCGCGCAGCTCTCGATTCCCCCCTCTCTTTCGCACCCTCCATGTCATATTCCGCTCCAGGAGCTCCATCATAGCTCCTTGCTGTCGCTGGGAGGATGTTTTCTCCTCCGCTCGCCCCTTCCACCGTCATTTTCTCTCTACCCACCCTTGCCTCCTTCTCCGCGCAGCTCTCGATTCCCTCCTCTCTCTCGCACCCTCCATATTACATCCAGCTCCAGGAGCTCCATCATAGCTCCTCGCTGTCGCTGGGAGGATGTTTTCTCCTCCGCTCGCCCCTTCCACCGTCATTTTCTCTCTACCCACCCTTGCCTCCTTCTCCGCGCAGCTCTCGATTCCCTCCTCTCTCTCGCACCCTCCATATTACATCCAGCTCCAGGAGCTCCATCATAGCTCCTCGCTGTCGCTGGGAGGATGTTTTCTCCTCCGCTCGCCCCTTCCACCGTCATTTTCTCTCTACCCACCCTTGCCTCCTTTTCCGCGCAGCTCTCGATTCCCCCCTCTCTTTCGCACCCTCCATGTCATATTCCGCTCCAGGAGCTCCATCATAGCTCCTTGCTGTCGCTGGGAGGATGTTTTCTCCTCCGCTCGCCCCTTCCACCGTCATTTTCTCTCTACCCACCCTTGCCTCCTTCTCCGCGCAGCTCTCGATTCCCCCCTCTCTCTCGCACCCTCCATATTACATCCAGCTCCAGGAGCTCCATCATAGCTCCTCGCTGTCGCTGGGAGGATGTTTTCTCCTCCGCTCGCCCCTTCCACCGTCATTTTCTCTCTACCCACCCTTGCCTCCTTTTCCGCGCAGCTCTCGATTCCCCCCTCTCTTTCGCACCCTCCATGTCATATTCCGCTCCAGGAGTTCCATCATAGCTCCTCACTGTCGCTGGGAGGAAGTTTTCTCCTCCGCTCGCCCCTTCCACCGTCATTTTCTCTCTACCCACCCTTGCCTCCTTTTCCGCGCAGCTCTCGATTCCCCCCTCTCTTTCGCACCCTCCATGTCATATTCCGCTCCAGGAGCTCCATCATAGCTCCTTGCTGTCGCTGGGAGGATGTTTTCTCCTCCGCTCGCCCCTTCCACCGTCATTTTCTCTCTACCCACCCTTGCCTCCTTTTCCGCGCAGCTCTCGATTCCCTCCTCTCTCTCGCACCCTCCATATTACATCCAGCTCCAGGAGCTCCATCATAGCTCCTCGCTGTCGCTGGGAGGATGTTTTCTCCTCCGCTCGCCCCTTCCACCGTCATTTTCTCTCTACCCACCCTTGCCTCCTTTTCCGCGCAGCTCTCGATTCCCCCCTCTCTTTCGCACCCTCCATGTCATATTCCGCTCCAGGAGCTCCATCATAGCTCCTTGCTGTCGCTGGGAGGATGTTTTCTCCTCCGCTCGCCCCTTCCACCGTCATTTTCTCTCTACCCACCCTTGCCTCCTTCTCCGCGCAGCTCTCGATTCCCCCCTCTCTTTCGCACCCTCCATGTCATATTCCGCTCCAGGAGCTCCATCATAGCTCCTCGCTGTCGCTGGGAGGATGTTTTCTCCTCCGCTCGCCCCTTCCACCGTCATTTTCTCTCTACCCACCCTTGCCTCCTTTTCCGCGCAGCTCTCGATTCCCCCCTCTCTTTCGCACCCTCCATGTCATATTCCGCTCCAGGAGTTCCATCATAGCTCCTCACTGTCGCTGGGAGGATGTTTTCTCCTCCGCTCGCCCCTTCCACCGTCATTTTCTCTCTACCCACCCTTGCCTCCTTTTCCGCGCAGCTCTCGATTCCCCCCTCTCTTTCGCACCCTCCATGTCATATTCCGCTCCAGGAGTTCCATCATAGCTCCTCACTGTCGCTGGGAGGAAGTTTTCTCCTCCGCTCGCCCCTTCCACCGTCATTTTCTCTCTACCCACCCTTGCCTCCTTTTCCGCGCAGCTCTCGATTCCCCCCTCTCTTTCGCACCCTCCATGTCATATTCTGCTCCAGGAGCTCCATCATAGCTCCTTGCTGTCGCTGGGAGGATGTTTTCTCCTCCGCTCGCCCCTTCCACCGTCATTTTCTCTCTACCCACCCTTGCCTCCTTCTCCGCGCAGCTCTCGATTCCCCCCTCTCTTTCGCACCCTCCATGTCATATTCCGCTCCAGGAGCTCCATCATAGCTCCTTGCTGTCGCTGGGAGGATGTTTTCTCCTCCGCTCGCCCCTTCCACCGTCATTTTCTCTCTACCCACCCTTGCCTCCTTCTCCGCGCTGCTCTCGATTCCCCCCTCTCTTTCGCACCCTCCATGTCATATTCCGCTACAGGAGCTCCATCATAGCTCCTTGCTGTCGCTGGGAGGATGTTTTCTCCTCCGCTCGCCCCTTCCACCGTCATTTTCTCTCTACCCACCCTTGCCTCCTTCTCCGCGCAGCTCTCGATTCCCCCCTCTCTCTCGCACCCTCCATATTACATCCAGCTCCAGGAGCTCCATCATAGCTCCTCGCTGTCGCTGGGAGGATGTTTTCTCCTCCGCTCGCCCCTTCCACCGTCATTTTCTCTCTACCCACCCTTGCCTCCTTTTCCGCGCAGCTCTCGATTCCCCCCTCTCTTTCGCACCCTCCATGTCATATTCCGCTCCAGGAGTTCCATCATAGCTCCTCACTGTCGCTGGGAGGATGTTTTCTCCTCCGCTCGCCCCTTCCACCGTCATTTTCTCTCTACCCACCCTTGCCTCCTTCTCCGCGCAGCTCTCGATTCCCCCCTCTCTTTCGCACCCTCCATGTCATATTCCGCTCCAGGAGCTCCATCATAGCTCCTCGCTGTCGCTGGGAGGATGTTTTCTCCTCCGCTCGCCCCTTCCACCGTCATTTTCTCTCTACCCACCCTTGCCTCCTTTTCCGCGCAGCTCTCGATTCCCCCCTCTCTTTCGCACCCTCAATGTCATATTCCGCTCCAGGAGTTCCATCATAGCTCCTCACTGTCGCTGGGAGGATGTTTTCTCCTCCGCTCGCCCCTTCCACCGTCATTTTCTCTCTACCCACCCTTGCCTCCTTTTCCGCGCAGCTCTCGATTCCCCCCTCTCTTTCGCACCCTCCATGTCATATTCCGCTCCAGGAGTTCCATCATAGCTCCTCACTGTCGCTGGGAGGAAGTTTTCTCCTCCGCTCGCCCCTTCCACCGTCATTTTCTCTCTACCCACCCTTGCCTCCTTTTCCGCGCAGCTCTCGATTCCCCCCTCTCTTTCGCACCCTCCATGTCATATTCCGCACCAGGAGCTCCATCATAGCTCCTCGCTGTCGCTGGGAGGATGTTTTCTCCTCCGCTCGCCCCTTCCACCGTCATTTTCTCTCTACCCACCCTTGCCTCCTTTTCCGCGCAGCTCTCGATTCCCCCCTCTCTTTCGCACCCTCAACGTCATTTTCCGCTCCAGGAGTTCCATTATAGCTCCTCACTGTCGCTGGGAGGATGTTTTCTCCTCCGCTCGCCCCTTCCACCGTCATTTTCTCTCTACCCACCCTTGCCTCCTTTTCCGCGCAGCTCTCGATTCCCCCCTCTCTTTCGCACCCTCCATGTCATATTCCGCTCCAGGAGTTCCATCATAGCTCCTCACTGTCGCTGGGAGGAAGTTTTCTCCTCCGCTCGCCCCTTCCACCGTCATTTTCTCTCTACCCACCCTTGCCTCCTTTTCCGCGCAGCTCTCGATTCCCCCCTCTCTTTCGCACCCTCCATGTCATATTCCGCTCCAGGAGCTCCATCATAGCTCCTTGCTGTCGCTGGGAGGATGTTTTCTCCTCCGCTCGCCCCTTCCACCGTCATTTTCTCTCTACCCACCCTTGCCTCCTTTTCCGCGCAGCTCTCGATTCCCCCCTCTCTTTCGCACCCTCCATGTCATATTCCGCTCCAGGAGTTCCATCATAGCTCCTCACTGTCGCTGGGAGGATGTTTTCTCCTCCGCTTGCCCCTTCCACCATCATTTTCTCTCTACCCACCCTTGCCTCCTTTTCCGCGCAGCTCTCGATTCCCCCCTCTCTTTCGCACCCTCCATGTCATATTCTGCTCCAGGAGTTCCATCATAGCTTCTCACTGTCGCTGGGAGGATGTTTTCTCCTCCGCTCGCCCCTTCCACCGTCATTTTCTCTCTACCCACCCTCGCCTCCTTTTCCGCGCAGCTCTCGATTCCCCCCTCTCTTTCGCACCCTCCATGTCATATTCCGCTCCAGGAGCTCCATCATAGATCCTTGCTGTCGCTGGGAGGATGTTTTCTCCTCCGCTCGCCCCTTCCACCGTCATTTTCTCTCTACCCACCCTTGCCTCCTTTTCCGCGCAGCTCTCGATTCCCCCCTCTCTTTCGCACCCTCCATGTCATATTCCGCTCCAGGAGTTCCATCATAGCTCCTCACTGTCGCTGGGAGGATGTTTTCTCCTCCGCTCGCCCCTTCCACCGTCATTTTCTCTCTACCCACCCTTGCCTCCTTCTCCGCGCAGCTCTCGATTCCCCCCTCTCTTTCGCACCCTCCATGTCATATTCCGCTCCAGGAGCTCCATCATAGCTCCTCGCTGTCGCTGGGAGGATGTTTTCTCCTCCGCTCGCCCCTTCCACCGTCATTTTCTCTCTACCCACCCTTGCCTCCTTTTCCGCGCAGCTCTCGATTCCCCCCTCTCTTTCGCACCCTCCATGTCATATTCCGCTCCAGGAGCTCCATCATAGCTCCTTGCTGTCGCTGGGAGGATGTTTTCTCCTCCGCTCGCCCCTTCCACCGTCATTTTCTCTCTACCCACCCTTGCCTCCTTTTCCGCGCAGCTCTCGATTCCCCCCTCTCTTTCGCACCCTCCATGTCATATTCCGCTCCAGGAGTTCCATCATAGCTCCTCACTGTCGCTGGGAGGATGTTTTCTCCTCCGCTCGCCCCTTCCACCGTCATTTTCTCTCTACCCACCCTTGCCTCCTTCTCCGCGCAGCTCTCGATTCCCCCCTCTCTTTCGCACCCTCCATGTCATATTCCACTCCAGGAGCTCCATCATAGCTCCTCGCTGTCGCTGGGAGGATGTTTTCTCCTCCGCTCGCCCCTTCCACCGTCATTTTCTCTCTACCCACCCTTGCCTCCTTCTCCGCGCAGCTCTCGATTCCCCCCTCTCTTTCGCACCCTCCATGTCATATTCCGCTCCAGGAGCTCCATCATAGCTCCTCGCTGTCGCTGGGAGGATGTTTTCTCCTCCGCTCGCCCCTTCCACCGTCATTTTCTCTCTACCCACCCTTGCCTCCTTTTCCGCGCAGCTCTCGATTCCCCCCTCTCTTTCGCACCCTCCATGTCATATTCCGCTCCAGGAGCTCCATCATAGCTCCTCGCTGTCGCTGGGAGGATGTTTTCTCCTCCGCTCGCCCCTTCCACCGTCATTTTCTCTCTACCCACCCTTGCCTCCTTCTCCGCGCAGCTCTCAATTCCCCCCTCTCTTTCGCACCCTCCATGTCATATTCCGCTCCAGGAGCTCCATCATAGCTCCTCGCTGTCGCTGGGAGGATGTTTTCTCCTCCGCTCGCCCCTTCCACCGTCATTTTCTCTCTACCCACCCTTGCCTCCTTCTCCGCGCCGCTCTCGATTCCCCCCTCTCTTTCGAACCCTCCATGTCATATTCCGCTCCAGGAGCTCCATCATAGCTCCTCGCTGTCGCTGGGAGGATGTTTTCTCCTCCGCTCGCCCCTTCCACCGTCATTTTCTTTCTACCCACCCTTGCCTCCTTTTCCACGCAGCTCTCGATTCCCCCCTCTCTTTCGCACCCTCCATGTCATATTCCGCTCCAGGAGCTCCATCATAGCTCCTCGCTGTCGCTGGGAGGATGTTTTCTCCTCCGCTCGCCCTTTCCACCGTCATTTTCTCTCTACCCACCCTTGCCTCCTTTTCCGCGCAGCTCTCGATTCCCCCCTCTCTTTCGCACCCTCCATGTCATATTCCGCTCCAGGAGTTCCATCATAGCTCCTCACTGTCGCTGGGAGGATGTTTTCTCCTCCGCTCGCCCCTTCCACCGTCATTTTCTCTCTACCCACCCTTGCCTCCTTCTCCGCGCAGCTCTCGATTCCCTCCTCTCTCTCGCACCCTCCATATTACATCCAGCTCCAGGAGCTCCATCATAGCTCCTCGCTGTCGCTGGGAGGATGTTTTCTCCTCCGCTCGCCCCTTCCACCGTCATTTTCTCTCTACCCACCCTTGCCTCCTTTTCCGCGCAGCTCTCGATTCCCCCCTCTCTTTCGCACCCTCCATGTCATATTCCGCTCCAGGAGCTCCATCATAGCTCCTTGCTGTCGCTGGGAGGATGTTTTCTCCTCCGCTCGCCCCTTCCACCGTCATTTTCTCCCTACCCACCCTTGCCTCCTTCTCCGCACAGCTCTCGATTCCCTCCTCTCTCTCGCACCCTCCATATTACATCCAGCTCCAGGAGCTCCATCATAGCTCCTCGCTGTCGCTGGGAGGATGTTTTCTCCTCCGCTCGCCCCTTCCACCGTCATTTTCTCTCTACCCACCCTTGCCTCCTTTTCCGCGCAGCTCTCGATTCCCCCCTCTCTTTCGCACCCTCCATGTCATATTCCGCTCCAGGAGCTCCATCATAGCTCCTTGCTGTCGCTGGGAGGATGTTTTCTCCTCCGCTCGCCCCTTCCACCGTCATTTTCTCTCTACCCACCCTTGCCTCCTTCTCCGCGCAGCTCTCGATTCCCCCCTCTCTCTCGCACCCTCCATATTACATCCAGCTCCAGGAGCTCCATCATAGCTCCTCGCTGTCGCTGGGAGGATGTTTTCTCCTCTGCTCGCCCCTTCCACCGTCATTTTCTCTCTACCCACCCTTTCCTCCTTTTCCGCGCAGCTCTCGATTCCCCCCTCTCTTTCGCACCCTCCATGTCATATTCCGCTCCAGGAGTTCCATCATAGCTCCTCACTGTCGCTGGGAGGAAGTTTTCTCCTCCGCTCGACCCTTCCACCGTCATTTTCTCTCTACCCACCCTTGCCTCCTTTTCCGCGCAGCTCTCGATTCCCCCCTCTCTTTCGCACCCTCCATGTCATATTCCGCTCCAGGAGTTCCATCATAGCTCCTTGCTGTCGCTGGGAGGACGTTTTCTCCTCCGCTCGCCCCTTCCACCGTCATTTTCTCTCTACCCACCCTTGCCTCCTTTTCCGCGCAGCTCTCGATTCCCCCCTCTCTTTCGCACCCTCCATGTCATATTCCGCTCCAGGAGCTCCATCATAGCTCCTCGCTGTCGCTGGGAGGATGTTTTCTCCTCTGCTCGCCCCTTCCACCGTCATTTTCTCTCTACCCACCCTTTCCTCCTTTTCCGCGCAGCTCTCGATTCCCCCCTCTCTTTCGCACCCTCCATGTCATATTCCGCTCCAGGAGCTCCATCATAGCTCCTCGCTGTCGCTGGGAGGATGTTTTCTCCTCCGCTCGCCCCTTCCACCGTCATTTTCTTTCTACCCACCCTTGCCTCCTTTTCCACGCAGCTCTCGATTCCCCCCTCTCTTTCGCACCCTCCATGTCATATTCCGCTCCAGGAGCTCCATCATAGCTCCTCGCTGTCGCTGGGAGGATGTTTTCTCCTCTGCTCGCCCCTTCCACCGTCATTTTCTCTCTACCCACCCTTTCCTCCTTTTCCGCGCAGCTCTCGATTCCCCCCTCTCTTTCGCACCCTCCATGTCATATTCCGCTCCAGGAGTTCCATCATAGCTCCTCACTGTCGCTGGGAGGAAGTTTTCTCCTCCGCTCGCCCCTTCCACCGTCATTTTCTCTCTACCCACCCTTGCCTCCTTTTCCGCGCAGCTCTCGATTCCCCCCTCTCTTTCGCACCCTCCATGTCATATTCCGCTCCAGGAGCTCCATCATAGCTCCTTGCTGTCGCTGGGAGGACGTTTTCTCCTCCGCTCGCCCCTTCCACCGTCATTTTCTCTCTACCCACCCTTGCCTCCTTTTCCGCGCAGCTCTCGATTCCCCCCTCTCTTTCGCACCCTCCATGTCATATTCCGCTCCAGGAGTTCCATCATAGCTCCTCACTGTCGCTGGGAGGAAGTTTTCTCCTCCGCTTGCCCCTTCCACCGTCATTTTCTCTCTACCCACCCTTGCCTCCTTTTCCGCGCAGCTCTCGATTCCCCCCTCTCTTTCGCACCCTCCATGTCATATTCCGCTCCAGGAGCTCCATCATAGCTCCTTGCTGTCGCTGGGAGGATGTTTTCTCCTCCGCTCGCCCCTTCCACCGTCATTTTCTCTCTACCCACCCTTGCCTCCTTTTCCGCGCAGCTCTCGATTCCCCCCTCTCTTTCGCACCCTCCATGTCATATTCCGCTCCAGGAGTTCCATCATAGCTCCTCACTGTCGCTGGGAGGATGTTTTCTCCTCCGCTCGCCCCTTCCACCGTCATTTTCTCTCTACCCACCCTTGCCTCCTTTTCCGCGCAGCTCTCGATTCCCCCCTCTCTTTCGCACCCTCCATGTCATATTCCGCTCCAGGAGCTCCATCATAGCTCCTCGCTGTCGCTGGGAGGATGTTTTCTCCTCCGCTCGCCCCTTCCACCGTCATTTTCTCTCTACCCACCCTTGCCTCCTTTTCCGCGCAGCTCTCGATTCCCCCCTCTCTTTCGCACCCTCAATGTCATATTCCGCTCCAGGAGTTCCATCATAGCTCCTCACTGTCGCTGGGAGGATGTTTTCTCCTCCGCTCGCCCCTTCCACCGTCATTTTCTCTCTACCCACCCTTGCCTCCTTTTCCGCGCAGCTCTCGATTCCCCCCTCTCTTTCGCACCCTCCATGTCATATTCCGCTCCAGGAGTTCCATCATAGCTCCTCACTGTCGCTGGGAGGAAGTTTTCTCCTCCGCTCGCCCCTTCCACCGTCATTTTCTCTCTACCCACCCTTGCCTCCTTTTCCGCGCAGCTCTCGATTCCCCCCTCTCTTTCGCACCCTCCATGTCATATTCCGCTCCAGGAGCTCCATCATAGCTCCTCGCTGTCGCTGGGAGGATGTTTTCTCCTCCGCTCGCCCCTTCCACCGTCATTTTCTCTCTACCCACCCTTGCCTCCTTTTCCGCGCAGCTCTCGATTCCCCCCTCTCTTTCGCACCCTCAATGTCATATTCCGCTCCAGGAGTTCCATCATAGCTCCTCACTGTCGCTGGGAGGATGTTTTCTCCTCCGCTCGCCCCTTCCACCGTCATTTTCTCTCTACCCACCCTTGCCTCCTTTTCCGCGCAGCTCTCGATTCCCCCCTCTCTTTCGCACCCTCCATGTCATATTCCGCTCCAGGAGTTCCATCATAGCTCCTCACTGTCGCTGGGAGGAAGTTTTCTCCTCCGCTCGCCCCTTCCACCGTCATTTTCTCTCTACCCACCCTTGCCTCCTTTTCCGCGCAGCTCTCGATTCCCCCCTCTCTTTCGCACCCTCCATGTCATATTCCGCTCCAGGAGCTCCATCATAGCTCCTTGCTGTCGCTGGGAGGATGTTTTCTCCTCCGCTCGCCCCTTCCACCGTCATTTTCTCTCTACCCACCCTTGCCTCCTTTTCCGCGCAGCTCTCGATTCCCCCCTCTCTTTCGCAACCTCCATGTCATATTCCGCTCCAGGAGTTCCATCATAGCTCCTCACTGTCGCTGGGAGGATGTTTTCTCCTCCGCTCGCCCCTTCCACCATCATTTTCTCTCTACCCACCCTTGCCTCCTTTTCCGCGCAGCTCTCGATTCCCCCCTCTCTTTCGCACCCTCCATGTCATATTCCGCTCCAGGAGTTCCATCATAGCTCCTCACTGTCGCTGGGAGGATGTTTTCTCCTCCGCTCGCCCCTTCCACCGTCATTTTCTCTCTACCCACCCTTGCCTCCTTTTCCGCGCAGCTCTCGATTCCCCCCTCTCTTTCGCACCCTCCATGTCATATTCCGCTCCAGGAGCTCCATCATAGCTCCTTGCTGTCGCTGGGAGGATGTTTTCTCCTCCGCTCGCCCCTTCCACCGTCATTTTCTCTCTACCCACCCTTGCCTCCTTTTCCGCGCAGCTCTCGATTCCCCCCTCTCTTGCGCACCCTCCATGTCATATTCCGCTCCAGGAGCTCCATCATAGCTCCTTGCTGTCGCTGGGAGGATGTTTTCTCCTCCGCTCGCCCCTTCCACCGTCATTTTCTCTCTACCCACCCTTGCCTCCTTTTCCGCGCAGCTCTCGATTCCCCCCTCTCTTTCGCACCCTCCATGTCATATTCCGCTCCAGGAGTTCCATCATAGCTCCTCACTGTCGCTGGGAGGATGTTTTCTCCTCCGCTCGCCCCTTCCACCATCATTTTCTCTCTACCCACCCTTGCCTCCTTTTCCGCGCAGCTCTCGATTCCCCCCTCTCTTTCGCACCCTCCATGTCATATTCCGCTCCAGGAGTTCCATCATAGCTCCTCACTGTCGCTGGGAGGATGTTTTCTCCTCCGCTCGCCCCTTCCACCGTCATTTTCTCTCTACCCACCCTTGCCTCCTTCTCCGCGCAGCTCTCGATTCCCCCCTCTCTTTCGCACCCTCCATGTCATATTCCGCTCCAGGAGCTCCATCATAGCTCCTCGCTGTCGCTGGGAGGATGTTTTCTCCTCCGCTCGCCCCTTCCACCGTCATTTTCTCTCTACCCACCCTTGCCTCCTTTTCCGCGCAGCTCTCGATTCCCCCCTCTCTTTCGCACCCTCCATGTCATATTCCGCTCCAGGAGCTCCATCATAGCTCCTTGCTGTCGCTGGGAGGATGTTTTCTCCTCCGCTCGCCCCTTCCACCGTCATTTTCTCTCTACCCACCCTTGCCTCCTTTTCCGCGCAGCTCTCGATTCCCCCCTCTCTTTCGCACCCTCCATGTCATATTCCGCTCCAGGAGTTCCATCATAGCTCCTCACTGTCGCTGGGAGGATGTTTTCTCCTCCGCTCGCCCCTTCCACCGTCATTTTCTCTCTACCCACCCTTGCCTCCTTCTCCGCGCAGCTCTCGATTCCCCCCTCTCTTTCGCACCCTCCATGTCATATTCCGCTCCAGGAGCTCCATCATAGCTCCTCGCTGTCGCTGGGAGGATGTTTTCTCCTCCGCTCGCCCCTTCCACCGTCATTTTCTCTCTACCCACCCTTGCCTCCTTTTCCGCGCAGCTCTCGATTCCCCCCTCTCTTGCGCACCCTCCATGTCATATTCCGCTCCAGGAGCTCCATCATAGCTCCTTGCTGTCGCTGGGAGGATGTTTTCTCCTCCGCTCGCCCCTTCCACCGTCATTTTCTCTCTACCCACCCTTGCCTCCTTTTCCACGCAGCTCTCGATTCCCCCCTCTCTTTCGCACCCTCCATGTCATATTCCGCTCCAGGAGCTCCATCATAGCTCCTTGCTGTCGCTGGGAGGACGTTTTCTCCTCCGCTCGCCCCTTCCACCGTCATTTTCTCTCTACCCACCCTTGCCTCCTTTTCCGCGCAGCTCTCGATTCCCCCCTCTCTTTCGCACCCTCCATGTCATATTCCGCTCCAGGAGCTCCATCATAGCTCCTCGCTGTCGCTGGGAGGATGTTTTCTCCTCTGCTCGCCCCTTCCACCGTCATTTTCTCTCTACCCACCCTTTCCTCCTTTTCCGCGCAGCTCTCGATTCCCCCCTCTCTTTCGCACCCTCCATGTCATATTCCGCTCCAGGAGCTCCATCATAGCTCCTCGCTGTCGCTGGGAGGATGTTTTCTCCTCCGCTCGCCCCTTCCACCGTCATTTTCTTTCTACCCACCCTTGCCTCCTTTTCCACGCAGCTCTCGATTCCCCCCTCTCTTTCGCACCCTCCATGTCATATTCCGCTCCAGGAGCTCCATCATAGCTCCTCGCTGTCGCTGGGAGGATGTTTTCTCCTCTGCTCGCCCCTTCCACCGTCATTTTCTCTCTACCCACCCTTTCCTCCTTTTCCGCGCAGCTCTCGATTCCCCCCTCTCTTTCGCACCCTCCATGTCATATTCCGCTCCAGGAGTTCCATCATAGCTCCTCACTGTCGCTGGGAGGAAGTTTTCTCCTCCGCTCGCCCCTTCCACCGTCATTTTCTCTCTACCCACCCTTGCCTCCTTTTCCGCGCAGCTCTCGATTCCCCCCTCTCTTTCGCACCCTCCATGTCATATTCCGCTCCAGGAGCTCCATCATAGCTCCTTGCTGTCGCTGGGAGGACGTTTTCTCCTCCGCTCGCCCCTTCCACCGTCATTTTCTCTCTACCCACCCTTGCCTCCTTTTCCGCGCAGCTCTCGATTCCCCCCTCTCTTTCGCACCCTCCATGTCATATTCCGCTCCAGGAGTTCCATCATAGCTCCTCACTGTCGCTGGGAGGAAGTTTTCTCCTCCGCTTGCCCCTTCCACCGTCATTTTCTCTCTACCCACCCTTGCCTCCTTTTCCGCGCAGCTCTCGATTCCCCCCTCTCTTTCGCACCCTCCATGTCATATTCCGCTCCAGGAGCTCCATCATAGCTCCTTGCTGTCGCTGGGAGGATGTTTTCTCCTCCGCTCGCCCCTTCCACCGTCATTTTCTCTCTACCCACCCTTGCCTCCTTTTCCGCGCAGCTCTCGATTCCCCCCTCTCTTTCGCACCCTCCATGTCATATTCCGCTCCAGGAGTTCCATCATAGCTCCTCACTGTCGCTGGGAGGATGTTTTCTCCTCCGCTCGCCCCTTCCACCGTCATTTTCTCTCTACCCACCCTTGCCTCCTTTTCCGCGCAGCTCTCGATTCCCCCCTCTCTTTCGCACCCTCCATGTCATATTCCGCTCCAGGAGCTCCATCATAGCTCCTCGCTGTCGCTGGGAGGATGTTTTCTCCTCCGCTCGCCCCTTCCACCGTCATTTTCTCTCTACCCACCCTTGCCTCCTTTTCCGCGCAGCTCTCGATTCCCCCCTCTCTTTCGCACCCTCAATGTCATATTCCGCTCCAGGAGTTCCATCATAGCTCCTCACTGTCGCTGGGAGGATGTTTTCTCCTCCGCTCGCCCCTTCCACCGTCATTTTCTCTCTACCCACCCTTGCCTCCTTTTCCGCGCAGCTCTCGATTCCCCCCTCTCTTTCGCACCCTCCATGTCATATTCCGCTCCAGGAGTTCCATCATAGCTCCTCACTGTCGCTGGGAGGAAGTTTTCTCCTCCGCTCGCCCCTTCCACCGTCATTTTCTCTCTACCCACCCTTGCCTCCTTTTCCGCGCAGCTCTCGATTCCCCCCTCTCTTTCGCACCCTCCATGTCATATTCCGCTCCAGGAGCTCCATCATAGCTCCTCGCTGTCGCTGGGAGGATGTTTTCTCCTCCGCTCGCCCCTTCCACCGTCATTTTCTCTCTACCCACCCTTGCCTCCTTTTCCGCGCAGCTCTCGATTCCCCCCTCTCTTTCGCACCCTCAATGTCATATTCCGCTCCAGGAGTTCCATCATAGCTCCTCACTGTCGCTGGGAGGATGTTTTCTCCTCCGCTCGCCCCTTCCACCGTCATTTTCTCTCTACCCACCCTTGCCTCCTTTTCCGCGCAGCTCTCGATTCCCCCCTCTCTTTCGCACCCTCCATGTCATATTCCGCTCCAGGAGCTCCATCATAGCTCCTCGCTGTCGCTGGGAGGATGTTTTCTCCTCTGCTCGCCCCTTCCACCGTCATTTTCTCTCTACCCACCCTTTCCTCCTTTTCCGCGCAGCTCTCGATTCCCCCCTCTCTTGCGCACCCTCCATGTCATATTCCGCTCCAGGAGCTCCATCATAGCTCCTCGCTGTCGCTGGGAGGATGTTTTCTCCTCCGCTCGCCCCTTCCACCGTCATTTTCTTTCTACCCACCCTTGCCTCCTTTTCCGCGCAGCTCTCGATTCCCCCCTCTCTTTCGCACCCTCCATGTCATATTCCGCTCCAGGAGTTCCATCATAGCTCCTCACTGTCGCTGGGAGGATGTTTTCTCCTCCGCTCGCCCCTTCCACCGTCATTTTCTCTCTACCCACCCTTGCCTCCTTCTCCGCGCAGCTCTCGATTCCCCCCTCTCTTTCGCACCCTCCATGTCATATTCCGCTCCAGGAGCTCCATCATAGCTCTTCGCTGTCGCTGGGAGGATGTTTTCTCCTCCGCTCGCCCCTTCCACCGTCATTTTCTCTCTACCCACCATTTCCTCCTTTTCCGCGCAGCTCTCGATTCCCCCCTCTCTTTCGCACCCTCCATGTCATATTCCGCTCCAGGAGCTCCATCATAGCTCCTCGCTGTCGCTGGGAGGATGTTTTCTCCTCCGCTCGCCCCTTCCACCGTCATTTTCTCTCTACCCACCCTTGCCTCCTTTTCCGCGCAGCTCTCGATTCCCCCCTCTCTTTCGCACCCTCCATGTCATATTCCGCTCCAGGAGCTCCATCATAGCTCCTCGCTGTCGCTGGGAGGATGTTTTCTCCTCCGCTCGCCCCTTCCACCGTCATTTTCTCTCTACCCACCCTTGCCTCCTTCTCCGCGCAGCTCTCGATTCCCCCCTCTCTTTCGAACCCTCCATGTCATATTCCGCTCCAGGAGCTCCATCATAGCTCCTCGCTGTCGCTGGGAGGATGTTTTCTCCTCTGCTCGCCCCTTCCACCGTAATTTTCTCTCTACCCACCCTTTCCTCCTTTTCCGCGCAGCTCTCGATTCCCCCCTCTCTTTCGCACCCTCCATGTCATATTCCGCTCCAGGAGCTCCATCATAGCTCCTCGCTGTCGCTGGGAGGATGTTTTCTCCTCCGCTCGCCCCTTCCACCGTCATTTTCTTTCTACCCACCCTTGCCTCCTTTTCCACGCAGCTCTCGATTCCCCCCTCTCTTTCGCACCCTCCATGTCATATTCCGCTCCAGGAGCTCCATCATAGCTCCTCGCTGTTGCTGGGAGGATGTTTTCTCCTCTGCTCGCCCCTTCCACCGTCATTTTCTCTCTACCCACCCTTTCCTCCTTTTCCGCGCAGCTCTCGATTCCCCCCTCTCTTTCGCACCCTCCATGTCATATTCCGCTCCAGGAGCTCCATCATAGCTCCTCGCTGTCGCTGGGAGGATGTTTTCTCCTCCGCTCGCCCCTTCCACCGTCATTTTCTCTCTACCCACCCTTGCCTCCTTTTCCGCGCAGCTCTCGATTCCCCCCTCTCTTTCGCACCCTCCATGTCATATTCCGCTCCAGCAGCTCCATCATAGCTCCTCGCTGTCGCTGGGATAATGTTTTCTCCTCCGCTCGCCCCTTCCACCGTCATTTTCTCTCTACCCACCCTTGCCTCCTTCTCCGCGCAGCTCTCGATTCCCTCCTCTCTCTCGCACCCTCCATATTACATCCAGCTCCAGGAGCTCCATCATAGCTCCTCGCTGTCGCTGGGAGGATGTTTTCTCCTCCGCTCGCCCCTTCCACCGTCATTTTCTCTCTACCCACCCTTGCCTCCTTCTCCGCGCAGCTCTCGATTCCCCCCTCTCTTTCGCACCCTCCATGTCATATTCCGCTCCAGGAGCTCCATCATAGCTCCTCGCTGTCGCTGGGAGGATGTTTTCTCCTCCGCTAGCCCCTTCCACCGTCATTTTCTCTCTACCCACCCTTTCCTCCTTTTCCGCGCAGCTCTCGATTCCCCCCTCTCTTTCGCACCCTCCATGTCATATTCCACTCCAGGAGCTCCATCATAGCTCCTCGCTGTCGCTGGGAGGATGTTTTCTCCTCCGCTCGCCCCTTCCACCGTCATTTTCTCTCTACCCACCCTTGCCTCCTTCTCCGCGCAGCTCTCGATTCCCCCCTCTCTTTCGCACCCTCCATGTCATATTCCGCTCCAGGAGCTCCATCATAGCTCCTCACTGTCGCTGGGAGGATGTTTTCTCCTCCGCTCGCCCCTTCCACCGTCATTTTCTCTCTACCCACCCTTGCCTCCTTCTCCGCGCAGCTCTCGATTCCCTCCTCTCTCTCGCACCCTCCATATTACATCCAGCTCCAGGAGCTCCATCATAGCTCCTCGCTGTCGCTGGGAGGATGTTTTCTCCTCTGCCCGCCGATTCCACCGTCATTTTCTCTCCACCCACCCTTGCCTCCTTCTCCGCGCCGCTCTCGATTCCCCCCTCTCTTTCGCACCTTCCATGTCATATCCCGCTCCAGGAGCTCCATCATAGCTCCTCACTGTCGCTGGGAGGATGTTTTCTCCTCCGCTCGCCCCTTCCACCGTCATTTTCTCTCTACCCACCCTTGCCTCCTTCTCCGCGCAGCTCTCGATTCCCCCCTCTCTTTCGCACCCTCCATGTCATATTCCGCTCCAGGAGCTCCATCATAGCTCCTTGCTGTCGCTGGGAGGATGTTTTCTCCTCCGCTCGCCCCTTCCACCGTCATTTTCTCTCTACCCACCCTTGCCTCCTTTTCCGCGCAGCTCTCGATTCCCCCCTCTCTTTCGCACCCTCCATGTCATATTCCGCTCCAGGAGCTCCATCATAGCTCCTCACTGTCGCTGGGAGGATGTTTTCTCCTCCGCTCGCCCCTTCCACCGTCATTTTCTCTCTACCCACCCTTGCCTCCTTTTCCGCGCAGCTCTCGATTCCCCCCTCTCTTTCGCACCCTCCATGTCATATTCCGCTTCAGGAGCTCCATCATAGCTCCTCGCTGTCGCTGGGAGGATGTTTTCGCCTCCGCTCGCCCCTTCCACCGTCATTTTCTCTCTACCCACCCTTGCCTCCTTTTCCGCGCAGCTCTCGATTCCCCCCTCTCTTTCGCACCCTCAATGTCATATTCCGCTCCAGGAGTTCCATCATAGCTCCTCACTGTCGCTGGGAGGATGTTTTCTCCTCCGCTCGCCCCTTCCACCGTCATTTTCTCTCTACCCACCCTTGCCTCCTTTTCCGCGCAGCTCTCGATTCCCCCCTCTCTTTCGCACCCTCCATGTCATATTCCGCTCCTGGAGTTCCATCATAGCTCCTCACTGTCGCTGGGAGGAAGTTTTCTCCTCCGCTCGCCCCTTCCACCGTCATTTTCTCTCTACCCACCCTTGCCTCCTTTTCCGCGCAGCTCTCGATTCCCCCCTCTCTTTCGCACCCTCCATGTCATATTCCGCTCCAGGAGCTCCATCATAGCTCCTTGCTGTCGCTGGGAGGATGTTTTCTCCTCCGCTCGCCCCTTCCACCGTCATTTTCTCTCTACCCACCCTTGCCTCCTTTTCCGCGCAGCTCTCGATTCCCCCCTCTCTTTCGCGCCCTCCAGGTCATATTCCGCTCCAGGAGTTCCATCAAAGCTCCTCACTGTCGCTGGGAGGAAGTTTTCTCCTCCGCTCGCCCCTTCCACCGTCATTTTCTCTCTACCCACCCTTGCCTCCTTTTCCGCGCAGCTCTCGATTCCCCCCTCTCTTTCGCACCCTCCATGTCATATTCCGCTCCAGGAGCTCCATCATAGCTCCTTGCTGTCGCTGGGAGGATGTTTTCTCCTCCGCTCGCCCCTTCCACCGTCATTTTCTCTCTACCCACCCTTGCCTCCTTTTCCGCGCAGCTCTCGATTCCCCCCTCTCTTTCGCACCCTCCATGTCATATTCCGCTCCAGGAGTTCCATCATAGCTCCTCACTGTCGCTGGGAGGATGTTTTCTCCTCCGCTCGCCCCTTCCACCATCATTTTCTCTCTACCCACCCTTGCCTCCTTCTCCGCGCAGCTCTCGATTCCCCCCTCTCTTTCGCACCCTCCATGTCATATTCCGCTCCAGGAGCTCCATCATAGCTCCTTGCTGTCGCTGGGAGGATGTTTTCTCCTCCGCTCGCCCCTTCCACCGTCATTTTCTCTCTACCCACCCTTGCCTCCTTTTCCGCGCAGCTCTCGATTCCCCCCTCTCTTTCGCACCCTCCATGTCATATTCCGCTCCAGGAGTTCCATCATAGCTCCTCACTGTCGCTGGGAGGATGTTTTCTCCTCCGCTCGCCCCTTCCACCATCATTTTCTCTCTACCCACCCTTGCCTCCTTTTCCGCGCAGCTCTCGATTCCCTCCTCTCTTTCGCACCCTCCATGTCATATTCCGCTCCAGGAGTTCCATCATAGCTCCTCACTGTCGCTGGGAGGAAGTTTTCTCCTCCGCTCGCCCCTTCCACCGTCATTTTCTCTCTACCCACCCTTGCCTCCTTTTCCGCGCAGCTCTCGATTCCCCCCTCTCTTTCGCACCCTCCATGTCATATTCCGCTCCAGGAGCTCCATCATAGCTCCTTGCTGTCGCTGGGAGGATGTTTTCTCCTCCGCTCGCCCCTTCCACCGTCATTTTCTCTCTACCCACCCTTGCCTCCTTTTCCGCGCAGCTCTCGATTCCCCCCTCTCTTTCGCACCCTCCATGTCATATTCCGCTCCAGGAGTTCCATCATAGCTCCTCACTGTCGCTGGGAGGATGTTTTCTCCTCCGCTCGCCCCTTCCACCGTCATTTTCTCTCTACCCACCCTTGCCTCCTTCTCCGCGCAGCTCTCGATTCCCCCCTCTCTTTCGCACCCTCCATGTCATATTCCGCTCCAGGAGCTCCATCATAGATAATTGCTGTTGCTGGGAGGATGTTTTCTCCTCCGCTCGCCCCTTCCACCGTCATTTTCTCTCTACCCACCCTTGCCTCCTTTTCCGCGCAGCTCTCGATTCCCCCCTCTCTTTCGCACCCTCCATGTCATATTCCGCTCCAGGAGTTCCATCATAGCTCCTCACTGTCGCTGGGAGGATGTTTTCTCCTCCGCTCGCCCCTTCCACCGTCATTTTCTCTCTACCCACCCTTGCCTCCTTTTCCGCGCAGCTCTCGATTCCCCCCTCTCTTTCGCACCCTCCATGTCATATTCCGCTCCAGGAGTTCCATCATAGCTCCTCACTGTCGCTGGGAGGATGTTTTCTCCTCCGCTCGCCCCTTCCACCATCATTTTCTCTCTACCCACCCTTGCCTCCTTCTCCGCGCAGCTCTCGATTCCCCCCTCTCTTTCGCACCCTCCATGTCATATTCCGCTCCAGGAGCTCCATCATAGCTCCTCGCTGTCGCTGGGAGGATGTTTTCTCCTCCGCTTGCCCCTTCCACCGTCATTTTCTCTCTACCCACCCTTGCCTCCTTTTCCGCGCAGCTCTCGATTCCCCCCTCTCTTTCGCACCCTCCATGTCATATTCCGCTCCAGGAGTTCCATCATAGCTCCTCACTGTCGCTGGGAGGATGTTTTCTCCTCCGCTCGCCTCTTCCACCGTCATTTTCTCTCTACCCACCCTTGCCTCCTTTTCCGCGCAGCTCTCGATTCCCCCCTCTCTTTCGCACCCTCCATGTCATATTCCGCTCCAGGAGTTCCATCATAGCTCCTCACTGTCGCTGGGAGGAAGTTTTCTCCTCCGCTCGCCCCTTCCACCGTCATTTTCTCTCTACCCACCCTTGCCTCCTTTTCCGCGCAGCTCTCGATTCCCCCCTCTCTTTTGCACCCTCCATATCATATTCCGCTCCAGGAGCTCCATCATAGCTCCTTGCTGTCGCTGGGAGGATGTTTTCTCCTCCGCTTGCCCCTTCCACCGTCATTTTCTCTCTACCCACCCTTGCCTCCTTTTCCGCGCAGCTCTCGATTCCCCCCTCTCTTTCGCACCCTCCATGTCATATTCCGCTCCAGGAGTTCCATCATAGCTCCTCACTGTCGCTGGGAGGATGTTTTCTCCTCCGCTCGCCCCTTCCACCGTCATTTTCTCTCTACCCACCCTTGCCTCCTTCTCCGCGCAGCTCTCGATTCCCCCCTCTCTTTCGCACCCTCCATGTCATATTCCGCTCCAGGAGCTCCATCATAGCTCCTCGCTGTCGCTGGGAGGATGTTTTCTCCTCCGCTCGCCCCTTCCACCGTCATTTTCTCTCTACCCACCCTTGCCTCCTTTTCCGCGCAGCTCTCGATTCCCCCCTCTCTTTCGCACCCTCCATGTCATATTCCGCTCCAGGAGCTCCATCATAGCTCCTCGCTGTCGCTGGGAGGATGTTTTCTCCTCCGCTCGCCCCTTCCACCGTCATTTTCTCTCTACCCACCCTTGCCTCCTTTTCCGCGCAGCTCTCGATTCCCCCCTCTCTTTCGCACCCTCAATGTCATATTCCGCTCCAGGAGTTCCATCATAGCTCCTCACTGTCACTGGGAGGATGTTTTCTCCTCCGCTCGCCCCTTCCACCGTCATTTTCTCTCTACCCACCCTTGCCTCCTTTTCCGCGCAGCTCTCGATTCCCCCCTCTCTTTCGCACCCTCCATGTCATATTCCGCTCCAGGAGTTCCATCATAGCTCCTCACTGTCGCTGGGAGGAAGTTTTCTCCTCCGCTCGCCCCTTCCACCATCATTTTCTCTCTACCCACCCTTGCCTCCTTTTCCGCGCAGCTCTCGATTCCCCCCTCTCTTTCGCACCCTCCATGTCATATTCCGCTCCAGGAGCTCCATCATAGCTCCTTGCTGTCGCTGGGAGGATGTTTTCTCCTCCGCTCGCCCCTTCCACCGTCATTTTCTCTCTACCCACCCTTGCCTCCTTTTCCGCGCAGCTCTCGATTCCCCCCTCTCTTTCGCACCCTCCATGTCATATTCCGCTCCAGGAGTTCCATCATAGCTCCTCACTGTCGCTGGGAGGATGTTTTCTCCTCCGCTCGCCCCTTCCACCGTCATTTTCTCTCTACCCACCCTTGCCTCCTTTTCCGCGCAGCTCTCGATTCCCCCCTCTCTTTCGCACCCTCCATGTCATATTCCGCTCCAGGAGTTCCATCATAGCTCCTCACTGTCGCTGGGAGGATGTTTTCTCCTCCGCTCGCCCCTTCCACCGTCATATTCTCTCTACCCACCCTTGCCTCCTTCTCCGCGCAGCTCTCGATTCCCCCTCTCTTTCGCACCCTCCATGTCATATTCCGCTCCAGGAGCTCCATCATAGCTCCTCGCTGTCGCTGGGAGGATGTTTTCTCCTCCGCTCGCCCCTTCCACCGTCATTTTCTCTCTACCCACCCTTGCCTCCTTTTCCGCGCAGCTCTCGATTCCCCCCTCTCTTTCGCACCCTCCATGTCATATTCCGCTCCAGGAGTTCCATCATAGCTCCTCACTGTCGCTGGGAGGATGTTTTCTCCTCCGCTCGCCTCTTCCACCGTCATTTTCTCTCTACCCACCCTTGCCTCCTTTTCCGCGCAGCTCTCGATTCCCCCCTCTCTTTCGCACCCTCCATGTCATACTCCGCTCCAGGAGTTCCATCATAGCTCCTCACTGTCGCTGGGAGGAAGTTTTCTCCTCCGCTCGCCCCTTCCACCGTCATTTTCTCTCTACCCACCCTTGCCTCCTTTTCCGCGCAGCTCTCGATTCCCCCCTCTCTTTCGCACCCTCCATGTCATATTCCGCTCCAGGAGCTCCATCATAGCTCCTCACTGTCGCTGGGAGGATGTTTTCTCCTCCGCTCGCCCCTTCCACCGTCATTTTCTCTCTACCCACCCTTGCCTCCTTCTCCGCGCAGCTCTCGATTCCCCCCTCTCTTTCGCACGTTCCATGTCATATTCCGCTCCAGGAGCTCCATCATAGCTAATCGCTGTCGCTGGGAGGATGTTTTCTCCTCCGCTCGCCCCTTCCACCGTCATTTTCTCTCTACCCACCCTTGCCTCCTTTTCCGCGCAGCTCTCGATTCCCCCCTCTCTTTTGCACCCTCTATGTCATATTCCGCTCCAGGAGTTCCATCATAGCTCCTCACTGTCGCTGGGAGGATGTTTTCTCCTCCGCTCGCCCCTTCCACTGTCATTTTCTCTCTACCCACCCTTGCCTCCTTTTCCGCGCAGCTCTCGATTCCCCCCTCTCTTTCGCACCCTCCATGTCATATTCCGCTCCAGGAGCTCCATCATAGCTCCTTGCTGTCGCTGGGAGGATGTTTTCTCCTCCGCTCGCCCCTTCCACCGTCATTTTCTCTCTACCCACCCTTGCCTCCTTTTCCGCGCAGCTCTCGATTCCCCCCTCTCTTTCGCACCCTCCATGTCATATTCCGCTCCAGGAGTTCCATCATAGCTCCTCACTGTCGCTGGGAGGATGTTTTCTCCTCCGCTCGCCCCTTCCACCGTCATTTTCTCTCTACCCACCCTTGCCTCCTTTTCCGCGCAGCTCTCGATTCCCCCCTCTCTTTCGCACCCTCCATGTCATATTCCGCTCCAGGAGTTCCATCATAGCTCCTCACTGTCGCTGGGAGGATGTTTTCTCCTCCGCTCGCCCCTTCCACCGTCATTTTCTCTCTACCCACCCTTGCCTCCTTTTCCGCGCAGCTCTCGATTCCCCCCTCTCTTTCGCACCCTCCATGTCATATTCCGCTCCAGGAGTTCCATCATAGCTCCTCACTGTCGCTGGGAGGAAGTTTTCTCCTCCGCTCGCCCCTTCCACCTTCATTTTCTCTCTACCCACCCTTGCCTCCTTTTCCGCGCAGCTCTCGATTCCCCCCTCTCTTTCGCACCCTCCATGTCATATTCCGCTCCAGGAGCTCCATCATAGCTCCTTGCTGTCGCTGGGAGGATGTTTTCTCCTCCGCTCGCCCCTTCCACCGTCATTTTCTCTCTACCCACCCTTGCCTCCTTTTCCGCGCAGCTCTCGATTCCCCCCTCTCTTTCGCACCCTCCATGTCATATTCCGCTCCAGGAGTTCCATCATAGCTCCTCAGTGTCGCTGGGAGGATGTTTTCTCCTCCGCTCGCCCCTTCCACCGCCATTTTCTCTCTACCCACCCTTGCCTCCTTCTCCGCGCAGCTCTCGATTCCCCCCTCTCTTTCGCACCCTCCATGTCATATTCCGCTCCAGGAGCTCCATCATAGCTCCTCGCTGTCGCTGGGAGGATGTTTTCTCCTCCGCTCGCCCCTTCCACCGTGATTTTCTCTCTACCCACCCTTTCCTCCTTTTCCGCGCAGCTCTCGATTCCCCCCTCTCTTTCGCACCCTCCATGTCATATTCCGCTCCAGGAGCTCCATCATAGCTCCTTGCTGTCGCTGGGAGGATGTTTTCTCCTCCGCTCGCCCCTTCCACCGTCATTTTCTCTCTACCCACCCTTGCCTCCTTTTCCGCGCAGCTCTCGATTCCCCCCTCTCTTTCGCACCCTCCATGTCATATTCCGCTCCAGGAGTTCCATCATAGCTCCTCACTGTCGCTGGGAGGATGTTTTCTCCTCCGCTCGCCCCTTCCACCGTCATTTTCTCTCTACCCACCCTTGCCTCCTTTTCCGCGCAGCTCTCGATTCCCCCCTCTCTTTCGCACCCTCCATGTCATATTCCGCTCCAGGAGTTCCATCATAGCTCCTCACTGTCGCTGGGAGGATGTTTTCTCCTCCGCTCGCCCCTTCCACCGTCATTTTCTCTCTACCCACCCTTGCCTCCTTTTCCGCGCAGCTCTCGATTCCCCCCTCTCTTTCGCACCCTCCATGTCATATTCCGCTCCAGGAGTTCCATCATAGCTCCTCACTGTCGCTGGGAGGAAGTTTTCTCCTCCGCTCGCCCCTTCCACCTTCATTTTCTCTCTACCCACCCTTGCCTCCTTTTCCGCGCAGCTCTCGATTCCCCCCTCTCTTTCGCACCCTCCATGTCATATTCCGCTCCAGGAGCTCCATCATAGCTCCTTGCTGTCGCTGGGAGGATGTTTTCTCCTCTGCTCGCCCCTTCCACCGTCATTTTCTCTCTACCCACCCTTGCCTCCTTTTCCGCGCAGCTCTCGATTCCCCCCTCTCTTTCGCACCCTCCATGTCATATTCCACTCCAGGAGCTCCATCATAGCTCCTCGCTGTCGCTGGGAGGATGTTTTCTCCTCCGCTCGCCCCTTCCACCGTCATTTTCTCTCTACCCACCCTTTCCTCCTTTTCCGCGCAGCTCTTGATTCCCCCCTCTCTTTCGCACCCTCCATGTCATATTCCGCTCCAGGAGCTCCATCATAGCTCCTCGCTGTCGCTGGGAGGATGTTTTCTCCTCCGCTCGCCCCTTCCACCGTCATTTTCTCTCTACCCACCATTGCCTCCTTCTCCGCGCAGCTCTCAATTCCCCCCTCTCTTTCGCACCCTCCATGTCATATTCCGCTCCAGGAGCTCCATCATAGCTCCTCGCTGTCGCTGGGAGGATGTTTTCTCCTCCGCTCGCCCCTTCCACCGTCATTTTTTCTCTACCCACCCTTGCCTCCTTCTCCGCGCAGCTCTCGATTCCCCCCTCTCTTTCGAACCCTCCATGTCATATTCCGCTCCAGGAGCTCCATCATAGCTCCTCGCTGTCGCTGGGAGGATGTTTTCTCCTCTGCTCGCCCCTTCCACCGTCATTTTCTCTCTACCCACCCTTTCCTCCTTTTCCGCGCAGCTCTCGATTCCCCCCTCTCTTTCGCACCCTCCATGTCATATTCCGCTCCAGGAGCTCCATCATAGCTCCTCGCTGTCGCTGGGAGGATGTTTTCTCCTCCGCTCGCCCCTTCCACCGTCATTTTCTTTCTACCCACCCTTGCCTCCTTTTCCACGCAGCTCTCGATTCCCCCCTCTCTTTCGCACCCTCCATGTCATATTCCGCTCCAGGAGCTCCATCATAGCTCCTCGCTGTCGCTGGGAGGATGTTTTCTCCTCCGCTCGCCCCTTCCACCGTCATTTTCTCTCTACCCACCCTTGCCTCCTTCTCCGCACAGCTCTCGATTCCCCCCTCTCTTTGCACCCTCCATGTCATATTCCGCTCCAGGAGCTCCATCATAGCTCCTCGCTGTCGCTGGGAGGATGTTTTCTCCTCTGCTCGCCCCTTCCACCGTCATTTTCTCTCTACCCACCCTTTCCTCCTTTTCCGCGCAGCTCTCGATTCCCCCCTCTCTTGCGCACCCTCCATGTCATATTCCGCTCCAGGAGCTCCATCATAGCTCCTCGCTGTCGCTGGGAGGATGTTTTCTCCTCCGCTCGCCCCTTCCACCGTCATTTTCTCTCTACCCACCCTTGCCTCCTTTTCCGCGCAGCTCTCGATTCCCCCCTCTCTTTCGCACCCTCCATGTCATATTCCGCTCCAGGAGCTCCATCATAGCTCCTCGCTGTCGCTGGGAGGATGTTTTCTCCTCCGCTCGCCCCTTCCACCGTCATTTTCTCTCTACCCACCCTTGCCTCCTTCTCCGCGCAGCTCTCAAATCCCCCCTCTCTTTCGCACCCTCCATGTCATATTCCGCTCCAGGAGCTCCATCATAGCTCCTCGCTGTCGCTGGGAGGATGTTTTCTCCTCCGCTCGCCCCTTCCACCGTCATTTTCTCTCTACCCACCCTTGCCTCCTTCTCCGCGCAGCTCTCGATTCCCCCCTCTCTTTCGAACCCTCCATGTCATATTCCGCTCCAGGAGCTCCATCATAGCTCCTCGCTGTCGCTGGGAGGATGTTTTCTCCTCTGCTCGCCCCTTCCACCGTCATTTTCTCTCTACCCACCCTTTCCTCCTTTTCTGCGCAGCTCTCGATTCCCCCCTCTCTTTCGCACCCTCCATGTCATATTCCGCTCCAGGAGCTCCATCATAGCTCCTCGCTGTCGCTGGGAGGATGTTTTCTCCTCCGCTCGCCCCTTCCACCGTCATTTTCTTTCTACCCACCCTTGCCTCCTTTTCCACGCAGCTCTCGATTCCCCCCTCTCTTTCGCACCCTCCATGTCATATTCCGCTCCAGGAGTTCCATCATAGCTCCTCACTGTCGCTGGGAGGATGTTTTCTCCTCCACTCGCCCCTTCCACCGTCATTTTCTCTCTACCCACCCTTGCCTCCTTCTCCGCGCAGCTCTCGATTCCCCCCTCTCTTTCGCACCCTCCATGTCATATTCCGCTCCAGGAGCTCCATCATAGCTCCTCGCTGTCGCTGGGAGGATTTTTTCTCCTCTGCTCGCCCCTTCCACCGCCATTTTCTCTCTACCCACCCTTTCCTCCTTTTCCGCGCAGCTCTCGATTCCCCCCTCTCTTGCGCACCCTCCATGTCATATTCCGCTCCAGGAGCTCCATCATAGCTCCTCGCTGTCGCTGGGAGGAAGTTTTCTCCTCCGCTCGCCCCTTCCACCGTCATTTTCTCTCTACCCACCCTTGCCTCCTTTTCCGCGCAGCTCTCAATTCCCCCCTCTCTTTCGCACCCTCCATGTCATATTCCTCTCCAGGAGCTCCATCATAGCTCCTTGCTGTCGCTGGGAGGATGTTTTCTCCTCCGCTCGCCCCTTCCACCGTCATTTTCTCTCTACCCACCCTTGCCTCCTTTTCCGCGCAGCTCTCGATTCCCCCCTCTCTTTCGCACCCTCCATGTCATATTCCGCTCCAGGAGTTCCATCATAGCTCCTCACTGTCGCTGGGAGGATGTTTTCTCCTCCGCTCGCCCCTTCCACCGTCATTTTCTCTCTACCCACCCTTGCCTCCTTTTCCGCGCAGCTCTCGATTCCCCCCTCTCTTTCGCACCCTCCATGTCATATTCCGCTCCAGGAGTTCCATCATAGCTCCTCACTGTCGCTGGGAGGATGTTTTCTCCTCCGCTCGCCCCTTCCACCGTCATTTTCTCTCTACCCACCCTTGCCTCCTTTTCCACGCAGCTCTCGATTCCCCCCTCTCTTTCGCACCCTCCATGTCATATTCCGCTCCAGGAGCTCCATCATAGCTCCTCGCTGTCGATGGGAGGATGTTTTCTCCTCCGCTCGCCCCTTCCACCGTCATTTTCTTTCTACCCACCCTTGCCTCCTTTTCCACGCAGCTCTCGATTCCCCCCTCTCTTTCGCACCCTCCATGTCATATTCCGCTCCAGGAGTTCCATCATAGCTCCTCACTGTCGCTGGGAGGATGTTTTCTCCTCCACTCGCCCCTTCCACCGTCATTTTCTCTCTACCCACCCTTGCCTCCTTCTCCGCGCAGCTCTCGATTCCCCCCTCTCTTTCGCACCCTCCATGTCATATTCCGCTCCAGGAGCTCCATCATAGCTCCTCGCTGTCGCTGGGAGGATTTTTTCTCCTCTGCTCGCCCCTTCCACCGCCATTTTCTCTCTACCCACCCTTTCCTCCTTTTCCGCGCAGCTCTCGATTCCCCCCTCTCTTGCGCACCCTCCATGTCATATTCCGCTCCAGGAGCTCCATCATAGCTCCTCGCTGTCGCTGGGAGGAAGTTTTCTCCTCCGCTCGCCCCTTCCACCGTCATTTTCTCTCTACCCACCCTTGCCTCCTTTTCCGCGCAGCTCTCAATTCCCCCCTCTCTTTCGCACCCTCCATGTCATATTCCTCTCCAGGAGCTCCATCATAGCTCCTTGCTGTCGCTGGGAGGATGTTTTCTCCTCCGCTCGCCCCTTCCACCGTCATTTTCTCTCTACCCACCCTTGCCTCCTTTTCCGCGCAGCTCTCGATTCCCCCCTCTCTTTCGCACCCTCCATGTCATATTCCGCTCCAGGAGTTCCATCATAGCTCCTCACTGTCGCTGGGAGGATGTTTTCTCCTCCGCTCGCCCCTTCCACCGTCATTTTCTCTCTACCCACCCTTGCCTCCTTTTCCGCGCAGCTCTCGATTCCCCCCTCTCTTTCGCACCCTCCATGTCATATTCCGCTCCAGGAGTTCCATCATAGCTCCTCACTGTCGCTGGGAGGATGTTTTCTCCTCCGCTCGCCCCTTCCACCGTCATTTTCTCTCTACCCACCCTTGCCTCCTTTTCCACGCAGCTCTCGATTCCCCCCTCTCTTTCGCACCCTCCATGTCATATTCCGCTCCAGGAGCTCCATCATAGCTCCTCGCTGTCGATGGGAGGATGTTTTCTCCTCCGCTCGCCCCTTCCACCGTCATTTTCTTTCTACCCACCCTTGCCTCCTTTTCCACGCAGCTCTCGATTCCCCCCTCTCTTTCGCACCCTCCATGTCATATTCCGCTCCAGGAGCTCCATCATAGCTCCTCGCTGTTGCTGGGAGGATGTTTTCTCCTCCGCTCGCCCCTTCCACCGTCATTTTCTCTCTACCCACCCTTGCCTCCTTCTCCGCACAGCTCTCGATTCCCCCCTCTCTTTCGCACCCTCCATGTCATATTCCGCTCCAGGAGCTCCATCATAGCTCCTCGCTGTCGCTGGGAGGAAGTTTTCTCCTCTGCTCGCCCCTTCCACCGTCATTTTCTCTCTACCCACCCTTTCCTCCTTTTCCGCGCAGCTCTCGATTCCCCCCTCTCTTTCGCACCCTCCATGTCATATTCCGCTCCAGGAGTTCCATCATAGCTCCTCACTGTCGCTGGGAGGATGTTTTCTCCTCCGCTAGCCCCTTCCACCGTCATTTTCTCTCTACCCACCCTTGCCTCCTTCTCCGCGCAGCTCTCGATTCCCCCCTCTCTATCGCACCCTCCATGTCATATTCCGCTCCAGGAGCTCCATCATAGCTCCTCGCTGTCGCTGGGAGGATGTTTTCTCCTCCGCTTGCCCCTTCCACCGTCATTTTCTCTCTACCCACCCTTGCCTCCTTCTCCGCGCAGCTCTCGATTCCCTCCTCTCTCTCGCACCCTCCATATTACATCCAGCTCCAGGAGCTCCATCATACCTCTTCGCTGTCGCTGGGAGGATGTTTTCTCCTCCACTCGCCCCTTCCACCGTCATTTTCTCTCTACCCACCCTTGCCTCCTTCTCCGCGCTGCTCTCGATTCCCTCCTCTCTCTCGCACCCTCCATATTACATCCAGCTCCAGGAGCTCCATCATAGCTCCTCGCTGTCGCTGGGAGGATGTTTTCTCCTCCGCTCGCCCCTTCCACCGTCATTTTCTCTCTACCCACCCTTGCCTCCTTCTCCGCGCAGCTCTTGATTCCCTCCTCTCTCTCGCACCCTCCATATTACATCCAGCTCCAGGAGCTCCATCATAGCTCCTCGCTGTCGCTGGGAGGATGTTTTCTCCTCTGCTCGCCGCTTCCGCCGTCATTTTCTCTCCACCCACCCTTGCCTCCTTCTCCGCGCCGCTCTCGATTCCCCCCTCTCTTTCGCACCCTCCATGCCATATTCTGCTCCAGGAGCTCCATCATAGCTCCTCGCTGTTGCTGGGAGGATGTTTTCTCCTCCGCTCGCCCCTTCCACCGTCATTTTCTCTCTACCCACCCTTGCCTCCTTCTCCGCGCAGCTCTCGATTCCCCCCTCTCTTTCGCACCCTCCATGTCATATTCCGCTCCAGGAGCTCCATCATAGCTGCTCGCTGTCGCTGGGAGGATTTTTTCTCCTCTGCTCGCCCCTTCCACCGTCATTTTCTCTCTACCCACCCTTTCCTCCTTTTCCGCGCAGCTCTCGATTCCCCCCTCTCTTGCGCACCCTCCATGTCATATTCCGCTCCAGGAGCTCCATCATAGCTCCTCGCTGTCGCTGGGAGGATGTTTTCTCCTCCGCTCGCCCCTTCCACCGTCATTTTCTCTCTACCCACCCTTGCCTCCTTTTCCGCGCAGCTCTCGATTCCCCCCTCTCTTTCGCACCCTCCATGTCATATTCCGCTCCAGGAGTTCCATCATAGCTCCTCACTGTCGCTGGGAGGATGTTTTCTCCTCCACTCGCCCCTTCCACCGTCATTTTCTCTCTACCCACCCTTGCCTCCTTCTCCGCGCTGCTCTCGATTCCCTCCTCTCTCTCGCACCCTCCATATTACATCCAGCTCCAGGAGCTCCATCATAGCTCCGCTGTCGCTGGGAGGATGTTTTCTCCTCCGCTCGCCCCTTCCACCGTCATTTTCTCTCTACCCACCCTTGCCTCCTTCTCCGCGCAGCTCTCGATTCCCTCCTCTCTCTCGCACCCTCCATATTACATCCAGCTCCAGGAGCTCCATCATAGCGACTCGCTGTCGCTGGGAGGATGTTTTCTCCTCTGCTCGCCGCTTCCGCCGTCATTTTCTCTCCACCCACCCTTGCCTCCTTCTCCGCGCCGCTCTCGATTCCCCCCTCTCTTTCGCACCCTCCATGTCATATTCTGCTCCAGGAGCTCCATCATAGCTCCTCGCTGTCGCTGGGAGGATGTTTTCTCCTCCGCTCGCCCCTTCCACCGTCATTTTCTCTCTACCCACCCTTGCCTCCTTCTCCGCGCAGCTCTCGATTCCCCCCTCTCTTTCGCACCCTCCATGTCATATTCCGCTCCAGGAGCTCCATCATAGCTCCTCGCTGTCGCTGGGAGGATTTTTTCTCCTCTGCTCGCCGCTTCCGCCGTCATTTTCTCTCCACCCACCCTTGCCTCCTTCTCCGCGCCGCTCTCGATTCCCCCCTCTCTTTCGCACCCTCCATGTCATATTCTGCTACAGGAGCTCCATCATAGCTCCTCGCTGTCGCTGGGAGGATGTTTTCTCCTCCGCTCGCCCCTTCCACCGTCATTTTCTCTCTACCCACCCTTTCCTCCTTTTCCGCGCAGCTCTCGATTCCCCCCTCTCTTGCGCACCCTCCATGTCATATTCCGCTCCAGGAGCTCCATCATAGCTCCTCGCTGTCGATGGGAGGATGTTTTCTCCTCCGCTCGCCCCTTCCACCGTCATTTTCTTTCTACCCACCCTTGCCTCCTTTTCCACGCAGCTCTCGATTCCCCCCTCTCTTTCGCACCCTCCATGTCATATTCCGCTCCAGGAGCTCCATCATAGCTCCTCGCTGTTGCTGGGAGGATGTTTTCTCCTCCGCTCGCCCCTTCCACCGTCATTTTCTCTCTACCCACCCTTGCCTCCTTCTCCGCACAGCTCTCGATTCCCCCCTCTCTTTCGCACCCTCCATGTCATATTCCGCTCCAGGAGCTCCATCATAGCTCCTCGCTGTCGCTGGGAGGATGTTTTCTCCTCTGCTCGCCCCTTCCACCGTCATTTTCTCTCTACCCACCCTTTCCTCCTTTTCCGCGCAGCTCTCGATTCCCCCCTCTCTTGCGCACCCTCCATGTCATATTCCGCTCCAGGAGCTCCATCATAGCTCCTCGCTGTCGCTGGGAGGATGTTTTCTCCTCCGCTCGCCCCTTCCACCGTCATTTTCTCTCTACCCACCCTTGCCTCCTTTTCCGCGCAGCTCTCGATTCCCCCCTCTCTTTCGCACCCTCCATGTCATATTCCGCTCCAGGAGTTCCATCATAGCTCCTCACTGTCGCTGGGAGGATGTTTTCTCCTCCGCTCGCCCCTTCCACCGTCATTTTCTCTCTACCCACCCTTGCCTCCTTTTCCGCGCAGCTCTCGATTCCCCCCTCTCTTTCGCACCCTCCATGTCATATTCCGCTCCAGGAGTTCCATCATAGCTCCTCACTGTCGCTGGGAGGATGTTTTCTCCTCCGCTCGCCCCTTCCACCGTCATTTTCTCTCTACCCACCCTTGCCTCCTTTTCCACGCAGCTCTCGATTCCCCCCTCTCTTTCGCACCCTCCATGTCATATTCCGCTCCAGGAGCTCCATCATAGCTCCTCGCTGTCGATGGGAGGATGTTTTCTCCTCCGCTCGCCCCTTCCACCGTCATTTTCTTTCTACCCACCCTTGCCTCCTTTTCCACGCAGCTCTCGATTCCCCCCTCTCTTTCGCACCCTCCATGTCATATTCCGCTCCAGGAGCTCCATCATAGCTCCTCGCTGTCGCTGGGAGGATGTTTTCTCCTCCGCTCGCCCCTTCCACCGTCATTTTCTCTCTACCCACCCTTGCCTCCTTTTCCGCGCAGCTCTCGATTCCCCCCTCTCTTTCGCACCCTCCATGTCATATTCCGCTCCAGGAGCTCCATCATAGCTCCTCGCTGTCGCTGGGAGGATGTTTTCTCCTCCGCTCGCCCCTTCCACCGTCATTTTCTTTCTACCCACCCTTGCCTCCTTTTCCACGCAGCTCTCGATTCCCCCCTCTCTTTCGCACCCTCCATGTCATATTCCGCTCCAGGAGCTCCATCATAGCTCCTCGCTGTTGCTGGGAGGATGTTTTCTCCTCCGCTCGCCCCTTCCACCGTCATTTTCTCTCTACCCACCCTTGCCTCCTTCTCCGCACAGCTCTCGATTCCCCCCTCTCTTTCGCACCCTCCATGTCATATTCCGCTCCAGGAGCTCCATCATAGCTCCTCGCTGTCGCTGGGAGGAAGTTTTCTCCTCTGCTCGCCCCTTCCACCGTCATTTTCTCTCTACCCACCCTTTCCTCCTTTTCCGCGCAGCTCTCGATTCCCCCCTCTCTTTCGCACCCTCCATGTCATATTCCGCTCCAGGAGTTCCATCATAGCTCCTCACTGTCGCTGGGAGGATGTTTTCTCCTCCGCTAGCCCCTTCCACCGTCATTTTCTCTCTACCCACCCTTGCCTCCTTCTCCGCGCAGCTCTCGATTCCCCCCTCTCTATCGCACCCTCCATGTCATATTCCGCTCCAGGAGCTCCATCATAGCTCCTCGCTGTCGCTGGGAGGATGTTTTCTCCTCCGCTTGCCCCTTCCACCGTCATTTTCTCTCTACCCACCCTTGCCTCCTTCTCCGCGCAGCTCTCGATTCCCTCCTCTCTCTCGCACCCTCCATATTACATCCAGCTCCAGGAGCTCCATCATACCTCTTCGCTGTCGCTGGGAGGATGTTTTCTCCTCCACTCGCCCCTTCCACCGTCATTTTCTCTCTACCCACCCTTGCCTCCTTCTCCGCGCTGCTCTCGATTCCCTCCTCTCTCTCGCACCCTCCATATTACATCCAGCTCCAGGAGCTCCATCATAGCTCCTCGCTGTCGCTGGGAGGATGTTTTCTCCTCCGCTCGCCCCTTCCACCGTCATTTTCTCTCTACCCACCCTTGCCTCCTTCTCCGCGCAGCTCTTGATTCCCTCCTCTCTCTCGCACCCTCCATATTACATCCAGCTCCAGGAGCTCCATCATAGCTCCTCGCTGTCGCTGGGAGGATGTTTTCTCCTCTGCTCGCCGCTTCCGCCGTCATTTTCTCTCCACCCACCCTTGCCTCCTTCTCCGCGCCGCTCTCGATTCCCCCCTCTCTTTCGCACCCTCCATGCCATATTCTGCTCCAGGAGCTCCATCATAGCTCCTCGCTGTTGCTGGGAGGATGTTTTCTCCTCCGCTCGCCCCTTCCACCGTCATTTTCTCTCTACCCACCCTTGCCTCCTTCTCCGCGCAGCTCTCGATTCCCCCCTCTCTTTCGCACCCTCCATGTCATATTCCGCTCCAGGAGCTCCATCATAGCTCCTCGCTGTCGCTGGGAGGATTTTTTCTCCTCTGCTCGCCCCTTCCACCGTCATTTTCTCTCTACCCACCCTTTCCTCCTTTTCCGCGCAGCTCTCGATTCCCCCCTCTCTTGCGCACCCTCCATGTCATATTCCGCTCCAGGAGCTCCATCATAGCTCCTCGCTGTCGCTGGGAGGATGTTTTCTCCTCCGCTCGCCCCTTCCACCGTCATTTTCTCTCTACCCACCCTTGCCTCCTTTTCCGCGCAGCTCTCGATTCCCCCCTCTCTTTCGCACCCTCCATGTCATATTCCGCTCCAGGAGTTCCATCATAGCTCCTCACTGTCGCTGGGAGGATGTTTTCTCCTCCACTCGCCCCTTCCACCGTCATTTTCTCTCTACCCACCCTTGCCTCCTTCTCCGCGCTGCTCTCGATTCCCTCCTCTCTCTCGCACCCTCCATATTACATCCAGCTCCAGGAGCTCCATCATAGCTCCGCTGTCGCTGGGAGGATGTTTTCTCCTCCGCTCGCCCCTTCCACCGTCATTTTCTCTCTACCCACCCTTGCCTCCTTCTCCGCGCAGCTCTCGATTCCCTCCTCTCTCTCGCACCCTCCATATTACATCCAGCTCCAGGAGCTCCATCATAGCGACTCGCTGTCGCTGGGAGGATGTTTTCTCCTCTGCTCGCCGCTTCCGCCGTCATTTTCTCTCCACCCACCCTTGCCTCCTTCTCCGCGCCGCTCTCGATTCCCCCCTCTCTTTCGCACCCTCCATGTCATATTCTGCTCCAGGAGCTCCATCATAGCTCCTCGCTGTCGCTGGGAGGATGTTTTCTCCTCCGCTCGCCCCTTCCACCGTCATTTTCTCTCTACCCACCCTTGCCTCCTTCTCCGCGCAGCTCTCGATTCCCCCCTCTCTTTCGCACCCTCCATGTCATATTCCGCTCCAGGAGCTCCATCATAGCTCCTCGCTGTCGCTGGGAGGATTTTTTCTCCTCTGCTCGCCGCTTCCGCCGTCATTTTCTCTCCACCCACCCTTGCCTCCTTCTCCGCGCCGCTCTCGATTCCCCCCTCTCTTTCGCACCCTCCATGTCATATTCTGCTACAGGAGCTCCATCATAGCTCCTCGCTGTCGCTGGGAGGATGTTTTCTCCTCCGCTCGCCCCTTCCACCGTCATTTTCTCTCTACCCACCCTTTCCTCCTTTTCCGCGCAGCTCTCGATTCCCCCCTCTCTTGCGCACCCTCCATGTCATATTCCGCTCCAGGAGCTCCATCATAGCTCCTCGCTGTCGATGGGAGGATGTTTTCTCCTCCGCTCGCCCCTTCCACCGTCATTTTCTTTCTACCCACCCTTGCCTCCTTTTCCACGCAGCTCTCGATTCCCCCCTCTCTTTCGCACCCTCCATGTCATATTCCGCTCCAGGAGCTCCATCATAGCTCCTCGCTGTTGCTGGGAGGATGTTTTCTCCTCCGCTCGCCCCTTCCACCGTCATTTTCTCTCTACCCACCCTTGCCTCCTTCTCCGCACAGCTCTCGATTCCCCCCTCTCTTTCGCACCCTCCATGTCATATTCCGCTCCAGGAGCTCCATCATAGCTCCTCGCTGTCGCTGGGAGGATGTTTTCTCCTCTGCTCGCCCCTTCCACCGTCATTTTCTCTCTACCCACCCTTTCCTCCTTTTCCGCGCAGCTCTCGATTCCCCCCTCTCTTGCGCACCCTCCATGTCATATTCCGCTCCAGGAGCTCCATCATAGCTCCTCGCTGTCGCTGGGAGGATGTTTTCTCCTCCGCTCGCCCCTTCCACCGTCATTTTCTCTCTACCCACCCTTGCCTCCTTTTCCGCGCAGCTCTCGATTCCCCCCTCTCTTTCGCACCCTCCATGTCATATTCCGCTCCAGGAGCTCCATCATAGCTCCTCGCTGTCGCTGGGAGGATGTTTTCTCCTCTGCTCGCCCCTTCCACCGTCATTTTCTCTCTACCCACCCTTTCCTCCTTTTCCGCGCAGCTCTCGATTCCCCCCTCTCTTTCGCACCCTCCATGTCATATTCCGCTCCAGGAGCTCCATCATAGCTCCTCGCTGTCGCTGGGAGGATGTTTTCTCCTCCGCTCGCCCCTTCCACCGTCATTTTCTTTCTACCCACCCTTTCCTCCTTTTCCACGCAGCTCTCGATTCCCCCCTCTCTTTCGCACCCTCCATGTCATATTCCGCTCCAGGAGCTCCATCATAGCTCCTCGCTGTTGCTGGGAGGATGTTTTCTCCTCCGCTCGCCCCTTCCACCGTCATTTTCTCTCTACCCACCCTTGCCTCCTTCTCCGCACAGCTCTCGATTCCCCCCTCTCTTTCGCACCCTCCATGTCATATTCCGCTCCAGGAGCTCCATCATAGCTCCTCGCTGTCGCTGGGAGGAAGTTTTCTCCTCTGCTCGCCCCTTCCACCGTCATTTTCTCTCTACCCACCCTTTCCTCCTTTTCCGCGCAGCTCTCGATTCCCCCCTCTCTTTCGCACCCTCCATGTCATATTCCGCTCCAGGAGTTCCATCATAGCTCCTCACTGTCGCTGGGAGGATGTTTTCTCCTCCGCTCGCCCCTTCCACCGTCATTTTCTCTCTACCCACCCTTGCCTCCTTCTCCGCGCAGCTCTCGATTCCCCCCTCTCTATCGCACCCTCCATGTCATATTCCGCTCCAGGAGCTCCATCATAGCTCCTCGCTGTCGCTGGGAGGATGTTTTCTCCTCCGCTTGCCCCTTCCACCGTCATTTTCTCTCTACCCACCCTTGCCTCCTTCTCCGCGCAGCTCTCGATTCCCTCCTCTCTCTCGCACCCTCCATATTACATCCAGCTCCAGGAGCTCCATCATACCTCTTCGCTGTCGCTGGGAGGATGTTTTCTCCTCCACTCGCCCCTTCCACCGTCATTTTCTCTCTACCCACCCTTGCCTCCTTCTCCGCGCTGCTCTCGATTCCCTCCTCTCTCTCGCACCCTCCATACTACATCCAGCTCCAGGAGCTCCATCATAGCTCCTCGCTGTCGCTGGGAGGATGTTTTCTCCTCCGCTCGCCCCTTCCACCGTCATTTTCTCTCTACCCACCCTTGCCTCCTTCTCCGCGCAGCTCTTGATTCCCTCCTCTCTCTCGCACCCTCCATATTACATCCAGCTCCAGGAGCTCCATCATAGCTCCTCGCTGTCGCTGGGAGGATGTTTTCTCCTCCGCTCGCCCCTTCCACCGTCATTTTCTCTCTACCCACCCTTGCCTCCTTCTCCGCGCAGCTCTCGATTCCCCCCTCTCTATCGCACCCTCCATGTCATATTCCGCTCCAGGAGCTCCATCATAGCTCCTCGCTGTCGCTGGGAGGATGTTTTCTCCTCCGCTTGCCCCTTCCACCGTCATTTTCTCTCTACCCACCCTTGCCTCCTTCTCCGCGCAGCTCTCGATTCCCTCCTCTCTCTCGCACCCTCCATATTACATCCAGCTCCAGGAGCTCCATCATACCTCTTCGCTGTCGCTGGGAGGATGTTTTCTCCTCCACTCGCCCCTTCCACCGTCATTTTCTCTCTACCCACCCTTGCCTCCTTCTCCGCGCTGCTCTCGATTCCCTCCTCTCTCTCGCACCCTCCATATTACATCCAGCTCCAGGAGCTCCATCATAGCTCCTCGCTGTCGCTGGGAGGATGTTTTCTCCTCCGCTCGCCCCTTCCACCGTCATTTTCTCTCTACCCACCCTTGCCTCCTTCTCCGCGCAGCTCTTGATTCCCTCCTCTCTCTCGCACCCTCCATATTACATCCAGCTCCAGGAGCTCCATCATAGCTCCTCGCTGTCGCTGGGAGGATGTTTTCTCCTCTGCTCGCCGCTTCCACCGTCATTTTCTCTCCACCCACCCTTGCCTCCTTCTCCGCGCCGCTCTCGATTCCCCCCTCTCTTTCGCACCCTCCATGCCATATTCTGCTCCAGGAGCTCCATCATAGCTCCTCGCTGTTGCTGGGAGGATGTTTTCTCCTCCGCTCGCCCCTTCCACCGTCATTTTCTCTCTACCCACCCTTGCCTCCTTCTCCGCGCAGCTCTCGATTCCCCCCTCTCTTTCGCACCCTCCATGTCATATTCCGCTCCAGGAGCTCCATCATAGCTCCTCGCTGTCGCTGGGAGGATGTTTTCTCCTCCGCTCGCCCCTTCCACCGTCATTTTCTCTCTACCCACCCTTGCCTCCTTCTCCGCGCAGCTCTCGATTCCCCCCTCTCTTTCGCACCCTCCATGTCATATTCCGCTCCAGGAGCTCCATCATAGCTCCTCGCTGTCGCTGGGAGGATTTTTTCTCCTCTGCTCGCCCCTTCCACCGTCATTTTCTCTCTACCCACCCTTTCCTCCTTTTCCGCGCAGCTCTCGATTCCCCCCTCTCTTGCGCACCCTCCATGTCATATTCCGCTCCAGGAGCTCCATCATAGCTCCTCGCTGTCGCTGGGAGGATGTTTTCTCCTCCGCTCGCCCCTTCCACCGTCATTTTCTCTCTACCCACCCTTGCCTCCTTTTCCGCGCAGCTCTCGATTCCCCCCTCTCTTTCGCACCCTCCATGTCATATTCCGCTCCAGGAGTTCCATCATAGCTCCTCACTGTCGCTGGGAGGATGTTTTCTCCTCCACTCGCCCCTTCCACCGTCATTTTCTCTCTACCCACCCTTGCCTCCTTCTCCGCGCTGCTCTCGATTCCCTCCTCTCTCTCGCACCCTCCATATTACATCCAGCTCCAGGAGCTCCATCATAGCTCCTCGCTGTCGCTGGGAGGATGTTTTCTCCTCCGCTCGCCCCTTCCACCTTCATTTTCTCTCTACCCACCCTTGCCTCCTTTTCCGCGCAGCTCTCGATTCCCCCCTCTCTTTCGCACCCTCCATGTCATATTCCGCTCCAGGAGCTCCATCATAGCTCCTCGCTGTCGCTGGGAGGATGTTTTCTCCTCCGCTCGCCCATTCCACCGTCATTTTCTCTCTACCCACCCTTGCCTCCTTCTCCGCGCAGCTCTCAATTCCCCCCTCTCTTTCGCACCCTCCATGTCATATTCCGCTCCAGGAGCTCCATCATAGCTCCTCGCTGTCGCTGGGAGGATGTTTTCTCCTCCGCTCGCCCCTTCCACCGTCATTTTCTCTCTACCCACCCTTGCCTCCTTCTCCGCGCAGCTCTCGATTCCCCCCTCTCTTTCGAACCCTCCATGTCATATTCCGCTCCAGGAGCTCCATCATAGCTCCTCGCTGTCGCTGGGAGGATGTTTTCTCCTCTGCTCGCCCCTTCCACCGTCATTTTCTCTCTACCCACCCTTTCCTCCTTTTCTGCGCAGCTCTCGATTCCCCCCTCTCTTTCGCACCCTCCATGTCATATTCCGCTCCAGGAGCTCCATCATAGCTCCTCGCTGTCGCTGGGAGGATGTTTTCTCCTCCGCTCGCCCCTTCCACCGTCATTTTCTTTCTACCCACCCTTGCCTCCTTTTCCACGCAGCTCTCGATTCCCCCCTCTCTTTCGCACCCTCCATGTCATATTCCGCTCCAGGAGTTCCATCATAGCTCCTCACTGTCGCTGGGAGGATGTTTTCTCCTCCACTCGCCCCTTCCACCGTCATTTTCTCTCTACCCACCCTTGCCTCCTTCTCCGCGCAGCTCTCGATTCCCCCCTCTCTTTCGCACCCTCCATGTCATATTCCGCTCCAGGAGCTCCATCATAGCTCCTCGCTGTCGCTGGGAGGATTTTTTCTCCTCTGCTCGCCCCTTCCACCGCCATTTTCTCTCTACCCACCCTTTCCTCCTTTTCCGCGCATTTCTCGATTCCCCCCTCTCTTGCGCACCCTCCATGTCATATTCCGCTCCAGGAGCTCCATCATAGCTCCTCGCTGTCGCTGGGAGGAAGTTTTCTCCTCCGCTCGCCCCTTCCACCGTCATTTTCTCTCTACCCACCCTTGCCTCCTTTTCCGCGCAGCTCTCAATTCCCCCCTCTCTTTCGCACCCTCCATGTCATATTCCGCTCCAGGAGCTCCATCATAGCTCCTTGCTGTCGCTGGGAGGATGTTTTCTCCTCCGCTCGCCCCTTCCACCGTCATTTTCTCTCTACCCACCCTTGCCTCCTTTTCCGCGCAGCTCTCGATTCCCCCCTCTCTTTCGCACCCTCCATGTCATATTCCGCTCCAGGAGTTCCATCATAGCTCCTCACTGTCGCTGGGAGGATGTTTTCTCCTCCGCTCGACCCTTCCACCGTCATTTTCTCTCTACCCACCCTTGCCTCCTTTTCCGCGCAGCTCTCGATTCCCCCCTCTCTTTCGCACCCTCCATGTCATATTCCGCTCCAGGAGTTCCATCATAGCTCCTCACTGTCGCTGGGAGGATGTTTTCTCCTCCGCTCGCCCCTTCCACCGTCATTTTCTCTCTACCCACCCTTGCCTCCTTTTCCACGCAGCTCTCGATTCCCCCCTCTCTTTCGCACCCTCCATGTCATATTCCGCTCCAGGAGCTCCATCATAGCTCCTCGCTGTTGCTGGGAGGATGTTTTCTCCTCCGCTCGCCCCTTCCACCGTCATTTTCTCTCTACCCACCCTTGCCTCCTTCTCCGCACAGCTCTCGATTCCCCCCTCTCTTTCGCACCCTCCATGTCATATTCCGCTCCAGGAGCTCCATCATAGCTCCTCGCTGTCGCTGGGAGGATGTTTTCTCCTCTGCTCGCCCCTTCCACCGTCATTTTCTCTCTACCCACCCTTTCCTCCTTTTCCGCGCAGCTCTCGATTCCCCCCTCTCTTTCGCACCCTCCATGTCATATTCCGCTCCAGGAGCTCCATCATAGCTCCTCGCTGTCGCTGGGAGGATGTTTTCTCCTCCGCTCGCCCCTTCCACCGTCATTTTCTTTCTACCCACCCTTGCCTCCTTTTCCACGCAGCTCTCGATTCCCCCCTCTCTTTCGCACCCTCCATGTCATATTCCGCTCCAGGAGCTCCATCATAGCTCCTCGCTGTTGCTGGGAGGATGTTTTCTCCTCCGCTCGCCCCTTCCACCGTCATTTTCTCTCTACCCACCCTTGCCTCCTTCTCCGCACAGCTCTCGATTCCCCCCTCTCTTTCGCACCCTCCATGTCATATTCCGCTCCAGGAGCTCCATCATAGCTCCTCGCTGTCGCTGGGAGGATGTTTTCTCCTCTGCTCGCCCCTTCCACCGTCATTTTCTCTCTACCCACCCTTTCCTCCTTTTCCGCGCAGCTCTCGATTCCCCCCTCTCTTGCGCACCCTCCATGTCATATTCCGCTCCAGGAGCTCCATCATAGCTCCTCGCTGTCGCTGGGAGGATGTTTTCTCCTCCGCTCGCCCCTTCCACCGTCATTTTCTCTCTACCCACCCTTGCCTCCTTTTCCGCGCAGCTCTCGATTCCCCCCTTTCTTTCGCACCCTCCATGTCATATTCCGCTCCAGGAGTTCCATCATAGCTCCTCACTGTCGCTGGGAGGATGTTTTCTCCTCCGCTCGCCCCTTCCACCGTCATTTTCTCTCTACCCACCCTTGCCTCCTTCTCCGCGCAGCTCTCGATTCCCCCCTCTCTTTCGCACCCTCCATGTCATATTCCGCTCCAGGAGCTCCATCATAGCTCTTCGCTGTCGCTGGGAGGATGTTTTCTCCTCCGCTCGCCCCTTCCACCGTCATTTTCTCTCTACCCACCCTTTCCTCCTTTTCCGCGCAGCTCTCGATTCCCCCCTCTCTTTCGCACCCTCCATGTCATATTCCGCTCCAGGAGCTCCATCATAGCTCCTCGCTGTCGCTGGGAGGATTTTTTCTCCTCTGCTCGCCCCTTCCACCGTCATTTTCTCTCTACCCACCCTTTCCTCCTTTTCCGCGCAGCTCTCGATTCCCCCCTCTCTTGCGCACCCTCTATGTCATATTCCGCTCCAGGAGCTCCATCATAGCTCCTCGCTGTCGCTGGGAGGAAGTTTTCTCCTCCGCTCGCCCCTTCCACCGTCATTTTCTCTCTACCCACCCTTGCCTCCTTTTCCGCGCAGCTCTCAATTCCCCCCTCTCTTTCGCACCCTCCATGTCATATTCCGCTCCAGGAGCTCCATCATAGCTCCTTGCTGTCGCTGGGAGGATGTTTTCTCCTCCGCTCGCCCCTTCCACCGTCATTTTCTCTCTACCCACCCTTGCCTCCTTTTCCGCGCAGCTCTCGATTCCCCCCTCTCTTTCGCACCCTCCATGTCATATTCCGCTCCAGGAGTTCCATCATAGCTCCTCACTGTCGCTGGGAGGATGTTTTCTCCTCCGCTCGCCCCTTCCACCGTCATTTTCTCTCTACCCACCCTTGCCTCCTTCTCCGCGCAGCTCTCGATTCCCCCCTCTCTTTCGCACCCTCCATGTCATATTCTGCTCCAGGAGCTCCATCATAGCTCCTCGCTGTCGCTGGGAGGATGTTTTCTCCTCCGCTCGCCCCTTCCACCGTCATTTTCTCTCTACCCACCCTTGCCTCCTTCTCCGCGCAGCTCTCGATTCCCCCCTCTCTTTCGCACCCTCCATGTCATATTCCGCTCCAGGAGCTCCATCATAGCTCCTTGCTGTCGCTGGGAGGATGTTTTCTCCTCCGCTCGCCCCTTCCACCGTCATTTTCTCTCTACCCACCCTTGCCTCCTTTTCCGCGCAGCTCTCGATTCCCCCCTCTCTTTCGCACCCTCCATGTCATATTCCGCTCCAGGAGTTCCATCATAGCTCCTCACTGTCGCTGGGAGGATGTTTTCTCCTCCGCTCGCCCCTTCCACCGTCATTTTCTCTCTACCCACCCTTGCCTCCTTTTCCGCGCAGCTCTCGATTCCCCCCTCTCTTTCGCACCCTCCATGTCATATTCTGCTCCAGGAGCTCCATCATAGCTCCCCGCTGTCGCTGGGAGGATGTTTTCTCCTCCGCTCGCCCCTTCCACCGTCATTTTCTCTCTACCCACCCTTGCCTCCTTCTCCGCGCAGCTCTCGATTCCCCCCTCTCTTTCGCACCCTCCATGTCATATTCCGCTCCAGGAGCTCCATCATAGCTCCTTGCTGTCGCTGGGAGAATGTTTTCTCCTCCGCTCGCCCCTTCCACCGTCATTTTCTCTCTACCCACCCTTGCCTCCTTTTCCGCGCAGCTCTCGATTCCCCCCTCTCTTTCGCACCCTCCATGTCATATTCCGCTCCAGGAGTTCCATCATAGCTCCTCACTGTCGCTGGGAGGATGTTTTCTCCTCCGCTCGCCCCTTCCACCGTCATTTTCTCTCTACCCACCCTTGCCTCCTTTTCCGCGCAGCTCTCGATTCCCCCCTCTCTTTCGCACCCTCCATGTCATATTCCGCTCCAGGAGCTCCATCATAGCTCCTCGCTGTCGCTGGGAGGATGTTTTCTCCTCCGCTCGCCCCTTCCACCGTCATTTTCTTTCTACCCACCCTTGCCTCCTTTTCCACGCAGCTCTCGATTCCCCCCTCTCTTTCGCACCCTCCATGTCATATTCCGCTCCAGGAGCTCCATCATAGCTCCTCGCTGTTGCTGGGAGGATGTTTTCTCCTCCGCTCGCCCCTTCCACCGTCATTTTCTCTCTACCCACCCTTGCCTCCTTCTCCGCACAGCTCTCGATTCCCCCCTCTCTTTCGCACCCTCCATGTCATATTCCGCTCCAGGAGCTCCATCATAGCTCCTCGCTGTCGCTGGGAGGATGTTTTCTCCTCTGCTCGCCCCTTCCACCGTCATTTTCTCTCTACCCACCCTTTCCTCCTTTTCCGCGCAGCTCTCGATTCCCCCCTCTCTTTCGCACCCTCCATGTCATATTCCGCTCCAGGAGCTCCATCATAGCTCCTCGCTGTCGCTGGGAGGATGTTTTCTCCTCCGCTCGCCCCTTCCACCGTCATTTTCTCTCTACCCACCCTTTCCTCCTTTTCCGCGCAGCTCTCGATTCCCCCCTCTCTTTCGCACCCTCCATGTCATATTCCGCTCCAGGAGCTCCATCATAGCTCCTCGCTGTCGCTGGGAGGATTTTTTCTCCTCTGCTCGCCCCTTCCACCGTCATTTTCTCTCTACCCACCCTTTCCTCCTTTTCCGCGCAGCTCTCGATTCCCCCCTCTCTTGCGCACCCTCTATGTCATATTCCGCTCCAGGAGCTCCATCATAGCTCCTCGCTGTCGCTGGGAGGAAGTTTTCTCCTCCGCTCGCCCCTTCCACCGTCATTTTCTCTCTACCCACCCTTGCCTCCTTTTCCGCGCAGCTCTCAATTCCCCCCTCTCTTTCGCACCCTCCATGTCATATTCCGCTCCAGGAGCTCCATCATAGCTCCTTGCTGTCGCTGGGAGGATGTTTTCTCCTCCGCTCGCCCCTTCCACCGTCATTTTCTCTCTACCCACCCTTGCCTCCTTTTCCGCGCAGCTCTCGATTCCCCCCTCTCTTTCGCACCCTCCATGTCATATTCCGCTCCAGGAGTTCCATCATAGCTCCTCACTGTCGCTGGGAGGATGTTTTCTCCTCCGCTCGCCCCTTCCACCGTCATTTTCTCTCTACCCACCCTTGCCTCCTTCTCCGCGCAGCTCTCGATTCCCCCCTCTCTTTCGCACCCTCCATGTCATATTCTGCTCCAGGAGCTCCATCATAGCTCCTCGCTGTCGCTGGGAGGATGTTTTCTCCTCCGCTCGCCCCTTCCACCGTCATTTTCTCTCTACCCACCCTTGCCTCCTTCTCCGCGCAGCTCTCGATTCCCCCCTCTCTTTCGCACCCTCCATGTCATATTCCGCTCCAGGAGCTCCATCATAGCTCCTTGCTGTCGCTGGGAGGATGTTTTCTCCTCCGCTCGCCCCTTCCACCGTCATTTTCTCTCTACCCACCCTTGCCTCCTTTTCCGCGCAGCTCTCGATTCCCCCCTCTCTTTCGCACCCTCCATGTCATATTCCGCTCCAGGAGTTCCATCATAGCTCCTCACTGTCGCTGGGAGGATGTTTTCTCCTCCGCTCGCCCCTTCCACCGTCATTTTCTCTCTACCCACCCTTGCCTCCTTTTCCGCGCAGCTCTCGATTCCCCCCTCTCTTTCGCACCCTCCATGTCATATTCTGCTCCAGGAGCTCCATCATAGCTCCTCGCTGTCGCTGGGAGGATGTTTTCTCCTCCGCTCGCCCCTTCCACCGTCATTTTCTCTCTACCCACCCTTGCCTCCTTCTCCGCGCAGCTCTCGATTCCCCCCTCTCTTTCGCACCCTCCATGTCATATTCCGCTCCAGGAGCTCCATCATAGCTCCTTGCTGTCGCTGGGAGGATGTTTTCTCCTCCGCTCGCCCCTTCCACCGTCATTTTCTCTCTACCCACCCTTGCCTCCTTTTCCGCGCAGCTCTCGATTCCCCCCTCTCTTTCGCACCCTCCATGTCATATTCCGCTCCAGGAGTTCCATCATAGCTCCTCACTGTCGCTGGGAGGATTTTTTCTCCTCCGCTCGCCCCTTCCACCGTCATTTTCTCTCTACCCACCCTTGCCTCCTTTTCCGCGCAGCTCTCGATTCCCCCCTCTCTTTCGCACCCTCCATGTCATATTCCGCTCCAGGAGCTCCATCATAGCTCCTCGCTGTCGCTGGGAGGATGTTTTCTCCTCCGCTCGCCCCTTCCACCGTCATTTTCTTTCTACCCACCCTTGCCTCCTTTTCCACGCAGCTCTCGATTCCCCCCTCTCTTTCGCACCCTCCATGTCATATTCCGCTCCAGGAGCTCCATCATAGCTCCTCGCTGTTGCTGGGAGGATGTTTTCTCCTCCGCTCGCCCCTTCCACCGTCATTTTCTCTCTACCCACCCTTGCCTCCTTCTCCGCACAGCTCTCGATTCCCCCCTCTCTTTCGCACCCTCCATGTCATATTCCGCTCCAGGAGCTCCATCATAGCTCCTCGCTGTCGCTGGGAGGATGTTTTCTCCTCTGCTCGCCCCTTCCACCGTCATTTTCTCTCTACCCACCCTTTCCTCCTTTTCCGCGCAGCTCTCGATTCCCCCCTCTCTTGCGCACCCTCCATGTCATATTCCACTCCAGGAGCTCCATCATAGCTCCTCGCTGTCGCTGGGAGGATGTTTTCTCCTCCGCTCGCCCCTTCCACCGTCATTTTCTCTCTACCCACCCTTGCCTCCTTTTCCGCGCAGCTCTCGATTCCCCCCTCTCTTTCGCACCCTCCATGTCATATTCCGCTCCAGGAGTTCCATCATAGCTCCTCACTGTCGCTGGGAGGATGTTTTCTCCTCCGCTCGCCCCTTCCACCGTCATTTTCTCTCTACCCACCCTTGCCTCCTTCTCCGCGCAGCTCTCGATTCCCCCCTCTCTTTCGCACCCTCCATGTCATATTCCGCTCCAGGAGCTCCATCATAGCTCTTCGCTGTCGCTGGGAGGATGTTTTCTCCTCCGCTCGCCCCTTCCACCGTCATTTTCTCTCTACCCACCCTTTCCTCCTTTTCCGCGCAGCTCTCGATTCCCCCCTCTCTTTCGCACCCTCCATGTCATATTCCGCTCCAGGAGCTCCATCATAGCTCCTTGCTGTCGCTGGGAGGATGTTTTCTCCTCCGCTCGCCCCTTCCACCATCATTTTCTCTCTACCCACCCTTGCCTCCTTCTCCGCGCAGCTCTCGATTCCCCCCTCTCTTTCGCACCCTCCATGTCATATTCCGCTCCAGGAGCTCCATCATAGCTCCTCGCTGTCGCTGGGAGGATGTTTTCTCCTCCGCTCGCCCCTTCCACCGTCATTTTCTCTCTACCCACCCTTGCCTCCTTTTCCGCGCAGCTCTCGATTCCCCCCTCTCTTTCGCACCCTCCATGTCATATTCCGCTCCAGGAGCTCCATCATAGCTCCTCGCTGTCGCTGGGAGGATGTTTTCTCCTCCGCTCGCCCCTTCCACCGTCATTTTCTTTCTACCCACCCTTGCCTCCTTTTCCACGCAGCTCTCGATTCCCCCCTCTCTTTCGCACCCTCCATGTCATATTCCGCTCCAGGAGCTCCATCATAGCTCCTCGCTGTTGCTGGGAGGATGTTTTCTCCTCCGCTCGCCCCTTCCACCGTCATTTTCTCTCTACCCACCCTTGCCTCCTTCTCCGCACAGCTCTCGATTCCCCCCTCTCTTTCGCACCCTCCATGTCATATTCCGCTCCAGGAGCTCCATCATAGCTCCTCGCTGTCGCTGGGAGGATGTTTTCTCCTCTGCTCGCCCCTTCCACCGTCATTTTCTCTCTACCCACCCTTTCCTCCTTTTCCGCGCAGCTCTCGATTCCCCCCTCTCTTTCGCACCCTCCATGTCATATTCCGCTCCAGGAGCTCCATCATAGCTCCTCGCTGTCGCTGGGAGGATGTTTTCTCCTCTGCTCGCCCCTTCCACCGTCATTTTCTCTCTACCCACCCTTTCCTCCTTTTCCGCGCAGCTCTCGATTCCCCCCTCTCTTGCGCACCCTCCATGTCATATTCCGCTCCAGGAGCTCCATCATAGCTCCTCGCTGTCGCTGGGAGGATGTTTTTTCCTCCGCTCGCCCCTTCCACCTTCATTTTCTCTCTACCCACCCTTGCCTCCTTTTCCGCGCAGCTCTCGATTCCCCCCTCTCTTTCGCACCCTCCATGTCATATTCCGCTCCAGGAGTTCCATCATAGCTCCTCACTGTCGCTGGGAGGATGTTTTCTCCTCCGCTCGCCCCTTCCACCGTCATTTTCTCTCTACCCACCCTTGCCTCCTTCTCCGCGCAGCTCTCGATTCCCCCCTCTCTTTCGCACCCTCCATGTCATATTCCGCTCCAGGAGCTCCATCATAGCTCTTCGCTGTCGCTGGGAGGATGTTTTCTCCTCCGCTCGCCCCTTCCACCGTCATTTTCTCTCTACCCACCCTTTCCTCCTTTTCCGCGCAGCTCTCGATTCCCCCCTCTCTTTCGCACCCTCCATGTCATATTCCGCTCCAGGAGCTCCATCATAGCTCCTCGCTGTCGCTGGGAGGATGTTTTCTCCTCCGCTCGCCCCTTCCACCGTCATTTTCTCTCTACCCACCCTTGCCTCCTTTTCCGCGCAGCTCTCGATTCCCCCCTCTCTTTCGCACCCTCCATGTCATATTCCGCTCCAGGAGCTCCATCATAGCTCCTCGCTGTCGCTGGGAGGATGTTTTCTCCTCCGCTCGCCCCTTCCACCGTCATTTTCTCTCTACCCACCCTTGCCTCCTTCTCCGCGCAGCTCTCAATTCCCCCCTCTCTTTCGCACCCTCCATGTCATATTCCGCTCCAGGAGCTCCATCATAGCTCCTCGCTGTCGCTGGGAGGATGTTTTCTCCTCCGCTCGCCCCTTCCACCGTCATTTTCTCTCTACCCACCCTTGCCTCCTTTTCCGCGCAGCTCTCGATTCCCCCCTCTCTTTCGCACCCTCCATGTCATATTCCGCTCCAGGAGTTCCATCATAGCTCCTCACTGTCGCTGGGAGGATGTTTTCTCCTCCGCTCGCCCCTTCCACCGTCATTTTCTCTCTACCAACCCTTGCCTCCTTTTCCGCGCAGCTCTCGATTCCCCCCTCTCTTTCGCACCCTCCATGTCATATTCCGCTCCAGGAGTTCCATCATAGCTCCTCACTGTCGCTGGGAGGAAGTTTTCTCCTCCGCTTGCCCCTTCCACCGTCATTTTCTCTCTACCCACCCTTGCCTCCTTTTCCGCGCAGCTCTCGATTCCCCCCTCTCTTTCGCACCCTCCATGTCATATTCCGCTCCAGGAGCTCCATCATAGCTCCTTGCTGTCGCTGGGAGGATGTTTTCTCCTCCGCTCGCCCCTTCCACCGTCATTTTCTCTCTACCCACCCTTGCCTCCTTTTCCGCGCAGCTCTCGATTCCCCCCTCTCTTTCGCACCCTCCATGTCATATTCCGCTCCAGGAGTTCCATCATAGCTCCTCACTGTCGCTGGGAGGATGTTTTCTCCTCCGCTCGCCCCTTCCACCGTCATTTTCTCTCTACCCACCCTTGCCTCCTTTTCCGCGCAGCTCTCGATTCCCCCCTCTCTTTCGCACCCTCCATGTCATATTCCGCTCCAGGAGCTCCATCATAGCTCCTCGCTGTCGCTGGGAGGATGTTTTCTCCTCCGCTCGCCCCTTCCACCGTCATTTTCTCTCTACCCACCCTTGCCTCCTTTTCCGCGCAGCTCTCGATTCCCCCCTCTCTTTCGCACCCTCAATGTCATATTCCGCTCCAGGAGTTCCATCATAGCTCCTCACTGTCGCTGGGAGGATGTTTTCTCCTCCGCTCGCCCCTTCCACCGTCATTTTCTCTCTACCCACCCTTGCCTCCTTTTCCGCGCAGCTCTCGATTCCCCCCTCTCTTTCGCACCCTCCATGTCATATTCCGCTCCAGGAGTTCCATCATAGCTCCTCACTGTCGCTGGGAGGAAGTTTTCTCCTCCGCTCGCCCCTTCCACCGTCATTTTTTCTCTACCCACCCTTGCCTCCTTTTCCGCGCAGCTCTCGATTCCCCCCTCTCTTTCGCACCCTCCATGTCATATTCCGCTCCAGGAGCTCCATCATAGCTCCTCGCTGTCGCTGGGAGGATGTTTTCTCCTCCGCTCGCCCCTTCCACCGTCATTTTCTCTCTACCCACCCTTGCCTCCTTTTCCGCGCAGCTCTCGATTCCCCCCTCTCTTTCGCACCCTCAATGTCATATTCCGCTCCAGGAGTTCCATCATAGCTCCTCACTGTCGCTGGGAGGATGTTTTCTCCTCCGCTCGCCCCTTCCACCGTCATTTTCTCTCTACCCACCCTTGCCTCCTTTTCCGCGCAGCTCTCGATTCCCCCCTCTCTTTCGCACCCTCCATGTCATATTCCGCTCCAGGAGTTCCATCATAGCTCCTCACTGTCGCTGGGAGGAAGTTTTCTCCTCCGCTCGCCCCTTCCACCGTCATTTTCTCTCTACCCACCCTTGCCTCCTTTTCCGCGCAGCTCTCGATTCCCCCCTCTCTTTCGCACCCTCCATGTCATATTCCGCTCCAGGAGCTCCATCATAGCTCTTCGCTGTCGCTGGGAGGATGTTTTCTCCTCCGCTCGCCCCTTCCACCGTCATTTTCTCTCTACCCACCCTTTCCTCCTTTTCCGCGCAGCTCTCGATTCCCCCCTCTCTTTCGCACCCTCCATGTCATATTCCGCTCCAGGAGCTCCATCATAGCTCCTCGCTGTCGCTGGGAGGATGTTTTCTCCTCCGCTCGCCCCTTCCACCGTCATTTTCTCTCTACCCACCCTTGCCTCCTTCTCCGCGCAGCTCTCAATTCCCCCCTCTCTTTCGCACCCTCCATGTCATATTCCGCTCCAGGAGCTCCATCATAGCTCCTCGCTGTCGCTGGGAGGATGTTTTCTCCTCCGCTCGCCCCTTCCACCGTCATTTTCTCTCTACCCACCCTTGCCTCCTTTTCCGCGCAGCTCTCGATTCCCCCCTCTCTTTCGCACCCTCCATGTCATATTCCGCTCCAGGAGTTCCATCATAGCTCCTCACTGTCGCTGGGAGGATGTTTTCTCCTCCGCTCGCCCCTTCCACCGTCATTTTCTCTCTACCAACCCTTGCCTCCTTTTCCGCGCAGCTCTCGATTCCCCCCTCTCTTTCGCACCCTCCATGTCATATTCCGCTCCAGGAGTTCCATCATAGCTCCTCACTGTCGCTGGGAGGAAGTTTTCTCCTCCGCTTGCCCCTTCCACCGTCATTTTCTCTCTACCCACCCTTGCCTCCTTTTCCGCGCAGCTCTCGATTCCCCCCTCTCTTTCGCACCCTCCATGTCATATTCCGCTCCAGGAGCTCCATCATAGCTCCTTGCTGTCGCTGGGAGGATGTTTTCTCCTCCGCTCGCCCCTTCCACCGTCATTTTCTCTCTACCCACCCTTGCCTCCTTTTCCGCGCAGCTCTCGATTCCCCCCTCTCTTTCGCACCCTCCATGTCATATTCCGCTCCAGGAGCTCCATCATAGCTCCTCGCTGTCGCTGGGAGGATGTTTTCTCCTCCGCTCGCCCCTTCCACCGTCATTTTCTCTCTACCCACCCTTGCCTCCTTTTCCGCGCAGCTCTCGATTCCCCCCTCTCTTTCGCACCCTCAATGTCATATTCCGCTCCAGGAGTTCCATCATAGCTCCTCCCTGTCGCTGGGAGGATGTTTTCTCCTCCGCTCGCCCCTTCCACCGTCATTTTCTCTCTACCCACCCTTGCCTCCTTTTCCGCGCAGCTCTCGATTCCCCCCTCTCTTTCGCACCCTCCATGTCATATTCCGCTCCAGGAGTTCCATCATAGCTCCTCACTGTCGCTGGGAGGAAGTTTTCTCCTCCGCTCGCCCCTTCCACCGTCATTTTTTCTCTACCCACCCTTGCCTCCTTTTCCGCGCAGCTCTCGATTCCCCCCTCTCTTTCGCACCCTCCATGTCATATTCCGCTCCAGGAGCTCCATCATAGCTCCTCGCTGTCGCTGGGAGGATGTTTTCTCCTCCGCTCGCCCCTTCCACCGTCATTTTCTCTCTACCCACCCTTGCCTCCTTTTCCGCGCAGCTCTCGATTCCCCCCTCTCTTTCGCACCCTCAATGTCATATTCCGCTCCAGGAGTTCCATCATAGCTCCTCACTGTCGCTGGGAGGATGTTTTCTCCTCCGCTCGCCCCTTCCACCGTCATTTTCTCTCTACCCACCCTTGCCTCCTTTTCCGCGCAGCTCTCGATTCCCCCCTCTCTTTCGCACCCTCCATGTCATATTCCGCTCCAGGAGTTCCATCATAGCTCCTCACTGTCGCTGGGAGGAAGTTTTCTCCTCCGCTCGCCCCTTCCACCGTCATTTTCTCTCTACCCACCCTTGCCTCCTTTTCCGCGCAGCTCTCGATTCCCCCCTCTCTTTCGCACCCTCCATGTCATATTCCGCTCCAGGAGCTCCATCATAGCTCCTTGCTGTCGCTGGGAGGATGTTTTCTCCTCCGCTCGCCCCTTCCACCGTCATTTTCTCTCTACCCACCCTTGCCTCCTTTTCCACGCAGCTCTCGATTCCCCCCTCTCTTTCGCACCCTCCATGTCATATTCCGCTCCAGGAGTTCCATCATAGCTCCTCACTGTCGCTGGGAGGATGTTTTCTCCTCCGCTCGCCCCTTCCACCATCATTTTCTCTCTACCCACCCTTGCCTCCTTTTCCGCGCAGCTCTCGATTCCCACCTCTCTTTCGCACCCTCCATGTCATATTCCGCTCCAGGAGTTCCATCATAGCTCCTCACTGTCGCTGGGAGGATGTTTTCTCCTCCGCTCGCCCCTTCCACCGTCATTTTCTCTCTACCCACCCTTGCCTCCTTTTCCGCGCAGCTCTCGATTCCCACCTCTCTTTCGCACCCTCCATGTCATATTCCGCTCCAGGAGTTCCATCATAGCTCCTCACTGTCGCTGGGAGGATGTTTTCTCCTCCGCTCGCCCCTTCCACCGTCATTTTCTCTCTACCCACCCTTGCCTCCTTCTCCGCGCAGCTCTCGATTCCCCCCTCTCTTTCGCACCCTCCATGTCATATTCTGCTCCAGGAGCTCCATCATAGCTCCTCGCTGTCGCTGGGAGGATGTTTTCTCCTCCGCTCGCCCCTTCCACCGTCATTATCTCTCTACCCACCCTTGCCTCCTTCTCCGCACAGCTCTCGATTCCCCCCTCTCTTTCGCACCCTCCATGTCATATTCCGCTCCAGGAGCTCCATCATAGCTCCTCGCTGTCGCTGGGAGGATGTTTTCTCCTCTGCTCGCCCCTTCCACCGTCATTTTCTCTCTACCCACCCTTTCCTCCTTTTCCGCGCAGCTCTCGATTCCCCCCTCTCTTTCGCACCCTCCATGTCATATTCCGCTCCAGGAGCTCCATCATAGCTCCTCGCTGTCGCTGGGAGGATGTTTTCTCCTCCGCTCGCCCCTTCCACCGTCATTTTCTTTCTACCCACCCTTGCCTCCTTTTCCACGCAGCTCTCGATTCCCCCCTCTCTTTCGCACCCTCCATGTCATATTCCGCTCCAGGAGCTCCATCATAGCTCCTCGCTGTTGCTGGGAGGATGTTTTCTCCTCCGCTCGCCCCTTCCACCGTCATTTTCTCTCTACCCACCCTTGCCTCCTTCTCCGCACAGCTCTCGATTCCCCCCTCTCTTTCGCACCCTCCATGTCATATTCCGCTCCAGGAGCTCCATCATAGCTCTTCGCTGTCACTGGGAGGATGTTTTCTCCTCCGCTCGCCCCTTCCACCGTCATTTTCTCTCTACCCACCCTTTCCTCCGTTTCCGCGCAGCTCTCGATTCCCCCCTCTCTTTCGCACCCTCCATGTCATATTCCGCTCCAGGAGCTCCATCATAGCTCCTCGCTGTCGCTGGGAGGATGTTTTCTCCTCCGCTCGCCCCTTCCACCGTCATTTTCTCTCTACCCACCCTTGCCTCCTTTTCCGCGCAGCTCTCGATTCCCCCCTCTCTTTCGCACCCTCCATGTCATATTCCGCTCCAGGAGCTCCATCATAGCTCCTCGCTGTCGCTGGGAGGATGTTTTCTCCTCTGCTCGCCCCTTCCACCGTCATTTTCTCTCTACCCACCCTTGCCTCCTTCTCCGCGCAGCTCTCAATTCCCCCCTCTCTTTCGCACCCTCCATGTCATATTCCGCTCCAGGAGCTCCATCATAGCTCCTCGCTGTCGCTGGGAGGATGTTTTCTCCTCCGCTCGCCCCTTCCACCGTCATTTTCTCTCTACCCACCCTTGCCTCCTTCTCCGCGCAGCTCTCGATTCCCCCCTCTCTTTCGAACCCTCCATGTCATATTCCGCTCCAGGAGCTCCATCATAGCTCCTCGCTGTCGCTGGGAGGATGTTTTCTCCTCTGCTCGCCCCTTCCACCGTCATTTTCTCTCTACTCACCCTTTCCTCCTTTTCCGCGCAGCTCTCGATTCCCCCCTCTCTTTCGCACCCTCCATGTCATATTCCGCTCCAGGAGCTCCATCATAGCTCCTCGCTGTCGCTGGGAGGATGTTTTCTCCTCCGCTCGCCCCTTCCACCGTCATTTTCTTTCTACCCACCCTTGCCTCCTTTTCCACGCAGCTCTCGATTCCCCCCTCTCTTTCGCACCCTCCATGTCATATTCCGCTCCAGGAGCTCCATCATAGCTCCTCGCTGTTGCTGGGAGGATGTTTTCTCCTCCGCTCGCCCCTTCCACCGTCATTTTCTCTCTACCCACCCTTGCCTCCTTCTCCGCACAGCTCTCGATTCCCCCCTCTCTTTCGCACCCTCCATGTCATATTCCGCTCCAGGAGCTCCATCATAGCTCTTCGCTGTCACTGGGAGGATGTTTTCTCCTCCGCTCGCCCCTTCCACCGTCATTTTCTCTCTACCCACCCTTTCCTCCGTTTCCGCGCAGCTCTCGATTCCCCCCTCTCTTTCGCACCCTCCATGTCATATTCCGCTCCAGGAGCTCCATCATAGCTCCTCGCTGTCGCTGGGAGGATGTTTTCTCCTCCGCTCGCCCCTTCCACCGTCATTTTCTCTCTACCCACCCTTGCCTCCTTTTCCGCGCAGCTCTCGATTCCCCCCTCTCTTTCGCACCCTCCATGTCATATTCCGCTCCAGGAGCTCCATCATAGCTCCTCGCTGTCGCTGGGAGGATGTTTTCTCCTCTGCTCGCCCCTTCCACCGTCATTTTCTCTCTACCCACCCTTGCCTCCTTCTCCGCGCAGCTCTCAATTCCCCCCTCTCTTTCGCACCCTCCATGTCATATTCCGCTCCAGGAGCTCCATCATAGCTCCTCGCTGTCGCTGGGAGGATGTTTTCTCCTCCGCTCGCCCCTTCCACCGTCATTTTCTCTCTACCCACCCTTGCCTCCTTCTCCGCGCAGCTCTCGATTCCCCCCTCTCTTTCGAACCCTCCATGTCATATTCCGCTCCAGGAGCTCCATCATAGCTCCTCGCTGTCGCTGGGAGGATGTTTTCTCCTCTGCTCGCCCCTTCCACCGTCATTTTCTCTCTACTCACCCTTTCCTCCTTTTCCGCGCAGCTCTCGATTCCCCCCTCTCTTTCGCACCCTCCATGTCATATTCCGCTCCAGGAGCTCCATCATAGCTCCTCGCTGTCGCTGGGAGGATGTTTTCTCCTCCGCTCGCCCCTTCCACCGTCATTTTCTTTCTACCCACCCTTGCCTCCTTTTCCACGCAGCTCTCGATTCCCCCCTCTCTTTCGCACCCTCCATGTCATATTCCGCTCCAGGAGCTCCATCATAGCTCCTCGCTGTCGCTGGGAGGATGTTTTCTCCTCTGCTCGCCCCTTCCACCGTCATTTTCTCTCTACCCACCCTTTCCTCCTTTTCCGCGCAGCTCTCGATTCCCCCCTCTCTTTCGCACCCTCCATGTCATATTCCGCTCCAGGAGTTCCATCATAGCTCCTCACTGTCGCTGGGAGGAAGTTTTCTCCTCCGCTCGCCCCTTCCACCGTCATTTTCTCTCTACCCACCCTTGCCTCCTTTTCCGCGCAGCTCTCGATTCCCCCCTCTCTTTCGCACCCTCCATGTCATATTCCGCTCCAGGAGCTCCATCATAGCTCCTTGCTGTCGCTGGGAGGACGTTTTCTCCTCCGCTCGCCCCTTCCACCGTCATTTTCTCTCTACCCACCCTTGCCTCCTTTTCCGCGCAGCTCTCGATTCCCCCCTCTCTTTCGCACCCTCCATGTCATATTCCGCTCCAGGAGTTCCATCATAGCTCCTCACTGTCGCTGGGAGGAAGTTTTCTCCTCCGCTTGCCCCTTCCACCGTCATTTTCTCTCTACCCACCCTTGCCTCCTTTTCCGCGCAGCTCTCGATTCCCCCCTCTCTTTCGCACCCTCCATGTCATATTCCGCTCCAGGAGCTCCATCATAGCTCCTTGCTGTCGCTGGGAGGATGTTTTCTCCTCCGCTCGCCCCTTCCACCGTCATTTTCTCTCTACACACCCTTGCCTCCTTTTCCGCGCAGCTCTCGATTCCCCCCTCTCTTTCGCACCCTCCATGTCATATTCCGCTCCAGGAGTTCCATCATAGCTCCTCACTGTCGCTGGGAGGATGTTTTCTCCTCCGCTCGCCCCTTCCACCGTCATTTTCTCTCTACCCACCCTTGCCTCCTTTTCCGCGCAGCTCTCGATTCCCCCCTCTCTTTCGCACCCTCCATGTCATATTCCGCTCCAGGAGCTCCATCATAGCTCCTCGCTGTCGCTTGGAGGATGTTTTCTCCTCCGCTCGCCCCTTCCACCGTCATTTTCTCTCTACCCACCCTTGCCTCCTTTTCCGCGCAGCTCTCGATTCCCCCCTCTCTTTCGCACCCTCAATGTCATATTCCGCTCCAGGAGTTCCATCATAGCTCCTCACTGTCGCTGGGAGGATGTTTTCTCCTCCGCTCGCCCCTTCCACCGTCATTTTCTCTCTACCCACCCTTGCCTCCTTCTCCGCGCAGCTCTCGATTCCCCCCTCTCTTTCGCACCCTCCATGTCATATTCCGCTCCAGGAGTTCCATCATAGCTCCTCACTGTCGCTGGGAGGAAGTTTTCTCCTCCGCTCGCCCCTTCCACCGTCATTTTCTCTCTACCCACCCTTGCCTCCTTTTCCGCGCAGCTCTCGATTCCCCCCTCTCTTTCGCACCCTCCATGTCATATTCCGCTCCAGGAGCTCCATCATAGCTCCTCGCTGTCGCTGGGAGGATGTTTTCTCCTCCGCTCGCCCCTTCCACCGTCATTTTCTCTCTACCCACCCTTGCCTCCTTTTCCGCGCAGCTCTCGATTCCCCCCTCTCTTTCGCACCCTCAATGTCATATTCCGCTCCAGGAGTTCCATCATAGCTCCTCACTGTCGCTGGGAGGATGTTTTCTCCTCCGCTCGCCCCTTCCACCGTCATTTTCTCTCTACCCACCCTTGCCTCCTTTTCCGCGCAGCTCTCGATTCCCCCCTCTCTTTCGCACCCTCCATGTCATATTCCGCTCCAGGAGTTCCATCATAGCTCCTCACTGTCGCTGGGAGGAAGTTTTCTCCTCCGCTCGCCCCTTCCACCGTCATTTTCTCTCTACCCACCCTTGCCTCCTTTTCCGCGCAGCTCTCGATTCCCCCCTCTCTTTCGCACCCTCCATGTCATATTCCGCTCCAGGAGTTCCATCATAGCTCCTCACTGTCGCTGGGAGGAAGTTTTCTCCTCCGCTCGCCCCTTCCACCGTCATTTTCTCTCTACCCACCCTTGCCTCCTTTTCCGCGCAGCTCTCGATTCCCCCCTCTCTTTCGCACCCTCCATGTCATATTCCGCTCCAGGAGTTCCATCATAGCTCCTCACTGTCGCTGGGAGGATGTTTTCTCCTCCGCTCGCCCCTTCCACCATCATTTTCTCTCTACCCACCCTTGCCTCCTTTTCCGCGCAGCTCTCGATTCCCCCCTCTCTTTCGCACCCTCCATGTCATATTCCGCTCCAGGAGTTCCATCATAGCTCCTCACTGTCGCTGGGAGGATGTTTTCTCCTCCGCTCGCCCCTTCCACCATCATTTTCTCTCTACCCACCCTTGCCTCCTTTTCCGCGCAGCTCTCGATTCCCCCCTCTCTTTCGCACCCTCCATGTCATATTCCGCTCCAGGAGCTCCATCATAGCTCCTTGCTGTCGCTGGGAGGATGTTTTCTCCTCCGCTCGCCCCTTCCACCGTCATTTTCTCTCTACCCACCCTTGCCTCCTTTTCCGCGCAGCTCTCGATTCCCCCCTCTCTTTCGCACCCTTCATGTCATATTCCGCTCCAGGAGTTCCATCATAGCTCCTCACTGTCGCTGGGAGGATGTTTTCTCCTCCGCTCGCCCCTTCCACCGTCATTTTCTCTCTACCCACCCTTGCCTCCTTTTCCGCGCAGCTCTCGATTCCCCCCTCTCTTTCGCACCCTCCATGTCATATTCCGCTCCAGGAGTTCCATCATAGCTCCTCACTGTCGCTGGGAGGAAGTTTTCTCCTCCGCTCGCCCCTTCCACCGTCATTTTCTCTCTACCCACCCTTGCCTCCTTTTCCGCGCAGCTCTCGATTCCCCCCTCTCTTTCGCACCCTCCATGTCATATTCCGCTCCAGGAGCTCCATCATAGCTCCTCGCTGTCGCTGGGAGGATGTTTTCTCCTCCGCTCGCCCCTTCCACCGTCATTTTCTCTCTACCCACCCTTGCCTCCTTTTCCGCGCAGCTCTCGATTCCCCCCTCTCTTTCGCACCCTCAATGTCATATTCCGCTCCAGGAGTTCCATCATAGCTCCTCACTGTCGCTGGGAGGATGTTTTCTCCTCCGCTCGCCCCTTCCACCGTCATTTTCTCTCTACCCACCCTTGCCTCCTTTTCCGCGCAGCTCTCGATTCCCCCCTCTCTTTCGCACCCTCCATGTCATATTCCGCTCCAGGAGTTCCATCATAGCTCCTCACTGTCGCTGGGAGGAAGTTTTCTCCTCCGCTCGCCCCTTCCACCGTCATTTTCTCTCTACCCACCCTTGCCTCCTTTTCCGCGCAGCTCTCGATTCCCCCCTCTCTTTCGCACCCTCCATGTCATATTCCGCTCCAGGAGTTCCATCATAGCTCCTCACTGTCGCTGGGAGGAAGTTTTCTCCTCCGCTCGCCCCTTCCACCGTCATTTTCTCTCTACCCACCCTTGCCTCCTTTTCCGCGCAGCTCTCGATTCCCCCCTCTCTTTCGCACCCTCCATGTTATATTCCTCTCCAGGAGTTCCATCATAGCTCCTCACTGTCGCCGGGAGGATGTTTTCTCCTCCGCTCGCCCCTTCCACCATCATTTTCTCTCTACCCACCCTTGCCTCCTTTTCCGCGCAGCTCTCGATTCCCCCCTCTCTTTCGCACCCTCCATGTCATATTCCGCTCCAGGAGTTCCATCATAGCTCCTCACTGTCGCTGGGAGGATGTTTTCTCCTCCGCTCGCCCCTTCCACCATCATTTTCTCTCTACCCACCCTTGCCTCCTTTTCCGCGCAGCTCTCGATTCCCCCCTCTCTTTCGCACCCTCCATGTCATATTCCGCTCCAGGAGCTCCATCATAGCTCCTTGCTGTCGCTGGGAGGATGTTTTCTCCTCCGCTCGCCCCTTCCACCGTCATTTTCTCTCTACCCACCCTTGCCTCCTTTTCCGCGCAGCTCTCGATTCCCCCCTCTCTTTCGCACCCTCCATGTCATATTCCGCTCCAGGAGTTCCATCATAGCTCCTCACTGTCGCTGGGAGGATGTTTTCTCCTCCGCTCGCCCCTTCCACCGTCATTTTCTCTCTACCCACCCTTGCCTCCTTCTCCGCGCAGCTCTCGATTCCCCCCTCTCTTTCGCACCCTCCATGTCATATTCCGCTCCAGGAGCTCCATCATAGCTCCTCGCTGTCGCTGGGAGGATGTTTTCTCCTCCGCTCGCCCCTTCCACCGTCATTTTCTCTCTACCCACCCTTGCCTCCTTTTCCGCGCAGCTCTCGATTCCCCCCTCTCTTTCGCACCCTCCATGTCATATTCCACTCCAGGAGCTCCATCATAGCTCCTTGCTGTCGCTGGGAGGATGTTTTCTCCTCCGCTCGCCCCTTCCACCGTCATTTTCTCTCTACCCACCCTTGCCTCCTTTTCCGCGCAGCTCTCGATTCCCCCCTCTCTTTCGCACCCTCCATGTCATATTCCGCTCCAGGAGCTCCATCATAGCTCCTCGCTGTCGCTGGGAGGATGTTTTCTCCTCCGCTCGCCCCTTCCACCGTCATTTTCTCTCTACCCACCCTTGCCTCCTTTTCCGCGCAGCTCTCGATTCCCCCCTCTCTTTCGCACCCTCCATGTCATATTCCACTCCAGGAGCTCCATCATAGCTCCTTGCTGTCGCTGGGAGGATGTTTTCTCCTCCGCTCGCCCCTTCCACCGTCATTTTCTCTCTACCCACCCTTGCCTCCTTTTCCGCGCAGCTCTCGATTCCCCCCTCTCTTTCGCACCCTCCATGTCATATTCCGCTCCAGGAGTTCCATCATAGCTCCTCACTGTCGCTGGGAGGATGTTTTCTCCTCCGCTCGCCCCTTCCACCGTCATTTTCTCTCTACCCACCCTTGCCTCCTTCTCCGCGCAGCTCTCGATTCCCCCCTCTCTTTCGCACCCTCCATGTCATATTCCGCTCCAGGAGCTCCATCATAGCTCCTCGCTGTCGCTGGGAGGATGTTTTCTCCTCCGCTCGCCCCTTCCACCGTCATTTTCTCTCTACCCACCCTTGCCTCCTTTTCCGCGCAGCTCTCGATTCCCCCCTCTCTTTCGCACCCTCCATGTCATATTCCGCTCCAGGAGTTCCATCATAGCTCCTCACTGTCGCTGGGAGGATGTTTTCTCCTCCGCTCGCCCCTTCCACCATCATTTTCTCTCTACCCACCCTTGCCTCCTTTTCCGCGCAGCTCTCGATTCCCCCCTCTCTTTCGCACCCTCCATGTCAAATTCCGCTCCAGGAGTTCCATCATAGCTCCTCACTGTCGCTGGGAGGATGTTTTCTCCTCCGCTCGCCCCTTCCACCGTCATTTTCTCTCTACCCACCCTTGCCTCCTTCTCCGCGCAGCTCTCGATTCCCCCCTCTCTTTCGCACCCTCCATGTCATATTCCGCTCCAGGAGCTCCATCATAGCTCTTCGCTGTCGCTGGGAGGATGTTTTCTCCTCCGCTCGCCCCTTCCACCGTCATTTTCTCTCTACCCACCCTTGCCTCCTTTTCCGCGCAGCTCTCGATTCCCCCCTCTCTTTCGCACCCTCCATGTCATATTCCGCTCCAGGAGCTCCATCATAGCTCCTCGCTGTCGCTGGGAGGATGTTTTCTCCTCCGCTCGCCCCTTCCACCGTCATTTTCTCTCTACCCACCCTTGCCTCCTTCTCCGCGCAGCTCTCAATTCCCCCCTCTCTTTCGCACCCTCCATGTCATATTCCGCTCCAGGAGCTCCATCATAGCTCCTCGCTGTCGCTGGGGGGATGTTTTCTCCTCCGCTCGCCCCTTCCACCGTCATTTTCTCTCTACCCACCCTTGCCTCCTTCTCCGCGCAGCTCTCGATTCCCCCCTCTCTTTCGAACCCTCCATGTCATATTCCGCTCCAGGAGCTCCATCATAGCTCCTCGCTGTCGCTGGGAGGATGTTTTCTCCTCTGCTCGCCCCTTCCACCGTCATTTTCTCTCTACCCACCCTTTCCTCCTTTTCCGCGCAGCTCTCGATTCCCCCCTCTCTTTCGCACCCTCCATGTCATATTCCGCTCCAGGAGCTCCATCATAGCTCCTCGCTGTCGCTGGGAGGATGTTTTCTCCTCCGCTCGCCCCTTCCACCGTCATTTTCTTTCTACCCACCCTTGCCTCCTTTTCCACGCAGCTCTCGATTCCCCCCTCTCTTTCGCACCCTCCATGTCATATTCCGCTCCAGGAGCTCCATCATAGCTCCTCGCTGTTGCTGGGAGGATGTTTTCTCCTCCGCTCGCCCCTTCCACCGTCATTTTCTCTCTACCCACCCTTGCCTCCTTCTCCGCACAGCTCTCGATTCCCCCCTCTCTTTCGCACCCTCCATGTCATATTCCGCTCCAGGAGCTCCATCATAGCTCCTCGCTGTCGCTGGGAGGATGTTTTCTCCTCTGCTCGCCCCTTCCACCGTCATTTTCTCTCTACCCACCCTTTCCTCCTTTTCCGCGCAGCTCTCGATTCCCCCCTCTCTTGCGCACCCTCCATGTCATATTCCGCTCCAGGAGCTCCATCATAGCTCCTCGCTGTCGCTGGGAGGATGTTTTCTCCTCCACTCGCCCCTTCCACCGTCATTTTCTCTCTACCCACCCTTGCCTCCATTTTCCGCGCAGCTCTCGATTCCCCCCTCTCTTTCGCACCCTCCATGTCATATTCCGCTCCAGGAGTTCCATCATAGCTCCTCACTGTCGCTGGGAGGATGTTTTCTCCTCCGCTCGCCTCTTCCACCGTCATTTTCTCTCTACCCACCCTTGCCTCCTTTTCCGCGCAGCTCTCGATTCCCCCCTCTCTTTCGCACCCTCCATGTCATATTCCGCTCCAGGAGTTCCATCATAGCTCCTCACTGTCGCTGGGAGGATGTTTTCTCCTCCGCTCGCCCCTTCCACCGTCATTTTCTCTCTACCCACCCTTGCCTCCTTTTCCGCGCAGCTCTCGATTCCCCCCTCTCTTTCGCACCCTCCATGTCATATTCCGCTCCAGGAGCTCCATCATAGCTCCTCGCTGTCGCTGGGAGGATGTTTTCTCCTCTGCTCGCCCCTTCCACCGTCATTTTCTCTCTACCCACCCTTTCCTCCTTTTCCGCGCAGCTCTCGATTCCCCCCTCTCTTGCGCACCCTCCATGTCATATTCCGCTCCAGGAGCTCCATCATAGCTCCTCGCTGTCGCTGGGAGGATGTTTTCTCCTCCGCTCGCCCCTTCCACCGTCATTTTCTCTCTACCCACCCTTGCCTCCATTTTCCGCGCAGCTCTCGATTCCCCCCTCTCTTTCGCACCCTCCATGTCATATTCCGCTCCAGGAGTTCCATCATAGCTCCTCACTGTCGCTGGGAGGATGTTTTCTCCTCCGCTCGCCTCTTCCACCGTCATTTTCTCTCTACCCACCCTTGCCTCCTTTTCCGCGCAGCTCTCGATTCCCCCCTCTCTTTCGCACCCTCCATGTCATATTCCGCTCCAGGAGTTCCATCATAGCTCCTCGCTGTCGCTGGGAGGATGTTTTCTCCTCTGCTCGCCCCTTCCACCGTCATTTTCTCTCTACCCACCCTTTCCTCCTTTTCCGCGCAGCTCTCGATTCCCCCCTCTCTTGCGCACCCTCCATGTCATATTCCGCTCCAGAAGCTCCATCATAGCTCCTTGCTGTCGCTGGGAGGATGTTTTCTCCTCCGCTCGCCCCTTCCACCGTCATTTTCTCTCTACCCACCCTTGCCTCCTTTTCCGCGCAGCTCTCGATTCCCCCCTCTCTTTCGCACCCTCCATGTCATATTCCGCTCCAGGAGTTCCATCATAGCTCCTCACTGTCGCTGGGAGGATGTTTTCTCCTCCGCTCGCCCCTTCCACCGTCATTTTCTCTCTACCCACCCTTGCCTCCTTCTCCGCGCAGCTCTCGATTCCCCCCTCTCTTTCGCACCCTCCATGTCATATTCCGCTCCAGGAGTTCCATCATAGCTCCTCACTGTCGCTGGGAGGATGTTTTCTCCTCCGCTCGCCCCTTCCACCATCATTTTCTCTCTACCCACCCTTGCCTCCTTTTCCGCGCAGCTCTCGATTCCCCCCTCTCTTTCGCACCCTCCATGTCATATTCCGCTCCAGGAGCTCCATCATAGCTCCTTGCTGTCGCTGGGAGGATGTTTTCTCCTCCGCTCGCCCCTTCCACCGTCATTTTCTCTCTACCCACCCTTGCCTCCTTTTCCGCGCAGCTCTCGATTCCCCCCTCTCTTTCGCACCCTTCATGTCATATTCCGCTCCAGGAGTTCCATCATAGCTCCTCACTGTCGCTGGGAGGATGTTTTCTCCTCCGCTCGCCCCTTCCACCGTCATTTTCTCTCTACCCACCCTTGCCTCCTTCTCCGCGCAGCTCTCGATTCCCCCCTCTCTTTCGCACCCTCCATGTCATATTCCGCTCCAGGAGCTCCATCATAGCTCCTCGCTGTCGCTGGGAGGATGTTTTCTCCTCCGCTCGCCCCTTCCACCGTCATTTTCTCTCTACCCACCCTTGCCTCCTTTTCCGCGCAGCTCTCGATTCCCCCCTCTCTTTCGCACCCTCCATGTCATATTCCGCTCCAGGAGCTCCATCATAGCTCCTCGCTGTCGCTGGGAGGATGTTTTCTCCTCCGCTCGCCCCTTCCACCGTCATTTTCTCTCTACCCACCCTTGCCTCCTTTTCCGCGCAGCTCTCGATTCCCCCCTCTCTTTCGCACCCTCAATGTCATATTCCGCTCCAGGAGTTCCATCATAGCTCCTCACTGTCGCTGGGAGGATGTTTTCTCCTCCGCTCGCCCCTTCCACCGTCATTTTCTCTCTACCCACCCTTGCCTCCTTTTCCGCGCAGCTCTCGATTCCCCCCTCTCTTTCGCACCCTCCATGTCATATTCCGCTCCAGGAGTTCCATCATAGCTCCTCACTGTCGCTGGGAGGAAGTTTTCTCCTCCGCTCGCCCCTTCCACCGTCATTTTCTCTCTACCCACCCTTGCCTCCTTTTCCGCGCAGCTCTCGATTCCCCCCTCTCTTTCGCACCCTCCATGTCATATTCCGCTCCAGGAGTTCCATCATAGCTCCTCACTGTCGCTGGGAGGAAGTTTTCTCCTCCGCTCGCCCCTTCCACCGTCATTTTCTCTCTACCCACCCTTGCCTCCTTTTCCGCGCAGCTCTCGATTCCCCCCTCTCTTTCGCACCCTCCATGTCATATTCCTCTCCAGGAGTTCCATCATAGCTCCTCACTGTCGCCGGGAGGATGTTTTCTCCTCCGCTCGCCCCTTCCACCATCATTTTCTCTCTACCCACCCTTGCCTCCTTTTCCGCGCAGCTCTCGATTCCCCCCTCTCTTTCGCACCCTCCATGTCATATTCCGCTCCAGGAGTTCCATCATAGCTCCTCACTGTCGCTGGGAGGATGTTTTCTCCTCCGCTCGCCCCTTCCACCATCATTTTCTCTCTACCCACCCTTGCCTCCTTTTCCGCGCAGCTCTCGATTCCCCCCTCTCTTTCGCACCCTCCATGTCATATTCCGCTCCAGGAGCTCCATCATAGCTCCTTGCTGTCGCTGGGAGGATGTTTTCTCCTCCGCTCGCCCCTTCCACCGTCATTTTCTCTCTACCCACCCTTGCCTCCTTTTCCGCGCAGCTCTCGATTCCCCCCTCTCTTTCGCACCCTCCATGTCATATTCCGCTCCAGGAGTTCCATCATAGCTCCTCACTGTCGCTGGGAGGATGTTTTCTCCTCCGCTCGCCCCTTCCACCGTCATTTTCTCTCTACCCACCCTTGCCTCCTTCTCCGCGCAGCTCTCGATTCCCCCCTCTCTTTCGCACCCTCCATGTCATATTCCGCTCCAGGAGCTCCATCATAGCTCCTCGCTGTCGCTGGGAGGATGTTTTCTCCTCCGCTCGCCCCTTCCACCGTCATTTTCTCTCTACCCACCCTTGCCTCCTTTTCCGCGCAGCTCTCGATTCCCCCCTCTCTTTCGCACCCTCCATGTCATATTCCACTCCAGGAGCTCCATCATAGCTCCTTGCTGTCGCTGGGAGGATGTTTTCTCCTCCGCTCGCCCCTTCCACCGTCATTTTCTCTCTACCCACCCTTGCCTCCTTTTCCGCGCAGCTCTCGATTCCCCCCTCTCTTTCGCACCCTCCATGTCATATTCCGCTCCAGGAGTTCCATCATAGCTCCTCACTGTCGCTGGGAGGATGTTTTCTCCTCCGCTCGCCCCTTCCACCGTCATTTTCTCTCTACCCACCCTTGCCTCCTTCTCCGCGCAGCTCTCGATTCCCCCCTCTCTTTCGCACCCTCCATGTCATATTCCGCTCCAGGAGCTCCATCATAGCTCCTCGCTGTCGCTGGGAGGATGTTTTCTCCTCCGCTCGCCCCTTCCACCGTCATTTTCTCTCTACCCACCCTTGCCTCCTTTTCCGCGCAGCTCTCGATTCCCCCCTCTCTTTCGCACCCTCCATGTCATATTCCGCTCCAGGAGTTCCATCATAGCTCCTCACTGTCGCTGGGAGGATGTTTTCTCCTCCGCTCGCCCCTTCCACCATCATTTTCTCTCTACCCACCCTTGCCTCCTTTTCCGCGCAGCTCTCGATTCCCCCCTCTCTTTCGCACCCTCCATGTCATATTCCGCTCCAGGAGTTCCATCATAGCTCCTCACTGTCGCTGGGAGGATGTTTTCTCCTCCGCTCGCCCCTTCCACCGTCATTTTCTCTCTACCCACCCTTGCCTCCTTCTCCGCGCAGCTCTCGATTCCCCCCTCTCTTTCGCACCCTCCATGTCATATTCCGCTCCAGGAGCTCCATCATAGCTCTTCGCTGTCGCTGGGAGGATGTTTTCTCCTCCGCTCGCCCCTTCCACCGTCATTTTCTCTCTACCCACCCTTGCCTCCTTTTCCGCGCAGCTCTCGATTCCCCCCTCTCTTTCGCACCCTCCATGTCATATTCCGCTCCAGGAGCTCCATCATAGCTCCTCGCTGTCGCTGGGAGGATGTTTTCTCCTCCGCTCGCCCCTTCCACCGTCATTTTCTCTCTACCCACCCTTGCCTCCTTCTCCGCGCAGCTCTCAATTCCCCCCTCTCTTTCGCACCCTCCATGTCATATTCTGCTCCAGGAGCTCCATCATAGCTCCTCGCTGTCGCTGGGAGGATGTTTTCTCCTCCGCTCGCCCCTTCCACCGTCATTTTCTCTCTACCCACCCTTGCCTCCTTCTCCGCGCAGCTCTCGATTCCCCCCTCTCTTTCGAACCCTCCATGTCATATTCCGCTCCAGGAGCTCCATCATAGCTCCTCGCTGTCGCTGGGAGGATGTTTTCTCCTCTGCTCGCCCCTTCCACCGTCATTTTCTCTCTACCCACCCTTTCCTCCTTTTCCGCGCAGCTCTCGATTCCCCCCTCTCTTTCGCACCCTCCATGTCATATTCCGCTCCAGGAGCTCCATCATAGCTCCTCGCTGTCGCTGGGAGGATGTTTTCTCCTCCGCTCGCCCCTTCCACCGTCATTTTCTTTCTACCCACCCTTGCCTCCTTTTCCACGCAGCTCTCGATTCCCCCCTCTCTTTCGCACCCTCCATGTCATATTCCGCTCCAGGAGCTCCATCATAGCTCCTCGCTGTTGCTGGGAGGATGTTTTCTCCTCCGCTCGCCCCTTCCACCGTCATTTTCTCTCTACCCACCCTTGCCTCCTTCTCCGCACAGCTCTCGATTCCCCCCTCTCTTTCGCACCCTCCATGTCATATTCCGCTCCAGGAGCTCCATCATAGCTCCTCGCTGTCGCTGGGAGGATGTTTTCTCCTCCGCTCGCCCCTTCCACCGTCATTTTCTTTCTACCCACCCTTGCCTCCTTTTCCACGCAGCTCTCGATTCCCCCCTCTCTTTCGCACCCTCCATGTCATATTCCGCTCCAGGAGCTCCATCATAGCTCCTCGCTGTTGCTGGGAGGATGTTTTCTCCTCCGCTCGCCCCTTCCACCGTCATTTTCTCTCTACCCACCCTTGCCTCCTTCTCCGCACAGCTCTCGATTCCCCCCTCTCTTTCGCACCCTCCATGTCATATTCCGCTCCAGGAGCTCCATCATAGCTCCTCGCTGTCGCTGGGAGGATGTTTTCTCCTCTGCTCGCCCCTTCCACCGTCATTTTCTCTCTACCCACCCTTTCCTCCTTTTCCGCGCAGCTCTCGATTCCCCCCTCTCTTGCGCACCCTCCATGTCATATTCCGCTCCAGGAGCTCCATCATAGCTCCTCGCTGTCGCTGGGAGGATGTTTTCTCCTCCGCTCGCCCCTTCCACCGTCATTTTCTCTCTACCCACCCTTGCCTCCATTTTCCGCGCAGCTCTCGATTCCCCCCTCTCTTTCGCACCCTCCATGTCATATTCCGCTCCAGGAGTTCCATCATAGCTCCTCACTGTCGCTGGGAGGATGTTTTCTCCTCCGCTCGCCTCTTCCACCGTCATTTTCTCTCTACCCACCCTTGCCTCCTTTTCCGCGCAGCTCTCGATTCCCCCCTCTCTTTCGCACCCTCCATGTCATATTCCGCTCCAGGAGTTCCATCATAGCTCCTCACTGTCGCTGGGAGGATGTTTTCTCCTCCGCTCGCCCCTTCCACCGTCATTTTCTCTCTACCCACCCTTGCCTCCTTTTCCGCGCAGCTCTCGATTCCCCCCTCTCTTTCGCACCCTCCATGTCATATTCCGCTCCAGGAGCTCCATCATAGCTCCTTGCTGTCGCTGGGAGGATGTTTTCTCCTCCGCTCGCCCCTTCCACCGTCATTTTCTCTCTACCCACCCTTGCCTCCTTTTCCGCGCAGCTCTCGATTCCCCCCTCTCTTTCGCACCCTCCATGTCATATTCCGCTCCAGGAGTTCCATCATAGCTCCTCACTGTCGCTGGGAGGATGTTTTCTCCTCCGCTCGCCCCTTCCACCGTCATTTTCTCTCTACCCACCCTTGCCTCCTTCTCCGCGCAGCTCTCGATTCCCCCCTCTCTTTCGCACCCTCCATGTCATATTCCGCTCCAGGAGCTCCATCATAGCTCCTCGCTGTCGCTGGGAGGATGTTTTCTCCTCCGCTCGCCCCTTCCACCGTCATTTTCTCTCTACCCACCCTTGCCTCCTTTTCCGCGCAGCTCTCGATTCCCCCCTCTCTTTCGCACCCTCCATGTCATATTCCGCTCCAGGAGCTCCATCATAGCTCCTTGCTGTCGCTGGGAGGATGTTTTCTCCTCCGCTCGCCCCTTCCACCGTCATTTTCTCTCTACCCACCCTTGCCTCCTTTTCCGCGCAGCTCTCGATTCCCCCCTCTCTTTCGCACCCTCCATGTCATATTCCGCTCCAGGAGTTCCATCATAGCTCCTCACTGTCGCTGGGAGGATGTTTTCTCCTCCGCTCGCCCCTTCCACCGTCATTTTCTCTCTACCCACCCTTGCCTCCTTCTCCGCGCAGCTCTCGATTCCCCCCTCTCTTTCGCACCCTCCATGTCATATTCCGCTCCAGGAGCTCCATCATAGCTCCTCGCTGTCGCTGGGAGGATGTTTTCTCCTCCGCTCGCCCCTTCCACCGTCATTTTCTCTCTACCCACCCTTGCCTCCTTTTCCGCGCAGCTCTCGATTCCCCCCTCTCTTTCGCACCCTCCATGTCATATTCCGCTCCAGGAGTTCCATCATAGCTCCTCACTGTCACTGGGAGGATGTTTTCTCCTCCGCTCGCCCCTTCCACCATCATTTTCTCTCTACCCACCCTTGCCTCCTTTTCCGCGCAGCTCTCGATTCCCCCCTCTCTTTCGCACCCTCCATGTCATATTCCGCTCCAGGAGTTCCATCATAGCTCCTCACTGTCGCTGGGAGGATGTTTTCTCCTCCGCTCGCCCCTTCCACCGTCATTTTCTCTCTACCCACCCTTGCCTCCTTCTCCGCGCAGCTCTCGATTCCCCCCTCTCTTTCGCACCCTCCATGTCATATTCCGCTCCAGGAGCTCCATCATAGCTCTTCGCTGTCGCTGGGAGGATGTTTTCTCCTCCGCTCGCCCCTTCCACCGTCATTTTCTCTCTACCCACCCTTGCCTCCTTTTCCGCGCAGCTCTCGATTCCCCCCTCTCTTTCGCACCCTCCATGTCATATTCCGCTCCAGGAGCTCCATCATAGCTCCTCGCTGTCGCTGGGAGGATGTTTTCTCCTCCGCTCGCCCCTTCCACCGTCATTTTCTCTCTACCCACCCTTGCCTCCTTCTCCGCGCAGCTCTCAATTCCCCCCTCTCTTTCGCACCCTCCATGTCATATTCCGCTCCAGGAGCTCCATCATAGCTCCTCGCTGTCGCTGGGAGGATGTTTTCTCCTCCGCTCGCCCCTTCCACCGTCATTTTCTCTCTACCCACCCTTGCCTCCTTCTCCGCGCAGCTCTCGATTCCCCCCTCTCTTTCGAACCCTCCATGTCATATTCCGCTCCAGGAGCTCCATCATAGCTCCTCGCTGTCGCTGGGAGGATGTTTTCTCCTCTGCTCGCCCCTTCCACCGTCATTTTCTCTCTACCCACCCTTTCCTCCTTTTCCGCGCAGCTCTCGATTCCCCCCTCTCTTTCGCACCCTCCATGTCATATTCCGCTCCAGGAGCTCCATCATAGCTCTTCGCTGTCGCTGGGAGGATGTTTTCTCCTCCGCTCGCCCCTTCCACCGTCATTTTCTCTCTACCCACCCTTGCCTCCTTTTCCGCGCAGCTCTCGATTCCCCCCTCTCTTTCGCACCCTCCATGTCATATTCCGCTCCAGGAGCTCCATCATAGCTCCTCGCTGTCGCTGGGAGGATGTTTTCTCCTCCGCTCGCCCCTTCCACCGTCATTTTCTCTCTACCCACCCTTGCCTCCTTCTCCGCGCAGCTCTCAATTCCCCCCTCTCTTTCGCACCCTCCATGTCATATTCCGCTCCAGGAGCTCCATCATAGCTCCTCGCTGTCGCTGGGGGGATGTTTTCTCCTCCGCTCGCCCCTTCCACCGTCATTTTCTCTCTACCCACCCTTGCCTCCTTCTCCGCGCAGCTCTCGATTCCCCCCTCTCTTTCGAACCCTCCATGTCATATTCCGCTCCAGGAGCTCCATCATAGCTCCTCGCTGTCGCTGGGAGGATGTTTTCTCCTCTGCTCGCCCCTTCCACCGTCATTTTCTCTCTACCCACCCTTTCCTCCTTTTCCGCGCAGCTCTCGATTCCCCCCTCTCTTTCGCACCCTCCATGTCATATTCCGCTCCAGGAGCTCCATCATAGCTCCTCGCTGTCGCTGGGAGGATGTTTTCTCCTCCGCTCGCCCCTTCCACCGTCATTTTCTTTCTACCCACCCTTGCCTCCTTTTCCACGCAGCTCTCGATTCCCCCCTCTCTTTCGCACCCTCCATGTCATATTCCGCTCCAGGAGCTCCATCATAGCTCCTCGCTGTTGCTGGGAGGATGTTTTCTCCTCCGCTCGCCCCTTCCACCGTCATTTTCTCTCTACCCACCCTTGCCTCCTTCTCCGCACAGCTCTCGATTCCCCCCTCTCTTTCGCACCCTCCATGTCATATTCCGCTCCAGGAGCTCCATCATAGCTCCTCGCTGTCGCTGGGAGGATGTTTTCTCCTCTGCTCGCCCCTTCCACCGTCATTTTCTCTCTACCCACCCTTTCCTCCTTTTCCGCGCAGCTCTCGATTCCCCCCTCTCTTGCGCACCCTCCATGTCATATTCCGCTCCAGGAGCTCCATCATAGCTCCTCGCTGTCGCTGGGAGGATGTTTTCTCCTCCACTCGCCCCTTCCACCGTCATTTTCTCTCTACCCACCCTTGCCTCCATTTTCCGCGCAGCTCTCGATTCCCCCCTCTCTTTCGCACCCTCCATGTCATATTCCGCTCCAGGAGTTCCATCATAGCTCCTCACTGTCGCTGGGAGGATGTTTTCTCCTCCGCTCGCCTCTTCCACCGTCATTTTCTCTCTACCCACCCTTGCCTCCTTTTCCGCGCAGCTCTCGATTCCCCCCTCTCTTTCGCACCCTCCATGTCATATTCCGCTCCAGGAGTTCCATCATAGCTCCTCACTGTCGCTGGGAGGATGTTTTCTCCTCCGCTCGCCCCTTCCACCGTCATTTTCTCTCTACCCACCCTTGCCTCCTTTTCCGCGCAGCTCTCGATTCCCCCCTCTCTTTCGCACCCTCCATGTCATATTCCGCTCCAGGAGCTCCATCATAGCTCCTCGCTGTCGCTGGGAGGATGTTTTCTCCTCTGCTCGCCCCTTCCACCGTCATTTTCTCTCTACCCACCCTTTCCTCCTTTTCCGCGCAGCTCTCGATTCCCCCCTCTCTTGCGCACCCTCCATGTCATATTCCGCTCCAGGAGCTCCATCATAGCTCCTCGCTGTCGCTGGGAGGATGTTTTCTCCTCCGCTCGCCCCTTCCACCGTCATTTTCTCTCTACCCACCCTTGCCTCCATTTTCCGCGCAGCTCTCGATTCCCCCCTCTCTTTCGCACCCTCCATGTCATATTCCGCTCCAGGAGTTCCATCATAGCTCCTCACTGTCGCTGGGAGGATGTTTTCTCCTCCGCTCGCCTCTTCCACCGTCATTTTCTCTCTACCCACCCTTGCCTCCTTTTCCGCGCAGCTCTCGATTCCCCCCTCTCTTTCGCACCCTCCATGTCATATTCCGCTCCAGGAGTTCCATCATAGCTCCTCGCTGTCGCTGGGAGGATGTTTTCTCCTCTGCTCGCCCCTTCCACCGTCATTTTCTCTCTACCCACCCTTTCCTCCTTTTCCGCGCAGCTCTCGATTCCCCCCTCTCTTGCGCACCCTCCATGTCATATTCCGCTCCAGAAGCTCCATCATAGCTCCTTGCTGTCGCTGGGAGGATGTTTTCTCCTCCGCTCGCCCCTTCCACCGTCATTTTCTCTCTACCCACCCTTGCCTCCTTTTCCGCGCAGCTCTCGATTCCCCCCTCTCTTTCGCACCCTCCATGTCATATTCCGCTCCAGGAGTTCCATCATAGCTCCTCACTGTCGCTGGGAGGATGTTTTCTCCTCCGCTCGCCCCTTCCACCGTCATTTTCTCTCTACCCACCCTTGCCTCCTTCTCCGCGCAGCTCTCGATTCCCCCCTCTCTTTCGCACCCTCCATGTCATATTCCGCTCCAGGAGTTCCATCATAGCTCCTCACTGTCGCTGGGAGGATGTTTTCTCCTCCGCTCGCCCCTTCCACCATCATTTTCTCTCTACCCACCCTTGCCTCCTTTTCCGCGCAGCTCTCGATTCCCCCCTCTCTTTCGCACCCTCCATGTCATATTCCGCTCCAGGAGCTCCATCATAGCTCCTTGCTGTCGCTGGGAGGATGTTTTCTCCTCCGCTCGCCCCTTCCACCGTCATTTTCTCTCTACCCACCCTTGCCTCCTTTTCCGCGCAGCTCTCGATTCCCCCCTCTCTTTCGCACCCTTCATGTCATATTCCGCTCCAGGAGTTCCATCATAGCTCCTCACTGTCGCTGGGAGGATGTTTTCTCCTCCGCTCGCCCCTTCCACCGTCATTTTCTCTCTACCCACCCTTGCCTCCTTCTCCGCGCAGCTCTCGATTCCCCCCTCTCTTTCGCACCCTCCATGTCATATTCCGCTCCAGGAGCTCCATCATAGCTCCTCGCTGTCGCTGGGAGGATGTTTTCTCCTCCGCTCGCCCCTTCCACCGTCATTTTCTCTCTACCCACCCTTGCCTCCTTTTCCGCGCAGCTCTCGATTCCCCCCTCTCTTTCGCACCCTCCATGTCATATTCCGCTCCAGGAGCTCCATCATAGCTCCTCGCTGTCGCTGGGAGGATGTTTTCTCCTCCGCTCGCCCCTTCCACCGTCATTTTCTCTCTACCCACCCTTGCCTCCTTTTCCGCGCAGCTCTCGATTCCCCCCTCTCTTTCGCACCCTCAATGTCATATTCCGCTCCAGGAGTTCCATCATAGCTCCTCACTGTCGCTGGGAGGATGTTTTCTCCTCCGCTCGCCCCTTCCACCGTCATTTTCTCTCTACCCACCCTTGCCTCCTTTTCCGCGCAGCTCTCGATTCCCCCCTCTCTTTCGCACCCTCCATGTCATATTCCGCTCCAGGAGTTCCATCATAGCTCCTCACTGTCGCTGGGAGGAAGTTTTCTCCTCCGCTCGCCCCTTCCACCGTCATTTTCTCTCTACCCACCCTTGCCTCCTTTTCCGCGCAGCTCTCGATTCCCCCCTCTCTTTCGCACCCTCCATGTCATATTCCGCTCCAGGAGTTCCATCATAGCTCCTCACTGTCGCTGGGAGGAAGTTTTCTCCTCCGCTCGCCCCTTCCACCGTCATTTTCTCTCTACCCACCCTTGCCTCCTTTTCCGCGCAGCTCTCGATTCCCCCCTCTCTTTCGCACCCTCCATGTTATATTCCTCTCCAGGAGTTCCATCATAGCTCCTCACTGTCGCCGGGAGGATGTTTTCTCCTCCGCTCGCCCCTTCCACCATCATTTTCTCTCTACCCACCCTTGCCTCCTTTTCCGCGCAGCTCTCGATTCCCCCCTCTCTTTCGCACCCTCCATGTCATATTCCGCTCCAGGAGTTCCATCATAGCTCCTCACTGTCGCTGGGAGGATGTTTTCTCCTCCGCTCGCCCCTTCCACCATCATTTTCTCTCTACCCACCCTTGCCTCCTTTTCCGCGCAGCTCTCGATTCCCCCCTCTCTTTCGCACCCTCCATGTCATATTCCGCTCCAGGAGCTCCATCATAGCTCCTTGCTGTCGCTGGGAGGATGTTTTCTCCTCCGCTCGCCCCTTCCACCGTCATTTTCTCTCTACCCACCCTTGCCTCCTTTTCCGCGCAGCTCTCGATTCCCCCCTCTCTTTCGCACCCTCCATGTCATATTCCGCTCCAGGAGTTCCATCATAGCTCCTCACTGTCGCTGGGAGGATGTTTTCTCCTCCGCTCGCCCCTTCCACCGTCATTTTCTCTCTACCCACCCTTGCCTCCTTCTCCGCGCAGCTCTCGATTCCCCCCTCTCTTTCGCACCCTCCATGTCATATTCCGCTCCAGGAGCTCCATCATAGCTCCTCGCTGTCGCTGGGAGGATGTTTTCTCCTCCGCTCGCCCCTTCCACCGTCATTTTCTCTCTACCCACCCTTGCCTCCTTTTCCGCGCAGCTCTCGATTCCCCCCTCTCTTTCGCACCCTCCATGTCATATTCCACTCCAGGAGCTCCATCATAGCTCCTTGCTGTCGCTGGGAGGATGTTTTCTCCTCCGCTCGCCCCTTCCACCGTCATTTTCTCTCTACCCACCCTTGCCTCCTTTTCCGCGCAGCTCTCGATTCCCCCCTCTCTTTCGCACCCTCCATGTCATATTCCGCTCCAGGAGTTCCATCATAGCTCCTCACTGTCGCTGGGAGGATGTTTTCTCCTCCGCTCGCCCCTTCCACCGTCATTTTCTCTCTACCCACCCTTGCCTCCTTCTCCGCGCAGCTCTCGATTCCCCCCTCTCTTTCGCACCCTCCATGTCATATTCCGCTCCAGGAGCTCCATCATAGCTCCTCGCTGTCGCTGGGAGGATGTTTTCTCCTCCGCTCGCCCCTTCCACCGTCATTTTCTCTCTACCCACCCTTGCCTCCTTTTCCGCGCAGCTCTCGATTCCCCCCTCTCTTTCGCACCCTCCATGTCATATTCCGCTCCAGGAGTTCCATCATAGCTCCTCACTGTCGCTGGGAGGATGTTTTCTCCTCCGCTCGCCCCTTCCACCATCATTTTCTCTCTACCCACCCTTGCCTCCTTTTCCGCGCAGCTCTCGATTCCCCCCTCTCTTTCGCACCCTCCATGTCATATTCCGCTCCAGGAGTTCCATCATAGCTCCTCACTGTCGCTGGGAGGATGTTTTCTCCTCCGCTCGCCCCTTCCACCGTCATTTTCTCTCTACCCACCCTTGCCTCCTTCTCCGCGCAGCTCTCGATTCCCCCCTCTCTTTCGCACCCTCCATGTCATATTCCGCTCCAGGAGCTCCATCATAGCTCTTCGCTGTCGCTGGGAGGATGTTTTCTCCTCCGCTCGCCCCTTCCACCGTCATTTTCTCTCTACCCACCCTTGCCTCCTTTTCCGCGCAGCTCTCGATTCCCCCCTCTCTTTCGCACCCTCCATGTCATATTCCGCTCCAGGAGCTCCATCATAGCTCCTCGCTGTCGCTGGGAGGATGTTTTCTCCTCCGCTCGCCCCTTCCACCGTCATTTTCTCTCTACCCACCCTTGCCTCCTTCTCCGCGCAGCTCTCAATTCCCCCCTCTCTTTCGCACCCTCCATGTCATATTCTGCTCCAGGAGCTCCATCATAGCTCCTCGCTGTCGCTGGGAGGATGTTTTCTCCTCCGCTCGCCCCTTCCACCGTCATTTTCTCTCTACCCACCCTTGCCTCCTTCTCCGCGCAGCTCTCGATTCCCCCCTCTCTTTCGAACCCTCCATGTCATATTCCGCTCCAGGAGCTCCATCATAGCTCCTCGCTGTCGCTGGGAGGATGTTTTCTCCTCTGCTCGCCCCTTCCACCGTCATTTTCTCTCTACCCACCCTTTCCTCCTTTTCCGCGCAGCTCTCGATTCCCCCCTCTCTTTCGCACCCTCCATGTCATATTCCGCTCCAGGAGCTCCATCATAGCTCCTCGCTGTCGCTGGGAGGATGTTTTCTCCTCCGCTCGCCCCTTCCACCGTCATTTTCTTTCTACCCACCCTTGCCTCCTTTTCCACGCAGCTCTCGATTCCCCCCTCTCTTTCGCACCCTCCATGTCATATTCCGCTCCAGGAGCTCCATCATAGCTCCTCGCTGTTGCTGGGAGGATGTTTTCTCCTCCGCTCGCCCCTTCCACCGTCATTTTCTCTCTACCCACCCTTGCCTCCTTCTCCGCACAGCTCTCGATTCCCCCCTCTCTTTCGCACCCTCCATGTCATATTCCGCTCCAGGAGCTCCATCATAGCTCCTCGCTGTCGCTGGGAGGATGTTTTCTCCTCTGCTCGCCCCTTCCACCGTCATTTTCTCTCTACCCACCCTTTCCTCCTTTTCCGCGCAGCTCTCGATTCCCCCCTCTCTTGCGCACCCTCCATGTCATATTCCGCTCCAGGAGCTCCATCATAGCTCCTCGCTGTCGCTGGGAGGATGTTTTCTCCTCCGCTCGCCCCTTCCACCGTCATTTTCTCTCTACCCACCCTTGCCTCCATTTTCCGCGCAGCTCTCGATTCCCCCCTCTCTTTCGCACCCTCCATGTCATATTCCGCTCCAGGAGTTCCATCATAGCTCCTCACTGTCGCTGGGAGGATGTTTTCTCCTCCGCTCGCCTCTTCCACCGTCATTTTCTCTCTACCCACCCTTGCCTCCTTTTCCGCGCAGCTCTCGATTCCCCCCTCTCTTTCGCACCCTCCATGTCATATTCCGCTCCAGGAGTTCCATCATAGCTCCTCACTGTCGCTGGGAGGATGTTTTCTCCTCCGCTCGCCCCTTCCACCGTCATTTTCTCTCTACCCACCCTTGCCTCCTTTTCCGCGCAGCTCTCGATTCCCCCCTCTCTTTCGCACCCTCCATGTCATATTCCGCTCCAGGAGCTCCATCATAGCTCCTTGCTGTCGCTGGGAGGATGTTTTCTCCTCCGCTCGCCCCTTCCACCGTCATTTTCTCTCTACCCACCCTTGCCTCCTTTTCCGCGCAGCTCTCGATTCCCCCCTCTCTTTCGCACCCTCCATGTCATATTCCGCTCCAGGAGTTCCATCATAGCTCCTCACTGTCGCTGGGAGGATGTTTTCTCCTCCGCTCGCCCCTTCCACCGTCATTTTCTCTCTACCCACCCTTGCCTCCTTCTCCGCGCAGCTCTCGATTCCCCCCTCTCTTTCGCACCCTCCATGTCATATTCCGCTCCAGGAGCTCCATCATAGCTCCTCGCTGTCGCTGGGAGGATGTTTTCTCCTCCGCTCGCCCCTTCCACCGTCATTTTCTCTCTACCCACCCTTGCCTCCTTTTCCGCGCAGCTCTCGATTCCCCCCTCTCTTTCGCACCCTCCATGTCATATTCCGCTCCAGGAGCTCCATCATAGCTCCTTGCTGTCGCTGGGAGGATGTTTTCTCCTCCGCTCGCCCCTTCCACCGTCATTTTCTCTCTACCCACCCTTGCCTCCTTTTCCGCGCAGCTCTCGATTCCCCCCTCTCTTTCGCACCCTCCATGTCATATTCCGCTCCAGGAGTTCCATCATAGCTCCTCACTGTCGCTGGGAGGATGTTTTCTCCTCCGCTCGCCCCTTCCACCGTCATTTTCTCTCTACCCACCCTTGCCTCCTTCTCCGCGCAGCTCTCGATTCCCCCCTCTCTTTCGCACCCTCCATGTCATATTCCGCTCCAGGAGCTCCATCATAGCTCCTCGCTGTCGCTGGGAGGATGTTTTCTCCTCCGCTCGCCCCTTCCACCGTCATTTTCTCTCTACCCACCCTTGCCTCCTTTTCCGCGCAGCTCTCGATTCCCCCCTCTCTTTCGCACCCTCCATGTCATATTCCGCTCCAGGAGTTCCATCATAGCTCCTCACTGTCACTGGGAGGATGTTTTCTCCTCCGCTCGCCCCTTCCACCATCATTTTCTCTCTACCCACCCTTGCCTCCTTTTCCGCGCAGCTCTCGATTCCCCCCTCTCTTTCGCACCCTCCATGTCATATTCCGCTCCAGGAGTTCCATCATAGCTCCTCACTGTCGCTGGGAGGATGTTTTCTCCTCCGCTCGCCCCTTCCACCGTCATTTTCTCTCTACCCACCCTTGCCTCCTTCTCCGCGCAGCTCTCGATTCCCCCCTCTCTTTCGCACCCTCCATGTCATATTCCGCTCCAGGAGCTCCATCATAGCTCTTCGCTGTCGCTGGGAGGATGTTTTCTCCTCCGCTCGCCCCTTCCACCGTCATTTTCTCTCTACCCACCCTTGCCTCCTTTTCCGCGCAGCTCTCGATTCCCCCCTCTCTTTCGCACCCTCCATGTCATATTCCGCTCCAGGAGCTCCATCATAGCTCCTCGCTGTCGCTGGGAGGATGTTTTCTCCTCCGCTCGCCCCTTCCACCGTCATTTTCTCTCTACCCACCCTTGCCTCCTTCTCCGCGCAGCTCTCAATTCCCCCCTCTCTTTCGCACCCTCCATGTCATATTCCGCTCCAGGAGCTCCATCATAGCTCCTCGCTGTCGCTGGGAGGATGTTTTCTCCTCCGCTCGCCCCTTCCACCGTCATTTTCTCTCTACCCACCCTTGCCTCCTTCTCCGCGCAGCTCTCGATTCCCCCCTCTCTTTCGAACCCTCCATGTCATATTCCGCTCCAGGAGCTCCATCATAGCTCCTCGCTGTCGCTGGGAGGATGTTTTCTCCTCTGCTCGCCCCTTCCACCGTCATTTTCTCTCTACCCACCCTTTCCTCCTTTTCCGCGCAGCTCTCGATTCCCCCCTCTCTTTCGCACCCTCCATGTCATATTCCGCTCCAGGAGCTCCATCATAGCTCCTCGCTGTCGCTGGGAGGATGTTTTCTCCTCCGCTCGCCCCTTCCACCGTCATTTTCTTTCTACCCACCCTTGCCTCCTTTTCCACGCAGCTCTCGATTCCCCCCTCTCTTTCGCACCCTCCATGTCATATTCCGCTCCAGGAGCTCAATCATAGCTCCTCGCTGTTGCTGGGAGGATGTTTTCTCCTCCGCTCGCCCCTTCCACCGTCATTTTCTCTCTACCCACCCTTGCCTCCTTCTCCGCACAGCTCTTGATTCCCCCCTCTCTTTCGCACCCTCCATGTCATATTCCGCTCCAGGAGCTCCATCATAGCTCCTCGCTGTCGCTGGGAGGATGTTTTCTCCTCTGCTCGCCCCTTCCACCGGCATTTTCTCTCTACCCACCCTTTCCTCCTTTTCCGCGCAGCTCTCGATTCCCCCCTCTCTTGCGCACCCTCAATGTCATATTCCGCTCCAGGAGCTCCATCATAGCTCCTCGCTGTCGCTGGGAGGATGTTTTCTCCTCCGCTCGCCCCTTCCACCGTCATTTTCTCTCTACCCACCCTTGCCTCCATTTTCCGCGCAGCTCTCGATTCCCCCCTCTCTTTCGCACCCTCCATGTCATATTCCGCTCCAGGAGTTCCATCATAGCTCCTCACTGTCGCTGGGAGGATGTTTTCTCCTCCGCTCGCCTCTTCCACCGTCATTTTCTCTCTACCCACCCTTGCCTCCTTTTCCGCGCAGCTCTCGATTCCCCCCTCTCTTTCGCACCCTCCATGTCATATTCCGCTCCAGGAGTTCCATCATAGCTCCTCACTGTCGCTGGGAGGATGTTTTCTCCTCCGCTCGCCCCTTCCACCGTCATTTTCTCTCTACCCACCCTTGCCTCCTTTTCCGCGCAGCTCTCGATTCCCCCCTCTCTTTCGCACCCTCCATGTCATATTCCGCTCCAGGAGTTCCATCATAGCTCCTCACTGTCGCTGGGAGGAAGTTTTCTCCTCCGCTCGCCCCTTCCACCGTCATTTTCTCTCTACCCACCCTTGCCTCCTTTTCCGCGCAGTTTTCGATTCCCCCCTCTCTTTCGCACCCTCCATGTCATATTCCGCTCCAGGAGCTCCATCATAGCTCCTTGCTGTCGCTGGGAGGATGTTTTCTCCTCCGCTCGCCCCTTCCACCGTCATTTTCTCTCTACCCACCCTTGCCTCCTTCTCCGCGCAGCTCTCGATTCCCCCCTCTCTTTCGCACCCTCCATGTCATATTCCGCTACAGGAGCTCCATCATAGCTCCTTGCTGTCGCTGGGAGGATGTTTTCTCCTCCGCTCGCCCCTTCCACCGTCATTTTCTCTCTACCCACCCTTGCCTCCTTCTCCGCGCAGCTCTCGATTCCCCCCTCTCTCTCGCACCCTCCATATTACATCCAGCTCCAGGAGCTCCATCATAGCTCCTCGCTGTCGCTGGGAGGATGTTTTCTCCTCCGCTCGCCCCTTCCACCGTCATTTTCTCTCTACCCACCCTTGCCTCCTTTTCCGCGCAGCTCTCGATTCCCCCCTCTCTTTCGCACCCTCCATGTCATATTCCGCTCCAGGAGTTCCATCATAGCTCCTCACTGTCGCTGGGAGGATGTTTTCTCCTCCGCTCGCCCCTTCCACCGTCATTTTCTCTCTACCCACCCTTGCCTCCTTCTCCGCGCAGCTCTCGATTCCCTCCTCTCTCTCGCACCCTCCATATTACATCCAGCTCCAGGAGCTCCATCATAGCTCCTCGCTGTCGCTGGGAGGATGTTTTCTCCTCCGCTCGCCCCTTCCACCGTCATTTTCTCTCTACCCACCCTTGCCTCCTTCTCCGCGCAGCTCTCGATTCCCTCCTCTCTCTCGCACCCTCCATATTACATCCAGCTCCAGGAGCTCCATCATAGCTCCTCGCTGTCGCTGGGAGGATGTTTTCTCCTCCGCTCGCCCCTTCCACCGTCATTTTCTCTCTACCCACCCTTGCCTCCTTTTCCGCGCAGCTCTCGATTCCCCCCTCTCTTTCGCACCCTCCATGTCATATTCCGCTCCAGGAGCTCCATCATAGCTCCTTGCTGTCGCTGGGAGGATGTTTTCTCCTCCGCTCGCCCCTTCCACCGTCATTTTCTCTCTACCCACCCTTGCCTCCTTCTCCGCGCAGCTCTCGATTCCCTCCTCTCTCTCGCACCCTCCATATTACATCCAGCTCCAGGAGCTCCATCATAGCTCCTCGCTGTCGCTGGGAGGATGTTTTCTCCTCCGCTCGCCCCTTCCACCGTCATTTTCTCTCTACCCACCCTTGCCTCCTTTTCCGCGCAGCTCTCGATTCCCCCCTCTCTTTCGCACCCTCCATGTCATATTCCGCTCCAGGAGTTCCATCATAGCTCCTCACTGTCGCTGGGAGGATGTTTTCTCCTCCGCTCGCCCCTTCCACCGTCATTTTCTCTCTACCCACCCTTGCCTCCTTCTCCGCGCAGCTCTCGATTCCCTCCTCTCTCTCGCACCCTCCATATTACATCCAGCTCCAGGAGCTCCATCATAGCTCCTCGCTGTCGCTGGGAGGATGTTTTCTCCTCCGCTCGCCCCTTCCACCGTCATTTTCTCTCTACCCACCCTTGCCTCCTTTTCCGCGCAGCTCTCGATTCCCCCCTCTCTTTCGCACCCTCCATGTCATATTCCGCTCCAGGAGCTCCATCATAGCTCCTTGCTGTCGCTGGGAGGATGTTTTCTCCTCCGCTCGCCCCTTCCACCGTCATTTTCTCTCTACCCACCCTTGCCTCCTTCTCCGCGCAGCTCTCGATTCCCCCCTCTCTCTCGCACCCTCCATATTACATCCAGCTCCAGGTGCTCCATCATAGCTCCTCGCTGTCGCTGGGAGGATGTTTTCTCCTCCGCTCGCCCCTTCCACCGTCATTTTCTCTCTACCCACCCTTGCCTCCTTTTCCGCGCAGCTCTCGATTCCCCCCTCTCTTTCGCACCCTCCATGTCATATTCCGCTCCAGGAGTTCCATCATAGCTCCTCACTGTCGCTGGGAGGATGTTTTCTCCTCCGCTCGCCCCTTCCACCGTCATTTTCTCTCTACCCACCCTTGCCTCCTTCTCCGCGCAGCTCTCGATTCCCCCCTCTCTTTCGCACCCTCCATGTCATATTCCGCTACAGGAGCTCCATCATAGCTCCTTGCTGTCGCTGGGAGGATGTTTTCTCCTCCGCTCTCCCCTTCCACCGTCATTTTCTCTCTACCCACCCTTGCCTCCTTCTCCGCGCAGCTCTCGATTCCCCCCTCTCTCTCGCACCCTCCATATTACATCCAGCTCCAGGTGCTCCATCATAGCTCCTCGCTGTCGCTGGGAGGATGTTTTCTCCTCCGCTCGCCCCTTCCACCGTCATTTTCTCTCTACCCACCCTTGCCTCCTTCTCCGCGCAGCTCTCGATTCCCTCCTCTCTCTCGCACCCTCCATATTACATCCAGTTCCAGGAGCTCCATCATAGCTCCTCGCTGTCGCTGGGAGGATGTTTTCTCCTCCGCTCGCCCCTTCCACCGTCATTTTCTCTCTACCCACCCTTGCCTCCTTCTCCGCGCAGCTCTCGATTCCCTCCTCTCTCTCGCACCCTCCATATTACATCCAGCTCCAGGAGCTCCATCATAGCTCCTCGCTGTCGCTGGGAGGATGTTTTCTCCTCCGCTCGCCCCTTCCACCGTCATTTTCTCTCTACCCACCCTTGCCTCCTTTTCCGCGCAGCTCTCGATTCCCCCCTCTCTTTCGCACCCTCCATGTCATATTCCGCTCCAGGAGCTCCATCATAGCTCCTTGCTGCCGCTGGGAGGATGTTTTCTCCTCCGCTCGCCCCTTCCACCGTCATTTTCTCTCTACCCACCCTTGCCTCCTTCTCCGCGCAGCTCTCGATTCCCTCCTCTCTCTCGCACCCTCCATATTACATCCAGCTCCAGGAGCTCCATCATAGCTCCTCGCTGTCGCTGGGAGGATGTTTTCTCCTCCGCTCGCCCCTTCCACCGTCATTTTCTCTCTACCCACCCTTGCCTCCTTCTCCGCGCAGCTCTCGATTCCCTCCTCTCTCTCGCACCCTCCATATTACATCCAGCTCCAGGAGCTCCATCATAGCTCCTCGCTGTCACTGGGAGGATGTTTTCTCCTCCGCTCGCCCCTTCCACCGTCATTTTCTCTCTACCCACCCTTGCCTCCTTTTCCGCGCAGCTCTCGATTCCCCCCTCTCTTTCGCACCCTCCATGTCATATTCCGCTCCAGGAGCTCCATCATAGCTCCTTGCTGTCGCTGGGAGGATGTTTTCTCCTCCGCTCGCCCCTTCCACCGTCATTTTCTCTCTACCCACCCTTGCCTCCTTCTCCGCGCAGCTCTCGATTCCCCCCTCTCTCTCGCACCCTCCATATTACATCCAGCTCCAGGAGCTCCATCATAGCTCCTCGCTGTCACTGGGAGGATGTTTTCTCCTCCGCTCGCCCCTTCCACCGTCATTTTCTCTCTACCCACCCTTGCCTCCTTTTCCGCGCAGCTCTCGATTCCCCCCTCTCTTTCGCACCCTCCATGTCATATTCCGCTCCAGGAGTTCCATCATAGCTCCTCACTGTCGCTGGGAGGATGTTTTCTCCTCCGCTCGCCCCTTCCACCGTCATTTTCTCTCTACCCACCCTTGCCTCCTTCTCCGCGCAGCTCTCGATTCCCCCCTCTCTTTCGCACCCTCCATGTCATATTCCGCTCCAGGAGCTCCATCATAGCTCCTCGCTGTCGCTGGGAGGATTTTTTCTCCTCCGCTCGCCCCTTCCACCGTCATTTTCTCTCTACCCACCCTTGCCTCCTTTTCCGCGCAGCTCTCGATTCCCCCCTCTCTTTCGCACCCTCCATGTCATATTCCGCTCCAGGAGTTCCATCATAGCTCCTCACTGTCGCTGGGAGGATGTTTTCTCCTCCGCTCGCCCCTTCCACCGTCATTTTCTCTCTACCCACCCTTGCCTCCTTCTCCGCGCAGCTCTCGATTCCCTCCTCTCTCTCGCACCCTCCATATTACATCCAGCTCCAGGAGCTCCATCATAGCTCCTCGCTGTCGCTGGGAGGATGTTTTCTCCTCCGCTCGCCCCTTCCACCGTCATTTTCTCTCTACCCACCCTTGCCTCCTTCTCCGCGCAGCTCTCGATTCCCTCCTCTCTCTCGCACCCTCCATATTACATCCAGCTCCAGGAGCTCCATCATAGCTCCTCGCTGTCGCTGGGAGGATGTTTTCTCCTCCGCTCGCCCCTTCCACCGTCATTTTCTCTCTATCCACCCTTGCCTCCTTTTCCGCGCAGCTCTCGATTCCCCCCTCTCTTTCGCACCCTCCATGTCATATTCCGCTCCAGGAGCTCCATCATAGCTCCTTGCTGTCGCTGGGAGGATGTTTTCTCCTCCGCTCGCCCCTTCCACCGTCATTTTCTCTCTACCCACCCTTGCCTCCTTCTCCGCGCAGCTCTCGATTCCCCCCTCTCTCTCGCACCCTCCATATTACATCCAGCTCCAGGTGCTCCATCATAGCTCCTCGCTGTCGCTGGGAGGATGTTTTCTCCTCCGCTCGCCCCTTCTTCCGTCATTTTCTCTCTACCCACCCTTGCCTCCTTTTCCGCGCAGCTCTCGATTCCCCCCTCTCTTTCGCACCCTCCATGTCATATTCCGCTCCAGGAGTTCCATCATAGCTCCTCACTGTCGCTGGGAGGATGTTTTCTCCTCCGCTCGCCCCTTCCACCGTCATTTTCTCTCTACCCACCCTTGCCTCCTTCTCCGCGCAGCTCTCGATTCCCCCCTCTCTTTCGCACCCTCCATGTCATATTCCGCTACAGGAGCTCCATCATAGCTCCTTGCTGTCGCTGGGAGGATGTTTTCTCCTCCGCTCTCCCCTTCCACCGTCATTTTCTCTCTACCCACCCTTGCCTCCTTCTCCGCGCAGCTCTCGATTCCCCCCTCTCTCTCGCACCCTCCATATTACATCCAGCTCCAGGTGCTCCATCATAGCTCCTCGCTGTCGCTGGGAGGATGTTTTCTCCTCCGCTCGCCCCTTCCACCGTCATTTTCTCTCTACCCACCCTTGCCTCCTTCTCCGCGCAGCTCTCGATTCCCTCCTCTCTCTCGCACCCTCCATATTACATCCAGTTCCAGGAGCTCCATCATAGCTCCTCGCTGTCGCTGGGAGGATGTTTTCTCCTCCGCTCGCCCCTTCCACCGTCATTTTCTCTCTACCCACCCTTGCCTCCTTCTCCGCGCAGCTCTCGATTCCCTCCTCTCTCTCGCACCCTCCATATTACATCCAGCTCCAGGAGCTCCATCATAGCTCCTCGCTGTCGCTGGGAGGATGTTTTCTCCTCCGCTCGCCCCTTCCACCGTCATTTTCTCTCTACCCACCCTTGCCTCCTTTTCCGCGCAGCTCTCGATTCCCCCCTCTCTTTCGCACCCTCCATGTCATATTCCGCTCCAGGAGCTCCATCATAGCTCCTTGCTGCCGCTGGGAGGATGTTTTCTCCTCCGCTCGCCCCTTCCACCGTCATTTTCTCTCTACCCACCCTTGCCTCCTTCTCCGCGCAGCTCTCGATTCCCTCCTCTCTCTCGCACCCTCCATATTACATCCAGCTCCAGGAGCTCCATCATAGCTCCTCGCTGTCGCTGGGAGGATGTTTTCTCCTCCGCTCGCCCCTTCCACCGTCATTTTCTCTCTACCCACCCTTGCCTCCTTCTCCGCGCAGCTCTCGATTCCCTCCTCTCTCTCGCACCCTCCATATTACATCCAGCTCCAGGAGCTCCATCATAGCTCCTCGCTGTCACTGGGAGGATGTTTTCTCCTCCGCTCGCCCCTTCCACCGTCATTTTCTCTCTACCCACCCTTGCCTCCTTTTCCGCGCAGCTCTCGATTCCCCCCTCTCTTTCGCACCCTCCATGTCATATTCCGCTCCAGGAGCTCCATCATAGCTCCTTGCTGTCGCTGGGAGGATGTTTTCTCCTCCGCTCGCCCCTTCCACCGTCATTTTCTCTCTACCCACCCTTGCCTCCTTCTCCGCGCAGCTCTCGATTCCCCCCTCTCTCTCGCACCCTCCATATTACATCCAGCTCCAGGAGCTCCATCATAGCTCCTCGCTGTCACTGGGAGGATGTTTTCTCCTCCGCTCGCCCCTTCCACCGTCATTTTCTCTCTACCCACCCTTGCCTCCTTTTCCGCGCAGCTCTCGATTCCCCCCTCTCTTTCGCACCCTCCATGTCATATTCCGCTCCAGGAGTTCCATCATAGCTCCTCACTGTCGCTGGGAGGATGTTTTCTCCTCCGCTCGCCCCTTCCACCGTCATTTTCTCTCTACCCACCCTTGCCTCCTTCTCCGCGCAGCTCTCGATTCCCTCCTCTCTCTCGCACCCTCCATATTACATCCAGCTCCAGGAGCTCAATCATAGCTCCTCGCTGTCGCTGGGAGGATGTTTTCTCCTCCGCTCGCCCCTTCCACCGTCATTTTCTCTCTACCCACCCTTGCCTCCTTTTCCGCGCAGCTCTCGATTCCCCCCTCTCTTTCGCACCCTCCATGTCATATTCCGCTCCAGGAGCTCCATCATAGCTCCTTGCTGTCGCTGGGAGGATGTTTTCTCCTCCGCTCGCCCCTTCCACCGTCATTTTCTCTCTACCCACCCTTGCCTCCTTTTCCGCGCAGCTCTCGATTCCCCCCTCTCTTTCGCACCCTCCATGTCATATTCCGCTACAGGAGCTCCATCATAGCTCCTTGCTGTCGCTGGGAGGATGTTTTCTCCTCCGCTCGCCCCTTCCACCGTCATTTTCTCTCTACCCACCCTTGCCTCCTTCTCCGCGCAGCTCTCGATTCCCCCCTCTCTCTCGCACCCTCCATATTACATCCAGCTCCAGGAGCTCCATCATAGCTCCTCGCTGTCGCTGGGAGGATGTTTTCTCCTCCGCTCGCCCCTTCCACCGTCATTTTCTCTCTACCCACCCTTGCCTCCTTTTCCGCGCAGCTCTCGATTCCCCCCTCTCTTTCGCACCCTCCATGTCATATTCCGCTCCAGGAGTTCCATGATAGCTCCTCACTGTCGCTGGGAGGATGTTTTCTCCTCCGCTCGCCCCTTCCACCGTCATTTTCTCTCTACCCACCCTTGCCTCCTTCTCCACGCAGCTCTCGATTCCCTCCTCTCTCTCGCACCCTCCATATTACATCCAGCTCCAGGAGCTCCATCATAGCTCCTCGCTGTCGCTGGGAGGATGTTTTCTCCTCCGCTCGCCCCTTCCACCGTCATTTTCTCTCTACCCACTCTTGCCTCCTTCTCCGCGCAGCTCTCGATTCCCTCCTCTCTCTCGCACCCTCCATATTACATCCATCTCCAGGAGCTCCATCATAGCTCCTCGCTGTCGCTGGGAGGATGTTTTCTCCTCTGCTCGCCCCTTCCACCGTCATTTTCTCTCTACCCACCCTTGCCTCCTTTTCCGCGCAGCTCTCGATTCCCCCCTCTCTTTCGCACCCTCCATGTCATATTCCGCTCCAGGAGCTCCATCATAGCTCCTTGCTGTCGCTGGGAGGATGTTTTCTCCTCCGCTCGCCCCTTCCACCGTCATTTTCTCTCTACCCACCCTTGCCTCCTTCTCCGCGCAGCTCTCGATTCCCTCCTCTCTCTCGCACCCTCCATATTACATCCAGCTCCAGGAGCTCCATCATAGCTCCTCGCTGTCGCTGGGAGGATGTTTTCTCCTCCGCTCGCCCCTTCCACCGTCATTTTCTCTCTACCCACCCTTGCCTCCTTCTCCGCGCAGCTCTCGATTCCCTCCTCTCTCTCGCACCCTCCATTTTACATCCAGCTCCAGGAGCTCCATCATAGCTCCTCGCTGTCGCTGGGAGGATGTTTTCTCCTTCGCTCGCCCCTTCCACCGTCATTTTCTCTCTACCCACCCTTGCCTCCTTTTCCGCGCAGCTCTCGATTCCCCCCTCTCTTTCGCACCCTCCATGTCATATTCCGCTCCAGGAGCTCCATCATAGCTCCTTGCTGTCGCTGGGAGGATGTTTTCTCCTCCGCTCGCCCCTTCCACCGTCATTTTCTCTCTACCCACCCTTGCCTCCTTCTCCGCGCAGCTCTCGATTCCCCCCTCTCTCTCGCACCCTCCATATTACATCCAGCTCCAGGAGCTCCATCATAGCTCCTCGCTGTCGCTGGGAGGATGTTTTCTCCTCCGCTCGCCCCTTCCACCGTCATTTTCTCTCTACCCACCCTTGCCTCCTTCTCCGCGCAGCTCTCGATTCCCTCCTCTCTCTCGCACCCTCCATATTACATCCAGCTCCAGGAGCTCCATCATAGCTCCTCGCTGTCGCTGGGAGGATGTTTTCTCCTCCGCTCGCCCCTTCCACCGTCATTTTCTCTCTACCCACCCTTGCCTCCTTCTCCGCGCAGCTCTCGATTCCCTCCTCTCTCTCGCACCCTCCATATTACATCCAGCTCCAGGAGCTCCATCATAGCTCCTCGCTGTCGCTGGGAGGATGTTTTCTCCTCCGCTCGCCCCTTCCACCGTCATTTTCTCTCTACCCACCCTTGCCTCCTTTTCCGCGCAAATCTCGATTCCCCCCTCTCTTTCGCACCCTCCATGTCATATTCCGCTCCAGGAGCTCCATCATAGCTCCTTGCTGTCGCTGGGAGGATGTTTTCTCCTCCGCTCGCCCCTTCCACCGTCATTTTCTCTCTACCCACCCTTGCCTCCTTCTCCGCGCAGCTCTCGATTCCCTCCTCTCTCTCGCACCCTCCATATTACATCCAGCTCCAGGAGCTCCATCATAGCTCCTCGCTGTCGCTGGGAGGATGTTTTCTCCTCCGCTCGCCCCTTCCACCGTCATTTTCTCTCTACCCACCCTTGCCTCCTTTTCCGCGCAGCTCTCGATTCCCCCCTCTCTTTCGCACCCTCCATGTCATATTCCGCTCCAGGAGTTCCATCATAGCTCCTCACTGTCGCTGGGAGGATGTTTTCTCCTCCGCTCGCCCCTTCCACCGTCATTTTCTCTCTACCCACCCTTGCCTCCTTCTCCGCGCAGCTCTCGATTCCCCCCTCTCTTTCGCACCCTCCATGTCATATTCCGCTCCAGGAGCTCCATCATAGCTCCTCGCTGTCGCTGGGAGGATTTTTTCTCCTCCGCTCGCCCCTTCCACCGTCATTTTCTCTCTACCCACCCTTGCCTCCTTTTCCGCGCAGCTCTCGATTCCCCCCTCTCTTTCGCACCCTCCATGTCATATTCCGCTCCAGGAGTTCCATCATAGCTCCTCACTGTCGCTGGGAGGATGTTTTCTCCTCCGCTCGCCCCTTCCACCGTCATTTTCTCTCTACCCACCCTTGCCTCCTTCTCCGCGCAGCTCTCGATTCCCTCCTCTCTCTCGCACCCTCCATATTACATCCAGCTCCAGGAGCTCCATCATAGCTCCTCGCTGTCGCTGGGAGGATGTTTTCTCCTCCGCTCGCCCCTTCCACCGTCATTTTCTCTCTACCCACCCTTGCCTCCTTCTCCGCGCAGCTCTCGATTCCCTCCTCTCTCTCGCACCCTCCATATTACATCCAGCTCCAGGAGCTCCATCATAGCTCCTCGCTGTCGCTGGGAGGATGTTTTCTCCTCCGCTCGCCCCTTCCACCGTCATTTTCTCTCTACCCACCCTTGCCTCCTTTTCCGCGCAGCTCTCGATTCCCCCCTCTCTTTCGCACCCTCCATGTCATATTCCGCTCCAGGAGCTCCATCATAGCTCCTTGCTGTCGCTGGGAGGATGTTTTCTCCTCCGCTCGCCCCTTCCACCGTCATTTTCTCTCTACCCACTCTTGCCTCCTTCTCCGCGCAGCTCTCGATTTCCTCCTCTCTCTCGCACCCTCCATATTACATCCATCTCCAGGAGCTCCATCATAGCTCCTCGCTGTCGCTGGGAGGATGTTTTCTCCTCCGCTCGCCCCTTCCACCGTCATTTTCTCTCTACCCACCCTTGCCTCCTTTTCCGCGCAGCTCTCGATTCCCCCCTCTCTTTCGCACCCTCCATGTCATATTCCGCTCCAGGAGCTCCATCATAGCTCCTTGCTGTCGCTGGGAGGATGTTTTCTCCTCCGCTCGCCCCTTCCACCGTCATTTTCTCTCTACCCACCCTTGCCTCCTTCTCCGCGCAGCTCTCGATTCCCTCCTCTCTCTCGCACCCTCCATATTACATCCAGCTCCAGGAGCTCCATCATAGCTCCTCGCTGTCGCTGGGAGGATGTTTTCTCCTCCGCTCGCCCCTTCCACCGTCATTTTCTCTCTACCCACCCTTGCCTCCTTCTCCGCGCAGCTCTCGATTCCCTCCTCTCTCTCGCACCCTCCATTTTACATCCAGCTCCAGGAGCTCCATCATAGCTCCTCGCTGTCGCTGGGAGGATGTTTTCTCCTCCGCTCGCCCCTTCCACCGTCATTTTCTCTCTACCCACCCTTGCCTCCTTTTCCGCGCAGCTCTCGATTCCCCCCTCTCTTTCGCACCCTCCATGTCATATTCCGCTCCAGGAGCTCCATCATAGCTCCTTGCTGTCGCTGGGAGGATGTTTTCTCCTCCGCTCGCCCCTTCCACCGTCATTTTCTCTCTACCCACCCTTGCCTCCTTCTCCGCGCAGCTCTCGATTCCCTCCTCTCTCTCGCACCCTCCATATTACATCCAGCTCCAGGAGCTCCATCATAGCTCCTCGCTGTCGCTGGGAGGATGTTTTCTCCTCCGCTCGCCCCTTCCACCGTCATTTTCTCTCTACCCACCCTTGCCTCCTTTTCCGCGCAGCTCTCGATTCCCCCCTCTCTTTCGCACCCTCCATGTCATATTCCGCTCCAGGAGTTCCATCATAGCTCCTCACTGTCGCTGGGAGGATGTTTTCTCCTCCGCTCGCCCCTTCCACCGTCATTTTCTCTCTACCCACCCTTGCCTCCTTTTCCGCGCAGCTCTCGATTCCCCCCTCTCTTTCGCACCCTCCATGTCATATTCCGCTCCAGGAGCTCCATCATAGCTCCTTGCTGTCGCTGGGAGGATGTTTTCTCCTCCGCTCGCCCCTTCCACCGTCATTTTCTCTCTACCCACCCTTGCCTCCTTCTCCGCGCAGCTCTCGATTCCCTCCTCTCTCTCGCACCCTCCATATTACATCCAGCTCCAGGAGCTCCATCATAGCTCCTCGCTGTCGCTGGGAGGATGTTTTCTCCTCCGCTCGCCCCTTCCACCGTCATTTTCTCTCTACCCACCCTTGCCTCCTTCTCCGCGCAGCTCTCGATTCCCTCCTCTCTCTCGCACCCTCCATTTTACATCCAGCTCCAGGAGCTCCATCATAGCTCCTCGCTGTCGCTGGGAGGATGTTTTCTCCTCCGCTCGCCCCTTCCACCGTCATTTTCTCTCTACCCACCCTTGCCTCCTTTTCCGCGCAGCTCTCGATTCCCCCCTCTCTTTCGCACCCTCCATGTCATATTCCGCTCCAGGAGCTCCATCATAGCTCCTTGCTGTCGCTGGGAGGATGTTTTCTCCTCCGCTTGCCCCTTCCACCGTCATTTTCTCTCTACCCACCCTTGCCTCCTTCTCCGCGCAGCTCTCGATTCCCTCCTCTCTCTCGCACCCTCCATATTACATCCAGCTCCAGGAGCTCCATCATAGCTCCTCGCTGTCGCTGGGAGGATGTTTTCTCCTCCGCTCGCCCCTTCCACCGTCATTTTCTCTCTACCCACCCTTGCCTCCTTTTCCGCGCAGCTCTCGATTCCCCCCTCTCTTTCGCACCCTCCATGTCATATTCCGCTCCAGGAGTTCCATCATAGCTCCTCACTGTCGCTGGGAGGATGTTTTCTCCTCCGCTCGCCCCTTCCACCGTCATTTTCTCTCTACCCACCCTTGCCTCCTTCTCCGCGCAGCTCTCGATTCCCCCCTCTCTTTCGCACCCTCCATGTCATATTCCGCTACAGGAGCTCCATCATAGCTCCTTGCTGTCGCTGGGAGGATGTTTTCTCCTCCGCTCGCCCCTTCCACCGTCATTTTCTCTCTACCCACCCTTGCCTCCTTCTCCGCGCAGCTCTCGATTCCCCCCTCTCTCTCGCACCCTCCATATTACATCCAGCTCCAGGTGCTCCATCATAGCTCCTCGCTGTCGCTGGGAGGATGTTTTCTCCTCCGCTCGCCCCTTCCACCGTCATTTTCTCTCTACCCACCCTTGCCTCCTTTTCCGCGCAGCTCTCGATTCCCCCCTCTCTTTCGCACCCTCCATGTCATATTCCGCTCCAGGAGTTCCATCATAGCTCCTCACTGTCGCTGGGAGGATGTTTTCTCCTTCGCTCGCCCCTTCCACCGTCATTTTCTCTCTACCCACCCTTGCCTCCTTCTCCGCGCAGCTCTCGATTCCCTCCTCTCTCTCGCACCCTCCATATTACATCCAGCTCCAGGAGCTCCATCATAGCTCCTCGCTGTCGCTGGGAGGATGTTTTCTCCTCCGCTCGCCCCTTCCACCGTCATTTTCTCTCTACCCACCCTTGCCTCCTTCTCCGCGCAGCTCTCGATTCCCTCCTCTCTCTCGCACCCTCCATATTACATCCAGCTCCAGGAGCTCCATCATAGCTCCTCGCTGTCGCTGGGAGGATGTTTTCTCCTCCGCTCGCCCCTTCCACCGTCATTTTCTCTCTACCCACCCTTGCCTCCTTTTCCGCGCAGCTCTCGATTCCCCCCTCTCTTTCGCACCCTCCATGTCATATTCCGCTCCAGGAGCTCCATCATAGCTCCTTGCTGTCGCTGGGAGGATGTTTTCTCCTCCGCTCGCCCCTTCCACCGTCATTTTCTCTCTACCCACCCTTGCCTCCTTCTCCGCGCAGCTCTCGATTCCCTCCTCTCTCTCGCACCCTCCATATTACATCCAGCTCCAGGAGCTCCATCATAGCTCCTCGCTGTCGCTGGGAGGATGTTTTCTCCTCCGCTCGCCCCTTCCACCGTCATTTTCTCTCTACCCACCCTTGCCTCCTTCTCCGCGCAGCTCTCGATTCCCTCCTCTCTCTCGCACCCTCCATATTACATCCAGCTCCAGGAGCTCCATCATAGCTCCTCGCTGTCACTGGGAGGATGTTTTCTCCTCCGCTCGCCCCTTCCACCGTCATTTTCTCTCTACCCACCCTTGCCTCCTTTTCCGCGCAGCTCTCGATTCCCCCCTCTCTTTCGCACCCTCCATGTCATATTCCGCTCCAGGAGCTCCATCATAGCTCCTTGCTGTCGCTGGGAGGATGTTTTCTCCTCCGCTCGCCCCTTCCACCGTCATTTTCTCTCTACCCACCCTTGCCTCCTTCTCCGCGCAGCTCTCGATTCCCCCCTCTCTCTCGCACCCTCCATATTACATCCAGCTCCAGGGGCTCCATCATAGCTCCTCGCTGTCGCTGGGAGGATGTTTTCTCCTCCGCTCGCCCCTTCCACCGTCATTTTCTCTCTACCCACCCTTGCCTCCTTTTCCGCGCAGCTCTCGATTCCCCCCTCTCTTTCGCACCCTCCATGTCATATTCCGCTCCAGGAGTTCCATCATAGCTCCTCACTGTCGCTGGGAGGATGTTTTCTCCTCCGCTCGCCCCTTCCACCGTCATTTTCTCTCTACCCACCCTTGCCTCCTTCTCCGCGCAGCTCTCGATTCCCCCCTCTCTTTCGCACCCTCCATGTCATATTCCGCTCCAGGAGCTCCATCATAGCTCCTCGCTGTCGCTGGGAGGATTTTTTCTCCTCCGCTCGCCCCTTCCACCGTCATTTTCTCTCTACCCACCCTTGCCTCCTTTTCCGCGCAGCTCTCGATTCCCCCCTCTCTTTCGCACCCTCCATGTCATATTCCGCTCCAGGAGTTCCATCATAGCTCCTCACTGTCACTGGGAGGATGTTTTCTCCTCCGCTCGCACCTTCCACCGTCATTTTCTCTCTACCCACCCTTGCCTCCTTCTCCGCGCAGCTCTCGATTCCCTCCTCTCTCTCGCACCCTCCATATTACATCCAGCTCCAGGAGCTCCATCATAGCTCCTCGCTGTCGCTGGGAGGATGTTTTCTCCTCCGCTCGCCCCTTCCACCGTCATTTTCTCTCTACCCACCCTTGCCTCCTTCTCCGCGCAGCTCTCGATTCCCTCCTCTCTCTCGCACCCTCCATATTACATCCAGCTCCAGGAGCTCCATCATAGCTCCTCGCTGTCGCTGGGAGGATGTTTTCTCCTCCGCTCGCCCCTTCCACCGTCATTTTCTCTCTACCCACCCTTGCCTCCTTTTCCGCGCAGCTCTCGATTCCCCCCTCTCTTTCGCACCCTCCATGTCATATTCCGCTCCAGGAGCTCCATCATAGCTCCTTGCTGTCGCTGGGAGGATGTTTTCTCCTCCGCTCGCCCCTTCCACCGTCATTTTCTCTCTACCCACCCTTGCCTCCTTCTCCGCGCAGCTCTCGATTCCCCCCTCTCTTTCGCACCCTCCATGTCATATTCCGCTCCAGGAGCTCCATCATAGCTCCTCGCTGTCGCTGGGAGGATGTTTTCTCCTCCGCTCGCCCCTTCCACCGTCATTTTCTCTCTACCCACCCTTGCCTCCTTTTCCGCGCAGCTCTCGATTCCCCCCTCTCTTTCGCACCCTCCATGTCATATTCCGCTCCAGGAGTTCCATCATAGCTCCTCACTGTCGCTGGGAGGATGTTTTCTCCTCCGCTCGCCCCTTCCACCGTCATTTTCTCTCTACCCACCCTTGCCTCCTTTTCCGCGCAGCTCTCGATTCCCCCCTCTCTTTCGCACCCTCCATGTCATATTCCGCTACAGGAGCTCCATCATAGCTCCTTGCTGTCGCTGGGAGGATGTTTTCTCCTCCGCTCGCCCCTTCCACCGTCATTTTCTCTCTACCCACCCTTGCCTCCTTCTCCGCGCAGCTCTCGATTCCCCCCTCTCTCTCGCACCCTCCATATTACATCCAGCTCCAGGAGCTCCTTCATAGCTCCTCGCTGTCGCTGGGAGGATGTTTTCTCCTCCGCTCGCCCCTTCCACTGTCATTTTCTCTCTACCCACCCTTGCCTCCTTTTCCGCGCAGCTCTCGATTCCCCCCTCTCTTTCGCACCCTCCATGTCATATTCCGTTCCAGGAGTTCCATCATAGCTCCTCACTGTCGCTGGGAGGATGTTTTCTCCTCCGCTCGCCCCTTCCACCGTCATTTTCTCTCTACCCACCCTTGCCTCCTTCTCCACGCAGCTCTCGATTCCCTCCTCTCTCTCGCACCCTCCATATTACATCCAGCTCCAGGAGCTCCATCATAGCTCCTCGCTGTCGCTGGGAGGATGTTTTCTCCTCCGCTCGCCCCTTCCACCGTCATTTTCTCTCTACCCACCCTTGCCTCCTTCTCCGCGCAGCTCTCGATTCCCTCCTCTCTCTCGCACCCTCCATATTACATCCAGCTCCAGGAGCTCCATCATAGCTCCTCGCTGTCGCTGGGAGGATGTTTTCTCCTCCGCTCGCCCCTTCCACCGTCATTTTCTCTCTACCCACCCTTGCCTCCTTTTCCGCGCAGCTCTCGATTCCCCCCTCTCTTTCGCACCCTCCATGTCATATTCCGCTCCAGGAGCTCCATCATAGCTCCTTGCTGTCGCTGGGAGGATGTTTTCTCCTCCGCTCGCCCCTTCCACCGTCATTTTCTCTCTACCCACCCTTGCCTCCTTCTCCGCGCAGCTCTCAATTCCCCCCTCTCTTTCGCACCCTCCATGTCATATTCCGCTCCAGGAGCTCCATCATAGCTCCTCGCTGTCGCTGGGAGGATGTTTTCTCCTCCGCTCGCCCCTTCCACCGTCATTTTCTCTCTACCCACCCTTGCCTCCTTCTCCGCGCAGCTCTCGATTCCCCCCTCTCTTTCGAACCCTCCATGTCATATTCCGCTCCAGGAGCTCCATCATAGCTCCTCGCTGTCGCTGGGAGGATGTTTTCTCCTCTGCTCGCCCCTTCCACCGTCATTTTCTCTCTACCCACCCTTTCCTCCTTTTCCGCGCAGCTCTCGATTCCCCCCTCTCTTTCGCACCCTCCATGTCATATTCCGCTCCAGGAGCTCCATCATAGCTCCTCGCTGTCGCTGGGAGGATGTTTTCTCCTCCGCTCGCCCCTTCCACCGTCATTTTCTTTCTACCCACCCTTGCCTCCTTTTCCACGCAGCTCTCGATTCCCCCCTCTCTTTCGCACCCTCCATGTCATATTCCGCTCCAGGAGCTCCATCATAGCTCCTCGCTGTTGCTGGGAGGATGTTTTCTCCTCCGCTCGCCCCTTCCACCGTCATTTTCTCTCTACCCACCCTTGCCTCCTTCTCCGCACAGCTCTCGATTCCCCCCTCTCTTGCGCACCCTCCATGTCATATTCCGCTCCAGGAGCTCCATCATAGCTCCTCGCTGTCGCTGGGAGGATGTTTTCTCCTCCGCTCGCCCCTTCCACCGTCATTTTCTCTCTACCCACCCTTGCCTCCTTCTCCACGCAGCTCTCGATTCCCTCCTCTCTCTCGCACCCTCCATATTACATCCAGCTCCAGGAGCTCCATCATAGCTCCTCGCTGTCGCTGGGAGGATGTTTTCTCCTCCGCTCGCCCCTTCCACCGTCATTTTCTCTCTACCCACCCTTGCCTCCTTCTCCGCGCAGCTCTCGATTCCCTCCTCTCTCTCGCACCCTCCATATTACATCCAGCTCCAGGAGCTCCATCATAGCTCCTCGCTGTCGCTGGGAGGATGTTTTCTCCTCCGCTCGCCCCTTCCACCGTCATTTTCTCTCTACCCACCCTTGCCTCCTTTTCCGCGCAGCTCTCGATTCCCCCCTCTCTTTCGCACCCTCCATGTCATATTCCGCTCCAGGAGCTCCATCATAGCTCCTTGCTGTCGCTGGGAGGATGTTTTCTCCTCCGCTCGCCCCTTCCACCGTCATTTTCTCTCTACCCACCCTTGCCTCCTTCTCCGCGCAGCTCTCGATTCCCTCCTCTCTCTCGCACCCTCCATATTACATCCAGCTCCAGGAGCTCCATCATAGCTCCTCGCTGTCGCTGGGAGGATGTTTTCTCCTCCGCTCGCCCCTTCCACCGTCATTTTCTCTCTACCCACCCTTGCCTCCTTCTCCGCGCAGCTCTCGATTCCCTCCTCTCTCTCGCACCCTCCATTTTACATCCAGCTCCAGGAGCTCCATCATAGCTCCTCGCTGTCGCTGGGAGGATGTTTTCTCCTCCGCTCGCCCCTTCCACCGTCATTTTCTCTCTACCCACCCTTGCCTCCTTTTCCGCGCAGCTCTCGATTCCCCCCTCTCTTTCGCACCCTCCATGTCATATTCCGCTCCAGGAGCTCCATCATAGCTCCTTGCTGTCGCTGGGAGGATGTTTTCTCCTCCGCTCGCCCCTTCCACCGTCATTTTCTCTCTACCCACCCTTGCCTCCTTCTCCGCGCAGCTCTCGATTCCCCCCTCTCTCTCGCACCCTCCATATTACATCCAGCTCCAGGAGCTCCATCATAGCTCCTCGCTGTCGCTGGGAGGATGTTTTCTCCTCCGCTCGCCCCTTCCACCGTCATTTTCTCTCTACCCACCCTTGCCTCCTTTTCCGCGCAGCTCTCGATTCCCCCCTCTCTTTCGCACCCTCCATGTCATATTCCGCTCCAGGAGTTCCATCATAGCTCCTCACTGTCGCTGGGAGGATGTTTTCTCCTCCGCTCGCCCCTTCCACCGTCATTTTCTCTCTACCCACCCTTGCCTCCTTCTCCGCGCAGCTCTCGATTCCCCCCTCTCTTTCGCACCCTCCATGTCATATTCCGCTCCAGGAGCTCCATCATAGCTCCTCGCTGTCGCTGGGAGGATCTTTTCTCCTCCGCTCGCCCCTTCCACCGTCATTTTCTCTCTACCCACCCTTGCCTCCTTCTCCGCGCAGCTCTCGATTCCCTCCTCTCTCTCGCACCCTCCATATTACATCCAGCTCCAGGAGCTCCATCATAGCTCCTCGCTGTCGCTGGGAGGATGTTTTCTCCTCCGCTCGCCCCTTCCACCGTCATTTTCTCTCTACCCACCCTTGCCTCCTTCTCCGCGCAGCTCTCGATTCCCTCCTCTCTCTCGCACCCTCCATATTACATCCAGCTCCAGGAGCTCCATCATAGCTCCTCGCTGTCGCTGGGAGGATGTTTTCTCCTCCGCTCGCCCCTTCCACCGTCATTTTCTCTCTACCCACCCTTGCCTCCTTTTCCGCGCAGCTCTCGATTCCCCCCTCTCTTTCGCACCCTCCATGTCATATTCCGCTCCAGGAGCTCCATCATAGCTCCTTGCTGTCGCTGGGAGGATGTTTTCTCCTCCGCTCGCCCCTTCCACCGTCATTTTCTCTCTACCCACCCTTGCCTCCTTCTCCGCGCAGCTCTCGATTCCCCCCTCTCTTTCGAACCCTCCATGTCATATTCCGCTCCAGGAGCTCCATCATAGCTCCTCGCTGTCGCTGGGAGGATGTTTTCTCCTCTGCTCGCCCCTTCCACCGTCATTTTCTCTCTACCCACCCTTTCCTCCTTTTCCGCGCAGCTCTCGATTCCCCCCTCTCTTTCGCACCCTCCATGTCATATTCCGCTCCAGGAGCTCCATCATAGCTCCTCGCTGTCGCTGGGAGGATGTTTTCTCCTCCGCTCGCCCCTTCCACCGTCATTTTCTTTCTACCCACCCTTGCCTCCTTTTCCACGCAGCTCTCGATTCCCCCCTCTCTTTCGCACCCTCCATGTCATATTCCGCTCCAGGAGCTCCATCATAGCTCCTCGCTGTTGCTGGGAGGATGTTTTCTCCTCCGCTCGCCCCTTCCACCGTCATTTTCTCTCTACCCACCCTTGCCTCCTTCTCCGCACAGCTCTCGATTCCCCCCTCTCTTGCGCACCCTCCATGTCATATTCCGCTCCAGGAGCTCCATCATAGCTCCTCGCTGTCGCTGGGAGGATGTTTTCTCCTCCGCTCGCCCCTTCCACCGTCATTTTCTCTCTACCCACCCTTGCCTCCATTTTCCGCGCAGCTCTCGATTCCCCCCTCTCTTTCGCACCCTCCATGTCATATTCCGCTCCAGGAGTTCCATCATAGCTCCTCACTGTCGCTGGGAGGATGTTTTCTCCTCCGCTCGCCTCTTCCACCGTCATTTTCTCTCTACCCACCCTTGCCTCCTTTTCCGCGCAGCTCTCGATTCCCCCCTCTCTTTCGCACCCTCCATGTCATATTCCGCTCCAGGAGTTCCATCATAGCTCCTCACTGTCGCTGGGAGGATGTTTTCTCCTCCGCTCGCCCCTTCCACCGTCATTTTCTCTCTACCCACCCTTGCCTCCTTTTCCGCGCAGCTCTCGATTCCCCCCTCTCTTTCGCACCCTCCATGTCATATTCCGCTCCAGGAGTTCCATCATAGCTCCTCACTGTCGCTGGGAGGAAGTTTTCTCCTCCGCTCGCCCCTTCCACCGTCATTTTCTCTCTACCCACCCTTGCCTCCTTTTCCGCGCAGTTTTCGATTCCCCCCTCTCTTTCGCACCCTCCATGTCATATTCCGCTCCAGGAGCTCCATCATAGCTCCTTGCTGTCGCTGGGAGGATGTTTTCTCCTCCGCTCGCCCCTTCCACCGTCATTTTCTCTCTACCCACCCTTGCCTCCTTCTCCGCGCAGCTCTCGATTCCCCCCTCTCTTTCGCACCCTCCATGTCATATTCCGCTACAGGAGCTCCATCATAGCTCCTTGCTGTCGCTGGGAGGATGTTTTCTCCTCCGCTCGCCCCTTCCACCGTCATTTTCTCTCTACCCACCCTTGCCTCCTTCTCCGCGCAGCTCTCGATTCCCCCCTCTCTCTCGCACCCTCCATATTACATCCAGCTCCAGGAGCTCCATCATAGCTCCTCGCTGTCGCTGGGAGGATGTTTTCTCCTCCGCTCGCCCCTTCCACCGTCATTTTCTCTCTACCCACCCTTGCCTCCTTTTCCGCGCAGCTCTCGATTCCCCCCTCTCTTTCGCACCCTCCATGTCATATTCCGCTCCAGGAGTTCCATCATAGCTCCTCACTGTCGCTGGGAGGATGTTTTCTCCTCCGCTCGCCCCTTCCACCGTCATTTTCTCTCTACCCACCCTTGCCTCCTTCTCCGCGCAGCTCTCGATTCCCTCCTCTCTCTCGCACCCTCCATATTACATCCAGCTCCAGGAGCTCCATCATAGCTCCTCGCTGTCGCTGGGAGGATGTTTTCTCCTCCGCTCGCCCCTTCCACCGTCATTTTCTCTCTACCCACCCTTGCCTCCTTCTCCGCGCAGCTCTCGATTCCCTCCTCTCTCTCGCACCCTCCATATTACATCCAGCTCCAGGAGCTCCATCATAGCTCCTCGCTGTCGCTGGGAGGATGTTTTCTCCTCCGCTCGCCCCTTCCACCGTCATTTTCTCTCTACCCACCCTTGCCTCCTTTTCCGCGCAGCTCTCGATTCCCCCCTCTCTTTCGCACCCTCCATGTCATATTCCGCTCCAGGAGCTCCATCATAGCTCCTTGCTGTCGCTGGGAGGATGTTTTCTCCTCCGCTCGCCCCTTCCACCGTCATTTTCTCTCTACCCACCCTTGCCTCCTTCTCCGCGCAGCTCTCGATTCCCTCCTCTCTCTCGCACCCTCCATATTACATCCAGCTCCAGGAGCTCCATCATAGCTCCTCGCTGTCGCTGGGAGGATGTTTTCTCCTCCGCTCGCCCCTTCCACCGTCATTTTCTCTCTACCCACCCTTGCCTCCTTCTCCGCGCAGCTCTCGATTCCCTCCTCTCTATCGCACCCTCCATATTACATCCAGCTCCAGGAGCTCCATCATAGCTCCTCGCTGTCGCTGGGAGGATGTTTTCTCCTCCGCTCGCCCCTTCCACCGTCATTTTCTCTCTACCCACCCTTGCCTCCTTTTCCGCGCAGCTCTCGATTCCCCCCTCTCTTTCGCACCCTCCATGTCATATTCCGCTCCAGGAGTTCCATCATAGCTCCTCACTGTCGCTGGGAGGATGTTTTCTCCTCCGCTCGCCCCTTCCACCGTCATTTTCTCTCTACCCACCCTTGCCTCCTTCTCCGCGCAGCTCTCGATTCCCCCCTCTCTTTCGCACCCTCCATGTCATATTCCGCTACAGGAGTTCCATCATAGCTCCTCACTGTCGCTGGGAGGATGTTTTCTCCTCCGCTCGCCCCTTCCACCGTCATTTTCTCTCTACCCACCCTTGCCTCCTTCTCCGCGCAGCTCTCGATTCCCCCCTCTCTCTCGCACCCTCCATATTACATCCAGCTCCAGGTGCTCCATCATAGCTCCTCGCTGTCGCTGGGAGGATGTTTTCTCCTCCGCTCGCCCCTTCCACCGTCATTTTCTCTCTACCCACCCTTGCCTCCTTTTCCGCGCAGCTCTCGATTCCCCCCTCTCTTTCGCACCCTCCATGTCATATTCCGCTCCAGGAGTTCCATCATAGCTCCTCACTGTCGCTGGGAGGATGTTTTCTCCTCCGCTCGCCCCTTCCACCGTCATTTTCTCTCTACCCACCCTTGCCTCCTTCTCCGCGCAGCTCTCGATTCCCTCCTCTCTCTCGCACCCTCCATATTACATCCAGCTCCAGGAGCTCCATCATAGCTCCTCGCTGTCGCTGGGAGGATGTTTTCTCCTCCGCTCGCCCCTTCCACCGTCATTTTCTCTCTACCCACCCTTGCCTCCTTCTCCGCGCAGCTCTCGATTCCCTCCTCTCTCTCGCACCCTCCATATTACATCCAGCTCCAGGAGCTCCATCATAGCTCCTCGCTGTCGCTGGGAGGATGTTTTCTCCTCCGCTCGCCCCTTCCACCGTCATTTTCTCTCTACCCACCCTTGCCTCCTTCTCCGCGCAGCTCTCGATTCCCCCCTCTCTTTCGCACCCTCCATGTCATATTCCGCTCCAGGAGCTCCATCATAGCTCCTCGCTGTCGCTGGGAGGATTTTTTCTCCTCCGCTCGCCCCTTCCACCGTCATTTTCTCTCTACCCACCCTTGCCTCCTTTTCCGCGCAGCTCTCGATTCCCCCCTCTCTTTCGCACCCTCCATGTCATATTCCGCTCCAGGAGTTCCATCATAGCTCCTCACTGTCGCTGGGAGGATGTTTTCTCCTCCGCTCGCCCCTTCCACCGTCATTTTCTCTCTACCCACCCTTGCCTCCTTCTCCGCGCAGCTCTCGATTCCCTCCTCTCTCTCGCACCCTCCATATTACATCCAGCTCCAGGAGCTCCATCATAGCTCCTCGCTGTCGCTGGGAGGATGTTTTCTCCTCCGCTCGCCCCTTCCACCGTCATTTTCTCTCTACCCACCCTTGCCTCCTTCTCCGCGCAGCTCTCGATTCCCTCCTCTCTCTCGCACCCTCCATGTTACGTCCAGCTCCAGGAGCTCCATCATAGCTCCTCGCTGTCGCTGGGAGGATGTTTTCTCCTCCGCTCGCCCCTTCCACCGTCATTTTCTCTCTACCCACCCTTGCCTCCTTTTCCGCGCAGCTCTCGATTCCCCCCTCTCTTTCGCACCCTCCATGTCATATTCCGCTCCAGGAGCTCCATCATAGCTCCTTGCTGTCGCTGGGAGGATGTTTTCTCCTCCGCTCGCCCCTTCCACCGTCATTTTCTCTCTACCCACCCTTGCCTCCTTCTCCACGCAGCTCTCGATTCCCCCCTCTCTTTCGCACCCTCCATGTCATATTCCGCTCCAGGAGCTCCATCATAGCTCCTCGCTGTCGCTGGGAGGATGTTTTCTCCTCCGCTCGCCCCTTCCACCGTCATTTTCTCTCTACCCACCCTTGCCTCCTTTTCCGCGCAGCTCTCGATTCCCCCCTCTCTTTCGCACCCTCCATGTCATATTCCGCTCCAGGAGTTCCATCATAGCTCCTCACTGTCGCTGGGAGGATGTTTTCTCCTCCGCTCGCCCCTTCCACCGTCATTTTCTCTCTACCCACCCTTGCCTCCTTTTCCGCGCAGCTCTCGATTCCCCCCTATCTTTCGCACCCTCCATGTCATATTCCGCTACAGGAGCTCCATCATAGCTCCTTGCTGTCGCTGGGAGGATGTTTTCTCCTCCGCTCGCCCCTTCCACCGTCATTTTCTCTCTACCCACCCTTGCCTCCTTCTCCGCGCAGCTCTCGATTCCCTCCTCTCTCTCGCACCCTCCATATTACATCCAGCTCCAGGAGCTCCATCATAGCTCCTCGCTGTCGCTGGGAGGATGTTTTCTCCTCCGCTCGCCCCTTCCACCGTCATTTTCTCTCTACCCACCCTTGCCTCCTTCTCCGCGCAGCTCTCGATTCCCTCCTCTCTCTCGCACCCTCCATTTTACATCCAGCTCCAGGAGCTCCATCATAGCTCCTCGCTGTCGCTGGGAGGATGTTTTCTCCTCCGCTCGCCCCTTCCACCGTCATTTTCTCTCTACCCACCCTTGCCTCCTTCTCCGCGCAGCTCTCGATTCCCCCCTCTCTTTCGCACCCTCCATGTCATATTCCGCTCCAGGAGCTCCATCATAGCTCCTCGCAGTCGCTGGGAGGATGTTTTCTCCTCCGCTCGCCCCTTCCACCGTCATTTTCTCTCTACCCACCCTTGCCTCCTTTTCCGCGCAGCTCTCGATTCCCCCCTCTCTTTCGCACCCTCCATGTCATATTCCGCTCCAGGAGTTCCATCATAGCTCCTCACTGTCGCTGGGAGGATGTTTTCTCCTCCGCTCGCCCCTTCCACCGTCATTTTCTCTCTACCCACCCTTGCCTCCTTTTCCGCGCAGCTCTCGATTCCCCCCTATCTTTCGCACCCTCCATGTCATATTCCGCTACAGGAGCTCCATCATAGCTCCTTGCTGTCGCTGGGAGGATGTTTTCTCCTCCGCTCGCCCCTTCCACCGTCATTTTCTCTCTACCCACCCTTGCCTCCTTCTCCGCGCAGCTCTCGATTCCCCCCTCTCTCTCGCACCCTCCATATTACATCCAGCTCCAGGAGCTCCATCATAGCTCCTCGCTGTCGCTGGGAGGATGTTTTCTCCTCCGCTCGCCCCTTCCACCGTCATTTTCTCTCTACCCACCCTTGCCTCCTTTTCCGCGCAGCTCTCGATTCCCCCCTCTCTTTCGCACCCTCCATGTCATATTCCGCTCCAGGAGTTCCATCATAGCTCCTCACTGTCGCTGGGAGGATGTTTTCTCCTCCGCTCGCCCCTTCCACCGTCATTTTCTCTCTACCCACCCTTGCCTCCTTCTCCACGCAGCTCTCGATTCCCTCCTCTCTCTCGCACCCTCCATATTACATCCAGCTCCAGGAGCTCCATCATAGCTCCTCGCTGTCGCTGGGAGGATGTTTTCTCCTCCGCTCGCCCCTTCCACCGTCATTTTCTCTCTACCCACCCTTGCCTCCTTCTCCGCGCAGCTCTCGATTCCCTCCTCTCTCTCGCACCCTCCATATTACATCCAGCTCCAGGAGCTCCATCATAGCTCCTCGCTGTCGCTGGGAGGATGTTTTCTCCTCCGCTCGCCCCTTCCACCGTCATTTTCTCTCTACCCACCCTTGCCTCCTTTTCCGCGCAGCTCTCGATTCCCCCCTCTCTTTCGCACCCTCCATGTCATATTCCGCTCCAGGAGCTCCATCATAGCTCCTTGCTGTCGCTGGGAGGATGTTTTCTCCTCCGCTCGCCCCTTCCACCGTCATTTTCTCTCTACCCACCCTTGCCTCCTTCTCCGCGCAGCTCTCGATTCCCTCCTCTCTCTCGCACCCTCCATATTACATCCAGCTCCAGGAGCTCCATCATAGCTCCTCGCTGTCGCTGGGAGGATGTTTTCTCCTCCGCTCGCCCCTTCCACCGTCATTTTCTCTCTACCCACCCTTGCCTCCTTCTCCGCGCAGCTCTCGATTCCCTCCTCTCTCTCGCACCCTCCATTTTACATCCAGCTCCAGGAGCTCCATCATAGCTCCTCGCTGTCGCTGGGAGGATGTTTTCTCCTCCGCTCGCCCCTTCCACCGTCATTTTCTCTCTACCCACCCTTGCCTCCTTTTCCGCGCAGCTCTCGATTCCCCCCTCTCTTTCGCACCCTCCATGTCATATTCCGCTCCAGGAGCTCCATCATAGCTCCTTGCTGTCGCTGGGAGGATGTTTTCTCCTCCGCTCGCCCCTTCCACCGTCATTTTCTCTCTACCCACCCTTGCCTCCTTCTCCGCGCAGCTCTCGATTCCCCCCTCTCTTTCGCACCCTCCATGTCATATTCCGCTCCAGGAGCTCCATCATAGCTCCTCGCTGTCGCTGGGAGGATTTTTTCTCCTCCGCTCGCCCCTTCCACCGTCATTTTCTCTCTACCCACCCTTGCCTCCTTTTCCGCGCAGCTCTCGATTCCCCCCTCTCTTTCGCACCCTCCATGTCATATTCCGCTCCAGGAGTTCCATCATAGCTCCTCACTGTCGCTGGGAGGATGTTTTCTCCTCCGCTCGCCCCTTCCACCGTCATTTTCTCTCTACCCACCCTTGCCTCCTTCTCCGCGCAGCTCTCGATTCCCTCCTCTCTCTCGCACCCTCCATATTACATCCAGCTCCAGGAGCTCCATCATAGCTCCTCGCTGTCGCTGGGAGGATGTTTTCTCCTCCGCTCGCCCCTTCCACCGTCATTTTCTCTCTACCCACCCTTGCCTCCTTCTCCGCGCAGCTCTCGATTCCCTCCTCTCTCTCGCACCCTCCATATTACATCCAGCTCCAGGAGCTCCATCATAGCTCCTCGCTGTCGCTGGGAGGATGTTTTCTCCTCCGCTCGCCCCTTCCACCGTCATTTTCTCTCTACCCACCCTTGCCTCCATTTTCCGCGCAGCTCTCGATTCCCCCCTCTCTTTCGCACCCTCCATGTCATATTCCGCTCCAGGAGTTCCATCATAGCTCCTCACTGTCGCTGGGAGGATGTTTTCTCCTCCGCTCGCCTCTTCCACCGTCATTTTCTCTCTACCCACCCTTGCCTCCTTTTCCGCGCAGCTCTCGATTCCCCCCTCTCTTTCGCACCCTCCATGTCATATTCCGCTCCAGGAGTTCCATCATAGCTCCTCACTGTCGCTGGGAGGATGTTTTCTCCTCCGCTCGCCCCTTCCACCGTCATTTTCTCTCTACCCACCCTTGCCTCCTTTTCTGCGCAGCTCTCGATTCCCCCCTCTCTTTCGCACCCTCCATGTCATATTCCGCTCCAGGAGTTCCATCATAGCTCCTCACTGTCGCTGGGAGGAAGTTTTCTCCTCCGCTCGCCCCTTCCACCGTCATTTTCTCTCTACCCACCCTTGCCTCCTTTTCCGCGCAGTTTTCGATTCCCCCCTCTCTTTCGCACCCTCCATGTCATATTCCGCTCCAGGAGCTCCATCATAGCTCCTTGCTGTCGCTGGGAGGATGTTTTCTCCTCCGCTCGCCCCTTCCACCGTCATTTTCTCTCTACCCACCCTTGCCTCCTTCTCCGCGCAGCTCTCGATTCCCCCCTCTCTTTCGCACCCTCCATGTCATATTCCGCTACAGGAGCTTCATCATAGCTCCTTGCTGTCGCTGGGAGGATGTTTTCTCCTCCGCTCGCCCCTTCCACCGTCATTTTCTCTCTACCCACCCTTGCCTCTTTCTCCGCGCAGCTCTCGATTCCCCCCTCTCTCTCGCACCCTCCATATTACATCCAGCTCCAGGAGCTCCATCATAGCTCCTCGCTGTCGCTGGGAGGATGTTTTCTCCTCCGCTCGCCCCTTCCACCGTCATTTTCTCTCTACCCACCCTTGCCTCCTTTTCCGCGCAGCTCTCGATTCCCCCCTCTCTTTCGCACCCTCCATGTCATATTCCGCTCCAGGAGTTCCATCATAGCTCCTCACTGTCGCTGGGAGGATGTTTTCTCCTCCGCTCGCCCCTTCCACCGTCATTTTCTCTCTACCCACCCTTGCCTCCTTCTCCGCGCAGCTCTCGATTCCCTCCTCTCTCTCGCACCCTCCATATTACATCCAGCTCCAGGAGCTCCATCATAGCTCCTCGCTGTCGCTGGGAGGATGTTTTCTCCTCCGCTCGCCCCTTCCACCGTCATTTTCTCTCTACCCACCCTTGCCTCCTTCTCCGCGCAGCTCTCGATTCCCTCCTCTCTCTCGCACCCTCCATATTACATCCAGCTCCAGGAGCTCCATCATAGCTCCTCGCTGTCGCTGGGAGGATGTTTTCTCCTCCGCTCGCCCCTTCCACCGTCATTTTCTCTCTACCCACCCTTGCCTCCTTTTCCGCGCAGCTCTCGATTCCCCCCTCTCTTTCGCACCCTCCATGTCATATTCCGCTCCAGGAGCTCCATCATAGCTCCTTGCTGTCGCTGGGAGGATGTTTTCTCCTCCGCTCGCCCCTTCCACCGTCATTTTCTCTCTACCCACCCTTGCCTCCTTCTCCGCGCAGCTCTCGATTCCCTCCTCTCTCTCGCACCCTCCATATTACATCCAGCTCCAGGAGCTCCATCATAGCTCCTCGCTATCGCTGGGAGGATGTTTTCTCCTCCGCTCGCCCCTTCCACCGTCATTTTCTCTCTACCCACCCTTGCCTCCTTCTCCGCGCAGCTCTCGATTCCCTCCTCTCTCTCGCACCCTCCATATTACATCCAGCTCCAGGAGCTCCATCATAGCTCCTCGCTGTCGCTGGGAGGATGTTTTCTCCTCCGCTCGCCCCTTCCACCGTCATTTTCTCTCTACCCACCCTTGCCTCCTTTTCCGCGCAGCTCTCGATTCCCCCCTCTCTTTCGCACCCTCCATGTCATATTCCGCTCCAGGAGCTCCATCATAGCTCCTTGCTGTCGCTGGGAGGATGTTTTCTCCTCCGCTCGCCCCTTCCACCGTCATTTTCTCTCTACCCACCCTTGCCTCCTTTTCCGCGCAGCTCTCGATTCCCCCCTCTCTTTCGCACCCTCCATGTCATATTCCGCTCCAGGAGTTCCATCATAGCTCCTCACTGTCGCTGGGAGGATGTTTTCTCCTCCGCTCGCCCCTTCCACCGTCATTTTCTCTCTACCCACCCTTGCCTCCTTCTCCGCGCAGCTCTCGATTCCCCCCTCTCTTTCGCACCCTCCATGTCATATTCCACTCCAGGAGCTCCATCATAGCTCCTCGCTGTCGCTGGGAGGATGTTTTCTCCTCCGCTCGCCCCTTCCACCGTCATTTTCTCTCTACCCACCCTTGCCTCCTTTTCCGCGCAGCTCTCGATTCCCCCCTCTCTTTCGCACCCTCCATGTCATATTCCGCTCCAGGAGCTCCATCATAGCTCCTTGCTGTCGCTGGGAGGATGTTTTCTCCTCCGCTCGCCCCTTCCACCGTCATTTTCTCTCTACCCACCCTTGCCTCCTTTTCCGCGCAGCTCTCGATTCCCCCCTCTCTTTCGCACCCTCCATGTCATATTCCGCTCCAGGAGTTCCATCATAGCTCCTCACTGTCGCTGGGAGGATGTTTTCTCCTCCGCTCGCCCCTTCCACCATCATTTTCTCTCTACCCACCCTTGCCTCCTTTTCCGCGCAGCTCTCGATTCCCCCCTCTCTTTCGCACCCTCCATGTCATATTCCGCTCCAGGAGTTCCATCATAGCTCCTCACTGTCACTGGGAGGAAGTTTTCTCCTCCGCTCGCCCCTTCCACCATCATTTTCTCTCTACCCACCCTTGCCTCCTTTTCCACGCAGTTTTCGATTCCCCCTCTCTTTCGCACCCTCCATGTCATATTCCGCTCCAGGAGCTCCATCATAGCTCCTTGCTGTCGCTGGGAGGATGTTTTCTCCTCCGCTCGCCCCTTCCACCGTCATTTTCTCTCTACCCACCCTTGCCTCCTTCTCCGCGCAGCTCTCGATTCCCCCCTCTCTTTCGCACCCTCCATGTCATATTCCGCTCCAGGAGCTCCATCATAGCTCCTTGCTGTCGCTGGGAGGATGTTTTCTCCTCCGCTCGCCCCTTCCACCGTCATTTTCTCTCTACCCACCCTTGCCTCCTTCTCCGCGCAGCTCTCGATTCCCCCCTCTCTTTCGCACCCTCCATGTCATATTCCGCTACAGGAGCTCCATCATAGCTCCTTGCTGTCGCTGGGAGGATGTTTTCTCCTCCGCTCGCCCCTTCCACCGTCATTTTCTCTCTACCCACCCTTGCCTCCTTCTCCGCGCAGCTCTCGATTCCCCCCTCTCTCTCGCACCCTCCATATTACATCCAGCTCCAGGAGCTCCATCATAGCTCCTCGCTGTCGCTGGGAGGATGTTTTCTCCTCCGCTCGCCCCTTCCACCGTCATTTTCTCTCTACCCACCCTTGCCTCCTTTTCCGCGCAGCTCTCGATTCCCCCCTCTCTTTCGCACCCTCCATGTCATATTCCGCTCCAGGAGTTCCATCATAGCTCCTCACTGTCGCTGGGAGGATGTTTTCTCCTCCGCTCGCCCCTTCCACCGTCATTTTCTCTCTACCCACCCTTGCCTCCTTCTCCGCGCAGCTCTCGATTCCCTCCTCTCTCTCGCACCCTCCATATTACATCCAGCTCCAGGAGCTCCATCATAGCTCCTCGCTGTCGCTGGGAGGATGTTTTCTCCTCCGCTCGCCCCTTCCACCGTCATTTTCTCTCTACCCACCCTTGCCTCCTTTTCCGCGCAGCTCTCGATTCCCCCCTCTCTTTCGCACCCTCCATGTCATATTCCGCTCCAGGAGCTCCATCATAGCTCCTTGCTGTCGCTGGGAGGATGTTTTCTCCTCCGCTCGCCCCTTCCACCGTCATTTTCTCTCTACCCACCCTTGCCTCCTTCTCCGCGCAGCTCTCGATTCCCTCCTCTCTTTCGCACCCTCCATATTACATCCAGCTCCAGGAGCTCCATCATAGCTCCTCGCTGTCGCTGGGAGGATGTTTTCTCCTCCGCTCGCCCCTTCCACCGTCATTTTCTCTCTACCCACCCTTGCCTCCTTTTCCGCGCAGCTCTCGATTCCCCCCTCTCTTTCGCACCCTCCATGTCATATTCCGCTCCAGGAGCTCCATCATAGCTCCTTGCTGTCGCTGGGAGGATGTTTTCTCCTCCGCTCGCCCCTTCCACCGTCATTTTCTCTCTACCCACCCTTGCCTCCTTCTCCGCGCAGCTCTCGATTCCCCACTCTCTCTCGCACCCTCCATATTACATCCAGCTCCAGGAGCTCCATCATAGCTCCTCGCTGTCGCTGGGAGGATGTTTTCTCCTCTGCTCGCCCCTTCCACCGTCATTTTCTCTCTACCCACCCTTTCCTCCTTTTCCGCGCAGCTCTCGATTCCCCCCTCTCTTTCGCACCCTCCATGTCATATTCCGCTCCAGGAGCTCCATCATAGCTCCTTGCTGTCGCTGGGAGGATGTTTTCTCCTCCGCTCGCCCCTTCCACCGTCATTTTCTCTCTACCCACCCTTGCCTCCTTCTCCGCGCAGCTCTCGATTCCCTCCTCTCTCTCGCACCCTCCATATTACATCCAGCTCCAGGAGCTCCATCATAGCTCCTCGCTGTCGCTGGGAGGATGTTTTCTCCTCCGCTCGCCCCTTCCACCGTCATTTTCTCTCTACCCACCCTTGCCTCCTTCTCCGCGCAGCTCTCGATTCCCTCCTCTCTCTCGCACCCTCCATATTACATCCAGCTCCAGGAGCTCCATCATAGCTCCTCGCTGTCGCTGGGAGGATGTTTTCTCCTCCGCTCGCCCCTTCCACCGTCATTTTCTCTCTACCCACCCTTGCCTCCTTTTCCGCGCAGCTCTCGATTCCCCCCTCTCTTTCGCACCCTCCATGTCATATTCCGCTCCAGGAGCTCCATCATAGCTCCTTGCTGTCGCTGGGAGGATGTTTTCTCCTCCGCTCGCCCCTTCCACCGTCATTTTCTCTCTACCCACCCTTGCCTCCTTCTCCGCGCAGCTCTCGATTCCCCCCTCTCTCTCGCACCCTCCATATTACATCCAGCTCCAGGAGCTCCATCATAGCTCCTCGCTGTCGCTGGGAGGATGTTTTCTCCTCTGCTCGCCCCTTCCACCGTCATTTTCTCTCTACCCACCCTTTCCTCCTTTTCCGCGCAGCTCTCGATTCCCCCCTCTCTTTCGCACCCTCCATGTCATATTCCGCTCCAGGAGTTCCATCATAGCTCCTCACTGTCGCTGGGAGGAAGTTTTCTCCTCCGCTCGCCCCTTCCACCGTCATTTTCTCTCTACCCACCCTTGCCTCCTTTTCCGCGCAGCTCTCGATTCCCCCCTCTCTTTCGCACCCTCCATGTCATATTCCGCTCCAGGAGTTCCATCATAGCTCCTCACTGTCGCTGGGAGGATGTTTTCTCCTCCGCTCGCCCCTTCCACCGTCATTTTCTCTCTACCCACCCTTGCCTCCTTTTCCGCGCAGCTCTCGATTCCCCCCTCTCTTTCGCACCCTCCATGTCATATTCCGCTCCAGGAGTTCCATCATAGCTCCTCACTGTCGCTGGGAGGAAGTTTTCTCCTCCGCTCGCCCCTTCCACCGTCATTTTCTTTCTACCCACCCTTGCCTCCTTTTCCGCGCAGCTCTCGATTCCCCCCTCTCTTTCGCACCCTCCATGTCATATTCCGCTCCAGGAGCTCCATCATAGCTCCTTGCTGTCGCTGGGAGGACGTTTTCTCCTCCGCTCGCCCCTTCCACCGTCATTTTCTCTCTACCCACCCTTGCCTCCTTTTCCGCGCAGCTCTCGATTCCCCCCTCTCTTTCGCACCCTCCATGTCATATTCCGCTCCAGGAGTTCCATCATAGCTCCTCACTGTCGCTGGGAGGATGTTCTCTCCTCCGCTCGCCCCTTCCACCGTCATTTTCTCTCTACCCACCCTTGCCTCCTTTTCCGCGCAGCTCTCGATTCCCCCCTCTCTTTCGCACCCTCCATGTCATATTCCGCTCCAGGAGTTCCATCATAGCTCCTCACTGTCGCTGGGAGGATGTTTTCTCCTCCGCTCGCCCCTTCCACCGTCATTTTCTCTCTACCCACCCTTGCCTCCTTCTCCGCGCAGCTCTCGATTCCCTCCTCTCTCTCGCACCCTCCATATTACATCCAGCTCCAGGAGCTCCATCATAGCTCCTCGCTGTCGCTGGGAGGATGTTTTCTCCTCCGCTCGCCCCTTCCACCGTCATTTTCTCTCTACCCACCCTTGCCTCCTTTTCCGCGCAGCTCTCGATTCCCCCCTCTCTTTCGCACCCTCCATGTCATATTCCGCTCCAGGAGCTCCATCATAGCTCCTTGCTGTCGCTGGGAGGATGTTTTCTCCTCCGCTCGCCCCTTCCACCGTCATTTTCTCTCTACCCACCCTTGCCTCCTTCTCCGCGCAGCTCTCGATTCCCTCCTCTCTCTCGCACCCTCCATATTACATCCAGCTCCAGGAGCTCCATCATAGCTCCTCGCTGTCGCTGGGAGGATGTTTTCTCCTCCGCTCGCCCCTTCCACCGTCATTTTCTCTCTACCCACCCTTGCCTCCTTCTCCGCGCAGCTCTCGATTCCCTCCTCTCTCTCGCACCCTCCATATTACATCCAGCTCCAGGAGCTCCATCATAGCTCCTCGCTGTCGCTGGGAGGATGTTTTCTCCTCCGCTCGCCCCTTCCACCGTCATTTTCTCTCTACCCACCCTTGCCTCCTTTTCCGCGCAGCTCTCGATTCCCCCCTCTCTTTCGCACCCTCCATGTCATATTCCGCTCCAGGAGCTCCATCATAGCTCCTTGCTGTCGCTGGGAGGATGTTTTCTCCTCCGCTCGCCCCTTCCACCGTCATTTTCTCTCTACCCACCCTTGCCTCCTTCTCCGCGCAGCTCTCGATTCCCCCCTCTCTCTCGCACCCTCCATATTACATCCAGCTCCAGGAGCTCCATCATAGCTCCTCGCTGTCGCTGGGAGGATGTTTTCTCCTCTGCTCGCCCCTTCCACCGTCATTTTCTCTCTACCCACCCTTTCCTCCTTTTCCGCGCAGCTCTCGATTCCCCCCTCTCTTTCGCACCCTCCATGTCATATTCCGCTCCAGGAGTTCCATCATAGCTCCTCACTGTCGCTGGGAGGAAGTTTTCTCCTCCGCTCGCCCCTTCCACCGTCATTTTCTCTCTACCCACCCTTGCCTCCTTTTCCGCGCAGCTCTCGATTCCCCCCTCTCTTTCGCACCCTCCATGTCATATTCCGCTCCAGGAGTTCCATCATAGCTCCTCACTGTCGCTGGGAGGAAGTTTTCTCCTCCGCTCGCCCCTTCCACCGTCATTTTCTCTCTACCCACCCTTGCCTCCTTTTCCGCGCAGCTCTCGATTCCCCCCTCTCTTTCGCACCCTCCATGTCATATTCCGCTCCAGGAGCTCCATCATAGCTCCTTGCTGTCGCTGGGAGGACGTTTTCTCCTCCGCTCGCCCCTTCCACCGTCATTTTCTCTCTACCCACCCTTGCCTCCTTTTCCGCGCAGCTCTCGATTCCCCCCTCTCTTTCGCACCCTCCATGTCATATTCCGCTCCAGGAGTTCCATCATAGCTCCTCACTGTCGCTGGGAGGATGTTTTCTCCTCCGCTCGCCCCTTCCACCGTCATTTTCTCTCTACCCACCCTTGCCTCCTTTTCCGCGCAGCTCTCGATTCCCCCCTCTCTTTCGCACCCTCCATGTCATATTCCGCTCCAGGAGTTCCATCATAGCTCCTCACTGTCGCTGGGAGGAAGTTTTCTCCTCCGCTTGCCCCTTCCACCGTCATTTTCTCTCTACCCACCCTTGCCTCCTTTTCCGCGCAGCTCTCGATTCCCCCCTCTCTTTCGCACCCTCCATGTCATATTCCGCTCCAGGAGTTCCATCATAGCTCCTCACTGTCGCTGGGAGGAAGTTTTCTCCTCCGCTCGCCCCTTCCACCGTCATTTTCTCTCTACCCACCCTTGCCTCCTTTTCCGCGCAGCTCTCGATTCCCCCCTCTCTTTCGCACCCTCCATGTCATATTCCGCTCCAGGAGCTCCATCATAGCTCCTCGCTGTCGCTGGGAGGATGTTTTCTCCTCCGCTCGCCCCTTCCACCGTCATTTTCTCTCTACCCACCCTTGCCTCCTTTTCCGCGCAGCTCTCGATTCCCCCCTCTCTTTCGCACCCTCAATGTCATATTCCGCTCCAGGAGTTCCATCATAGCTCCTCACTGTCGCTGGGAGGATGTTTTCTCCTCCGCTCGCCCCTTCCACCGTCATTTTCTCTCTACCCACCCTTGCCTCCTTCTCCGCGCAGCTCTCGATTCCCTCCTCTCTCTCGCACCCTCCATATTACATCCAGCTCCAGGAGCTCCATCATAGCTCCTCGCTGTCGCTGGGAGGATGTTTTCTCCTCCGCTCGCCCCTTCCACCGTCATTTTCTCTCTACCCACCCTTGCCTCCTTCTCCGCGCAGCTCTCGATTCCCTCCTCTCTCTCGCACCCTCCATATTACATCCAGCTCCAGGAGCTCCATCATAGCTCCTCGCTGTCGCTGGGAGGATGTTTTCTCCTCCGCTCGCCCCTTCCACCGTCATTTTCTCTCTACCCACCCTTGCCTCCTTTTCCGCGCAGCTCTCGATTCCCCCCTCTCTTTCGCACCCTCCATGTCATATTCCGCTCCAGGAGCTCCATCATAGCTCCTTGCTGTCGCTGGGAGGATGTTTTCTCCTCCGCTCGCCCCTTCCACCGTCATTTTCTCTCTACCCACCCTTGCCTCCTTCTCCGCGCAGCTCTCGATTCCCCCCTCTCTCTCGCACCCTCCATATTACATCCAGCTCCAGGAGCTCCATCATAGCTCCTCGCTGTCGCTGGGAGGATGTTTTCTCCTCTGCTCGCCCCTTCCACCGTCATTTTCTCTCTACCCACCCTTTCCTCCTTTTCCGCGCAGCTCTCGATTCCCCCCTCTCTTTCGCACCCTCCATGTCATATTCCGCTCCAGGAGTTCCATCATAGCTCCTCACTGTCGCTGGGAGGAAGTTTTCTCCTCCGCTCGCCCCTTCCACCGTCATTTTCTCTCTACCCACCCTTGCCTCCTTTTCCGCGCAGCTCTCGATTCCCCCCTCTCTTTCGCACCCTCCATGTCATATTCCGCTCCAGGAGTTCCATCATAGCTCCTCACTGTCGCTGGGAGGAAGTTTTCTCCTCCGCTCGCCCCTTCCACCGTCATTTTCTCTCTACCCACCCTTGCCTCCTTTTCCGCGCAGCTCTCGATTCCCCCCTCTCTTTCGCACCCTCCATGTCATATTCCGCTCCAGGAGCTCCATCATAGCTCCTTGCTGTCGCTGGGAGGACGTTTTCTCCTCCGCTCGCCCCTTCCACCGTCATTTTCTCTCTACCCACCCTTGCCTCCTTTTCCGCGCAGCTCTCGATTCCCCCCTCTCTTTCGCACCCTCCATGTCATATTCCGCTCCAGGAGTTCCATCATAGCTCCTCACTGTCGCTGGGAGGATGTTTTCTCCTCCGCTCGCCCCTTCCACCGTCATTTTCTCTCTACCCACCCTTGCCTCCTTTTCCGCGCAGCTCTCGATTCCCCCCTCTCTTTCGCACCCTCCATGTCATATTCCGCTCCAGGAGTTCCATCATAGCTCCTCACTGTCGCTGGGAGGAAGTTTTCTCCTCCGCTTGCCCCTTCCACCGTCATTTTCTCTCTACCCACCCTTGCCTCCTTTTCCGCGCAGCTCTCGATTCCCCCCTCTCTTTCGCACCCTCCATGTCATATTCCGCTCCAGGAGTTCCATCATAGCTCCTCACTGTCGCTGGGAGGAAGTTTTCTCCTCCGCTCGCCCCTTCCACCGTCATTTTCTCTCTACCCACCCTTGCCTCCTTTTCCGCGCAGCTCTCGATTCCCCCCTCTCTTTCGCACCCTCCATGTCATATTCCGCTCCAGGAGCTCCATCATAGCTCCTCGCTGTCGCTGGGAGGATGTTTTCTCCTCCGCTCGCCCCTTCCACCGTCATTTTCTCTCTACCCACCCTTGCCTCCTTTTCCGCGCAGCTCTCGATTCCCCCCTCTCTTTCGCACCCTCAATGTCATATTCCGCTCCAGGAGTTCCATCATAGCTCCTCACTGTCGCTGGGAGGATGTTTTCTCCTCCGCTCGCCCCTTCCACCGTCATTTTCTCTCTACCCACCCTTGCCTCCTTTTCCGCGCAGCTCTCGATTCCCCCCTCTCTTTCGCACCCTCAATGTCATATTCCGCTCCAGGAGTTCCATCATAGCTCCTCACTGTCGCTGGGAGGATGTTTTCTCCTCCGCTCGCCCCTTCCACCGTCATTTTCTCTCTACCCACCCTTGCCTCCTTTTCCGCGCAGCTCTCGATTCCCCCCTCTCTTTCGCACCCTCCATGTCATATTCCGCTCCAGGAGCTCCATCATAGCTCCTCACTGTCGCTGGGAGGATGTTTTCTCCTCCGCTCGCCCCTTCCACCATCATTTTCTCTCTACCCACCCTTGCCTCCTTTTCCGCGCAGCTCTCGATTCCCCCCTCTCTTTCGCACCCTCCATGTCATATTCCGCTCCAGGAGTTCCATCATAGCTCCTCACTGTCGCTGGGAGGATGTTTTCTCCTCCGCTCGCCCCTTCCACCGTCATTTTCTCTCTACCCACCCTTGCCTCCTTTTCCGCGCAGCTCTCGATTCCCCCCTCTCTTTCGCACCCTCCATGTCATATTCCGCTCCAGGAGTTCCATCATAGCTCCTCACTGTCGCTGGGAGGATGTTTTCTCCTCCGCTCGCCCCTTCCACCGTCATTTTCTCTCTACCCACCCTTGCCTCCTTCTCCGCGCAGCTCTCGATTCCCCCCTCTCTTTCGCACCCTCCATGTCATATTCCGCTCCAGGAGCTCCATCATAGCTCCTCGCTGTCGCTGGGAGGATGTTTTCTCCTCCGCTCGCCCCTTCCACCGTCATTTTCTCTCTACCCACCCTTGCCTCCTTTTCCGCGCAGCTCTCGATTCCCCCCTCTCTTTCGCACCCTCCATGTCATATTCCGCTCCAGGAGCTCCATCATAGCTCCTTGCTGTCGCTGGGAGGATGTTTTCTCCTCCGCTCGCCCCTTCCACCGTCATTTTCTCTCTACCCACCCTTGCCTCCTTTTCCGCGCAGCTCTCGATTCCCCCCTCTCTTTCGCACCCTCCATGTCATATTCCGCTCCAGGAGTTCCATCATAGCTCCTCACTGTCGCTGGGAGGATGTTTTCTCCTCCGCTCGCCCCTTCCACCGTCATTTTCTCTCTACCCACCCTTGCCTCCTTCTCCGCGCAGCTCTCGATTCCCCCCCTCTCTTTCGCACCCTCCATGTCATATTCCGCTCCAGGAGCTCCATCATAGCTCCTCGCTGTCGCTGGGAGGATGTTTTCTCCTCCGCTCGCCCCTTCCACCGTCATTTTCTCTCTACCCACCCTTGCCTCCTTTTCCGCGCAGCTCTCGATTCCCCCCTCTCTTTCGCACCCTCCATGTCATATTCCGCTCCAGGAGCTCCATCATAGCTCCTTGCTGTCGCTGGGAGGATGTTTTCTCCTCCGCTCGCCCCTTCCACCGTCATTTTCTCTCTACCCACCCTTGCCTCCTTTTCCGCGCAGCTCTCGATTCCCCCCTCTCTTTCGCACCCTCCATGTCATATTCCGCTCCAGGAGTTCCATCATAGCTCCTCGCTGTCGCTGGGAGGATGTTTTCTCCTCCGCTCGCCCCTTCCACCATCATTTTCTCTCTACCCACCCTTGCCTCCTTTTCCGCGCAGCTCTCGATTCCCCCCTCTCTTTCGCACCCTCCATGTCATTTTCCGCTCCAGGAGTTCCATCATAGCTCCTCACTGTCGCTGGGAGGAAGTTTTCTCCTCCGCTCGCCCCTTCCACCGTCATTTTCTCTCTACCCACCCTTGCCTCCTTTTCCGCGCAGCTCTCGATTCCCCCCTCTCTTTCGCACCCTCCATGTCATATTCCGCTCCAGGAGTTCCATCATAGCTCCTCACTGTCGCTGGGAGGATGTTTTCTCCTCCGCTCGCCCCTTCCACCGTCATTTTCTCTCTACCCACCCTTGCCTCCTTCTCCGCGCAGCTCTCTATTCCCCCCTCTCTTTCGCACCCTCCATGTCATATTCCGCTCCAGGAGCTCCATCATAGCTCTTCGCTGTCGCTGGGAGGATGTTTTCTCCTCCGCTCGCCCCTTCCACCGTCATTTTCTCTCTACCCACCCTTGCCTCCTTCTCCGCGCAGCTCTCGATTCCCCCCTCTCTTTCGAACCCTCCATGTCATATTCCGCTCCAGGAGCTCCATCATAGCTCCTCGCTGTCGCTGGGAGGATGTTTTCTCCTCTGCTCGCCCCTTCCACCGTCATTTTCTCTCTACCCACCCCTTCCTCCTTTTCCGCGCAGCTCTCGATTCCCCCCTCTCTTTCGCACCCTCCATGTCATATTCCGCTCCAGGAGCTCCATCATAGCTCCTCGCTGTCGCTGGGAGGATGTTTTCTCCTCCGCTCGCCCCTTCCACCGTCATTTTCTTTCTACCCACCCTTGCCTCCTTTTCCACGCAGCTCTCGATTCCCCCCTCTCTTTCGCACCCTCCATGTCATATTCCGCTCCAGGAGCTCCATCATAGCTCCTCGCTGTTGCTGGGAGGATGTTTTCTCCTCCGCTCGCCCCTTCCACCGTCATTTTCTCTCTACCCACCCTTGCCTCCTTCTCCGCACAGCTCTCGATTCCCCCCTCTCTTTCGCACCCTCCATGTCATATTCCGCTCCAGGAGCTCCATCATAGCTCCTCGCTGTCGCTGGGAGGATGTTTTCTCCTCTGCTCGCCCCTTCCACCGTCATTTTCTCTCTACCCACCCTTTCCTCCTTTTCCGCGCAGCTCTCGATTCCCCCCTCTCTTGCGCACCCTCCATGTCATATTCCGCTCCAGGAGCTCCATCATAGCTCCTCGCTGTCGCTGGGAGGATGTTTTCTCCTCCGCTCGCCCCTTCCACCGTCATTTTCTCTCTACCCACCCTTGCCTCCTTTTCCGCGCAGCTCTCGATTCCCCCCTCTCCTTCGCACCCTCCATGTCATATTCCGCTCCAGGAGCTCCATCATAGCTCCTCGCTGTCGCTGGGAGGATGTTTTCTCCTCCGCTCGCCCCTTCCACCGTCATTTTCTCTCTACCCACCCTTGCCTCCTTTTCCGCGCAGCTCTCGATTCCCCCCTCTCTTTCGCACCCTCCATGTCATATTCCGCTCCAGGAGTTCCATCTTAGCTCCTCACTGTCGCTGGGAGGATGTTTTCTCCTCCGCTCGCCCCTTCCACCGTCATTTTCTCTCTACCCACCCTTGCCTCCTTTTCCGCGCAGCTCTCGATTCCCCCCTCTCTTTCGCACCCTCCATGTCATATTCCGCTCCAGGAGCTCCATCATAGCTCCTTGCTGTCGCTGGGAGGATGTTTTCTCCTCCGCTCGCCCCTTCCACCGTCATTTTCTCTCTACCCACCCTTGCCTCCTTCTCCGCGCAGCTCTCGATTCCCCCCTCTCTTTCGCACCCTCCATGTCATATTCCGCTCCAGGAGCTCCATCATAGCTCCTCGCTGTCGCTAGGAGGATATTTTCTCCTCCGCTCGCCCCTTCCACCGTCATTTTCTCTCTACCCACCCTTGCCTCCTTCTCCGCGCAGCTCTCGATTCCCCCCTCTCTTTCGCACCCTCCATGTCATATTCCGCTCCAGGAGCTCCATCATAGCTCCTCGCTGTCGCTAGGAGGATATTTTCTCCTCCGCTCGCCCCTTCCACCGTCATTTTCTCTCTACCCACCCTTGCCTCCTTTTCCGCGCAGCTCTCGATTCCCCCCTCTCTTTCGCACCCTCCATGTCATATTCCGCTCCAGGAGCTCCATCATAGCTCCTTGCTGTCGCTGGGAGGATGTTTTCTCCTCCGCTCGCCCCTTCCACCGTCATTTTCTCTCTACCCACCCTTGCCTCCTTTTCCGCGCAGCTCTCGATTCCCCCCTCTCTTTCGCACCCTCCATGTCATATTCCGCTCCAGGAGTTCCATCATAGCTCCTCACTGTCGCTGGGAGGATGTTTTCTCCTCCGCTCACCCCTTCCACCGTCATTTTCTCTCTACCCACCCTTGCCTCCTTCTCCGCGCAGCTCTCGATTCCCCCCTCTCTTTCGCACCCTCCATGTCATATTCCGCTCCAGGAGCTCCATCATAGCTCCTTGCTGTCGCTGGGAGGATGTTTTCTCCTCCGCTCGCCCCTTCCACCGTCATTTTCTCTCTACCCACCCTTGCCTCCTTTTCCGCGCAGCTCTCGATTCCCCCCTCTCTTTCGCACCCTCCATGTCATATTCCGCTCCAGGAGTTCCATCATAGCTCCTCACTGTCGCTGGGAGGAAGTTTTCTCCTCCGCTTGCCCCTTCCACCGTCATTTTCTCTCTACCCACCCTTGCCTCCTTTTCCGCGCAGCTCTCGATTCCCCCCTCTCTTTCGCACCCTCCATGTCATATTCCGCTCCAGGAGCTCCATCATAGCTCCTTGCTGTCGCTGGGAGGATGTTTTCTCCTCCGCTCGCCCCTTCCACCGTCATTTTCTCTCTACCCACCCTTGCCTCCTTTTCCGCGCAGCTCTCGATTCCCCCCTCTCTTTCGCACCCTCCATGTCATATTCCGCTCCAGGAGTTCCATCATAGCTCCTCACTGTCGCTGGGAGGAAGTTTTCTCCTCCGCTTGCCCCTTCCACCGTCATTTTCTCTCTACCCACCCTTGCCTCCTTTTCCGCGCAGCTCTCGATTCCCCCCTCTCTTTCGCACCCTCCATGTCATATTCCGCTCCAGGAGCTCCATCATAGCTCCTTGCTGTCGCTGGGAGGATGTTTTCTCCTCCGCTCGCCCCTTCCACCGTCATTTTCTCTCTACCCACCCTTGCCTCCTTTTCCGCGCAGCTCTCGATTCCCCCCTCTCTTTCGCACCCTCAATGTCATATTCCGCTCCAGGAGTTCCATCATAGCTCCTCACTGTCGCTGGGAGGATGTTTTCTCCTCCGCTCGCCCCTTCCACCGTCATTTTCTCTCTACCCACCCTTGCCTCCTTTTCCGCGCAGCTCTCGATTCCCCCCTCTCTTTCGCACCCTCCATGTCATATTCCGCTCCAGGAGTTCCATCATAGCTCCTCACTGTCGCTGGGAGGAAGTTTTCTCCTCCGCTCGCCCCTTCCACCGTCATTTTCTCTCTACCCACCCTTGCCTCCTTTTCCGCGCAGCTCTCGATTCCCCCCTCTCTTTCGCACCCTCCATGTCATATTCCGCTCCAGGAGCTCCATCATAGCTCCTTGCTGTCGCTGGGAGGATGTTTTCTCCTCCGCTCGCCCCTTCCACCGTCATTTTCTCTCTACCCACCCTTGCCTCCTTTTCCGCGCAGCTCTCGATTCCCCCCTCTCTTTCGCACCCTCCATGTCATATTCCGCTCCAGGAGTTCCATCATAGCTCCTCACTGTCGCTGGGAGGATGTTTTCTCCTCCGCTCGCCCCTTCCACCGTCATTTTCTCTCTACCCACCCTTGCCTCCTTCTCCGCGCAGCTCTCGATTCCCCCCTCTCTTTCGCACCCTCCATGTCATATTCTGCTCCAGGAGCTCCATCATAGCTCCTCGCTGTCGCTGGGAGGATGTTTTCTCCTCCGCTCGCCCCTTCCACCGTCATTTTCTCTCTACCCACCCTTGCCTCCTTCTCCGCGCAGCTCTCGATTCCCCCCTCTCTTTCGCACCCTCCATGTCATATTCCGCTCCAGGAGCTCCATCATAGCCCCTTGCTGTCGCTGGGAGGATGTTTTCTCCTCCGCTCGCCCCTTCCACCATCATTTTCTCTCTACCCACCCTTGCCTCCTTCTCCGCGCAGCTCTCGATTCCCCCCTCTCTTTCGCACCCTCCATGTCATATTCCGCTCCAGGAGCTCCATCATAGCTCCTCGCTGTCGCTGGGAGGATGTTTTCTCCTCCGCTCGCCCCTTCCACCGTCATTTTCTCTCTACCCACCCTTGCCTCCTTTTCCGCGCAGCTCTCGATTCCCCCCTCTCTTTCACACCCTCCATGTCATATTCCGCTCCAGGAGCTCCATCATAGCTCCTCGCTGTCGCTGGGAGGATGTTTTCTCCTCCGCTCGCCCCATCCACCGTCATTTTCTTTCTACCCACCCTTGCCTCCTTTTCCACGCAGCTCTCGATTCCCCCCTCTCTTTCGCACCCTCCATGTCATATTCCGCTCCAGGAGCTCCATCATAGCTCCTCGCTGTTGCTGGGAGGATGTTTTCTCCTCCGCTCGCCCCTTCCACCGTCATTTTCTCTCTACCCACCCTTGCCTCCTTCTCCGCACAGCTCTCGATTCCCCCCTCTCTTTCGCACCCTCCATGTCATATTCCGCTCCAGGAGCTCCATCATAGCTCCTCGCTGTCGCTGGGAGGATGTTTTCTCCTCTGCTCGCCCCTTCCACCGTCATTTTCTCTCTACCCACCCTTTCCTCCTTTTCCGCGCAGCTCTCGATTCCCCCCTCTCTTTCGCACCCTCCATGTCATATTCCGCTCCAGGAGCTCCATCATAGCTCCTCGCTGTCGCTGGGAGGATGTTTTCTCCTCCGCTCGCCCCTTCCACCGTCATTTTCTTTCTACCCACCCTTGCCTCCTTTTCCACGCAGCTCTCGATTCCCCCCTCTCTTTCGCACCCTCCATGTCATATTCCGCTCCAGGAGTTCCATCATAGCTCCTCACTGTCGCTGGGAGGATGTTTTCTCCTCCGCTCGCCCCTTCCACCATCATTTTCTCTCTACCCACCCTTGCCTCCTTTTCCGCGCAGCTCTCGATTCCCCCCTCTCTTTCGCACCCTCCATGTCATATTCCGCTCCAGGAGTTCCATCATAGCTCCTCACTGTCGCTGGGAGGATGTTTTCTCCTCCGCTCGCCCCTTCCACCGTCATTTTCTCTCTACCCACCCTTGCCTCCTTTTCCGCGCAGCTCTCGATTCCCCCCTCTCTTTCGCACCCTCCATGTCATATTCCGCTCCAGGAGCTCCATCATAGCTCCTTTCTGTCGCTGGGAGGATGTTTTCTCCTCCGCTCGCCCCTTCCACCGTCATTTTCTCTCTACCCACCCTTGCCTCCTTTTCCACACAGCTCTCGATTCCCCCCTCTCTTTCGCACCCTCCATGTCATATTCCGCTCCAGGAGTTCCATCATAGCTCCTCACTGTCGCTGGGAGGATGTTTTCTCCTCCGCTCGCCCCTTCCACCGTCATTTTCTCTCTACCCACCCTTGCCTCCTTTTCCGCGCAGCTCTCGATTCCCCCCTCTCTTTCGCACCCTCCATGTCATATTCCGCTCCAGGAGTTCCATCATAGCTCCTCACTGTCGCTGGGAGGAAGTTTTCTCCTCCGCTTGCCCCTTCCACCGTCATTTTCTCTCTACCCACCCTTGCCTCCTTTTCCGCGCAGCTCTCGATTCCCCCCTCTCTTTCACACCCTCCATGTCATATTCCGCTCCAGGAGCTCCATCATAGCTCCTTGCTGTCGCTGGGAGGATGTTTTCTCCTCCGCTCGCCCCTTCCACCGTCATTTTCTCTCTACCCACCCTTGCCTCCTTTTCCGCGCAGCTCTCGATTCCCCCCTCTCTTTCGCACCCTCCATGTCATATTCCGCTCCAGGAGTTCCATCATAGCTCCTCACTGTCGCTGGGAGGATGTTTTCTCCTCCGCTCGCCCCTTCCACCGTCATTTTCTCTCTACCCACCCTTGCCTCCTTTTCCGCGCAGCTCTCGATTCCCCCCTCTCTTTCGCACCCTCCATGTCATATTCCGCTCCAGGAGCTCCATCATAGCTCCTCGCTGTCGCTGGGAGGATGTTTTCTCCTCCGCTCGCCCCTTACACCGTCATTTTCTCTCTACCCACCCTTGCCTCCTTTTCCGCGCAGCTCTCGATTCCCCCCTCTCTTTCGCACCCTCCATGTCATATTCCGCTCCAGGAGTTCCATCATAGCTCCTCACTGTCGCTGGGAGGATGTTTTCTCCTCCGCTCGCCCCTTCCACCATCATTTTCTCTCTACCCACCCTTGCCTCCTTTTCCGCACAGCTCTCGATTCCCCCCTCTCTTTCGCACCCTCCATGTCATATTCCGCTCCAGGAGTTCCATCATAGCTCCTCACTGTCGCTGGGAGGATGTTTTCTCCTCCGCTCGCCCCTTCCACCGTCATTTTCTCTCTACCCACCCTTGCCTCCTTTTCCGCGCAGCTCTCGATTCCCCCCTCTCTTTCGCACCCTCCATGTCATATTCCGCTCCAGGAGCTCCATCATAGCTCCTTGCTGTCGCTGGGAGGATGTTTTCTCCTCCGCTCGCCCCTTCCACCGTCATTTTCTCTCTACCCACCCTTGCCTCCTTTTCCGCGCAGCTCTCGATTCCCCCCTCTCTTTCGCACCCTCCATGTCATATTCCGCTCCAGGAGTTCCATCATAGCTCCTCACTGTCGCTGGGAGGATGTTTTCTCCTCCGCTCGCCCCTTCCACCGTCATTTTCTCTCTACCCACCCTTGCCTCCTTCTCCGCGCAGCTCTCGATTCCCCCCTCTCTTTCGCACCCTCCATGTCATATTCCGCTCCAGGAGCTCCATCATAGCTCCTTGCTGTCGCTGGGAGGATGTTTTCTCCTCCGCTCGCCCCTTCCACCGTCATTTTCTCTCTACCCACCCTTGCCTCCTTTTCCGCGCAGCTCTCGATTCCCCCCTCTCTTTCGAACCCTCCATGTCATATTCCGCTCCAGGAGCTCCATCATAGCTCCTCGCTGTCGCTGGGAGGATGTTTTCTCCTCTGCTCGCCCCTTCCACCGTCATTTTCTCTCTACCCACCCTTTCCTCCTTTTCCGCGCAGCTCTCGATTCCCCCCTCTCTTTCGCACCCTCCATGTCATATTCCGCTCCAGGAGCTCCATCATAGCTCCTCGCTGTCGCTGGGAGGATGTTTTCTCCTCCGCTCGCCCCTTCCACCGTCATTTTCTCTCTACCCACCCTTGCCTCCTTCTCCGCGCAGCTCTCGATTCCCCCCTCTCTTTCGCACCCTCCATGTCATATTCCGCTCCAGGAGCTCCATCATAGCTCCTCGCTGTCGCTGGGAGGATGTTTTCTCCTCCGCTCGCCCCTTCCCCCGTCATTTTCTCTCTACCCACCCTTGCCTCCTTTTCCGCGCAGCTCTCGATTCCCCCCTCTCTTTCGCACCCTCCATGTCATATTCCGCTCCAGGAGCTCCATCATAGCTCCTCGCTGTCGCTGGGAGGATGTTTTCTCCTCCGCTCGCCCCTTCCACCGTCATTTTCTCTCTACCCACCCTTGCCTCCTTTTCCGCGCAGCTCTCGATTCCCCCCTCTCTTTCGCACCCTCCATGTTACATCCAGCTCCAGGAGCTCCATCATAGCTCCTCGCTGTCGCTGGGAGGATGTTTTCTCCTCCGCTCGCCCCTTCCACCGTCATTTTCTCTCTACCCACCCTTGCCTCCTTTTCCGCGCAGCTCTCGATTCCCCCCTCTCTTTCGCACCCTCCATGTCATATTCCGCTCCAGGAGTTCCATCATAGCTCCTCGCTGTCGCTGGGAGGATGTTTTCTCCTCCGCTCGCCCCTTCCACCGTCATTTTCTCTCTACCCACCCTTTCCTCCTTTTCTGCGCAGCTCTCGATTCCCCCCTCTCTCTCGCACCCTCCATATTACATCCAGCTCCAGGAGCTCCATCATAGCTCCTCGCTGTCGCTGGGAGGATGTTTTCTCCTCCGCTCGCCCCTTCCACCGTCATTTTCTCTCTACCCACCCTTGCCTCCTTTTCCGCGCAGCTCTCGATTCCCCCCTCTCTTTCGCACCCTCCATGTCATATTCCGCTCCAGGAGTTCCATCATAGCTCCTCGCTGTCGCTGGGAGGATGTTTTCTCCTCCGCTCGCCCCTTCCACCGTCATTTTCTCTCTACCCACCCTTTCCTCCTTTTCTGCGCAGCTCTCGATTCCCCCCTCTCTTTCGCACCCTCCATGTCATATTCCGCTCCAGGAGCTCCATCATAGCTCCTTGCTGTCGCTGGGAGGATGTTTTCTCCTCCGCTCGCCCCTTCCACCGTCATTTTCTCTCTACCCACCCTTGCCTCCTTTTCCGCGCAGCTCTCGACTCCCCCCTCTCTTTCGCACCCTCCATGTCATATTCCGCTCCAGGAGTTCCATCATAGCTCCTCACTGTCGATGGGAGGATGTTTTCTCCTCCGCTCGCCCCTTCCACCGTCATTTTCTCTCTACCCACCCTTGCCTCCTTTTCCGCGCAGCTCTCGATTCCCCCCTCTCTTTCGCACCCTCCATGTCATATTCCGCTCCAGGAGTTCCATCATAGCTCCTCACTGTCGCTGGGAGGATGTTTTCTCCTCCGCTCACCCCTTCCACCGTCATTTTCTCTCTACCCACCCTTGCCTCCTTCTCCGCGCAGCTCTCGATTCCCCCCTCTCTTTCGCACCCTCCATGTCATATTCCGCTCCAGGAGCTCCATCATAGCTAATCGCTGTCGCTGGGAGATTGTTTTCTCCTCCGCTCGCCCCTTCCACCGTCATTTTCTCTCTACCCACCCTTGCCTCCTTTTCCGCGCAGCTCTCGATTCCCCCCTCTCTTTCGCACCCTCCATGTCATATTCCGCTCCAGGAGTTCCATCATAGCTCCTCACTGTCGCTGGGAGGATGTTTTCTCCTCCGCTCGCCCCTTCCACCGTCATTTTCTCTCTACCCACCCTTGCCTCCTTTTCCGCGCAGCTCTCGATTCCCCCCTCTCTTTCGCACCCTCCATGTCATATTCCGCTCCAGGAGCTCCATCATAGCTAATCGCTGTCGCTGGGAGGATGTTTTCTCCTCCGCTCGCCCCTTCCACCGTCATTTTCTCTCTACCCACCCTTGCCTCCTTTTCCGCGCAGCTCTCGATTCCCCCCTCTCTTTCGCACCCTCCATGTCATATTCCGCTCCAGGAGTTCCATCATAGCTCCTCACTGTCGCTGGGAGGATGTTTTCTCCTCCGCTCGCCCCTTCCACCGTCATTTTCTCTCTACCCACCCTTGCCTCCTTTTCCGCGCAGCTCTCGATTCCCCCCTCTCTTTCGCACCCTCCATGTCATATTCCGCTCCAGGAGTTCCATCATAGCTCCTCACTGTCGCTGGGAGGATGTTTTCTCCTCCGCTCACCCCTTCCACCGTCATTTTCTCTCTACCCACCCTTGCCTCCTTTTCCGCGCAGCTCTCGATTCCCCCCTCTCTTTCGCACCCTCCATGTCATATTCCGCTCCAGGAGTTCCATCATAGCTCCTCACTGTCGCTGGGAGGATGTTTTCTCCTCCGCTCGCCCCTTCCACCGTCATTTTCTCTCTACCCACCCTTGCCTCCTTTTCCGCGCAGCTCTCGATTCCCCCCTCTCTTTCGCACCCTCCATGTCATATTCCGCTCCAGGAGTTCCATCATAGCTCCTCACTGTCGCTGGGAGGATGTTTTCTCCTCCGCTCGCCCCTTCCACCGTCATTTTCTCTCTACCCACCCTTGCCTCCTTTTCCGCGCAGCTCTCGATTCCCCCCTCTCTTTCGCAACCTCCATGTCATATTCCGCTCCAGGAGTTCCATCATAGCTCCTCACTGTCGCTGGGAGGATGTTTTCTCCTCCGCTCGCCCCTTCCACCGTCATTTTCTCTCTACCCACCCTTGCCTCCTTCTCCGCGCAGCTCTCAATTCCCCCCTCTCTTTCGCACCCTCCATGTCATATTCCGCTCCAGGAGCTCCATCATAGCTAATCGCTGTCGCTGGGAGGATGTTTTCTCCTCCGCTCGCCCCTTCCACCGTCATTTTCTCTCTACCCACCCTTGCCTCCTTTTCCGCGCAGCTCTCGATTCCCCCCTCTCTTTCGCACCCTCCATGTCATATTCCGCTCCAGGAGTTCCATCATAGCTCCTCACTGTCGCTGGGAGGATGTTTTCTCCTCCGCTCGCCCCTTCCACCGTCATTTTCTCTCTACCCACCCTTGCCTCCTTTTCCGCGCAGCTCTCGATTCCCCCCTCTCTTTCGCACCCTCCATGTCATATTCCGCTCCAGGAGCTCCATCATAGCTCCTTGCTGTCGCTGGGAGGATGTTTTCTCCTCCGCTCGCCCCTTCCACCGTCATTTTCTCTCTACCCACCCTTGCCTCCTTTTCCGCGCAGCTCTCGATTCCCCCCTCTCTTTCGCACCCTCCATGTCATATTCCGCTCCAGGAGTTCCATCATAGCTCCTCACTGTCGCTGGGAGGATGTTTTCTCCTCCGCTCGCCCCTTCCACCGTCATTTTCTCTCTACCCACCCTTGCCTCCTTTTCCGCGCAGCTCTCGATTCCCCCCTCTCTTTCGCACCCTCCATGTCATATTCCGCTCCAGGAGTTCCATCATAGCTCCTCACTGTCGCTGGGAGGATGTTTTCTCCTCCGCTCGCCCCTTCCACCGTCATTTTCTCTCTACCCACCCTTGCCTCCTTTTCCGCGCAGCTCTCGATTCCCCCCTCTCTTTCGCACCCTCCATGTCATATTCCGCTCCAGGAGTTCCATCATAGCTCCTCACTGTCGCTGGGAGGATGTTTTCTCCTCCGCTCGCCCCTTCCACCGTCATTTTCTCTCTACCCACCCTTGCCTCCTTTTCCGCGCAGCTCTCGATTCCCCCCTCTCTTTCGCACCCTCCATGTCATATTCCGCTCCAGGAGTTCCATCATAGCTCCTCACTGTCGCTGGGAGGATGTTTTCTCCTCCGCTCGCCCCTTCCACCATCATTTTCTCTCTACCCACCCTTGCCTCCTTTTCCGCGCAGCTCTCGATTCCCCCCTCTCTTTCGCACCCTCCATGTCATATTCCGCTCCAGGAGTTCCATCATAGCTCCTCACTGTCGCTGGGAGGAAGTTTTCTCCTCCGCTCGCCCCTTCCACCGTCATTTTCTCTCTACCCACCCTTGCCTCCTTTTCCGCGCAGCTCTCGATTCCCCCCTCTCTTTCGCAACCTCCATGTCATATTCCGCTCCAGGAGTTCCATCATAGCTCCTCACTGTCGCTGGGAGGATGTTTTCTCCTCCGCTCGCCCCTTCCACCGTCATTTTCTCTCTACCCACCCTTGCCTCCTTCTCCGCGCAGCTCTCAATTCCCCCCTCTCTTTCGCACCCTCCATGTCATATTCCGCTCCAGGAGCTCCATCATAGCTAATCGCTGTCGCTGGGAGGATGTTTTCTCCTCCGCTCGCCCCTTCCACCGTCATTTTCTTTCTACCCACCCTTGCCTCCTTTTCCGCGCAGCTCTCGATTCCCCCCTCTCTTTCGCACCCTCCATGTCATATTCCGCTCCAGGAGTTCCATCATAGCTCCTCACTGTCGCTGGGAGGATGTTTTCTCCTCCGCTCGCCCCTTCCACCGTCATTTTCTCTCTACCCACCCTTGCCTCCTTTTCCGCGCAGCTCTCGATTCCCCCCTCTCTTTCGCACCCTCCATGTCATATTCCGCTCCAGGAGCTCCATCATAGCTCCTTGCTGTCGCTGGGAGGATGTTTTCTCCTCCGCTCGCCCCTTCCACCGTCATTTTCTCTCTACCCACCCTTGCCTCCTTTTCCGCGCAGCTCTCGATTCCCCCCTCTCTTTCGCACCCTCCATGTCATATTCCGCTCCAGGAGTTCCATCATAGCTCCTCACTGTCGCTGGGAGGATGTTTTCTCCTCCGCTCGCCCCTTCCACCGTCATTTTCTCTCTACCCACCCTTGCCTCCTTTTCCGCGCAGCTCTCGATTCCCCCCTCTCTTTCGCACCCTCCATGTCATATTCCGCTCCAGGAGTTCCATCATAGCTCCTCACTGTCGCTGGGAGGATGTTTTCTCCTCCGCTCGCCCCTTCCACCGTCATTTTCTCTCTACCCACCCTTGCCTCCTTTTCCGCGCAGCTCTCGATTCCCCCCTCTCTTTCGCACCCTCCATGTCATATTCCGCTCCAGGAGTTCCATCATAGCTCCTCACTGTCGCTGGGAGGATGTTTTCTCCTCCGCTCGCCCCTTCCACCGTCATTTTCTCTCTACCCACCCTTGCCTCCTTCTCCGCGCAGCTCTCGATTCCCCCCTCTCTCTCGCACCCTCCATATTACATCCAGCTCCAGGAGCTCCATCATAGCTCCTCGCTGTCGCTGGGAAGATGTTTTCTCCTCCGCTCGCCCCTTCCACCGTCATTTTCTCTCTACCCACCCTTGCCTCCTTCTCCGCGCAGCTCTCGATTCCCCCCTCTCTTTCGCACCCTCCATGTCATATTCCGCTCCAGGAGTTCCATCATAGCTCCTCACTGTCGCTGGGAGGATGTTTTCTCCTCTGCTCGCCCCTTCCACCGTCATTTTCTCTCTACCCACCCTTGCCTCCTTCTCCGCGCAGCTCTCGATTCCCCCCTCTCTTTCGCACCCTCCATGTCATATTCCGCTCCAGGAGTTCCATCATAGCTCCTCACTGTCGCTGGGAGGATGTTTTCTCCTCCGCTCGCCCCTTCCACCGTCATTTTCTCTCTACCCACCCTTGCCTCCTTCTCCGCGCAGCTCTCGATTCCCCCCTCTCTTTCGCACCCTCCATGTCATATTCCGCTCCAGGAGCTCCATCATAGCTCCTCGCTGTCGCTGGGAGGATGTTTTCTCCTCCGCTCGCCCCTTCCACCGTCATTTTCTCTCTACCCACCCTTGCCTCCTTCTCCGCGCAGCTCTCGATTCCCCCCTCTCTTTCGCACCCTCCATGTCATATTCCGCTCCAGGAGCTCCATCATAGCTCCTCGCTGTCGCTGGGAGGATGTTTTCTCCTCCGCTCGCCCCTTCCACCTTCATTTTCTCTCTACCCACCCTTGCCTCCTTCTCCACGCAGCTTTCGATTCCCTCCTCTCTCTCGCACCCTCCATATTACATCCAGCTCCAGGAGCTCCATCATAGCTCCCCGCTGTCGGTGGGAGGATGTTTTCTCCTCCGCTCGCCCCTTCCACCGTCATTTTCTCTCTACCCACCCTTGCCTCCTTCTCCGCGCAGCTCTCGATTCCCCCCTCTCTTTCGCACCCTCCATGTCATATTCCGCTCCAGGAGCTCCATCATAGCTCCTCGCTGTCGCTGGGAGGATGTTTTCTCCTCCGCTCGCCCCTTCCACCGTCATTTTCTCTCTACCCACCCTTGCCTCCTTCTCCGCGCAGCTCTCGATTCCCCCCTCTCTTTCGCACCCTCCATGTCATATTCCGCTCCAGGAGTTCCATCATAGCTCCTCACTGTCGCTGGGAGGATGTTTTCTCCTCCGCTCGCCCCTTCCACCGTCATTTTCTCTCTACCCACCCTTGCCTCCTTCTCCGCGCAGCTCTCGATTCCCTCCTCTCTCTCGCACCCTCCATATTACATCCAGCTCCAGGAGCTCCATCATAGCTCCTCGCTGTCGCTGGGAGGATGTTTTCTCCTCTGCTCGCCGCTTCCGCCGTCATTTTCTCTCCACCCACCCTTGCCTCCTTTTCCGCGCAGCTCTCAATTCCCCCCTCTCTTTCGCACCCTCCATGTCATATTCCGCTCCAGGAGCTCCATCATAGCTCCTTGCTGTCGCTGGGAGGATGTTTTCTCCTCCGCTCGCCCCTTCCACCGTCATTTTCTCTCTACCCACCCTTGCCTCCTTTTCCGCGCAGCTCTCGATTCCCCCCTCTCTTTCGCACCCTCCATGTCATATTCCGCTCTAGGAGTTCCATCATAGCTCCTCACTGTCGCTGGGAGGATGTTTTCTCCTCCGCTCGCCCCTTCCACCGTCATTTTCTCTCTACCCACCCTTGCCTCCTTCTCCGCGCAGCTCTCGATTCCCCCCTCTCTTTCGCACCCTCCATGTCATATTCTGCTCCAGGAGCTCCATCATAGCTCCTCGCTGTCGCTGGGAGGATGTTTTCTCCTCCGCTCGCCCCTTCCACCGTCATTTTCTCTCTACCCACCCTTGCCTCCTTCTCCACGCAGCTCTCGATTCCCCCCTCTCTTTCGCACCCTCCATGTCATATTCCGCTCCAGGAGTTCCATCATAGCTCCTCACTGTCGCTGGGAGGATGTTTTCTCCTCCGCTCGCCCCTTCCACCGTCATTTTCTCTCTACCCACCCTTGCCTCCTTTTCCGCGCAGCTCTCGATTCCCCCCTCTCTTTCGCACCCTCCATGTCATATTCCGCTCCAGGAGTTCCATCATAGCTCCTCACTGTCGCTGGGAGGAAGTTTTCTCCTCCGCTCGCCCCTTCCACCGTCATTTTCTCTCTACCCACCCATGCCTCCTTTTCCGCGCAGCTCTCGATTCCCCCCTCTCTTTCGCACCCTCCATGTCATATTCCGCTCCAGGAGCTCCATCATAGCTCCTTGCTGTCGCTGGGAGGATGTTTTCTCCTCCGCTCGCCCCTTCCACCGTCATTTTCTCTCTACCCACCCTTGCCTCCTTTTCCGCGCAGCTCTCGATTCCCCCCTCTCTTTCGCACCCTCCATGTCATATTCCGCTCCAGGAGTTCCATCATAGCTCCTCACTGTCGCTGGGAGGATGTTTTCTCCTCCGCTCGCCCCTTCCACCGTCATTTTCTCTCTACCCACCCTTGCCTCCTTTTCCGCGCAGCTCTCGATTCCCCCCTCTCTTTCGCACCCTCCATGTCATATTCCGCTCCAGGAGTTCCATCATAGCTCCTCACTGTCGCTGGGAGGATGTTTTCTCCTCCGCTCGCCCCTTCCACCGTCATTTTCTCTCTACCCACCCTTGCCTCCTTTTCCGCGCAGCTCTCGATTCCCCCCTCTCTTTCGCACCCTCCATGTCATATTCCGCTCCAGGAGCTCCATCATAGCTCCTTGCTGTCGCTGGGAGGATGTTTTCTCCTCCGCTCGCCCCTTCCACCGTCATTTTCTCTCTACCCACCCTTGCCTCCTTTTCCGCGCAGCTCTCGATTCCCCCCTCTCTTTCGCACCCTCCATGTCATATTCCGCTCCAGGAGTTCCATCATAGCTCCTCACTGTCGCTGGGAGGATGTTTTCTCCTCCGCTCGCCCCTTCCACCGTCATTTTCTCTCTACCCACCCTTGCCTCCTTTTCCGCGCAGCTCTCGATTCCCCCCTCTCTTTCGCACCCTCCATGTCATATTCCGCTCCAGGAGTTCCATCATAGCTCCTCACTGTCGCTGGGAGGATGTTTTCTCCTCCGCTCGCCCCTTCCACCGTCATTTTCTCTCTACCCACCCTTGCCTCCTTTTCCGCGCAGCTCTCGATTCCCCCCTCTCTTTCGCACCCTCCATGTCATATTCCGCTCCAGGAGCTCCATCATAGCTCCTTGCTGTCGCTGGGAGGATGTTTTCTCCTCCGCTCGCCCCTTCCACCGTCATTTTCTCTCTACCCACCCTTGCCTCCTTTTCCGCGCAGCTCTCGATTCCCCCCTCTCTTTCGCACCCTCCATGTCATATTCCGCTCCAGGAGTTCCATCATAGCTCCTCACTGTCGCTGGGAGGATGTTTTCTCCTCCGCTCGCCCCTTCCACCGTCATTTTCTCTCTACCCACCCTTGCCTCCTTTTCCGCGCAGCTCTCGATTCCCCCCTCTCTTTCGCACCCTCCATGTCATATTCCGCTCCAGGAGCTCCATCATAGCTCCTTGCTGTCGCTGGGAGGATGTTTTCTCCTCCGCTCGCCCCTTCCACCGTCATTTTCTCTCTACCCACCCTTGCCTCCTTTTCCGCGCAGCTCTCGATTCCCCCCTCTCTTTCGCACCCTCCATGTCATATTCCGCTCCAGGAGTTCCATCATAGCTCCTCACTGTCGCTGGGAGGATGTTTTCTCCTCCGCTCGCCCCTTCCACCGTCATTTTCTCTCTACCCACCCTTGCCTCCTTCTCCGCGCAGCTCTCGATTCCCCCCTCTCTTTCGCACCCTCCATGTCATATTCCGCTCCAGGAGTTCCATCATAGCTCCTCACTGTCGCTGGGAGGATGTTTTCTCCTCCGCTCGCCCCTTCCACCGTCATTTTCTCTCTACCCACCCTTGCCTCCTTTTCCGTGCAGCTCTCGATTCCCCCCTCTCTTTCGCACCCTCCATGTCATATTCCGCTCCAGGAGTTCCATCATAGCTCCTCACTGTCGCTGGGAGGATGTTTTCTCCTCCGCTCGCCCCTTCCACCGTCATTTTCTCTCTACCCACCCTTGCCTCCTTCTCCGCGCAGCTCTCGATTCCCCCCTCTCTTTCGCACCCTCCATGTCATATTCCGCTCCAGGAGCTCCATCATAGCTCCTCGCTGTCGCTGGGAGGATGTTTTCTCCTCCGCTCGCCCCTTCCACCGTCATTTTCTCTCTACCCACCCTTGCCTCCTTTTCCGCGCAGCTCTCGATTCCCCCCTCTCTTTCGCACCCTCCATGTCATATTCCGCTCCAGGAGTTCCATCATAGCTCCTCACTGTCGCTGGGAGGATGTTTTCTCCTCCGCTCGCCTCTTCCACCGTCATTTTCTCTCTACCCACCCTTGCCTCCTTTTCCGCGCAGCTCTCGATTCCCCCCTCTCTTTCGCACCCTCCATGTCATATTCCGCTCCAGGAGTTCCATCATAGCTCCTCACTGTCGCTGGGAGGATGTTTTCTCCTCCGCTCGCCTCTTCCACCGTCATTTTCTCTCTACCCACCCTTGCCTCCTTTTCCGCGCAGCTCTCGATTCCCCCCTCTCTTTCGCACCCTCCATGTCATATTCCGCTCCAGGAGTTCCATCATAGCTCCTCACTGTCGCTGGGAGGATGTTTTCTCCTCCGCTCGCCTCTTCCACCGTCATTTTCTCTCTACCCACCCTTGCCTCCTTTTCCGCGCAGCTCTTGATTCCCCCCTCTCTTTCGCACCCTCCATGTCATATTCCGCTCCAGGAGTTCCATCATAGCTCCTCACTGTCGCTGGGAGGAAGTTTTCTCCTCCGCTCGCCCCTTCCACCGTCATTTTCTCTCTACCCACCCTTGCCTCCTTTTCCGCGCAGCTCTCGATTCCCCCCTCTCTTTCGCACCCTCCATGTCATATTCCGCTCCAGGAGCTCCATCATAGCTCCTTGCTGTCGCTGGGAGGATGTTTTCTCCTCCGCTCGCCCCTTCCACCGTCATTTTCTCTCTACCCACCCTTGCCTCCTTTTCCGCGCAGCTCTCGATTCCCCCCTCTCTTTCGCACCCTCCATGTCATATTCCGCTCCAGGAGTTCCATCATAGCTCCTCACTGTCGCTGGGAGGATGTTTTCTCCTCCGCTCGCCCCTTCCACCGTCATTTTCTCTCTACCCACCCTTGCCTCCTTTTCCGCGCAGCTCTCGATTCCCCCCTCTCTTTCGCACCCTCCATGTCATATTCCGCTCCAGGAGTTCCATCATAGCTCCTCACTGTCGCTGGGAGGATGTTTTCTCCTCCGCTCGCCCCTTCCACCGTCATTTTCTCTCTACCCACCCTTGCCTCCTTTTCCGCGCAGCTCTCGATTCCCCCCTCTCTTTCGCACCCTCCATGTCATATTCCGCTCCAGGAGCTCCATCATAGCTCCTTGCTGTCGCTGGGAGGATGTTTTCTCCTCCGCTCGCCCCTTCCACCGTCATTTTCTCTCTACCCACCCTTGCCTCCTTTTCCGCGCAGCTCTCGATTCCCCCCTCTCTTTCGCACCCTCCATGTCATATTCCGCTCCAGGAGTTCCATCATAGCTCCTCACTGTCGCTGGGAGGATGTTTTCTCCTCCGCTCGCCCCTTCCACCATCATTTTCTCTCTACCCACCCTTGCCTCCTTTTCCGCGCAGCTCTCGATTCCCCCCTCTCTTTCGCACCCTCCATGTCATATTCCGCTCCAGGAGTTCCATCATAGCTCCTCACTTTCGCTGGGAGGAAGTTTTCTCCTCCGCTCGCCCCTTCCACCGTCATTTTCTCTCTACCCACCCTTGCCTCCTTTTCCGCGCAGCTCTCGATTCCCCCCTCTCTTTCGCAACCTCCATGTCATATTCCGCTCCAGGAGTTCCATCATAGCTCCTCACTGTCGCTGGGAGGATGTTTTCTCCTCCGCTCGCCCCTTCCACCGTCATTTTCTCTCTACCCACCCTTGCCTCCTTCTCCGCGCAGCTCTCAATTCCCCCCTCTCTTTCGCACCCTCCATGTCATATTCCGCTCCAGGAGCTCCATCATAGCTAATCGCTGTCGCTGGGAGGATGTTTTCTCCTCCGCTCGCCCCTTCCACCGTCATTTTCTCTCTACCCACCCTTGCCTCCTTCTCCGCGCAGCTCTCGATTCCCCCCTCTCTTTCGCACCCTCCATGTCATATTCCGCTCCAGGAGTTCCATCATAGCTCCTCACTTTCGCTGGGAGGAAGTTTTCTCCTCCGCTCGCCCCTTCCACCGTCATTTTCTCTCTACCCACCCTTGCCTCCTTTTCCGCGCAGCTCTCGATTCCCCCCTCTCTTTCGCAACCTCCATGTCATATTCCGCTCCAGGAGTTCCATCATAGCTCCTCACTGTCGCTGGGAGGATGTTTTCTCCTCCGCTCGCCCCTTCCACCGTCATTTTCTCTCTACCCACCCTTGCCTCCTTCTCCGCGCAGCTCTCAATTCCCCCCTCTCTTTCGCACCCTCCATGTCATATTCCGCTCCAGGAGCTCCATCATAGCTAATCGCTGTCGCTGGGAGGATGTTTTCTCCTCCGCTCGCCCCTTCCACCGTCATTTTCTCTCTACCCACCCTTGCCTCCTTTTCCGCGCAGCTCTCGATTCCCCCCTCTCTTTCGCACCCTCCATGTCATATTCCGCTCCAGGAGTTCCATCATAGCTCCTCACTGTCGCTGGGAGGATGTTTTCTCCTCCGCTCGCCCCTTCCACCGTCATTTTCTCTCTACCCACCCTTGCCTCCTTCTCCGCGCAGCTCTCGATTCCCCCCTCTCTTTCGCACCCTCCATGTCATATTCCGCTCCAGGAGCTCCATCATAGCTCCTCGCTGTCGCTGGGAGGATGTTTTCTCCTCCGCTCGCCCCTTCCACCGTCATTTTCTCTCTACCCACCCTTGCCTCCTTTTCCGCGCAGCTCTCGATTCCCCCCTCTCTTTCGCACCCTCCATGTCATATTCCGCTCCAGGAGTTCCATCATAGCTCCTCACTGTCGCTGGGAGGATGTTTTCTCCTCCGCTCGCCCCTTCCACCGTCATTTTCTCTCTACCCACCCTTGCCTCCTTTTCCGCGCAGCTCTCGATTCCCCCCTCTCTTTCGCACCCTCCATGTCATATTCCGCTCCAGGAGCTCCATCATAGCTGCTTGCTGTCGCTGGGAGGATGTTTTCTCCTCCGCTCGCCCCTTCCACCGTCATTTTCTCTCTACCCACCCTTGCCTCCTTTTCCGCGCAGCTCTCGATTCCCCCCTCTCTTTCGCACCCTCCATGTCATATTCCGCTCCAGGAGTTCCATCATAGCACCTCACTGTCGCTGGGAGGATGTTTTCTCCTCCGCTCGCCCCTTCCACCGTCATTTTCTCTCTACCCACCCTTGCCTCCTTTTCCGCGCAGCTCTCGATTCCCCCCTCTCTTTCGCACCCTCCATGTCATATTCCGCTCCAGGAGTTCCATCATAGCTCCTCACTGTCGCTGGGAGGATGTTTTCTCCTCCGCTCGCCCCTTCCACCGTCATTTTCTCTCTACCCACCCTTGCCTCCTTTTCCGCGCAGCTCTCGATTCCCCCCTCTCTTTCGCACCCTCCATGTCATATTCCGCTCCAGGAGTTCCATCATAGCTCCTCACTGTCGCTGGGAGGATGTTTTCTCCTCCGCTCGCCCCTTCCACCGTCATTTTCTCTCTACCCACCCTTGCCTCCTTTTCCGCGCAGCTCTCGATTCCCCCCTCTCTTTCGCACCCTCCATGTCATATTCCGCTCCAGGAGCTCCATCATAGCTCCTTGCTGTCGCTGGGAGGATGTTTTCTCCTCCGCTCGCCCCTTCCACCGTCATTTTCTCTCTACCCACCCTTGCCTCCTTTTCCGCGCAGCTCTCGATTCCCCCCTCTCTTTCGCACCCTCCATGTCATATTCCGCTCCAGGAGTTCCATCATAGCTCCTCACTGTCGCTGGGAGGAAGTTTTCTCCTCCGCTCGCCCCTTCCACCGTCATTTTCTCTCTACCCACCCTTGCCTCCTTTTCCGCGCAGCTCTCGATTCCCCCCTCTCTTTCGCACCCTCCATGTCATATTCCGCTCCAGGAGCTCCATCATAGCTCCTTGCTGTCGCTGGGAGGATGTTTTCTCCTCCGCTCGCCCCTTCCACCGTCATTTTCTCTCTACCCACCCTTGCCTCCTTTTCCACGCAGCTCTCGATTCCCCCCTCTCTTTCGCACCCTCCATGTCATATTCCGCTCCAGGAGTTCCATCATAGCTCCTCACTGTCGCTGGGAGGATGTTTTCTCCTCCGCTCGCCCCTTCCACCGTCATTTTCTCTCTACCCACCCTTGCCTCCTTTTCCGCGCAGCTCTCGATTCCCCCCTCTCTTTCGCACCCTCCATGTCATATTCCGCTCCAGGAGCTCCATCATAGCTCCTTGCTGTCGCTGGGAGGATGTTTTCTCCTCCGCTCGCCCCTTCCACCGTCATTTTCTCTCTACCCACCCTTGCCTCCTTCTCCGCGCAGCTCTCGATTCCCCCCTCTCTTTCGCACCCTCCATGTCATATTCCGCTCCAGGAGCTCCATCATAGCTAATCGCTGTCGCTGGGAGGATGTTTTCTCCTCCGCTCACCCCTTCCACCGTCATTTTCTCTCTACCCACCCTTGCCTCCTTTTCCGCGCAGCTCTCGATTCCCCCCTCTCTTTCGCACCCTCCATGTCATATTCCGCTCCAGGAGTTCCATCATAGCTCCTCACTGTCGCTGGGAGGATGTTTTCTCCTCCGCTCGCCCCTTCCACCGTCATTTTCTCTCTACCCACCCTTGCCTCCTTTTCCGCGCAGCTCTCGATTCCCCCCTCTCTTTCGCACCCTCCATGTCATATTCCGCTCCAGGAGTTCCATCATAGCTCCTCACTGTCGCTGGGAGGATGTTTTCTCCTCCGCTCGCCCCTTCCACCGTCATTTTCTCTCTACCCACCCTTGCCTCCTTTTCCGCGCAGCTCTCGATTCCCCCCTCTCTTTCGCACCCTCCATGTCATATTCCGCTCCAGGAGTTCCATCATAGCTCCTCACTGTCGCTGGGAGGATGTTTTCTCCTCCGCTCGCCCCTTCCACCATCATTTTCTCTCTACCCACCCTTGCCTCCTTTTCCGCGCAGCTCTCGATTCCCCCCTCTCTTTCGCACCCTCCATGTCATATTCCGCTCCAGGAGTTCCATCATAGCTCCTCACTGTCGCTGGGAGGAAGTTTTCTCCTCCGCTCGCCCCTTCCACCGTCATTTTCTCTCTACCCACCCTTGCCTCCTTTTCCGCGCAGCTCTCGATTCCCCCCTCTCTTTCGCAACCTCCATGTCATATTCCGCTCCAGGAGTTCCATCATAGCTCCTCACTGTCGCTGGGAGGATGTTTTCTCCTCCGCTCGCCCCTTCCACCGTCATTTTCTCTCTACCCACCCTTGCCTCCTTCTCCGCGCAGCTCTCAATTCCCCCCTCTCTTTCACACCCTCCATGTCATATTCCGCTCCAGGAGCTCCATCATAGCTAATCGCTGTCGCTGGGAGGATGTTTTCTCCTCCGCTCGCCCCTTCCACCGTCATTTTCTCTCTACCCACCCTTGCCTCCTTTTCCGCGCAGCTCTCGATTCCCCCCTCTCTTTCGCACCCTCCATGTCATATTCCGCTCCAGGAGTTCCATCATAGCTCCTCACTGTCGCTGGGAGGATGTTTTCTCCTCCGCTCGCCCCTTCCACCGTCATTTTCTCTCTACCCACCCTTGCCTCCTTTTCCGCGCAGCTCTCGATTCCCCCCTCTCTTTCGCACCCTCCATGTCATATTCCGCTCCAGGAGCTCCATCATAGCTCCTTGCTGTCGCTGGGAGGATGTTTTCTCCTCCGCTCGCCCCTTCCACCGTCATTTTCTCTCTACCCACCCTTGCCTCCTTTTCCGCGCAGCTCTCGATTCCCCCCTCTCTTTCGCACCCTCCATGTCATATTCCGCTCCAGGAGTTCCATCATAGCTCCTCACTGTCGCTGGGAGGAAGTTTTCTCCTCCGCTCGCCCCTTCCACCGTCATTTTCTCTCTACCCACCCTTGCCTCCTTTTCCGCGCAGCTCTCGATTCCCCCCTCTCTTTCGCACCATCCATGTCATATTCCGCTCCAGGAGCTCCATCATAGCTCCTTGCTGTCGCTGGGAGGATGTTTTCTCCTCCGCTCGCCCCTTCCACCGTCATTTTCTCTCTCCCCACCCTTGCCTCCTTTTCCGCGCAGCTCTCGACTCCCCCCTCTCTTTCGCACCCTCCATGTCATATTCCGCTCCAGGAGTTCCATCATAGCTCCTCACTGTCGCTGGGAGGATGTTTTCTCCTCCGCTCGCCCCTTCCACCGTCATTTTCTCTCTACCCACCCTTGCCTCCTTTTCCGCGCAGCTCTCGATTCCCCCCTCTCTTTCGCACCCTCCATGTCATATTCCGCTCCAGGAGTTCCATCATAGCTCCTCACTGTCGCTGGGAGGATGTTTTCTCCTCCGCTCGCCCCTTCCACCGTCATTTTCTCTCTACCCACCCTTGCCTCCTTCTCCGCGCAGCTCTCGATTCCCCCCTCTCTTTCGCACCCTCCATGTCATATTCCGCTCCAGGAGCTCCATCATAGCTAATCGCTGTCGCTGGGAGATTGTTTTCTCCTCCGCTCGCCCCTTCCACCGTCATTTTCTCTCTACCCACCCTTGCCTCCTTTTCCGCGCAGCTCTCGATTCCCCCCTCTCTTTCGCACCCTCCATGTCATATTCCGCTCCAGGAGTTCCATCATAGCTCCTCACTGTCGCTGGGAGGATGTTTTCTCCTCCGCTCGCCCCTTCCACCGTCATTTTCTCTCTACCCACCCTTGCCTCCTTTTCCGCGCAGCTCTCGATTCCCCCCTCTCTTTCGCACCCTCCATGTCATATTCCGCTCCAGGAGTTCCATCATAGCTCCTCACTGTCGCTGGGAGGATGTTTTCTCCTTCCGCTCGCCCCTTCCACCGTCATTTTCTCTCTACCCACCCTTGCCTCCTTCTCCGCGCAGCTCTCGATTCCCTCCTCTCTCTCGCACCCTCCATATTACATCCAGCTCCAGGAGCTCCATCATAGCTCCTCGCTGTCGCTGGGAGGATGTTTTCTCCTCCGCTCGCCCCTTCCACCGTCATTTTCTCTCTACCCACCCTTGCCTCCTTTTCCGCGCAGCTCTCGATTCCCCCCTCTCTTTCGCACCCTCCATGTCATATTCCGCTCCAGGAGTTCCATCATAGCTCCTCACTGTCGCTGGGAGGATGTTTTCTCCTCCGCTCGCCCCTTCCACCGTCATTTTCTCTCTACCCACCCTTGCCTCCTTTTCCGCGCAGCTCTCGATTCCCCCCTCTCTTTCGCACCCTCCATGTCATATTCCGCTCCAGGAGTTCCATCATAGCTCCTCACTGTCGCTGGGAGGATGTTTTCTCCTCCGCTCGCCCCTTCCACCATCATTTTCTCTCTACCCACCCTTGCCTCCTTTTCCGCGCAGCTCTCGATTCCCCCCTCTCTTTCGCACCCTCCATGTCATATTCCGCTCCAGGAGTTCCATCATAGCTCCTCACTGTCGCTGGGAGGAAGTTTTCTCCTCCGCTCGCCCCTTCCACCGTCATTTTCTCTCTACCCACCCTTGCCTCCTTTTCCGCGCAGCTCTCGATTCCCCCCTCTCTTTCGCAACCTCCATGTCATATTCCGCTCCAGGAGTTCCATCATAGCTCCTCACTGTCGCTGGGAGGATGTTTTCTCCTCCGCTCGCCCCTTCCACCGTCATTTTCTCTCTACCCACCCTTGCCTCCTTCTCCGCGCAGCTCTCAATTCCCCCCTCTCTTTCACACCCTCCATGTCATATTCCGCTCCAGGAGCTCCATCATAGCTAATCGCTGTCGCTGGGAGGATGTTTTCTCCTCCGCTCGCCCCTTCCACCGTCATTTTCTCTCTACCCACCCTTGCCTCCTTTTCCGCGCAGCTCTCGATTCCCCCCTCTCTTTCGCACCCTCCATGTCATATTCCGCTCCAGGAGTTCCATCATAGCTCCTCACTGTCGCTGGGAGGATGTTTTCTCCTCCGCTCGCCCCTTCCACCGTCATTTTCTCTCTACCCACCCTTGCCTCCTTTTCCGCGCAGCTCTCGATTCCCCCCTCTCTTTCGCACCCTCCATGTCATATTCCGCTCCAGGAGCTCCATCATAGCTCCTTGCTGTCGCTGGGAGGATGTTTTCTCCTCCGCTCGCCCCTTCCACCGTCATTTTCTCTCTACCCACCCTTGCCTCCTTTTCCGCGCAGCTCTCGATTCCCCCCTCTCTTTCGCACCCTCCATGTCATATTCCGCTCCAGGAGTTCCATCATAGCTCCTCACTGTCGCTGGGAGGAAGTTTTCTCCTCCGCTCGCCCCTTCCACCGTCATTTTCTCTCTACCCACCCTTGCCTCCTTTTCCGCGCAGCTCTCGATTCCCCCCTCTCTTTCGCACCATCCATGTCATATTCCGCTCCAGGAGCTCCATCATAGCTCCTTGCTGTCGCTGGGAGGATGTTTTCTCCTCCGCTCGCCCCTTCCACCGTCATTTTCTCTCTCCCCACCCTTGCCTCCTTTTCCGCGCAGCTCTCGACTCCCCCCTCTCTTTCGCACCCTCCATGTCATATTCCGCTCCAGGAGTTCCATCATAGCTCCTCACTGTCGCTGGGAGGATGTTTTCTCCTCCGCTCGCCCCTTCCACCGTCATTTTCTCTCTACCCACCCTTGCCTCCTTTTCCGCGCAGCTCTCGATTCCCCCCTCTCTTTCGCACCCTCCATGTCATATTCCGCTCCAGGAGTTCCATCATAGCTCCTCACTGTCGCTGGGAGGATGTTTTCTCCTCCGCTCGCCCCTTCCACCGTCATTTTCTCTCTACCCACCCTTGCCTCCTTCTCCGCGCAGCTCTCGATTCCCCCCTCTCTTTCGCACCCTCCATGTCATATTCCGCTCCAGGAGCTCCATCATAGCTAATCGCTGTCGCTGGGAGATTGTTTTCTCCTCCGCTCGCCCCTTCCACCGTCATTTTCTCTCTACCCACCCTTGCCTCCTTTTCCGCGCAGCTCTCGATTCCCCCCTCTCTTTCGCACCCTCCATGTCATATTCCGCTCCAGGAGTTCCATCATAGCTCCTCACTGTCGCTGGGAGGATGTTTTCTCCTCCGCTCGCCCCTTCCACCGTCATTTTCTCTCTACCCACCCTTGCCTCCTTTTCCGCGCAGCTCTCGATTCCCCCCTCTCTTTCGCACCCTCCATGTCATATTCCGCTCCAGGAGTTCCATCATAGCTCCTCACTGTCGCTGGGAGGATGTTTTCTCCTTCCGCTCGCCCCTTCCACCGTCATTTTCTCTCTACCCACCCTTGCCTCCTTCTCCGCGCAGCTCTCGATTCCCTCCTCTCTCTCGCACCCTCCATATTACATCCAGCTCCAGGAGCTCCATCATAGCTCCTCGCTGTCGCTGGGAGGATGTTTTCTCCTCCGCTCGCCCCTTCCACCGTCATTTTCTCTCTACCCACCCTTGCCTCCTTTTCCGCGCAGCTCTCGATTCCCCCCTCTCTTTCGCACCCTCCATGTCATATTCCGCTCCAGGAGTTCCATCATAGCTCCTCACTGTCGCTGGGAGGATGTTTTCTCCTTCCGCTCGCCCCTTCCACCGTCATTTTCTCTCTACCCACCCTTGCCTCCTTCTCCGCGCAGCTCTCGATTCCCCCCTCTCTTTCGCACCCTCCATGTCATATTCCGCTCCAGGAGTTCCATCATAGCTCCTCACTGTCGCTGGGAGGATGTTTTCTCCTCCGCTCGCCCCTTCCACCGTCATTTTCTCTCTACCCACCCTTGCCTCCTTCTCCGCGCAGCTCTCGATTCCCCCCTCTCTTTCGCACCCTCCATGTCATATTCCGCTCCAGGAGCTCCATCATAGCTCCTCGCTGTTGCTGGGAGGATGTTTTCTCCTCCGCTCGCCCCTTCCACCGTCATTTTCTCTCTACCCACCCTTGCCTCCTTCTCCGCGCAGCTCTCGATTCCCCCCTCTCTTTCGCACCCTCCATGTCATATTCCGCTCCAGGAGCTCCATCATAGCTCCTCGCTGTCGCTGGGAGGATGTTTTCTCCTCCGCTCGCCCCTTCCACCTTCATTTTCTCTCTACCCACCCTTGCCTCCTTCTCCACGCAGCTTTCGATTCCCTCCTCTCTCTCGCACCCTCCATATTACATCCAGCTCCAGGAGCTCTATCATAGCTCCCCGCTGTCGGTGGGAGGATGTTTTCTCCTCCGCTCGCCCCTTCCACCGTCATTTTCTCTCTACCCACCCTTGCCTCCTTCTCCGCGCAGCTCTCGATTCCCCCCTCTCTTTCGCACCCTCCATGTCATATTCCGCTCCAGGAGCTCCATCATAGCTCCTTGCTGTCGCTGGGAGGATGTTTTCTCCTCCGCTCGCCCCTTCCACCGTCATTTTCTCTCTACCCACCCTTGCCTCCTTTTCCGCGCAGCTCTCGATTCCCCCCTCTCTTTCGCACCCTCCATGTCATATTCCGCTCCAGGAGTTCCATCATAGCTCCTCACTGTCGCTGGGAGGATGTTTTCTCCTCCGCTCGCCCCTTCCACCGTCATTTTCTCTCTACCCACCCTTGCCTCCTTTTCCGCGCAGCTCTCGATTCCCCCCTCTCTTTCGCACCCTCCATGTCATATTCCGCTCCAGGAGTTCCATCATAGCTCCTCACTGTCGCTGGGAGGATGTTTTCTCCTCCGCTCGCCCCTTCCACCGTCATTTTCTCTCTACCCACCCTTGCCTCCTTTTCCGCGCAGCTCTCGATTCCCCCCTCTCTTTCGCACCCTCCATGTCATATTCCGCTCCAGGAGCTCCATCATAGCTCCTTGCTGTCGCGGGGAGGATGTTTTCTCCTCCGCTCGCCCCTTCCACCGTCATTTTCTCTCTACCCACCCTTGCCTCCTTTTCCGCGCAGCTCTCGATTCCCCCCTCTCTTTCGCACCCTCCATGTCATATTCCGCTCCAGGAGCTCCATCATAGCTCCTTGCTGTCGCTGGGAGGATGTTTTCTCCTCCGCTCGCCCCTTCCACCGTCATTTTCTCTCTACCCACCCTTGCCTCCTTCTCCGCGCAGCTCTCAATTCCCCCCTCTCTTTCGCACCCTCCATGTCATATTCCGCTCCAGGAGCTCCATCATAGCTAATCGCTGTCGCTGGGAGGATGTTTTCTCCTCCGCTCGCCCCTTCCACCGTCATTTTCTCTCTACCCACCCTTGCCTCCTTTTCCGCGCAGCTCTCGATTCCCCCCTCTCTTTCGCACCCTCCATGTCATATTCCACTCCAGGAGTTCCATCATAGCTCCTCACTGTCGCTGGGAGGATGTTTTCTCCTCTGCTCGCCCCTTCCACCGTCATTTTCTCTCTACCCACCCTTGCCTCCTTCTCCGCGCAGCTCTCGATTCCCCCCTCTCTTTCGCACCCTCCATGTCATATTCCGCTCCAGGAGCTCCATCATAGCTCCTCGCTGTCGCTGGGAGGATGTTTTCTCCTCCGCTCGCCCCTTCCACCGTCATTTTCTCTCTACCAACCCTTGCCTCCTTTTCCGCGCAGCTCTCGATTCCCCCCTCTCTTTCGCACCCTCCATGTCATATTCCGCTCCAGGAGTTCCATCATAGCTCCTCACTGTCGCTGGGAGGATGTTTTCTCCTCCGCTCGCCCCTTCCACCGTCATTTTCTCTCTACCCACCCTTGCCTCCTTTTCCGCGCAGCTCTCGATTCCCCCCTCTCTTTCGCACCCTCCATGTCATATTCCGCTCCAGGAGCTCCATCATAGCTGCTTGCTGTCGCTGGGAGGATGTTTTCTCCTCCGCTCGCCCCTTCCACCGTCATTTTCTCTCCACCCACCCTTGCCTCCTTTTCCGCGCAGCTCTCGATTCCCCCCTCTCTTTCGCACCCTCCATGTCATATTCCGCTCCAGGAGTTCCATCATAGCTCCTCACTGTCGCTGGGAGGATGTTTTCTCCTCCGCTCGCCCCTTCCACCGTCATTTTCTCTCTACCCACCCTTGCCTCCTTTTCCGCGCAGCTCTCGATTCCCCCCTCTCTTTCGCACCCTCCATGTCATATTCCGCTCCAGGAGTTCCATCATAGCTCCTCACTGTCGCTGGGAGGATGTTTTCTCCTCCGCTCGCCCCTTCCACCGTCATTTTCTCTCTACCCACCCTTGCCTCCTTTTCCGCGCAGCTCTCGATTCCCCCCTCTCTTTCGCACCCTCCATGTCATATTCCGCTCCAGGAGCTCCATCATAGCTCCTCGCTGTCGCTGGGAGGATGTTTTCTCCTCCGCTCGCCCCTTCCACCGTCATTTTCTCTCTACCCACCCTTGCCTCCTTTTCCGCGCAGCTCTCGATTCCCCCCTCTCTTTCGCACCCTCCATGTCATATTCCGCTCCAGGAGCTCCATCATAGCTCCTTGCTGTCGCTGGGAGGATGTTTTCTCCTCCGCTCGCCCCTTCCACCGTCATTTTCTCTCTACCCACCCTTGCCTCCTTTTCCGCGCAGCTCTCGATTCCCCCCTCTCTTTCGCACCCTCAATGTCATATTCCGCTCCAGGAGTTCCATCATAGCTCCTCACTGTCGCTGGGAGGAAGTTTTCTCCTCCGCTCGCCCCTTCCACCGTCATTTTCTCTCTACCCACCCTTGCCTCCTTTTCCGCGCAGCTCTCGATAGCCCCCTCTCTTTCGCACCCTCCATGTCATATTCCGCTCCAGGAGCTCCATCATAGCTCCTTGCTGTCGCTGGGAGGATGTTTTCTCCTCCGCTCGCCCCTTCCACCGTCATTTTCTCTCTACCCACCCTTGCCTCCTTTTCCACGCAGCTCTCGATTCCCCCCTCTCTTTCGCACCCTCCATGTCATATTCCGCTCCAGGAGTTCCATCATAGCTCCTCACTGTCGCTGGGAGGATGTTTTCTCCTCCGCTCGCCCCTTCCACCGTCATTTTCTCTCTACCCACCCTTGCCTCCTTTTCCGCGCAGCTCTCGATTCCCCCCTCTCTTTCGCACCCTCCATGTCATATTCCGCTCCAGGAGCTCCATCATAGCTCCTTGCTGTCGCTGGGAGGATGTTTTCTCCTCCGCTCGCCCCTTCCACCGTCATTTTCTCTCTACCCACCCTTGCCTCCTTCTCCGCGCAGCTCTCGATTCCCCCCTCTCTTTCGCACCCTCCATGTCATATTCCGCTCCAGGAGCTCCATCATAGCTAATCGCTGTCGCTGGGAGGATGTTTTCTCCTCCGCTCGCCCCTTCCACCGTCATTTTCTCTCTACCCACCCTTGCCTCCTTTTCCGCGCAGCTCTCGATTCCCCCCTCTCTTTCGCACCCTCCATGTCATATTCCGCTCCAGGAGTTCCATCATAGCTCCTCACTGTCGCTGGGAGGATGTTTTCTCCTCCGCTCGCCCCTTCCACCGTCATTTTCTCTCTACCCACCCTTGCCTCCTTTTCCGCGCAGCTCTCGATTCCCCCCTCTCTTTCGCACCCTCCATGTCATATTCCGCTCCAGGAGTTCCATCATAGCTCCTCACTGTCGCTGGGAGGATGTTTTCTCCTCCGCTCGCCCCTTCCACCGTCATTTTCTCTCTACCCACCCTTGCCTCCTTTTCCGCGCAGCTCTCGATTCCCCCCTCTCTTTCGCACCCTCCATGTCATATTCCGCTCCAGGAGCTCCATCATAGCTCCTTGCTGTCGCTGGGAGGATGTTTTCTCCTCCGCTCGCCCCTTCCACCGTCATTTTCTCTCTACCCACCCTTGCCTCCTTTTCCGCGCAGCTCTCGACTCCCCCCTCTCTTTCGCACCCTCCATGTCATATTCCGCTCCAGGAGTTCCATCATAGCTCCTCACTGTCGCTGGGAGGATGTTTTCTCCTCCGCTCGCCCCTTCCACCGTCATTTTCTCTCTACCCACCCTTGCCTCCTTTTCCGCGCAGCTCTCGATTCCCCCCTCTCTTTCGCACCCTCCATGTCATATTCCGCTCCAGGAGTTCCATCATAGCTCCTCACTGTCGCTGGGAGGATGTTTTCTCCTCCGCTCGCCCCTTCCACCGTCATTTTCTCTCTACCCACCCTTGCCTCCTTCTCCGCGCAGCTCTCGATTCCCCCCTCTCTTTCGCACCCTCCATGTCATATTCCGCTCCAGGAGCTCCATCATAGCTAATCGCTGTCGCTGGGAGATTGTTTTCTCCTCCGCTCGCCCCTTCCACCGTCATTTTCTCTCTACCCACCCTTGCCTCCTTTTCCGCGCAGCTCTCGATTCCCCCCTCTCTTTCGCACCCTCCATGTCATATTCCGCTCCAGGAGTTCCATCATAGCTCCTCACTGTCGCTGGGAGGATGTTTTCTCCTCCGCTCGCCCCTTCCACCGTCATTTTCTCTCTACCCACCCTTGCCTCCTTTTCCGCGCAGCTCTCGATTCCCCCCTCTCTTTCGCACCCTCCATGTCATATTCCGCTCCAGGAGTTCCATCATAGCTCCTCACTGTCGCTGGGAGGATGTTTTCTCCTCCGCTCGCCCCTTCCACCGTCATTTTCTCTCTACCCACCCTTGCCTCCTTTTCCGCGCAGCTCTCGATTCCCCCCTCTCTTTCGCACCCTCCATGTCATATTCCGCTCCAGGAGTTCCATCATAGCTCCTCACTGTCGCTGGGAGGATGTTTTCTCCTCCGCTCGCCCCTTCCACCATCATTTTCTCTCTACCCACCCTTGCCTCCTTTTCCGCGCAGCTCTCGATTCCCCCCTCTCTTTCGCACCCTCCATGTCATATTCCGCTCCAGGAGTTCCATCATAGCTCCTCACTGTCGCTGGGAGGAAGTTTTCTCCTCCGCTCGCCCCTTCCACCGTCATTTTCTCTCTACCCACCCTTGCCTCCTTTTCCGCGCAGCTCTCGATTCCCCCCTCTCTTTCGCAACCTCCATGTCATATTCCGCTCCAGGAGTTCCATCATAGCTCCTCACTGTCGCTGGGAGGATGTTTTCTCCTCCGCTCGCCCCTTCCACCGTCATTTTCTCTCTACCCACCCTTGCCTCCTTCTCCGCGCAGCTCTCAATTCCCCCCTCTCTTTCGCACCCTCCATGTCATATTCCGCTCCAGGAGTTCCATCATAGCTCCTCACTGTCGCTGGGAGGATGTTTTCTCCTCCGCTCGCCCCTTCCACCGTCATTTTCTCTCTACCCACCCTTGCCTCCTTCTCCGCGCAGCTCTCGATTCCCCCCTCTCTTTCGCACCCTCCATGTCATATTCCGCTCCAGGAGCTCCATCATAGCTCCTCGCTGTCGCTGGGAGGATGTTTTCTCCTCCGCTCGCCCCTTCCACCGTCATTTTCTCTCTACCCACCCTTGCCTCCTTTTCCGCGCAGCTCTCGATTCCCCCCTCTCTTTCGCACCCTCCATGTCATATTCCGCTCCAGGAGTTCCATCATAGCTCCTCACTGTCGCTGGGAGGATGTTTTCTCCTCCGCTCGCCCCTTCCACCGTCATTTTCTCTCTACCCACCCTTGCCTCCTTTTCCGCGCAGCTCTCGATTCCCCCCTCTCTTTCGCACCCTCCATGTCATATTCCGCTCCAGGAGCTCCATCATAGCTCCTTGCTGTCGCTGGGAGGATGTTTTCTCCTCCGCTCGCCCCTTCCACCGTCATTTTCTCTCTACCCACCCTTGCCTCCTTTTCCGCGCAGCTCTCGATTCCCCCCTCTCTTTCGCACCCTCAATGTCATATTCCGCTCCAGGAGTTCCATCATAGCTCCTCACTGTCGCTGGGAGGAAGTTTTCTCCTCCGCTCGCCCCTTCCACCGTCATTTTCTCTCTACCCACCCTTGCCTCCTTTTCCGCGCAGCTCTCGATAGCCCCCTCTCTTTCGCACCCTCCATGTCATATTCCGCTCCAGGAGCTCCATCATAGCTCCTTGCTGTCGCTGGGAGGATGTTTTCTCCTCCGCTCGCCCCTTCCACCGTCATTTTCTCTCTACCCACCCTTGCCTCCTTTTCCACGCAGCTCTCGATTCCCCCCTCTCTTTCGCACCCTCCATGTCATATTCCGCTCCAGGAGTTCCATCATAGCTCCTCACTGTCGCTGGGAGGATGTTTTCTCCTCCGCTCGCCCCTTCCACCGTCATTTTCTCTCTACCCACCCTTGCCTCCTTTTCCGCGCAGCTCTCGATTCCCCCCTCTCTTTCGCACCCTCCATGTCATATTCCGCTCCAGGAGCTCCATCATAGCTCCTTGCTGTCGCTGGGAGGATGTTTTCTCCTCCGCTCGCCCCTTCCACCGTCATTTTCTCTCTACCCACCCTTGCCTCCTTCTCCGCGCAGCTCTCGATTCCCCCCTCTCTTTCGCACCCTCCATGTCATATTCCGCTCCAGGAGCTCCATCATAGCTAATCGCTGTCGCTGGGAGGATGTTTTCTCCTCCGCTCGCCCCTTCCACCGTCATTTTCTCTCTACCCACCCTTGCCTCCTTTTCCGCGCAGCTCTCGATTCCCCCCTCTCTTTCGCACCCTCCATGTCATATTCCGCTCCAGGAGTTCCATCATAGCTCCTCACTGTCGCTGGGAGGATGTTTTCTCCTCCGCTCGCCCCTTCCACCGTCATTTTCTCTCTACCCACCCTTGCCTCCTTTTCCGCGCAGCTCTCGATTCCCCCCTCTCTTTCGCACCCTCCATGTCATATTCCGCTCCAGGAGTTCCATCATAGCTCCTCACTGTCGCTGGGAGGATGTTTTCTCCTCCGCTCGCCCCTTCCACCGTCATTTTCTCTCTACCCACCCTTGCCTCCTTTTCCGCGCAGCTCTCGATTCCCCCCTCTCTTTCGCACCCTCCATGTCATATTCCGCTCCAGGAGCTCCATCATAGCTCCTTGCTGTCGCTGGGAGGATGTTTTCTCCTCCGCTCGCCCCTTCCACCGTCATTTTCTCTCTACCCACCCTTGCCTCCTTTTCCGCGCAGCTCTCGACTCCCCCCTCTCTTTCGCACCCTCCATGTCATATTCCGCTCCAGGAGTTCCATCATAGCTCCTCACTGTCGCTGGGAGGATGTTTTCTCCTCCGCTCGCCCCTTCCACCGTCATTTTCTCTCTACCCACCCTTGCCTCCTTTTCCGCGCAGCTCTCGATTCCCCCCTCTCTTTCGCACCCTCCATGTCATATTCCGCTCCAGGAGTTCCATCATAGATCCTCACTGTCGCTGGGAGGATGTTTTCTCCTCCGCTCGCCCCTTCCACCGTCATTTTCTCTCTACCCACCCTTGCCTCCTTCTCCGCGCAGCTCTCGATTCCCCCCTCTCTTTCGCACCCTCCATGTCATATTCCGCTCCAGGAGCTCCATCATAGCTAATCGCTGTCGCTGGGAGATTGTTTTCTCCTCCGCTCGCCCCTTCCACCGTCATTTTCTCTCTACCCACCCTTGCCTCCTTTTCCGCGCAGCTCTCGATTCCCCCCTCTCTTTCGCACCCTCCATGTCATATTCCGCTCCAGGAGTTCCATCATAGCTCCTCACTGTCGCTGGGAGGATGTTTTCTCCTCCGCTCGCCCCTTCCACCGTCATTTTCTCTCTACCCACCCTTGCCTCCTTTTCCGCGCAGCTCTCGATTCCCCCCTCTCTTTCGCACCCTCCATGTCATATTCCGCTCCAGGAGTTCCATCATAGCTCCTCACTGTCGCTGGGAGGATGTTTTCTCCTCCGCTCGCCCCTTCCACCGTCATTTTCTCTCTACCCACCCTTGCCTCCTTTTCCGCGCAGCTCTCGATTCCCCCCTCTCTTTCGCACCCTCCATGTCATATTCCGCTCCAGGAGTTCCATCATAGCTCCTCACTGTCGCTGGGAGGATGTTTTCTCCTCCGCTCGCCCCTTCCACCATCATTTTCTCTCTACCCACCCTTGCCTCCTTTTCCGCGCAGCTCTCGATTCCCCCCTCTCTTTCGCACCCTCCATGTCATATTCCGCTCCAGGAGTTCCATCATAGCTCCTCACTGTCGCTGGGAGGAAGTTTTCTCCTCCGCTCGCCCCTTCCACCGTCATTTTCTCTCTACCCACCCTTGCCTCCTTTTCCGCGCAGCTCTCGATTCCCCCCTCTCTTTCGCAACCTCCATGTCATATTCCGCTCCAGGAGTTCCATCATAGCTCCTCACTGTCGCTGGGAGGATGTTTTCTCCTCCGCTCGCCCCTTCCACCGTCATTTTCTCTCTACCCACCCTTGCCTCCTTCTCCGCGCAGCTCTCAATTCCCCCCTCTCTTTCGCACCCTCCATGTCATATTCCGCTCCAGGAGCTCCATCATAGCTAATCGCTGTCGCTGGGAGGATGTTTTCTCCTCCGCTCGCCCCTTCCACCGTCATTTTCTCTCTACCCACCCTTGCCTCCTTTTCCGCGCAGCTCTCGATTCCCCCCTCTCTTTCGCACCCTCCATGTCATATTCCGCTCCAGGAGTTCCATCATAGCTCCTCACTGTCGCTGGGAGGATGTTTTCTCCTCCGCTCGCCCCTTCCACCGTCATTTTCTCTCTACCCACCCTTGCCTCCTTTTCCGCGCAGCTCTCGATTCCCCCCTCTCTTTCGCACCCTCCATGTCATATTCCGCTCCAGGAGCTCCATCATAGCTCCTTGCTGTCGCTGGGAGGATGTTTTCTCCTCCGCTCGCCCCTTCCACCGTCATTTTCTCTCTACCCACCCTTGCCTCCTTTTCCGCGCAGCTCTCGATTCCCCCCTCTCTTTCGCACCCTCCATGTCATATTCCGCTCCAGGAGTTCCATCATAGCTCCTCACTGTCGCTGGGAGGATGTTTTCTCCTCCGCTCGCCCCTTCCACCGTCATTTTCTCTCTACCCACCCTTGCCTCCTTTTCCACGCAGCTCTCGATTCCCCCCTCTCTTTCGCACCCTCCATGTCATATTCCGCTCCAGGAGTTCCATCATAGCTCCTCACTGTCGCTGGGAGGATGTTTTCTCCTCCGCTCGCCCCTTCCACCGTCATTTTCTCTCTACCCACCCTTGCCTCCTTTTCCGCGCAGCTCTCGATTCCCCCCTCTCTTTCGCACCCTCCATGTCATATTCCGCTCCAGGAGTTCCATCATAGCTCCTCACTGTCGCTGGGAGGATGTTTTCTCCTCCGCTCGCCCCTTCCACCGTCATTTTCTCTCTACCCACCCTTGCCTCCTTTTCCGCGCAGCTCTCGATTCCCCCCTCTCTTTCGCACCCTCCATGTCATATTCCGCTCCAGGAGCTCCATCATAGCTCCTTGCTGTCGCTGGGAGGATGTTTTCTCCTCCGCTCGCCCCTTCCACCGTCATTTTCTCTCTACCCACCCTTGCCTCCTTTTCCGCGCAGCTCTCGATTCCCCCCTCTCTTTCGCACCCTCCATGTCATATTCCGCTCCAGGAGTTCCATCATAGCTCCTCACTGTCGCTGGGAGGATGTTTTCTCCTCCGCTCGCCCCTTCCACCGTCATTTTCTCTCTACCCACCCTTGCCTCCTTCTCCGCGCAGCTCTCGATTCCCCCCTCTCTTTCGCACCCTCCATGTCATATTCCGCTCCAGGAGCTCCATCATAGCTCCTTGCTGTCGCTGGGAGGATGTTTTCTCCTCCGCTCGCCCCTTCCACCGTCATTTTCTCTCTACCCACCCTTGCCTCCTTTTCCGCGCAGCTCTCGATTCCCCCCTCTCTTTCGCACCCTCCATGTCATATTCCGCTCCAGGAGTTCCATCATAGCTCCTCACTGTCGCTGGGAGGATGTTTTCTCCTCCGCTCGCCCCTTCCACCGTCATTTTCTCTCTACCCACCCTTGCCTCCTTCTCCGCGCAGCTCTCGATTCCCCCCTCTCTTTCGCACCCTCCATGTCATATTCCGCTCCAGGAGCTCCATCATAGCTAATCGCTGTCGCTGGGAGGATGTTTTCTCCTCCGCTTGCCCCTTCCACCGTCATTTTCTCTCTACCCACCCTTGCCTCCTTTTCCGCGCAGCTCTCGATTCCCCCCTCTCTTTCGCACCCTCCATGTCATATTCCGCTCCAGGAGTTCCATCATAGCTCCTCACTGTCGCTGGGAGGATGTTTTCTCCTCCGCTCGCCCCTTCCACCGTCATTTTCTCTCTACCCACCCTTGCCTCCTTTTCCGCGCAGCTCTCGATTCCCCCTCTCTTTCGCACCCTCCATGTCATATTCCGCTCCAGGAGCTCCATCATAGCTCCTTGCTGTCGCTGGGAGGATGTTTTCTCCTCCGCTCGCCCCTTCCACCGTCATTTTCTCTCTACCCACCCTTGCCTCCTTTTCCGCGCAGCTCTCGACTCCCCCCTCTCTTTCGCACCCTCCATGTCATATTCCGCTCCAGGAGTTCCATCATAGCTCCTCACTGTCGCTGGGAGGATGTTTTCTCCTCCGCTCGCCCCTTCCACCGTCATTTTCTCTCTACCCACCCTTGCCTCCTTTTCCGCGCAGCTCTCGATTCCCCCCTCTCTTTCGCACCCTCCATGTCATATTCCGCTCCAGGAGTTCCATCATAGCTCCTCACTGTCGCTGGGAGGATGTTTTCTCCTCCGCTCGCCCCTTCCACCGTCATTTTCTCTCTACCCACCCTTGCCTCCTTCTCCGCGCAGCTCTCGATTCCCCCCTCTCTTTCGCACCCTCCATGTCATATTCCGCTCCAGGAGCTCCATCATAGCTAATCGCTGTCGCTGGGAGATTGTTTTCTCCTCCGCTCGCCCCTTCCACCGTCATTTTCTCTCTACCCACCCTTGCCTCCTTTTCCGCGCAGCTCTCGATTCCCCCCTCTCTTTCGCACCCTCCATGTCATATTCCGCTCCAGGAGTTCCATCATAGCTCCTCACTGTCGCTGGGAGGATGTTTTCTCCTCCGCTCGCCCCTTCCACTGTCATTTTCTCTCTACCCACCCTTGCCTCCTTTTCCGCGCAGCTCTCGATTCCCCCCTCTCTTTCGCACCCTCCATGTCATATTCCGCTCCAGGAGTTCCATCATAGCTCCTCACTGTCGCTGGGAGGATGTTTTCTCCTCCGCTCGCCCCTTCCACCGTCATTTTCTCTCTACCCACCCTTGCCTCCTTCTCCGCGCAGCTCTCGATTCCCCCCTCTCTTTCGCACCCTCCATGTCATATTCCGCTCCAGGAGCTCCATCATAGCTAATCGCTGTCGCTGGGAGGATGTTTTCTCCTCCGCTCGCCCCTTCCACCGTCATTTTCTCTCTACCCACCCTTGCCTCCTTTTCCGCGCAGCTCTCGATTCCCCCCTCTCTTTCGCACCCTCCATGTCATATTCCGCTCCAGGAGTTCCATCATAGCTCCTCACTGTCGCTGGGAGGATGTTTTCTCCTCCGCTCGCCCCTTCCACCGTCATTTTCTCTCTACCCACCCTTGCCTCCTTTTCCGCGCAGCTCTCGATTCCCCCCTCTCTTTCGCACCCTCCATGTCATATTCCGCTCCAGGAGTTCCATCATAGCTCCTCACTGTCGCTGGGAGGATGTTTTCTCCTCCGCTCGCCCCTTCCACCGTCATTTTCTCTCTACCCACCCTTGCCTCCTTCTCCGCGCAGCTCTCGATTCCCCCCTCTCTTTCGCACCCTCCATGTCATATTCCGCTCCAGGAGCTCCATCATAGCTCCTCGCTGTCGCTGGGAGGATGTTTTCTCCTCCGCTCGCCCCTTCCACCGTCATTTTCTCTCTACCCACCCTTGCCTCCTTTTCCGCGCAGCTCTCGATTCCCCCCTCTCTTTCGCACCCTCCATGTCATATTCCGCTCCAGGAGTTCCATCATAGCTCCTCACTGTCGCTGGGAGGAAGTTTTCTCCTCCGCTCGCCCCTTCCACCGTCATTTTCTCTCTACCCACCCTTGCCTCCTTTTCCGCGCAGCTCTCGATTCCCCCCTCTCTTTCGCACCCTCCATGTCATATTCCGCTCCAGGATTTCCTTTATAGCTCCTCACTGTCGCTGGGAGGATGTTTTCTCCTCCGCTCGCCCCTTCCACCGTCATTTTCTCTCTACCCACCCTTGCCTCCTTCTCCGCGCAGCTCTCGATCCCCCCCTCTCTTTCGCATCCTCCATGTCATATTCCGCTCCAGGAGCTCCATCATAGCTCCTCGCTGTCGCTGGGAGGATGTTTTCTCCTCCGCTCGCCCCTTCCACCGTCATTTTCTCTCTACCCACCCTTGCCTCCTTTTCCGCGCAGCTCTCGATTCCCCCCTCTCTTTCGCACCCTCCATGTCATATTCCGCTCCAGGAGTTCCATCATAGCTCCTCACTGTCGCTGGGAGGATGTTTTCTCCTCCGCTCGCCTCTTCCACCGTCATTTTCTCTCTACCCACCCTTGCCTCCTTTTCCGCGCAGCTCTCGATTCCCCCCTCTCTTTCACACCCTCCATGTCATATTCCGCTCCAGGAGTTCCATCATAGCTCCTCACTGTCGCTGGGAGGAAGTTTTCTCCTCCGCTCGCCCCTTCCACCGTCATTTTCTCTCTACCCACCCTTGCCTCCTTCTCCGCGCAGCTCTCGATTCCCCCCTCTCTTTCGCACCCTCCATGTCATATTCCGCTCCAGGAGCTCCATCATAGCTAATCGCTGTCGCTGGGAGGATGTTTTCTCCTCCGCTCGCCCCTTCCACCGTCATTTTCTCTCTACCCACCCTTGCCTCCTTTTCCGCGCAGCTCTCGATTCCCCCCTCTCTTTCGCACCCTCCATGTCATATTCCGCTCCAGGAGTTCCATCATAGCTCCTCACTGTCGCTGGGAGGATGTTTTCTCCTCCGCTCGCCCCTTCCACCGTCATTTTCTCTCTACCCACCCTTGCCTCCTTTTCCGCGCAGCTCTCGATTCCCCCTCTCTTTCGCACCCTCCATGTCATATTCCGCTCCAGGAGCTCCATCATAGCTCCTTGCTGTCGCTGGGAGGATGTTTTCTCCTCCGCTCGCCCCTTCCACCGTCATTTTCTCTCTACCCACCCTTGCCTCCTTTTCCGCGCAGCTCTCGACTCCCCCCTCTCTTTCGCACCCTCCATGTCATATTCCGCTCCAGGAGTTCCATCATAGCTCCTCACTGTCGCTGGGAGGATGTTTTCTCCTCCGCTCGCCCCTTCCACCGTCATTTTCTCTCTACCCACCCTTGCCTCCTTCTCCGCGCAGCTCTCGATTCCCCCCTCTCTTTCGCACCCTCCATGTCATATTCCGCTCCAGGAGCTCCATCATAGCTAATCGCTGTCGCTGGGAGATTGTTTTCTCCTCCGCTCGCCCCTTCCACCGTCATTTTCTCTCTACCCACCCTTGCCTCCTTTTCCGCGCAGCTCTCGATTCCCCCCTCTCTTTCGCACCCTCCATGTCATATTCCGCTCCAGGAGTTCCATCATAGCTCCTCACTGTCGCTGGGAGGATGTTTTCTCCTCCGCTCGCCCCTTCCACCGTCATTTTCTCTCTACCCACCCTTGCCTCCTTTTCCGCGCAGCTCTCGATTCCCCCCTCTCTTTCGCACCCTCCATGTCATATTCCGCTCCAGGAGTTCCATCATAGCTCCTCACTGTCGCTGGGAGGATGTTTTCTCCTCCGCTCGCCCCTTCCACCGTCATTTTCTCTCTACCCACCCTTGCCTCCTTCTCCGCGCAGCTCTCGATTCCCCCCTCTCTTTCGCACCCTCCATGTCATATTCCGCTCCAGGAGCTCCATCATAGCTAATCGCTGTCGCTGGGAGGATGTTTTCTCCTCCGCTCGCCCCTTCCACCGTCATTTTCTCTCTACCCACCCTTGCCTCCTTTTCCGCGCAGCTCTCGATTCCCCCCTCTCTTTCGCACCCTCCATGTCATATTCCGCTCCAGGAGTTCCATCATAGCTCCTCACTGTCGCTGGGAGGATGTTTTCTCCTCCGCTCGCCCCTTCCACCGTCATTTTCTCTCTACCCACCCTTGCCTCCTTTTCCGCGCAGCTCTCGATTCCCCCCTCTCTTTCGCACCCTCCATGTCATATTCCGCTCCAGGAGTTCCATCATAGCTCCTCACTGTCGCTGGGAGGATGTTTTCTCCTCCGCTCGCCCCTTCCACCGTCATTTTCTCTCTACCCACCCTTGCCTCCTTCTCCGCGCAGCTCTCGATTCCCCCCTCTCTTTCGCACCCTCCATGTCATATTCCGCTCCAGGAGCTCCATCATAGCTCCTCGCTGTCGCTGGGAGGATGTTTTCTCCTCCGCTCGCCCCTTCCACCGTCATTTTCTCTCTACCCACCCTTGCCTCCTTTTCCGCGCAGCTCTCGATTCCCCCCTCTCTTTCGCACCCTCCATGTCATATTCCGCTCCAGGAGTTCCATCATAGCTCCTCACTAGCGCTGGGAGGATGTTTTCTCCTCCGCTCGCCTCTTCCACCGTCATTTTCTCTCTACCCACCCTTGCCTCCTTTTCCGCGCAGCTCTCGATTCCCCCCTCTCTTTCGCACCCTCCATGTCATATTCCGCTCCAGGAGTTCCATCATAGCTCCTCACTGTCGCTGGGAGGAAGTTTTCTCCTCCGCTCGCCCCTTCCACCGTCATTTTCTCTCTACCCACCCTTGCCTCCTTTTCCGCGCAGCTCTCGATTCCCCCCTCTCTTTCGCACCCTCCATGTCATATTCCGCTCCAGGATTTCCTTTATAGCTCCTCACTGTCGCTGGGAGGATGTTTTCTCCTCCGCTCGCCCCTTCCACCGTCATTTTCTCTCTACCCACCCTTGCCTCCTTCTCCGCGCAGCTCTCGATCCCCCCTCTCTTTCGCACCCTCCATGTCATATTCCGCTCCAGGAGCTCCATCATAGCTCCTCGCTGTCGCTGGGAGGATGTTTTCTCCTCCGCTCGCCCCTTCCACCGTCATTTTCTCTCTACCCACCCTTGCCTCCTTTTCCGCGCAGCTCTCGATTCCCCCCTCTCTTTCGCACCCTCCATGTCATATTCCGCTCCAGGAGTTCCATCATAGCTCCTCACTGTCGCTGGGAGGATGTTTTCTCCTCCGCTCGCCTCTTCCACCGTCATTTTCTCTCTACCCACCCTTGCCTCCTTTTCCGCGCAGCTCTCGATTCCCCCCTCTCTTTCACACCCTCCATGTCATATTCCGCTCCAGGAGTTCCATCATAGCTCCTCACTGTCGCTGGGAGGAAGTTTTCTCCTCCGCTCGCCCCTTCCACCGTCATTTTCTCTCTACCCACCCTTGCCTCCTTCTCCGCGCAGCTCTCGATTCCCCCCTCTCTTTCGCACCCTCCATGTCATATTCCGCTCCAGGAGCTCCATCATAGCTAATCGCTGTCGCTGGGAGGATGTTTTCTCCTCCGCTCGCCCCTTCCACCGTCATTTTCTCTCTACCCACCCTTGCCTCCTTTTCCGCGCAGCTCTCGATTCCCCCCTCTCTTTCGCACCCTCCATGTCATATTCCGCTCCAGGAGTTCCATCATAGCTCCTCACTGTCGCTGGGAGGATGTTTTCTCCTCCGCTCGCCCCTTCCACCGTCATTTTCTCTCTACCCACCCTTGCCTCCTTTTCCGCGCAGCTCTCGATTCCCCCTCTCTTTCGCACCCTCCATGTCATATTCCGCTCCAGGAGCTCCATCATAGCTCCTTGCTGTCGCTGGGAGGATGTTTTCTCCTCCGCTCGCCCCTTCCACCGTCATTTTCTCTCTACCCACCCTTGCCTCCTTTTCCGCGCAGCTCTCGACTCCCCCCTCTCTTTCGCACCCTCCATGTCATATTCCGCTCCAGGAGTTCCATCATAGCTCCTCACTGTCGCTGGGAGGATGTTTTCTCCTCCGCTCGCCCCTTCCACCGTCATTTTCTCTCTACCCACCCTTGCCTCCTTTTCCGCGCAGCTCTCGATTCCCCCCTCTCTTTCGCACCCTCCATGTCATATTCCGCTCCAGGAGTTCCATCATAGCTCCTCACTGTCGCTGGGAGGATGTTTTCTCCTCCGCTCGCCCCTTCCACCGTCATTTTCTCTCTACCCACCCTTGCCTCCTTCTCCGCGCAGCTCTCGATTCCCCCCTCTCTTTCGCACCCTCCATGTCATATTCCGCTCCAGGAGCTCCATCATAGCTAATCGCTGTCGCTGGGAGATTGTTTTCTCCTCCGCTCGCCCCTTCCACCGTCATTTTCTCTCTACCCACCCTTGCCTCCTTTTCCGCGCAGCTCTCGATTCCCCCCTCTCTTTCGCACCCTCCATGTCATATTCCGCTCCAGGAGTTCCATCATAGCTCCTCACTGTCGCTGGGAGGATGTTTTCTCCTCCGCTCGCCCCTTCCACCGTCATTTTCTCTCTACCCACCCTTGCCTCCTTCTCCGCGCAGCTCTCGATTCCCCCCTCTCTTTCGCACCCTCCATGTCATATTCCGCTCCAGGAGCTCCATCATAGCTAATCGCTGTCGCTGGGAGAATGTTTTCTCCTCCGCTCGCCCCTTCCACCGTCATTTTCTCTCTACCCACCCTTGCCTCCTTTTCCGCGCAGCTCTCGATTCCCCCCTCTCTTTCGCACCCTCCATGTCATATTCCGCTCCAGGATTTCCTTTATAGCTCCTCACTGTCGCTGGGAGGATGTTTTCTCCTCCGTTCGCCCCTTCCACCGTCATTTTCTCTCTACCCACCCTTGCCTCCTTCTCCGCGCAGCTCTCGATTCCCCCCTCTCTTTCGCACCCTCCATGTCATATTCCGCTCCAGGAGCTCCATCATAGCTAATCGCTGTCGCTGGGAGGATGTTTTCTCCTCCGCTCGCCCCTTCCACCGTCATTTTCTCTCTACCCACCCTTGCCTCCTTTTCCGCGCAGCTCTCGATTCCCCCCTCTCTTTCGCACCCTCCATGTCATATTCCGCTCCAGGAGTTCCATCATAGCTCCTCACTGTCGCTGGGAGGATGTTTTCTCCTCCGCTCGCCCCTTCCACCGTCATTTTCTCTCTACCCACCCTTGCCTCCTTTTCCGCGCAGCTCTCGATTCCCCCCTCTCTTTCGCACCCTCCATGTCATATTCCGCTCCAGGAGTTCCATCATAGCTCCTCACTGTCGCTGGGAGGATGTTTTCTCCTCCGCTCGCCCCTTCCACCGTCATTTTCTCTCTACCCACCCTTGCCTCCTTCTCCGCGCAGCTCTCGATTCCCCCCTCTCTTTCGCACCCTCCATGTCATATTCCGCTCCAGGAGCTCCATCATAGCTCCTCGCTGTCGCTGGGAGGATGTTTTCTCCTCCGCTCGCCCCTTCCACCGTCATTTTCTCTCTACCCACCCTTGCCTCCTTTTCCGCGCAGCTCTCGATTCCCCCCTCTCTTTCGCACCCTCCATGTCATATTCCGCTCCAGGAGTTCCATCATAGCTCCTCACTAGCGCTGGGAGGATGTTTTCTCCTCCGCTCGCCTCTTCCACCGTCATTTTCTCTCTACCCACCCTTGCCTCCTTTTCCGCGCAGCTCTCGATTCCCCCCTCTCTTTCGCACCCTCCATGTCATATTCCGCTCCAGGAGTTCCATCATAGCTCCTCACTGTCGCTGGGAGGAAGTTTTCTCCTCCGCTCGCCCCTTCCACCGTCATTTTCTCTCTACCCACCCTTGCCTCCTTTTCCGCGCAGCTCTCGATTCCCCCCTCTCTTTCGCACCCTCCATGTCATATTCCGCTCCAGGATTTCCTTTATAGCTCCTCACTGTCGCTGGGAGGATGTTTTCTCCTCCGCTCGCCCCTTCCACCGTCATTTTCTCTCTACCCACCCTTGCCTCCTTCTCCGCGCAGCTCTCGATCCCCCCCTCTCTTTCGCACCCTCCATGTCATATTCCGCTCCAGGAGCTCCATCATAGCTCCTCGCTGTCGCTGGGAGGATGTTTTCTCCTCCGCTCGCCCCTTCCACCGTCATTTTCTCTCTACCCACCCTTGCCTCCTTTTCCGCGCAGCTCTCGATTCCCCCCTCTCTTTCGCACCCTCCATGTCATATTCCGCTCCAGGAGTTCCATCATAGCTCCTCACTGTCGCTGGGAGGATGTTTTCTCCTCCGCTCGCCTCTTCCACCGTCATTTTCTCTCTACCCACCCTTGCCTCCTTTTCCGCGCAGCTCTCGATTCCCCCCTCTCTTTCACACCCTCCATGTCATATTCCGCTCCAGGAGTTCCATCATAGCTCCTCACTGTCGCTGGGAGGAAGTTTTCTCCTCCGCTCGCCCCTTCCACCGTCATTTTCTCTCTACCCACCCTTGCCTCCTTCTCCGCGCAGCTCTCGATTCCCCCCTCTCTTTCGCACCCTCCATGTCATATTCCGCTCCAGGAGCTCCATCATAGCTAATCGCTGTCGCTGGGAGGATGTTTTCTCCTCCGCTCGCCCCTTCCACCGTCATTTTCTCTCTACCCACCCTTGCCTCCTTTTCCGCGCAGCTCTCGATTCCCCCCTCTCTTTCGCACCCTCCATGTCATATTCCGCTCCAGGAGTTCCATCATAGCTCCTCACTGTCGCTGGGAGGATGTTTTCTCCTCCGCTCGCCCCTTCCACCGTCATTTTCTCTCTACCCACCCTTGCCTCCTTTTCCGCGCAGCTCTCGATTCCCCCTCTCTTTCGCACCCTCCATGTCATATTCCGCTCCAGGAGCTCCATCATAGCTCCTTGCTGTCGCTGGGAGGATGTTTTCTCCTCCGCTCGCCCCTTCCACCGTCATTTTCTCTCTACCCACCCTTGCCTCCTTTTCCGCGCAGCTCTCGACTCCCCCCTCTCTTTCGCACCCTCCATGTCATATTCCGCTCCAGGAGTTCCATCATAGCTCCTCACTGTCGCTGGGAGGATGTTTTCTCCTCCGCTCGCCCCTTCCACCGTCATTTTCTCTCTACCCACCCTTGCCTCCTTTTCCGCGCAGCTCTCGATTCCCCCCTCTCTTTCGCACCCTCCATGTCATATTCCGCTCCAGGAGTTCCATCATAGCTCCTCACTGTCGCTGGGAGGATGTTTTCTCCTCCGCTCGCCCCTTCCACCGTCATTTTCTCTCTACCCACCCTTGCCTCCTTCTCCGCGCAGCTCTCGATTCCCCCCTCTCTTTCGCACCCTCCATGTCATATTCCGCTCCAGGAGCTCCATCATAGCTAATCGCTGTCGCTGGGAGATTGTTTTCTCCTCCGCTCGCCCCTTCCACCGTCATTTTCTCTCTACCCACCCTTGCCTCCTTTTCCGCGCAGCTCTCGATTCCCCCCTCTCTTTCGCACCCTCCATGTCATATTCCGCTCCAGGAGTTCCATCATAGCTCCTCACTGTCGCTGGGAGGATGTTTTCTCCTCCGCTCGCCCCTTCCACCGTCACTTTCTCTCTACCCACCCTTGCCTCCTTTTCCGCGCAGCTCTCGATTCCCCCCTCTCTTTCGCACCCTCCATGTCATATTCCGCTCCAGGAGTTCCATCATAGCTCCTCACTGTCGCTGGGAGGATGTTTTCTCCTCCGCTCGCCCCTTCCACCGTCATTTTCTCTCTACCCACCCTTGCCTCCTTCTCCGCGCAGCTCTCGATTCCCCCCTCTCTTTCGCACCCTCCATGTCATATTCCGCTCCAGGAGCTCCATCATAGCTAATCGCTGTCGCTGGGAGGATGTTTTCTCCTCCGCTCGCCCCTTCCACCGTCATTTTCTCTCTACCCACCCTTGCCTCCTTTTCCGCGCAGCTCTCGATTCCCCCCTCTCTTTCGCACCCTCCATGTCATATTCCGCTCCAGGATTTCCTTTATAGCTCCTCACTGTCGCTGGGAGGATGTTTTCTTCTCCGCTCGCCCCTTCCACCGTCATTTTCTCTCTACCCACCCTTGCCTCCTTCTCCGCGCAGCTCTCGATCCCCCCCTCTCTTTCGCACCCTCCATGTCATATTCCGCTCCAGGAGCTCCATCATAGCTCCTCGCTGTCGCTGGGAGGATGTTTTCTCCTCCGCTCGCCCCTTCCACCGTCATTTTCTCTCTACCCACCCTTGCCTCCTTTTCCGCGCAGCTCTCGATTCCCCCCTCTCTTTCGCACCCTCCATGTCATATTCCGCTCCAGGAGTTCCATCATAGCTCCTCACTGTCGCTGGGAGGATGTTTTCTCCTCCGCTCGCCTCTTCCACCGTCATTTTCTCTCTACCCACCCTTGCCTCCTTTTCCGCGCAGCTCTCGATTCCCCCCTCTCTTTCACACCCTCCATGTCATATTCCGCTCCAGGAGTTCCATCATAGCTCCTCACTGTCGCTGGGAGGAAGTTTTCTCCTCCGCTCGCCCCTTCCACCGTCATTTTCTCTCTACCCACCCTTGCCTCCTTCTCCGCGCAGCTCTCGATTCCCCCCTCTCTTTCGCACCCTCCATGTCATATTCCGCTCCAGGAGCTCCATCATAGCTAATCGCTGTCGCTGGGAGGATGTTTTCTCCTCCGCTCGCCCCTTCCACCGTCATTTTCTCTCTACCCACCCTTGCCTCCTTTTCCGCGCAGCTCTCGATTCCCCCCTCTCTTTCACACCCTCCATGTCATATTCCGCTCCAGGAGTTCCATCATAGCTCCTCACTGTCGCTGGGAGGAAGTTTTCTCCTCCGCTCGCCCCTTCCACCGTCATTTTCTCTCTACCCACCCTTGCCTCCTTCTCCGCGCAGCTCTCGATTCCCCCCTCTCTTTCGCACCCTCCATGTCATATTCCGCTCCAGGAGCTCCATCATAGCTAATCGCTGTCGCTGGGAGGATGTTTTCTCCTCCGCTCGCCCCTTCCACCGTCATTTTCTCTCTACCCACCCTTGCCTCCTTTTCCGCGCAGCTCTCGATTCCCCCCTCTCTTTCGCACCCTCCATGTCATATTCCGCTCCAGGATTTCCTTTATAGCTCCTCACTGTCGCTGGGAGGATGTTTTCTCCTCCGCTCGCCCCTTCCACCGTCATTTTCTCTCTACCCACCCTTGCCTCCTTCTCCGCGCAGCTCTCGATCCCCCCCTCTCTTTCGCACCCTCCATGTCATATTCCGCTCCAGGAGCTCCATCATAGCTCCTCGCTGTCGCTGGGAGGATGTTTTCTCCTCCGCTCGCCCCTTCCACCGTCATTTTCTCTCTACCCACCCTTGCCTCCTTTTCCGCGCAGCTCTCGATTCCCCCCTCTCTTTCGCACCCTCCATGTCATATTCCGCTCCAGGAGTTCCATCATAGCTCCTCACTGTCGCTGGGAGGATGTTTTCTCCTCCGCTCGCCTCTTCCACCGTCATTTTCTCTCTACCCACCCTTGCCTCCTTTTCCGCGCAGCTCTCGATTCCCCCCTCTCTTTCACACCCTCCATGTCATATTCCGCTCCAGGAGTTCCATCATAGCTCCTCACTGTCGCTGGGAGGAAGTTTTCTCCTCCGCTCGCCCCTTCCACCGTCATTTTCTCTCTACCCACCCTTGCCTCCTTCTCCGCGCAGCTCTCGATTCCCCCCTCTCTTTCGCACCCTCCATGTCATATTCCGCTCCAGGAGCTCCATCATAGCTAATCGCTGTCGCTGGGAGGATGTTTTCTCCTCCGCTCACCCCTTCCACCGTCATTTTCTCTCTACCCACCCTTGCCTCCTTTTCCGCGCAGCTCTCGATTCCCCCCTCTCTTTCGCACCCTCCATGTCATATTCCGCTCCAGGAGTTCCATCATAGCTCCTCACTGTCGCTGGGAGGATGTTTTCTCCTCCGCTCGCCCCTTCCACCGTCATTTTCTCTCTACCCACCCTTGCCTCCTTTTCCGCGCAGCTCTCGATTCCCCCTCTCTTTCGCACCCTCCATGTCATATTCCGCTCCAGGAGCTCCATCATAGCTCCTTGCTGTCGCTGGGAGGATGTTTTCTCCTCCGCTCGCCCCTTCCACCGTCATTTTCTCTCTACCCACCCTTGCCTCCTTTTCCGCGCAGCTCTCGACTCCCCCCTCTCTTTCGGAACCCTCCATGTCATATTCCGCTCCAGGAGTTCCATCATAGCTCCTCACTGTCGCTGGGAGGATGTTTTCTCCTCCGCTCGCCCCTTCCACCGTCATTTTCTCTCTACCCACCCTTGCCTCCTTTTCCGCGCAGCTCTCGATTCCCCCCTCTCTTTCGCACCCTCCATGTCATATTCCGCTCCAAGAGTTCCATCATAGCTCCTCACTGTCGCTGGGAGGATGTTTTCTCCTCCGCTCGCCCCTTCCACCGTCATTTTCTCTCTACCCACCCTTGCCTCCTTCTCCGCGCAGCTCTCGATTCCCCCCTCTCTTTCGCACCCTCCATGTCATATTCCGCTCCAGGAGCTCCATCATAGCTAATCGCTGTCGCTGGGAGATTGTTTTCTCCTCCGCTCGCCCCTTCCACCGTCATTTTCTCTCTACCCACCCTTGCCTCCTTTTCCGCGCAGCTCTCGATTCCCCCCTCTCTTTCGCACCCTCCATGTCATATTCCGCTCCAGGAGTTCCATCATAGCTCCTCACTGTCGCTGGGAGGATGTTTTCTCCTCCGCTCGCCCCTTCCACCGTCATTTTCTCTCTACCCACCCTTGCCTCCTTTTCCGCGCAGCTCTCGATTCCCCCCTCTCTTTCGCACCCTCCATGTCATATTCCGCTCCAGGAGTTCCATCATAGCTCCTCACTGTCGCTGGGAGGATGTTTTCTCCTCCGCTCGCCCCTTCCACCGTCATTTTCTCTCTACCCACCCTTGCCTCCTTCTCCGCGCAGCTCTCGATTCCCCCCTCTCTTTCGCACCCTCCATGTCATATTCCGCTCCAGGAGCTCCATCATAGCTAATCGCTGTCGCTGGGAGGATGTTTTCTCCTCCGCTCGCCCCTTCCACCGTCATTTTCTCTCTACCCACCCTTGCCTCCTTTTCCGCGCAGCTCTCGATTCCCCCCTCTCTTTCGCACCCTCCATGTCATATTCCGCTCCAGGAGTTCCATCATAGCTCCTCACTGTCGCTGGGAGGATGTTTTCTCCTCCGCTCGCCCCTTCCACCGTCATTTTCTCTCTACCCACCCTTGCCTCCTTTTCCGCGCAGCTCTCGATTCCCCCCTCTCTTTCGCACCCTCCATGTCATATTCCGCTCCAGGAGTTCCATCATAGCTCCTCACTGTCGCTGGGAGGATGTTTTCTCCTCCGCTCGCCCCTTCCACCGTCATTTTCTCTCTACCCACCCTTGCCTCCTTCTCCACGCAGCTCTCGATTCCCCCCTCTCTTTCGCACCCTCCATGTCATATTCCGCTCCAGGAGCTCCATCATAGCTCCTCGCTGTCGCTGGGAGGATGTTTTCTCCTCCGCTCGCCCCTTCCACCGTCATTTTCTCTCTACCCACCCTTGCCTCCTTTTCCGCGCAGCTCTCGATTCCCCCCTCTCTTTCGCACCCTCCATGTCATATTCCGCTCCAGGAGTTCCATCATAGCTCCTCACTAGCGCTGGGAGGATGTTTTCTCCTCCGCTCGCCTCTTCCACCGTCATTTTCTCTCTACCCACCCTTGCCTCCTTTTCCGCGCAGCTCTCGATTCCCCCCTCTCTTTCGCACCCTCCATGTCATATTCCGCTCCAGGAGTTCCATCATAGCTCCTCACTGTCGCTGGGAGGAAGTTTTCTCCTCCGCTCGCCCCTTCCACCGTCATTTTCTCTCTACCCACCCTTGCCTCCTTTTCCGCGCAGCTCTCGATTCCCCCCTCTCTTTCGCACCCTCCATGTCATATTCCGCTCCAGGATTTCCTTTATAGCTCCTCACTGTCGCTGGGAGGATGTTTTCTCCTCCGCTCGCCCCTTCCACCGTCATTTTCTCTCTACCCACCCTTGCCTCCTTCTCCGCGCAGCTCTCGATCCCCCCCTCTCTTTCGCACCCTCCATGTCATATTCCGCTCCAGGAGCTCCATCATAGCTCCTCGCTGTCGCTGGGAGGATGTTTTCTCCTCCGCTCGCCCCTTCCACCGTCATTTTCTCTCTACCCACCCTTGCCTCCTTTTCCGCGCAGCTCTCGATTCCCCCCTCTCTTTCGCACCCTCCATGTCATATTCCGCTCCAGGAGTTCCATCATAGCTCCTCACTGTCGCTGGGAGGATGTTTTCTCCTCCGCTCGCCTCTTCCACCGTCATTTTCTCTCTACCCACCCTTGCCTCCTTTTCCGCGCAGCTCTCGATTCCCCCCTCTCTTTCACACCCTCCATGTCATATTGCGCTCCAGGAGTTCCATCATAGCTCCTCACTGTCGCTGGGAGGAAGTTTTCTCCTCCGCTCGCCCCTTCCACCGTCATTTTCTCTCTACCCACCCTTGCCTCCTTTTCCGCGCAGCTCTCGATTCCCCCCTCTCTTTCGCACCCTCCATGTCATATTCCGCTCCAGGAGCTCCATCATAGCTCCTTGCTGTCGCTGGGAGGATGTTTTCTCCTCCGCTCGCCCCTTCCACCGTCATTTTCTCTCTACCCACCCTTGCCTCCTTTTCCGCGCAGCTCTCGATTCCCCCCTCTCTTTCGCACCCTCCATGTCATATTCCGCTCCAGGAGTTCCATCATAGCTCCTCACTGTCGCTGGGAGGATGTTTTCTCCTCCGCTCGCCCCTTCCACCGTCATTTTCTCTCTACCCACCCTTGCCTCCTTTTCCGCGCAGCTCTCGATTCCCCCCTCTCTTTCGCACCCTCCATGTCATATTCCGCTCCAGGAGCTCCATCATAGCTCCTCGCTGTCGCTGGGAGGATGTTTTCTCCTCCGCTCGCCCCTTCCACCGTCATTTTCTCTCTACCCACCCTTGCCTCCTTTTCCGCGCAGCTCTCGATTCCCCCCTCTCTTTCGCACCCTCAATGTCATATTCCGCTCCAGGAGTTCCATCATAGCTCCTCACTGTCGCTGGGAGGATGTTTTCTCCTCCGCTCGCCCCTTCCACCGTCATTTTCTCTCTACCCACCCTTGCCTCCTTTTCCGCGCAGCTCTCGATTCCCCCCTCTCTTTCGCACCCTCCATGTCATATTCCGCTCCAGGAGTTCCATCATAGCTCCTCACTGTCGCTGGGAGGAAGTTTTCTCCTCCGCTCGCCCCTTCCACCGTCATTTTCTCTCTACCCACCCTTGCCTCCTTTTCCGCGCAGCTCTCGATTCCCCCCTCTCTTTCGCACCCTCCATGTCATATTCCGCTCCAGGAGCTCCATCATAGCTCCTTGCTGTCGCTGGGAGGATGTTTTCTCCTCCGCTCGCCCCTTCCACCGTCATTTTCTCTCTACCCACCCTTGCCTCCTTTTCCGCGCAGCTCTCGATTCCCCCCTCTCTTTCGCACCCTCCATGTCATATTCCGCTCCAGGAGTTCCATCATAGCTCCTCACTGTCGCTGGGAGGATGTTTTCTCCTCCGCTCGCCCCTTCCACCGTCATTTTCTCTCTACCCACCCTTGCCTCCTTTTCCGCGCAGCTCTCGATTCCCCCCTCTCTTTCGCACCCTCCATGTCATATTCCGCTCCAGGAGCTCCATCATAGCTCCTCGCTGTCGCTGGGAGGATGTTTTCTCCTCCGCTCGCCCCTTCCACCGTCATTTTCTCTCTACCCACCCTTGCCTCCTTTTCCGCGCAGCTCTCGATTCCCCCCTCTCTTTCGCACCCTCAATGTCATATTCCGCTCCAGGAGTTCCATCATAGCTCCTCACTGTCGCTGGGAGGATGTTTTCTCCTCCGCTCGCCCCTTCCACCGTCATTTTCTCTCTACCCACCCTTGCCTCCTTTTCCGCGCAGCTCTCGATTCCCCCCTCTCTTTCGCACCCTCCATGTCATATTCCGCTCCAGGAGTTCCATCATAGCTCCTCACTGTCGCTGGGAGGAAGTTTTCTCCTCCGCTCGCCCCTTCCACCGTCATTTTCTCTCTACCCACCCTTGCCTCCTTTTCCGCGCAGCTCTCGATTCCCCCCTCTCTTTCGCACCCTCCATGTCATATTCCGCTCCAGGAGTTCCATCATAGCTCCTCACTGTCGCTGGGAGGATGTTTTCTCCTCCGCTCGCCCCTTCCACCGTCATTTTCTCTCTACCCACCCTTGCCTCCTTTTCCGCGCAGCTCTCGATTCCCCCCTCTCTTTCGCACCCTCCATGTCATATTCCGCTCCAGGAGTTCCATCATAGCTCCTCACTGTCGCTGGGAGGATGTTTTCTCCTCCGCTCGCCCCTTCCACCGTCATTTTCTCTCTACCCACCCTTGCCTCCTTCTCCGCGCAGCTCTCGATTCCCCCCTCTCTTTCGCACCCTCCATGTCATATTCCGCTCCAGGAGCTCCATCATAGCTCCTCGCTGTCGCTGGGAGGATGTTTTCTCCTCCGCTCGCCCCTTCCACCGTCATTTTCTCTCTACCCACCCTTGCCTCCTTTTCCGCGCAGCTCTCGATTCCCCCCTCTCTTTCGCACCCTCCATGTCATATTCCGCTCCAGGAGTTCCATCATAGCTCCTCACTGTCGCTGGGAGGATGTTTTCTCCTCCGCTCGCCTCTTCCACCGTCATTTTCTCTCTACCCACCCTTGCCTCCTTTTCCACGCAGCTCTCGATTCCCCCCTCTCTTTCGCACCCTCCATGTCATATTCCGCTCCAGGAGTTCCATCATAGCTCCTCACTGTCGCTGGGAGGAAGTTTTCTCCTCCGCTCGCCCCTTCCACCGTCATTTTCTCTCTACCCACCCTTGCCTCCTTTTCCGCGCAGCTCTCGATTCCCCCCTCTCTTTCGCACCCTCCATGTCATATTCCGCTCCAGGAGCTCCATCATAGCTCCTTGCTGTCGCTGGGAGGATGTTTTCTCCTCCGCTCGCCCCTTCCACCGTCATTTTCTCTCTACCCACCCTTGCCTCCTTTTCCGCGCAGCTCTCGATTCCCCCCTCTCTTTCGCACCCTCCATGTCATATTCCGCTCCAGGAGTTCCATCATAGCTCCTCACTGTCGCTGGGAGGATGTTTTCTCCTCCGCTCGCCCCTTCCACCGTCATTTTCTCTCTACCCACCCTTGCCTCCTTTTCCGCGCAGCTCTCGATTCCCCCCTCTCTTTCGCACCCTCCATGTCATATTCCGCTCCAGGAGTTCCATCATAGCTCCTCACTGTCGCTGGGAGGATGTTTTCTCCTCCGCTCGCCCCTTCCACCGTCATTTTCTCTCTACCCACCCTTGCCTCCTTCTCCGCGCAGCTCTCGATTCCCCCCTCTCTTTCGCACCCTCCATGTCATATTCCGCTCCAGGAGCTCCATCATAGCTCCTCGCTGTCGCTGGGAGGATGTTTTCTCCTCCGCTCGCCCCTTCCACCGTCATTTTCTCTCTACCCACCCTTGCCTCCTTTTCCGCGCAGCTCTCGATTCCCCCCTCTCTTTCGCACCCTCCATGTCATATTCCGCTCCAGGAGTTCCATCATAGCTCCTCACTGTCGCTGGGAGGATGTTTTCTCCTCCGCTCGCCTCTTCCACCGTCATTTTCTCTCTACCCACCCTTGCCTCCTTTTCCACGCAGCTCTCGATTCCCCCCTCTCTTTCGCACCCTCCATGTCATATTCCGCTCCAGGAGTTCCATCATAGCTCCTCACTGTCGCTGGGAGGAAGTTTTCTCCTCCGCTCGCCCCTTCCACCGTCATTTTCTCTCTACCCACCCTTGCCTCCTTTTCCGCGCAGCTCTCGATTCCCCCCTCTCTTTCGCACCCTCCATGTCATATTCCGCTCCAGGAGTTCCATCATAGCTCCTCACTGTCGCTGGGAGGAAGTTTTCTCCTCCGCTCGCCCCTTCCACCGTCATTTTCTCTCTACCCACCCTTGCCTCCTTTTCCGCGCAGCTCTCGATTCCCCCCTCTCTTTCGCACCCTCCATGTCATATTCCGCTCCAGGAGCTCCATCATAGCTCCTTGCTGTCGCTGGGAGGATGTTTTCTCCTCCGCTCGCCCCTTCCACCGTCATTTTCTCTCTACCCACCCTTGCCTCCTTTTCCGCGCAGCTCTCGATTCCCCCCTCTCTTTCGCACCCTCCATGTCATATTCCGCTCCAGGAGTTCCATCATAGCTCCTCACTGTCGCTGGGAGGATGTTTTCTCCTCCGCTCGCCCCTTCCACCGTCATTTTCTCTCTACCCACCCTTGCCTCCTTTTCCGCGCAGCTCTCGATTCCCCCCTCTCTTTCGCACCCTCCATGTCATATTCCGCTCCAGGAGTTCCATCATAGCTCCTCACTGTCGCTGGGAGGATGTTTTCTCCTCCGCTCGCCCCTTCCACCGTCATTTTCTCTCTACCCACCCTTGCCTCCTTCTCCGCGCAGCTCTCGATTCCCCCCTCTCTTTCGCACCCTCCATGTCATATTCCGCTCCAGGAGCTCCATCATAGCTCCTCGCTGTCGCTGGGAGGATGTTTTCTCCTCCGCTCGCCCCTTCCACCGTCATTTTCTCTCTACCCACCCTTGCCTCCTTTTCCGCGCAGCTCTCGATTCCCCCCTCTCTTTCGCACCCTCCATGTCATATTCCGCTCCAGGAGTTCCATCATAGCTCCTCACTGTCGCTGGGAGGATGTTTTCTCCTCCGCTCGCCTCTTCCACCGTCATTTTCTCTCTACCCACCCTTGCCTCCTTTTCCACGCAGCTCTCGATTCCCCCCTCTCTTTCGCACCCTCCATGTCATATTCCGCTCCAGGAGTTCCATCATAGCTCCTCACTGTCGCTGGGAGGAAGTTTTCTCCTCCGCTCGCACCTTCCACCGTCATTTTCTCTCTACCCACCCTTGCCTCCTTTTCCGCGCAGCTCTCGATTCCCCCCTCTCTTTCGCACCCTCCATGTCATATTCCGCTCCAGGAGCTCCATCATAGCTCCTTGCTGTCGCTGGGAGGATGTTTTCTCCTCCGCTCGCCCCTTCCACCGTCATTTTCTCTCTACCCACCCTTGCCTCCTTTTCCGCGCAGCTCTCGATTCCCCCCTCTCTTTCGCACCCTCCATGTCATATTCCGCTCCAGGAGCTCCATCATAGCTCCTCGCTGTCGCTGGGAGGATGTTTTCTCCTCCGCTCGCCCCTTCCACCGTCATTTTCTCTCTACCCACCCTTGCCTCCTTTTCCGCGCAGCTCTCGATTCCCCCCTCTCTTTCGCACCCTCCATGTCATATTCCGCTCCAGGAGCTCCATCATAGCTCCTCGCTGTCGCTGGGAGGATGTTTTCTCCTCCGCTCGCCCCTTCCACCGTCATTTTCTCTCTACCCACCCTTGCCTCCTTTTCCGCGCAGCTCTCGATTCCCCCCTCTCTTTCGCACCCTCAATGTCATATTCCGCTCCAGGAGTTCCATCATAGCTCCTCACTGTCGCTGGGAGGATGTTTTCTCCTCCGCTCGCCCCTTCCACCGTCATTTTCTCTCTACCCACCCTTGCCTCCTTTTCCGCGCAGCTCTCAATTCCCCCCTCTCTTTCGCACCCTCCATGTCATATTCCGCTCCAGGAGTTCCATCATAGCTCCTCACTGTCGCTGGGAGGATGTTTTCTCCTCCGCTCGCCCCTTCCACCGTCATTTTCTCTCTACCCACCCTTGCCTCCTTTTCCGCGCAGCTCTCGATTCCCCCCTCTCTTTCGCACCCTCCATGTCATATTCCGCTCCAGGAGCTCCATCATAGCTCCTTGCTGTCGCTGGGAGGATGTTTTCTCCTCCGCTCGCCCCTTCCACCGTCATTTTCTCTCTACCCACCCTTGCCTCCTTTTCCGCGCAGCTCTCGATTCCCCCCTATCTTTCGCACCCTCCATGTCATATTCCGCTCCAGGAGTTCCATCATAGCTCCTCACTGTCGCTGGGAGGATGTTTTCTCCTCCGCTCGCCTCTTCCACCGTCATTTTCTCTCTACCCACCCTTGCCTCCTTTTCCGCGCAGCTCTCGATTCCCCCCTCTCTTTCGCACCCTCAATGTCATATTCCGCTCCAGGAGTTCCATCATAGCTCCTCACTGTCGCTGGGAGGATGTTTTCTCCTCCGCTCGCCCCTTCCACCGTCATTTTCTCTCTACCCACCCTTGCCTCCTTTTCCGCGCAGCTCTCAATTCCCCCCTCTCTTTCGCACCCTCCATGTCATATTCCGCTCCAGGAGTTCCATCATAGCTCCTCACTGTCGCTGGGAGGATGTTTTCTCCTCCGCTCGCCCCTTCCACCGTCATTTTCTCTCTACCCACCCTTGCCTCCTTTTCCGCGCAGCTCTCGATTCCCCCCTCTCTTTCGCACCCTCCATGTCATATTCCGCTCCAGGAGCTCCATCATAGCTCCTTGCTGTCGCTGGGAGGATGTTTTCTCCTCCGCTCGCCCCTTCCACCGTCATTTTCTCTCTACCCACCCTTGCCTCCTTTTCCGCGCAGCTCTCGATTCCCCCCTCTCTTTCGCACCCTCCATGTCATATTCCGCTCCAGGAGTTCCATCATAGCTCCTCACTGTCGCTGGGAGGATGTTTTCTCCTCCGCTCGCCCCTTCCACCATCATTTTCTCTCTACCCACCCTTGCCTCCTTTTCCGCGCAGCTTTTGATTCCCCCCTCTCTTTCGCACCCTCCATGTCATATTCCGCTCCAGGAGTTCCATTATAGCTCCTCACTGTCGCTGGGAGGAAGTTTTCTCCTCCGCTCGCCCCTTCCACCGTCATTTTCTCTCTACCCACCCTTGCCTCCTTTTCCGCGCAGCTCTCGATTCCCCCCTCTCTTTCGCACCCTCCATGTCATATTCCGCTCCAGGAGCTCCATCATAGCTCCTTGCTGTCGCTGGGAGGATGTTTTCTCCTCCGCTCGCCCCTTCCACCGTCATTTTCTCTCTACCCACCCTTGCCTCCTTTTCCGCGCAGCTCTCGATTCCCCCCTCTCTTTCGCACCCTCCATGTCATATTCCGCTCCAGGAGTTCCATCATAGCTCCTCACTGTCGCTGGGAGGATGTTTTCTCCTCCGCTCGCCCCTTCCACCGTCATTTTCTCTCTACCCACCCTTGCCTCCTTTTCCGCGCAGCTCTCGATTCCCCCCTCTCTTTCGCACCCTCCATGTCATATTCCGCTCCAGGAGCTCCATCATAGCTCCTTGCTGTCGCTGGGAGGATGTTTTCTCCTCCGCTCGCCCCTTCCACCGTCATTTTCTCTCTACCCACCCTTGCCTCCTTTTCCGCGCAGCTCTCGATTCCCCCCTCTCTTTCGCACCCTCCATGTCATATTCCGCTCCAGGAGTTCCATCATAGCTCCTCACTGTCGCTGGGAGGATGTTTTCTCCTCCGCTCGCCCCTTCCACCGTCATTTTCTCTCTACCCACCCTTGCCTCCTTTTCCGCGCAGCTCTCGATTCCCCCCTCTCTTTCGCACCCTCCATGTCATATTCCGCTCCAGGAGTTCCATCATAGCTCCTCACTGTCGCTGGGAGGATGTTTTCTCCTCCGCTCGCCCCTTCCACCATCATTTTCTCTCTACCCACCCTTGCCTCCTTTTCCGCGCAGCTCTCGATTCCCCCCTCTCTTTCGCACCCTCCATGTCATATTCCGCTCCAGGAGCTCCATCATAGCTCCTTGCTGTCGCTGGGAGGATGTTTTCTCCTCCGCTCGCCCCTTCCACCGTCATTTTCTCTCTACCCACCCTTGCCTCCTTTTCCGCGCAGCTCTCGATTCCCCCCTCTCTTTCGCACCCTCCATGTCATATTCCGCTCCAGGAGTTCCATCATAGCTCCTCACTGTCGCTGGGAGGATGTTTTCTCCTCCGCTCGCCCCTTCCACCGTCATTTTCTCTCTACCCACCCTTGCCTCCTTCTCCGCGCAGCTCTCGATTCCCCCCTCTCTTTCGCACCCTCCATGTCATATTCCGCTCCAGGAGCTCCATCATAGCTAATCGCTGTCGCTGGGAGGATGTTTTCTCCTCCGCTCGCCCCTTCCACCGTCATTTACTCTCTACCCACCCTTGCCTCCTTTTCCGCGCAGCTCTCGATTCCCCCCTCTCTTTCGCACCCTCCATGTCATATTCCGCTCCAGGAGTTCCATCATAGCTCCTCACTGTCGCTGGGAGGATGTTTTCTCCTCCGCTCGCCCCTTCCACCGTCATTTTCTCTCTACCCACCCTTGCCTCCTTTTCCGCGCAGCTCTCGATTCCCCCCTCTCTTTCGCACCCTCCATGACATATTCCGCTCCAGGAGTTCCATCATAGCTCCTCACTGTCGCTGGGAGGATGTTTTCTCCTCCGCTCGCCCCTTCCACCGTCATTTTCTCTCTACCCACCCTTGCCTCCTTTTCCGCGCAGCTCTCGATTCCCCCCTCTCTTTCGCACCCTCCATGTCATATTCCGCTCCAGGAGCTCCATCATAGCTCCTTGCTGTCGCTGGGAGGATGTTTTCTCCTCCGCTCGCCCCTTCCACCGTCATTTACTCTCTACCCACCCTTGCCTCCTTTTCCGCGCAGCTCTCGATTCCCCCCTCTCTTTTGCACCCTCCATGTCATATTCCGCTCCAGGAGTTCCATCATAGCTCCTCACTGTCGCTGGGAGGATGTTTTCTCCTCCGCTCGCCCCTTCCACCATCATTTTCTCTCTACCCACCCTTGCCTCCTTTTCCGCGCAGCTCTCGATTCCCCCCTCTCTTTCGCACCCCCCATGTCATATTCCGCTCCAGGAGTTCCATCATAGCTCCTCACTGTCGCTGGGAGGATGTTTTCTCCTCCGCTCGCCCCTTCCACCGTCATTTTCTCTCTACCCACCCTTGCCTCCTTCTCCGCGCAGCTCTCGATTCCCCCCTCTCTTTCGCACCCTCCATGTCATATTCCGCTCCAGGAGCTCCATCATAGCTAATCGCTGTCGCTGGGAGATTGTTTTCTCCTCCGCTCGCCCCTTCCACCGTCATTTTCTCTCTACACACCCTTGCCTCCTTTTCCGCGCAGCTCTCGATTCCCCCCTCTCTTTCGCACCCTCCATGTCATATTCCGCTCCAGGAGTTCCATCATAGCTCCTCACTGTCGCTGGGAGGATGTTTTCTCCTCCGCTCGCCCCTTCCACCGTCATTTTCTCTCTACCCACCCTTGCCTCCTTTTCCGCGCAGCTCTCGATTCCCCCCTCTCTTTCGCACCCTCCATGTCATATTCCGCTCCAGGAGTTCCATCATAGCTCCTCACTGTCGCTGGGAGGATGTTTTCTCCTCCGCTCGCCCCTTCCACCGTCATTTTCTCTCTACCCACCCTTGCCTCCTTCTCCGCGCAGCTCTCGATTCCCCCCTCTCTTTCGCACCCTCCATGTCATATTCCGCTCCAGGAGCTCCATCATAGCTAATCGCTGTCGCTGGGAGATTGTTTTCTCCTCCGCTCGCCCCTTCCACCGTCATTTTCTCTCTACCCACCCTTGCCTCCTTTTCCGCGCAGCTCTCGATTCCCCCCTCTCTTTCGCACCCTCCATGTCATATTCCGCTCCAGGAGTTCCATCATAGCTCCTCACTGTCGCTGGGAGGATGTTTTCTCCTCCGCTCGCCCCTTCCACCGTCATTTTCTCTCTACCCACCCTTGCCTCCTTTTCCGCGCAGCTCTCGATTCCCCCCTCTCTTTCGCACCCTCCATGTCATATTCCGCTCCAGGAGTTCCATCATAGCTCCTCACTGTCGCTGGGAGGATGTTTTCTCCTCCGCTCGCCCCTTCCACCGTCATTTTCTCTCTACCCACCCTTGCCTCCTTTTCCGCGCAGCTCTCGATTCCCCCCTCTCTTTCGCACCCTCCATGTCATATTCCGCTCCAGGAGCTCCATCATAGCTCCTTGCTGTCGCTGGGAGGAATTTTTCTCCTCCGCTCGCCCCTTCCACCGTCATTTTCTCTCTACCCACCCTTGCCTCCTTTTCCGCGCAGCTCTCGATTCCCCCCTCTCTTTCGCACCCTCCATGTCATATTCCGCTCCAGGAGTTCCATCATAGCTCCTCACTGTCGCTGGGAGGATGTTTTCTCCTCCGCTCGCCCCTTCCACCGTCATTTTCTCTCTACCCACCCTTGCCTCCTTTTCCGCGCAGCTCTCGATTCCCCCCTCTCTTTCGCACCCTCCATGTCATATTCCGCTCCAGGAGCTCCATCATAGCTCCTCGCTGTCGCTGGGAGGATGTTTTCTCCTCCGCTCGCCCCTTCCACCGTCATTTTCTCTCTACCCACCCTTGCCTCCTTTTCCGCGCAGCTCTCGATTCCCCCCTCTCTTTCGCACCCTCCATGTCATATTCCGCTCCAGGAGTTCCATCATAGCTCCTCACTGTCGCTGGGAGGATGTTTTCTCCTCCGCTCGCCCCTTCCACCGTCATTTTCTCTCTACCCACCCTTGCCTCCTTCTCCGCGCAGCTCTCGATTCCCCCCTCTCTTTCGCACCCTCCATGTCATATTCCGCTCCAGGAGCTCCATCATAGCTAATCGCTGTCGCTGGGAGGATGTTTTCTCCTCCGCTCGCCCCTTCCACCGTCATTTTCTCTCTACCCGCCCTTGCCTCCTTTTCCGCGCAGCTCTCGATTCCCCCCTCTCTTTCGCACCCTCCATGTCATATTCCGCTCCAGGAGTTCCATCATAGCTCCTCACTGTCGCTGGGAGGATGTTTTCTCCTCCGCTCGCCCCTTCCACCGTCATTTTCTCTCTACCCACCCTTGCCTCCTTTTCCGCGCAGCTCTCGATTCCCCCCTCTCTTTCGCACCCTCCATGTCATATTCCGCTCCAGGAGCTCCATCATAGCTCCTTGCTGTCGCTGGGAGGATGTTTTCTCCTCCGCTCGCCCCTTCCACCGTCATTTTCTCTCTACCCACCCTTGCCTCCTTTTCCGCGCAGCTCTCGATTCCCCCCTCTCTTTCGCACCCTCCATGTCATATTCCGCTCCAGGAGCTCCATCATAGCTCCTCGCTGTCGCTGGGAGGATGTTTTCTCCTCCGCTCGCCCCTTCCACCGTCATTTTCTCTGTACCCACCCTTGCCTCCTTTTCCGCGCAGCTCTCGATTCCCCCCTCTCTTTCGCACCCTCAATGTCATATTCCGCTCCAGGAGTTCCATCATAGCTCCTCACTGTCGCTGGGAGGATGTTTTCTCCTCCGCTCGCCCCTTCCACCGTCATTTTCTCTCTACCCACCCTTGCCTCCTTTTCCGCGCAGCTCTCGATTCCCCCCTCTCTTTCGCACCCTCCATGTCATATTCCGCTCCAGGAGTTCCATCATAGCTCCTCACTGTCGCTGGGAGGATGTTTTCTCCTCCGCTCGCCCCTTCCACCGTCATTTTCTCTCTACCCACCCTTGCCTCCTTTTCCGCGCAGCTCTCGATTCCCCCCTCTCTTTCGCACCCTCCATGTCATATTCCGCTCCAGGAGCTCCATCATAGCTCCTCGCTGTCGCTGGGAGGATGTTTTCTCCTCCGCCCGCCCCTTCCACCGTCATTTTCTCTCTACCCACCCTTGCCTCCTTTTCCGCGCAGCTCTCGATTCCCCCCTCTCTTTCGCACCCTCAATGTCATATTCCGCTCCAGGAGTTCCATCATAGCTCCTCACTGTCGCTGGGAGGATGTTTTCTCCTCCGCTCGCCCCTTCCACCGTCATTTTCTCTCTACCCACCCTTGCCTCCTTTTCCGCGCAGCTCTCGATTCCCCCCTCTCTTTCGCACCCTCCATGTCATATTCCGCTCCAGGAGTTCCATCATAGCTCCTCACTGTCGCTGGGAGGAAGTTTTCTCCTCCGCTCGCCCCTTCCACCGTCATTTTCTCTCTACCCACCCTTGCCTCCTTTTCCGCGCAGCTCTCGATTCCCCCCTCTCTTTCGCACCCTCCATGTCATATTCCGCTCCAGGAGCTCCATCATAGCTCCTCTCTGTCGCTGGGAGGATGTTTTCTCCTCCGCTCGCCCCTTCCACCGTCATTTTCTCTCTACCCACCCTTGCCTCCTTTTCCACGCAGCTCTCGATTCCCCCCTCTCTTTCGCACCCTCCATGTCATATTCCGCTCCAGGAGTTCCATCATAGCTCCTCACTGTCGCTGGGAGGATGTTTTCTCCTCCGCTCGCCCCTTCCACCGTCATTTTCTCTCTACCCACCCTTGCCTCCTTCTCCGCGCAGCTCTCGATTCCCCCCTCTCTTTCGCACCCTCCATGTCATATTCCGCTCCAGGAGCTCCATCATAGCTAATCGCTGTCGCTGGGAGGATGTTTTCTCCTCCGCTCGCCCCTTCCACCGTCATTTTCTCTCTACCCACCCTTGCCTCCTTTTCCGCGCAGCTCTCGATTCCCCCCTCTCTTTCGCACCCTCCATGTCATATTCCGCTCCAGGAGTTCCATCATAGCTCCTCACTGTCGCTGGGAGGAAGTTTTCTCCTCCGCTCGCCCCTTCCACCGTCATTTTCTCTCTACCCACCCTTGCCTCCTTTTCCACGCAGCTCTCGATTCCCCCCTCTCTTTCGCACCCTCCATGTCATATTCCGCTCCAGGAGCTCCATCATAGCTCCTCGCTGTCGCTGGGAGGATGTTTTCTCCTCCGCTCGCCCCTTCCACCGTCATTTTCTCTCTACCCACCCTTGCCTCCTTTTCCGCGCAGCTCTCGATTCCCCCCTCTCTTTCGCACCCTCCATGTCATATTCCGCTCCAGGAGTTCCATCATAGCTCCTCACTGTCGCTGGGAGGATGTTTTCTCCTCCGCTCGCCCCTTCCACCGTCATTTTCTCTCTACCCACCCTTGCCTCCTTCTCCGCGCAGCTCTCGATTCCCCCCTCTCTTTCGCACCCTCCATGTCATATTCCGCTCCAGGAGCTCCATCATAGCTAATCGCTGTCGCTGGGAGGATGTTTTCTCCTCCGCTCGCCCCTTCCACCGTCATTTTCTCTCTACCCACCCTTGCCTCCTTTTCCACGCAGCTCTCGATTCCCCCCTCTCTTTCGCACCCTCCATGTCATATTCCGCTCCAGGAGTTCCATCATAGCTCCTCACTGTCGCTGGGAGGATGTTTTCTCCTCCGCTCGCCCCTTCCACCGTCATTTTCTCTCTACCCACCCTTGCCTCCTTTTCCGCGCAGCTCTCGATTCCCCCCTCTCTTTCGCACCCTCCATGTCATATCCCGCTCCAGGAGCTCCATCATAGCTCCTCGCTGTCGCTGGGAGGATGTTTTCTCCTCCGCTCGCCCCTTCCACCGTCATTTTCTCTCTACCCACCCTTGCCTCCTTCTCCGCACAGCTCTCGATTCCCCCCTCTCTTTCGCACCCTCCATGTCATATTCCGCTCCAGGAGTTCCATCATAGCTCCTCACTGTCGCTGGGAGGGTGTTTTCTCCTCCGCTCGCCCCTTCCACCGTTATTTTCTCTCTACCCACCCTTGCCTCCTTCTCCGCGCAGCTCTCGATTCCCCCCTCTCTTTCGCACCCTCCATGTCATATTCCGCTCCAGGAGCTCCATCATAGCTCCTCGCTGTCGCTGGGAGGATGTTTTCTCCTCCGGTCGCCCCTTCCACCGTCATTTTCTCTCTACCCACCCTTGCCTCCTTCTCCGCGCAGCTCTCGATTCCCTCCTCTCTCTCGCACCCTTCATATTACATCCAGCTCAAGGAGCTCCATCATAGCTCCTCGCTGTCGCTGGGAGGAAGTTTTCTCCTCCGCTCGCCCCTTCCACCGTCATTTTCTCTCTACCCACCCTTGCCTCCTTTTCCGCGCAGCTCTCGATTCCCCCCTCTCTTTCGCACCCTCCATGTCATATTCCGCTCCAGGAGCTCCATCATAGCTCCTTGCTGTCGCTGGGAGGATGTTTTCTCCTCCGCTCGCCCCTTCCACCGTCATTTTCTCTCTACCCACCCTTGCCTCCTTCTCCGCGCAGCTCTCGATTCCCCCCTCTCTTTCGCACCCTCCATGTCATATTCCGCTCCAGGAGCTCCATCATAGCTCCTTGCTGTCGCTGGGAGGATGTTTTCTCCTCCGCTCGCCCCTTCCACCGTCATTTTCTCTCTACCCACCCTTGCCTCCTTCTCCGCGCAGCTCTCGATTCCCCCCTCTCTCTCGCACCCTCCATATTACATCCAGCTCCAGGAGCTCCATCATAGCTCCTCGCTGTCGCAGGGAGGATGTTTTCTCCTCCGCTCGCCCCTTCCACCGTCATTTTCTCTCCACCCACCCTTGCCTCCTTCTCCGCGCCGCTCTCGATTCCCCCCTCTCTCTCGCACCCACCATGTCATATCCCGCTCCAGGAGCTCCATCATAGCTCCTCGCTGTCGCTGGGAGGATGTTTTCTCCTCCGCTCGCCCCTTCCACCGTCATTTTCTCTCTACCCACCCTTGCCTCCTTCTCCGCGCAGCTCTCGATTCCCCCCTCTCTTTCGCACCCTCCATGTCATATTCCGCTCCAGGAGTTCCATCATAGCTCCTCACTGTCGCTGGGAGGGTGTTTTCTCCTCCGCTCGCCCCTTCCACCGTCATTTTCTCTCTACCCACCCTTGCCTCCTTCTCCGCGCAGCTCTCGATTCCCCCCTCTCTTTCGCACCCTCCATGTCATATTCCGCTCCAGGAGCTCCATCATAGCTCCTCGCTGTCGCTGGGAGGATGTTTTCTCCTCCGCTCGCCCCTTCCACCGTCATTTTCTCTCTACCCACCCTTGCCTCCTTCTCCGCGCAGCTCTCGATTCCCTCCTCTCTCTCGCACCCTCCATATTACATCCAGCTCAAGGAGCTCCATCATAGCTCCTCGCTGTCGCTGGGAGGATGTTTTCTCCTCTGCTCGCCGCTTCCACCGTCATTTTCTCTCCACCCACCCTTGCCTCCTTCTCCGCGCCGCTCTGGATTCCCCCCTCTCTCTCGCACCCACCATGTCATATCCCGCTCCAGGAGCTCCATCATAGCTCCTGGCTGTCGCTGGGAGGATGTTTTCTCCTCCGCTCGCCCCTTCCACCGTCATTTTCTCTCTACCCACCCTTGCCTCCTTCTCCGCGCAGCTCTCGATTCCCCCCTCTCTTTCGCACCCTCCATGTCATATTCCGCTCCAGGAGATCCATCATAGCTCCTCACTGTCGCTGGGAGGGTGTTTTCTCCTCCGCTCGCCCCTTCCACCGTCATTTTCTCTCTACCCACCCTTGCCTCCTTCTCCGCGCAGCTCTCGATTCCCCCCTCTCTTTCGCACCCTCCATGTCATATTCCGCTCCAGGAGCTCCATCATAGCTCCTCGCTGTCGCTGGGAGGATGTTTTCTCCTCCGCTCGCCCCTTCCACCGTCATTTTCTCTCTACCCACCCTTGCCTCCTTTTCCGCGCAGCTCTCGATTCCCCCCTCTCTTTCGCATCCTCCATGTCATATTCCGCTCCAGGAGCTCCATCATAGCTCCTCACTGTTGCTGGGAGGGTGTTTTCTCCTCCGCTCGCCCCTTCCACCGTCATTTTCTCTCTACCCACCCTTGCCTCCTTCTCCGCGCAGCTCTCGATTCCCCCCTCTCTTTCGCACCCTCCATGTCATATTCTGCTCCAGGAGCTCCATCATAGCTCCTCGCTGTCGCTGGGAGGATGTTTTCTCCTCCGCTCGCCCCTTCCACCGTCATTTTCTCTCTACCCACCCTTGCCTCCTTCTCCGCGCAGCTCTCGATTCCCTCCTCTCTCTCGCACCCTCCATATTACATCCAGCTCAAGGAGCTCCATCATAGCTCCTCGCTGTCGCTGGGAGGATGTTTTCTCCTCTGCTCGCCGCTTCCACCGTCATTTTCTCTCCACCCACCCTTGCCTCCTTCTCCGCGCCGCTCTGGATTCCCCCCTCTCTCTCGCACCCACCATGTCATATCCCGCTCCAGGAGCTCCATCATAGCTCCTCGCTGTCGCTGGGAGGATGTTTTCTCCTCCGCTCGCCCCTTCCACCGTCATTTTCTCTCTACCCACCCTTGCCTCCTTTTCCGCGCAGCTCTCGATTCCCCCCTCTCTTTCGCACCCTCCATGTCATATTCCGCTCCAGGAGCTCCATCATAGCTCCTCGCTGTCGCTGGGAGGATGTTTTCTCCTCCGCTCGCCCCTTCCACCGTCATTTTCTCTCTACCCACCCTTGCCTCCTTCTCCGCGCAGCTCTCGATTCCCCCCTCTCTTTCACACCCTCCATGTCATATTCCGCTCCAGGAGCTCCATCATAGCTCATCGCTGTCGCTGGGAGGATGTTTTCTCCTCCGCTCGCCCCTTCCACCGTCATTTTCTCTCTACCCACCCTTGCCTCCTTCTCCGCGCAGCTCTCGATTCCCTCCTCTCTCTCGCACCCTCCATATTACATCCAGCTCAAGGAGCTCCATCATAGCTCCTCGCTGTCGCTGGGAGGATGTTTTCTCCTCTGCTCGCCGCTTCCACCGTCATTTTCTCTCCACCCACCCTTGCCTCCTTCTCCGCGCCGCTCTCGATTCCCCCCTCTCTCTCGCACCCACCATGTCATATCCCGCTCCAGGAGCTCCATCATAGCTCCTCGCTGTCGCTGGGAGGATGTTTTCTCCTCCGCTCGCCCCTTCCACCGTCATTTTCTCTCTACCCACCCTTGCCTCCTTTTCCGCGCAGCTCTCGATTCCCCCCTCTCTTTCGCACCCTCCATGTCATATTCCGCTCCAGGAGCTCCATCATAGCTCCTCGCTGTCGCTGGGAGGATGTTTTCTCCTCCGCTCGCCCCTTCCACCGTCATTTTCTCTCTACCCACCCTTGCCTCCTTTTCCGCGCAGCTCTCGATTCCCCCCTCTCTTTCGCACCCTCCATGTCATATTCCGCTCCAGGAGTTCCATCATAGCTCCTCACTGTCGCTGGGAGGGTGTTTTCTCCTCCGCTCGCCCCTTCCACCGTCATTTCCTCTCTACCCACCCTTGCCTCCTTCTCCACGCAGCTCTCGATTCCCCCCTCTCTTTCGCACCCTCCATGTCATATTCCGCTCCAGGAGCTCCATCATAGCTCCTCTCTGTCGCTGGGAGGATTTTTTCTCCTCCGCTCGCCCCTTCCACCGTCATTTTCTCTCTACCCACCCTTGCCTCCTTCTCCGCGCAGCTCTCGATTCCCTCCTCTCTCTCGCACCCTCCATATTACATCCAGCTCAAGGAGCTCCATCATAGCTCCTCGCTGTCGCTGGGAGGATGTTTTCTCCTCTGCTCGCCGCTTCCACCGTCATTTTCTCTCCACCCACCCTTGCCTCCTTCTCCGCGCCGCTCTCGATTCCCCCCTCTCTCTCGCACCCACCATGTCATATCCCGCTCCAGGAGCTCCATCATAGCTCCTCGCTGTCGCTGGGAGGATGTTTTCTCCTCCGCTCGCCCCTTCCACCGTCATTTTCTCTCTACCCACCCTTGCCTCCTTCTCCGCGCAGCTCTCGATTCCCCCCTCTCTCTCGCACCCTCCATTTTACATCCAGCTCCAGGAGCTCCATCATAGCTCCTCGCTGTCGCTGGGAGGATGTTTTCTCCTCCGCTCGCCCCTTCCACCGTCATTTTCTCTCTACCCACCCTTGCCTCCTTCTCCGCGCAGCTCTCGATTCCCCCCTCTCTTTCGCACCCTCCATGTCATATTCCGCTCCAGGAGCTCCATCATAGCTCCTCGCTGTCGCTGGGAGGATGTTTTCTCCTCCGCTCGCCCCTTCCACCGTCATTTTCTCTCTACCCACCCTTGCCTCCTTCTCCGCGCAGCTCTCGATTCCCCCCTCTCTCTCGCACCCTCCATATTACATCCAGCTCCAGGAGCTCCATCATAGCTCCTCGCTGTCGCTGGGAGGATGTTTTCTCCTCCGCTCGCCCCTTCCACCGTCATTTTCTCTCTACCCACCCTTGCCTCCTTCACCGCGCAGCTCTCGATTCCCCCCTCTCTTTCGCACCCTCCATGTCATATTCCGCTCCAGGAGCTCCATCATAGCTCCTCGCTGTCGCTGGGAGGATGTTTTCTCCTCCGCTCGCCCCTTCCACCGTCATTTTCTCTCTACCCACCCTTGCCTCCTTTTCCGCGCAGCTCTCGATTCCCCCCTCTCTTTCGCACCCTCCATGTCATATTCCGCTCCAGGAGTTCCATCATAGCTCCTCACTGTCGCTGGGAGGATGTTTTCTCCTCCGCTCGCCCCTTCCACCGTCATTTTCTCTCTACCCACCCTTGCCTCCTTTTCCGCGCAGCTCTCGATTCCCCCCTCTCTTTCGCACCCTCCATGTCATATTCTGCTCCAGGAGTTCCATCATAGCTCCTCACTGTCGCTGGGAGGAAGTTTTCTCCTCCGCTCGCCCCTTCCACCGTCATTTTCTCTCTACCCACCCTTGCCTCCTTTTCCGCGCAGCTCTCGATTCCCCCCTCTTTCGCACCCTCCATGTCATATTCCGCTCCAGGAGCTCCATCATAGCTCCTTGCTGTCGCTGGGAGGATGTTTTCTCCTCCGCTCGCCCCTTCCACCGTCATTTTCTCTCTACCCACCCTTGCCTCCTTCTCCGCGCAGCTCTCGATTCCCCCCTCTCTTTCGCACCCTCCATGTCATATTCCGCTCCAGGAGCTCCATCATAGCTCCTTGCTGTCGCTGGGAGGATGTTTTCTCCTCCGCTCGCCCCTTCCACCGTCATTTTCTCTCCACCCACCCTTGCCTCCTTCTCCGCGCCGCTCTCGATTCCCCCCTCTCTCTCGCACCCACCATGTCATATCCCGCTCCAGGAGCTCCATCATAGCTCCTCGCTGTCACTGGGAGGATGTTTTCTCCTCCGCTCGCCCCTTCCACCGTCATTTTCTCTCTACCCACCCTTGCCTCCTTCTCCGCGCAGCTCTCGATTCCCCCCTCTCTCTCGCACCCTCCATATTACATCCAGCTCCAGGAGCTCCATCATAGCTCCTCGCTGTCGCTGGGAGGATGTTTTCTCCTCCGCTCGCCCCTTCCACCGTCATTTTCTCTCTACCCACCCTTGCCTCCTTCTCCGCGCAGCTCTTGATTCCCCCCTCTCTTTCGCACCCTCCATGTCATATTCCGCTCCAGGAGCTCCATCATAGCTCCTCGCTGTCGCTGGGAGGATGTTTTCTCCTCCGCTCGCCCCTTCCACCGTCATTTTCTCTCTACCCACCCTTGCCTCCTTCTCCGCGCAGCTCTTGATTCCCCCCTCTCTCTTGCACCCTCCATATTACATCCAGCTCCAGGAGCTCCATCATAGCTCCTCGCTGTCGCTGGGAGGATGTTTTCTCCTCCGCTCGCCCCTTCCACCGTCATTTTCTCTCTACCCACCCTTGCCTCCTTTTCCGCGCAGCTCTCGATTCCCCCCTCTCTTTCGCACCCTCCATGTCATATTCCGCTCCAGGAGTTCCATCATAGCTCCTCGCTGTCGCTGGGAGGATGTTTTCTCCTCTGCTCGCCCCTTCCACCGTCATTTTCTCTCTACCCACCCTTGCCTCCTTCTCCGCGCAGCTCTCGATTCCCCCCTCTCTTTCGCACCCTCCATGTCATATTCCGCTCCAGGAGCTCCATCATAGCTCCTCGCTGTCGATGGGAGGATGTTTTCTCCTCCGCTCGCCCCTTCCACTGTCATTTTCTCTCTACCCACCCTTGCCTCCTTCTCCGCGCAGCTCTCGATTCCCCCCTCTCTTTCGCACCCTCCATGTCATATTCCGCTCCAGGAGCTCCATCATAGCTCCTCGCTGTCGCTGGGAGGATGTTTTCTCCTCCGCTCGCCCCTTCCACCGTCATTTTCTCTCTACCCACCCTTGCCTCCTTTTCCGCGCAGCTCTCGATTCCCCCCTCTCTTTCGCACCCTCCATGTCATATTCCGCTCCAGGAGCTCCATCATAGCTCCTCGCTGTCGCTGGGAGGATGTTTTCTCCTCCGCTCGCCCCTTCCACCGTCATTTTCTCTCTACCCACCCTTGCCTCCTTCTCCGCGCAGCTCTCGATTCCCCCCTCTCTTTCGCACCCTCCATGTCATATTCCGCTCCAGGAGTTCCATCTTAGCTCCTCACTGTCGCTGGGAGGATGTTTTCTCCTTCGCTCGCCCCTTCCACCGTCATTTTCTCTCTACCCACCCTTGCCTCCTTCTCCGCGCAGCTCTCGATTCCCCCCTCTCTTTCGCACCCTCCATGTCATATTCCGCTCCAGGAGATCCATCATAGCTCCTCGCTGTCGCTGGGAGGATGTTTTCTCCTCCGCTCGCCCCTTCCACCGTCATTTTCTCTCTACCCACCCTTGCCTCCTTCTCCGCGCAGCTCTCGATTCCCTCCTCTCTCTCGCACCCTCCATATTACATCCAGCTCAAGGAGCTCCATCATAGCTCCTCGCTGTCGCTGGGAGGATGTTTTCTCCTCTGCTCGCCGCTTCCACCGTCATTTTCTCTCCCCCTCCCTTGCCTCCTTCTCCGCGCCGCTCTCGATTCCCCCCTCTCTCTCGCACCCACCATGTCATATCCCGCTCCAGGAGCTCCATCATAGCTCCTCGCTGTCACTGGGAGGATGTTTTCTCCTCCGCTCGCCCCTTCCACCGTCATTTTCTCTCTACCCACCCTTGCCTCCTTCTCCGCGCAGCTCTCGATTCCCCCCTCTCTCTCGCACCCTCCATATTACATCCAGCTCCAGGAGCTCCATCATAGCTCCTCGCTGTCGCTGGGAGGATGTTTTCTCCTCCGCTCGCCCCTTCCACCGTCATTTTCTCTCTACCCACCCTTGCCTCCTTCTCCGCGCAGCTCTCGATTCCCCCCTCTCTTTCGCACCCTCCATGTCATATTCCGCTCCAGGAGCTCCATCATAGCTCCTCGCTGTCGCTGGGAGGATGTTTTCTCCTCCGCTCGCCCCTTCCACCGTCATTTTCTCTCTACCCACCCTTGCCTCCTTCTCCGCGCAGCTCTTGATTCCCCCCTCTCTCTTGCACCCTCCATATTACATCCAGCTCCAGGAGCTCCATCATAGCTCCTCGCTGTCGCTGGGAGGATGTTTTCTCCTCCGCTCGCCCCTTCCACCGTCATTTTCTCTCTACCCACCCTTGCCTCCTTTTCCGCGCAGCTCTCGATTCCCCCCTCTCTTTCGCACCCTCCATGTCATATTCCGCTCCAGGAGTTCCATCATAGCTCCTCGCTGTCGCTGGGAGGATGTTTTCTCCTCTGCTCGCCCCTTCCACCGTCATTTTCTCTCTACCCACCCTTGCCTCCTTCTCCGCGCAGCTCTCGATTCCCCCCTCTCTTTCGCACCCTCCATGTCATATTCCGCTCCAGGAGCTCCATCATAGCTCCTCGCTGTCGATGGGAGGATGTTTTCTCCTCCGCTCGCCCCTTCCACTGTCATTTTCTCTCTACCCACCCTTGCCTCCTTCTCCGCGCAGCTCTCGATTCCCCCCTCTCTTTCGCACCCTCCATGTCATATTCCGCTCCAGGAGCTCCATCATAGCTCCTCGCTGTCGCTGGGAGGATGTTTTCTCCTCCGCTCGCCCCTTCCACCGTCATTTTCTCTCTACCCACCCTTGCCTCCTTTTCCGCGCAGCTCTCGATTCCCCCCTCTCTTTCGCACCCTCCATGTCATATTCCGCTCCAGGAGCTCCATCATAGCTCCTCGCTGTCGCTGGGAGGATGTTTTCTCCTCCGCTCGCCCCTTCCACCGTCATTTTCTCTCTACCCACCCTTGCCTCCTTCTCCGCGCAGCTCTCGATTCCCCCCTCTCTTTCGCACCCTCCATGTCATATTCCGCTCCAGGAGTTCCATCATAGCTCCTCACTGTCGCTGGGAGGATGTTTTCTCCTTCGCTCGCCCCTTCCACCGTCATTTTCTCTCTACCCACCCTTGCCTCCTTCTCCGCGCAGCTCTCGATTCCCCCCTCTCTTTCGCACCCTCCATGTCATATTCCGCTCCAGGAGATCCATCATAGCTCCTCGCTGTCGCTGGGAGGATGTTTTCTCCTCCGCTCGCCCCTTCCACCGTCATTTTCTCTCTACCCACCCTTGCCTCCTTCTCCGCGCAGCTCTCGATTCCCTCCTCTCTCTCGCACCCTCCATATTACATCCAGCTCAAGGAGCTCCATCATAGCTCCTCGCTGTCGCTGGGAGGATGTTTTCTCCTCTGCTCGCCGCTTCCACCGTCATTTTCTCTCCCCCTCCCTTGCCTCCTTCTCCGCGCCGCTCTCGATTCCCCCCTCTCTCTCGCACCCACCATGTCATATCCCGCTCCAGGAGCTCCATCATAGCTCCTCGCTGTCGCTGGGAGGATGTTTTCTCCTCCGCTCGCCCCTTCCACCGTCATTTTCTCTCTACCCACCCTTGCCTCCTTTTCCGCGCAGCTCTCGATTCCCCCCTCTCTTTCGCACCCTCCATGTCATATTCCGCTCCAGGAGTTCCATCATAGCTCCTCGCTGTCGCTGGGAGGATGTTTTCTCCTCTGCTCGCCCCTTCCACCGTCATTTTCTCTCTACCCACCCTTGCCTCCTTCTCCGCGCAGCTCTCGATTCCCCCCTCTCTTTCGCACCCTCCATGTCATATTCCGCTCCAGGAGCTCCATCATAGCTCCTCGCTGTCTCTGGGAGGATGTTTTCTCCTCCGCTCGCCCCTTCCACCGTCATTTTCTCTCTACCCACCCTTGCCTCCTTTTCCGCGCAGCTCTCGATTCCCCCCTCTCTTTCGCACCCTCCATGTCATATTCCGCTCCAGGAGCTCCATCATAGCTCCTCGCTGTCGCTGGGAGGATGTTTTCTCCTCCGCTCGCCCCTTCCACCGTCATTTTCTCTCTACCCACCCTTGCCTCCTTCTCCGTGCAGCTCTCGATTCCCCCCTCTCTTTCGCACCCTCCATGTCATATTCCGCTCCAGGAGCTCCATCATAGCTCCTCGATGTCGCTGGGAGGATGTTTTCTCCTCCGCTCGCCCCTTCCACCGTCATTTTCTCTCTACCCACCCTTGCCTCCTTCTCCGCGCAGCTCTCGATTCCCCCCTCTCTCTCGCACCCTCCATATTACATCCAGCTCCAGGAGCTCCATCATAGCTCCTCGCTGTCGCTGGGAGGATGTTTTCTCCTCCGCTCGCCCCTTCCACCGTCATTTTCTCTCTACCCACCCTTGCCTCCTTCTCCGCGCAGCTCTCGATTCCCCCCTCTCTTTCGCACCCTCCATGTCATATTCCGCTCCAGGAGTTCCATCATAGCTCCTCACTGTCGCTGGGAGGATGTTTTCTCCTCCGCTCGCCCCTTCCACCGTCATTTTCTCTCTACCCACCCTTGCCTCCTTCTCCGCGCAGCTCTCGATTCCCCCCTCTCTTTCGCACCCTCCATGTCATATTCCGCTCCAGGAGCTCCATCATAGCTCCTCGCTGTCTCTGGGAGGATGTTTTCTCCTCCACTCGCCCCTTCCACCGTCATTTTCTCTCTACCCACCCTTGCCTCCTTCTCCGCGCAGCTCTCGATTCCCTCCTCTCTCTCGCACCCTCCATATTACATCCAGCTCCAGGAGCTCCATCATAGCTCCTCGCTGTCGCTGGGAGGATGTTTTCTCCTCTGCTCGCCGCTTCCACCGTCATTTTCTCTCCACCCACCCTTGCCTCCTTCTCCGCGCCGCTCTCGATTCCCCCCTCTCTCTCGCACCCACCATGTCATATCCCGCTCCAGAAACTCCATCATAGCTCCTCGCTGTCGCTGGGAGGATGTTTTCTCCTCCGCTCGCCCCTTCCACCGTCATTTTCTCTCTACCCACCCTTGCCTCCTTCTCCGCGCAGCTCTCGATTCCCCCCTCTCTTTCGCACCCTCCATGTCATATTCCGCTCCAGGAGCTCCATCATAGCTCCTCGCTGTCGCTGGGAGGATGTTTTCTCCTCCGCTCGCCCCTTCCACCGTCATTTTCTCTCTACCCACCCTTGCCTCCTTCTCCGCGCAGCTCTCGATTCCCCCCTCTCTCTCGCACCCTCCATATTACATCCAGCTCCAGGAGCTCCATCATAGCTCCTCGCTGTCGCTGGGAGGATGTTTTCTCCTCCGCTCGCCCCTTCCACCGTCATTTTCTCTCTACCCACCCTTGCCTCCTTTTCCGCGCAGCTCTCGATTCCCCCCTCTCTTTCGCACCCTCCATGTCATATTCCGCTCCAGGAGTTCCATCATAGCTCCTCACTGTCGCTGGGAGGATGTTTTCTCCTCCGCTCGCCCCTTCCACCGTCATTTTCTCTCTACCCACCCTTGCCTCCTTTTCCGCGCAGCTCTCGATTCCCCCCTCTCTTTCGCACTCTCCATGTCATATTCCGCTCCAGGAGTTCCATCATAGCTCCTCACTGTCGCTGGGAGGAAGTTTTCTCCTCCGCTCGCCCCTTCCACCGTCATTTTCTCTCTACCCACCCTTGCCTCCTTTTCCGCGCAGCTCTCGATTCCCCCCTCTCTTTCGCACCCTCCATGTCATATTCCGCTCCAGGAGCTCCATCATAGCTCCTCGCTGTCGCTGGGAGGATGTTTTCTCCTCCGCTCGCCCCTTCCACCGTCATTTTCTCTCTACCCACCCTTGCCTCCTTCTCCGCGCAGCTCTCGATTCCCCCCTCTCTTTCGCACCCTCCATGTCATATTCCGCTCCAGGAGCTCCATCATAGCTCATCGCTGTCGCTGGGAGGATGTTTTCTCCTCCGCTCGCCCCTTCCACCGTCATTTTCTCTCTACCCACCCTTGCCTCCTTCTCCGCGCAGCTCTCGATTCCCTCCTCTCTCTCGCACCCTCCATATTACATCCAGCTCAAGGAGCTCCATCATAGCTCCTCGCTGTCGCTGGGAGGATGTTTTCTCCTCTGCTTGCCGCTTCCACCGTCATTTTCTCTCCACCCACCCTTGCCTCCTTCTCCGCGCCGCTCTCGATTCCCCCCTCTCTCTCGCACCCACCATGTCATATCCCGCTCCAGGAGCTCCATCATAGCTCCTCGCTGTCGCTGGGAGGATGTTTTCTCCTCCGCTCGCCCCTTCCACCGTCATTTTCTCTCTACCCACCCTTGCCTCCTTTACCGCGCAGCTCTCGATTCCCCCCTCTCTTTCGCACCCTCCATGTCATATTCCGCTCCAGGAGCTCCATCATAGCTCCTCGCTGTCGCTGGGAGGATGTTTTCTCCTCCGCTCGCCCCTTCCACCGTCATTTTCTCTCTACCCACCCTTGCCTCCTTTTCCGCGCAGCTCTCGATTCCCCCCTCTCTTTCGCACCCTCCATGTCATATTCCGCTCCAGGAGTTCCATCATAGCTCCTCACTGTCGCTGGGAGGGTGTTTTCTCCTCCGCTCGCCCCTTCCACCGTCATTTCCTCTCTACCCACCCTTGCCTCCTTCTCCACGCAGCTCTCGATTCCCCCCTCTCTTTCGCACCCTCCATGTCATATTCCGCTCCAGGAGCTCCATCATAGCTCCTCTCTGTCGCTGGGAGGATTTTTTCTCCTCCGCTCGCCCCTTCCACCGTCATTTTCTCTCTACCCACCCTTGCCTCCTTCTCCGCGCAGCTCTCGATTCCCTCCTCTCTCTCGCACCCTCCATATTACATCCAGCTCAAGGAGCTCCATCATAGCTCCTCGCTGTCGCTGGGAGGATGTTTTCTCCTCTGCTCGCCGCTTCCACCGTCATTTTCTCTCCACCCACCCTTGCCTCCTTCTCCGCGCCGCTCTCGATTCCCCCCTCTCTCTCGCACCCACCATGTCATATCCCGCTCCAGGAGCTCCATCATAGCTCCTCGCTGTCGCTGGGAGGATGTTTTCTCCTCCGCTCGCCCCTTCCACCGTCATTTTCTCTCTACCCACCCTTGCCTCCTTCTCCGCGCAGCTCTCGATTCCCCCCTCTCTCTCGCACCCTCCATTTTACATCCAGCTCCAGGAGCTCCATCATAGCTCCTCGCTGTCGCTGGGAGGATGTTTTCTCCTCCGCTCGCCCCTTCCACCGTCATTTTCTCTCTACCCACCCTTGCCTCCTTCTCCGCGCAGCTCTCGATTCCCCCCTCTCTTTCGCACCCTCCATGTCATATTCCGCTCCAGGAGCTCCATCATAGCTCCTCGCTGTCGCTGGGAGGATGTTTTCTCCTCCGCTCGCCCCTTCCACCGTCATTTTCTCTCTACCCACCCTTGCCTCCTTCTCCGCGCAGCTCTCGATTCCCCCCTCTCTCTCGCACCCTCCATATTACATCCAGCTCCAGGAGCTCCATCATAGCTCCTCGCTGTCGCTGGGAGGATGTTTTCTCCTCCGCTCGCCCCTTCCACCGTCATTTTCTCTCTACCCACCCTTGCCTCCTTCTCCGCGCAGCTCTCGATTCCCCCCTCTCTTTCGCACCCTCCATGTCATATTCCGCTCCAGGAGCTCCATCATAGCTCCTCGCTGTCGCTGGGAGGATGTTTTCTCCTCCGCTCGCCCCTTCCACCGTCATTTTCTCTCTACCCACCCTTGCCTCCTTTTCCGCGCAGCTCTCGATTCCCCCCTCTCTTTCGCACCCTCCATGTCATATTCCGCTCCAGGAGCTCCATCATAGCTCCTTGCTGTCGCTGGGAGGATGTTTTCTCCTCCGCTCGCCCCTTCCACCGTCATTTTCTCTCTACCCACCCTTGCCTCCTTCTCCGCGCAGCTCTCGATTCCCCCCTCTCTTTCGCACCCTCCATGTCATATTCCACTCCAGGAGCTCCATCATAGCTCCTTGCTGTCGCTGGGAGGATGTTTTCTCCTCCGCTCGCCCCTTCCACCGTCATTTTCTCTCTAAACACCCTTGCCTCCTTCTCCGCGCAGCTCTCGATTCCCCCCTCTCTTTCGCACCCTCCATGTCATATTCCGCTCCAGGAGCTCCATCATAGCTCCTTGCTGTCGCTGGGAGGATGTTTTCTCCTCCGCTCGCCCCTTCCACCGTCATTTTCTCTCCACCCACCCTTGCCTCCTTCTCCGCGCCGCTCTCGATTCCCCCCTCTCTCTCGCACCCACCATGTCATATCCCGCTCCAGGAGCTCCATCATAGCTCCTCGCTGTCGCTGGGAGGATGTTTTCTCCTCCGCTCGCCCCTTCCACCGTCATTTTCTTTCTACCCACCCTTGCCTCCTTCTCCGCGCAGCTCTCGATTCCCCCCTCTCTCTCGCACCCTCCATATTACATCCAGCTCCAGGAGCTCCATCATAGCTCCTCGCTGTCGCTGGGAGGATGTTTTCTCCTCCGCTCGCCCCTTCCACCGTCATTTTCTCTCTACCCACCCTTGCCTCCTTCTCCGCGCAGCTCTCGATTCCCCCCTCTCTTTCGCACCCTCCATGTCATATTCCGCTCCAGGAGCTCCATCATAGCTCCTCGCTGTCGCTGGGAGGATGTTTTCTCCTCCGCTCGCCCCTTCCACCGTCATTTTCTCTCTACCCACCCTTGCCTCCTTCTCCGCGCAGCTCTTGATTCCCCCCTCTCTCTTGCACCCTCCATATTACATCCAGCTCCAGGAGCTCCATCATAGCTCCTCGCTGTCGCTGGGAGGATGTTTTCTCCTCCGCTCGCCCCTTCCACCGTCATTTTCTCTCTACCCACCCTTGCCTCCTTTTCCGCGCAGCTCTCGATTCCCCCCTCTCTTTCGCACCCTCCATGTCATATTCCGCTCCAGGAGTTCCATCATAGCTCCTCGCTGTCGCTGGGAGGATGTTTTCTCCTCTGCTCGCCCCTTCCACCGTCATTTTCTCTCTACCCACCCTTGCCTCCTTCTCCGCGCAGCTCTCGATTCCCCCCTCTCTTTCGCACCCTCCATGTCATATTCCGCTCCAGGAGCTCCATCATAGCTCCTCGCTGTCGATGGGAGGATGTTTTCTCCTCCGCTCGCCCCTTCCACTGTCATTTTCTCTCTACCCACCCTTGCCTCCTTCTCCGCACAGCTCTCGATTCCCCCCTCTCTTTCGCACCCTCCATGTCATATTCCGCTCCAGGAGCTCCATCATAGCTCCTCGCTGTCGCTGGGAGGATGTTTTCTCCTCCGCTCGCCCCTTCCACCGTCATTTTCTCTCTACCCACCCTTGCCTCCTTTTCCGCGCAGCTCTCGATTCCCCCCTCTCTTTCGCACCCTCCATGTCATATTCCGCTCCAGGAGCTCCATCATAGCTCCTCGCTGTCGCTGGGAGGATGTTTTCTCCTCCGCTCGCCCCTTCCACCGTCATTTTCTCTCTACCCACCCTTGCCTCCTTTTCCGCGCAGCTCTTGATTCCCCCCTCTCTTTCGCACCCTCCATGTCATATTCCGCTCCAGGAGCTCCATCATAGCTCCTCGCTGTCGCTGGGAGGATGTTTTCTCCTCCGCTCGCCCCTTCCACCGTCATTTTCTCTCTACCCACCCTTGCCTCCTTCTCCGCGCAGCTCTCGATTCCCCCCTCTCTTTCGCACCCTCCATGTCATATTCCGCTCCAGGAGTTCCATCATAGCTCCTCACTGTCGCTGGGAGGATGTTTTCTCCTTCGCTCGCCCCTTCCACCGTCATTTTCTCTCTACCCACCCTTGCCTCCTTCTCCGCGCAGCTCTCGATTCCCCCCTCTCTTTCGCACCCTCCATGTCATATTCCGCTCCAGGAGATCCATCATAGCTCCTCGCTGTCGCTGGGAGGATGTTTTCTCCTCCGCTCGCCCCTTCCACCGTCATTTTCTCTCTACCCACCCTTGCCTCCTTCTCCGCGCAGCTCTCGATTCCCTCCTCTCTCTCGCACCCTCCATATTACATCCAGCTCAAGGAGCTCCATCATAGCTCCTCGCTGTCGCTGGGAGGATGTTTTCTCCTCTGCTCGCTGCTTCCACCGTCATTTTCTCTCCCCCTCCCTTGCCTCCTTCTCCGCGCCGCTCTCGATTCCCCCCTCTCTCTCGCACCCACCATGTCATATCCCGCTCCAGGAGCTCCATCATGGCTCCTCGCTGTCGCTGGGAGGATGTTTTCTCCTCCGCTCGCCCCTTCCACCGTCATTTTCTCTCTACCCACCCTTGCCTCCTTTTCCGCGCAGCTCTCGATTCCCCCCTCTCTTTCGCACCCTCCATGTCATATTCCGCTCCAGGAGTTCCATCATAGCTCCTCGCTGTCGCTGGGAGGATGTTTTCTCCTCTGCTCGCCCCTTCCACCGTCATTTTCTCTCTACCCACCCTTGCCTCCTTCTCCGCGCAGCTCTCGATTCCCCCCTCTCTTTCGCACCCTCCATGTCATATTCCGCTCCAGGAGCTCCATCATAGCTCCTCGCTGTCTCTGGGAGGATGTTTTCTCCTCCGCTCGCCCCTTCCACCGTCATTTTCTCTCTACCCACCCTTGCCTCCTTTTCCGCGCAGCTCTCGATTCCCCCCTCTCTTTCGCACCCTCCATGTCATATTCCGCTCCAGGAGCTCCATCATAGCTCCTCGCTGTCGCTGGAAGGATGTTTTCTCCTCCGCTCGCCCCTTCCACCGTCATTTTCTCTCTACCCACCCTTGCCTCCTTCTCCGCGCAGCTCTCGATTCCCCCCTCTCTTTCGCACCCTCCATGTCATATTCCGCTCCAGGAGCTCCATCATAGCTCCTCGATGTCGCTGGGAGGATGTTTTCTCCTCCGCTCGCCCCTTCCACCGTCATTTTCTCTCTACCCACCCTTGCCTCCTTCTCCGCGCAGCTCTCGATTCCCCCCTCTCTCTCGCACCCTCCATATTACATCCAGCTCCAGGAGCTCCATCATAGCTCCTCGCTGTCGCTGGGAGGATGTTTTCTCCTCCGCTCGCCCCTTCCACCGTCATTTTCTCTCTACCCACCCTTGCCTCCTTCTCCGCGCAGCTCTCGATTCCCCCCTCTCTTTCGCACCCTCCATGTCATATTCCGCTCCAGGAGTTCCATCATAGCTCCTCACTGTCGCTGGGAGGATGTTTTCTCCTCCGCTCGCCCCTTCCACCGTCATTTTCTCTCTACCCACCCTTGCCTCCTTCTCCGCGCAGCTCTCGATTCCCCCCTCTCTTTCGCACCCTCCATGTCATATTCCGCTCCAGGAGCTCCATCATAGCTCCTCGCTGTCTCTGGGAGGATGTTTTCTCCTCCACTCGCCCCTTCCACCGTCATTTTCTCTCTACCCACCCTTGCCTCCTTCTCCGCGCAGCTCTCGATTCCCTCCTCTCTCTCGCACCCTCCATATTACATCCAGCTCCAGGAGCTCCATCATAGCTCCTCGCTGTCGCTGGGAGGATGTTTTCTCCTCTGCTCGCCGCTTCCACCGTCATTTTCTCTCCACCCACCCTTGCCTCCTTCTCCGTGCCGCTCTCGATTCCCCCCTCTCTCTCGCACCCACCATGTCATATCCCGCTCCAGAAGCTCCATCATAGCTCCTCGCTGTCGCTGGGAGGATGTTTTCTCCTCTGCTCGCCCCTTCCACCGTCATTTTCTCTCTACCCACCCTTGCCTCCTTCTAACGCGCAGCTCTCGATTCCCCCCTCTCTTTCGCACCCTCCATGTCATATTCCGCTCCAGGAGCTCCATCATAGCTCCTCGCTGTCGCTGGGAGGATGTTTTCTCCTCCGCTCGCCCCTTCCACCGTCATTTTCTCTCTACCCACCCTTGCCTCCTTCTCCGCGCAGCTCTCGATTCCCCCCTCTCTCTCGCACCCTCCATATTACATCCAGCTCCAGGAGCTCCATCATAGCTCCTCGCTGTCGCTGGGAGGATGTTTTCTCCTCCGCTCGCCCCTTCCACCGTCATTTTCTCTCTACCCACCCTTGCCTCCTTTTCCGCGCAGCTCTCGATTCCCCCCTCTCTTTCGCACCCTCCATGTCATATTCCGCTCCAGGAGTTCCATCATAGCTCCTCACTGTCGCTGGGAGGATGTTTTCTCCTCCGCTCGCCCCTTCCACCGTCATTTTCTCTCTACCCACCCTTGCCTCCTTTTCCGCGCAGCTCTCGATTCCCCCCTCTCTTTCGCACTCTCCATGTCATATTCCGCTCCAGGAGTTCCATCATAGCTCCTCACTGTCGCTGGGAGGAAGTTTTCTCCTCCGCTCGCCCCTTCCACCGTCATTTTCTCTCTACCCACCCTTGCCTCCTTTTCCGCGCAGCTCTCGATTCCCCCCTCTCTTTCGCACCCTCCATGTCATATTCCGCTCCAGGAGCTCCATCATAGCTCCTTGCTGTTGATGGGAGGATGTTTTCTCCTCCGCTCGCCCCTTCCACCGTCATTTTCTCTCTACCCACCCTTGCCTCCTTTTCCGTGCAGCTCTCGATTCCCCCCTCTCTTTCGCACCCTCCATGTCATATTCCGCTCCAGGAGTTCCATCATAGCTCCTCACTGTCGTTGGGAGGAAGTTTTCTCCTCCGCTCGCCCCTTCCACCGTCATTTTCTCTCTACCCACCCTTGCCTCCTTTTCCGCGCAGCTCTCGATTCCCCCCTCTCTTTCGCACCCTCCATGTCATATTCCGCTCCAGGAGCTCCATCATAGCTCCTTGCTGTCGCTGGGAGGATGTTTTCTCCTCCGCTCGCCCCTTCCACCGTCATTTTCTCTCTACCCACCCTTGCCTCCTTCTCCGCGCAGCTCTCGATTCCCCCCTCTCTCTCGCACCCTCCATATTACATCCAGCTCCAGGAGCTCCATCATAGCTCCTCGCTGTCGCTGGGAGGATGTTTTCTCCTCCGCTCGCCCCTTCCACCGTCATTTTCTCTCTACCCACCCTTGCCTCCTTTTCCGCGCAGCTCTCGATTCCCCCCTCTCTTTCGCACCCTCCATGTCATATTCCGCTCCAGGAGTTCCATCATAGCTCCTCACTGTCGCTGGGAGGATGTTTTCTCCTCCGCTCGCCCCGTCCACCGTCATTTTCTCTCTACCCACCCTTGCCTCCTTCTCCGTGCAGCTCTCGATTCCCCCCTCTCTTTCGCACCCTCCATGTCATATTCCGCTCCAGGAGCTCCATCATAGCTCCTCGCTGTCGCTGGGAGGATGTTTTCTCCTCCGCTCGCCCCTTCCACCGTCATTTTCTCTCTACCCACCCTTGCCTCCTTTTCCGTGCAGCTCTCGATTCCCCCCTCTCTTTCGCACCCTCCATGTCATATTCCACTCCAGGAGTTCCATCATAGCTCCTCACTGTCGCTGGGAGGAAGTTTTCTCCTCCGCTCGCCCCTTCCACCGTCATTTTCTCTCTACCCACCCTTGCCTCCTTTTCCGCGCAGCTCTCGATTCCCCCCTCTCTTTCGCACCCTCCATGTCATATTCCGCTCCAGGAGCTCCATCATAGCTCCTTGCTGTCGCTGGGAGGATGTTTTCTCCTCCGCTCGCCCCTTCCACCGTCATTTTCTCTCTACCCACCCTTGCCTCCTTTTCCGCGCAGCTCTCGATTCCCCCCTCTCTTTCGCACCCTCCATGTCATATTCCGCTCCAGGAGTTCCATCATAGCTCCTCACTGTCGCTGGGAGGATGTTTTCTCCTCCGCTCGCCCCTTCCACCGTCATTTTCTCTCTACCCACCCTTGCCTCCTTTTCCGCGCAGCTCTCGATTCCCCCCTCTCTTTCGCACCCTCCATGTCATATTCCGCTCCAGGAGTTCCATCATAGCTCCTCACTGTCGCTGGGAGGAAGTTTTCTCCTCCGCTCGCCCCTTCCACCGTCATTTTCTCTCTACCCACCCTTGCCTCCTTTTCCGCGCAGCTCTCGATTCCCCCCTCTCTTTCGCACCCTCCATGTCATATTCCGCTCCAGGAGCTCCATCATAGCTCCTTGCTGTCGCTGGGAGGATGTTTTCTCCTCCGCTCGCCCCTTCCACCGTCATTTTCTCTCTACCCACCCTTGCCTCCTTTTCCGCGCAGCTCTCGATTCCCCCCTCTCTTTCGCACCCTCCATGTCATATTCCGCTCCAGGAGTTCCATCATAGCTCCTCACTGTCGCTGGGAGGATGTTTTCTCCTCCGCTCGCCCCTTCCACCGTCATTTTCTCTCTACCCACCCTTGCCTCCTTCTCCGCGCAGCTCTCGATTCCCCCCTCTCTTTCGCACCCTCCATGTCATATTCCGCTCCAGGAGCTCCATCATAGCTCCTCGCTGTCGCTGGGAGGATGTTTTCTCCTCCGCTCGCCCCTTCCACCGTCATTTTCTCTCTACCCACCCTTGCCTCCTTTTCCGCGCAGCTCTCGATTCCCCCCTCTCTTTCGCACCCTCCATGTCATATTCCGCTCCAGGAGTTCCATCATAGCTCCTCACTGTCGCTGGGAGGATGTTTTCTCCTCCGCTCGCCCCGTCCACCGTCATTTTCTCTCTACCCACCCTTGCCTCCTTCTCCGTGCAGCTCTCGATTCCCCCCTCTCTTTCGCACCCTCCATGTCATATTCCGCTCCAGGAGCTCCATCATAGCTCCTCGCTGTCGCTGGGAGGATGTTTTCTCCTCCGCTCGCCCCTTCCACCGTCATTTTCTCTCTACCCACCCTTGCCTCCTTTTCCGTGCAGCTCTCGATTCCCCCCTCTCTTTCGCACCCTCCATGTCATATTCCACTCCAGGAGTTCCATCATAGCTCCTCACTGTCGCTGGGAGGAAGTTTTCTCCTCCGCTCGCCCCTTCCACCGTCATTTTCTCTCTACCCACCCTTGCCTCCTTTTCCGCGCAGCTCTCGATTCCCCCCTCTCTTTCGCACCCTCCATGTCATATTCCGCTCCAGGAGCTCCATCATAGCTCCTTGCTGTCGCTGGGAGGATGTTTTCTCCTCCGCTCGCCCCTTCCACCGTCATTTTCTCTCTACCCACCCTTGCCTCCTTTTCCGCGCAGCTCTCGATTCCCCCCTCTCTTTCGCACCCTCCATGTCATATTCCGCTCCAGGAGTTCCATCATAGCTCCTCACTGTCGCTGGGAGGATGTTTTCTCCTCCGCTCGCCCCTTCCACCGTCATTTTCTCTCTACCCACCCTTGCCTCCTTTTCCGCGCAGCTCTCGATTCCCCCCTCTCTTTCGCACCCTCCATGTCATATTCCGCTCCAGGAGTTCCATCATAGCTCCTCACTGTCGCTGGGAGGAAGTTTTCTCCTCCGCTCGCCCCTTCCACCGTCATTTTCTCTCTACCCACCCTTGCCTCCTTTTCCGCGCAGCTCTCGATTCCCCCCTCTCTTTCGCACCCTCCATGTCATATTCCGCTCCAGGAGCTCCATCATAGCTCCTTGCTGTCGCTGGGAGGATGTTTTCTCCTCCGCTCGCCCCTTCCACCGTCATTTTCTCTCTACCCACCCTTGCCTCCTTTTCCGCGCAGCTCTCGATTCCCCCCTCTCTTTCGCACCCTCCATGTCATATTCCGCTCCAGGAGTTCCATCATAGCTCCTCACTGTCGCTGGGAGGATGTTTTCTCCTCCGCTCGCCCCTTCCACCGTCATTTTCTCTCTACCCACCCTTGCCTCCTTTTCCGCGCAGCTCTCGATTCCCCCCTCTCTTTCGCACCCTCCATGTCATATTCCGCTCCAGGAGTTCCATCATAGCTCCTCACTGTCGCTGGGAGGATGTTTTCTCCTCCGCTCGCCCCTTCCACCGTCATTTTCTCTCTACCCACCCTTGCCTCCTTCTCCGCGCAGCTCTCGATTCCCCCCTCTCTTTCGCACCCTCCATGTCATATTCCGCTCCAGGAGCTCCATCATAGCTCCTCGCTGTCGCTGGGAGGATGTTTTCTCCTCCGCTCGCCCCTTCCACAGTCATTTTCTCTCTACCCACCCTTGCCTCCTTTTCCGCGCAGCTCTCGATTCCCCCCTCTCTTTCGCACCCTCCATGTCATATTCCGCTCCAGGAGTTCCATCATAGCTCCTCACTGTCGCTGGGAGGATGTTTTCTCCTCCGCTCGCCCCTTCCACCGTCATTTTCTCTCTACCCACCCTTGCCTCCTTTTCCGCGCAGCTCTCGATTCCCCCCTCTCTTTCGCACTCTCCATGTCATATTCCGCTCCAGGAGTTCCATCATAGCTCCTCACTGTCGCTGGGAGGAAGTTTTCTCCTCCGCTCGCCCCTTCCACCGTCATTTTCTCTCTACCCACCCTTGCCTCCTTTTCCGTGCAGCTCTCGATTCCCCCCTCTCTTTCGCACCCTCCATGTCATATTCCGCTCCAGGAGCTCCATCATAGCTCCTTGCTGTTGATGGGAGGATGTTTTCTCCTCCGCTCGCCCCTTCCACCGTCATTTTCTCTCTACCCACCCTTGCCTCCTTTTCCGCGCAGCTCTCGATTCCCCCCTCTCTTTCGCACCCTCCATGTCATATTCCGCTCCAGGAGTTCCATCATAGCTCCTCACTGTCGCTGGGAGGATGTTTTCTCCTCCGCTCGCCCCTTCCACCGTCATTTTCTCTCTACCCACCCTTGCCTCCTTCTCCGCGCAGCTCTCGATTCCCCCCTCTCTTTCGCACCCTCCATGTCATATTCCGCTCCAGGAGCTCCATCATAGCTCCTTGCTGTTGATGGGAGGATGTTTTCTCCTCCGCTCGCCCCTTCCACCGTCATTTTCTCTCTACCCACCCTTGCCTCCTTTTCCGCGCAGCTCTCGATTCCCCCCTCTCTTTCGCACCCTCCATGTCATATTCCGCTCCAGGAGTTCCATCATAGCTCCTCACTGTCGCTGGGAGGATGTTTTCTCCTCCGCTCGCCCCTTCCACCGTCATTTTCTCTCTACCCACCCTTGCCTCCTTTTCCGTGCAGCTCTCGATTCCCCCCTCTCTTTCGCACCCTCCATGTCATATTCCGCTCCAGGAGTTCCATCATAGCTCCTCACTGTCGCTGGGAGGAAGTTTTCTCCTCCGCTCGCCCCTTCCACCGTCATTTTCTCTCTACCCACCCTTGCCTCCTTTTCCGCGCAGCTCTCGATTCCCCCCTCTCTTTCGCACCCTCCATGTCATATTCCGCTCCAGGAGCTCCATCATAGCTCCTTGCTGTTGATGGGAGGATGTTTTCTCCTCCGCTCGCCCCTTCCACCGTCATTTTCTCTCTACCCACCCTTGCCTCCTTTTCCGCGCAGCTCTCGATTCCCCCCTCTCTTTCGCACCCTCCATGTCATATTCCGCTCCAGGAGTTCCATCATAGCTCCTCACTGTCGCTGGGAGGATGTTTTCTCCTCCGCTCGCCCCTTCCACCGTCATTTTCTCTCTACCCACCCTTGCCTCCTTCTCCGCGCAGCTCTCGATTCCCCCCTCTCTTTCGCACCCTCCATGTCATATTCCGCTCCAGGAGCTCCATCATAGCTCCTTGCTGTTGATGGGAGGATGTTTTCTCCTCCGCTCGCCCCTTCCACCGTCATTTTCTCTCTACCCACCCTTGCCTCCTTTTCCGCGCAGCTCTCGATTCCCCCCTCTCTTTCGCACCCTCCATGTCATATTCCGCTCCAGGAGTTCCATCATAGCTCCTCACTGTCGCTGGGAGGATGTTTTCTCCTCCGTTCGCCCCTTCCACCGTCATTTTCTCTCTACCCACCCTTGCCTCCTTCTCCGCGCAGCTCTCGATTCCCCCCTCTCTTTCGCACCCTCCATGTCATATTCCGCTCCAGGAGTTCCATCATAGCTCCTCACTGTCGCTGGGAGGATGTTTTCTCCTCCGCTCGCCCCTTCCACCGTCATTTTCTCTCTACCCACCCTTGCCTCCTTCTCCGCGCAGCTCTCGATTCCCCCCTCTCTTTCGCACCCTCCATGTCATATTCCGCTCCAGGAGCTCCATCATAGCTCCTCGCTGTCGCTGGGAGGATGTTTTCTCCTCCGCTCGCCCCTTCCACTGTCATTTTCTCTCTACTCACCCTTGCCTCCTTTTCCGCGCAGCTCTCGATTCCCCCCTCTCTTTCGCACCCTCCATGTCATATTCCGCTCCAGGAGTTCCATCATAGCTCCTCACTGTCGCTGGGAGGAAGTTTTCTCCTCCGCTCGCCCCTTCCACCGTCATTTTCTCTCTACCCACCCTTGCATCCTTTTCCGCGCAGCTCTCGATTCCCCCCTCTCTTTCGCACCCTCCATGTCATATTCCGCTCCAGGAGTTCCATCATAGCTCCTCACTGTCGCTGGGAGGATGTTTTCTCCTCCGCTCGCCCCTTCCACCGTCATTTTCTCTCTACCCACCCTTGCCTCCTTCTCCGCGCAGCTCTCGATTCCCCCCTCTCTTTCGCACCCTCCATGTCATATTCCGCTCCAGGAGCTCCATCATAGCTCCTCACTGTCGCTGGGAGGATGTTTTCTCCTCCGCTCGCCCCTTCCACCGTCATTTTCTCTCTACCCACCCTTGCCTCCTTTTCCGCGCAGCTCTCGATTCCCCCCTCTCTTTCGCACCCTCCATGTCATATTCCGCTCCAGGAGTTCCATCATAGCTCCTCACTGTCGCTGGGAGGAAGTTTTCTCCTCCGCTCGCCCCTTCCACCGTCATTTTCTCTCTACCCACCCTTGCCTCCTTTTCCGCGCAGCTCTCGATTCCCCCCTCTCTTTCGCACCCTCCATGTCATATTCCGCTCCAGGAGCTCCATCATAGCTCCTTGCTGTCGCTGGGAGGATGTTTTCTCCTCCGCTCGCCCCTTCCACCGTCATTTTCTCTCTACCCACCCTTGCCTCCTTTTCCGCGCAGCTCTCGATTCCCCCCTCTCTTTCGCACCCTCCATGTCATATTCCGCTCCAGGAGTTCCATCATAGCTCCTCACTGTCGCTGGGAGGATGTTTTCTCCTCCGCTCGCCCCTTCCACCGTAATTTTCTCTCTACCCACCCTTGCCTCCTTCTCCGCGCAGCTCTCGATTCCCCCCTCTCTTTCGCACCCTCCATGTCATATTCCGCTCCAGGAGCTCCATCATAGCTCCTCGCTGTCGCTGGGAGGATGTTTTCTCCTCCACTCGCCCCTTCCACCGTCATTTTCTCTCTACCCACCCTTGCCTCCTTTTCCGCGCAGCTCTCGATTCCCCCCTCTCTTTCGCACCCTCCATGTCATATTCCGCTCCAGGAGTTCCATCATAGCTCCTCACTGTCGCTGGGAGGATGTTTTCTCCTCCGCTCGCCCCTTCCACCGTCATTTTCTCTCTACCCACCCTTGCCTCCTTCACCGCGCAGCTCTCGATTCCCCCCTCTCTTTCGCACCCCCCATGTCATATTCCGCTCCAGGAGCTCCATCATAGCTCCTTGCTGTTGATGGGAGGATGTTTTCTCCTCCGCTCGCCCCTTCCACCGTCATTTTCTCTCTACCCACCCTTGCCTCCTTTTCCGCGCAGCTCTCGATTCCCCCCTCTCTTTCGCACCCTCCATGTCATATTCCGCTCCAGGAGTTCCATCATAGCTCCTCACTGTCGCTGGGAGGATGTTTTCTCCTCCGCTCGCCCCTTCCACCGTCATTTTCTCTCTACCCACCCTTGCCTCCTTTTCCGCGCAGCTCTCGATTCCCCCCTCTCTTTCGCACCCTCCATGTCATATTCCGCTCCAGGAGTTCCATCATAGCTCCTCACTGTCGCTGGGAGGAAGTTTTCTCCTCCGCTCGCCCCTTCCACCGTCATTTTCTCTCTACCCACCCTTGCCTCCTTTTCCGCGCAGCTCTCGATTCCCTCCTCTCTTTCGCACCCTCCATGTCATATTCCGCTCCAGGAGCTCCATCATAGCTCCTTGCTGTCGCTGGGAGGATGTTTTCTCCTCCGCTCGCCCCTTCCACCGTCATTTTCTCTCTACCCACCCTTGCCTCCTTTTCCGCGCAGCTCTCGATTCCCCCTCTCTTTCGCACCCTCCATGTCATATTCCGCTCCAGGAGTTCCATCATAGCTCCTCACTGTCGCTGGGAGGATGTTTTCTCCTCCGCTCGCCCCTTCCACCGTCATTTTCTCTCTACCCACCCTTGCCTCCTTCTCCGCGCAGCTCTCGATTCCCCCCTCTCTTTCGCACCCTCCATGTCATATTCCGCTCCAGGAGTTCCATCATAGCTCCTCACTGTCGCTGGGAGGATGTTTTCTCCTCCGCTCGCCCCTTCCACCGTCATTTTCTCTCTACCCACCCTTGCCTCCTTCTCCGCGCAGCTCTCGATTCCCCCCTCTCTTTCGCACCCTCCATGTCATATTCCGCTCCAGGAGCTCCATCATAGCTCCTCGCTGTCGCTGGGAGGATGTTTTCTCCTCCGCTCGCCCCTTCCACTGTCATTTTCTCTCTACTCACCCTTGCCTCCTTTTCCGCGCAGCTCTCGATTCCCCCCTCTCTTTCGCACCCTCCATGTCATATTCCGCTCCAGGAGTTCCATCATAGCTCCTCACTGTCGCTGGGAGGAAGTTTTCTCCTCCGCTCGCCCCTTCCACCGTCATTTTCTCTCTACCCACCCTTGCATCCTTTTCCGCGCAGCTCTCGATTCCCCCCTCTCTTTCGCACCCTCCATGTCATATTCCGCTCCAGGAGTTCCATCATAGCTCCTCACTGTCGCTGGGAGGATGTTTTCTCCTCCGCTCGCCCCTTCCACCGTCATTTTCTCTCTACCCACCCTTGCCTCCTTCTCCGCGCAGCTCTCGATTCCCCCCTCTCTTTCGCACCCTCCATGTCATATTCCGCTCCAGGAGCTCCATCATAGCTCCTCACTGTCGCTGGGAGGATGTTTTCTCCTCCGCTCGCCCCTTCCACCGTCATTTTCTCTCTACCCACCCTTGCCTCCTTTTCCGCGCAGCTCTCGATTCCCCCCTCTCTTTCGCACCCTCCATGTCATATTCCGCTCCAGGAGTTCCATCATAGCTCCTCACTGTCGCTGGGAGGAAGTTTTCTCCTCCGCTCGCCCCTTCCACCGTCATTTTCTCTCTACCCACCCTTGCCTCCTTTTCCGCGCAGCTCTCGATTCCCCCCTCTCTTTCGCACCCTCCATGTCATATTCCGCTCCAGGAGCTCCATCATAGCTCCTTGCTGTCGCTGGGAGGATGTTTTCTCCTCCGCTCGCCCCTTCCACCGTCATTTTCTCTCTACCCACCCTTGCCTCCTTTTCCGCGCAGCTCTCGATTCCCCCCTCTCTTTCGCACCCTCCATGTCATATTCCGCTCCAGGAGTTCCATCATAGCTCCTCACTGTCGCTGGGAGGATGTTTTCTCCTCCGCTCGCCCCTTCCACCGTCATTTTCTCTCTACCCACCCTTGCCTCCTTTTCCGCGCAGCTCTCGATTCCCCCCTCTCTTTCGCACCCTCCATGTCATATTCCGCTCCAGGAGCTCCATCATAGCTCCTCGCTGTCGCTGGGAGGATGTTTTCTCCTCCGCTCGCCCCTTCCACCGTCATTTTCTCTCTACCCACCCTTGCCTCCTTTTCCGCGCAGCTCTCGATTCCCCCCTCTCTTTCGCACCCTCCATGTCATATTCCGCTCCAGGAGTTCCATCATAGCTCCTCACTGTCGCTGGGAGGATGTTTTCTCCTCCGCTCGCCCCTTCCACCGTCATTTTCTCTCTACCCACCCTTGCCTCCTTTTCCGCGCAGCTCTCGATTCCCCCCTCTCTTTCGCACTCTCCATGTCATATTCCGCTCCAGGAGTTCCATCATAGCTCCTCACTGTCGCTGGGAGGAAGTTTTCTCCTCCGCTCGCCCCTTCCACCGTCATTTTCTCTCTACCCACCCTTGCCTCCTTTTCCGCGCAGCTCTCGATTCCCCCCTCTCTTTCGCACCCTCCATGTCATATTCCGCTCCAGGAGCTCCATCATAGCTCCTTGCTGTTGATGGGAGGATGTTTTCTCCTCCGCTCGCCCCTTCCACCGTCATTTTCTCTCTACCCACCCTTGCCTCCTTTTCCGCGCAGCTCTCGATTCCCCCCTCTCTTTCGCACCCTCCATGTCATATTCCGCTCCAGGAGTTCCATCATAGCTCCTCACTGTCGCTGGGAGGATGTTTTCTCCTCCGCTCGCCCCTTCCACCGTCATTTTCTCTCTACCCACCCTTGCCTCCTTCTCCGCGCAGCTCTCGATTCCCCCCTCTCTTTCGCACCCTCCATGTCATATTCCGCTCCAGGAGCTCCATCATAGCTCCTTGCTGTTGATGGGAGGATGTTTTCTCCTCCGCTCGCCCCTTCCACCGTCATTTTCTCTCTACCCACCCTTGCCTCCTTTTCCGCGCAGCTCTCGATTCCCCCCTCTCTTTCGCACCCTCCATGTCATATTCCGCTCCAGGAGTTCCATCATAGCTCCTCACCCACGCTGGGAGGAAGTTTTCTCCTCCGCTCGCCCCTTCCACCGTCATTTTCTCTCTACCCACCCTTGCCTCCTTTTCCGCGCAGCTCTCGATTCCCCCCTCTCTTTCGCACCCTCCATGTCATATTCCGCTCCAGGAGCTCCATCATAGCTCCTTGCTGTTGATGGGAGGATGTTTTCTCCTCCGCTCGCCCCTTCCACCGTCATTTTCTCTCTACCCACCCTTGCCTCCTTCTCCGCGCAGCTCTCGATTCCCCCCTCTCTTTCGCACCCTCCATGTCATATTCCGCTCCAGGAGCTCCATCATAGCTCCTTGCTGTTGATGGGAGGATGTTTTCTCCTCCGCTCGCCCCTTCCACCGTCATTTTCTCTCTACCCACCCTTGCCTCCTTTTCCGCGCAGCTCTCGATTCCCCCCTCTCTTTCGCACCCTCCATGTCATATTCCGCTCCAGGAGTTCCATCATAGCTCCTCACTGTCGCTGGGAGGAAGTTTTCTCCTCCGCTCGCCCCTTCCACCGTCATTTTCTCTCTACCCACCCTTGCCTCCTTTTCCGCGCAGCTCTCGATTCCCCCCTCTCTTTCGCACCCTCCATGTCATATTCCGCTCCAGGAGCTCCATCATAGCTCCTTGCTGTTGATGGGAGGATGTTTTCTCCTCCGCTCGCCCCTTCCACCGTCATTTTCTCTCTACCCACCCTTGCCTCCTTCTCCGCGCAGCTCTCGATTCCCCCCTCTCTTTCGCACCCTCCATGTCATATTCCGCTCCAGGAGCTCCATCATAGCTCCTTGCTGTCGCTGGGAGGATGTTTTCTCCTCCGCTCGCCCCTTTTACCGTCATTTTCTCTCTACCCACCCTTGCCTCCTTCTCCGCGCAGCTCTCGATTCCCCCCTCTCTTTCGCACCCTCCATGTCATATTCCGCTCCAGGAGCTCCATCATAGCTCCTCGCTGTCGCTGGGAGGATGTTTTCTCCTCCGCTCGCCCCTTCCACCGTCATTTTCTCTCTACCCACCCTTGCCTCCTTCTCCGCGCAGCTCTCGATTCCCCCCTCTCTCTATTGCACCCTCCATATTACATCCAGCTCCAGGAGCTCCATCATAGCTCCTCGCTGTTGCTGGGAGGATGTTTTCTCCTCCGCTCGCCCCTTCCACCGTCATTTTCTCTCTACCCACCCTTGCCTCCTTCTCCGCGCAGCTCTCGATTCCCCCCTCTCTTTCGCACCCTCCATGTCATATTCCGCTCCAGGAGTTCCATCATAGCTCCTCACTGTCGCTGGGAGGATGTTTTCTCCTCCGCTCGCCCCTTCCACCGTCATTTTCTCTCTACCCACCCTTGCCTCCTTCTCCGCGCAGCTCTCGATTCCCCCCTCTCTTTCGCACCCTCCATGTCATATTCCGCTCCAGGAGCTCCATCATAGCTCCTCGCTGTCGCTGGGAGGATGTTTTCTCCTCCGCTCGCCCCTTCCACCGTCATTTTCTCTCTACCCACCCTTGCCTCCTTCTCCGCGCAGCTCTCGATTCCCCCCTCTCTTTCGCACCCTCCATGTCATATTCCGCTCCAGGAGCTCCATCATAGCTCCTCGCTGTCGCTGGGAGGATGTTTTCTCCTCCGCTCGCCCCTTCCACCGTCATTTTCTCTCTACCCACCCTTGCCTCCTTCTCCGCGCAGCTCTCGATTCCCCCCTCTCTCTCGCACCCTCCATATTACATCCAGCTCCAGGAGCTCCATCATAGCTCCTCGCTGTCGCTGGGAGCATGTTTTCTCCTCCGCTCGCCCCTTCCACCGTCATTTTCTCTCTACCCACCCTTGCCTCCTTTTCCGCGCAGCTCTCGATTCCCCCCTCTCTTTCGCACCCTCCATGTCATATTCCGCTCCAGGAGTTCCATCATAGCTCCTCACTGTCGCTGGGAGGATGTTTTCTCCTCCGCTCGCCCCTTCCACCGTCATTTTCTCTCTACCCACCCTTGCCTCCTTCTCCGCGCAGCTCTCGATTCCCCCCTCTCTTTCGCACCCTCCATGTCATATTCCGCTCCAGGAGCTCCATCATAGCTCCTCGCTGTCGCTGGGAGGATGTTTTCTCCTCCGCTCGCCCCTTCCACCGTCATTTTCTCTCTACCCACCCTTGCCTCCTTTTCCGCGCAGCTCTTGATTCCCCCCTCTCTTTCGCACCCTCCATGTCATATTCCGCTCCAGGAGTTCCATCATAGCTCCTCACTGTCGCTGGGAGGAAGTTTTCTCCTCCGCTCGCCCCTTCCACCGTCATTTTCTCTCTACCCACCCTTGCCTCCTTTTCCGCGCAGCTCTCGATTCCCCCCTCTCTTTCGCACCCTCCATGTCATATTCCGCTCCAGGAGCTCCATCATAGCTCCTTGCTGTTGATGGGAGGATGTTTTCTCCTCCGCTCGCCCCTTCCACCGTCATTTTCTCTCTACCCACCCTTGCCTCCTTCTCCGCGCAGCTCTCGATTCCCCCCTCTCTTTCGCACCCTCCATGTCATATTCCGCTCCAGGAGCTCCATCATAGCTCCTTGCTGTCGCTGGGAGGATGTTTTCTCCTCCGCTCGCCCCTTTTACCGTCATTTTCTCTCTACCCACCCTTGCCTCCTTCTCCGCGCAGCTCTCGATTCCCCCCTCTCTTTCGCACCCTCCATGTCATATTCCGCTCCAGGAGCTCCATCATAGCTCCTCGCTGTCGCTGGGAGGATGTTTTCTCCTCCGCTCGCCCCTTCCACCGTCATTTTCTCTCTACCCACCCTTGCCTCCTTCTCCGCGCAGCTCTCGATTCCCCCCTCTCTCTATTGCACCCTCCATATTACATCCAGCTCCAGGAGCTCCATCATAGCTCCTCGCTGTTGCTGGGAGGATGTTTTCTCCTCCGCTCGCCCCTTCCACCGTCATTTTCTCTCTACCCACCCTTGCCTCCTTCTCCGCGCAGCTCTCGATTCCCCCCTCTCTTTCGCACCCTCCATGTCATATTCCGCTCCAGGAGTTCCATCATAGCTCCTCACTGTCGCTGGGAGGATGTTTTCTCCTCCGCTCGCCCCTTCCACCGTCATTTTCTCTCTACCCACCCTTGCCTCCTTCTCCGCGCAGCTCTCGATTCCCCCCTCTCTTTCGCACCCTCCATGTCATATTCCGCTCCAGGAGCTCCATCATAGCTCCTCGCTGTCGCTGGGAGGATGTTTTCTCCTCCGCTCGCCCCTTCCACCGTCATTTTCTCTCTACCCACCCTTGCCTCCTTCTCCGCGCAGCTCTCGATTCCCCCCTCTCTTTCGCACCCTCCATGTCATATTCCGCTCCAGGAGCTCCATCATAGCTCCTCGCTGTCGCTGGGAGGATGTTTTCTCCTCCGCTCGCCCCTTCCACCGTCATTTTCTCTCTACCCACCCTTGCCTCCTTCTCCGCGCAGCTCTCGATTCCCCCCTCTCTCTCGCACCCTCCATATTACATCCAGCTCCAGGAGCTCCATCATAGCTCCTCGCTGTCGCTGGGAGCATGTTTTCTCCTCCGCTCGCCCCTTCCACCGTCATTTTCTCTCTACCCACCCTTGCCTCCTTTTCCGCGCAGCTCTCGATTCCCCCCTCTCTTTCGCACCCTCCATGTCATATTCCGCTCCAGGAGTTCCATCATAGCTCCTCACTGTCGCTGGGAGGATGTTTTCTCCTCCGCTCGCCCCTTCCACCGTCATTTTCTCTCTACCCACCCTTGCCTCCTTCTCCGCGCAGCTCTCGATTCCCCCCTCTCTTTCGCACCCTCCATGTCATATTCCGCTCCAGGAGCTCCATCATAGCTCCTCGCTGTCGCTGGGAGGATGTTTTCTCCTCCGCTCGCCCCTTCCACCGTCATTTTCTCTCTACCCACCCTTGCCTCCTTTTCCGCGCAGCTCTTGATTCCCCCCTCTCTTTCGCACCCTCCATGTCATATTCCGCTCCAGGAGTTCCATCATAGCTCCTCACTGTCGCTGGGAGGATGTTTTCTCCTCCGCTCGCCCCTTCCACCGTCATTTTTTCTCTACCCACCCTTGCCTCCTTTTCCGCGCAGCTCTCGATTCCCCCCTCTCTTTCGCACCCTCCATGTCATATTCCGCTCCAGGAGTTCCATCATAGCTCCTCACTGTCGCTGGGAGGAAGTTTTCTCCTCCGCTCGCCCCTTCCACCGTCATTTTCTCTCTACCCACCCTTGCCTCCTTTTCCGCGCAGCTCTCGATTCCCCCCTCTTTCGCACCCTCCATGTCATATTCCGCTCCAGGAGCTCCATCATAGCTCCTTGCTGTCGCTGGGAGGATGTTTTCTCCTCCGCTCGCCCCTTCCACCGTCATTTTCTCTCTACCCACCCTTGCCTCCTTCTCCGCGCAGCTCTCGATTCCCCCCTCTCTTTCGCACCCTCCATGTCATATTCCGCTCCAGGAGCTCCATCATAGCTCCTTGCTGTCGCTGGGAGGATGTTTTCTCCTCCGCTCGCCCCTTCCACCGTCATTTTCTCTCTACCCACCCTTGCCTCCTTCTCCGCGCAGCTCTCGATTCCCCCCTCTCTTTCGCACCCTCCATGTCATATTCCGCTCCAGGAGCTCCATCATAGCTCCTTGCTGTCGCTGGGAGGATGTTTTCTCCTCCGCTCGCCCCTTCCACCGTCATTTTCTCTCTACCCACCCTTGCCTCCTTCTCCGCGCAGCTCTCGATTCCCCCCTTTCTCTCGCACCCTCCATATTACATCCAGCTCCAGGAGCTCCATCATAGCTCCTCGCTGTCGCTGGGAGGATGTTTTCTCCTCCGCTCGCCCCTTCCACCGTCATTTTCTCTCTACCCACCCTTGCCTCCTTTTCCGCGCAGCTCTCGATTCCCCCCTCTGTTTCGCACCCTCCATGTCATATTCCGCTCCAGGAGTTCCATCATAGCTCCTCACTGTCGCTGGGAGGATGTTTTCTCCTCCGCTCGCCCCTTCCACCGTCATTTTCTCTCTACCCACCCTTGCCTCCTTCTCCGCGCAGCTCTCGATTCCCCCCTCTCTTTCGCACCCTCCATGTCATATTCCGCTCCAGGAGCTCCATCATAGCTCCTCGCTGTCGCTGGGAGGATGTTTTCTCCTCCGCTCGCCCCTTCCACCGTCATTTTCTCTCTACCCACCCTTGCCTCCTTTTCCGCGCAGCTCTCGATTCCCCCCTCTCTTTCGCACCCTCCATGTCATATTCCGCTCCAGGAGTTCCATCATAGCTCCTCACTGTCGCTGGGAGGATGTTTTCTCCTCCGCTCGCCCCTTCCACCGTCATTTTCTCTCTACCCACCCTTGCCTCCTTCTCCGCGCAGCTCTCGATTCCCCCCTCTCTTTCGCACCCTCCATGTCATATTCTGCTCCAGGAGCTCCATCATAGCTCCTCGCTGTCGCTGGGAGGATGTTTTCTCCTCCGCTCGCCCCTTCCACCGTCATTTTCTCTCTACCCACCCTTGCCTCCTTCTCCGCGCAGCTCTCGATTCCCTCCTCTCTCTCGCACCCTCTATATTACATCCAGCTCCAGGAGCTCCATCATAGCTCCTCGCTGTCGCTGGGAGGATGTTTTCTCCTCTGCTCGCCGCTTCCACCGTCATTTTCTCTCCACCCACCCTTGCCTCCTTCTCCGCGCCGCTCTCGATTCCCCCCTCTCTCTCGCACCCACCATGTCATATCCCGCTCCAGGAGCTCCATCATAGCTCCTCGCTGTCGCTGGGAGGATGTTTTCTCCTCCGCTCGCCCCTTCCACCGTCATTTTCTCTCTACCCACCCTTGCCTCCTCCTCCGCGCAGCTCTCGATTCCCCCCTCTCTCTCGCACCCTCCATATTACATCCAGCTCCAGGAGCTCCATCATAGCTCCTCGCTGTCGCTGGGAGGATGTTTTCTCCTCCGCTCGCCCCTTCCACCGTCATTTTCTCTCTACCCACCCTTGCCTCCTTCTCCGCGCAGCTCTCAATTCCCCCTCTCTTTCGCACCCTCCATGTCATATTCCGCTCCAGGAGCTCCATCATAGCTCCTCGCTGTCGCTGGGAGGATGTTTTCTCCTCCGCTCGCCCCTTCCACCGTCATTTTCTCTCTACCCACCCTTGCCTCCTTCTCCGCGCAGCTCTCGATTCCCCACTCTCTTTCGCACCCTCCATGTCATATTCCGCTCCAGGAGCTCCATCATAGCTCCTCGCTGTCGCTGGGAGGATGTTTTCTCCTCCGCTCGCCCCTTCCACCGTCATTTTCTCTCTACCCACCCTTGCCTCCTTTTCCGCGCAGCTCTCGATTCCCCCCTCTCTTTTGCACCCGCCATGTCATATTCCGCTCCAGGAGTTCCATCATAGCTCCTCACTGTCGCTGGGAGGATGTTTTCTCCTCTGCTCGCCCCTTCCACCGTCATTTTCTCTCTACCCACCCTTGCCTCCTTCTCCGCGCAGCTCTCGATTCCCCCCTCTCTTTCGCACCCTCCATGTCATATCCCGCTCCAGGAGCTCCATTATAGCTCCTGACTGTCGCTGGGAGGATGTTTTCTCCTCCGCTCGCCCCTTCCACCGTCATTTTCTCTCTACCCACCCTTGCCTCCTTCTCCGCGCAGCTCTCGATTCCCCACTCTCTTTCGCACCCTCCATGTCATATTCCGCTCCAGGAGCTCCATCATAGCTCCTCGCTGTCGCTGGGAGGATGTTTTCTCCTCCGCTCGCCCCTTCCACCGTCATTTTCTCTCTACCCACCCTTGCCTCCTTCTCCGCGCAGCTCTCGATTCCCCCCTCTCTTTCGCACCCTCCATGTCATATTCCGCTCCAGGAGCTCCATCATAGCTCCTCGCTGTCGCTGGGAGGATGTTTTCTCCTCCGCTCGCCCCTTCCACCGTCATTTTCTCTCTACCCACCCTTGCCTCCTTCTCCGCGCAGCTCTCGATTCCCCCCTCTCTCTCGCACCCTCCATATTACATCCAGCTCCAGGAACTCCATCATAGCTCCTCGCTGTCGCTGGGAGGATGTTTTCTCCTCCGCTCGCCCCTTCCACCGTCATTTTCTCTCTACCCACCCTTGCCTCCTTCTCCGCGCAGCTCTCGATTCCCCCCTCTCTTTCGCACCCTCCATGTCATATTCCGCTCCAGGAGCTCCATCATAGCTCCTCGCTGTCGCTGGGAGGATGTTTTCTCCTCCGCTCGCCCCTTCCACCGTCATTTTCTCTCTACCCACCCTTGCCTCCTTCTCCGCGCAGCTCTCGATTCCCCCCTCTCTTTCGCACCCTCCATGTCATATTCCGCTCCAGGAGCTCCATCATAGCTCCTCGCTGTCGCTGGGAGGATGTTTTCTCCTCCGCTCGCCCCTTCCACCGTCATTTTCTCTCTACCCACCCTTGCCTCCTTCTCCGCGCAGCTCTCGATTCCCCCCTCTCTCTCGCACCCTCCATATTACATCCAGCTCCAGGAACTCCATCATAGCTCCTCGCTGTCGCTGGGAGGATGTTTTCTCCTCCGCTCGCCCCTTCCACCGTCATTTTCTCTCTACCCACCCTTGCCTCCTTCTCCGCGCAGCTCTCGATTCCCCCCTCTCTTTCGCACCCTCCATGTCATATTCCGCTCCAGGAGCTCCATCATAGCTCCTCGCTGTCGCTGGGAGGATGTTTTCTCCTCCGCTCGCCCCTTCCACCGTCATTTTCTCTCTACCCACCCTTGCCTCCTTCTCCGCGCAGCTCTCGATTCCCCCCTCTCTCTCGCACCCTCCATATTACATCCAGCTCCAGGAGCTCCATCATAGCTCCTCGCTGTCGCTGGGAGGATGTTTTCTCCTCCGCTCGCCCCTTCCACCGTCATTTTCTCTCTACCCACCCTTGCCTCCTTCTCCGCGCAGCTCTCGATTCCCCCCTCTCTTTCGCACCCTCCATGTCATATTCCGCTCCAGGAGTTCCATCATAGCTCCTCACTGTCGCTGGGAGGATGTTTTCTCCTCCGCTCGCCCCCTTCCACCGTCATTTTCTCTCTACCCACCCTTGCCTCCTTCTCCGCGCAGCTCTCGATTCCCCCCTCTCTTTCGCACCCTCCATGTCATATTCCGCTCCAGGAGCTCCATCATAGCTCCTTGCTGTTGATGGGAGGATGTTTTCTCCTCCGCTCGCCCCTTCCACCATCATTTTCTCTGTACCCACCCTTGCCTCCTTTTCCGCGCAGCTCTCGATTCCCCCCTCTCTTTCGCACCCTCCATGTCATATTCCGCTCCAGGAGTTCCATCATAGCTCCTCACTGTCGCTGGGAGGAAGTTTTCTCCTCCGCTCGCCCCTTCCACCGTCATTTTCTCTCTACCCACCCTTGCCTCCTTTTCCGCGCAGCTCTCGATTCCCCCCTCTCTTTCGCACCCTCCATGTCATATTCCGCTCCAGGAGCTCCATCATAGCTCCTTGCTGTCGCTGGGAGGATGTTTTCTCCTCCGCTCGCCCCTTCCACCGTCATTTTCTCTCTACCCACCCTTGCCTCCTTTTCCGCGCAGCTCTCGATTCCCCCCTCTCTTTCGCACCCTCCATGTCATATTCCGCTCCAGGAGTTCCATTATAGCTCCTCACTGTCGCTGGGAGGATGTTTTCTCCTCCGCTCGCCCCTTCCACCGTCATTTTCTCTCTACCCACCCTTGCCTCCTTCTCCGCGCAGCTCTCGATTCCCCCCTCTCTTTCGCACCCTCCATGTCATATTCTGCTCCAGGAGCTCCATCATAGCTCCTCGCTGTCGCTGGGAGGATGTTTTCTCCTCCGCTCGCCCCTTCCACCGTCATTTTCTCTCTACCCACCCTTGCCTCCTTTTCCGCGCAGCTCTCGATTCCCCCCTCTCTTTCGCACTCTCAATGTCATATTCCACTCCAGGAGTTCCATCATAGCTCCTCACTGTCGCTGGGAGGATGTTTTCTCCTCCGCTCGCCCCTTCCACCGTCATTTTCTCTCTACCCACCCTTGCCTCCTTCTCCGCGCAGCTCTCGATTCCCCCCTCTCTTTCGCACCCTCCATGTCATATTCCGCTCCAGGAGCTCCATCATAGCTCCTTGCTGTTGATGGGAGGATGTTTTCTCCTCCGCTCGCCCCTTCCACCGTCATTTTCTCTCTACCCACCCTTGCCTCCTTTTCCGTGCAGCTCTCGATTCCCCCCTCTCTTTCGCACCCTCCATGTCATATTCCGCTCCAGGAGTTCCATCATAGCTCCTCACTGTCGCTGGGAGGATGTTTTCTCCTCCGCTCGCCCCTTCCACCGTCATTTTCTCTCTACCCACCCTTGCCTCCTTTTCCGTGCAGCTCTCGATTCCCCCCTCTCTTTCGCACCCTCCATGTCATATTCCGCTCCAGGAGTTCCATCATAGCTCCTCACTGTCGCTGGGAGGAAGTTTTCTCCTCCGCTCGCCCCTTCCACCGTCATTTTCTCTCTACCCACCCTTGCCTCCTTCTCCGCGCAGCTCTCGATTCCCCCCTCTCTTTCGCACCCTCTATGTCATATTCCGCTCCAGGAGCTCCATCATAGCTCCTCGCTGTCGCTGGGAGGATGTTTTCTCCTCCGCTCGCCCCTTCCACTGTCATTTTCTCTCTACCCACCCTTGCCTCCTTTTCCGCGCAGCTCTCGATTCCCCCCTCTCTTTCGCACCCTCCATGTCATATTCCGCTCCAGGAGTTCCATCATAGCTCCTCACTGTCGCTGGGAGGATGTTTTCTCCTCCGCTCGCCCCCTTCCACCGTCATTTTCTCTCTACCCACCCTTGCCTCCTTCTCCGCGCAGCTCTCGATTCCCCCCTCTCTTTCGCACCCTCCATGTCATATTCCGCTCCAGGAGCTCCATCATAGCTCCTTGCTGTTGATGGGAGGATGTTTTCTCCTCCGCTCGCCCCTTCCACCATCATTTTCTCTCTACCCACCCTTGCCTCCTTTTCCGCGCAGCTCTCGATTCCCCCCTCTCTTTCGCACCCTCCATGTCATATTCCGCTCCAGGAGTTCCATCATAGCTCCTCACTGTCGCTGGGAGGAAGTTTTCTCCTCCGCTCGCCCCTTCCACCGTCATTTTCTCTCTACCCACCCTTGCCTCCTTTTCCGCGCAGCTCTCGATTCCCCCCTCTCTTTCGCACCCTCCATGTCATATTCCGCTCCAGGAGCTCCATCATAGCTCCTTGCTGTCGCTGGGAGGATGTTTTCTCCTCCGCTCGCCCCTTCCACCGTCATTTTCTCTCTACCCACCCTTGCCTCCTTTTCCGCGCAGCTCTCGATTCCCCCCTCTCTTTCGCACCCTCCATGTCATATTCCGCTCCAGGAGTTCCATTATAGCTCCTCACTGTCGCTGGGAGGATGTTTTCTCCTCCGCTCGCCCCTTCCACCGTCATTTTCTCTCTACCCACCCTTGCCTCCTTCTCCGCGCAGCTCTCGATTCCCCCCTCTCTTTCGCACCCTCCATGTCATATTCTGCTCCAGGAGCTCCATCATAGCTCCTCGCTGTCGCTGGGAGGATGTTTTCTCCTCCGCTCGCCCCTTCCACCGTCATTTTCTCTCTACCCACCCTTGCCTCCTTCTCCGCGCAGCTCTCGATTCCCCCCTCTCTTTCGCACCCTCCATGTCATATTCCGCTCCAGGAGCTCCATCATAGCTCCTCGCTGTCGCTGGGAGGATGGTTTCTCCTCCGCTCGCCCCTTCCACCGTCATTTTCTCTCTACCCACCCTTGCCTCCTTTTCCGCGCAGCTCTCGATTCCCCCCTCTCTTTCGCACCCTCCATGTCATATTCCGCTCCAGGAGTTCCATCATAGCTCCTCACTGTCGCTGGGAGGATGTTTTCTCCTCCGCTCGCCCCTTCCACCGTCATTTTCTCTCTACCCACCCTTGCCTCCTTTTCCGCGCAGCTCTCGATTCCCCCCTCTCTTTCGCACTCTCAATGTCATATTCCACTCCAGGAGTTCCATCATAGCTCCTCACTGTCGCTGGGAGGAAGTTTTCTCCTCCGCTCGCCCCTTCCACCGTCATTTTCTCTCTACCCACCCTTGCCTCCTTTTCCGCGCAGCTCTCGATTCCCCCCTCTCTTTCGCACCCTCCATGTCATATTCCGCTCCAGGAGTTCCATCATAGCTCCTCACTGTCGCTGGGAGGAAGTTTTCTCCTCCGCTCGCCCCTTCCACCGTCATTTTCTCTCTACCCACCCTTGCCTCCTTTTCCGCGCAGCTCTCGATTCCCCCCTCTCTTTCGCACCCTCCATGTCATATTCCGCTCCAGGAGCTCCATCATAGCTCCTCGCTGTCGCTGGGAGGATGTTTTCTCCTCCGCTCGCCCCTTCCACTGTCATTTTCTCTCTACCCACCCTTGCCTCCTTTTCCGCGCAGCTCTCGATTCCCCCCTCTCTTTCGCACCCTCCATGTCATATTCCGCTCCAGGAGTTCCATCATAGCTCCTCACTGTCGCTGGGAGAATGTTTTCTCCTCCGCTCGCCCCTTCCACCGTCATTTTCTCTCTACCCACCCTTGCCTCCTTTTCCGCGCAGCTCTCGATTCCCCCCTCTCTTTCGCACCCTCCATGTCATATTCCGCTCCAGGAGTTCCATCATAGCTCCTCACTGTCGCTGGGAGGAAGTTTTCTCCTCCGCTCGCCCCTTCCACCGTCATTTTCTCTCTACCCACCCTTGCCTCCTTTTCCGCGCAGCTCTCGATTCCCCCCTCTCTTTCGCACCCTCCATGTCATATTCCGCTCCAGGAGCTCCATCATAGCTCCTTGCTGTCGCTGGGAGGATGTTTTCTCCTCCGCTCGCCCCTTCCACCGTCATTTTCTCTCTACCCACCCTTGCCTCCTTTTCCGCGCAGCTCTCGATTCCCCCCTCTCTTTCGCACCCTCCATGTCATATTCCGCTCCAGGAGTTCCATCATAGCTCCTCACTGTCGCTGGGAGGATGTTTTCTCCTCCGCTCGCCCCTTCCACCGTCATTTTCTCTCTACCCACCCTTGCCTCCTTCTCCGCGCAGCTCTCGATTCCCCCCTCACTTTCGCACCCTCCATGTCATATTCTGCTCCAGGAGCTCCATCATAGCTCCTCGCTGTCGCTGGGAGGATGTTTTCTCCTCCGCTCGCCCCTTCCACCGTCATTTTCTCTCTACCCACCCTTGCCTCCTTTTCCGCGCAGCTCTCGATTCCCCCCTCTCTTTCGCACCCTCCATGTCATATTCCGCTCCAGGAGTTCCATCATAGCTCCTCACTGTCGCTGGGAGGATGTTTTCTCCTCCGCTCGCCCCTTCCACCGTCATTTTCTCTCTACCCACCCTTGCCTCCTTTTCCGCGCAGCTCTCGATTCCCCCCTCTCTTTCGCACTCTCCATGTCATATTCCGCTCCAGGAGTTCCATCATAGCTCCTCACTGTCGCTGGGAGGAAGTTTTCTCCTCCGCTCGCCCCTTCCACCGTCATTTTCTCTCTACCCACCCTTGCCTCCTTTTCCGCGCAGCTCTCGATTCCCCCCTCTCTTTCGCACCCTCCATGTCATATTCCGCTCCAGGAGCTCCATCATAGCTCCTTGCTGTTGATGGGAGGATGTTTTCTCCTCCGCTCGCCCCTTCCACCGTCATTTTCTCTCTACCCACCCTTGCCTCCTTTTCCGCGCAGCTCTCGATTCCCCCCTCTCTTTCGCACCCTCCATGTCATATTCCGCTCCAGGAGTTCCATCATAGCTCCTCACTGTCGCTGGGAGGATGTTTTCTCCTCCGCTCGCCCCTTCCACCGTCATTTTCTCTCTACCCACCCTTGCCTCCTTCTCCGCGCAGCTCTCGATTCCCCCCTCTCTTTCGCACCCTCCATGTCATATTCCGCTCCAGGAGCTCCATCATAGCTCCTTGCTGTTGATGGGAGGATGTTTTCTCCTCCGCTCGCCCCTTCCACCGTCATTTTCTCTCTACCCACCCTTGCCTCATTTTCCGCGCAGCTCTCGATTCCCCCCTCTCTTTCGCACCCTCCATGTCATATTCCGCTCCAGGAGTTCCATCATAGCTCCTCACTGTCGCTGGGAGGATGTTTTCTCCTCCGCTCGCCCCTTCCACCGTCATTTTCTCTCTACCCACCCTTGCCTTCTTCTCCGCGCAGCTCTCGATTCCCCCCTCTCTTTCGCACCCTCCATGTCATATTCCGCTCCAGGAGCTCCATCATAGCTCCTCGCTGTCGCTGGGAGGATGTTTTCTCCTCCGCTCGCCCCTTCCACTGTCATTTTCTCTCTACCCACCCTTGCCTCCTTTTCCGCGCAGCTCTCGATTCCCCCCTCTCTTTCGCACCCTCCATGTCATATTCCGCTCCAGGAGTTCCATCATAGCTCCTCACTGTCGCTGGGAGGATGTTTTCTCCTCCGCTCGCCCCTTCCACCGTCATTTTCTCTCTACCCACCCTTGCCTCCTTTTCCGCGCAGCTCTCGATTCCCCCCTCTCTTTCGCACCCTCCATGTCATATTCCGCTCCAGGAGTTCCATCATAGCTCCTCACTGTCGCTGGGAGGAAGTTTTCTCCTCCGCTCGCCCCTTCCACCGTCATTTTCTCTCTACCCACCCTTGCCTCCTTTTCCGCGCAGCTCTCGATTCCCCCCTCTCTTTCGCACCCTCCATGTCATATTCCGCTCCAGGAGTTCCATCATAGCTCCTCACTGTCGCTGGGAGGATGTTTTCTCCTCCGCTCGCCCCTTCCACCGTCATTTTCTCTCTACCCACCCTTGCCTCCTTTTCCGCGCAGCTCTCGATTCCCCCCTCTCTTTCGCACCCTCCATGTCATATTCCGCTCCAGGAGTTCCATCATAGCTCCTCACTGTCGCTGGGAGGAAGTTTTCTCCTCCGCTTGCCCCTTCCACCGTCATTTTCTCTCTACCCACCCTTGCCTCCTTTTCCGCGCAGCTCTCGATTCCCCCCTCTCTTTCGCACCCTCCATGTCATATTCCGCTCCAGGAGCTCCATCATAGCTCCTTGCTGTCGCTGGGAGGATGTTTTCTCCTCCGCTCGCCCCTTCCACCGTCATTTTCTCTCTACCCACCCTTGCCTCCTTTTCCGCGCAGCTCTCGATTCCCCCCTCTCTTTCGCACCCTCCATGTCATATTCCGCTCCAGGAGTTCCATCATAGCTCCTCACTGTCGCTGGGAGGATGTTTTCTCCTCCGCTCGCCCCTTCCACCGTCATTTTCTCTCTACAAACCCTTGCCTCCTTCTCCGCGCAGCTCTCGATTCCCCCCTCTCTTTCGCACCCTCCATGTCATATTCCACTCCAGGAGCTCCATCATAGCTCCTCGCTGTCGCTGGGAGGATGTTTTCTCCTCCGCTCGCCCCTTCCACCGTCATTTTCTCTCTACCCACCCTTGCCTCCTTTTCCGCGCAGCTCTCGATTCCCCCCTCTCTTTCGCACCCTCCATGTCATATTCCGCTCCAGGAGTTCCATCATAGCTCCTCACTGTCGCTGGGAGGATGTTTTCTCCTCCGCTCGCCCCTTCCACCGTCATTTTCTCTCTACCCACCCTTGCCTCCTTTTCCGCGCAGCTCTCGATTCCCCCCTCTCTTTCGCACTCTCCATGTCATATTCCGCTCCAGGAGTTCCATCATAGCTCCTCACTGTCGCTGGGAGGAAGTTTTCTCCTCCGCTCGCCCCTTCCACCGTCATTTTCTCTCTACCCACCCTTGCCTCCTTTTCCGCGCAGCTCTCGATTCCCCCCTCTCTTTCGCACCCTCCATGTCATATTCCGCTCCAGGAGCTCCATCATAGCTCCTTGCTGTTGATGGGAGGATGTTTTCTCCTCCGCTCGCCCCTTCCACCGTCATTTTCTCTCTACCCACCCTTGCCTCCTTTTCCGCGCAGCTCTCGATTCCCCCCTCTCTTTCGCACCCTCCATGTCATATTCCGCTCCAGGAGTTCCATCATAGCTCCTCACTGTCGCTGGGAGGATGTTTTCTCCTCCGCTCGCCCCTTCCACCGTCATTTTCTCTCTACCCACCCTTGCCTCCTTCTCCACGCAGCTCTCGATTCCCCCCTCTCTTTCGCACCCTCCATGTCATATTCCGCTCCAGGAGCTCCATCATAGCTCCTTGCTGTTGATGGGAGGATGTTTTCTCCTCCGCTCGCCCCTTCCACCGTCATTTTCTCTCTACCCACCCTTGCCTCATTTTCCGCGCAGCTCTCGATTCCCCCCTCTCTTTCGCACCCTCCATGTCATATTCCGCTCCAGGAGTTCCATCATAGCTCCTCACTGTCGCTGGGAGGATGTTTTCTCCTCCGCTCGCCCCTTCCACCGTCATTTTCTCTCTACCCACCCTTGCCTCCTTCTCCGCGCAGCTCTCGATTCCCCCCTCTCTTTCGCACCCTCCATGTCATATTCCGCTCCAGGAGTTCCATCAAAGCTCCTCACTGTCGCTGGGAGGATGTTTTCTCCTCCGCTCGCCCCTTCCACCGTCATTTTCTCTCTACCCACCCTTGCCTCCTTCTCCGCGCAGCTCTCGATTCCCCCCTCTCTTTCGCACCCTCCATGTCATATTCCGCTCCAGGAGCTCCATCATAGCTCCTCGCTGTCGCTGGGAGGATGTTTTCTCCTCCGCTCGCCCCTTCCACCGTCATTTTCTCTCTACCCACCCTTGCCTCCTTTTCCGCGCAGCTCTCGATTCCCCCCTCTCTTTCGCACCCTCCATGTCATATTCCGCTCCAGGAGTTCCATCATAGCTCCTCACTGTCGCTGGGAGGATGTTTTCTCCTCCGCTCGCCCCTTCCACCGTCATTTTCTCTCTACCCACCCTTGCCTCCTTTTCCGCGCAGCTCTCGATTCCCCCCTCTCTTTCGCACCCTCCATGTCATATTCTGCTCCAGGAGCTCCATCATAGCTCCTCGCTGTCGCTGGGAGGATGTTTTCTCCTCCGCTCGCCCCTTCCACCGTCATTTTCTCTCTACCCACCCTTGCCTCCTTCTCCGCGCAGCTCTCGATTCCCCCCTCTCTTTCGCACCCTCCATGTCATATTCCGCTCCAGGAGCTCCATCATAGCTCCTTGCTGTCGCTGGGAGGATGTTTTCTCCTCCGCTCGCCCCTTTTACCGTCATTTTCTCTCTACCCACCCTTGCCTCCTTCTCCGCGCAGCTCTCGATTCCCCCCTCTCTTTCGCACCCTCCATGTCATATTCCGCTCCAGGAGCTCCATCATAGCTCCTCGCTGTCGCTGGGAGGATGTTTTCTCCTCCGCTCGCCCCTTCCACCGTCATTTTCTCTCTACCCACCCTTGCCTCCTTCTCCGCGCAGCTCTCGATTCCCCCCTCTCTCTCGCACCCTCCATATTACATCCAGCTCCAGGAGCTCCATCATAGCTCCTCGCTGTCGCTGGGAGGATGTTTTCTCCTCCGCTCGCCCCTTCCACCGTCATTTTCTCTCTACCCACCCTTGCCTCCTTCTCCGCGCAGCTCTCGATTCCCCCCTCTCTTTCGCACCCTCCATGTCATATTCCGCTCCAGGAGCTCCATCATAGCTCCTTGCTGTCGCTGGGAGGATGTTTTCTCCTCCGCTCGCCCCTTTTACCGTCATTTTCTCTCTACCCACCCTTGCCTCCTTCTCCGCGCAGCTCTCGATTCCCCCCTCTCTTTCGCACCCTCCATGTCATATTCCGCTCCAGGAGCTCCATCATAGCTCCTTGCTGTCGCTGGGAGGATGTTTTCTCCTCCGCTCGCCCCTTTTACCGTCATTTTCTCTCTACCCACCCTTGCCTCCTTCTCCGCGCAGCTCTCGATTCCCCCCTCTCTTTCGCACCCTCCATGTCATATTCCGCTCCAGGAGCTCCATCATAGCTCCTCGCTGTCGCTGGGAGGATGTTTTCTCCTCCGCTCGCCCCTTCCACCGTCATTTTCTCTCTACCCACCCTTGCCTCCTTCTCCGCGCAGCTCTCGATTCCCCCCTCTCTTTCGCACCCTCCATGTCATATTCCGCTCCAGGAGTTCCATCATAGCTCCTCACTGTCGCTGGGAGGATGTTTTCTCCTCCGCTCGCCCCTTCCACCGTCATTTTCTCTCTACCCACCCTTGCCTCCTTCTCCGCGCAGCTCTCGATTCCCCCCTCTCTTTCGCACCCTCCATGTCATATTCCGCTCCAGGAGCTCCATCATAGCTCCTCACTGTCGCTGGGAGGAAGTTTTCTCCTCCGCTCGCCCCTTCCACCGTCATTTTCTCTCTACCCACCCTTGCCTCCTTTTCCGCGCAGCTCTCGATTCCCCCCTCTCTTTCGCACCCTCCATGTCATATTCCGCTCCAGGAGCTCCATCATAGCTCCTTGCTGTTGATGGGAGGATGTTTTCTCCTCTGCTCGCCCCTTCCACCGTCATTTTCTCTCTACCCACCCTTGCCTCCTTTTCCGCGCAGCTCTCGATTCCCCCCTCTCTTTCGCACCCTCCATGTCATATTCCGCTCCAGGAGTTCCATCATAGCTCCTCACTGTCGCTGGGAGGATGTTTTCTCCTCCGCTCGCCCCTTCCACCGTCATTTTCTCTCTACCCACCCTTGCCTCCTTCTCCGCGCAGCTCTCGATTCCCCCCTCTCTTTCGCACCCTCCATGTCATATTCCGCTCCAGGAGCTCCATCATAGCTCCTTGCTGTTGATGGGAGGATGTTTTCTCCTCCGCTCGCCCCTTCCACCGTCATTTTCTCTCTACCCACCCTTGCCTCATTTTCCGCGCAGCTCTCGATTCCCCCCTCTCTTTCGCACCCTCCATGTCATATTCCGCTCCAGGAGTTCCATCATAGCTCCTCACTGTCACTGGGAGGATGTTTTCTCCTCCGCTCGCCCCTTCCACCGTCATTTTCTCTCTACCCACCCTTGCCTCCTTCTCCGCGCAGCTCTCGATTCCCCCCTCTCTTTCGCACCCTCCATGTCATATTCCGCTCCAGGAGTTCCATCATAGCTCCTCACTGTCGCTGGGAGGATGTTTTCTCCTCCGCTCGCCCCTTCCACCGTCATTTTCTCTCTACCCACCCTTGCCTCCTTCTCCGCGCAGCTCTCGATTCCCCCCTCTCTTTCGCACCCTCCATGTCATATTCCGCTCCAGGAGTTCCATCAAAGCTCCTCACTGTCGCTGGGAGGATGTTTTCTCCTCCGCTCGCCCCTTCCACCGTCATTTTCTCTCTACCCACCCTTGCCTCCTTCTCCGCGCAGCTCTCGATTCCCCCCTCTCTTTCGCACCCTCCATGTCATATTCCGCTCCAGGAGCTCCATCATAGCTCCTCGCTGTCGCTGGGAGGATGTTTTCTCCTCCGCTCGCCCCTTCCACCGTCATTTTCTCTCTACCCACCCTTGCCTCCTTTTCCGCGCAGCTCTCGATTCCCCCCTCTCTTTCGCACCCTCCATGTCATATTCCGCTCCAGGAGTTCCATCATAGCTCCTCACTGTCGCTGGGAGGATGTTTTCTCCTCCGCTCGCCCCTTCCACCGTCATTTTCTCTCTACCCACCCTTGCCTCCTTTTCCGCGCAGCTCTCGATTCCCCCCTCTCTTTCGCACCCTCCATGTCATATTCTGCTCCAGGAGCTCCATCATAGCTCCTCGCTGTCGCTGGGAGGATGTTTTCTCCTCCGCTCGCCCCTTCCACCGTCATTTTCTCTCTACCCACCCTTGCCTCCTTCTCCGCGCAGCTCTCGATTCCCCCCTCTCTTTCGCACCCTCCATGTCATATTCCGCTCCAGGAGCTCCATCATAGCTCCTTGCTGTCGCTGGGAGGATGTTTTCTCCTCCGCTCGCCCCTTTTACCGTCATTTTCTCTCTACCCACCCTTGCCTCCTTCTCCGCGCAGCTCTCGATTCCCCCCTCTCTTTCGCACCCTCCATGTCATATTCCGCTCCAGGAGCTCCATCATAGCTCCTCGCTGTCGCTGGGAGGATGTTTTCTCCTCCGCTCGCCCCTTCCACCGTCATTTTCTCTCTACCCACCCTTGCCTCCTTCTCCGCGCAGCTCTCGATTCCCCCCTCTCTCTCGCACCCTCCATATTACATCCAGCTCCAGGAGCTCCATCATAGCTCCTCGCTGTCGCTGGGAGGATGTTTTCTCCTCCGCTCGCCCCTTCCACCGTCATTTTCTCTCTACCCACCCTTGCCTCCTTCTCCGCGCAGCTCTCGATTCCCCCCTCTCTTTCGCACCCTCCATGTCATATTCCGCTCCAGGAGCTCCATCATAGCTCCTTGCTGTCGCTGGGAGGATGTTTTCTCCTCCGCTCGCCCCTTTTACCGTCATTTTCTCTCTACCCACCCTTGCCTCCTTCTCCGCGCAGCTCTCGATTCCCCCCTCTCTTTCGCACCCTCCATGTCATATTCCGCTCCAGGAGCTCCATCATAGCTCCTTGCTGTCGCTGGGAGGATGTTTTCTCCTCCGCTCGCCCCTTTTACCGTCATTTTCTCTCTACCCACCCTTGCCTCCTTCTCCGCGCAGCTCTCGATTCCCCCCTCTCTTTCGCACCCTCCATGTCATATTCCGCTCCAGGAGCTCCATCATAGCTCCTCGCTGTCGCTGGGAGGATGTTTTCTCCTCCGCTCGCCCCTTCCACCGTCATTTTCTCTCTACCCACCCTTGCCTCCTTCTCCGCGCAGCTCTCGATTCCCCCCTCTCTTTCGCACCCTCCATGTCATATTCCGCTCCAGGAGTTCCATCATAGCTCCTCACTGTCGCTGGGAGGATGTTTTCTCCTCCGCTCGCCCCTTCCACCGTCATTTTCTCTCTACCCACCCTTGCCTCCTTCTCCGCGCAGCTCTCGATTCCCCCCTCTCTTTCGCACCCTCCATGTCATATTCCGCTCCAGGAGCTCCATCATAGCTCCTCACTGTCGCTGGGAGGAAGTTTTCTCCTCCGCTCGCCCCTTCCACCGTCATTTTCTCTCTACCCACCCTTGCCTCCTTTTCCGCGCAGCTCTCGATTCCCCCCTCTCTTTCGCACCCTCCATGTCATATTCCGCTCCAGGAGCTCCATCATAGCTCCTTGCTGTTGATGGGAGGATGTTTTCTCCTCTGCTCGCCCCTTCCACCGTCATTTTCTCTCTACCCACCCTTGCCTCCTTTTCCGCGCAGCTCTCGATTCCCCCCTCTCTTTCGCACCCTCCATGTCATATTCCGCTCCAGGAGTTCCATCATAGCTCCTCACTGTCGCTGGGAGGATGTTTTCTCCTCCGCTCGCCCCTTCCACCGTCATTTTCTCTCTACCCACCCTTGCCTCCTTCTCCGCGCAGCTCTCGATTCCCCCCTCTCTTTCGCACCCTCCATGTCATATTCCGCTCCAGGAGCTCCATCATAGCTCCTTGCTGTTGATGGGAGGATGTTTTCTCCTCCGCTCGCCCCTTCCACCGTCATTTTCTCTCTACCCACCCTTGCCTCATTTTCCGCGCAGCTCTCGATTCCCCCCTCTCTTTCGCACCCTCCATGTCATATTCCGCTCCAGGAGTTCCATCATAGCTCCTCACTGTCACTGGGAGGATGTTTTCTCCTCCGCTCGCCCCTTCCACCGTCATTTTCTCTCTACCCACCCTTGCCTCCTTCTCCGCGCAGCTCTCGATTCCCCCCTCTCTTTCGCACCCTCCATGTCATATTCCGCTCCAGGAGCTCCATCATAGCTCCTCACTGTCGCTGGGAGGAAGTTTTCTCCTCCGCTCGCCCCTTCCACCGTCATTTTCTCTCTACCCACCCTTGCCTCCTTTTCCGCGCAGCTCTCGATTCCCCCCTCTCTTTCGCACCCTCCATGTCATATTCCGCTCCAGGAGCTCCATCATAGCTCCTTGCTGTTGATGGGAGGATGTTTTCTCCTCTGCTCGCCCCTTCCACCGTCATTTTCTCTCTACCCACCCTTGCCTCCTTTTCCGCGCAGCTCTCGATTCCCCCCTCTCTTTCGCACCCTCCATGTCATATTCCGCTCCAGGAGTTCCATCATAGCTCCTCACTGTCGCTGGGAGGATGTTTTCTCCTCCGCTCGCCCCTTCCACCGTCATTTTCTCTCTACCCACCCTTGCCTCCTTCTCCGCGCAGCTCTCGATTCCCCCCTCTCTTTCGCACCCTCCATGTCATATTCCGCTCCAGGAGTTCCATCATAGCTCCTCACTGTCACTGGGAGGATGTTTTCTCCTCCGCTCGCCCCTTCCACCGTCATTTTCTCTCTACCCACCCTTGCCTCCTTCTCCGCGCAGCTCTCGATTCCCCCCTCTCTTTCGCACCCTCCATGTCATATTCCGCTCCAGGAGTTCCATCAAAGCTCCTCACTGTCGCTGGGAGGATGTTTTCTCCTCCGCTCGCCCCTTCCACCGTCATTTTCTCTCTACCCACCCTTGCCTCCTTCTCCGCGCAGCTCTCGATTCCCCCCTCTCTTTCGCACCCTCCATGTCATATTCCGCTCCAGGAGCTCCATCATAGCTCCTCGCTGTCGCTGGGAGGATGTTTTCTCCTCCGCTCGCCCCTTCCACCGTCATTTTCTCTCTACCCACCCTTGCCTCCTTTTCCGCGCAGCTCTCGATTCCCCCCTCTCTTTCGCACCCTCCATGTCATATTCTGCTCCAGGAGCTCCATCATAGCTCCTCGCTGTCGCTGGGAGGATGTTTTCTCCTCCGCTCGCCCCTTCCACCGTCATTTTCTCTCTACCCACCCTTGCCTCCTTCTCCGCGCAGCTCTCGATTCCCCCCTCTCTTTCGCACCCTCCATGTCATATTCCGCTCCAGGAGCTCCATCATAGCTCCTTGCTGTCGCTGGGAGGATGTTTTCTCCTCCGCTCGCCCCTTTTACCGTCATTTTCTCTCTACCCACCCTTGCCTCCTTCTCCGCGCAGCTCTCGATTCCCCCCTCTCTTTCGCACCCTCCATGTCATATTCCGCTCCAGGAGCTCCATCATAGCTCCTCGCTGTCGCTGGGAGGATGTTTTCTCCTCCGCTCGCCCCTTCCACCGTCATTTTCTCTCTACCCACCCTTGCCTCCTTCTCCGCGCAGCTCTCGATTCCCCCCTCTCTCTCGCACCCTCCATATTACATCCAGCTCCAGGAGCTCCATCATAGCTCCTCGCTGTCGCTGGGAGGATGTTTTCTCCTCCGCTCGCCCCTTCCACCGTCATTTTCTCTCTACCCACCCTTGCCTCCTTCTCAGCGCAGCTCTCGATTCCCCCCTCTCTTTCGCACCCTCCATGTCATATTCCGCTCCAGGAGCTCCATCATAGCTCCTTGCTGTCGCTGGGAGGATGTTTTCTCCTCCGCTCGCCCCTTTTACCGTCATTTTCTCTCTACCCACCCTTGCCTCCTTCTCCGCGCAGCTCTCGATTCCCCCCTCTCTTTCGCACCCTCCATGTCATATTCCGCTCCAGGAGCTCCATCATAGCTCCTTGCTGTCGCTGGGAGGATGTTTTCTCCTCCGCTCGCCCCTTTTACCGTCATTTTCTCTCTACCCACCCTTGCCTCCTTCTCCGCGCAGCTCTCGATTCCCCCCTCTCTTTCGCACCCTCCATGTCATATTCCGCTCCAGGAGCTCCATCATAGCTCCTCGCTGTCGCTGGGAGGATGTTTTCTCCTCCGCTCGCCCCTTCCACCGTCATTTTCTCTCTACCCACCCTTGCCTCCTTCTCCGCGCAGCTCTCGATTCCCCCCTCTCTTTCGCACCCTCCATGTCATATTCCGCTCCAGGAGTTCCATCATAGCTCCTCACTGTCGCTGGGAGGATGTTTTCTCCTCCGCTCGCCCCTTCCACCGTCATTTTCTCTCTACCCACCCTTGCCTCCTTCTCCGCGCAGCTCTCGATTCCCCCCTCTCTTTCGCACCCTCCATGTCATATTCCGCTCCAGGAGCTCCATCATAGCTCCTCACTGTCGCTGGGAGGAAGTTTTCTCCTCCGCTCGCCCCTTCCACCGTCATTTTCTCTCTACCCACCCTTGCCTCATTTTCCGCGCAGCTCTCGATTCCCCCCTCTCTTTCGCACCCTCCATGTCATATTCCGCTCCAGGAGTTCCATCATAGCTCCTCACTGTCGCTGGGAGGATGTTTTCTCCTCCGCTCGCCCCTTCCACCGTCATTTTTTCTCTACCCACCCTTGCCTCCTTCTCCGCGCAGCTCTCGATTCCCCCCTCTCTTTCGCACCCTCCATGTCATATTCCGCTCCAGGAGCTCCATCATAGCTCCTCGCTGTCGCTGGGAGGATGTTTTCTCCTCCGCTCGCCCCTTCCACTGTCATTTTCTCTATACCCACCCTTGCCTCCTTTTCCGCGCAGCTCTCGATTCCCCCCTCTCTTTCGCACCCTCCATGTCATATTCCGCTCCAGGAGTTCCATCATAGCTCCTCACTGTCGCTGGGAGGATGTTTTCTCCTCCGCTCACCCCTTCCACCGTCATTTTCTCTCTACCCACCCTTGCCTCCTTTTCCGCGCAGCTCTCGATTCCCCCCTCTCTTTCGCACCCTCCATGTCATATTCCGCTCCAGGAGTTCCATCATAGCTCCTCACTGTCGCTGGGAGGAAGTTTTCTCCTCCGCTCGCCCCTTCCACCGTCATTTTCTCTCTACCCACCCTTGCCTCCTTTTCCGCGCAGCTCTCGATTCCCCCCTCTCTTTCGCACCCTCCATGTCATATTCCGCTCCAGGAGTTCCATCATAGCTCCTCACTGTCGCTGGGAGGATGTTTTCTCCTCCGCTCGCCCCTTCCACCGTCATTTTCTCTCTACCCACCCTTGCCTCCTTTTCCGCGCAGCTCTCGATTCCCCCCTCTCTTTCGCACCCTCCATGTCATATTCCGCTCCAGGAGTTCCATCATAGCTCCTCACTGTCGCTGGGAGGAAGTTTTCTCCTCCGCTCGCCCCTTCCACCGTCATTTTCTCTCTACCCACCCTTGCCTCCTTCTCCGCGCAGCTCTCGATTCCCCCCTCTCTTTCGCACCCTCCATGTCATATTCCGCTCCAGGAGCTCCATCATAGCTCCTCGCTGTCGCTGGGAGGATGTTTTCTCCTCCGCTCGCCCCTTCCACCGTCATTTTCTCTCTACCCACCCTTGCCTCCTTTTCCGCGCAGCTCTCGATTCCCCCCTCTCTTTCGCACCCTCCATGTCATATTCCGCTCCAGGAGTTCCATCATAGCTCCTCACTGTCGCTGGGAGGATGTTTTCTCCTCCGCTCGCCCCTTCCACCGTCATTTTCTCTCTACCCACCCTTGCCTCCTTTTCCGCGCAGCTCTCGATTCCCCCCTCTCTTTCGCACCCTCCATGTCATATTCCACTCCAGGAGCTCCATCATAGCTCCTTGCTGTCGCTGGGAGGATGTTTTCTCCTCCGCTCGCCCCTTCCACCGTCATTTTCTCTCTACCCACCCTTGCCTCCTTCTCCGCGCAGCTCTCGATTCCCCCCTCTCTTTCGCACCCTCCATGTCATATTCCGCTCCAGGAGCTCCATCATAGCTCCTCGCTGTCGCTGGGAGGATGTTTTCTCCTCCGCTCGCCCCTTCCACCGTCATTTTCTCTCTACCCACCCTTGCCTCCTTTTCCGCGCAGCTCTCGATTCCCCCCTCTCTTTCGCACCCTCCATGTCATATTCCGCTCCAGGAGTTCCATCATAGCTCTACACTGTCGCTGGGAGGATGTTTTCTCCTCCGCTCGCCCCTTCCACCGTCATTTTCTCTCTACCCACCCTTGCCTCCTTCTCCGCACAGCTCTCGATTCCCCCCTCTCTTTCGCACCCTCCATGTCATATTCCGCTCCAGGAGCTCCATCATAGCTCCTCGCTGTCGCTGGGAGGATGTTTTCTCCTCGGCTCGCCCCTTCCACCGTCATTTTCTCTCTACCCACCCTTGCCTCCTTTTCCGCGCAGCTCTCGATTCCCCCCTCTCTTTCGCACCCTCCATGTCATATTCCGCTCCAGGAGTTCCATCATAGCTCCTCACTGTCGCTGGGAGGAAGTTTTCTCCTCCGCTCGCCCCTTCCACCGTCATTTTCTCTCTACCCACCCTTGCCTCCTTTTCCGCGCAGCTCTCGATTCCCCCCTCTCTTTCGCACCCTCCATGTCATATTCCGCTCCAGGAGCTCCATCATAGCTCCTTGCTGTCGCTGGGAGGATGTTTTCTCCTCCGCTCGCCCCTTCCACCGTCATGTTCTCCCTACCCACCCTTGCCTCCTTTTCCGCGCAGCTCTCGATTCCCCCCTCTCTTTCGCACCCTCCATGTCATATTCCGCTCCAGGAGTTCCATCATAGCTCCTCACTGTCGCTGGGAGGATGTTTTCTCCTCCGCTCGCCCCTTCCACCGTCATTTTCTCTCTACCCACCCTTGCCTCCTTCTCCGCGCAGCTCTCGATTCCCCCCTCTCTTTCGCACCCTCCATGTCATATTCCGCTCCAGGAGCTCCATCATAGCTCCTCGCTGTCGCTGGGAGGATGTTTTCTCCTCCGCTCGCCCCTTCCTCCGTCATTTTCTCTCTACCCACCCTTGCCTCCTTTTCCGCGCAGCTCTCGATTCCCCCCTCTCTTTCGCACCCTCCATGTCATATTCCGCTCCAGGAGCTCCATCATAGCTCCTTGCTGTCGCTGGGAGGATGTTTTCTCCTCCGCTCGCCCCTTCCACCGTCATTTTCTCTCTACCCACCCTTGCCTCCTTCTCCGCGCAGCTCTCGATTCCCCCCTCTCTTTCGCACCCTCCATGTCATATTCCGCTCCAGGAGCTCCATCATAGCTCCTTGCTGTCGCTGGGAGGATGTTTTCTCCTCCGCTCGCCCCTTCCACCGTCATTTTCTCCCTACCCACCCTTGCCTCCTTTTCCGCGCAGCTCTCGATTCCCCCCTCTCTTTCGCACCCTCCATGTCATATTCCGCTCCAGGAGTTCCATCATAGCTCCTCACTGTCGCTGGGAGGATGTTTTCTCCTCCGCTCGCCCCTTCCACCGTCATTTTCTCTCTACCCACCCTTGCCTCCTTCTCCGCGCAGCTCTCGATTCCCCCCTCTCTTTCGCACCCTCCATGTCATATTCCGCTCCAGGAGCTCCATCATAGCTCCTCGCTGTCGCTGGGAGGATGTTTTCTCCTCCGCTCGCCCCTTCCACCGTCATTTTCTCTCTACCCACCCTTGCCTCCTTCTCCGCGCAGCTCTCGATTCCCCCCTCTCTTTCGCACCCTCCATGTCATATTCCGCTCCAGGAGCTCCATCATAGCTCCTTGCTGTCGCTGGGAGGATGTTTTCTCCTCCGCTCGCCCCTTCCACCGTCATTTTCTCCCTACCCACCCTTGCCTCCTTTTCCGCGCAGCTCTCGATTCCCCCCTCTCTTTCGCACCCTCCATGTCATATTCCGCTCCAGGAGTTCCATCATAGCTCCTCACTGTCGCTGGGAGGATGTTTTCTCCTCCGCTCGCCCCTTCCACCGTCATTTTCTCTCTACCCACCCTTGCCTCCTTCTCCGCGCAGCTCTCGATTCCCCCCTCTCTTTCGCACCCTCCATGTCATATTCCGCTCCAGGAGCTCCATCATAGCTCCTCGCTGTCGCTGGGAGGATGTTTTCTCCTCCGCTCGCCCCTTCCACCGTCATTTTCTCTCTACCCACCCTTGCCTCCTTTTCCGCGCAGCTCTCGATTCCCCCCTCTCTTTCGCACCCTCCATGTCATATTCCGCTCCAGGAGTTCCATCATAGCTCCTCACTGTCGCTGGGAGGATGTTTTCTCCTCCGCTCGCCCCTTCCACCGTCATTTTCTCTCTACCCTCCCTTGCCTCCTTCTCCGCGCAGCTCTCGATTCCCTCCTCTCTCTCGCACCCTCCATATTACATCCAGCTCCAGGAGCTCCATCATAGCTCCTCGCTGTCGCTGGGAGGATGTTTTCTCCTCCGCTCGCCCCTTCCACCGTCATTTTCTCTCTACCCACCCTTGCCTCCTTCTCCGCGCAGCTCTCGATTCCCCCCTCTCTTTCGCACCCTCCATGTCATATTCCGCTCCAGGAGCTCCATCATAGCTCCTCGCTGTCGCTGGGAGGATGTTTTCTCCTCCGCTCGCCCCTTCCACCGTCATTTTCTCTCTACCCACCCTTGCCTCCTTTTCCGCGCAGCTCTCGATTCCCCCCTCTCTTTCGCACCCTCCATGTCATATTCCGCTCCAGGAGTTCCATCATAGCTCCTCACTGTCGCTGGGAGGATGTTTTCTCCTCCGCTCGCCCCTTCCACCGTCATTTTCTCTCTACCCACCCTTGCCTCCTTTTCCGCGCAGCTCTCGATTCCCCCCTCTCTTTCGCACCCTCCATGTCATATTCCGCTCCAGGAGTTCCATCATAGCTCCTCACTGTCGCTGGGAGGATGTTTTCTCCTCCGCTCGCCCCTTCCACCGTCATTTTCTCTCTACCCACCCTTGCCTCCTTCTCCGCGCAGCTCTCGATTCCCCCCTCTCTTTCGCACCCTCCATGTCATATTCCGCTCCAGGAGCTCCATCATAGCTCCTTGCTGTCGCTGGGAGGATGTTTTCTCCTCCGCTCGCCCCTTCCACCGTCATTTTCTCCCTACCCACCCTTGCCTCCTTTTCCGCACAGCTCTCGATTCCCCCCTCTCTTTCGCACCCTCCATGTCATATTCCGCTCCAGGAGCTCCATCATAGCTCCTCGCTGTCGCTGGGAGGATGTTTTCTCCCCGGCTCGCCCCTTCCACCGTCATTTTCTCTCTACCCACCCTTGCCTCCTTTTCCGCGCAGCTCTCGATTCCCCCCTCTCTTTCGCACCCTCCATGTCATATTCCGCTCCAGGAGTTCCATCATAGCTCCTCACTGTCGCTGGGAGGAAGTTTTCTCCTCCGCTCGCCCCTTCCACCGTCATTTTCTCTCTACCCACCCTTGCCTCCTTTTCCGCGCAGCTCTCGATTCCCCCCTCTCTTTCGCACCCTCCATGTCATATTCCGCTCCAGGAGCTCCATCATAGCTCCTTGCTGTCGCTGGGAGGATGTTTTCTCCTCCGCTCGCCCCTTCCACCGTCATTTTCTCCCTACCCACCCTTGCCTCCTTTTCCGCGCAGCTCTCGATTCCCCCCTCTCTTTCGCACCCTCCATGTCATATTCCGCTCCAGGAGTTCCATCATAGCTCCTCACTGTCGCTGGGAGGATGTTTTCTCCTCCGCTCGCCCCTTCCACCGTCATTTTCTCTCTACCCACCCTTGCCTCCTTCTCCGCGCAGCTCTCGATTCCCCCCTCTCTTTCGCACCCTCCATGTCATATTCCGCTCCAGGAGTTCCATCATAGCTCCTCACTGTCGCTGGGAGGATGTTTTCTCCTCCGCTCGCCCCTTCCACCGTCATTTTCTCTCTACCCACCCTTGCCTCCTTTTCCGCGCAGCTCTCGATTCCCCCCTCTCTTTCGCACCCTCCATGTCATATTCCGCTCCAGGAGTTCCATCATAGCTCCTCACTGTCGCTGGGAGGAAGTTTTCTCCTCCGCTCGCCCCTTCCACCGTCATTTTCTCTCTACCCACCCTTGCCTCCTTTTCCGCGCAGCTCTCGATTCCCCCCTCTCTTTCGCACCCTCCATGTCATATTCCGCTCCAGGAGCTCCATCATAGCTCCTTGCTGTCGCTGGGAGGATGTTTTCTCCTCCGCTCGCCCCTTCCACCGTCATTTTCTCTCTACCCACCCTTGCCTCCTTTTCCGCGCAGCTCTCGATTCCCCCTCTCTTTCGCACCCTCCATGTCATATTCCGCTCCAGGAGTTCCATCATAGCTCCTCACTGTCGCTGGGAGGATGTTTTCTCCTCCGCTCGCCCCTTCCACCGTCATTTTCTCTCTACCCACCCTTGCCTCCTTCTCCGCGCAGCTCTCGATTCCCCCCTCTCTTTCGCACCCTCCATGTCATATTCTGCTCCAGGAGCTCCATCATAGCTCCTCGCTGTCGCTGGGAGGATGTTTTCTCCTCCGCTCGCCCCTTCCACCGTCATTTTCTCTCTACCCACCCTTGCCTCCTTTTCCGCGCAGCTCTCGATTCCCCCCTCTCTTTCGCACCCTCCATGTCATATTCTGCTCCAGGAGCTCCATCATAGCTCCTCGCTGTCGCTGGGAGGATGTTTTCTCCTCTGCTCGCCCCTTCCACCGTCATTTTCTCTCTACCCACCCTTGCCTCCTTCTCCGCGCAGCTCTCGATTCCCCCCTCTCTTTCGCACCCTCCATGTCATATTCCGCTCCAGGAGTTCCATCATAGCTCCTCACTGTCGCTGGGAGGATGTTTTCTCCTCCGCTCGCCCCTTCCACCGTCATTTTCTCTCTACCCACCCTTGCCTCCTTCTCCGCGCAGCTCTCGATTCCCCCCTCTCTTTCGCACCCTCCATGTCATATTCCGCTCCAGGAGCTCCATCATAGCTCCTCGCTGTCGCTGGGAGGATGTTTTCTCCTCCGCTCGCCCCTTCCACCGTCATTTTCTCTCTACCCACCCTTGCCTCCTTCTCCGCGCAGCTCTCGATTCCCCCCCTCTCTTTCGCACCCTCCATGTCATATTCCGCTCCAGGAGCTCCATCATAGCTCCTCGCTGTCCCTGGGAGGATGTTTTCTCCTCCGCTCGCCCCTTCCATCGTCATTTTCTCTCTACCCACCCTTGCCTCCTTCTCCGCGCAGCTCTCGATTCCCCCCTCTCTTTCGCACCCTCCATGTCATATTCCGCTCCAGGAGTTCCGTCATAGCTCCTTGCTGTCGCTGGGAGGATGTTTTCTCCTCCGCTCGCCCCTTCCACCGTCATTTTCTCTCTACCCACCCTTGCCTCCTTCTCCGCGCAGCTCTCGATTCCCCCCTCTCTTTCGCACCCTCCATGTCATATTCCGCTCCAGGAGCTCCATCATAGCTCCTTGCTGTCGCTGGGAGGATGTTTTCTCCTCCGCTCGCCCCTTCCACCGTCATTTTCTCTCTACCCACCCTTGCCTCCTTCTCCGCGCAGCTCTCGATTCCCCCCTTTCTCTCGCACCCTCCATATTACATCCAGCTCCAGGAGCTCCATCATAGCTCCTCGCTGTCGCTGGGAGGATGTTTTCTCCTCCGCTCGCCCCTTCCACCGTCATTTTCTCTCTACCCACCCTTGCCTCCTTTTCCGCGCAGCTCTCGATTCCCCCCTCTCTTTCGCACCCTCCATGTCATATTCCGCTCCAGGAGTTCCATCATAGCTCCTCACTGTCGCTGGGAGGATGTTTTCTCCTCCGCTCGCCCCTTCCACCGTCATTTTCTCTCTACCCACCCTTGCCTCCTTCTCCGCGCAGCTCTCGATTCCCCCCTCTCTTTCGCACCCTCCATGTCATATTCCGCTCCAGGAGCTCCATCATAGCTCCTCGCTGTCGCTGGGAGGATGTTTTCTCCTCCGCTCGCCCCTTCCACCGTCATTTTCTCTCTACCCACCCTTGCCTCCTTTTCCGCGCAGCTCTCGATTCCCCCCTCTCTTTCGCACCCTCCATGTCATATTCCGCTCCAGGAGTTCCATCATAGCTCCTCACTGTCGCTGGGAGGATGTTTTCTCCTCCGCTCGCCCCTTCCACCGTCATTTTCTCTCTACCCACCCTTGCCTCCTTTTCCGCGCAGCTCTCGATTCCCCCCTCTCTTCCGCACCCTCCATGTCATATTCCGCTCCAGGAGTTCCATCATAGCTCCTCACTGTCGCTGGGAGGATGTTTTCTCCTCCGCTCGCCCCTTCCACCGTCATTTTCTCTCTACCCACCCTTGCCTCCTTCTCCGCGCAGCTCTCGATTCCCCCCTCTCTTTCGCACCCTCCATGTCATATTCTGCTCCAGGAGCTCCATCATAGCTCCTCGCTGTCGCTGGGAGGATGTTTTCTCCTCCGCTCGCCCCTTCCACCGTCATTTTCTCTCTACCCACCCTTGCCTCCTTCTCCGCGCAGCTCTCGATTCCCCCCTCTCTCTCGCACCCTCCATATTACATCCAGCTCCAGGAGCTCCATCATAGCTCCTCGCTGTCGCTGGGAGGATGTTTTCTCCTCCGCTCGCCCCTTCCACCGTCATTTTCTCTCTACCCACCCTTGCCTCCTTCTCCGCGCAGCTCTCGATTCCCCCCTCTCTTTCGCACCCTCCATGTCATATTCCGCTCCAGGAGCTCCATCATAGCTCCTCGCTGTCGCTGGGAGGATGTTTTCTCCTCCGCTCGCCCCTTCCACCGTCATTTTCTCTCTACCCACCCTTGCCTCCTTCTCCGCGCAGCTCTCGATTCCCCCCTCTCTCTCGCACCCTCCATATTACATCCAGCTCCAGGAGCTCCATCATAGCTCCTCGCTGTCGCTGGGAGGATGTTTTCTCCTCCGCTCGCCCCTTCCACTGTCATTTTCTCTCTACCCACCCTTGCCTCCTTTTCCGCGCAGCTCTCGATTCCCCCCTCTCTTTCGCACCCTCCATGTCATATTCCGCTCCAGGAGTTCCATCATAGCTCCTCACTGTCGCTGGGAGGATGTTTTCCCCTCTGCTCGCCCCTTCCACCGTCATTTTCTCTCTACCCACCCTTGCCTCCTTCTCCGCGCAGCTTTCGATTCCCCATTCTCTTTCGCACCCTCCATGTCATATCCCGCTCCAGGAGCTCCATTATAGCTCCTGACTGTCGCTGGGAGGATGTTTTCTCCTCCGCTCGCCCCTTCCACCCTCATTTTCTCTCTACCCACCCTTGCCTCCTTCTCCGCGCAGCTCTCGATTCCCCCCTCTCTTTCGCACCCTCCATGTCATATTCCGCTCCAGGAGCTCCATCATAGCTCCTCGCTGTCGCTGGGAGGATGTTTTCTCCTCTGCTCGCCGCTTCCACCGTCATTTTCTCTCCACCCACCCTTGCCTCCTTCTCCGCGCCGCTCTCGATTCCCCCCTCTCTCTCGCACCCACCATGTCATATCCCGCTCCAGGAGCTCCATCATAGCTCCTCGCTGTCGCTGGGAGGATGTTTTCTCCTCCGCTCGCCCCTTCCACCGTCATTTTCTCTCTACCCACCCTTGCCTCCTTCTCCGCGCAGCTCTCGATTCCCCCCTCTCTCTCGCACCCTCCATATTACATCCAGCTCCAGGAGCTCCATCATAGCTCCTCGCTGTCGCTGGGAGGATGTTTTCTCCTCTGCTCGCTGCTTCCGCCGTTATTTTCTCTCCACCCACCCTTGCCTCCTTCTCCGCGCTGCTCTTGATTCCCCCCTCTCTTTCGCACCCTCCATGTCATATTCCACTCCAGGAGCTCCATCATAGCTCCTCGCTGTCGCTGGGAGGATGTTTTCTCCTCCGCTCGCCCCTTCCACCGTCATTTTCTCTCTACCCACCCTTGCCTCCTTTTCCGCGCAGCTCTCGATTCCCTCCTCTCTCTCGCACCCTCCATATTACATCCAGCTCCAGGAGCTCCATCATAGCTCCTCGCTGTCGCTGGGAGGATGTTTTCTCCTCCGCTCGCCCCTTCCACCGTCATTTTCTCTCTACCCACCCTTGCCTCCTTCTCCGCGCAGCTCTCGATTACCCCCTCTCTTTCGCACCCTCCATGTCATATTCCGCTCCAGGAGCTCCATCATAGCTCCTCGCTGTCGCTGGGAGGATGTTTTCTCCTCCGCTCGCCCCTTCCACCGTCATTTTCTCTCTACCCACCCTTGCCTCCTTCTCCGCGCAGCTCTCGATTCCCCCCTCTCTCTCGCACCCTCCATATTACATCCAGCTCCAGGAGCTCCATCATAGCTCCTCGCTGTCGCTGGGAGGATGTTTTCTCCTCTGCTCGCCGCTTCCGCCGTTATTTTCTCTCCACCCACCCTTGCTTCTTCTCCGCGCTGCTCTTGATTCCCCCCTCTCTTTCGCACCCTCCATATTACATCCAGCTCCAGGAGCTCCATCATAGCTCCTCGCTGTCGCTGGGAGGATGTTTTCTCCTCTGCTCGCCGCTTCCGCCGTTATTTTCTCTCCACCCACCCTTGCCTCCTTCTCCGCGCTGCTCTTGATTCCCCCCTCTCTTTCGCACCCTCCATGTCATATTCCACTCCAGGAGCTCTATCATAGCTCCTCGCTGTCGCTGGGAGGATGTTTTCTCCTCCGCTCGCCCCTTCCACCGTCATTTTCTCTCTACCCACCCTTGCCTCCTTTTCCGCGCAGCTCTCGATTCCCTCCTCTCTCTCGCACCCTCCATATTACATCCAGCTCCAGGAGCTCCATCATAGCTCCTCGCTGTCGCTGGGAGGATGTTTTCTCCTCCGCTCGCCCCTTCCACCGTCATTTTCTCTCTACCCACCCTTGCCTCCTTCTCCGCGCAGCTCTCGATTCCCCCCTCTCTTTCGCACCCTCCATGTCATATTCCGCTCCAGGAGCTCCATCATAGCTCCTCGCTGTCACTGGGAGGATGTTTTCTCCTCCGCTCGCCCCTTCCACCGTCATTTTCTCTCTACCAACCTTTGCCTCCTTCTCCGCGCAGCTCTCGATTCCCCCCTCTCTTTCGCACCCTCCATGTCATATCCCGCTCCAGGAGTTCCATCATAGCTCCTCACTGTCACTGGGAGGATGTTTTCTCCTCCGCTCGCCCCTTCCACCGTCATTTTCTCTCTACCCACCCTTGCCTCCTTCTCCGCGCAGCTCTCGATTCCCTCCTCTCTCTCGCACCCTCCATATTACATCCAGCTCCAGGAGCTCCATCATAGCTCCTCGCTGTCGCTGGGAGGATGTTTTCTCCTCTGCTCGCCGCTTCCGCCGTTATTTTCTCTCCACCCACCCTTGCCTCCTTCTCCGCGCTGCTCTTGATTCCCCCCTCTCTTTCACACCCTCCATGTCATATTCCGCTCCAGGAGCTCCATCATAGCTCCTCGCTGTCGCTGGGAGGATGTTTTCTCCTCCGCTCGCTCCTTCCACCGTCACTTTCTCTCTACCCACCCTTGCCTCCTGCCTCCTTCTCCGCGCAGCTCTCGATTCCCTCCTCTCTCTCGCACCCTCCATATTACATCCAGCTCCAGGAGCTCCATCATAGCTCCTCGCTGTCGCTGGGAGGATGTTTTCTCCTCTGCTCGCCGCTTCCACCGTCATTTTCTCTCCACCCACCCTTGCCTCCTTCTCCGCGCCACTCTCGATTCCCCCCTCTCTCTCGCACCCACCATGTCATATCCCGCTCCAGGAGCTCCATCATAGCTCCTCGCTGTCGCTGGGAGGATGTTTTCTCCTCCGCTCGCCCCTTCCACCGTCATTTTCTCTCTACCCACCCTTGCCTCCTTCTCCGCGCAGCTCTCGATTCCTCCCTCTCTCTCGCACCCTCCATATTACATCCAGCTCCAGGAGCTCCATCATAGCTCCTCGCTGTCGCTGGGAGGATGTTTTCTCCTCCGCTCGCCCCTTCCACCGTCATTTTCTCTCTACCCACCCTTGCCTCCTTCTCCGCGCAGCTCTCGATTCCCCCCTCTCTCTCGCACCCTCCATATTACATCCAGCTCCAGGAGCTCCATCATAGCTCCTCACTGTCGCTGGGAGGATGTTTTCTCCTCCGCTCGCCCCTTCCACCGTCATTTTCTCTCTACCCACCCTTGCCTCCTTTTCCGCGCAGCTCTCGATTCCCCCCTCTCTTTCGCACCCTCCATGTCATATTCCGCTCCAGGAGTTCCATCATAGCTCCTCACTGTCGCTGGTAGGATGTTTTCTCCTCTGCTCGCCCCTTCCACAGTCATTTTCTCTCTACCCACCCTTGCCTCCTTTTCCGCGCAGCTCTCGATTCCCCCTTCTCTTTCGCACCCTCCATGTCATATTCCGCTCCAGGAGTTCCATCATAGCTCCTCACTGTCGCTGGGAGGAAGTTTTCTCCTCCGCTCGCCCCTTCCACCGTCATTTTCTCTCTACCCACCCTTGCCTCCTTTTCCGCGCAGCTCTCGATTCCCCCCTCTCTTTCGCACCCTCCATGTCATATTCCGCTCCAGGAGTTCCATCATAGCTCCTCACTGTCGCTGGGAGGATGTTTTCTCCTCTGCTCGCCGCTTCCACCGTCATTTTCTCTCCACCCACCCTTGCCTCCTTCTCCGCGCCGCTCTCGATTCCCCCCTCTCTCTCGCACCCACCATGTCATATCCCGCTCCAGGAGCTCCATCATAGCTCCTCGCTGTCGCTGGGAGGATGTTTTCTCCTCCGCTCGCCCCTTCCACCGTCATTTTCTCTCTACCCACCCTTGCCTCCTTCTCCGCGCAGCTCTCGATTCCCCCCTCTCTCTCGCACCCTCCATATTACATCCAGCTCCAGGAGCTCCATCATAGCTCCTCGCTGTCGCTGGGAGGATGTTTTCTCCTCTGCTCGCCGCTTCCACTGTCATTTTCTCTCCACCCACCCTTGCCTCCTTCTCCGCGCCGCTCTCGATTCCCCCCTCTCTCTCGCACCCACCATGTCATATCCCGCTCCAGGAGCTCCATCATAGCTCCTCGCTGTCGCTGGGAGGATGTTTTCTCCTCCGCTCGCCCCTTCCACCGTCATTTTCTCTCTACCCACCCTTGCCTCCTTCTCCGCGCAGCTCTCGATTCCCCCCTCTCTCTCGCACCCTCCATATTACATCCAGCTCCAGGAGCTCCATCATAGCTCCTCGCTGTCGCTGGGAGGATGTTTTCTCCTCTGCTCGCCGCTTCCACTGTCATTTTCTCTCCACCCACCCTTGCCTCCTTCTCCGCGCCGCTCTCGATTCCCCCCTCTCTCTCGCACCCACCATGTCATATCCCGCTCCAGGAGCTCCATCATAGCTCCTCGCTGTCGCTGGGAGGATGTTTTCTCCTCCGCTCGCCCCTTCCACCGTCATTTTCTCTCTACCCACCCTTGCCTCCTTCTCCGCGCAGCTCTCGATTCCCTCCTCTCTCTCGCACCCTCCATATTACATCCAGCTCCAGGAGCTCCATCATAGCTCCTCGCTGTCGCTGGGAGGATGTTTTCTCCTCCGCTCGCCCCTTCCACCGTCATTTTCTCTCTACCCACCCTTGCCTCCTTTTCCGCGCAGCTCTCGATTCCCCCCTCTCTTTCGCACCCTCCATGTCATATTCCGCTCCAGGAGTTCCATCATAGCTCCTCACTGTCGCTGGGAGGATGTTTTCTCCTCCGCTCGCCCCTTCCACCGTCATTTTCTCTCTACCCACCCTTGCCTCCTTTTCCGCGCAGCTCTCGATTCCCCCCTCTCTTTCGCACCCTCCATGTCATATTCCGCTCCAGGAGTTCCATCATAGCTCCTCACTGTCGCTGGGAGGATGTTTTCTCCTCCGCTCGCCCCTTCCACCGTCATTTTCTCTCTACCCACCCTTGCCTCCTTCTCCGCGCAGCTCTCGATTCCCCCCTCTCTTTCGCACCCTCCATGTCATATTCCGCTCCAGGAGCTCCATCATAGCTCCTCGCTGTCGCTGGGAGGATGTTTTCTCCTCCGCTCGCCCCTTCCACCGTCATTTTCTCTCTACCCACCCTTGCCTCCTTCTCCGCGCAGCTCTCGATTCCCCCCTCTCTTTCGCACCCTCCATGTCATTTTCCGCTCCAGGAGCTCCATCATAGCTCCTCGCTGTCGCTGGGAGGATGTTTTCTCCTCCGCTCGCCCCTTCCACCGTCATTTTCTCTCTACCCACCCTTGCCTCCTTCTCCGCGCAGCTCTCGATTCCCCCCTCTCTTTCGCACCCTCCATGTCATATTCCGCTCCAGGAGCTCCATCATAGCTCCTCGCTGTCGCTGGGAGGATGTTTTCTCCTCCGCTCGCCCCTTCCACCGTCACTTTCTCTCTACCCACCCTTGCCTCCTTCTCCGCGCAGCTCTCGATTCCCTCCTCTCTCTCGCACCCTCCATATTACATCCAGCTCCAGGAGCTCCATCATAGCTCCTCGCTGTCGCTGGGAGGATGTTTTCTCCTCTGCTCGCCGCTTCCACCGTCATTTTCTCTCCACCCACCCTTGCCTCCTTCTCCGCGCCGCTCTCGATTCCCCCCTCTCTCTCGCACCCACCATGCCATATCCCGCTCCAGGAGCTCCATCATAGCTCCTCGCTGTCGCTGGGAGGATGTTTTCTCCTCCGCTCGCCCCTTCCACCGTCATTTTCTCTCTACCCACCCTTGCCTCCTTCTCCGCGCAGCTCTCGATTCCCCCCTCTCTCTCGCACCCTCCATATTACATCCAGCTCCAGGAGCTCCATCATAGCTCCTCGCTGTCGCTGGGAGGATGTTTTCTCCTCCGCTCGCCCCTTCCACCGTCATTTTCTCTCTACCCACCCTTGCCTCCTTTTCCGTGCAGCTCTCGATTCCCCCTTCTCTTTCGCACCCTCCATGTCATATTCCGCTCCAGGAGTTCCATCATAGCTCCTCACTGTCGCTGGGAGGAAGTTTTCTCCTCCGCTCGCCCCTTCCACCGTCATTTTCTCTCTACCCACCCTTGCCTCCTTTTCCGCGCAGCTCTCGATTCCCCCCTCTCTTTCGCACCCTCCATGTCATATTCTGCTCCAGGAGTTCCATCATAGCTCCTCACTGTCGCTGGGAGGATGTTTTCTCCTCCGCTCGCCCCTTCCACCGTCATTTTCTCTCTACCCACCCTTGCCTCCTTCTCCGCGCAGCTCTCGATTCCCCCCTCTCTTTCGCACCCTCCATGTCATATTCTGCTCCAGGAGCTCCATCATAGCTCCTCGCTGTCGCTGGGAGGATGTTTTCTCCTCCGCTCGCCCCTTCCACCGTCATTTTCTCCCTACCCACCCTTGCCTCCTTCTCCGCGCAGCTCTCGATTCCCTCCTCTCTCTCGCACCCTCCATATTACATCCAGCTCCAGGAGCTCCATCATAGCTCCTCGCTGTCGCTGGGAGGATGTTTTCTCCTCCGCTCGCCCCTTCCACCGTCATTTTCTCTCTACCCACCCTTGCCTCCTTTTCCGCGCAGCTCTCGATTCCCCCCTCTCTTTCGCACCCTCCATGTCATATTCCACTCCAGGAGTTCCATCATAGCTCCTCGCTGTCGCTGGGAGGATGTTTTCTCCTCCGCTCGCCCCTTCCACCGTCATTTTCTCTCTACCCACCCTTGCCTCCTTCTCCGCGCAGCTCTCGATTCCCCCCTCTCTTTCGCACCCTCCATGTCATATTCCGCTCCAGGAGCTCCATCATAGCTCCTCGCTGTCGCTGGGAGGATGTTTTCTCCTTCGCTCGCCCCTTCCACCGTCATTTTCTCTCTACCCACCCTTGCCTCCTTCTCCGCGCAGCTCTCGATTCCCCCCTCTCTTTCGCACCCTCCATGTCATTTTCCGCTCCAGGAGCTCCATCATAGCTCCTCGCTGTCGCTGGGAGGATGTTTTCTCCTCCGCTCGCCCCTTCCACCGTCATTTTCTCTCTACCCACCCTTGCCTCCTTCTCCGCGCAGCTCTCGATTCCCCCCTCTCTTTCGCACCCTCCATGTCATATTCCGCTCCAGGAGCTCCATCATAGCTCCTCGCTGTCGCTGGGAGGATGTTTTCTCCTCCGCTCGCCCCTTCCACCGTCACTTTCTCTCTACCCACCCTTGCCTCCTTCTCCGCGCAGCTCTCGATTCCCTCCTCTCTCTCGCACCCTCCATATTACATCCAGCTCCAGGAGCTCCATCATAGCTCCTCGCTGTCGCTGGGAGGATGTTTTCTCCTCTGCTCGCCGCTTCCACCGTCATTTTCTCTCCACCCACCCTTGCCTCCTTCTCCGCGCCGCTCTCGATTCCCCCCTCTCTCTCGCACCCACCATGCCATATCCCGCTCCAGGAGCTCCATCATAGCTCCTCGCTGTCGCTGGGAGGATGTTTTCTCCTCCGCTCGCCCCTTCCACCGTCATTTTCTCTCTACCCACCCTTGCCTCCTTCTCCGCGCAGCTCTCGATTCCCCCCTCTCTCTCGCACCCTCCATATTACATCCAGCTCCAGGAGCTCCATCATAGCTCCTCGCTGTCGCTGGGAGGATGTTTTCTCCTCCGCTCGCCCCTTCCACCGTCATTTTCTCTCTACCCACCCTTGCCTCCTTTTCCGCGCAGCTCTCGATTCCCCCCTCTCTTTCGCACCCTCCATGTCATATTCCGCTCCAGGAGTTCCATCATAGCTCCTCACTGTCGCTGGGAGGATGTTTTCTCCTCCGCTCGCCCCTTCCACCGTCATTTTCTCTCTACCCACCCTTGCCTCCTTTTCCGTGCAGCTCTCGATTCCCCCTTCTCTTTCGCACCCTCCATGTCATATTCCGCTCCAGGAGTTCCATCATAGCTCCTCACTGTCGCTGGGAGGAAGTTTTCTCCTCCGCTCGCCCCTTCCACCGTCATTTTCTCTCTACCCACCCTTGCCTCCTTTTCCGCGCAGCTCTCGATTCCCCCCTCTCTTTCGCACCCTCCATGTCATATTCTGCTCCAGGAGTTCCATCATAGCTCCTCACTGTCGCTGGGAGGATGTTTTCTCCTCCGCTCGCCCCTTCCACCGTCATTTTCTCTCTACCCACCCTTGCCTCCTTCTCCGCGCAGCTCTCGATTCCCCCCTCTCTTTCGCACCCTCCATGTCATATTCTGCTCCAGGAGCTCCATCATAGCTCCTCGCTGTCGCTGGGAGGATGTTTTCTCCTCCGCTCGCCCCTTCCACCGTCATTTTCTCCCTACCCACCCTTGCCTCCTTCTCCGCGCAGCTCTCGATTCCCTCCTCTCTCTCGCACCCTCCATATTACATCCAGCTCCAGGAGCTCCATCATAGCTCCTCGCTGTCGCTGGGAGGATGTTTTCTCCTCCGCTCGCCCCTTCCACCGTCATTTTCTCTCTACCCACCCTTGCCTCCTTTTCCGCGCAGCTCTCGATTCCCCCCTCTCTTTCGCACCCTCCATGTCATATTCCACTCCAGGAGTTCCATCATAGCTCCTCGCTGTCGCTGGGAGGATGTTTTCTCCTCCGCTCGCCCCTTCCACCGTCATTTTCTCTCTACCCACCCTTGCCTCCTTCTCCGCGCAGCTCTCGATTCCCCCCTCTCTTTCGCACCCTCCATGTCATATTCCGCTCCAGGAGCTCCATCATAGCTCCTCGCTGTCTCTGGGAGGATGTTTTCTCCTCCGCTCGCCCCTTCCACCGTCATTTTCCCTCTACCCACCCTTGCCTCCTTCTCCGCGCAGCTCTCGATTCCCCCCTCTCTTTCGCACCCTCCATGTCATATTCCGCTCCAGGAGCTCCATCATAGCTCCTCGCTGTCGCTGGGAGGATGTTTTCTCCTCCGCAGGCCCCTTCCACCGTCATTTTCTCTCTACCCACCCTTGCCTCCTTTTCCGCGCAGCTCTCGATTCCCCCTTCTCTTTCGCACCCTCCATGTCATATTCCGCTCCAGGAGCTCCATCATAGCTCCTCGCTGTCGCTGGGAGGATGTTTTCTCCTCCGCTCGCCCCTTCCACCGTCATTTTCTCTCTACCCACCCTTGCCTCCTTCTCCGCGCAGCTCTCGATTCCCCCCTCTCTTTCGCACCCTCCATGTCATATTCCGCTCCAGGAGCTCCATCATAGCTCCTCGCTGTCGCTGGGAGGATGTTTTCTCCTCCGCTCGCCCCTTCAACCGTCATTTTCTCTCTACCCACCCTTGCCTCCTTCTCCGCGCAGCTCTCGATTCCCCCCTCTCTCTCGCACCCTCCATATTACATCCAGCTCCAGGAGCTCCATCATAGCTCCTCGCTGTCGCTGGGAGGATGTTTTCTCCTCCGCTCGCCCCTTCCACCGTCATTTTCTCTCTACCCACCCTTGCCTCCTTCTCCGCGCAGCTCTCGATTCCCCCCTCTCTTTCGCACCCTCCATGTCATATTCCGCTCCAGGAGCTCCATCATAGCTCCTCGCTGTCGCTGGGAGGATGTTTTCTCCTCCGCTCGCCCCTTCCACCGTCATTTTCTCTCTACCCACCCTTGCCTCCTTCTCCGCGCAGCTCTCGATTCCCCCCCTCTCTCTCGCACCCTCCATATTACATCCAGCTCCAGGAGCTCCATCATAGCTCCTCGCTGTCGCTGGGAGGATGTTTTCTCCTCCGCTCGCCCCTTCCACCGTCATTTTCTCTCTACCCACCCTTGCCTCCTTTTCCGCGCAGCTCTCGATTCCCCCCTCTCTTTCGCACCCTCCATGTCATATTCCGCTCCAGGAGTTCCATCATAGCTCCTCGCTGTCGCTGGGAGGATGTTTTCTCCTCTGCTCGCCCCTTCCACCGTCATTTTCTCTCTACCCACCCTTGCCTCCTTCTCCGCGCAGCTCTCGATTCCCCCCTCTCTTTCGCACCCTCCATGTCATATTCCGCTCCAGGAGCTCCATCATAGCTCCTCGCTGTCTCTGGGAGGATGTTTTCTCCTCCGCTCGCCCCTTCCACCGTCATTTTCCCTCTACCCACCCTTGCCTCCTTCTCCGCGCAGCTCTCGATTCCCCCCTCTCTTTCGCACCCTCCATGTCATATTCCGCTCCAGGAGCTCCATCATAGCTCCTCGCTGTCGCTGGGAGGATGTTTTCTCCTCCGCTCGCCCCTTCCACCGTCATTTTCTCTCTACCCACCCTTGCCTCCTTTTCCGCGCAGCTCTCGATTCCCCCCTCTCTTTCGCACCCTCCATGTCATATTCCGCTCCAGGAGCTCCATCATAGCTCCTCGCTGTCGCTGGGAGGATGTTTTCTCCTCCGCTCGCCCCTTCCACCGTCATTTTCTCTCTACCCACCCTTGCCTCCTTCTCCGCGCAGCTCTCGATTCCCTCCTCTCTCTCGCACCCTCCATATTACATCCAGCTCAAGGAGCTCCATCATAGCTCCTCGCTGTCGCTGGGAGGATGTTTTCTACTCTGCTCGCCGCTTCCGCCGTCATTTTTTCTCTACCCACCCTTGCCTCCTTCTCCGCGCAGCTCTCGATTCCCCCCTCTCTTTCGCACCCTCCATGTCATATTCCGCTCCAGGAGTTCCATCATAGCTCCTCACTGTCGCTGGGAGGATGTTTTCTCCTCCGCTCGCCCCTTCCACCGTCATTTTCTCTCTACCCACCCTTGCCTCCTTCTCCGCGCAGCTCTCGGTTCCCCCCTCTCTTTCGAACCCTCCATGTCATATTCCGCTCCAGGAGCTCCATCATAGCTCCTCGCTGTCGCTGGGAGGATGTTTTCTCCTCCGCTCGCCCCTTCCACCGTCATTTTCTCTCTACCCACCCTTTCCTCCTTTTCCGCGCAGCTCTCGATTCCCCCCTCTCTTTCGCACCCTCCATGTCATATTCCGCTCCAGGAGCTCCATCATAGCTCCTCGCTGTCGCTGGGAGGATGTTTTCTCCTCCGCTCGCCCCTTCCACCGTCATTTTCTCTCTACCCACCCTTGCCTCCTTCTCCGCGCAGCTCTCGATTCCCTCCTCTCTCTCGCACCCTCCATATTACATCCAGCTTCAGGAGCTCCATCATAGCTCCTCGCTGTCGCTGGGAGGATGTTTTCTCCTCCGCTCGCCCCTTCCACCGTCATTTTCTCTCTACCCACCCTTGCCTCCTTCTCCGCGCAGCTCTCGATTCCCCCCTCTCTCTCGCACCCTCCATATTACATCCAGCTCCAGGAGCTACATCATAGCTCCTCGCTGTCGCTGGGAGGATGTTTTCTCCTCCGCTCGCCCCTTCCACCGTCATTTTCTCTCTACCCACCCTTGCCTCCTTCTCCGCGCAGCTCTCGATCCCCCCCCTCTCTTTCGCACCCTCCATGTCATATTCCGCTCCAGGAGCTCCATCATAGCTCCTCGCTGTCGCTGGGAGGATGTTTTCTCCTCCGCTCGCCCCTTCCACCGTCATTTTCTCTCTACCCACCCTTGCCTCCTTCTCTGCGCCGCTCTCGATTCCCCCCTCTCTCTCGCACCCACCATGTCATATCCCGCTCCAGGAGCTCCATTATAGCTCCTCACTGTCGCTGGGAGGATGTTTTCTCCTCCGCTTGCCCCTTCCACCGTCATTTTCTCTCTACCCACCCTTGCCTCCTTCTCCGCGTAGCTCTCGATTCCCCCCTCTCTTTCGCACCCTCCATGTCATATTCCGCTCCAGGAGCTCCATCATAGCTCCTCGCTGTCGCTGGGAGGATGTTTTCTCCTCCGCTCGCCCCTTCCACCGTCATTTTCTCTCTACCCACCCTTGCCTCTTTTTCCGCGCAGCTCTCGATACCCCCCTCTCTTTCGCACCCTCCATGTCATATTCCGCTCCAGGAGCTCCATCATAGCTCCTCGCTGTCGCTGGGAGGATGTTTTCTCCTCCGCTCGCCCCTTCCACCATCATTTTCTCTCTACCCACCCTTGCCTCCTTCTCCGCGCAGCTCTCGATTCCCCCCTCTCTTTCGCACCCTCCATGTCATATTCCGCTCCAGGAGCTCCATCATAGCTCCACGCTGTCGCTGGGAGGATGTTTTCTCCTCCGCTCGCCCCTTCCACCGTCATTTTCTCTCTACCCACCCTTGCCTCCTTTTCCGCGCAGCTCTCGATTCCCCCCTCTCTTTCGCACCCTCCATGTCATATTCCGCTCCAGGAGTTCCATCATAGCTCCTCACTGTCGCTGGGAGGATGTTTTCTCCTCCGCTCGCCTCTTCCACCGTCATTTTCTCTCTACCCACCCTTGCCTCCTTTTCCGCGCAGCTCTCGATTCCCCCCTCTCTTTCGCACCCTCCATGTCATATTCCGCTCCAGGAGTTCCATCATAGCTCCTCACTGTCGCTGGGAGGAAGTTTTCTCCTCCGCTCGCCCCTTCCACCGTCATTTTCTCTCTACCCACCCTTGCCTCCTTTTCCGCGCAGCTCTCGATTCCCCCCTCTCTTTTGCACCCTCCATATCATATTCCGCTCCAGGAGCTCCATCATAGCTCCTTGCTGTCGCTGGGAGGATGTTTTCTCCTCCGCTCGCCCCTTCCACCGTCATTTTCTCTCTACCCACCCTTGCCTCCTTTTCCGCGCAGCTCTCGATTCCCCCCTCTCTTTCGCACCCTCCATGTCATATTCCGCTCCAGGAGTTCCATCATAGCTCCTCACTGTCGCTGGGAGGATGTTTTCTCCTCCGCTCGCCCCTTCCACCGTCATTTTCTCTCTACCCACCCTTGCCTCCTTCTCCGCGCAGCTCTCGATTCCCCCCTCTCTTTCGCACCCTCCATGTCATATTCCGCTCCAGGAGCTCCATCATAGCTCCTCGCTGTCGCTGGGAGGATGTTTTCTCCTCCGCTCGCCCCTTCCACCGTCATTTTCTCTCTACCCACCCTTACCTCCTTTTCCGCGCAGCTCTCGATTCCCCCCTCTCTTTCGCACCCTCCATGTCATATTCCGCTCCAGGAGCTCCATCATAGCTCCTCGCTGTCGCTGGGAGGATGTTTTCTCCTCCGCTCGCCCCTTCCACCGTCATTTTCTCTCTACCCACCCTTGCCTCCTTTTCCGCGCAGCTCTCGATTCCCCCCTCTCTTTCGCACCCTCAATGTCATATTCCGCTCCAGGAGTTCCATCATAGCTCCTCACTGTCGCTGGGAGGATGTTTTCTCCTCCGCTCGCCCCTTCCACCGTCATTTTCTCTCTACCCACCCTTGCCTCCTTTTCCGCGCAGCTCTCGATTCCCCCCTCTCTTTCGCACCCTCCATGTCATATTCCGCTCCAGGAGTTCCATCATAGCTCCTCACTGTCGCTGGGAGGAAGTTTTCTCCTCCGCTCGCCCCTTCCACCGTCATTTTCTCTCTACCCACCCTTGCCTCCTTTTCCGCGCAGCTCTCGATTCCCCCCTCTCTTTCGCACCCTCCATGTCATATTCCGCTCCAGGAGCTCCATCATAGCTCCTTGCTGTCGCTGGGAGGATGTTTTCTCCTCCGCTCGCCCCTTCCACCGTCATTTTCTCTCTACCCACCCTTGCCTCCTTTTCCGCGCAGCTCTCGATTCCCCCCTCTCTTTCGCACCCTCCATGTCATATTCCGCTCCAGGAGTTCCATCATAGCTCCTCACTGTCGCTGGGAGGATGTTTTCTCCTCCGCTCGCCTCTTCCACCGTCATTTTCTCTCTACCCACCCTTGCCTCCTTTTCCACGCAGCTCTCGATTCCCCCCTCTCTTTCGCACCCTCCATGTCATACTCCGCTCCAGGAGTTCCATCATAGCTCCTCACTGTCGCTGGGAGGAAGTTTTCTCCTCCGCTCGCCCCTTCCACCGTCATTTTCTCTCTACCCACCCTTGCCTCCTTTTCCGCGCAGCTCTCGATTCCCCCCTCTCTTTCGCACCCTCCATGTCATATTCCGCTCCAGGAGCTCCATCATAGCTCCTCACTGTCGCTGGGAGGATGTTTTTTCCTCCGCTCGCCCCTTCCACCGTCATTTTCTCTCTACCCACCCTTGCCTCCTTTTCCGCGCAGCTCTCGATTCCCCCCTCTCTTTCGCACCCTCCATGTCATATTCCACTCCAGGAGCTCCATCATAGCTCCTTGCTGTCGCTGGGAGGATGTTTTCTCCTCCGCTCGCCCCTTCCACCGTCATTTTCTCTCTACCCACCCTTGCCTCCTTTTCCGCGCAGCTCTCGATTCCCCCCTCTCTTTCGCACCCTCCATGTCATATTCCGCTCCAGGAGCTCCATCATAGCTCCTTGCTGTCGCTGGGAGGATGTTTTCTCCTCCGCTCGCCCCTTCCACCGTCATTTTCTCTCTACCCACCCTTGCCTCCTTTTCCGCGCAGCTCTCGATTCCCCCCTCTCTTTCGCACCCTCCATGTCATATTCCGCTCCAGGAGTTCCATCATAGCTCCTCACTGTCGCTGGGAGGATGTTTTCTCCTCCGCTCGCCCCTTCCACCGTCATTTTCTCTCTACCCACCCTTGCCTCCTTTTCCGCGCAGCTCTCGATTCCCCCCTCTCTTTCGCACCCTCCATGTCATATTCCGCTCCAGGAGTTCCATCATAGCTCCTCACTGTCGCTGGGAGGATGTTTTCTCCTCCGCTCGCCCCTTCCACCATCATTTTCTCTCTACCCACCCTTGCCTCCTTCTCCGCGCAGCTCTCGATTCCCCCCTCTCTTTCGCACCCTCCATGTCATATTCCGCTCCAGGAGCTCCATCATAGCTCCACGCTGTCGCTGGGAGGATGTTTTCTCCTCCGCTCGCCCCTTCCACCGTCATTTTCTCTCTACCCACCCTTGCCTCCTTTTCCGCGCAGCTCTCGATTCCCCCCTCTCTTTCGCACCCTCCATGTCATATTCCGCTCCAGGAGTTCCATCATAGCTCCTCACTGTCGCTGGGAGGATGTTTTCTCCTCCGCTCGCCTCTTCCACCGTCATTTTCTCTCTACCCACCCTTGCCTCCTTTTCCGCGCAGCTCTCGATTCCCCCCTCTCTTTCGCACCCTCCATGTCATATTCCGCTCCAGGAGTTCCATCATAGCTCCTCACTGTCGCTGGGAGGAAGTTTTCTCCTCCGCTCGCCCCTTCCACCGTCATTTTCTCTCTACCCACCCTTGCCTCCTTTTCCGCGCAGCTCTCGATTCCCCCCTCTCTTTCGCACCCTCCATGTCATATTCCGCTCCAGGAGCTCCATCATAGCTCCTCGCTGTCGCTGGGAGGATGTTTTCTCCTCCGCTCGCCCCTTCCACCGTCATTTTCTCTCTACCCACCCTTACCTCCTTTTCCGCGCAGCTCTCGATTCCCCCCTCTCTTTCGCACCCTCCATGTCATATTCCGCTCCAGGAGCTCCATCATAGCTCCTCGCTGTCGCTGGGAGGATGTTTTCTCCTCCGCTCGCCCCTTCCACCGTCATTTTCTCTCTACCCACCCTTGCCTCCTTTTCCGCGCAGCTCTCGATTCCCCCCTCTCTTTCGCACCCTCAATGTCATATTCCGCTCCAGGAGTTCCATCATAGCTCCTCACTGTCGCTGGGAGGATGTTTTCTCCTCCGCTCGCCCCTTCCACCGTCATTTTCTCTCTACCCACCCTTGCCTCCTTTTCCGCGCAGCTCTCGATTCCCCCCTCTCTTTCGCACCCTCCATGTCATATTCCGCTCCAGGAGTTCCATCATAGCTCCTCACTGTCGCTGGGAGGAAGTTTTCTCCTCCGCTCGCCCCTTCCACCGTCATTTTCTCTCTACCCACCCTTGCCTCCTTTTCCGCGCAGCTCTCGATTCCCCCCTCTCTTTCGCACCCTCCATGTCATATTCCGCTCCAGGAGCTCCATCATAGCTCCTTGCTGTCGCTGGGAGGATGTTTTCTCCTCCGCTCGCCCCTTCCACCGTCATTTTCTCTCTACCCACCCTTGCCTCCTTTTCCGCGCAGCTCTCGATTCCCCCCTCTCTTTCGCACCCTCCATGTCATATTCCGCTCCAGGAGTTCCATCATAGCTCCTCACTGTCGCTGGGAGGATGTTTTCTCCTCCGCTCGCCTCTTCCACCGTCATTTTCTCTCTACCCACCCTTGCCTCCTTTTCCACGCAGCTCTCGATTCCCCCCTCTCTTTCGCACCCTCCATGTCATACTCCGCTCCAGGAGTTCCATCATAGCTCCTCACTGTCGCTGGGAGGAAGTTTTCTCCTCCGCTCGCCCCTTCCACCGTCATTTTCTCTCTACCCACCCTTGCCTCCTTTTCCGCGCAGCTCTCGATTCCCCCCTCTCTTTCGCACCCTCCATGTCATATTCCGCTCCAGGAGCTCCATCATAGCTCCTCACTGTCGCTGGGAGGATGTTTTTTCCTCCGCTCGCCCCTTCCACCGTCATTTTCTCTCTACCCACCCTTGCCTCCTTTTCCGCGCAGCTCTCGATTCCCCCCTCTCTTTCGCACCCTCCATGTCATATTCCACTCCAGGAGCTCCATCATAGCTCCTTGCTGTCGCTGGGAGGATGTTTTCTCCTCCGCTCGCCCCTTCCACCGTCATTTTCTCTCTACCCACCCTTGCCTCCTTTTCCGCGCAGCTCTCGATTCCCCCCTCTCTTTCGCACCCTCCATGTCATATTCCGCTCCAGGAGTTCCATCATAGCTCCTCACTGTCGCTGGGAGGATGTTTTCTCCTCCGCTCGCCCCTTCCACCATCATTTTCTCTCTACCCACCCTTGCCTCCTTTTCCGCGCAGCTCTCGATTCCCCCCTCTCTTTCGCACCCTCCATGTCATATTCTGCTCCAGGAGTTCCATCATAGCTCCTCACTGTCGCTGGGAGGAAGTTTTCTCCTCCGCTCGCCCCTTCCACCGTCATTTTCTCTCTACCCACCCTTGCCTCCTTTTCCGCGCAGCTCTCGATTCCCCCCTCTCTTTCGCACCCTCCATGTCATATTCCGCTCCAGGAGCTCCATCATAGCTCCTCACTGTCGCTGGGAGGATGTTTTCTCCTCCGCTCGCCCCTTCCACCGTCATTTTCTCTCTACCCACCCTTGCCTCCTTCTCCGCGCAGCTCTCGATTCCCCCCTCTCTTTCGCACCTTCCATGTCATATTCCGCTCCAGGAGCTCCATCATAGCTAATCGCTGTCGCTGGGAGGATGTTTTCTCCTCCGCTCGCCCCTTCCACCGTCATTTTCTCTCTACCCACCCTTGCCTCCTTTTCCGCGCAGCTCTCGATTCCCCCCTCTCTTTCGCACCCTCCATGTCATATTCCGCTCCAGGAGTTCCATCATAGCTCCTCACTGTCGCTGGGAGGATGTTTTCTCCTCTGCTCGCCCCTTCCACCGTCATTTTCTCTCTACCCACCCTTGCCTCCTTTTCCGCGCAGCTCTCGATTCCCCCCTCTCTTTCGCACCCTCCATGTCATATTCCGCTCCAGGAGCTCCATCATAGCTCCTTGCTGTCGCTGGGAGGATGTTTTCTCCTCCGCTCGCCCCTTCCACCGTCATTTTCTCTCTACCCACCCTTGCCTCCTTTTCCGCGCAGCTCTCGATTCCCCCCTCTCTTTCGCACCCTCCATGTCATATTCCGCTCCAGGAGTTCCATCATAGCTCCTCACTGTCGCTGGGAGGATGTTTTCTCCTCCGCTCGCCCCTTCCACCGTCATTTTCTCTCTACCCACCCTTGCCTCCTTTTCCGCGCAGCTCTCGATTCCCCCCTCTCTTTCGCACCCTCCATGTCATATTCCGCTCCAGGAGCTCCATCATAGCTCCTTGCTGTCGCTGGGAGGATGTTTTCTCCTCCGCTCGCCCCTTCCACCGTCATTTTCTCTCTACCCACCCTTGCCTCCTTTTCCGCGCAGCTCTCGATTCCCCCCTCTCTTTCGCACCCTCCATGTCATATTCCGCTCCAGGAGTTCCATCATAGCTCCTCACTGTCGCTGGGAGGATGTTTTCTCCTCCGCTCGCCCCTTCCACCGTCATTTTCTCTCTACCCACCCTTGCCTCCTTTTCCGCGCAGCTCTCGATTCCCCCCTCTCTTTCGCACCCTCCATGTCATATTCCGCTCCAGGAGTTCCATCATAGCTCCTCACTGTCGCTGGGAGGATGTTTTCTCCTCCGCTCGCCCCTTCCACCGTCATTTTCTCTCTACCCACCCTTGCCTCCTTTTCCGCGCAGCTCTCGATTCCCCCCTCTCTTTCGCACCCTCCATGTCATATTCCGCTCCAGGAGCTCCATCATAGCTCCTCGCTGTCCTTATGAGGATGTTTTCTCCTCATCTTGCCCCTTCCACCGTCATTTTCTCTCTACCCACCCTTGCCTCCTTCTCCGCGCAGCTCTCGATTCCCTCCTCTCTCTCGCACCCTCCATATTACATCCAGCTCAAGGAGCTCCATCATAGCTCCTCGCTGTCGCTGGGAGGATGTTTTCTACTCTGCTCGCCGCTTCCGCCGTCATTTTTTCTCTACCCACCCTTGCCTCCTTCTCCGCGCAGCTCTCGATTCCCCCCTCTCTTTCGCACCCTCCATGTCATATTCCGCTCCAGGAGTTCCATCATAGCTCCTCACTGTCGCTGGGAGGATGTTTTCTCCTCCGCTCGCCCCTTCCACCGTCATTTTCTCTCTACCCACCCTTGCCTCCTTCTCCGCGCAGCTCTCGGTTCCCCCCTCTCTTTCGAACCCTCCATGTCATATTCCGCTCCAGGAGCTCCATCATAGCTCCTCGCTGTCGCTGGGAGGATGTTTTCTCCTCCGCTCGCCCCTTCCACCGTCATTTTCTCTCTACCCACCCTTTCCTCCTTTTCCGCGCAGCTCTCGATTCCCCCCTCTCTTTCGCACCCTCCATGTCATATTCCGCTCCAGGAGCTCCATCATAGCTCCTCGCTGTCGCTGGGAGGATGTTTTCTCCTCCGCTCGCCCCTTCCACCGTCATTTTCTCTCTACCCACCCTTGCCTCCTTCTCCGCGCAGCTCTCGATTCCCTCCTCTCTCTCGCACCCTCCATATTACATCCAGCTTCAGGAGCTCCATCATAGCTCCTCGCTGTCGCTGGGAGGATGTTTTCTCCTCCGTTCGCCCCTTCCACCGTCATTTTCTCTCTACCCACCCTTGCCTCCTTCTCCGCGCAGCTCTCGATTCCCCCCTCTCTCTCGCACCCTCCATATTACATCCAGCTCCAGGAGCTACATCATAGCTCCTCGCTGTCGCTGGGAGGATGTTTTCTCCTCCGCTCGCCCCTTCCACCGTCATTTTCTCTCTACCCACCCTTGCCTCCTTCTCCGCGCAGCTCTCGATCCCCCCCCTCTCTTTCGCACCCTCCATGTCATATTCCGCTCCAGGAGCTCCATCATAGCTCCTCGCTGTCGCTGGGAGGATGTTTTCTCCTCCGCTCGCCCCTTCCACCGTCATTTTCTCTCTACCCACCCTTGCCTCCTTCTCTGCGCCGCTCTCGATTCCCCCCTCTCTCTCGCACCCACCATGTCATATCCCGCTCCAGGAGCTCCATTATAGCTCCTCACTGTCGCTGGGAGGATGTTTTCTCCTCCGCTTGCCCCTTCCACCGTCATTTTCTCTCTACCCACCCTTGCCTCCTTCTCCGCGTAGCTCTCGATTCCCCCCTCTCTTTCGCACCCTCCATGTCATATTCCGCTCCAGGAGCTCCATCATAGCTCCTCGCTGTCGCTGGGAGGATGTTTTCTCCTCCGCTCGCCCCTTCCACCGTCATTTTCTCTCTACCCACCCTTGCCTCTTTTTCCGCGCAGCTCTCGATACCCCCCTCTCTTTCGCACCCTCCATGTCATATTCCGCTCCAGGAGCTCCATCATAGCTCCTCGCTGTCGCTGGGAGGATGTTTTCTCCTCCGCTCGCCCCTTCCACCATCATTTTCTCTCTACCCACCCTTGCCTCCTTCTCCGCGCAGCTCTCGATTCCCCCCTCTCTTTCGCACCCTCCATGTCATATTCCGCTCCAGGAGCTCCATCATAGCTCCACGCTGTCGCTGGGAGGATGTTTTCTCCTCCGCTCGCCCCTTCCACCGTCATTTTCTCTCTACCCACCCTTGCCTCCTTTTCCGCGCAGCTCTCGATTCCCCCCTCTCTTTCGCACCCTCCATGTCATATTCCGCTCCAGGAGTTCCATCATAGCTCCTCACTGTCGCTGGGAGGATGTTTTCTCCTCCGCTCGCCTCTTCCACCGTCATTTTCTCTCTACCCACCCTTGCCTCCTTTTCCGCGCAGCTCTCGATTCCCCCCTCTCTTTCGCACCCTCCATGTCATATTCCGCTCCAGGAGTTCCATCATAGCTCCTCACTGTCGCTGGGAGGAAGTTTTCTCCTCCGCTCGCCCCTTCCACCGTCATTTTCTCTCTACCCACCCTTGCCTCCTTTTCCGCGCAGCTCTCGATTCCCCCCTCTCTTTTGCACCCTCCATATCATATTCCGCTCCAGGAGCTCCATCATAGCTCCTTGCTGTCGCTGGGAGGATGTTTTCTCCTCCGCTCGCCCCTTCCACCGTCATTTTCTCTCTACCCACCCTTGCCTCCTTTTCCGCGCAGCTCTCAATTCCCCCCTCTCTTTCGCACCCTCCATGTCATATTCCGCTCCAGGAGTTCCATCATAGCTCCTCACTGTCGCTGGGAGGATGTTTTCTCCTCCGCTCGCCCCTTCCACCGTCATTTTCTCTTTACCCACCCTTGCCTCCTTCTCCGCTCAGCTCTCGATTCCCCCCTCTCTTTCGCACCCTCCATGTCATATTCCGCTCCAGGAGCTCCATCATAGCTCCTCGCTGTCGCTGGGAGGATGTTTTCTCCTCCGCTCGCCCCTTCCACCGTCATTTTCTCTCTACCCACCCTTGCCTCCTTCTCCGCGCAGCTCTCGATTCCCCCCTCTCTCTCGCACCCTCCATATTACATCCAGCTCCAGGAGCTCCATCATAGCTCCTCGCTGTCGCTGGGAGGATGTTTTCTCCTCCGCTCGCCCCTTCCACCGTCATTTTCTCTCTACCCACCCTTGCCTCCTTCTCCGCGCAGCTCTCGATTCCCCCCTCTCTTTCGCACCCTCCATGTCATATTCCGCTCCAGGAGCTCCATCATAGCTCCTCGCTGTCGCTGGGAGGATGTTTTCTCCTCCGCTCGCCCCTTCCACCGTCATTTTCTCTCTACCCACCCTTGCCTCCTTCTCCGCGCAGCTCTCGATTCCCCCCTCTCTCTCGCACCCTCCATATTACATCCAGCTCCAGGAGCTCCATCATAGCTCCTCGCTGTCGCTGGGAGGATGTTTTCTCCTCCGCTCGCCCCTTCCACCGTCATTTTCTCTCTACCCACCCTTGCCTCCTTCTCCGCGCAGCTCTCGATTCCCCCCTCTCTTTCGCACCCTCCATGTCATATTCCGCTCCAGGAGTTCCATCATAGCTCCTCACTGTCGCTGGGAGGATGTTTTCTCCTCCGCTCGCCCCTTCCACCGTCATTTTCTCTCTACCCACCCTTGCCTCCTTCTCCGCGCAGCTCTCGATTCCCCCCTCTCTTTCGCACCCTCCATGTCATATTCCGCTCCAGGAGCTCCATCATAGCTCCTCGCTGTCGCTGGGAGGATGTTTTCTCCTCCGCTCGCCCCTTCCACCGTCATTTTCTCTCTACCCACCCTTGCCTCCTTCTCCGCGCAGCTCTCGATTCCCCCCTCTCTCTCGCACCCTCCATATTACATCCAGCTCCAGGAGCTCCATCATAGCTCCTCGCTGTCGCTGGGAGGATGTTTTCTCCTCCGCTCGCCCCTTCCACCGTCATTTTCTCTCTACCCACCCTTGCCTCCTTCTCCGCGCAGCTCTCGATTCCCCCCTCTCTTTCGCACCCTCCATGTCATATTCCGCTCCAGGAGCTCCATCATAGCTCCTCGCTGTCGCTGGGAGGATGTTTTCTCCTCCTCTCGCCCCTTCCACCGTCATTTTCTCTCTACCCACCCTTGCCTCCTTCTCCGCGCAGCTCTCGATTCCCCCCTCTCTCTCGCACCCTCCATATTACATCCAGCTCCAGGAGCTCCATCATAGCTCCTCGCTGTCGCTGGGAGGATGTTTTCTCCTCCGCTCGCCCCTTCCACCGTCATTTTCTCTCTACCCACCCTTGCCTCCTTCTCCGCGCAGCTCTCGATTCCCCCCTCTCTTTCGCACCCTCCATGTCATATTCCGCTCCAGGAGCTCCATCATAGCTCCTCGCTGTCGCTGGGAGGATGTTTTCTCCTCCGCTCGCCCCTTCCACCGTCATTTTCTCTCTACCCACCCTTGCCTCCTTCTCCGCGCAGCTCTCGATTCCCCCCTCTCTCTCGCACCCAACATGTCATATCCCGCTCCAGGAGCTCCATCATAGCTCCTCGCTGTCACTGGGAGGATGTTTTCTCCTCCGCTCGCCCCTTCCACCGTCATTTTCTCTCTACCCACCCTTGCCTCCTTCTCCGCGCAGCGCTCGATTCCCCCCTCTCTTTCGCACCCTCCATGTCATATTCCACTCCAGGAGTTCCATCATAGCTCCTCACTGTCGCTGGGAGGATGTTTTCTCCTCCGCTCGCCCCTTCCACCGTCATTTTCTCTCTACCCACCCTTGCCTCCTTCTCCGCGCAGCTCTCGATTCCCCCCTCTCTCTCGCACCCTCCATATTACATCCAGCTCCAGGAGCTCCATCATAGCTCCTCGCTGTCGCTGGGAGGATGTTTTCTCCTCCGCTCGCCCCTTCCACCGTCATTTTCTCTCTACCCACCCTTGCCTCCTTCTCCGCGCAGCTCTCGATTCCCCCCTCTCTTTCGCACCCTCCATGTCATATTCCGCTCCAGGAGTTCCATCATAGCTCCTCACTGTCGCTGGGAGGATGTTTTCTCCTCCGCTCGCCCCTTCCACCGTCATTTTCTCTCTACCCACCCTTGCCTCCTTCTCCGCGCAGCTCTCGATTCCCCCCTCTCTCTCGCACCCTCCATATTACATCCAGCTCCAGGAGCTCCATCATAGCTCCTCGCTGTCGCTGGGAGGATGTTTTCTCCTCCGCTCGCCCCTTCCACCGTCATTTTCTCTCTACCCACCCTTGCCTCCTTCTCCGCGCAGCTCTCGATTCCCCCCTCTCTTTCTCACCCTCCATATTACATCCAGCTCCAGGAGCTCCATCATAGCTCCTCGCTGTCGCTGGGAGGATGTTTTCTCCTCCGCTCGCCCCTTCCACCGTCATTTTCTCTCTACCCACCCTTGCCTCCTTCTCCGTGCAGCTCTCGATTCCCCCCTCTCTTTCGCACCCTCCATGTCATATTCCGCTCCAGGAGCTCCATCATAGCTCCTCGCTGTCGCTGGGAGGATGTTTTCTCCTCCGCTCGCCCCTTCCACCGTCATTTTCTCTCTACCCACCCTTGCCTCCTTCTCCGCGCAGCTCTCAAATCCCCCCTCTCTTTCGCACCCTCCATGTCATATTCCGCTCCAGGAGCTCCATCATAGCTCCTCGCTGTCGCTGGGAGGATGTTTTCTCCTCCGCTCGCCCCTTCCACCGTCATTTTCTCTCTACCCACCCTTGCCTCCTTCTCCGTGCAGCTCTCAATTCCCCCCTCTCTCTCGCACCCTCCATATTACATCCAGCTCCAGGAGCTCTATCATAGCTCCTCGCTGTCGCTGGGAGGATGTTTTCTCCTCCGCTCGCCCCTTCCACCGTCATTTTCTCTCTACCCACCCTTGCCTCCTTCTCCGCGCAGCTCTCGATTCCCCCCTCTCTTTCGCACCCTCCATGTCATATTCCGCTCCAGGAGTTCCATCATAGCTCCTCACTGTCGCTGGGAGGATGTTTTCTCCTCCGCTCGCCCCTTCCACCGTCATTTTCTCTCTACCCACCCTTGCCTCCTTCTCCGCGCAGCTCTCGATTCCCCCCTCTCTCTCGCACCCTCCATATTACATCCAGCTCCAGGAGCTCCATCATAGCTCCTCGCTGTCGTTGGGAGGATGTTTTCTCCTCCGCTTGCCCCTTCCACCGTCATTTTCTCTCTACCCACCCTTGCCTCCTTCTCCGCGCAGCTCTCGATTCCTCCCTCTCTCTCGCACCCTCCATATTACATCCAGCTCCAGGAGCTCCATCATAGCTCCTCGCTGTCGCTGGGAGGATGTTTTCTCCTCCGCTCGCCCCTTCCACCGTCATTTTCTCTCTACCCACCCTTGCCTCCTTCTCCGCGCAGCTCTCGATTCCCCCCTCTCTCTCGCACCCTCCATATTACATCCAGCTCCAGGAGCTCCATCATAGCTCCTCGCTGTCGCTGGGAGGATGTTTTCTCCTCCGCTCGCCCCTTCCACCGTCATTTTCTCTCTACCCACCCTTGCCTCCTTCTCCGCGCAGCTCTCGATTCCTCCCTCTCTCTCGCACACTCCATATTAAATCCAGCTCCAGGAGCTCCATCATAGCTCCTCGCTGTCGCTGGGAGGATGTTTTCTCCTCCGCTCGCCCCTTCCACCGTCATTTTCTCTCTACCCACCCTTGCCTCCTTTTCCGCGCAGCTCTCGATTCCCCCCTCTCTTTCGCACCCTCCATGTCATATTCCGCTCCAGGAGTTCCATCATAGCTCCTCACTGTCGCTGGGAGGATGTTTTCTCCTCCGCTCGCCCCTTCCACCGTCATTTTCTCTCTACCCACCCTTGCCTCCTTCTCCGCGCAGCTCTCGATTCCCCCCTCTCTTTCGCACCCTCCATGTCATATTCCGCTCCAGGAGCTCCATCATAGCTCCTCGCTGTCGCTGGGAGGATGTTTTCTCCTCCGCTCGCCCCTTCCACCGTCATTTACTCTCTACCCACCCTTGCCTCCTTATCCGCGCAGCTCTCGATTCCCTCCTCTCTCTCGCACCCTCCATATTACATCCAGCTCCAGGAGCTCCATCATAGCTCCTCGCTGTCGCTGGGAGGATGTTTTCTCCTCTGCTCGCCGCTTCCACCGTCATTTTCTCTCCACCCACCCTTGCCTCCTTCTCCGCGCCGCTCTCGATTCCCCCCTCTCTCTCGCACCCACCATGTCATATCCCGCTCCAGGAGCTCCATCATAGCTCCTCGCTGTCGCTGGGAGGATGTTTTCTCCTCCGCTCGCCCCTTCCACCGTCATTTTCTCTCTACCCACCCTTGCCTCCTTCTCCGCGCAGCTCTCGATTCCTCCCTCTCTCTCGCACCCTCCATATTACATCCAGCTCCAGGAGCTCCATCATAGCTCCTTGCTGTCGCTGGGAGGATGTTTTCTCCTCCGCTCGCCCCTTCCACCGTCATTTTCTCTCTACCCACCCTTGCCTCCTTCTCCGCGCAGCTCTCGATTCCCCCCTCTCTTTCGCACCCTCCATGTCATATTCCGCTCCAGGAGCTCCATCATAGCTCCTCGCTGTCGCTGGGAGGATGTTTTCTCCTCCGCTCGCCCCTTCCACCGTCATTTTCTCTCTACCCACCCTTGCCTCCTTCTCCGCGCAGCTCTCGATTCCCCCCTCTCTCTCGCACCCTCCATATTACATCCAGCTCCAGGAGCTCCATCATAGCTCCTCGCTGTCGCTGGGAGGATGTTTTCTCCTCCGCTCGCCCCTTCCACCGTCATTTTCTCTCTACCCACCCTTGCCTCCTTCTCCGCGCAGCTCTCGATTCCTCCCTCTCTCTCGCACCCTCCATATTACATCCAGCTCCAGGAGCTCCATCATAGCTCCTCGCTGTCGCTGGGAGGATGTTTTCTCCTCCGCTCGCCCCTTCCACCGTCATTTTCTCTCTACCCACCCTTGCCTCCTTTTCCGCGCAGCTCTCGATTCCCCCCTCTCTTTCGCACCCTCCATGTCATATTCCGCTCCAGGAGTTCCGTCATAGCTCCTCACTGTCGCTGGGAGGATGTTTTCTCCTCTGCTCGCCCCTTCCACCGTCATTTTCTCTCTACCCACCCTTGCCTCCTTCTCCGCGCAGCTCTCGATTCCCCCCTCTCTTTCGCACCCTCCATGTCATATTCCGCTCCAGGAGCTCCATCATAGCTCCTCGCTGTCGCTGGGAGGATGTTTTCTCCTCCGCTCGCCCCTTCCACCGTCATTTTCTCTCTACCCACCCTTGCCTCCTTCTCCGCGCAGCTCTCGATTCCCCCCTCTCTTTCGCACCCTCCATGTCATATTCCGCTCCAGGAGCTCCATCATAGCTCCTCGCTGTCGCTGGGAGGATGTTTTCTCCTCCGCTCGCCCCTTCCACCGTCATTTTCTCTCTACCCACCCTTGCCTCCTTCTCCGCGCAGCTCTCGATTCCCCCCTCTCTCTCGCACCCTCCATATTACATCCAGCTCCAGGAGCTCCATCAAAGCTCCTCGCTGTCGCTGGGAGGATGTTTTCTCCTCCGCTCGCCCCTTCCACCGTCATTTTCTCTCTACCCACCCTTGCCTCCTTTTCCGCGCAGCTCTCGATTCCCCCCTCTCTTTCGCACCCTCCATGTCATATTCCGCTCCAGGAGTTCCATCATAGCTCCTCACTGTCGCTGGGAGGATGTTTTCTCCTCCGCTCGCCCCTTCCACCGTCATTTTCTCTCTACCCACCCTTGCCTCCTTCTCCGCGCAGCTCTCGATTCCCCCCTCTCTTTCGCACCCTCCATGTCATATTCCGCTCCAGGAGCTCCATCATAGCTCCTCGCTGTCGCTGGGAGGATGTTTTCTCCTCCGCTCGCCCCTTCCACCGTCATTTTCTCTCTACCCACCCTTGCCTCCTTTTCCGCGCAGCTCTCGATTCCCCCCTCTCTTTCGCACCCTCCATGTCATATTCCGCTCCAGGAGTTCCATCATAGCTCCTCACTGTCGCTGGGAGGAAGTTTTCTCCTCCGCTCGCCCCTTCCACCGTCATTTTCTCTCTACCCACCCTTGCCTCCTTTTCCGCGCAGCTCTCGATTCCCCCCTCTCTTTCGCACCCTCCATGTCATATTCCGCTCCAGGAGCTCCATCATAGCTCCTTGCTGTCGCTGGGAGGATGTTTTCTCCTCCGCTCGCCCCTTCCACCGTCATTTTCTCTCTACCCACCCTTGCCTCCTTTTCCGCGCAGCTCTCGATTCCCCCCTCTCTTTTGCACCCTCCATGTCATATTCCGCTCCAGGAGTTCCATCATAGCTCCTCACTGTCGCTGGGAGGATGTTTTCTCCTCCGCTCGCCCCTTCCACCGTCATTTTCTCTCTACCCACCCTTGCCTCCTTCTCCGCGCAGCTCTCGATTCCCCCCTCTCTTTCGCACCCTCCATGTCATATTCCGCTCCAGGAGCTCCATCATAGCTCCTCGCTGTCGCTGGGAGGATGTTTTCTCCTCCTCTCGCCCCTTCCACCGTCATTTTCTCTCTACCCACCCTTGCCTCCTTCTCCGCGCAGCTCTCGATTCCCCCCTCTCTCTCGCACCCTCCATATTACATCCAGCTCCAGGAGCTCCATCATAGCTCCTCGCTGTCGCTGGGAGGATGTTTTCTCCTCCGCTCGCCCCTTCCACCGTCATTTTCTCTCTACCCACCCTTGCCTCCTTCTCCGCGCAGCTCTCGATTCCCCCCTCTCTTTCGCACCCTCCATGTCATATTCCGCTCCAGGAGCTCCATCATAGCTCCTCGCTGTCGCTGGGAGGATGTTTTCTCCTCCGCTCGCCCCTTCCACCGTCATTTTCTCTCTACCCACCCTTGCCTCCTTCTCCGCGCAGCTCTCGATTCCCCCCTCTCTCTCGCACCCAACATGTCATATCCCGCTCCAGGAGCTCCATCATAGCTCCTCGCTGTCACTGGGAGGATGTTTTCTCCTCCGCTCGCCCCTTCCACCGTCATTTTCTCTCTACCCACCCTTGCCTCCTTCTCCGCGCAGCGCTCGATTCCCCCCTCTCTTTCGCACCCTCCATGTCATATTCCACTCCAGGAGTTCCATCATAGCTCCTCACTGTCGCTGGGAGGATGTTTTCTCCTCCGCTCGCCCCTTCCACCGTCATTTTCTCTCTACCCACCCTTGCCTCCTTCTCCGCGCAGCTCTCAATTCCCCCCTCTCTCTCGCACCCTCCATATTACATCCAGCTCCAGGAGCTCCATCATAGCTCCTCGCTGTCGCTGGGAGGATGTTTTCTCCTCCGCTCGCCCCTTCCACCGTCATTTTCTCTCTACCCACCCTTGCCTCCTTCTCCGCGCAGCTCTCGATTCCCCCCTCTCTTTCGCACCCTCCATGTCATATTCCGCTCCAGGAGTTCCATCATAGCTCCTCACTGTCGCTGGGAGGATGTTTTCTCCTCCGCTCGCCCCTTCCACCGTCATTTTCTCTCTACCCACCCTTGCCTCCTTCTCCGCGCAGCTCTCGATTCCCCCCTCTCTCTCGCACCCTCCATATTACATCCAGCTCCAGGAGCTCCATCATAGCTCCTCGCTGTCGCTGGGAGGATGTTTTCTCCTCCGCTCGCCCCTTCCACCGTCATTTTCTCTCTACCCACCCTTGCCTCCTTCTCCGCGCAGCTCTCGATTCCCCCCTCTCTCTCGCACCCTCCATATTACATCCAGCTCCAGGAGCTCCATCATAGCTCCTCGCTGTCGCTGGGAGGATGTTTTCTCCTCCGCTCGCCCCTTCCACCGTCATTTTCTCTCTACCCACCCTTGCCTCCTTCTCCGCGCAGCTCTCGATTCCCCCCTCTCTTTCTCACCCTCCATATTACATCCAGCTCCAGGAGCTCCATCATAGCTCCTCGCTGTCGCTGGGAGGATGTTTTCTCCTCCGCTCGCCCCTTCCACCGTCATTTTCTCTCTACCCACCCTTGCCTCCTTCTCCGCGCAGCTCTCGATTCCCCCCTCTCTTTCTCACCCTCCATGTCATATTCCGCTCCAGGAGCTCCATCATAGCTCCTCGCTGTCGCTGGGAGGATGTTTTCTCCTCCGCTCGCCCCTTCCACCGTCATTTTCTCTCTACCCACCCTTGCCTCCTTCTCCGCGCAGCTCTCGATTCCCCCCTCTCTCTCGCACCCTCCATATTACATCCAGCTCCAGGAGCTCCATCATAGCTCCTCGCTGTCGCTGGGAGGATGTTTTCTCCTCCGCTCGCCCCTTCCACCGTCATTTTCTCTCTACCCACCCTTGCCTCCTTCTCCGTGCAGCTCTCGATTCCCCCCTCTCTTTCGCACCCTCCATGTCATATTCCGCTCCAGGAGCTCCATCATAGCTCCTCGCTGTCGCTGGGAGGATGTTTTCTCCTCCGCTCGCCCCTTCCACCGTCATTTTCTCTCTACCCACCCTTGCCTCCTTCTCCGCGCAGCTCTCAAATCCCCCCTCTCTTTCGCACCCTCCATGTCATATTCCGCTCCAGGAGCTCCATCATAGCTCCTCGCTGTCGCTGGGAGGATGTTTTCTCCTCCGCTCGCCCCTTCCACCGTCATTTTCTCTCTACCCACCCTTGCCTCCTTCTCCGCGCAGCTCTCAATTCCCCCCTCTCTCTCGCACCCTCCATATTACATCCAGCTCCAGGAGCTCCATCATAGCTCCTCGCTGTCGCTGGGAGGATGTTTTCTCCTCCGCTCGCCCCTTCCACCGTCATTTTCTCTCTACCCACCCTTGCCTCCTTCTCCGCTCAGCTCTCGATTCCCCCCTCTCTTTCGCACCCTCCATGTCATATTCCGCTCCAGGAGTTCCATCATAGCTCCTCACTGTCGCTGGGAGGATGTTTTCTCCTCCGCTCGCCCCTTCCACCGTCATTTTCTCTCTACCCACCCTTGCCTCCTTCTCCGCGCAGCTCTCGATTCCCCCCTCTCTCTCGCACCCTCCATATTACATCCAGCTCCAGGAGCTCCATCATAGCTCCTCGCTGTCGTTGGGAGGATGTTTTCTCCTCCGCTCGCCCCTTCCACCGTCATTTTCTCTCTACCCACCCTTGCCTCCTTCTCCGCGCAGCTCTCGATTCCTCCCTCTCTCTCGCACCCTCCATATTACATCCAGCTCCAGGAGCTCCATCATAGCTCCTCGCTGTCGCTGGGAGGATGTTTTCTCCTCCGCTCGCCCCTTCCACCGTCATTTTCTCTCTACCCACCCTTGCCTCCTTCTCCGCGCAGCTCTCGATTCCCCCCTCTCTCTCGCACCCTCCATATTACATCCAGCTCCAGGAGCTCCATCATAGCTCCTCGCTGTCGCTGGGAGGATGTTTTCTCCTCCGCTCGCCCCTTCCACCGTCATTTTCTCTCTACCCACCCTTGCCTCCTTCTCCGCGCAGCTCTCGATTCCTCCCTCTCTCTCGCACCCTCCATATTAAATCCAGCTCCAGGAGCTCCATCATAGCTCCTCGCTGTCGCTGGGAGGATGTTTTCTCCTCCGCTCGCCCCTTCCACCGTCATTTTCTCTCTACCCACCCTTGCCTCCTTTTCCGCGCAGCTCTCGATTCCCCCCTCTCTTTCGCACCCTCCATGTCATATTCCGCTCCAGGAGTTCCATCATAGCTCCTCACTGTCGCTGGGAGGATGTTTTCTCCTCCGCTCGCCCCTTCCACCGTCATTTTCTCTCTACCCACCCTTGCCTCCTTCTCCGCGCAGCTCTCGATTCCCCCCTCTCTTTCGCACCCTCCATGTCATATTCCGCTCCAGGAGCTCCATCATAGCTCCTCGCTGTCGCTGGGAGGATGTTTTCTCCTCCGCTCGCCCCTTCCACCGTCATTTTCTCTCTACCAACCCTTGCCTCCTTCTCCGCGCAGCTCTCGATTCCCCCCTCTCTCTCGCACCCTCCATATTACATCCAGCTCCAGGAGCTCCATCATAGCTCCTCGCTGTCGCTGGGAGGATGTTTTCTCCTCCGCTCGCCCCTTCCACCGTCATTTTCTCTCTACCCACCCTTGCCTCCTTCTCCGCGCAGCTCTCGATTCCCCCCTCTCTTTCGCACCCTCCATGTCATATTCCGCTCCAGGAGCTCCATCATAGCTCCTCGCTGTCGCTGGGAGGATGTTTTCTCCTCCGCTCGCCCCTTCCACCGTCATTTTCTCTCTACCCACCCTTGCCTCCTTCTCCGCGCAGCTCTCGATTCCCCCCTCTCTCTCGCACCCAACATGTCATATCCCGCTCCAGGAGCTCCATCATAGCTCCTCGCTGTCCCTGGGAGGATGTTTTCTCCTCCGCTCGCCCCTTCCACCGTCATTTTCTCTCTACCCACCCTTGCCTCCTTTTCCGCGCAGCTCTCGATTCCTCCCTCTCTCTCGCACCCTCCATATTACATCCAGCTCCAGGAGCTCCATCATAGCTCCTCGCTGTCGCTGGGAGGATGTTTTCTCCTCCGCTCGCCCCTTCCACCGTCATTTTCTCTCTACCCACCCTTGCCTCCTTCTCCGCGCAGCTCTCGATTCCCCCCTCTCTTTCGCACCCTCCATGTCATATTCCGCTCCAGGAGCTCCATCATAGCTCCTCGCTGTCGCTGGGAGGATGTTTTCTCCTCCGCTCGCCCCTTCCACCGTCATTTTCTCTCTACCCACCCTTGCCTCCTTTTCCGCGCAGCTCTCGATTCCCCCCTCTCTTTCGCACCCTCCATGTCATATTCCGCTCCAGGAGTTCCATCATAGCTCCTCACTGTCGCTGGGAGGAAGTTTTCTCCTCCGCTCGCCCCTTCCACCGTCATTTTCTCTCTACCCACCCTTGCCTCCTTTTCCGCGCAGCTCTCGATTCCCCCCTCTCTTTCGCACCCTCCATGTCATATTCCGCTCCAGGAGCTCCATCATAGCTCCTTGCTGTCGCTGGGAGGATGTTTTCTCCTCCGCTCGCCCCTTCCACCGTCATTTTCTCTCTACCCACCCTTGCCTCCTTTTCCGCGCAGCTCTCGATTCCCCCCTCTCTTTTGCACCCTCCATGTCATATTCCGCTCCAGGAGTTCCATCATAGCTCCTCACTGTCGCTGGGAGGATGTTTTCTCCTCCGCTCGCCCCTTCCACCGTCATTTTCTCTCTACCCACCCTTGCCTCCTTCTCCGCGCAGCTCTCGATTCCCCCCTCTCTTTCGCACCCTCCATGTCATATTCCGCTCCAGGAGCTCCATCATAGCTCCTCGCTGTCGCTGGGAGGATGTTTTCTCCTCCTCTCGCCCCTTCCACCGTCATTTTCTCTCTACCCACCCTTGCCTCCTTCTCCGCGCAGCTCTCGATTCCCCCCTCTCTCTCGCACCCTCCATATTACATCCAGCTCCAGGAGCTCCATCATAGCTCCTCGCTGTCGCTGGGAGGATGTTTTCTCCTCCGCTCGCCCCTTCCACCGTCATTTTCTCTCTACCCACCCTTGCCTCCTTCTCCGCGCAGCTCTCGATTCCCCCCTCTCTTTCGCACCCTCCATGTCATATTCCGCTCCAGGAGCTCCATCATAGCTCCTCGCTGTCGCTGGGAGGATGTTTTCTCCTCCGCTCGCCCCTTCCACCGTCATTTTCTCTCTACCCACCCTTGCCTCCTTCTCCGCGCAGCTCTCGATTCCCCCCTCTCTCTCGCACCCAACATGTCATATCCCGCTCCAGGAGCTCCATCATAGCTCCTCGCTGTCACTGGGAGGATGTTTTCTCCTCCGCTCGCCCCTTCCACCGTCATTTTCTCTCTACCCACCCTTGCCTCCTTCTCCGCGCAGCGCTCGATTCCCCCCTCTCTTTCGCACCCTCCATGTCATATTCCACTCCAGGAGTTCCATCATAGCTCCTCACTGTCGCTGGGAGGATGTTTTCTCCTCCGCTCGCCCCTTCCACCGTCATTTTCTCTCTACCCACCCTTGCCTCCTTCTCCGCGCAGCTCTCAATTCCCCCCTCTCTCTCGCACCCTCCATATTACATCCAGCTCCAGGAGCTCCATCATAGCTCCTCGCTGTCGCTGGGAGGATGTTTTCTCCTCCGCTCGCCCCTTCCACCGTCATTTTCTCTCTACCCACCCTTGCCTCCTTCTCCGCGCAGCTCTCGATTCCCCCCTCTCTTTCGCACCCTCCATGTCATATTCCGCTCCAGGAGTTCCATCATAGCTCCTCACTGTCGCTGGGAGGATGTTTTCTCCTCCGCTCGCCCCTTCCACCGTCATTTTCTCTCTACCCACCCTTGCCTCCTTCTCCGCGCAGCTCTCGATTCCCCCCTCTCTCTCGCACCCTCCATATTACATCCAGCTCCAGGAGCTCCATCATAGCTCCTCGCTGTCGCTGGGAGGATGTTTTCTCCTCCGCTCGCCCCTTCCACCGTCATTTTCTCTCTACCCACCCTTGCCTCCTTCTCCGCGCAGCTCTCGATTCCCCCCTCTCTCTCGCACCCTCCATATTACATCCAGCTCCAGGAGCTCCATCATAGCTCCTCGCTGTCGCTGGGAGGATGTTTTCTCCTCCGCTCGCCCCTTCCACCGTCATTTTCTCTCTACCCACCCTTGCCTCCTTCTCCGCGCAGCTCTCGATTCCCCCCTCTCTTTCTCACCCTCCATATTACATCCAGCTCCAGGAGCTCCATCATAGCTCCTCGCTGTCGCTGGGAGGATGTTTTCTCCTCCGCTCGCCCCTTCCACCGTCATTTTCTCTCTACCCACCCTTGCCTCCTTCTCCGCGCAGCTCTCGATTCCCCCCTCTCTTTCTCACCCTCCATGTCATATTCCGCTCCAGGAGCTCCATCATAGCTCCTCGCTGTCGCTGGGAGGATGTTTTCTCCTCCGCTCGCCCCTTCCACCGTCATTTTCTCTCTACCCACCCTTGCCTCCTTCTCCGCGCAGCTCTCGATTCCCCCCTCTCTCTCGCACCCTCCATATTACATCCAGCTCCAGGAGCTCCATCATAGCTCCTCGCTGTCGCTGGGAGGATGTTTTCTCCTCCGCTCGCCCCTTCCACCGTCATTTTCTCTCTACCCACCCTTGCCTCCTTCTCCGTGCAGCTCTCGATTCCCCCCTCTCTTTCGCACCCTCCATGTCATATTCCGCTCCAGGAGCTCCATCATAGCTCCTCGCTGTCGCTGGGAGGATGTTTTCTCCTCCGCTCGCCCCTTCCACCGTCATTTTCTCTCTACCCACCCTTGCCTCCTTCTCCGCGCAGCTCTCAAATCCCCCCTCTCTTTCGCACCCTCCATGTCATATTCCGCTCCAGGAGCTCCATCATAGCTCCTCGCTGTCGCTGGGAGGATGTTTTCTCCTCCGCTCGCCCCTTCCACCGTCATTTTCTCTCTACCCACCCTTGCCTCCTTCTCCGCGCAGCTCTCAATTCCCCCCTCTCTCTCGCACCCTCCATATTACATCCAGCTCCAGGAGCTCCATCATAGCTCCTCGCTGTCGCTGGGAGGATGTTTTCTCCTCCGCTCGCCCCTTCCACCGTCATTTTCTCTCTACCCACCCTTGCCTCCTTCTCCGCTCAGCTCTCGATTCCCCCCTCTCTTTCGCACCCTCCATGTCATATTCCGCTCCAGGAGTTCCATCATAGCTCCTCACTGTCGCTGGGAGGATGTTTTCTCCTCCGCTCGCCCCTTCCACCGTCATTTTCTCTCTACCCACCCTTGCCTCCTTCTCCGCGCAGCTCTCGATTCCCCCCTCTCTCTCGCACCCTCCATATTACATCCAGCTCCAGGAGCTCCATCATAGCTCCTCGCTGTCGTTGGGAGGATGTTTTCTCCTCCGCTCGCCCCTTCCACCGTCATTTTCTCTCTACCCACCCTTGCCTCCTTCTCCGCGCAGCTCTCGATTCCTCCCTCTCTCTCGCACCCTCCATATTACATCCAGCTCCAGGAGCTCCATCATAGCTCCTCGCTGTCGCTGGGAGGATGTTTTCTCCTCCGCTCGCCCCTTCCACCGTCATTTTCTCTCTACCCACCCTTGCCTCCTTCTCCGCGCAGCTCTCGATTCCCCCCTCTCTCTCGCACCCTCCATATTACATCCAGCTCCAGGAGCTCCATCATAGCTCCTCGCTGTCGCTGGGAGGATGTTTTCTCCTCCGCTCGCCCCTTCCACCGTCATTTTCTCTCTACCCACCCTTGCCTCCTTCTCCGCGCAGCTCTCGATTCCTCCCTCTCTCTCGCACCCTCCATATTACATCCAGCTCCAGGAGCTCCATCATAGCTCCTCGCTGTCGTTGGGAGGATGTTTTCTCCTCCGCTCGCCCCTTCCACCGTCATTTTCTCTCTACCCACCCTTGCCTCCTTCTCCGCGCAGCTCTCGATTCCTCCCTCTCTCTCGCACCCTCCATATTACATCCAGCTCCAGGAGCTCCATCATAGCTCCTCGCTGTCGCTGGGAGGATGTTTTCTCCTCCGCTCGCCCCTTCCACCGTCATTTTCTCTCTACCCACCCTTGCCTCCTTCTCCGCGCAGCTCTCGATTCCCCCCTCTCTCTCGCACCCTCCATATTACATCCAGCTCCAGGAGCTCCATCATAGCTCCTCGCTGTCGCTGGGAGGATGTTTTCTCCTCCGCTCGCCCCTTCCACCGTCATTTTCTCTCTACCCACCCTTGCCTCCTTCTCCGCGCAGCTCTCGATTCCTCCCTCTCTCTCGCACCCTCCATATTAAATCCAGCTCCAGGAGCTCCATCATAGCTCCTCGCTGTCGCTGGGAGGATGTTTTCTCCTCCGCTCGCCCCTTCCACCGTCATTTTCTCTCTACCCACCCTTGCCTCCTTTTCCGCGCAGCTCTCGATTCCCCCCTCTCTTTCGCACCCTCCATGTCATATTCCGCTCCAGGAGTTCCATCATAGCTCCTCACTGTCGCTGGGAGGATGTTTTCTCCTCCGCTCGCCCCTTCCACCGTCATTTTCTCTCTACCCACCCTTGCCTCCTTCTCCGCGCAGCTCTCGATTCCCCCCTCTCTTTCGCACCCTCCATGTCATATTCCGCTCCAGGAGCTCCATCATAGCTCCTCGCTGTCGCTGGGAGGATGTTTTCTCCTCCGCTCGCCCCTTCCACCGTCATTTTCTCTCTACCAACCCTTGCCTCCTTCTCCGCGCAGCTCTCGATTCCCCCCTCTCTCTCGCACCCTCCATATTACATCCAGCTCCAGGAGCTCCATCATAGCTCCTCGCTGTCGCTGGGAGGATGTTTTCTCCTCCGCTCGCCCCTTCCACCGTCATTTTCTCTCTACCCACCCTTGCCTCCTTCTCCGCGCAGCTCTCGATTCCCCCCTCTCTTTCGCACCCTCCATGTCATATTCCGCTCCAGGAGCTCCATCATAGCTCCTCGCTGTCGCTGGGAGGATGTTTTCTCCTCCGCTCGCCCCTTCCACCGTCATTTTCTCTCTACCCACCCTTGCCTCCTTCTCCGCGCAGCTCTCGATTCCCCCCTCTCTCTCGCACCCAACATGTCATATCCCGCTCCAGGAGCTCCATCATAGCTCCTCGCTGTCCCTGGGAGGATGTTTTCTCCTCCGCTCGCCCCTTCCACCGTCATTTTCTCTCTACCCACCCTTGCCTCCTTCTCCGCGCAGCTCTCGATTCCTCCCTCTCTCTCGCACCCTCCATATTACATCCAGCTCCAGGAGCTCCATCATAGCTCCTCGCTGTCGCTGGGAGGATGTTTTCTCCTCCGCTCGCCCCTTCCACCGTCATTTTCTCTCTACCCACCCTTGCCTCCTTTTCCGCGCAGCTCTCGATTCCCCCCTCTCTTTCGCACCCTCCATGTCATATTCCGCTCCAGGAGTTCCATCATAGCTCCTCACTGTCGCTGGGAGGATGTTTTCTCCTCCGCTCGCCCCTTCCACCGTCATTTTCTCTCTACCCACCCTTGCCTCCTTCTCCGCGCAGCTCTCGATTCCCCCCTCTCTTTCGCACCCTCCATGTCATATTCCGCTCCAGGAGCTCCATCATAGCTCCTCGCTGTCGCTGGGAGGATGTTTTCTCCTCCGCTCGCCCCTTCCACCGTCATTTTCTCTCTACCCACCCTTGCCTCCTTCTCCGCGCAGCTCTCGATTCCCCCCTCTCTCTCGCACCCTCCATATTACATCTAGCTCCAGGAGCTCCATCATAGCTCCTCGCTGTCGCTGGGAGGATGTTTTCTCCTCCGCTCGCCCCTTCCACCGTCATTTTCTCTCTACCCACCCTTGCCTCCTTCTCCGCGCAGCTCTCGATTCCCCCCTCTCTTTCGCACCCTCCATGTCATATTCCGCTCCAGGAGCTCCATCATAGCTCCTCGCTGTCGCTGGGAGGATGTTTTCTCCTCCGCTCGCCCCTTCCACCGTCATTTACTCTCTACCCACCCTTGCCTCCTTCTCCGCGCAGCTCTCGATTCCCTCCTCTCTCTCGCACCCTCCATATTACATCCAGCTCCAGGAGCTCCATCATAGCTCCTCGCTGTCGCTGGGAGGATGTTTTCTCCTCTGCTCGCCGCTTCCACCGTCATTTTCTCTCCACCCACCCTTGCCTCCTTCTCCGCGCCGCTCTCGATTCCCCCCTCTCTCTCGCACCCACCATGTCATATCCCGCTCCAGGAGCTCCATCATAGCTCCTCGCTGTCGCTGGGAGGATGTTTTCTCCTCCGCTCGCCCCTTCCACCGTCATTTTCTCTCTACCCACCCTTGCCTCCTTCTCCGCGCAGCTCTCGATTCCTCCCTCTCTCTCGCACCCTCCATATTACATCCAGCTCCAGGAGCTCCATCATAGCTCCTTGCTGTCGCTGGGAGGATGTTTTCTCCTCCGCTCGCCCCTTCCACCGTCATTTTCTCTCTACCCACCCTTGCCTCTTTCTCCGCGCAGCTCTCGATTCCCCCCTCTCTTTCGCACCCTCCATGTCATATTCCGCTCCAGGAGCTCCATCATAGCTCCTCGCTGTCGCTGGGAGGATGTTTTCTCCTCCGCTCGCCCCTTCCACCGTCATTTTCTCTCTACCCACCCTTGCCTCCTTCTCCGCGCAGCTCTCGATTCCCCCCTCTCTCTCGCACCCTCCATATTACATCCAGCTCCAGGAGCTCCATCATAGCTCCTCGCTGTCGCTGGGAGGATGTTTTCTCCTCCGCTCGCCCCTTCCACCGTCATTTTCTCTCTACCCACCCTTGCCTCCTTCTCCGCGCAGCTCTCGATTCCTCCCTCTCTCTCGCACCCTCCATATTACATCCAGCTCCAGGAGCTCCATCATAGCTCCTCGCTGTCGCTGGGAGGATGTTTTCTCCTCCGCTCGCCCCTTCCACCGTCATTTTCTCTCTACCCACCCTTGCCTCCTTTTCCGCGCAGCTCTCGATTCCCCCCTCTCTTTCGCACCCTCCATGTCATATTCCGCTCCAGGAGTTCCGTCATAGCTCCTCACTGTCGCTGGGAGGATGTTTTCTCCTCTGCTCGCCCCTTCCACCGTCATTTTCTCTCTACCCACCCTTGCCTCCTTCTCCGCGCAGCTCTCGATTCCCCCCTCTCTTTCGCACCCTCCATGTCATATTCCGCTCCAGGAGCTCCATCATAGCTCCTCGCTGTCGCTGGGAGGATGTTTTCTCCTCCGCTCGCCCCTTCCACCGTCATTTTCTCTCTACCCACCCTTGCCTCCTTCTCCGCGCAGCTCTCGATTCCCCCCTCTCTCTCGCACCCTCCATATTACATCCAGCTCCAGGAGCTCCATCAAAGCTCCTCGCTGTCGCTGGGAGGATGTTTTCTCCTCCGCTCGCCCCTTCCACCGTCATTTTCTCTCTACCCACCCTTGCCTCCTTTTCCGCGCAGCTCTCGATTCCCCCCTCTCTTTCGCACCCTCCATGTCATATTCCGCTCCAGGAGTTCCATCATAGCTCCTCACTGTCGCTGGGAGGATGTTTTCTCCTCCGCTCGCCCCTTCCACCGTCATTTTCTCTCTACCCACCCTTGCCTCCTTCTCCGCGCAGCTCTCGATTCCCCCCTCTCTTTCGCACCCTCCATGTCATATTCCGCTCCAGGAGCTCCATCATAGCTCCTCGCTGTCGCTGGGAGGATGTTTTCTCCTCCGCTCGCCCCTTCCACCGTCATTTTCTCTCTACCCACCCTTGCCTCCTTTTCCGCGCAGCTCTCGATTCCCCCCTCTCTTTCGCACCCTCCATGTCATATTCCGCTCCAGGAGTTCCATCATAGCTCCTCACTGTCGCTGGGAGGAAGTTTTCTCCTCCGCTCGCCCCTTCCACCGTCATTTTCTCTCTACCCACCCTTGCCTCCTTTTCCGCGCAGCTCTCGATTCCCCCCTCTCTTTCGCACCCTCCATGTCATATTCCGCTCCAGGAGCTCCATCATAGCTCCTTGCTGTCGCTGGGAGGATGTTTTCTCCTCCGCTCGCCCCTTCCACCGTCATTTTCTCTCTACCCACCCTTGCCTCCTTTTCCGCGCAGCTCTCGATTCCCCCCTCTCTTTTGCACCCTCCATGTCATATTCCGCTCCAGGAGTTCCATCATAGCTCCTCACTGTCGCTGGGAGGATGTTTTCTCCTCCGCTCGCCCCTTCCATCGTCATTTTCTCTCTACCCACCCTTGCCTCCTTCTCCGCGCAGCTCTCGATTCCCCCCTCTCTTTCGCACCCTCCATGTCATATTCCGCTCCAGGAGCTCCATCATAGCTCCTCGCTGTCGCTGGGAGGATGTTTTCTCCTCCGCTCGCCCCTTCCACCGTCATTTTCTCTCTACCCACCCTTGCCTCCTTTTCCGCGCAGCTCTCGATTCCCCCCTCTCTTTCGCACCCTCCATGTCATATTCCGCTCCAGGAGTTCCATCATAGCTCCTCACTGTCGCTGGGAGGATGTTTTCTCCTCCGCTCGCCCCTTCCACCGTCATTTTCTCTCTACCCACCCTTGCCTCCTTTTCCGCGCAGCTCTCGATTCCCCCCTCTCTTTCGCACCCTCCATGTCATATTCCGCTCCAGGAGTTCCATCATAGCTCCTCACTGTCGCTGGGAGGAAGTTTTCTCCTCCGCTCGCCCCTTCCACTGTCATTTTCTCTCTACCCACCCTTGCCTCCTTTTCCGCGCAGCTCTCGATTCCCCCCTCTCTTTCGCACCCTCCATGTCATATTCCGCTCCAGGAGCTCCATCATAGCTCCTTGCTGTCGCTGGGAGGATGTTTTCTCCTCTGCTCGCCCCTTCCACCGTCATTTTCTCTCTACCCACCCTTGCCTCCTTTTCCGCGCAGCTCTCGATTCCCCCCTCTCTTTTGCACCCTCCATGTCATATTCCGCTCCAGGAGTTCCATCATAGCTCCTCACTGTCGCTGGGAGGATGTTTTCTCCTCCGCTCGCCCCTTCCACCATCATTTTCTTTCTACCCACCCTTGCCTCCTTTTCCGCGCAGCTCTCGATTCCCCCCTCTCTTTCGCACCCTCCATGTCATATTCCGCTCCAGGAGTTCCATCATAGCTCCTCACTGTCGCTGGGAGGATGTTTTCTCCTCCGCTCGCCCCTTCCACCGTCATTTTCTCTCTACCCACCCTTGCCTCCTTTTCCGCGCAGCTCTCGATTCCCCCCTCTCTTTCGCACCCTCCATGTCATATTCCGCTCCAGGAGCTCCATCATAGCTCCTTGCTGTCGCTGGGAGGATGTTTTCTCCTCCGCTCGCCCCTTCCACCGTCATTTTCTCTCTACCCACCCTTGCCTCCTTTTCCGCGCAGCTCTCGATTCCCCCCTCTCTTTCGCACCCTCCATGTCATATTCGGCTCCAGGAGTTCCATCATAGCTCCTCACTGTCGCTGGGAGGATGTTTTCTCCTCCGCTCGCCCCTTCCACCGTCATTTTCTCTCTACCCACCCTTGCCTCCTTCTCCGCGCAGCTCTCGATTCCCCCCTCTCTTTCGCACCCTCCATGTCATATTCCGCTCCAGGAGCTCCATCATAGCTCCTTGCTGTCGCTGGGAGGATGTTTTCTCCTCCGCTCGCCCCTTCCACCGTCATTTTCTCTCTACCCACCCTTGCCTCCTTTTCCGCGCAGCTCTCGATTCCCCCCTCTCTTTCGCACCCTCCATGTCATATTCCGCTCCAGGAGTTCCATCATTGCTCCTCACTGTCGCTGGGAGGATGTTTTCTCCTCCGCTCGCCCCTTCCACCATCATTTTCTCTCTACCCACCCTTGCCTCCTTTTCCGCGCAGCTCTCGATTCCCCCCTCTCTTTCGCACCCTCCATGTCATATTCCGCTCCAGGAGTTCCATCATAGCTCCTCACTGTCGCTGGGAGGAAGTTTTCTCCTCCGCTCGCCCCTTCCACCGTCATTTTCTCTCTACCCACCCTTGCCTCCTTTTCCGCGCAGCTCTCGATTCCCCCCTCTCTTTCGCACCCTCCATGTCATATTCCGCTCCAGGAGTTCCATCATAGCTCCTCACTGTCGCTGGGAGGATGTTTTCTCCTCCGCTCGCCCCTTCCACCGTCATTTTCTCTCTACCCACCCTTGCCTCCTTCTCCGCGCAGCTCTCGATTCCCCCCTCTCTTTCGCACCCTCCATGTCATATTCCGCTCCAGGAGCTCCATCATAGCTCTTCGCTGTCGCTGGGAGGATGTTTTCTCCTCCGCTCGCCCCTTCCACCGTCATTTTCTCTCTACCCACCCTTGCCTCCTTCTCCGCGCAGCTCTCGATTCCCCCCTCTCTCTCGCACCCTCCATATTACATCCAGCTCCAGGAGCTCCATCATAGCTCCTCGCTGTCGCTGGGAGGATGTTTTCTCCTCTGCTCGCCCCTTCCACCGTCATTTTCTCTCTACCCACCCTTTCCTCCTTTTCCGCGCAGCTCTCGATTCCCCCCTCTCTTTCGCACCCTCCATGTCATATTCCGCTCCAGGAGTTCCATCATAGCTCCTCACTGTCGCTGGGAGGAAGTTTTCTCCTCCGCTCGCCCCTTCCACCGTCATTTTCTCTCTACCCACCCTTGCCTCCTTTTCCGCGCAGCTCTCGATTCCCCCCCTCTCTTTCGCACCCTCCATGTCATATTCCGCTCCAGGAGCTCCATCATAGCTCCTTGCTGTCGCTGGGAGGACGTTTTCTCCTCCGCTCGCCCCTTCCACCGTCATTTTCTCTCTACCCACCCTTGCCTCCTTTTCCGCGCAGCTCTCGATTCCCCCCTCTCTTTCGCACCCTCCATGTCATATTCCGCTCCAGGAGCTCCATCATAGCTCCTCGCTGTCGCTGGGAGGATGTTTTCTCCTCTGCTCGCCCCTTCCACCGTCATTTTCTCTCTACCCACCCTTTCCTCCTTTTCCGCGCAGCTCTCGATTCCCCCCTCTCTTTCGCACCCTCCATGTCATATTCCGCTCCAGGAGCTCCATCATAGCTCCTCGCTGTCGCTGGGAGGATGTTTTCTCCTCCGCTCGCCCCTTCCACCGTCATTTTCTTTCTACCCACCCTTGCCTCCTTTTCCACGCAGCTCTCGATTCCCCCCTCTCTTTCGCACCCTCCATGTCATATTCCGCTCCAGGAGCTCCATCATAGCTCCTTGCTGTCGCTGGGAGGATGTTTTCTCCTCCGCTCGCCCCTTCCACCGTCATTTTCTCTCTACCCACCCTTGCCTCCTTTTCCGCGCAGCTCTCGATTCCCCCCTCTCTTTCGCACCCTCCATGTCATATTCCGCTCCAGGAGTTCCATCATAGCTCCTCACTGTCGCTGGGAGGATGTTTTCTCCTCCGCTCGCCCCTTCCACCGTCATTTTCTCTCTACCCACCCTTGCCTCCTTTTCCGCGCAGCTCTCGATTCCCCCCTCTCTTTCGCACCCTCCATGTCATATTCCGCTCCAGGAGCTCCATCATAGCTCCTCGCTGTCGCTGGGAGGATGTTTTCTCCTCCGCTCGCCCCTTCCACCGTCATTTTCTCTCTACCCACCCTTGCCTCCTTTTCCGCGCAGCTCTCGATTCCCCCCTCTCTTTCGCACCCTCAATGTCATATTCCGCTCCAGGAGTTCCATCATAGCTCCTCACTGTCGCTGGGAGGATGTTTTCTCCTCCGCTCGCCCCTTCCACCGTCATTTTCTCTCTACCCACCCTTGCCTCCTTTTCCGCGCAGCTCTCGATTCCCCCCTCTCTTTCGCACCCTCCATGTCATATTCCGCTCCAGGAGTTCCATCATAGCTCCTCACTGTCGCTGGGAGGAAGTTTTCTCCTCCGCTCGCCCCTTCCACCGTCATTTTCTCTCTACCCACCCTTGCCTCCTTTTCCGCGCAGCTCTCGATTCCCCCCTCTCTTTCGCACCCTCCATGTCATATTCCGCTCCAGGAGTTCCATCATAGCTCCTCACTGTCGCTGGGAGGAAGTTTTCTCCTCCGCTTGCCCCTTCCACCGTCATTTTCTCTCTACCCACCCTTGCCTCCTTTTCCGCGCAGCTCTCGATTCCCCCCTCTCTTTCGCACCCTCCATGTCATATTCCGCTCCAGGAGCTCCATCATAGCTCCTTGCTGTCGCTGGGAGGATGTTTTCTCCTCCGCTCGCCCCTTCCACCGTCATTTTCTCTCTACCCACCCTTGCCTCCTTTTCCGCGCAGCTCTCGATTCCCCCCTCTCTTTCGCACCCTCCATGTCATATTCCGCTCCAGGAGTTCCATCATAGCTCCTCACTGTCGCTGGGAGGATGTTTTCTCCTCCGCTCGCCCCTTCCACCGTCATTTTCTCTCTACCCACCCTTGCCTCCTTTTCCGAGCAGCTCTCGATTCCCCCCTCTCTTTCGCACCCTCCATGTCATATTCCGCTCCAGGAGCTCCATCATAGCTCCTCGCTGTCGCTGGGAGGATGTTTTCTCCTCCGCTCGCCCCTTCCACCGTCATTTTCTCTCTACCCACCCTTGCCTCCTTTTCCGCGCAGCTCTCGATTCCCCCCTCTCTTTCGCACCCTCAATGTCATATTCCGCTCCAGGAGTTCCATCATAGCTCCTCACTGTCGCTGGGAGGATGTTTTCTCCTCCGCTCGCCCCTTCCACCGTCATTTTCTCTCTACCCACCCTTGCCTCCTTTTCCGCGCAGCTCTCGATTCCCCCCTCTCTTTCGCACCCTCCATGTCATATTCCGCTCCAGGAGTTCCATCATAGCTCCTCACTGTCGCTGGGAGGAAGTTTTCTCCTCCGCTCGCCCCTTCCACCGTCATTTTCTCTCTACCCACCCTTGCCTCCTTTTCCGCGCAGCTCTCGATTCCCCCCTCTCTTTCGCACCCTCCATGTCATATTCCGCTCCAGGAGCTCCATCATAGCTCCTCGCTGTCGCTGGGAGGATGTTTTCTCCTCCGCTCGCCCCTTCCACCGTCATTTTCTCTCTACCCACCCTTGCCTCCTTTTCCGCGCAGCTCTCGATTCCCCCCTCTCTTTCGCACCCTCCATGTCATATTCCGCTCCAGGAGTTCCATCATAGCTCCTCACTGTCGCTGGGAGGATGTTTTCTCCTCCGCTCGCCCCTTCCACCATCATTTTCTCTCTACCCACCCATGCCTCCTTTTCCGCGCAGCTCTCGATTCCCCCCTCTCTTTCGCACCCTCCATGTCATATTCCGCTCCAGGAGTTCCATCATAGCTCCTCACTGTCGCTGGGAGGATGTTTTCTCCTCCGCTCGCCCCTTCCACCGTCATTTTCTCTCTACCCACCCTTGCCTCCTTTTCCGCGCAGCTCTCGATTCCCCCCTCTCTTTCGCACCCTCCATGTCATATTCCGCTCCAGGAGCTCCATCATAGCTCCTTGCTGTCGCTGGGAGGATGTTTTCTCCTCCGCTCGCCCCTTCCACCGTCATTTTCTCTCTACCCACCCTTGCCTCCTTTTCCGCGCAGCTCTCGATTCCCCCCTCTCTTTCGCACCCTCCATGTCATATTCCGCTCCAGGAGCTCCATCATAGCTCCTCGCTGTCGCTGGGAGGATGTTTTCTCCTCCGCTCGCCCCTTCCACCGTCATTTTCTCTCTACCCACCCTTGCCTCCTTTTCCGCGCAGCTCTCGATTCCCCCCTCTCTTTCGCACCCTCAATGTCATATTCCGCTCCAGGAGTTCCATCATAGCTCCTCACTGTCGCTGGGAGGATGTTTTCTCCTCCGCTCGCCCCTTCCACCGTCATTTTCTCTCTACCCACCCTTGCCTCCTTTTCCGCGCAGCTCTCGATTCCCCCCTCTCTTTCGCACCCTCCATGTCATATTCCGCTCCAGGAGTTCCATCATAGCTCCTCACTGTCGCTGGGAGGAAGTTTTCTCCTCCGCTCGCCCCTTCCACCGTCATTTTCTCTCTACCCACCCTTGCCTCCTTTTCCGCGCAGCTCTCGATTCCCCCCTCTCTTTCGCACCCTCCATGTCATATTCCGCTCCAGGAGCTCCATCATAGCTCCTTGCTGTCGCTGGGAGGATGTTTTCTCCTCCGCTCGCCCCTTCCACCGTCATTTTCTCTCTACCCACCCTTGCCTCCTTTTCCGCGCAGCTCTCGATTCCCCCCTCTCTTTCGCACCCTCCATGTCATATTCCGCTCCAGGAGCTCCATCATAGCTCCTCGCTGTCGCTGGGAGGATGTTTTCTCCTCCGCTCGCCCCTTCCACCGTCATTTTCTCTCTACCCACCCTTGCCTCCTTTTCCGCGCAGCTCTCGATTCCCCCCTCTCTTTCGCACCCTCAATGTCATATTCCGCTCCAGGAGTTCCATCATAGCTCCTCACTGTCGCTGGGAGGATGTTTTCTCCTCCGCTCGCCCCTTCCACCGTCATTTTCTCTCTACCCACCCTTGCCTCCTTTTCCGCGCAGCTCTCGATTCCCCCCTCTCTTTCGCACCCTCCATGTCATATTCCGCTCCAGGAGTTCCATCATAGCTCCTCACTGTCGCTGGGAGGAAGTTTTCTCCTCCGCTCGCCCCTTCCACCGTCATTTTCTCTCTACCCACCCTTGCCTCCTTTTCCGCGCAGCTCTCGATTCCCCCCTCTCTTTCGCACCCTCCATGTCATATTCCGCTCCAGGAGCTCCATCATAGCTCCTTGCTGTCGCTGGGAGGATGTTTTCTCCTCCGCTCGCCCCTTCCACCGTCATTTTCTCTCTACCCACCCTTGCCTCCTTTTCCGCGCAGCTCTCGATTCCCCCCTCTCTTTCGCACCCTCCATGTCATATTCCACTCCAGGAGTTCCATCATAGCTCCTCACTGTCGCTGGGAGGATGTTTTCTCCTCCGCTCGCCCCTTCCACCATCATTTTCTCTCTACCCACCCTTGCCTCCTTTTCCGCGCAGCTCTCGATTCCCCCCTCTCTTTCGCACCCTCCATGTCATATTCCGCTCCAGGAGTTCCATCATAGCTCCTCACTGTCGCTGGGAGGATGTTTTCTCCTCCGCTTGCCCCTTCCACCGTCATTTTCTCTCTACCCACCCTTGCCTCCTTTTCCGCGCAGCTCTCGATTCCCCCCTCTCTTTCGCACCCTCCATGTCATATTCCGCTCCAGGAGCTCCATCATAGCTCCTTGCTGTCGCTGGGAGGATGTTTTCTCCTCTGCTCGCCCCTTCCACCGTCATTTTCTCTCTACCCACCCTTGCCTCCTTTTCCGCGCAGCTCTCGATTCCCCCCTCTCTTTCGCACCCTCCATGTCATATTCCGCTCCAGGAGTTCCATCATAGCTCCTCACTGTCGCTGGGAGGATGTTTTCTCCTCCGCTCGCCCCTTCCACCGTCATTTTCTCTCTACCCACCCTTGCCTCCTTCTCCGCGCAGCTCTCGATTCCCCCCTCTCTTTCGCACCCTCCATGTCATATTCCGCTCCAGGAGTTCCATCATAGCTCCTCACTGTCGCTGGGAGGATGTTTTCTCCTCCGCTCGCCCCTTTCACCGTCATTTTCTCTCTACCCACCCTTGCCTCCTTTTCCGCGCAGCTCTCGATTCCCCCCTCTCTTTCGCACCCTCCATGTCATATTCCGCTCCAGGAGCTCCATCATAGCTCCTTGCTGTCGCTGGGAGGATGTTTTCTCCTCCGCTCGCCCCTTCCATCGTCATTTTCTCTCTACCCACCCTTGCCTCCTTTTCCGCGCAGCTCTCGATTCCCCCCTCTCTTTCGCACCCTCCATGTCATATTCCGCTCCAGGAGTTCCATCATAGCTCCTCACTGTCGCTGGGAGGATGTTTTCTCCTCCGCTCGCCCCTTCCACCGTCATTTTCTCTCTACCCACCCTTGCCTCCTTTTCCGCGCAGCTCTCGATTCCCCCCTCTCTTTCGCACCCTCCATGTCATATTCCGCTCCAGGAGCTCCATCATAGCTCCTTGCTGTCGCTGGGAGGATGTTTTCTCCTCCGCTCGCCCCTTCCATCGTCATTTTCTCTCTACCCACCCTTGCCTCCTTTTCCGCGCAGCTCTCGATTCCCCCCTCTCTTTCGCACCCTCCATGTCATATTCCGCTCCAGGAGTTCCATCATAGCTCCTCACTGTCGCTGGGAGGATGTTTTCTCCTCCGCTCGCCCCTTCCACCGTCATTTTCTCTCTACCCACCCTTGCCTCCTTTTCCGCGCAGCTCTCGATTCCCCCCTCTCTTTCGCACCCTCCATGTCATATTCCGCTCCAGGAGCTCCATCATAGCTCCTTGCTGTCGCTGGGAGGATGTTTTCTCCTCCGCTCGCCCCTTCCACCGTCATTTTCTCTCTACCCACCCTTGCCTCCTTTTCCGCGCAGCTCTCGATTCCCCCCTCTCTTTCGCACCCTCCATGTCATATTCCGCTCCAGGAGTTCCATCATAGCTCCTCACTGTCGCTGGGAGGATGTTTTCTCCTCCGCTCGCCCCTTCCACCATCATTTTCTCTCTACCCACCCTTGCCTCCTTTTCCGCGCAGCTCTCGATTCCCCCCTCTCTTTCGCACCCTCCATGTCATATTCCGCTCCAGGAGTTCCATCATAGCTCCTCACTGTCGCTGGGAGGAAGTTTTCTCCTCCGCTCGCCCCTTCCACCGTCATTTTCTCTCTACCCACCCTTGCCTCCTTTTCCGCGCAGCTCTCGATTCCCCCCTCTCTTTCGCACCCTCCATGTCATATTCCGCTCCAGGAGTTCCATCATAGCTCCTCACTGTCGCTGGGAGGATGTTTTCTCCTCCGCTCGCCCCTTCCACCGTCATTTTCTCTCTACCCACCCTTGCCTCCTTCTCCGCGCAGCTCTCGATTCCCCCCTCTCTTTCGCACCCTCCATGTCATATTCCGCTCCAGGAGCTCCATCATAGCTCTTCGCTGTCGCTGGGAGGATGTTTTCTCCTCCGCTCGCCCCTTCCACCGTCATTTTCTCTCTACCCACCCTTGCCTCCTTCTCCGCGCAGCTCTCGATTCCCCCCTCTCTTTCGAACCCTCCATGTCATATTCCGCTCCAGGAGCTCCATCATAGCTCCTCGCTGTCGCTGGGAGGATGTTTTCTCCTCTGCTCGCCCCTTCCACCGTCATTTTCTCTCTACCCACCCTTTCCTCCTTTTCCGCGCAGCTCTCGATTCCCCCCTCTCTTTCGCACCCTCCATGTCATATTCCGCTCCAGGAGTTCCATCATAGCTCCTCACTGTCGCTGGGAGGATGTTTTCTCCTCCGCTCGCCCCTTCCACCGTCATTTTCTCTCTACCCACCCTTGCCTCCTTCTCCGCGCAGCTCTCGATTCCCCCCTCTCTTTCGCACCCTCCATGTCATATTCTGCTCCAGGAGCTCCATCATAGCTCCTCGCTGTCGCTGGGAGGATGTTTTCTCCTCCGCTCGCCCCTTCCACCGTCATTTTCTCTCTACCCACCCTTGCCTCCTTTTCCGCGCAGCTCTCGATTCCCCCCTCTCTTTCGCACCCTCCATGTCATATTCCGCTCCAGGAGCACCATCATAGCTCCTTGCTGTCGCTGGGAGGATGTTTTCTCCTCCGCTCGCCCCTTCCACCGTCATTTTCTCTCTACCCACCCTTGCCTCCTTTTCCGCGCAGCTCTCGATTCCCCCCTCTCTTTCGCACCCTCCATGTCATATTCCGCTCCAGGAGTTCCATCATAGCTCCTCACTGTCGCTGGGAGGATGTTTTCTCCTCCGCTCGCCCCTTCCACCATCATTTTCTCTCTACCCACCCTTGCCTCCTTTTCCGCGCAGCTCTCGATTCCCCCCTCTCTTTCGCACCCTCCATGTCATATTCCGCTCCAGGAGTTCCATCATAGCTCCTCACTGTCGCTGGGAGGAAGTTTTCTCCTCCGCTCGCCCCTTCCACCGTCATTTTCTCTCTACCCACCCTTGCCTCCTTTTCCGCGCAGCTCTCGATTCCCCCCTCTCTTTCGCACCCTCCATGTCATATTCCGCTCCAGGAGCTCCATCATAGCTCTTCGCTGTCGCTGGGAGGATGTTTTCTCCTCCGCTCGCCCCTTCCACCGTCATTTTCTCTCTACCCACCCTTGCCTCCTTCTCCGCGCAGCTCTCGATTCCCCCCTCTCTTTCGAACCCTCCATGTCATATTCCGCTCCAGGAGCTCCATCATAGCTCCTCGCTGTCGCTGGGAGGATGTTTTCTCCTCTGCTCGCCCCTTCCACCGTCATTTTCTCTCTACCCACCCTTTCCTCCTTTTCCGCGCAGCTCTCGATTCCCCCCTCTCTTTCGCACCCTCCATGTCATATTCCGCTCCAGGAGCTCCATCATAGCTCCTCGCTGTCGCTGGGAGGATGTTTTCTCCTCCGCTCGCCCCTTCCACCGTCATTTTCTTTCTACCCACCCTTGCCTCCTTTTCCACGCAGCTCTCGATTCCCCCCTCTCTTTCGCACCCTCCATGTCATATTCCGCTCCAGGAGCTCCATCATAGCTCCTCGCTGTTGCTGGGAGGATGTTTTCTCCTCCGCTCGCCCCTTCCACCGTCATTTTCTCTCTACCCACCCTTGCCTCCTTTTCCGCGCAGCTCTCGATTCCCCCCTCTCTTTCGCACCCTCCATGTCATATTCCGCTCCAGGAGTTCCATCATAGCTCCTCACTGTCGCTGGGAGGATGTTTTCTCCTCCGCTCGCCCCTTCCACCGTCATTTTCTCTCTACCCACCCTTGCCTCCTTCTCCGCGCAGCTCTCGATTCCCCCCTCTCTTTCGCACCCTCCATGTCATATTCCGCACCAGGAGCTCCATCATAGCTCTTCGCTGTCGCTGGGAGGATGTTTTCTCCTCCGCTCGCCCCTTCCACCGTCATTTTCTCTCTACCCACCCTTGCCTCCTTCTCCGCGCAGCTCTCGATTCCCCCCTCTCTTTCGAACCCTCCATGTCATATTCCGCTCCAGGAGCTCCATCATAGCTCCTCGCTGTCGCTGGGAGGATGTTTTCTCCTCTGCTCGCCCCTTCCACCGTCATTTTCTCTCTACCCACCCTTTCCTCCTTTTCTGCGCAGCTCTCGATTCCCCCCTCTCTTTCGCACCCTCCATGTCATATTCCGCTCCAGGAGCTCCATCATAGCTCCTCGCTGTCGCTGGGAGGATGTTTTCTCCTCCGCTCGCCCCTTCCACCGTCATTTTCTTTCTACCCACCCTTGCCTCCTTTTCCGCGCAGCTCTCGATTCCCCCCTCTCTTTCGCACCCTCCATGTCATATTCCGCTCCAGGAGCTCCATCATAGCTCCTCGCTGTCGCTGGGGGGATGTTTTCTCCTCCGCTCGCCCCTTCCACCGTCATTTTCTCTCTACCCACCCTTGCCTCCTTTTCCGCGCAGCTCTCGATTCCCCCCTCTCTTTCGCACCCTCAATGTCATATTCCGCTCCAGGAGTTCCATCATAGCTCCTCGCTGTCGCTGGGAGGATGTTTTCTCCTCCGCTCGCCCCTTCCACCGTCATTTTCTCTCTACCCACCCTTGCCTCCTTTTCCGCGCAGCTCTCGATTCCCCCCTCTCTTTCGCACCCTCCATGTCATATTCCGCTCCAGGAGTTCCATCATAGCTCCTCACTGTCGCTGGGAGGAAGTTTTCTCCTCCGCTCGCCCCTTCCACCGTCATTTTCTCTCTACCCACCCTTGCCTCCTTTTCCGCGCAGCTCTCGATTCCCCCCTCTCTTTCGCACCCTCCATGTCATATTCCGCTCCAGGAGCTCCATCATAGCTCCTCGCTGTCGCTGGGAGGATGTTTTCTCCTCCGCTCGCCCCTTCCACCGTCATTTTCTCTCTACCCACCCTTGCCTCCTTTTCCGCGCAGCTCTCGATTCCCCCCTCTCTTTCGCACCCTCAATGTCATATTCCGCTCCAGGAGTTCCATCATAGCTCCTCACTGTCGCTGGGAGGATGTTTTCTCCTCCGCTCGCCCCTTCCACCGTCATTTTCTCTCTACCCACCCTTGCCTCCTTCTCCGCGCAGCTCTCGATTCCCCCCTCTCTTTCGCACCCTCCATGTCATATTCCGCTCCAGGAGTTCCATCATAGCTCCTCACTGTCGCTGGGAGGAAGTTTTCTCCTCCGCTCGCCCCTTCCACCGTCATTTTCTCTCTACCCACCCTTGCCTCCTTTTCCGCGCAGCTCTCGATTCCCCCCTCTCTTTCGCACCCTCCATGTCATATTCCGCTCCAGGAGCTCCATCATAGCTCCTTGCTGTCGCGGGGAGGATGTTTTCTCCTCTGCTCGCCCCTTCCACCGTCATTTTCTCTCTACCCACCCTTGCCTCCTTTTCCGCGCAGCTCTCGATTCCCCCCTCTCTTTCGCACCCTCCATGTCATATTCCGCTCCAGGAGTTCCATCATAGCTCCTCACTGTCGCTGGGAGGATGTTTTCTCCTCCGCTCGCCCCTTCCACCATCATTTTCTCTCTACCCACCCTTGCCTCCTTTTCCGCGCAGCTCTCGATTCCCCCCTCTCTTTCGCACCCTCCATGTCATATTCCGCTCCAGGAGTTCCATCATAGCTCCTCACTGTCGCTGGGAGGATGTTTTCTCCTCCGCTCGCCCCTTCCACCGTCATTTTCTCTCTACCCACCCTTGCCTCCTTTTCCGCGCAGCTCTCGATTCCCCCCTCTCTTTCGCACCCTCCATGTCATATTCCGCTCCAGGAGCTCCATCATAGCTCCTTGCTGTCGCTGGGAGGATGTTTTCTCCTCCGCTCGCCCCTTCCACCGTCATTTTCTCTCTACCCACCCTTGCCTCCTTTTCCGCGCAGCTCTCGATTCCCCCCTCTCTTTCGCACCCTCCATGTCATATTCGGCTCCAGGAGTTCCATCATAGCTCCTCACTGTCGCTGGGAGGATGTTTTCTCCTCCGCTCGCCCCTTCCACCGTCATTTTCTCTCTACCCACCCTTGCCTCCTTCTCCGCGCAGCTCTCGATTCCCCCCTCTCTTTCGCACCCTCCATGTCATATTCCGCTCCAGGAGCTCCATCATAGCTCCTTGCTGTCGCTGGGAGGATGTTTTCTCCTCCGCTCGCCCCTTCCACCGTCATTTTCTCTCTACCCACCCTTGCCTCCTTTTCCGCGCAGCTCTCGATTCCCCCCTCTCTTTCGCACCCTCCATGTCATATTCCGCTCCAGGAGTTCCATCATTGCTCCTCACTGTCGCTGGGAGGATGTTTTCTCCTCCGCTCGCCCCTTCCACCATCATTTTCTCTCTACCCACCCTTGCCTCCTTTTCCGCGCAGCTCTCGATTCCCCCCTCTCTTTCGCACCCTCCATGTCATATTCCGCTCCAGGAGTTCCATCATAGCTCCTCACTGTCGCTGGGAGGAAGTTTTCTCCTCCGCTCGCCCCTTCCACCGTCATTTTCTCTCTACCCACCCTTGCCTCCTTTTCCGCGCAGCTCTCGATTCCCCCCTCTCTTTCGCACCCTCCATGTCATATTCCGCTCCAGGAGCTCCATCATAGCTCCTCGCTGTCGCTGGGAGGATGTTTTCTCCTCCGCTCGCCCCTTCCACCGTCATTTTCTCTCTACCCACCCTTGCCTCCTTTTCCGCGCAGCTCTCGATTCCCCCCTCTCTTTCGCACCCTCAATGTCATATTCCGCTCCAGGAGTTCCATCATAGCTCCTCACTGTCGCTGGGAGGATGTTTTCTCCTCCGCTCGCCCCTTCCACCGTCATTTTCTCTCTACCCACCCTTGCCTCCTTTTCCGCGCAGCTCTCGATTCCCCCCTCTCTTTCGCACCCTCCATGTCATATTCCGCTCCAGGAGTTCCATCATAGCTCCTCACTGTCGCTGGGAGGAAGTTTTCTCCTCCGCTCGCCCCTTCCACCGTCATTTTCTCTCTACCCACCCTTGCCTCCTTTTCCGCGCAGCTCTCGATTCCCCCCTCTCTTTCGCACCCTCCATGTCATATTCCGCTCCAGGAGCTCCATCATAGCTCCTTGCTGTCGCTGGGAGGATGTTTTCTCCTCTGCTCGCCCCTTCCACCGTCATTTTCTCTCTACCCACCCTTGCCTCCTTTTCCGCGCAGCTCTCGATTCCCCCCTCTCTTTCGCACCCTCCATGTCATATTCCGCTCCAGGAGTTCCATCATAGCTCCTCACTGTCGCTGGGAGGATGTTTTCTCCTCCGCTCGCCCCTTCCACCATCATTTTCTCTCTACCCACCCTTGCCTCCTTTTCCGCGCAGCTCTCGATTCCCCCCTCTCTTTCGCACCCTCCATGTCATATTCCGCTCCAGGAGTTCCATCATAGCTCCTCACTGTCGCTGGGAGGATGTTTTCTCCTCCGCTCGCCCCTTCCACCGTCATTTTCTCTCTACCCACCCTTGCCTCCTTTTCCGCGCAGCTCTCGATTCCCCCCTCTCTTTCGCACCCTCCATGTCATATTCCGCTCCAGGAGCTCCATCATAGCTCCTTGCTGTCGCTGGGAGGATGTTTTCTCCTCCGCTCGCCCCTTCCACCGTCATTTTCTCTCTACCCACCCTTGCCTCCTTTTCCGCGCAGCTCTCGATTCCCCCCTCTCTTTCGCACCCTCCATGTCATATTCGGCTCCAGGAGTTCCATCATAGCTCCTCACTGTCGCTGGGAGGATGTTTTCTCCTCCGCTCGCCCCTTCCACCGTCATTTTCTCTCTACCCACCCTTGCCTCCTTCTCCGCGCAGCTCTCGATTCCCCCCTCTCTTTCGCACCCTCCATGTCATATTCCGCTCCAGGAGCTCCATCATAGCTCCTTGCTGTCGCTGGGAGGATGTTTTCTCCTCCGCTCGCCCCTTCCACCGTCATTTTCTCTCTACCCACCCTTGCCTCCTTTTCCGCGCAGCTCTCGATTCCCCCCTCTCTTTCGCACCCTCCATGTCATATTCCGCTCCAGGAGTTCCATCATTGCTCCTCACTGTCGCTGGGAGGATGTTTTCTCCTCCGCTCGCCCCTTCCACCATCATTTTCTCTCTACCCACCCTTGCCTCCTTTTCCGCGCAGCTCTCGATTCCCCCCTCTCTTTCGCACCCTCCATGTCATATTCCGCTCCAGGAGTTCCATCATAGCTCCTCACTGTCGCTGGGAGGAAGTTTTCTCCTCCGCTCGCCCCTTCCACCGTCATTTTCTCTCTACCCACCCTTGCCTCCTTTTCCGCGCAGCTCTCGATTCCCCCCTCTCTTTCGCACCCTCCATGTCATATTCCGCTCCAGGAGTTCCATCATAGCTCCTCACTGTCGCTGGGAGGATGTTTTCTCCTCCGCTCGCCCCTTCCACCGTCATTTTCTCTCTACCCACCCTTGCCTCCTTCTCCGCGCAGCTCTCGATTCCCCCCTCTCTTTCGCACCCTCCATGTCATATTCCGCTCCAGGAGCTCCATCATAGCTCTTCGCTGTCGCTGGGAGGATGTTTTCTCCTCCGCTCGCCCCTTCCACCGTCATTTTCTCTCTACCCACCCTTTCCTCCTTTTCCGCGCAGCTCTCGATTCCCCCCTCTCTTTCGCACCCTCCATGTCATATTCCGCTCCAGGAGCTCCATCATAGCTCCTCGCTGTCGCTGGGAGGATGTTTTATCCTCCGCTCGCCCCTTCCACCGTCATTTTCTCTCTACCCACCCTTGCCTCCTTTTCCGCGCAGCTCTCGATTCCCCCCTCTCTTTCGCACCCTCCATGTCATATTCCGCTCCAGGAGCTCCATCATAGCTCCTCGCTGTCGCTGGGAGGATGTTTTCTCCTCTGCTCGCCCCTTCCACCGTCATTTTCTCTCTACCCACCCTTGCCTCCTTCTCCGCGCAGCTCTCAATTCCCCCCTCTCTTTTGCACCCTCCATGTCATATTCCGCTCCAGGAGCTCCATCATAGCTCCTCGCTGTCGCTGGGAGGATGTTTTCTCCTCCGCTCGCCCCTTCCACCGTCATTTTCTCTCTACCCACCCTTGCCTCCTTTTCCGCGCAGCTCTCGATTCCCCCCTCTCTTTCGCACCCTCCATGTCATATTCCGCTCCAGGAGCTCCATCATAGCTCCTTGCTGTCGCTGGGAGGATGTTTTCTCCTCCGCTCGCCCCTTCCACCGTCATTTTCTCTCTACCCACCCTTGCCTCCTTTTCCGCGCAGCTCTCGATTCCCCCCTCTCTTTCGCACCCTCCATGTCATATTCCGCTCCAGGAGTTCCATCATAGCTCCTCACTGTCGCTGGGAGGATGTTTTCTCCTCCGCTCGCCCCTTCCACCATCATTTTCTCTCTACCCACCCTTGCCTCCTTTTCCGCGCAGCTCTCGATTCCCCCCTCTCTTTCGCACCCTCCATGTCATATTCCGCTCCAGGAGTTCCATCATAGCTCCTCACTGTCGCTGGGAGGAAGTTTTCTCCTCCGCTCGCCCCTTCCACCGTCATTTTCTCTCTACCCACCCTTGCCTCCTTTTCCGCGCAGCTCTCGATTCCCCCCTCTCTTTCGCACCCTCCATGTCATATTCCGCTCCAGGAGTTCCATCATAGCTCCTCACTGTCGCTGGGAGGATGTTTTCTCCTCCGCTCGCCCCTTCCACCGTCATTTTCTCTCTACCCACCCTTGCCTCCTTCTCCGCGCAGCTCTCGATTCCCCCCTCTCTTTCGCACCCTCCATGTCATATTCCGCTCCAGGAGCTCCATCATAGCTCCTCGCTGTCGCTGGGAGGATGTTTTCTCCTCCGCTCGCCCCTTCCACCGTCATTTTCTCTCTACCCACCCTTGCCTCCTTTTCCGCGCAGCTCTCGATTCCCCCCTCTCTTTCGCACCCTCCATGTCATATTCCGCTCCAGGAGCTCCATCATAGCTCCTCGCTGTCGCTGGGAGGATGTTTTCTCCTCCGCTCGCCCCTTCCACCGTCATTTTCTCTCTACCCACCCTTGCCTCCTTCTCCGCGCAGCTCTCAATTCCCCCCTCTCTTTCGCACCCTCCATGTCATATTCCGCTCCAGGAGCTCCATCATAGCTCCTCGCTGTCGCTGGGAGGATGTTTTCTCCTCCGCTCGCCCCTTCCACCGTCATTTTCTCTCTACCCACCCTTGCCTCCTTTTCCGCGCAGCTCTCGATTCCCCCCTCTCTTTCGCACCCTCCATGTCATATTCCGCTCCAGGAGTTCCATCATAGCTCCTCACTGTCGCTGGGAGGATGTTTTCTCCTCCGCTCGCCCCTTCCACCGTCATTTTCTCTCTACCCACCCTTGCCTCCTTTTCCGCGCAGCTCTCGATTCCCCCCTCTCTTTCGCACCCTCCATGTCATATTCCGCTCCAGGAGTTCCATCATAGCTCCTCACTGTCGCTGGGAGGAAGTTTTCTCCTCCGCTTGCCCCTTCCACCGTCATTTTCTCTCTACCCACCCTTGCCTCCTTTTCCGCGCAGCTCTCGATTCCCCCCTCTCTTTCGCACCCTCCATGTCATATTCCGCTCCAGGAGCTCCATCATAGCTCCTTGCTGTCGCTGGGAGGATGTTTTCTCCTCCGCTCGCCCCTTCCACCGTCATTTTCTCTCTACCCACCCTTGCCTCCTTTTCCGCGCAGCTCTCGATTCCCCCCTCTCTTTCGCACCCTCCATGTCATATTCCGCTCCAGGAGTTCCATCATAGCTCCTCACTGTCGCTGGGAGGATGTTTTCTCCTCCGCTCGCCCCTTCCACCGTCATTTTCTCTCTACCCACCCTTGCCTCCTTTTCCGCGCAGCTCTCGATTCCCCCCTCTCTTTCGCACCCTCCATGTCATATTCCGCTCCAGGAGTTCCATCATAGCTCCTCACTGTCGCTGGGAGGAAGTTTTCTCCTCCGCTCGCCCCTTCCACCGTCATTTTCTCTCTACCCACCCTTGCCTCCTTTTCCGCGCAGCTCTCGATTCCCCCCTCTCTTTCGCACCCTCCATGTTATATTCCGCTCCAGGAGCTCCATCATAGCTCCTCGCTGTCGCTGGGAGGATGTTTTCTCCTCCGCTCGCCCCTTCCACCGTCATTTTCTCTCTACCCACCCTTGCCTCCTTTTCCGCGCAGCTCTCGATTCCCCCCTCTCTTTCGCACCCTCAATGTCATATTCCACTCCAGGAGTTCCATCATAGCTCCTCACTGTCGCTGGGAGGATGTTTTCTCCTCCGCTCGCCCCTTCCACCGTCATTTTCTCTCTACCCACCCTTGCCTCCTTTTCCGCGCAGCTCTCGATTCCCCCCTCTCTTTCGCACCCTCCATGTCATATTCCGCTCCAGGAGTTCCATCATAGCTCCTCACTGTCGCTGGGAGGAAGTTTTCTCCTCCGCTTGCCCCTTCCACCGTCATTTTCTCTCTACCCACCCTTGCCTCCTTTTCCGCGCAGCTCTCGATTCCCCCCTCTCTTTCGCACCCTCCATGTCATATTCCGCTCCAGGAGCTCCATCATAGCTCCTTGCTGTCGCTGGGAGGATGTTTTCTCCTCCGCTCGCCCCTTCCACCGTCATTTTCTCTCTACCCACCCTTGCCTCCTTTTCCGCGCAGCTCTCGATTCCCCCCTCTCTTTCGCACCCTCCATGTCATATTCCGCTCCAGGAGTTCCATCATAGCTCCTCACTGTCGCTGGGAGGATGTTTTCTCCTCCGCTCGCCCCTTCCACCGTCATTTTCTCTCTACCCACCCTTGCCTCCTTTTCCGCGCAGCTCTCGATTCCCCCCTCTCTTTCGCACCCTCCATGTCATATTCCGCTCCAGGAGTTCCATCATAGCTCCTCACTGTCGCTGGGAGGAAGTTTTCTCCTCCGCTCGCCCCTTCCACCGTCATTTTCTCTCTACCCACCCTTGCCTCCTTTTCCGCGCAGCTCTCGATTCCCCCCTCTCTTTCGCACCCTCCATGTCATATTCCGCTCCAGGAGCTCCATCATAGCTCCTCGCTGTCGCTGGGAGGATGTTTTCTCCTCCGCTCGCCCCTTCCACCGTCATTTTCTCTCTACCCACTCTTGCCTCCTTTTCCGCGCAGCTCTCGATTCCCCCCTCTCTTTCGCACCCTCAATGTCATATTCCACTCCAGGAGTTCCATCATAGCTCCTCACTGTCGCTGGGAGGATGTTTTCTCCTCCGCTCGCCCCTTCCACCTTCATTTTCTCTCTACCCACCCTTGCCTCCTTTTCCGCGCAGCTCTCGATTCCCCCCTCTCTTTCGCACCCTCCATGTCATATTCCGCTCCAGGAGTTCCATCATAGCTCCTCACTGTCGCTGGGAGGAAGTTTTCTCCTCCGCTCGCCCCTTCCACCGTCATTTTCTCTCTACCCACCCTTGCCTCCTTTTCCGCGCAGCTCTCGATTCCCCCCTCTCTTTCGCACCCTCCATGTCATATTCCGCTCCAGGAGCTCCATCATAGCTCCTTGCTGTCGCTGGGAGGATGTTTTCTCCTCCGCTCGCCCCTTCCACCGTCATTTTCTCTCTACCCACCCTTGCCTCCTTTTCCGCGCAGCTCTCGATTCCCCCCTCTCTTTCGCACCCTCCATGTCATATTCCGCTCCAGGAGTTCCATCATAGCTCCTCACTGTCGCTGGGAGGATGTTTTCTCCTCCGCTCGCCCCTTCCACCGTCATTTTCTCTCTACCCACCCTTGCCTCCTTCTCCGTGCAGCTCTCGATTCCCCCCTCTCTTTCGCACCCTCCATGTCATATTCCGCTCCAGGAGCTCCATCATAGCTAATCGCTGTCGCTGGGAGGATGTTTTCTCCTCCGCTCGCCCCTTCCACCGTCATTTTCTCTCTACCCACCCTTGCCTCCTTTTCCGCGCAGCTCTCGATTCCCCCCTCTCTTTCGCACCCTCCATGTCATATTCCGCTCCAGGAGTTCCATCATAGCTCCTCACTGTCGCTGGGAGGATGTTTTCTCCTCCGCTCGCCCCTTCCACCGTCATTTTCTCTCTACCCACCCTTGCCTCCTTTTCCGCGCAGCTCTCAATTCCCCCCTCTCTTTCGCACCCTCCATGTCATATTCCGCTCCAGGAGCTCCATCATAGCTCCTTGCTGTCGCTGGGAGGATGTTTTCTCCTCCGCTCGCCCCTTCCACCGTCATTTTCTCTCTACCCACCCTTGCCTCCTTTTCCGCGCAGCTCTCGATTCCCCCCTCTCTTTCGCACCCTCCATGTCATATTCCGCTCCAGGAGTTCCATCATAGCTCCTCACTGTCGCTGGGAGGATGTTTTCTCCTCCGCTCGCCTCTTCCACCGTCATTTTCTCTCTACCCACCCTTGCCTCCTTTTCCGCGCAGCTCTCGATTCCCCCCTCTCTTTCGCACCCTCCATGTCATATTCCGCTCCAGGAGTTCCATCATAGCTCCTCACTGTCGCTGGGAGGATGTTTTCTCCTCCGCTCGCCCCTTCCACCGTCATTTTCTCTCTACCCACCCTTGCCTCCTTTTCCGCGCAGCTCTCGATTCCCCCCTCTCTTTCGCACCCTCTATGTCATATTCCGCTCCAGGAGTTCCATCATAGCTCCTCACTGTCGCTGGGAGGATGTTTTCTCCTCCGCTCGCCCCTTCCACCGTCATTTTCTCTCTACCCACCCTTGCCTCCTTTTCCGCGCAGCTCTCGATTCCCCCCTCTCTTTCGCACCCTCCATGTCATATTCCGCTCCAGGAGCTCCATCATAGCTCCTTGCTGTCGCTGGGAGGATGTTTTCTCCTCCGCTCGCCCCTTCCACCGTCATTTTCTCTCTACCCACCCTTGCCTCCTTTTCCGCGCAGCTCTCGATTCCCCCCTCTCTTTCGCACCCTCCATGTCATATTCCGCTCCAGGAGTTCCATCATAGCTCCTCACTGTCGCTGGGAGGATGTTTTCTCCTCCGCTCGCCCCTTCCACCGTCATTTTCTCTCTACCCACCCTTGCCTCCTTCTCCGCGCAGCTCTCGATTCCCCCCTCTCTTTCGCACCCTCCATGTTATATTCCGCTCCAGGAGCTCCATCATAGCTCCTCGCTGTCGCTGGGAGGATGTTTTCTCCTCCGCTCGCCCCTTCCACCGTCATTTTCTCTCTACCCACCCTTGCCTCCTTTTCCGCGCAGCTCTCGATTCCCCCCTCTCTTTCGCACCCTCAATGTCATATTCCACTCCAGGAGTTCCATCATAGCTCCTCACTGTCGCTGGGAGGATGTTTTCTCCTCCGCTCGCCCCTTCCACCGTCATTTTCTCTCTACCCACCCTTGCCTCCTTTTCCGCGCAGCTCTCGATTCCCCCCTCTCTTTCGCACCCTCCATGTCATATTCCGCTCCAGGAGTTCCATCATAGCTCCTCACTGTCGCTGGGAGGAAGTTTTCTCCTCCGCTTGCCCCTTCCACCGTCATTTTCTCTCTACCCACCCTTGCCTCCTTTTCCGCGCAGCTCTCGATTCCCCCCTCTCTTTCGCACCCTCCATGTCATATTCCGCTCCAGGAGCTCCATCATAGCTCCTTGCTGTCGCTGGGAGGAAGTTTTCTCCTCCGCTCGCCCCTTCCACCGTCATTTTCTCTCTACCCACCCTTGCCTCCTTTTCCGCGCAGCTCTCGATTCCCCCCTCTCTTTCGCACCCTCCATGTCATATTCCGCTCCAGGAGTTCCATCATAGCTCCTCACTGTCGCTGGGAGGATGTTTTCTCCTCCGCTCGCCCCTTCCACCGTCATTTTCTCTCTACCCACCCTTGCCTCCTTTTCCGCGCAGCTCTCGATTCCCCCCTCTCTTTCGCACCCTCCATGTCATATTCCGCTCCAGGAGTTCCATCATAGCTCCTCACTGTCGCTGGGAGGAAGTTTTCTCCTCCGCTCGCCCCTTCCACCGTCATTTTCTCTCTACCCACCCTTGCCTCCTTTTCCGCGCAGCTCTCGATTCCCCCCTCTCTTTCGCACCCTCCATGTCATATTCCGCTCCAGGAGCTCCATCATAGCTCCTCGCTGTCGCTGGGAGGATGTTTTCTCCTCCGCTCGCCCCTTCCACCGTCATTTTCTCTCTACCCACCCTTGCCTCCTTTTCCGCGCAGCTCTCGATTCCCCCCTCTCTTTCGCACCCTCAATGTCATATTCCACTCCAGGAGTTCCATCATAGCTCCTCACTGTCGCTGGGAGGATGTTTTCTCCTCCGCTCGCCCCTTCCACCGTCATTTTCTCTCTACCCACCCTTGCCTCCTTTTCCGCGCAGCTCTCGATTCCCCCCTCTCTTTCGCACCCTCCATGTCATATTCCGCTCCAGGAGTTCCATCATAGCTCCTCACTGTCGCTGGGAGGAAGTTTTCTCCTCCGCTCGCCCCTTCCACCGTCATTTTCTCTCTACCCACCCTTGCCTCCTTTTCCGCGCAGCTCTCGATTCCCCCCTCTCTTTCGCACCCTCCATGTCATATTCCGCTCCAGGAGTTCCATCATAGCTCCTCACTGTCGCTGGGAGGATGTTTTCTCCTCCGCTCGCCCCTTCCACCGTCATTTTCTCTCTACCCACCCTTGCCTCCTTCTCCGCGCAGCTCTCGATTCCCCCCTCTCTTTCGCACCCTCCATGTCATATTCCGCTCCAGGAGCTCCATCATAGCTAATCGCTGTCGCTGGGAGGATGTTTTCTCCTCCGCTCGCCCCTTCCACCGTCATTTTCTCTCTACCCACCCTTGCCTCCTTTTCCGCGCAGCTCTCGATTCCCCCCTCTCTTTCGCACCCTCCATGTCATATTCCGCTCCAGGAGTTCCATCATAGCTCCTCACTGTCGCTGGGAGGATGTTTTCTCCTCCGCTCGCCCCTTCCACCGTCATTTTCTCTCTACCCACCCTTGCCTCCTTTTCCGCGCAGCTCTCAATTCCCCCCTCTCTTTCGCACCCTCCATGTCATATTCCGCTCCAGGAGCTCCATCATAGCTCCTTGCTGTCGCTGGGAGGATGTTTTCTCCTCCGCTCGCCCCTTCCACCGTCATTTTCTCTCTACCCACCCTTGCCTCCTTTTCCGCGCAGCTCTCGATTCCCCCCTCTCTTTCGCACCCTCCATGTCATATTCCGCTCCAGGAGTTCCATCATAGCTCCTCACTGTCGCTGGGAGGATGTTTTCTCCTCCGCTCGCCTCTTCCACCGTCATTTTCTCTCTACCCACCCTTGCCTCCTTTTCCGCGCAGCTCTCGATTCCCCCCTCTCTTTCGCACCCTCCATGTCATATTCCGCTCCAGGAGTTCCATCATAGCTCCTCACTGTCGCTGGGAGGATGTTTTCTCCTCCGCTCGCCCCTTCCACCGTCATTTTCTCTCTACCCACCCTTGCCTCCTTTTCCGCGCAGCTCTCGATTCCCCCCTCTCTTTCGCACCCTCCATGTCATATTCCGCTCCAGGAGTTCCATCATAGCTCCTCACTGTCGCTGGGAGGATGTTTTCTCCTCCGCTCGCCCCTTCCACCGTCATTTTCTCTCTACCCACCCTTGCCTCCTTCTCCGCGCAGCTCTCGATTCCCCCCTCTCTTTCGCACCCTCCATGTCATATTCCGCTCCAGGAGCTCCATCATAGCTAATCGCTGTCGCTGGGAGGATGTTTTCTCCTCCGCTCGCCCCTTCCACCGTCATTTTCTCTCTACCCACCCTTGCCTCCTTTTCCGCGCAGCTCTCGATTCCCCCCTCTCTTTCGCACCCTCCATGTCATATTCCGCTCCAGGAGTTCCATCATAGCTCCTCACTGTCGCTGGGAGGATGTTTTCTCCTCCGCTCGCCCCTTCCACCGTCATTTTCTCTCTACCCACCCTTGCCTCCTTTTCCGCGCAGCTCTCGATTCCCCCCTCTCTTTCGCACCCTCCATGTCATATTCCGCTCCAGGAGCTCCATCATAGCTCCTCGCTGTAGCTGGGAGGATGTTTTCTCCTCCGCTCGCCCCTTCCACCGTCATTTTCTCTCTACCCACCCTTTCCTCCTTTTCCGCGCAGCTCTCGATTCCCCCCTCTCTTTCGCACCCTCCATGTCATATTCCGCTCCAGGAGCTCCATCATAGCTCCTCGCTGTCGCTGGGAGGATGTTTTCTCCTCCGCTCGCCCCTTCCACCGTCATTTTCTCTCTACCCACCCTTGCCTCCTTTTCCGCGCAGCTCTCGATTCCCCCCTCTCTTTCGCACCCTCCATGTCATATTCCGCTCCAGGAGTTCCATCATAGCTCCTCACTGTCGCTGGGAGGATGTTTTCTCCTCCGCTCGCCCCTTCCACCGTCATTTTCTCTCTACCCACCCTTGCCTCCTTTTCCGCGCAGCTCTCGATTCCCCCCTCTCTTTCGCACCCTCCATGTCATATTCCGCTCCAGGAGCTCCATCATAGCTCCTCGCTGTCGCTGGGAGGATGTTTTCTCCTCCGCTCGCCCCTTCCACCGTCATTTTCTCTCTACCCACCCTTTCCTCCTTTTCCGCGCAGCTCTCGATTCCCCCCTCTCTTTCGCACCCTCCATGTCATATTCCGCTCCAGGAGCTCCATCATAGCTCCTCGCTGTCGCTGGGAGGATGTTTTCTCCTCCGCTCGCCCCTTCCACCGTCATTTTCTCTCTACCCACCCTTGCCTCCTTCTCCGCGCAGCTCTCAATTCCCCCCTCTCTTTCGCACCCTCCATGTCATATTCCGCTCCAGGAGCTCCATCATAGCTCCTCGCTGTCGCTGGGAGGATGTTTTCTCCTCCGCTCGCCCCTTCCACCGTCATTTTCTCTCTACCCACCCTTGCCTCCTTCTCCGCGCAGCTCTCGATTCCCCCCTCTCTTTCGAACCCTCCATGTCATATTCCGCTCCAGGAGCTCCATCATAGCTCCTCGCTGTCGCTGGGAGGATGTTTTCTCCTCTGCTCGCCCCTTCCACCGTCATTTTCTCTCTACCCACCCTTTCCTCCTTTTCCGCGCAGCTCTTGATTCCCCCCTCTCTTGCGCACCCTCCATGTCATATTCCGCTCCAGGAGCTCCATCATAGCTCCTCGCTGTCGCTGGGAGGATGTTTTCTCCTCCGCTCGCCCCTTCCACCGTCATTTTCTCTCTACCCACCCTTGCCTCCTTTTCCGCGCAGCTCTCGATTCCCCCCTCTCTTTCGCACCCTCAATGTCATATTCCACTCCAGGAGTTCCATCATAGCTCCTCACTGTCGCTGGGAGGATGTTTTCTCCTCCGCTCGCCCCTTCCACCGTCATTTTCTCTCTACCCACCCTTGCCTCCTTTTCCGCGCAGCTCTCGATTCCCCCCTCTCTTTCGCACCCTCCATGTCATATTCCGCTCCAGGAGTTCCATCATAGCTCCTCACTGTCGCTGGGAGGAAGTTTTCTCCTCCGCTCGCCCCTTCCACCGTCATTTTCTCTCTACCCACCCTTGCCTCCTTTTCCGCGCAGCTCTCGATTCCCCCCTCTCTTTCGCACCCTCCATGTCATATTCCGCTCCAGGAGTTCCATCATAGCTCCTCACTGTCGCTGGGAGGATGTTTTCTCCTCCGCTCGCCCCTTCCACCGTCATTTTCTCTCTACCCACCCTTGCCTCCTTCTCCGCGCAGCTCTCGATTCCCCCCTCTCTTTCGCACCCTCCATGTCATATTCCGCTCCAGGAGCTCCATCATAGCTAATCGCTGTCGCTGGGAGGATGTTTTCTCCTCCGCTCGCCCCTTCCACCGTCATTTTCTCTCTACCCACCCTTGCCTCCTTTTCCGCGCAGCTCTCGATTCCCCCCTCTCTTTCGCACCCTCCATGTCATATTCCGCTCCAGGAGTTCCATCATAGCTCCTCACTGTCGCTGGGAGGATGTTTTCTCCTCCGCTCGCCCCTTCCACCGTCATTTTCTCTCTACCCACCCTTGCCTCCTTTTCCGCGCAGCTCTCAATTCCCCCCTCTCTTTCGCACCCTCCATGTCATATTCCGCTCCAGGAGCTCCATCATAGCTCCTTGCTGTCGCTGGGAGGATGTTTTCTCCTCCGCTCGCCCCTTCCACCGTCATTTTCTCTCTACCCACCCTTGCCTCCTTTTCCGCGCAGCTCTCGATTCCCCCCTCTCTTTCGCACCCTCCATGTCATATTCCGCTCCAGGAGTTCCATCATAGCTCCTCACTGTCGCTGGGAGGATGTTTTCTCCTCCGCTCGCCTCTTCCACCGTCATTTTCTCTCTACCCACCCTTGCCTCCTTTTCCGCGCAGCTCTCGATTCCCCCCTCTCTTTCGCACCCTCCATGTCATATTCCGCTCCAGGAGTTCCATCATAGCTCCTCACTGTCGCTGGGAGGATGTTTTCTCCTCCGCTCGCCCCTTCCACCGTCATTTTCTCTCTACCCACCCTTGCCTCCTTTTCCGCGCAGCTCTCGATTCCCCCCTCTCTTTCGCACCCTCCATGTCATATTCCGCTCCAGGAGTTCCATCATAGCTCCTCACTGTCGCTGGGAGGATGTTTTCTCCTCCGCTCGCCCCTTCCACCGTCATTTTCTCTCTACCCACCCTTGCCTCCTTCTCCGCGCAGCTCTCGATTCCCCCCTCTCTTTCGCACCCTCCATGTCATATTCCGCTCCAGGAGCTCCATCATAGCTAATCGCTGTCGCTGGGAGGATGTTTTCTCCTCCGCTCGCCCCTTCCACCGTCATTTTCTCTCTACCCACCCTTGCCTCCTTTTCCGCGCAGCTCTCGATTCCCCCCTCTCTTTCGCACCCTCCATGTCATATTCCGCTCCAGGAGTTCCATCATAGCTCCTCACTGTCGCTGGGAGGATGTTTTCTCCTCCGCTCGCCCCTTCCACCGTCATTTTCTCTCTACCCACCCTTGCCTCCTTTTCCGCGCAGCTCTCGATTCCCCCCTCTCTTTCGCACCCTCCATGTCATATTCCGCTCCAGGAGCTCCATCATAGCTCCTCGCTGTAGCTGGGAGGATGTTTTCTCCTCCGCTCGCCCCTTCCACCGTCATTTTCTCTCTACCCACCCTTTCCTCCTTTTCCGCGCAGCTCTCGATTCCCCCCTCTCTTTCGCACCCTCCATGTCATATTCCGCTCCAGGAGCTCCATCATAGCTCCTCGCTGTCGCTGGGAGGATGTTTTCTCCTCCGCTCGCCCCTTCCACCGTCATTTTCTCTCTACCCACCCTTGCCTCCTTTTCCGCGCAGCTCTCGATTCCCCCCTCTCTTTCGCACCCTCCATGTCATATTCCGCTCCAGGAGTTCCATCATAGCTCCTCACTGTCGCTGGGAGGATGTTTTCTCCTCCGCTCGCCCCTTCCACCGTCATTTTCTCTCTACCCACCCTTGCCTCCTTTTCCGCGCAGCTCTCGATTCCCCCCTCTCTTTCGCACCCTCCATGTCATATTCCGCTCCAGGAGCTCCATCATAGCTCCTCGCTGTCGCTGGGAGGATGTTTTCTCCTCCGCTCGCCCCTTCCACCGTCATTTTCTCTCTACCCACCCTTTCCTCCTTTTCCGCGCAGCTCTCGATTCCCCCCTCTCTTTCGCACCCTCCATGTCATATTCCGCTCCAGGAGCTCCATCATAGCTCCTCGCTGTCGCTGGGAGGATGTTTTCTCCTCCGCTCGCCCCTTCCACCGTCATTTTCTCTCTACCCACCCTTGCCTCCTTCTCCGCGCAGCTCTCAATTCCCCCCTCTCTTTCGCACCCTCCATGTCATATTCCGCTCCAGGAGCTCCATCATAGCTCCTCGCTGTCGCTGGGAGGATGTTTTCTCCTCCGCTCGCCCCTTCCACCGTCATTTTCTCTCTACCCACCCTTGCCTCCTTCTCCGCGCAGCTCTCGATTCCCCCCTCTCTTTCGAACCCTCCATGTCATATTCCGCTCCAGGAGCTCCATCATAGCTCCTCGCTGTCGCTGGGAGGATGTTTTCTCCTCTGCTCGCCCCTTCCACCGTCATTTTCTCTCTACCCACCCTTTCCTCCTTTTCCGCGCAGCTCTTGATTCCCCCCTCTCTTGCGCACCCTCCATGTCATATTCCGCTCCAGGAGCTCCATCATAGCTCCTCGCTGTCGCTGGGAGGATGTTTTCTCCTCCGCTCGCCCCTTCCACCGTCATTTTCTCTCTACCCACCCTTGCCTCCTTTTCCGCGCAGCTCTCGATTCCCCCCTCTCTTTCGCACCCTCCATGTCATATTCCGCTCCAGGAGTTCCATCATAGCTCCTCACTGTCGCTGGGAGGATGTTTTCTCCTCCGCTCGCCCCTTCCACCGTCATTTTCTCTCTACCCACCCTTGCCTCCTTCTCCGCGCAGCTCTCGATTCCCCCCTCTCTTTCGCACCCTCCATGTCATATTCCGCTCCAGGAGCTCCATCATAGCTCTTCGCTGTCGCTGGGAGGATGTTTTCTCCTCCGCTCGCCCCTTCCACCGTCATTTTCTCTCTACTCACCCTTTCCTCCTTTTCCGCGCAGCTCTCGATTCCCCCCTCTCTTTCGCACCCTCCATGTCATATTCCGCTCCAGGAGCTCCATCATAGCTCCTCGCTGTCGCTGGGAGGATGTTTTCTCCTCCGCTCGCCCCTTCCACCGTCATTTTCTCTCTACCCACCCTTGCCTCCTTTTCCGCGCAGCTCTCGATTCCCCCCTCTCTTTCGCACCCTCCATGTCATATTCCGCTCCAGGAGCTCCATCATAGCTCCTCGCTGTCGCTGGGAGGATGTTTTCTCCTCCGCTCGCCCCTTCCACCGTCATTTTCTCTCTACCCACCCTTGCCTCCTTCTCCGCGCAGCTCTCAATTCCCCCCTCTCTTTCGCACCCTCCATGTCATATTCCGCTCCAGGAGCTCCATCATAGCTCCTCGCTGTCGCTGGGAGGATGTTTTCTCCTCCGCTCGCCCCTTCCACCGTCATTTTCTCTCTACCCACCCTTGCCTCCTTCTCCGCGCAGCTCTCGATTCCCCCCTCTCTTTCGAACCCTCCATGTCATATTCCGCTCCAGGAGCTCCATCATAGCTCCTCGCTGTCGCTGGGAGGATGTTTTCTCCTCTGCTCGCCCCTTCCACCGTCATTTTCTCTCTACCCACCCTTTCCTCCTTTTCCGCGCAGCTCTCGATTCCCCCCTCTCTTTCGCACCCTCCATGTCATATTCCGCTCCAGGAGCTCCATCATAGCTCCTCGCTGTCGCTGGGAGGATGTTTTCTCCTCCGCTCGCCCCTTCCACCGTCATTTTCTTTCTACCCACCCTTGCCTCCTTTTCCACGCAGCTCTCGATTCCCCCCTCTCTTTCGCACCCTCCATGTCATATTCCGCTCCAGGAGCTCCATCATAGCTCCTCGCTGTTGCTGGGAGGATGTTTTCTCCTCCGCTCGCCCCTTCCACCGTCATTTTCTCTCTACCCACCCTTGCCTCCTTCTCCGCACAGCTCTCGATTCCCCCCTCTCTTTCGCACCCTCCATGTCATATTCCGCTCCAGGAGCTCCATCATAGCTCCTCGCTGTCGCTGGGAGGATGTTTTCTCCTCTGCTCGCCCCTTCCACCGTCATTTTCTCTCTACCCACCCTTTCCTCCTTTTCCGCGCAGCTCTCGATTCCCCCCTCTCTTGCGCACCCTCCATGTCATATTCCGCTCCAGGAGCTCCATCATAGCTCCTCGCTGTCGCTGGGAGGATGTTTTCTCCTCCGCTCGCCCCTTCCACCGTCATTTTCTCTCTACCCACCCTTGCCTCCTTTTCCGCGCAGCTCTCGATTCCCCCCTCTCTTTCGCACCCTCCATGTCATATTCCGCTCCAGGAGTTCCATCATAGCTCCTCACTGTCGCTGGGAGGATGTTTTCTCCTCCGCTCGCCCCTTCCACCGTCATTTTCTCTCTACCCACCCTTGCCTCCTTCTCCGCGCAGCTCTCGATTCCCCCCTCTCTTTCGCACCCTCCATGTCATATTCCGCTCCAGGAGCTCCATCATAGCTCCTCGCTGTCGCTGGGAGGATGTTTTCTCCTCCGCTCGCCCCTTCCACCGTCATTTTCTCTCTACCCACCCTTGCCTCCTTCTCCGCGCAGCTCTCGATTCCCTCCTCTCTCTCGCACCCTCCATATTACATCCAGCTCCAGGAGCTCCATCATAGCTCTTCGCTGTCGCTGGGAGGATGTTTTCTCCTCCACTCGCCCCTTCCACCGTCATTTTCTCTCTACCCACCCTTGCCTCCTTCTCCGCGCTGCTCTCGATTCCCTCCTCTCTCTCGCACCCTCCATATTACATCCAGCTCCAGGAGCTCCATCATAGCTCCTCGCTGTCGCTGGGAGGATGTTTTCTCCTCCGCTCGCCCCTTCCACCGTCATTTTCTCTCTACCCACCCTTGCCTCCTTCTCCGCGCAGCTCTCGATTCCCTCCTCTCTCTCGCACCCTCCATATTACATCCAGCTCCAGGAGCTCCATCATAGCTCCTCGCTGTCGCTGGGAGGATGTTTTCTCCTCTGCTCGCCGCTTCCGCCGTCATTTTCTCTCCACCCACCCTTGCCTCCTTCTCCGCGCCGCTCTCGATTCCCCCCTCTCTTTCGCACCCTCCATGCCATATTCTGCTCCAGGAGCTCCATCATAGCTCCTCGCTGTCGCTGGGAGGATGTTTTCTCCTCCGCTCGCCCCTTCCACCGTCATTTTCTCTCTACCCACCCTTGCCTCCTTCTCCGCGCAGCTCTCGATTCCCCCCTCTCTTTCGCACCCTCCATGTCATATTCCGCTCCAGGAGCTCCATCATAGCTCCTCGCTGTCGCTGGGAGGATGTTTTCTCCTCCGCTCGCCCCTTCCACCGTCATTTTCTCTCTACCCACCCTTGCCTCCTTCTCCGCGCAGCTCTCGATTCCCCCCTCTCTTTCGAACCCTCCATGTCATATTCCGCTCCAGGAGCTCCATCATAGCTCCTCGCTGTCGCTGGGAGGATGTTTTCTCCTCTGCTCGCCCCTTCCACCGTCATTTTCTCTCTACCCACCCTTTCCTCCTTTTCCGCGCAGCTCTCGATTCCCCCCTCTCTTTCGCACCCTCCATGTCATATTCCGCTCCAGGAGCTCCATCATAGCTCCTCGCTGTCGCTGGGAGGATGTTTTCTCCTCCGCTCGCCCCTTCCACCGTCATTTTCTTTCTACCCACCCTTGCCTCCTTTTCCACGCAGCTCTCGATTCCCCCCTCTCTTTCGCACCCTCCATGTCATATTCCGCTCCAGGAGCTCCATCATAGCTCCTCGCTGTTGCTGGGAGGATGTTTTCTCCTCCGCTCGCCCCTTCCACCGTCATTTTCTCTCTACCCACCCTTGCCTCCTTCTCCGCACAGCTCTCGATTCCCCCCTCTCTTTCGCACCCTCCATGTCATATTCCGCTCCAGGAGCTCCATCATAGCTCCTCGCTTTCGCTGGGAGGATGTTTTCTCCTCTGCTCGCCCCTTCCACCGTCATTTTCTCTCTACCCACCCTTTCCTCCTTTTCCGCGCAGCTCTCGATTCCCCCCTCTCTTGCGCACCCTCCATGTCATATTCCGCTCCAGGAGCTCCATCATAGCTCCTCGCTGTCGCTGGGAGGATGTTTTCTCCTCCGCTCGCCCCTTCCACCGTCATTTTCTCTCTACCCACCCTTGCCTCCTTTTCCGCGCAGCTCTCGATTCCCCCCTCTCTTTCGAACCCTCCATGTCATATTCCGCTCCAGGAGTTCCATCATAGCTCCTCACTGTCGCTGGGAGGATGTTTTCTCCTCCGCTCGCCCCTTCCACCGTCATTTTCTCTCTACCCACCCTTGCCTCCTTCTCCGCGCAGCTCTCGATTCCCCCCTCTCTTTCGCACCCTCCATGTCATATTCCGCTCCAGGAGCTCCATCATAGCTCCTCGCTGTCGCTGGGAGGATGTTTTCTCCTCCGCTCGCCCCTTCCACCGTCATTTTCTCTCTACCCACCCTTGCCTCCTTCTCCGCGCAGCTCTCGATTCCCTCCTCTCTCTCGCACCCTCCATATTACATCCAGCTCCAGGAGCTCCATCATAGCTCTTCGCTGTCGCTGGGAGGATGTTTTCTCCTCCACTCGCCCCTTCCACCGTCATTTTCTCTCTACCCACCCTTGCCTCCTTCTCCGCGCTGCTCTCGATTCCCTCCTCTCTCTCGCACCCTCCATATTACATCCAGCTCCAGGAGCTCCATCATAGCTCCTCGCTGTCGCTGGGAGGATGTTTTCTCCTCCGCTCGCCCCTTCCACCGTCATTTTCTCTCTACCCACCCTTGCCTCCTTCTCCGCGCAGCTCTCGATTCCCTCCTCTCTCTCGCACCCTCCATATTACATCCAGCTCCAGGAGCTCCATCATAGCTCCTCGCTGTCGCTGGGAGGATGTTTTCTCCTCTGCTCGCCGCTTCCGCCGTCATTTTCTCTCCACCCACCCTTGCCTCCTTCTCCGCGCCGCTCTCGATTCCCCCCTCTCTTTCGCACCCTCCATGCCATATTCTGCTCCAGGAGCTCCATCATAGCTCCTCGCTGTCGCTGGGAGGATGTTTTCTCCTCCGCTCGCCCCTTCCACCGTCATTTTCTCTCTACCCACCCTTGCCTCCTTCTCCGCGCAGCTCTCGATTCCCCCCTCTCTTTCGCACCCTCCATGTCATATTCCGCTCCAGGAGCTCCATCATAGCTCCTCGCTGTCGCTGGGAGGATGTTTTCTCCTCCGCTCGCCCCTTCCACCGTCATTTTCTCTCTACCCACCCTTTCCTCCTTTTCCGCGCAGCTCTCGATTCCCCCCTCTCTTTCGCACCCTCCATGTCATATTCCGCTCCAGGAGCTCCATCATAGCTCCTCGCTGTCGCTGGGAGGATGTTTTCTCCTCCGCTCGCCCCTTCCACCGTCATTTTCTCTCTACCCACCCTTGCCTCCTTTTCCGCGCAGCTCTCGATTCCCCCCTCTCTTTTGCACCCTCCATGTCATATTCCGCTCCAGGAGTTCCATCATAGCTCCTCACTGTCGCTGGGAGGAAGTTTTCTCCTCCGCTCGCCCCTTCCACCGTCATTTTCTCTCTACCCACCCTTGCCTCCTTTTCCGCGCAGCTCTCGATTCCCCCCTCTCTTTCGCACCCTCCATGTCATATTCCGCTCCAGGAGCTCCATCATAGCTCCTTGCTGTCGCTGGGAGGATGTTTTCTCCTCCGCTCGCCCCTTCCACCGTCATTTTCTCTCTACCCACCCTTGCCTCCTTTTCCGCGCAGCTCTCGATTCCCCCCTCTCTTTCGCACCCTCCATGTCATATTCCGCTCCAGGAGTTCCATCATAGCTCCTCACTGTCGCTGGGAGGATGTTTTCTCCTCCGCTCGCCCCTTCCACCATCATTTTCTCTCTACCCACCCTTGCCTCCTTTTCCGCGCAGCTCTCGATTCCCCCCTCTCTTTCGCACCCTCCATGTCATATTCCGCTCCAGGAGTTCCATCATAGCTCCTCACTGTCGCTGGGAGGATGTTTTCTCCTCCGCTCGCCCCTTCCACCGTCATTTTCTCTCTACCCACCCTTGCCTCCTTTTCCGCGCAGCTCTCGATTCCCCCCTCTCTTTCGCACCCTCCATGTCATATTCCGCTCCAGGAGCTCCATCATAGCTCCTTGCTGTCGCTGGGAGGATGTTTTCTCCTCCGCTCGCCCCTTCCACCGTCATTTTCTCTCTACCCACCCTTGCCTCCTTTTCCGCGCAGCTCTCGATTCCCCCCTCTCTTTCGCACCCTCCATGTCATATTCCGCTCCAGGAGCTCCATCATAGCTCCTCGCTGTCGCTGGGAGGATGTTTTCTCCTCCGCTCGCCCCTTCCACCGTCATTTTCTCTCTACCCACCCTTGCCTCCTTTTCCGCGCAGCTCTCGATTCCCCCCTCTCTTTCGCACCCTCAATGTCATATTCCGCTCCAGGAGTTCCATCATAGCTCCTCACTGTCGCTGGGAGGATGTTTTCTCCTCCGCTCGCCCCTTCCACCGTCATTTTCTCTCTACCCACCCTTGCCTCCTTTTCCGCGCAGCTCTCGATTCCCCCCTCTCTTTCGCACCCTCCATGTCATATTCCGCTCCAGGAGTTCCATCATAGCTCCTCACTGTCGCTGGGAGGAAGTTTTCTCCTCCGCTCGCCCCTTCCACCGTCATTTTCTCTCTACCCACCCTTGCCTCCTTTTCCGCGCAGCTCTCGATTCCCCCCTCTCTTTCGCACCCTCCATGTCATATTCCGCTCCAGGAGCTCCATCATAGCTCCTTGCTGTCGCTGGGAGGATGTTTTCTCCTCCGCTCGCCCCTTCCACCGTCATTTTCTCTCTACCCACCCTTGCCTCCTTTTCCGCGCAGCTCTCGATTCCCCCCTCTCTTTCGCACCCTCCATGTCATATTCCACTCCAGGAGTTCCATCATAGCTCCTCACTGTCGCTGGGAGGATGTTTTCTCCTCCGCTCGCCCCTTCCACCATCATTTTCTCTCTACCCACCCTTGCCTCCTTTTCCGCGCAGCTCTCGATTCCCCCCTCTCTTTCGCACCCTCCATGTCATATTCCGCTCCAGGAGTTCCATCATAGCTCCTCACTGTCGCTGGGAGGATGTTTTCTCCTCCGCTTGCCCCTTCCACCGTCATTTTCTCTCTACCCACCCTTGCCTCCTTTTCCGCGCAGCTCTCGATTCCCCCCTCTCTTTCGCACCCTCCATGTCATATTCCGCTCCAGGAGCTCCATCATAGCTCCTTGCTGTCGCTGGGAGGATGTTTTCTCCTCTGCTCGCCCCTTCCACCGTCATTTTCTCTCTACCCACCCTTGCCTCCTTTTCCGCGCAGCTCTCGATTCCCCCCTCTCTTTCGCACCCTCCATGTCATATTCCGCTCCAGGAGTTCCATCATAGCTCCTCACTGTCGCTGGGAGGATGTTTTCTCCTCCGCTCGCCCCTTCCACCGTCATTTTCTCTCTACCCACCCTTGCCTCCTTCTCCGCGCAGCTCTCGATTCCCCCCTCTCTTTCGCACCCTCCATGTCATATTCCGCTCCAGGAGCTCCATCATAGCTCCTCGCTGTCGCTGGGAGGATGTTTTCTCCTCCGCTCGCCCCTTTCACCGTCATTTTCTCTCTACCCACCCTTGCCTCCTTTTCCGCGCAGCTCTCGATTCCCCCCTCTCTTTCGCACCCTCCATGTCATATTCCGCTCCAGGAGCTCCATCATAGCTCCTTGCTGTCGCTGGGAGGATGTTTTCTCCTCCGCTCGCCCCTTCCATCGTCATTTTCTCTCTACCCACCCTTGCCTCCTTTTCCGCGCAGCTCTCGATTCCCCCCTCTCTTTCGCACCCTCCATGTCATATTCCGCTCCAGGAGTTCCATCATAGCTCCTCACTGTCGCTGGGAGGATGTTTTCTCCTCCGCTCGCCCCTTCCACCGTCATTTTCTCTCTACCCACCCTTGCCTCCTTCTCCGCGCAGCTCTCGATTCCCCCCTCTCTTTCGCACCCTCCATGTCATATTCTGCTCCAGGAGCTCCATCATAGCTCCTCGCTGTCGCTGGGAGGATGTTTTCTCCTCCGCTCGCCCCTTCCACCGTCATTTTCTCTCTACCCACCCTTGCCTCCTTTTCCGCGCAGCTCTCGATTCCCCCCTCTCTTTCGCACCCTCCATGTCATATTCCGCTCCAGGAGCTCCATCATAGCTCCTTGCTGTCGCTGGGAGGATGTTTTCTCCTCCGCTCGCCCCTTCCACCGTCATTTTCTCTCTACCCACCCTTGCCTCCTTTTCCGCGCAGCTCTCGATTCCCCCCTCTCTTTCGCACCCTCCATGTCATATTCCGCTCCAGGAGTTCCATCATAGCTCCTCACTGTCGCTGGGAGGATGTTTTCTCCTCCGCTCGCCCCTTCCACCATCATTTTCTCTCTACCCACCCTTGCCTCCTTTTCCGCGCAGCTCTCGATTCCCCCCTCTCTTTCGCACCCTCCATGTCATATTCCGCTCCAGGAGTTCCATCATAGCTCCTCACTGTCGCTGGGAGGAAGTTTTCTCCTCCGCTCGCCCCTTCCACCGTCATTTTCTCTCTACCCACCCTTGCCTCCTTTTCCGCGCAGCTCTCGATTCCCCCCTCTCTTTCGCACCCTCCATGTCATATTCCGCTCCAGGAGTTCCATCATAGCTCCTCACTGTCGCTGGGAGGATGTTTTCTCCTCCGCTCGCCCCTTCCACCGTCATTTTCTCTCTACCCACCCTTGCCTCCTTCTCCGCGCAGCTCTCGATTCCCCCCTCTCTTTCGCACCCTCCATGTCATATTCCGCTCCAGGAGCTCCATCATAGCTCTTCGCTGTCGCTGGGAGGATGTTTTCTCCTCCGCTCGCCCCTTCCACCGTCATTTTCTCTCTACCCACCCTTGCCTCCTTCTCCGCGCAGCTCTCGATTCCCCCCTCTCTTTCGAACCCTCCATGTCATATTCCGCTCCAGGAGCTCCATCATAGCTCCTCGCTGTCGCTGGGAGGATGTTTTCTCCTCTGCTCGCCCCTTCCACCGTCATTTTCTCTCTACCCACCCTTTCCTCCTTTTCCGCGCAGCTCTCGATTCCCCCCTCTCTTTCGCACCCTCCATGTCATATTCCGCTCCAGGAGTTCCATCATAGCTCCTCACTGTCGCTGGGAGGATGTTTTCTCCTCCGCTCGCCCCTTCCACCGTCATTTTCTCTCTACCCACCCTTGCCTCCTTCTCCGCGCAGCTCTCGATTCCCCCCTCTCTTTCGCACCCTCCATGTCATATTCTGCTCCAGGAGCTCCATCATAGCTCCTCGCTGTCGCTGGGAGGATGTTTTCTCCTCCGCTCGCCCCTTCCACCGTCATTTTCTCTCTACCCACCCTTGCCTCCTTTTCCGCGCAGCTCTCGATTCCCCCCTCTCTTTCGCACCCTCCATGTCATATTCCGCTCCAGGAGCACCATCATAGCTCCTTGCTGTCGCTGGGAGGATGTTTTCTCCTCCGCTCGCCCCTTCCACCGTCATTTTCTCTCTACCCACCCTTGCCTCCTTTTCCGCGCAGCTCTCGATTCCCCCCTCTCTTTCGCACCCTCCATGTCATATTCCGCTCCAGGAGTTCCATCATAGCTCCTCACTGTCGCTGGGAGGATGTTTTCTCCTCCGCTCGCCCCTTCCACCATCATTTTCTCTCTACCCACCCTTGCCTCCTTTTCCGCGCAGCTCTCGATTCCCCCCTCTCTTTCGCACCCTCCATGTCATATTCCGCTCCAGGAGTTCCATCATAGCTCCTCACTGTCGCTGGGAGGAAGTTTTCTCCTCCGCTCGCCCCTTCCACCGTCATTTTCTCTCTACCCACCCTTGCCTCCTTTTCCGCGCAGCTCTCGATTCCCCCCTCTCTTTCGCACCCTCCATGTCATATTCCGCTCCAGGAGTTCCATCATAGCTCCTCACTGTCGCTGGGAGGATGTTTTCTCCTCCGCTCGCCCCTTCCACCGTCATTTTCTCTCTACCCACCCTTGCCTCCTTCTCCGCGCAGCTCTCGATTCCCCCCTCTCTTTCGCACCCTCCATGTCATATTCCGCTCCAGGAGCTCCATCATAGCTCTTCGCTGTCGCTGGGAGGATGTTTTCTCCTCCGCTCGCCCCTTCCACCGTCATTTTCTCTCTACCCACCCTTGCCTCCTTCTCCGCGCAGCTCTCGATTCCCCCCTCTCTTTCGAACCCTCCATGTCATATTCCGCTCCAGGAGCTCCATCATAGCTCCTCGCTGTCGCTGGGAGGATGTTTTCTCCTCTGCTCGCCCCTTCCACCGTCATTTTCTCTCTACCCACCCTTTCCTCCTTTTCCGCGCAGCTCTCGATTCCCCCCTCTCTTTCGCACCCTCCATGTCATATTCCGCTCCAGGAGTTCCATCATAGCTCCTCACTGTCGCTGGGAGGATGTTTTCTCCTCCGCTCGCCCCTTCCACCGTCATTTTCTCTCTACCCACCCTTGCCTCCTTCTCCGCGCAGCTCTCGATTCCCCCCTCTCTTTCGCACCCTCCATGTCATATTCCGCTCCAGGAGCTCCATCATAGCTCTTCGCTGTCGCTGGGAGGATGTTTTCTCCTCCGCTCGCCCCTTCCACCGTCATTTTCTCTCTACCCACCCTTGCCTCCTTCTCCGCGCAGCTCTCGATTCCCCCCTCTCTTTCGAACCCTCCATGTCATATTCCGCTCCAGGAGCTCCATCATAGCTCCTCGCTGTCGCTGGGAGGATGTTTTCTCCTCTGCTCGCCCCTTCCACCGTCATTTTCTCTCTACCCACCCTTTCCTCCTTTTCCGCGCAGCTCTCGATTCCCCCCTCTCTTTCGCACCCTCCATGTCATATTCCGCTCCAGGAGCTCCATCATAGCTCCTCGCTGTCGCTGGGAGGATGTTTTCTCCTCCGCTCGCCCCTTCCACCGTCATTTTCTTTCTACCCACCCTTGCCTCCTTTTCCACGCAGCTCTCGATTCCCCCCTCTCTTTCGCACCCTCCATGTCATATTCCGCTCCAGGAGCTCCATCATAGCTCCTCGCTGTTGCTGGGAGGATGTTTTCTCCTCCGCTCGCCCCTTCCACCGTCATTTTCTCTCTACCCACCCTTGCCTCCTTTTCCGCGCAGCTCTCGATTCCCCCCTCTCTTTCGCACCCTCCATGTCATATTCCGCTCCAGGAGTTCCATCATAGCTCCTCACTGTCGCTGGGAGGATGTTTTCTCCTCCGCTCGCCCCTTCCACCGTCATTTTCTCTCTACCCACCCTTGCCTCCTTCTCCGCGCAGCTCTCGATTCCCCCCTCTCTTTCGCACCCTCCATGTCATATTCCGCACCAGGAGCTCCATCATAGCTCTTCGCTGTCGCTGGGAGGATGTTTTCTCCTCCGCTCGCCCCTTCCACCGTCATTTTCTCTCTACCCACCCTTGCCTCCTTCTCCGCGCAGCTCTCGATTCCCCCCTCTCTTTCGAACCCTCCATGTCATATTCCGCTCCAGGAGCTCCATCATAGCTCCTCGCTGTCGCTGGGAGGATGTTTTCTCCTCTGCTCGCCCCTTCCACCGTCATTTTCTCTCTACCCACCCTTTCCTCCTTTTCCGCGCAGCTCTCGATTCCCCCCTCTCTTTCGCACCCTCCATGTCATATTCCGCTCCAGGAGCTCCATCATAGCTCCTCGCTGTCGCTGGGAGGATGTTTTCTCCTCCGCTCGCCCCTTCCACCGTCATTTTCTTTCTACCCACCCTTGCCTCCTTTTCCGCGCAGCTCTCGATTCCCCCCTCTCTTTCGCACCCTCCATGTCATATTCCGCTCCAGGAGCTCCATCATAGCTCCTTGCTGTCGCTGGGAGGATGTTTTCTCCTCCGCTCGCCCCTTCCACCGTCATTTTCTCTCTACCCACCCTTGCCTCCTTTTCCGCGCAGCTCTCGATTCCCCCCTCTCTTTCGCACCCTCAATGTCATATTCCGCTCCAGGAGTTCCATCATAGCTCCTCGCTGTCGCTGGGAGGATGTTTTCTCCTCCGCTCGCCCCTTCCACCGTCATTTTCTCTCTACCCACCCTTGCCTCCTTTTCCGCGCAGCTCTCGATTCCCCCCTCTCTTTCGCACCCTCCATGTCATATTCCGCTCCAGGAGTTCCATCATAGCTCCTCACTGTCGCTGGGAGGAAGTTTTCTCCTCCGCTCGCCCCTTCCACCGTCATTTTCTCTCTACCCACCCTTGCCTCCTTTTCCGCGCAGCTCTCGATTCCCCCCTCTCTTTCGCACCCTCCATGTCATATTCCGCTCCAGGAGCTCCATCATAGCTCCTCGCTGTCGCTGGGAGGATGTTTTCTCCTCCGCTCGCCCCTTCCACCGTCATTTTCTCTCTACCCACCCTTGCCTCCTTTTCCGCGCAGCTCTCGATTCCCCCCTCTCTTTCGCACCCTCAATGTCATATTCCGCTCCAGGAGTTCCATCATAGCTCCTCACTGTCGCTGGGAGGATGTTTTCTCCTCCGCTCGCCCCTTCCACCGTCATTTTCTCTCTACCCACCCTTGCCTCCTTTTCCGCGCAGCTCTCGATTCCCCCCTCTCTTTCGCACCCTCCATGTCATATTCCGCTCCAGGAGTTCCATCATAGCTCCTCACTGTCGCTGGGAGGAAGTTTTCTCCTCCGCTCGCCCCTTCCACCGTCATTTTCTCTCTACCCACCCTTGCCTCCTTTTCCGCGCAGCTCTCGATTCCCCCCTCTCTTTCGCACCCTCCATGTCATATTCCGCTCCAGGAGCTCCATCATAGCTCCTTGCTGTCGCTGGGAGGATGTTTTCTCCTCTGCTCGCCCCTTCCACCGTCATTTTCTCTCTACCCACCCTTGCCTCCTTTTCCGCGCAGCTCTCGATTCCCCCCTCTCTTTCGCACCCTCCATGTCATATTCCGCTCCAGGAGTTCCATCATAGCTCCTCACTGTCGCTGGGAGGATGTTTTCTCCTCCGCTCGCCCCTTCCACCATCATTTTCTCTCTACCCACCCTTGCCTCCTTTTCCGCGCAGCTCTCGATTCCCCCCTCTCTTTCGCACCCTCCATGTCATATTCCGCTCCAGGAGTTCCATCATAGCTCCTCACTGTCGCTGGGAGGATGTTTTCTCCTCCGCTCGCCCCTTCCACCGTCATTTTCTCTCTACCCACCCTTGCCTCCTTTTCCGCGCAGCTCTCGATTCCCCCCTCTCTTTCGCACCCTCCATGTCATATTCCGCTCCAGGAGCTCCATCATAGCTCCTTGCTGTCGCTGGGAGGATGTTTTCTCCTCCGCTCGCCCCTTCCACCGTCATTTTCTCTCTACCCACCCTTGCCTCCTTTTCCGCGCAGCTCTCGATTCCCCCCTCTCTTTCGCACCCTCCATGTCATATTCGGCTCCAGGAGTTCCATCATAGCTCCTCACTGTCGCTGGGAGGATGTTTTCTCCTCCGCTCGCCCCTTCCACCGTCATTTTCTCTCTACCCACCCTTGCCTCCTTCTCCGCGCAGCTCTCGATTCCCCCCTCTCTTTCGCACCCTCCATGTCATATTCCGCTCCAGGAGCTCCATCATAGCTCCTTGCTGTCGCTGGGAGGATGTTTTCTCCTCCGCTCGCCCCTTCCACCGTCATTTTCTCTCTACCCACCCTTGCCTCCTTTTCCGCGCAGCTCTCGATTCCCCCCTCTCTTTCGCACCCTCCATGTCATATTCCGCTCCAGGAGTTCCATCATTGCTCCTCACTGTCGCTGGGAGGATGTTTTCTCCTCCGCTCGCCCCTTCCACCATCATTTTCTCTCTACCCACCCTTGCCTCCTTTTCCGCGCAGCTCTCGATTCCCCCCTCTCTTTCGCACCCTCCATGTCATATTCCGCTCCAGGAGTTCCATCATAGCTCCTCACTGTCGCTGGGAGGAAGTTTTCTCCTCCGCTCGCCCCTTCCACCGTCATTTTCTCTCTACCCACCCTTGCCTCCTTTTCCGCGCAGCTCTCGATTCCCCCCTCTCTTTCGCACCCTCCATGTCATATTCCGCTCCAGGAGCTCCATCATAGCTCCTCGCTGTCGCTGGGAGGATGTTTTCTCCTCCGCTCGCCCCTTCCACCGTCATTTTCTCTCTACCCACCCTTGCCTCCTTTTCCGCGCAGCTCTCGATTCCCCCCTCTCTTTCGCACCCTCAATGTCATATTCCGCTCCAGGAGTTCCATCATAGCTCCTCACTGTCGCTGGGAGGATGTTTTCTCCTCCGCTCGCCCCTTCCACCGTCATTTTCTCTCTACCCACCCTTGCCTCCTTTTCCGCGCAGCTCTCGATTCCCCCCTCTCTTTCGCACCCTCCATGTCATATTCCGCTCCAGGAGCTCCATCATAGCTCCTTGCTGTCGCTGGGAGGATGTTTTCTCCTCTGCTCGCCCCTTCCACCGTCATTTTCTCTCTACCCACCCTTGCCTCCTTTTCCGCGCAGCTCTCGATTCCCCCCTCTCTTTCGCACCCTCCATGTCATATTCCGCTCCAGGAGTTCCATCATAGCTCCTCACTGTCGCTGGGAGGATGTTTTCTCCTCCGCTCGCCCCTTCCACCATCATTTTCTCTCTACCCACCCTTGCCTCCTTTTCCGCGCAGCTCTCGATTCCCCCCTCTCTTTCGCACCCTCCATGTCATATTCCGCTCCAGGAGTTCCATCATAGCTCCTCACTGTCGCTGGGAGGATGTTTTCTCCTCCGCTCGCCCCTTCCACCGTCATTTTCTCTCTACCCACCCTTGCCTCCTTTTCCGCGCAGCTCTCGATTCCCCCCTCTCTTTCGCACCCTCCATGTCATATTCCGCTCCAGGAGCTCCATCATAGCTCCTTGCTGTCGCTGGGAGGATGTTTTCTCCTCCGCTCGCCCCTTCCACCGTCATTTTCTCTCTACCCACCCTTGCCTCCTTTTCCGCGCAGCTCTCGATTCCCCCCTCTCTTTCGCACCCTCCATGTCATATTCGGCTCCAGGAGTTCCATCATAGCTCCTCACTGTCGCTGGGAGGATGTTTTCTCCTCCGCTCGCCCCTTCCACCGTCATTTTCTCTCTACCCACCCTTGCCTCCTTCTCCGCGCAGCTCTCAATTCCCCCCTCTCTTTCGCACCCTCCATGTCATATTCCGCTCCAGGAGCTCCATCATAGCTCCTTGCTGTCGCTGGGAGGATGTTTTCTCCTCCGCTCGCCCCTTCCACCGTCATTTTCTCTCTACCCACCCTTGCCTCCTTTTCCGCGCAGCTCTCGATTCCCCCCTCTCTTTCGCACCCTCCATGTCATATTCCGCTCCAGGAGTTCCATCATTGCTCCTCACTGTCGCTGGGAGGATGTTTTCTCCTCCGCTCGCCCCTTCCACCATCATTTTCTCTCTACCCACCCTTGCCTCCTTTTCCGCGCAGCTCTCGATTCCCCCCTCTCTTTCGCACCCTCCATGTCATATTCCGCTCCAGGAGTTCCATCATAGCTCCTCACTGTCGCTGGGAGGAAGTTTTCTCCTCCGCTCGCCCCTTCCACCGTCATTTTCTCTCTACCCACCCTTGCCTCCTTTTCCGCGCAGCTCTCGATTCCCCCCTCTCTTTCGCACCCTCCATGTCATATTCCGCTCCAGGAGTTCCATCATAGCTCCTCACTGTCGCTGGGAGGATGTTTTCTCCTCCGCTCGCCCCTTCCACCGTCATTTTCTCTCTACCCACCCTTGCCTCCTTCTCCGCGCAGCTCTCGATTCCCCCCTCTCTTTCGCACCCTCCATGTCATATTCCGCTCCAGGAGCTCCATCATAGCTCTTCGCTGTCGCTGGGAGGATGTTTTCTCCTCCGCTCGCCCCTTCCACCGTCATTTTCTCTCTACCCACCCTTTCCTCCTTTTCCGCGCAGCTCTCGATTCCCCCCTCTCTTTCGCACCCTCCATGTCATATTCCGCTCCAGGAGCTCCATCATAGCTCCTCGCTGTCGCTGGGAGGATGTTTTATCCTCCGCTCGCCCCTTCCACCGTCATTTTCTCTCTACCCACCCTTGCCTCCTTTTCCGCGCAGCTCTCGATTCCCCCCTCTCTTTCGCACCCTCCATGTCATATTCCGCTCCAGGAGTTCCATCATAGCTCCTCACTGTCGCTGGGAGGATGTTTTCTCCTCCGCTCGCCCCTTCCACCGTCATTTTCTCTCTACCCACCCTTGCCTCCTTTTCCGCGCAGCTCTCGATTCCCCCCTCTCTTTCGCACCCTCCATGTCATATTCCGCTCCAGGAGCTCCATCATAGCTCCTTGCTGTCGCTGGGAGGATGTTTTCTCCTCCGCTCGCCCCTTCCACCGTCATTTTCTCTCTACCCACCCTTGCCTCCTTTTCCGCGCAGCTCTCGATTCCCCCCTCTCTTTCGCACCCTCCATGTCATATTCGGCTCCAGGAGTTCCATCATAGCTCCTCACTGTCGCTGGGAGGATGTTTTCTCCTCCGCTCGCCCCTTCCACCGTCATTTTCTCTCTACCCACCCTTGCCTCCTTCTCCGCGCAGCTCTCGATTCCCCCCTCTCTTTCGCACCCTCCATGTCATATTCCGCTCCAGGAGCTCCATCATAGCTCCTTGCTGTCGCTGGGAGGATGTTTTCTCCTCCGCTCGCCCCTTCCACCGTCATTTTCTCTCTACCCACCCTTGCCTCCTTTTCCGCGCAGCTCTCGATTCCCCCCTCTCTTTCGCACCCTCCATGTCATATTCCGCTCCAGGAGTTCCATCATTGCTCCTCACTGTCGCTGGGAGGATGTTTTCTCCTCCGCTCGCCCCTTCCACCATCATTTTCTCTCTACCCACCCTTGCCTCCTTTTCCGCGCAGCTCTCGATTCCCCCCTCTCTTTCGCACCCTCCATGTCATATTCCGCTCCAGGAGTTCCATCATAGCTCCTCACTGTCGCTGGGAGGAAGTTTTCTCCTCCGCTCGCCCCTTCCACTGTCATTTTCTCTCTACCCACCCTTGCCTCCTTTTCCGCGCAGCTCTCGATTCCCCCCTCTCTTTCGCACCCTCCATGTCATATTCCGCTCCAGGAGTTCCATCATAGCTCCTCACTGTCGCTGGGAGGATGTTTTCTCCTCCGCTCGCCCCTTCCACCGTCATTTTCTCTCTACCCACCCTTGCCTCCTTCTCCGCGCAGCTCTCGATTCCCCCCTCTCTTTCGCACCCTCCATGTCATATTCCGCTCCAGGAGCTCCATCATAGCTCTTCGCTGTCGCTGGGAGGATGTTTTCTCCTCCGCTCGCCCCTTCCACCGTCATTTTCTCTCTACCCACCCTTTCCTCCTTTTCCGCGCAGCTCTCGATTCCCCCCTCTCTTTCGCACCCTCCATGTCATATTCCGCTCCAGGAGCTCCATCATAGCTCCTCGCTGTCGCTGGGAGGATGTTTTATCCTCCGCTCGCCCCTTCCACCGTCATTTTCTCTCTACCCACCCTTGCCTCCTTTTCCGCGCAGCTCTCGATTCCCCCCTCTCTTTCGCACCCTCCATGTCATATTCCGCTCCAGGAGCTCCATCATAGCTCCTCGCTGTCGCTGGGAGGATGTTTTCTCCTCTGCTCGCCCCTTCCACCGTCATTTTCTCTCTACCCACCCTTGCCTCCTTCTCCGCGCAGCTCTCAATTCCCCCCTCTCTTTTGCACCCTCCATGTCATATTCCGCTCCAGGAGCTCCATCATAGCTCCTCGCTGTCGCTGGGAGGATGTTTTCTCCTCCGCTCGCCCCTTCCACCGTCATTTTCTCTCTACCCACCCTTGCCTCCTTTTCCGCGCAGCTCTCGATTCCCCCCTCTCTTTCGCACCCTCCATGTCATATTCCGCTCCAGGAGCTCCATCATAGCTCCTTGCTGTCGCTGGGAGGATGTTTTCTCCTCCGCTCGCCCCTTCCACCGTCATTTTCTCTCTACCCACCCTTGCCTCCTTTTCCGCGCAGCTCTCGATTCCCCCCTCTCTTTCGCACCCTCCATGTCATATTCCGCTCCAGGAGTTCCATCATAGCTCCTCACTGTCGCTGGGAGGATGTTTTCTCCTCCGCTCGCCCCTTCCACCATCATTTTCTCTCTACCCACCCTTGCCTCCTTTTCCGCGCAGCTCTCGATTCCCCCCTCTCTTTCGCACCCTCCATGTCATATTCCGCTCCAGGAGTTCCATCATAGCTCCTCACTGTCGCTGGGAGGAAGTTTTCTCCTCCGCTCGCCCCTTCCACCGTCATTTTCTCTCTACCCACCCTTGCCTCCTTTTCCGCGCAGCTCTCGATTCCCCCCTCTCTTTCGCACCCTCCATGTCATATTCCGCTCCAGGAGTTCCATCATAGCTCCTCACTGTCGCTGGGAGGATGTTTTCTCCTCCGCTCGCCCCTTCCACCGTCATTTTCTCTCTACCCACCCTTGCCTCCTTCTCCGCGCAGCTCTCGATTCCCCCCTCTCTTTCGCACCCTCCATGTCATATTCCGCTCCAGGAGCTCCATCATAGCTCCTCGCTGTCGCTGGGAGGATGTTTTCTCCTCCGCTCGCCCCTTCCACCGTCATTTTCTCTCTACCCACCCTTGCCTCCTTTTCCGCGCAGCTCTCGATTCCCCCCTCTCTTTCGCACCCTCCATGTCATATTCCGCTCCAGGAGCTCCATCATAGCTCCTCGCTGTCGCTGGGAGGATGTTTTCTCCTCCGCTCGCCCCTTCCACCGTCATTTTCTCTCTACCCACCCTTGCCTCCTTCTCCGCGCAGCTCTCAATTCCCCCCTCTCTTTCGCACCCTCCATGTCATATTCCGCTCCAGGAGCTCCATCATAGCTCCTCGCTGTCGCTGGGAGGATGTTTTCTCCTCCGCTCGCCCCTTCCACCGTCATTTTCTCTCTACCCACCCTTGCCTCCTTTTCCGCGCAGCTCTCGATTCCCCCCTCTCTTTCGCACCCTCCATGTCATATTCCGCTCCAGGAGTTCCATCATAGCTCCTCACTGTCGCTGGGAGGATGTTTTCTCCTCCGCTCGCCCCTTCCACCGTCATTTTCTCTCTACCCACCCTTGCCTCCTTTTCCGCGCAGCTCTCGATTCCCCCCTCTCTTTCGCACCCTCCATGTCATATTCCGCTCCAGGAGTTCCATCATAGCTCCTAACTGTCGCTGGGAGGAAGTTTTCTCCTCCGCTTGCCCCTTCCACCGTCATTTTCTCTCTACCCACCCTTTCCTCCTTTTCCGCGCAGCTCTCGATTCCCCCCTCTCTTTCGCACCCTCCATGTCATATTCCGCTCCAGGAGCTCCATCATAGCTCCTTGCTGTCGCTGGGAGGATGTTTTCTCCTCCGCTCGCCCCTTCCACCGTCATTTTCTCTCTACCCACCCTTGCCTCCTTTTCCGCGCAGCTCTCGATTCCCCCCTCTCTTTCGCACCCTCCATGTCATATTCCGCTCCAGGAGTTCCATCATAGCTCCTCACTGTCGCTGGGAGGATGTTTTCTCCTCCGCTCGCCCCTTCCACCGTCATTTTCTCTCTACCCACCCTTGCCTCCTTTTCCGCGCAGCTCTCGATTCCCCCCTCTCTTTCGCACCCTCCATGTCATATTCCGCTCCAGGAGTTCCATCATAGCTCCTCACTGTCGCTGGGAGGAAGTTTTCTCCTCCGCTCGCCCCTTCCACCGTCATTTTCTCTCTACCCACCCTTGCCTCCTTTTCCGCGCAGCTCTCGATTCCCCCCTCTCTTTCGCACCCTCCATGTTATATTCCGCTCCAGGAGCTCCATCATAGCTCCTCGCTGTCGCTGGGAGGATGTTTTCTCCTCCGCTCGCCCCTTCCACCGTCATTTTCTCTCTACCCACCCTTGCCTCCTTTTCCGCGCAGCTCTCGATTCCCCCCTCTCTTTCGCACCCTCAATGTCATATTCCACTCCAGGAGTTCCATCATAGCTCCTCACTGTCGCTGGGAGGATGTTTTCTCCTCCGCTCGCCCCTTCCACCGTCATTTTCTCTCTACCCACCCTTGCCTCCTTTTCCGCGCAGCTCTCGATTCCCCCCTCTCTTTCGCACCCTCCATGTCATATTCCGCTCCAGGAGTTCCATCATAGCTCCTCACTGTCGCTGGGAGGAAGTTTTCTCCTCCGCTTGCCCCTTCCACCGTCATTTTCTCTCTACCCACCCTTGCCTCCTTTTCCGCGCAGCTCTCGATTCCCCCCTCTCTTTCGCACCCTCCATGTCATATTCCGCTCCAGGAGCTCCATCATAGCTCCTTGCTGTCGCTGGGAGGATGTTTTCTCCTCCGCTCGCCCCTTCCACCGTCATTTTCTCTCTACCCACCCTTGCCTCCTTTTCCGCGCAGCTCTCGATTCCCCCCTCTCTTTCGCACCCTCCATGTCATATTCCGCTCCAGGAGTTCCATCATAGCTCCTCACTGTCGCTGGGAGGATGTTTTCTCCTCCGCTCGCCCCTTCCACCGTCATTTTCTCTCTACCCACCCTTGCCTCCTTTTCCGCGCAGCTCTCGATTCCCCCCTCTCTTTCGCACCCTCCATGTCATATTCCGCTCCAGGAGTTCCATCATAGCTCCTCACTGTCGCTGGGAGGAAGTTTTCTCCTCCGCTCGCCCCTTCCACCGTCATTTTCTCTCTACCCACCCTTGCCTCCTTTTCCGCGCAGCTCTCGATTCCCCCCTCTCTTTCGCACCCTCCATGTCATATTCCGCTCCAGGAGCTCCATCATAGCTCCTCGCTGTCGCTGGGAGGATGTTTTCTCCTCCGCTCGCCCCTTCCACCGTCATTTTCTCTCTACCCACCCTTGCCTCCTTTTCCGCGCAGCTCTCGATTCCCCCCTCTCTTTCGCACCCTCAATGTCATATTCCACTCCAGGAGTTCCATCATAGCTCCTCACTGTCGCTGGGAGGATGTTTTCTCCTCCGCTCGCCCCTTCCACCTTCATTTTCTCTCTACCCACCCTTGCCTCCTTTTCCGCGCAGCTCTCGATTCCCCCCTCTCTTTCGCACCCTCCATGTCATATTCCGCTCCAGGAGTTCCATCATAGCTCCTCACTGTCGCTGGGAGGAAGTTTTCTCCTCCGCTCGCCCCTTCCACCGTCATTTTCTCTCTACCCACCCTTGCCTCCTTTTCCGCGCAGCTCTCGATTCCCCCCTCTCTTTCGCACCCTCCATGTCATATTCCGCTCCAGGAGCTCCATCATAGCTCCTTGCTGTCGCTGGGAGGATGTTTTCTCCTCCGCTCGCCCCTTCCACCGTCATTTTCTCTCTACCCACCCTTGCCTCCTTTTCCGCGCAGCTCTCGATTCCCCCCTCTCTTTCGCACCCTCCATGTCATATTCCGCTCCAGGAGTTCCATCATAGCTCCTCACTGTCGCTGGGAGGATGTTTTCTCCTCCGCTCGCCCCTTCCACCGTCATTTTCTCTCTACCCACCCTTGCCTCCTTCTCCGTGCAGCTCTCGATTCCCCCCTCTCTTTCGCACCCTCCATGTCATATTCCGCTCCAGGAGCTCCATCATAGCTAATCGCTGTCGCTGGGAGGATGTTTTCTCCTCCGCTCGCCCCTTCCACCGTCATTTTCTCTCTACCCACCCTTGCCTCCTTTTCCGCGCAGCTCTCGATTCCCCCCTCTCTTTCGCACCCTCCATGTCATATTCCGCTCCAGGAGTTCCATCATAGCTCCTCACTGTCGCTGGGAGGATGTTTTCTCCTCCGCTCGCCCCTTCCACCGTCATTTTCTCTCTACCCACCCTTGCCTCCTTTTCCGCGCAGCTCTCAATTCCCCCCTCTCTTTCGCACCCTCCATGTCATATTCCGCTCCAGGAGCTCCATCATAGCTCCTTGCTGTCGCTGGGAGGATGTTTTCTCCTCCGCTCGCCCCTTCCACCGTCATTTTCTCTCTACCCACCCTTGCCTCCTTTTCCGCGCAGCTCTCGATTCCCCCCTCTCTTTCGCACCCTCCATGTCATATTCCGCTCCAGGAGTTCCATCATAGCTCCTCACTGTCGCTGGGAGGATGTTTTCTCCTCCGCTCGCCTCTTCCACCGTCATTTTCTCTCTACCCACCCTTGCCTCCTTTTCCGCGCAGCTCTCGATTCCCCCCTCTCTTTCGCACCCTCCATGTCATATTCCGCTCCAGGAGTTCCATCATAGCTCCTCACTGTCGCTGGGAGGATGTTTTCTCCTCCGCTCGCCCCTTCCACCGTCATTTTCTCTCTACCCACCCTTGCCTCCTTTTCCGCGCAGCTCTCGATTCCCCCCTCTCTTTCGCACCCTCTATGTCATATTCCGCTCCAGGAGTTCCATCATAGCTCCTCACTGTCGCTGGGAGGATGTTTTCTCCTCCGCTCGCCCCTTCCACCGTCATTTTCTCTCTACCCACCCTTGCCTCCTTTTCCGCGCAGCTCTCGATTCCCCCCTCTCTTTCGCACCCTCCATGTCATATTCCGCTCCAGGAGCTCCATCATAGCTCCTTGCTGTCGCTGGGAGGATGTTTTCTCCTCCGCTCGCCCCTTCCACCGTCATTTTCTCTCTACCCACCCTTGCCTCCTTTTCCGCGCAGCTCTCGATTCCCCCCTCTCTTTCGCACCCTCCATGTCATATTCCGCTCCAGGAGTTCCATCATAGCTCCTCACTGTCGCTGGGAGGATGTTTTCTCCTCCGCTCGCCCCTTCCACCGTCATTTTCTCTCTACCCACCCTTGCCTCCTTCTCCGCGCAGCTCTCGATTCCCCCCTCTCTTTCGCACCCTCCATGTTATATTCCGCTCCAGGAGCTCCATCATAGCTCCTCGCTGTCGCTGGGAGGATGTTTTCTCCTCCGCTCGCCCCTTCCACCGTCATTTTCTCTCTACCCACCCTTGCCTCCTTTTCCGCGCAGCTCTCGATTCCCCCCTCTCTTTCGCACCCTCAATGTCATATTCCACTCCAGGAGTTCCATCATAGCTCCTCACTGTCGCTGGGAGGATGTTTTCTCCTCCGCTCGCCCCTTCCACCGTCATTTTCTCTCTACCCACCCTTGCCTCCTTTTCCGCGCAGCTCTCGATTCCCCCCTCTCTTTCGCACCCTCCATGTCATATTCCGCTCCAGGAGTTCCATCATAGCTCCTCACTGTCGCTGGGAGGAAGTTTTCTCCTCCGCTTGCCCCTTCCACCGTCATTTTCTCTCTACCCACCCTTGCCTCCTTTTCCGCGCAGCTCTCGATTCCCCCCTCTCTTTCGCACCCTCCATGTCATATTCCGCTCCAGGAGCTCCATCATAGCTCCTTGCTGTCGCTGGGAGGATGTTTTCTCCTCCGCTCGCCCCTTCCACCGTCATTTTCTCTCTACCCACCCTTGCCTCCTTTTCCGCGCAGCTCTCGATTCCCCCCTCTCTTTCGCACCCTCCATGTCATATTCCGCTCCAGGAGTTCCATCATAGCTCCTCACTGTCGCTGGGAGGATGTTTTCTCCTCCGCTCGCCCCTTCCACCGTCATTTTCTCTCTACCCACCCTTGCCTCCTTTTCCGCGCAGCTCTCGATTCCCCCCTCTCTTTCGCACCCTCCATGTCATATTCCGCTCCAGGAGTTCCATCATAGCTCCTCACTGTCGCTGGGAGGAAGTTTTCTCCTCCGCTCGCCCCTTCCACCGTCATTTTCTCTCTACCCACCCTTGCCTCCTTTTCCGCGCAGCTCTCGATTCCCCCCTCTCTTTCGCACCCTCCATGTCATATTCCGCTCCAGGAGCTCCATCATAGCTCCTCGCTGTCGCTGGGAGGATGTTTTCTCCTCCGCTCGCCCCTTCCACCGTCATTTTCTCTCTACCCACCCTTGCCTCCTTTTCCGCGCAGCTCTCGATTCCCCCCTCTCTTTCGCACCCTCAATGTCATATTCCACTCCAGGAGTTCCATCATAGCTCCTCACTGTCGCTGGGAGGATGTTTTCTCCTCCGCTCGCCCCTTCCACCTTCATTTTCTCTCTACCCACCCTTGCCTCCTTTTCCGCGCAGCTCTCGATTCCCCCCTCTCTTTCGCACCCTCCATGTCATATTCCGCTCCAGGAGTTCCATCATAGCTCCTCACTGTCGCTGGGAGGAAGTTTTCTCCTCCGCTCGCCCCTTCCACCGTCATTTTCTCTCTACCCACCCTTGCCTCCTTTTCCGCGCAGCTCTCGATTCCCCCCTCTCTTTCGCACCCTCCATGTCATATTCCGCTCCAGGAGCTCCATCATAGCTCCTTGCTGTCGCTGGGAGGATGTTTTCTCCTCCGCTCGCCCCTTCCACCGTCATTTTCTCTCTACCCACCCTTGCCTCCTTTTCCGCGCAGCTCTCGATTCCCCCCTCTCTTTCGCACCCTCCATGTCATATTCCGCTCCAGGAGTTCCATCATAGCTCCTCACTGTCGCTGGGAGGATGTTTTCTCCTCCGCTCGCCCCTTCCACCGTCATTTTCTCTCTACCCACCCTTGCCTCCTTCTCCGTGCAGCTCTCGATTCCCCCCTCTCTTTCGCACCCTCCATGTCATATTCCGCTCCAGGAGCTCCATCATAGCTAATCGCTGTCGCTGGGAGGATGTTTTCTCCTCCGCTCGCCCCTTCCACCGTCATTTTCTCTCTACCCACCCTTGCCTCCTTTTCCGCGCAGCTCTCGATTCCCCCCTCTCTTTCGCACCCTCCATGTCATATTCCGCTCCAGGAGTTCCATCATAGCTCCTCACTGTCGCTGGGAGGATGTTTTCTCCTCCGCTCGCCCCTTCCACCGTCATTTTCTCTCTACCCACCCTTGCCTCCTTTTCCGCGCAGCTCTCAATTCCCCCCTCTCTTTCGCACCCTCCATGTCATATTCCGCTCCAGGAGCTCCATCATAGCTCCTTGCTGTCGCTGGGAGGATGTTTTCTCCTCCGCTCGCCCCTTCCACCGTCATTTTCTCTCTACCCACCCTTGCCTCCTTTTCCGCGCAGCTCTCGATTCCCCCCTCTCTTTCGCACCCTCCATGTCATATTCCGCTCCAGGAGTTCCATCATAGCTCCTCACTGTCGCTGGGAGGATGTTTTCTCCTCCGCTCGCCTCTTCCACCGTCATTTTCTCTCTACCCACCCTTGCCTCCTTTTCCGCGCAGCTCTCGATTCCCCCCTCTCTTTCGCACCCTCCATGTCATATTCCGCTCCAGGAGTTCCATCATAGCTCCTCACTGTCGCTGGGAGGATGTTTTCTCCTCCGCTCGCCCCTTCCACCGTCATTTTCTCTCTACCCACCCTTGCCTCCTTTTCCGCGCAGCTCTCGATTCCCCCCTCTCTTTCGCACCCTCTATGTCATATTCCGCTCCAGGAGTTCCATCATAGCTCCTCACTGTCGCTGGGAGGATGTTTTCTCCTCCGCTCGCCCCTTCCACCGTCATTTTCTCTCTACCCACCCTTGCCTCCTTTTCCGCGCAGCTCTCGATTCCCCCCTCTCTTTCGCACCCTCCATGTCATATTCCGCTCCAGGAGCTCCATCATAGCTCCTTGCTGTCGCTGGGAGGATGTTTTCTCCTCCGCTCGCCCCTTCCACCGTCATTTTCTCTCTACCCACCCTTGCCTCCTTTTCCGCGCAGCTCTCGATTCCCCCCTCTCTTTCGCACCCTCCATGTCATATTCCGCTCCAGGAGTTCCATCATAGCTCCTCACTGTCGCTGGGAGGATGTTTTCTCCTCCGCTCGCCCCTTCCACCGTCATTTTCTCTCTACCCACCCTTGCCTCCTTCTCCGCGCAGCTCTCGATTCCCCCCTCTCTTTCGCACCCTCCATGTTATATTCCGCTCCAGGAGCTCCATCATAGCTCCTCGCTGTCGCTGGGAGGATGTTTTCTCCTCCGCTCGCCCCTTCCACCGTCATTTTCTCTCTACCCACCCTTGCCTCCTTTTCCGCGCAGCTCTCGATTCCCCCCTCTCTTTCGCACCCTCAATGTCATATTCCACTCCAGGAGTTCCATCATAGCTCCTCACTGTCGCTGGGAGGATGTTTTCTCCTCCGCTCGCCCCTTCCACCGTCATTTTCTCTCTACCCACCCTTGCCTCCTTTTCCGCGCAGCTCTCGATTCCCCCCTCTCTTTCGCACCCTCCATGTCATATTCCGCTCCAGGAGTTCCATCATAGCTCCTCACTGTCGCTGGGAGGAAGTTTTCTCCTCCGCTTGCCCCTTCCACCGTCATTTTCTCTCTACCCACCCTTGCCTCCTTTTCCGCGCAGCTCTCGATTCCCCCCTCTCTTTCGCACCCTCCATGTCATATTCCGCTCCAGGAGCTCCATCATAGCTCCTTGCTGTCGCTGGGAGGATGTTTTCTCCTCCGCTCGCCCCTTCCACCGTCATTTTCTCTCTACCCACCCTTGCCTCCTTTTCCGCGCAGCTCTCGATTCCCCCCTCTCTTTTGCACCCTCCATGTCATATTCCGCTCCAGGAGTTCCATCATAGCTCCTCACTGTCGCTGGGAGGATGTTTTCTCCTCCGCTCGCCTCTTCCACCGTCATTTTCTCTCTACCCACCCTTGCCTCCTTTTCCGCGCAGCTCTCGATTCCCCCCTCTCTTTCGCACCCTCCATGTCATATTCCGCTCCAGGAGTTCCATCATAGCTCCTCACTGTCGCTGGGAGGATGTTTTCTCCTCCGCTCACCCCTTCCACCGTCATTTTCTCTCTACCCACCCTTGCCTCCTTTTCCGCGCAGCTCTCGATTCCCCCCTCTCTTTCGCACCCTCCATGTCATATTCCGCTCCAGGAGTTCCATCATAGCTCCTCACTGTCGCTGGGAGGATGTTTTCTCCTCCGCTCGCCCCTTCCACCGTCATTTTCTCTCTACCCACCCTTGCCTCCTTCTCCGCGCAGCTCTCGATTCCCCCCTCTCTTTCGCACCCTCCATGTCATATTCCGCTCCAGGAGCTCCATCATAGCTAATCGCTGTCGCTGGGAGGATGTTTTCTCCTCCGCTCGCCCCTTCCACCGTCATTTTCTCTCTACCCACCCTTGCCTCCTTTTCCGCGCAGCTCTCGATTCCCCCCTCTCTTTCGCACCCTCCATGTCATATTCCGCTCCAGGAGTTCCATCATAGCTCCTCACTGTCGCTGGGAGGATGTTTTCTCCTCCGCTCGCCCCTTCCACCGTCATTTTCTCTCTACCCACCCTTGCCTCCTTTTCCGCGCAGCTCTCGATTCCCCCCTCTCTTTCGCACCCTCCATGTCATATTCCGCTCCAGGAGCTCCATCATAGCTCCTCGCTGTAGCTGGGAGGATGTTTTCTCCTCCGCTCGCCCCTTCCACCGTCATTTTCTCTCTACCCACCCTTTCCTCCTTTTCCGCGCAGCTCTCGATTCCCCCCTCTCTTTCGCACCCTCCATGTCATATTCCGCTCCAGGAGCTCCATCATAGCTCCTCGCTGTCGCTGGGAGGATGTTTTCTCCTCCGCTCGCCCCTTCCACCGTCATTTTCTCTCTACCCACCCTTGCCTCCTTTTCCGCGCAGCTCTCGATTCCCCCCTCTCTTTCGCACCCTCCATGTCATATTCCGCTCCAGGAGTTCCATCATAGCTCCTCACTGTCGCTGGGAGGATGTTTTCTCCTCCGCTCGCCCCTTCCACCGTCATTTTCTCTCTACCCACCCTTGCCTCCTTTTCCGCGCAGCTCTCGATTCCCCCCTCTCTTTCGCACCCTCCATGTCATATTCCGCTCCAGGAGCTCCATCATAGCTCCTCGCTGTCGCTGGGAGGATGTTTTCTCCTCCGCTCGCCCCTTCCACCGTCATTTTCTCTCTACCCACCCTTTCCTCCTTTTCCGCGCAGCTCTCGATTCCCCCCTCTCTTTCGCACCCTCCATGTCATATTCCGCTCCAGGAGCTCCATCATAGCTCCTCGCTGTCGCTGGGAGGATGTTTTCTCCTCCGCTCGCCCCTTCCACCGTCATTTTCTCTCTACCCACCCTTGCCTCCTTCTCCGCGCAGCTCTCAATTCCCCCCTCTCTTTCGCACCCTCCATGTCATATTCCGCTCCAGGAGCTCCATCATAGCTCCTCGCTGTCGCTGGGAGGATGTTTTCTCCTCCGCTCGCCCCTTCCACCGTCATTTTCTCTCTACCCACCCTTGCCTCCTTCTCCGCGCAGCTCTCGATTCCCCCCTCTCTTTCGAACCCTCCATGTCATATTCCGCTCCAGGAGCTCCATCATAGCTCCTCGCTGTCGCTGGGAGGATGTTTTCTCCTCTGCTCGCCCCTTCCACCGTCATTTTCTCTCTACCCACCCTTTCCTCCTTTTCCGCGCAGCTCTTGATTCCCCCCTCTCTTGCGCACCCTCCATGTCATATTCCGCTCCAGGAGCTCCATCATAGCTCCTCGCTGTCGCTGGGAGGATGTTTTCTCCTCCGCTCGCCCCTTCCACCGTCATTTTCTCTCTACCCACCCTTGCCTCCTTTTCCGCGCAGCTCTCGATTCCCCCCTCTCTTTCGCACCCTCCATGTCATATTCCGCTCCAGGAGTTCCATCATAGCTCCTCACTGTCGCTGGGAGGATGTTTTCTCCTCCGCTCGCCCCTTCCACCGTCATTTTCTCTCTACCCACCCTTGCCTCCTTCTCCGCGCAGCTCTCGATTCCCCCCTCTCTTTCGCACCCTCCATGTCATATTCCGCTCCAGGAGCTCCATCATAGCTCTTCGCTGTCGCTGGGAGGATGTTTTCTCCTCCGCTCGCCCCTTCCACCGTCATTTTCTCTCTACTCACCCTTTCCTCCTTTTCCGCGCAGCTCTCGATTCCCCCCTCTCTTTCGCACCCTCCATGTCATATTCCGCTCCAGGAGCTCCATCATAGCTCCTCGCTGTCGCTGGGAGGATGTTTTCTCCTCCGCTCGCCCCTTCCACCGTCATTTTCTCTCTACCCACCCTTGCCTCCTTTTCCGCGCAGCTCTCGATTCCCCCCTCTCTTTCGCACCCTCCATGTCATATTCCGCTCCAGGAGTTCCATCATAGCTCCTCACTGTCGCTGGGAGGATGTTTTCTCCTCCGCTCGCCCCTTCCACCGTCATTTTCTCTCTACCCACCCTTGCCTCCTTTTCCGCGCAGCTCTCGATTCCCCCCTCTCTTTCGCACCCTCCATGTCATATTCCGCTCCAGGAGCTCCATCATAGCTCCTCGCTGTCGCTGGGAGGATGTTTTCTCCTCCGCTCGCCCCTTCCACCGTCATTTTCTCTCTACCCACCCTTGCCTCCTTTTCCGCGCAGCTCTCGATTCCCCCCTCTCTTTCGCACCCTCCATGTCATATTCCGCTCCAGGAGTTCCATCATAGCTCCTCACTGTCGCTGGGAGGATGTTTTCTCCTCCGCTCGCCCCTTCCACCGTCATTTTCTCTCTACCCACCCTTGCCTCCTTCTCCGCGCAGCTCTCGATTCCCCCCTCTCTTTCGCACCCTCCATGTCATATTCCGCTCCAGGAGCTCCATCATAGCTCCTCGCTGTCGCTGGGAGGATGTTTTCTCCTCCGCTCGCCCCTTCCACCGTCATTTTCTCTCTACCCACCCTTGCCTCCTTTTCCGCGCAGCTCTCGATTCCCCCCTCTCTTTCGCACCCTCCATGTCATATTCCGCTCCAGGAGCTCCATCATAGCTCTTCGCTGTCGCTGGGAGGATGTTTTCTCCTCCGCTCGCCCCTTCCACCGTCATTTTCTCTCTACTCACCCTTTCCTCCTTTTCCGCGCAGCTCTCGATTCCCCCCTCTCTTTCGCACCCTCCATGTCATATTCCGCTCCAGGAGCTCCATCATAGCTCCTCGCTGTCGCTGGGAGGATGTTTTCTCCTCCGCTCGCCCCTTCCACCGTCATTTTCTCTCTACCCACCCTTGCCTCCTTTTCCGCGCAGCTCTCGATTCCCCCCTCTCTTTCGCACCCTCCATGTCATATTCCGCTCCAGGAGCTCCATCATAGCTCCTCGCTGTCGCTGGGAGGATGTTTTCTCCTCCGCTCGCCCCTTCCACCGTCATTTTCTCTCTACCCACCCTTGCCTCCTTCTCCGCGCAGCTCTCAATTCCCCCCTCTCTTTCGCACCCTCCATGTCATATTCCGCTCCAGGAGCTCCATCATAGCTCCTCGCTGTCGCTGGGAGGATGTTTTCTCCTCCGCTCGCCCCTTCCACCGTCATTTTCTCTCTACCCACCCTTGCCTCCTTCTCCGCGCAGCTCTCGATTCCCCCCTCTCTTTCGAACCCTCCATGTCATATTCCGCTCCAGGAGCTCCATCATAGCTCCTCGCTGTCGCTGGGAGGATGTTTTCTCCTCTGCTCGCCCCTTCCACCGTCATTTTCTCTCTACCCACCCTTTCCTCCTTTTCCGCGCAGCTCTCGATTCCCCCCTCTCTTTCGCACCCTCCATGTCATATTCCGCTCCAGGAGCTCCATCATAGCTCCTCGCTGTCGCTGGGAGGATGTTTTCTCCTCCGCTCGCCCCTTCCACCGTCATTTTCTTTCTACCCACCCTTGCCTCCTTTTCCACGCAGCTCTCGATTCCCCCCTCTCTTTCGCACCCTCCATGTCATATTCCGCTCCAGGAGCTCCATCATAGCTCCTCGCTGTTGCTGGGAGGATGTTTTCTCCTCCGCTCGCCCCTTCCACCATCATTTTCTCTCTACCCACCCTTGCCTCCTTCTCCGCACAGCTCTCGATTCCCCCCTCTCTTTCGCACCCTCCATGTCATATTCCGCTCCAGGAGCTCCATCATAGCTCCTCGCTGTCGCTGGGAGGATGTTTTCTCCTCTGCTCGCCCCTTCCACCGTCATTTTCTCTCTACCCACCCTTTCCTCCTTTTCCGCGCAGCTCTCGATTCCCCCCTCTCTTGCGCACCCTCCATGTCATATTCCGCTCCAGGAGCTCCATCATAGCTCCTCGCTGTCGCTGGGAGGATGTTTTCTCCTCCGCTCGCCCCTTCCACCGTCATTTTCTCTCTACCCACCCTTGCCTCCTTTTCCGCGCAGCTCTCGATTCCCCCCTCTCTTTCGCACCCTCCATGTCATATTCCGCTCCAGGAGTTCCATCATAGCTCCTCACTGTCGCTGGGAGGATGTTTTCTCCTCCGCTCGCCCCTTCCACCGTCATTTTCTCTCTACCCACCCTTGCCTCCTTCTCCGCGCAGCTCTCGATTCCCCCCTCTCTTTCGCACCCTCCATGTCATATTCCGCTCCAGGAGCTCCATCATAGCTCCTCGCTGTCGCTGGGAGGATGTTTTCTCCTCCGCTCGCCCCTTCCACCGTCATTTTCTCTCTACCCACCCTTGCCTCCTTCTCCGCGCAGCTCTCGATTCCCTCCTCTCTCTCGCACCCTCCATATTACATCCAGCTCCAGGAGCTCCATCATAGCTCTTCGCTGTCGCTGGGAGGATGTTTTCTCCTCCACTCGCCCCTTCCACCGTCATTTTCTCTCTACCCACCCTTGCCTCCTTCTCCGCGCTGCTCTCGATTCCCTCCTCTCTCTCGCACCCTCCATATTACATCCAGCTCCAGGAGCTCCATCATAGCTCCTCGCTGTCGCTGGGAGGATGTTTTCTCCTCCGCTCGCCCCTTCCACCGTCATTTTCTCTCTACCCACCCTTGCCTCCTTCTCCGCGCAGCTCTCGATTCCCTCCTCTCTCTCGCACCCTCCATATTACATCCAGCTCCAGGAGCTCCATCATAGCTCCTCGCTGTCGCTGGGAGGATGTTTTCTCCTCTGCTCGCCGCTTCCGCCGTCATTTTCTCTCCACCCACCCTTGCCTCCTTCTCCGCGCCGCTCTCGATTCCCCCCTCTCTTTCGCACCCTCCATGCCATATTCTGCTCCAGGAGCTCCATCATAGCTCCTCGCTGTCGCTGGGAGGATGTTTTCTCCTCCGCTCGCCCCTTCCACCGTCATTTTCTCTCTACCCACCCTTGCCTCCTTCTCCGCGCAGCTCTCGATTCCCCCCTCTCTTTCGCACCCTCCATGTCATATTCCGCTCCAGGAGCTCCATCATAGCTCCTCGCTGTCGCTGGGAGGATGTTTTCTCCTCCGCTCGCCCCTTCCACCGTCATTTTCTCTCTACCCACCCTTGCCTCCTTCTCCGCGCAGCTCTCGATTCCCCCCTCTCTTTCGAACCCTCCATGTCATATTCCGCTCCAGGAGCTCCATCATAGCTCCTCGCTGTCGCTGGGAGGATGTTTTCTCCTCTGCTCGCCCCTTCCACCGTCATTTTCTCTCTACCCACCCTTTCCTCCTTTTCCGCGCAGCTCTCGATTCCCCCCTCTCTTTCGCACCCTCCATGTCATATTCCGCTCCAGGAGCTCCATCATAGCTCCTCGCTGTCGCTGGGAGGATGTTTTCTCCTCCGCTCGCCCCTTCCACCGTCATTTTCTTTCTACCCACCCTTGCCTCCTTTTCCACGCAGCTCTCGATTCCCCCCTCTCTTTCGCACCCTCCATGTCATATTCCGCTCCAGGAGCTCCATCATAGCTCCTCGCTGTTGCTGGGAGGATGTTTTCTCCTCCGCTCGCCCCTTCCACCGTCATTTTCTCTCTACCCACCCTTGCCTCCTTCTCCGCACAGCTCTCGATTCCCCCCTCTCTTTCGCACCCTCCATGTCATATTCCGCTCCAGGAGCTCCATCATAGCTCCTCGCTGTCGCTGGGAGGATGTTTTCTCCTCTGCTCGCCCCTTCCACCGTCATTTTCTCTCTACCCACCCTTTCCTCCTTTTCCGCGCAGCTCTCGATTCCCCCCTCTCTTGCGCACCCTCCATGTCATATTCCGCTCCAGGAGCTCCATCATAGCTCCTCGCTGTCGCTGGGAGGATGTTTTCTCCTCCGCTCGCCCCTTCCACCGTCATTTTCTCTCTACCCACCCTTGCCTCCTTTTCCGCGCAGCTCTCGATTCCCCCCTCTCTTTCGAACCCTCCATGTCATATTCCGCTCCAGGAGTTCCATCATAGCTCCTCACTGTCGCTGGGAGGATGTTTTCTCCTCCGCTCGCCCCTTCCACCGTCATTTTCTCTCTACCCACCCTTGCCTCCTTCTCCGCGCAGCTCTCGATTCCCCCCTCTCTTTCGCACCCTCCATGTCATATTCCGCTCCAGGAGCTCCATCATAGCTCCTCGCTGTCGCTGGGAGGATGTTTTCTCCTCCGCTCGCCCCTTCCACCGTCATTTTCTCTCTACCCACCCTTGCCTCCTTCTCCGCGCAGCTCTCGATTCCCTCCTCTCTCTCGCACCCTCCATATTACATCCAGCTCCAGGAGCTCCATCATAGCTCTTCGCTGTCGCTGGGAGGATGTTTTCTCCTCCACTCGCCCCTTCCACCGTCATTTTCTCTCTACCCACCCTTGCCTCCTTCTCCGCGCTGCTCTCGATTCCCTCCTCTCTCTCGCACCCTCCATATTACATCCAGCTCCAGGAGCTCCATCATAGCTCCTCGCTGTCGCTGGGAGGATGTTTTCTCCTCCGCTCGCCCCTTCCACCGTCATTTTCTCTCTACCCACCCTTGCCTCCTTCTCCGCGCAGCTCTCGATTCCCTCCTCTCTCTCGCACCCTCCATATTACATCCAGCTCCAGGAGCTCCATCATAGCTCCTCGCTGTCGCTGGGAGGATGTTTTCTCCTCTGCTCGCCGCTTCCGCCGTCATTTTCTCTCCACCCACCCTTGCCTCCTTCTCCGCGCCGCTCTCGATTCCCCCCTCTCTTTCGCACCCTCCATGCCATATTCTGCTCCAGGAGCTCCATCATAGCTCCTCGCTGTCGCTGGGAGGATGTTTTCTCCTCCGCTCGCCCCTTCCACCGTCATTTTCTCTCTACCCACCCTTGCCTCCTTCTCCGCGCAGCTCTCGATTCCCCCCTCTCTTTCGCACCCTCCATGTCATATTCCGCTCCAGGAGCTCCATCATAGCTCCTCGCTGTCGCTGGGAGGATGTTTTCTCCTCCGCTCGCCCCTTCCACCGTCATTTTCTCTCTACCCACCCTTTCCTCCTTTTCCGCGCAGCTCTCGATTCCCCCCTCTCTTTCGCACCCTCCATGTCATATTCCGCTCCAGGAGCTCCATCATAGCTCCTCGCTGTCGCTGGGAGGATGTTTTCTCCTCCGCTCGCCCCTTCCACCGTCATTTTCTCTCTACCCACCCTTGCCTCCTTTTCCGCGCAGCTCTTGATTCCCCCCTCTCTTTCGCACCCTCCATGTCATATTCCGCTCCAGGAGTTCCATCATAGCTCCTCACTGTCGCTGGGAGGATGTTTTCTCCTCCGCTCGCCCCTTCCACCGTCATTTTCTCTCTACCCACCCTTGCCTCCTTTTCCGCGCAGCTCTCGATTCCCCCCTCTCTTTCGCACCCTCCATGTCATATTCCGCTCCAGGAGTTCCATCATAGCTCCTCACTGTCGCTGGGAGGATGTTTTCTCCTCCGCTCGCCCCTTCCACCGTCATTTTCTCTCTACCCACCCTTGCCTCCTTTTCCGCGCAGCTCTTGATTCCCCCCTCTCTTTCGCACCCTCCATGTCATATTCCGCTCCAGGAGTTCCATCATAGCTCCTCACTGTCGCTGGGAGGATGTTTTCTCCTCCGCTCGCCCCTTCCACCGTCATTTTCTCTCTACCCACCCTTGCCTACTTCTCCGCGCAGCTCTCGATTCCCCCCTCTCTTTCGCACCCTCCATGTCATATTCCGCTCCAGGAGTTCCATCATAGCTCCTCACTGTCGCTGGGAGGATGTTTTCTCCTCCGCTCGCCCCTTCCACCGTCATTTTCTCTCTACCCACCCTTGCCTCCTTTTCCGCGCAGCTCTCGATTCCCCCCTCTCTTTCGCACCCTCCATGTCATATTCCGCTCCAGGAGCTCCATCATAGCTCCTCGCTGTCGCTGGGAGGATGTTTTCTCCTCTGCTCGCCCCTTCCACCGTCATTTTCTCTCTACCCACCCTTTCCTCCTTTTCCGCGCAGCTCTCGATTCCCCCCTCTCTTTCGCACCCTCCATGTCATATTCCGCTCCAGGAGCTCCATCATAGCTCCTCGCTGTTGCTGGGAGGATGTTTTCTCCTCCGCTCGCCCCTTCCACCGTCATTTTCTCTCTACCCACCCTTGCCTCCTTCTCCGCACAGCTCTCGATTCCCCCCTCTCTTTCGCACCCTCCATGTCATATTCCGCTCCAGGAGCTCCATCATAGCTCCTCGCTGTCGCTGGGAGGATGTTTTCTCCTCTGCTCGCCCCTTCCACCGTCATTTTCTCTCTACCCACCCTTTCCTCCTTTTCCGCGCAGCTCTCGATTCCCCCCTCTCTTGCGCACCCTCCATGTCATATTCCGCTCCAGGAGCTCCATCATAGCTCCTCGCTGTCGCTGGGAGGATGTTTTCTCCTCCGCTCGCCCCTTCCACCGTCATTTTCTCTCTACCCACCCTTGCCTCCTTTTCCGCGCAGCTCTCGATTCCCCCCTCTCTTTCGCACCCTCCATGTCATATTCCGCTCCAGGAGTTCCATCATAGCTCCTCACTGTCGCTGGGAGGATGTTTTCTCCTCCGCTCGCCCCTTCCACCGTCATTTTCTCTCTACCCACCCTTGCCTCCTTCTCCGCGCAGCTCTCGATTCCCCCCTCTCTTTCGCACCCTCCATGTCATATTCCGCTCCAGGAGCTCCATCATAGCTCTTCGCTGTCGCTGGGAGGATGTTTTCTCCTCCGCTCGCCCCTTCCACCGTCATTTTCTCTCTACTCACCCTTTCCTCCTTTTCCGCGCAGCTCTCGATTCCCCCCTCTCTTTCGCACCCTCCATGTCATATTCCGCTCCAGGAGCTCCATCATAGCTCCTCGCTGTCGCTGGGAGGATGTTTTCTCCTCCGCTCGCCCCTTCCACCGTCATTTTCTCTCTACCCACCCTTGCCTCCTTTTCCGCGCAGCTCTCGATTCCCCCCTCTCTTTCGCACCCTCCATGTCATATTCCGCTCCAGGAGCTCCATCATAGCTCCTCGCTGTCGCTGGGAGGATGTTTTCTCCTCCGCTCGCCCCTTCCACCGTCATTTTCTCTCTACCCACCCTTGCCTCCTTCTCCGCGCAGCTCTCAATTCCCCCCTCTCTTTCGCACCCTCCATGTCATATTCCGCTCCAGGAGCTCCATCATAGCTCCTCGCTGTCGCTGGGAGGATGTTTTCTCCTCCGCTCGCCCCTTCCACCGTCATTTTCTCTCTACCCACCCTTGCCTCCTTCTCCGCGCAGCTCTCGATTCCCCCCTCTCTTTCGAACCCTCCATGTCATATTCCGCTCCAGGAGCTCCATCATAGCTCCTCGCTGTCGCTGGGAGGATGTTTTCTCCTCTGCTCGCCCCTTCCACCGTCATTTTCTCTCTACTCACCCTTTCCTCCTTTTCCGCGCAGCTCTCGATTCCCCCCTCTCTTTCGCACCCTCCATGTCATATTCCGCTCCAGGAGCTCCATCATAGCTCCTCGCTGTCGCTGGGAGGATGTTTTCTCCTCCGCTCGCCCCTTCCACCGTCATTTTCTCTCTACCCACCCTTTCCTCCTTTTCCGCGCAGCTCTCGATTCCCCCCTCTCTTTCGCACCCTCCATGTCATATTCCGCTCCAGGAGCTCCATCATAGCTCCTCGCTGTCGCTGGGAGGATGTTTTCTCCTCCGCTCGCCCCTTCCACCGTCATTTTCTCTCTACCCACCCTTGCCTCCTTTTCCGCGCAGCTCTCGATTCCCCCCTCTCTTTCGCACCCTCCATGTCATATTCCGCTCCAGGAGCTCCATCATAGCTCCTCGCTGTCGCTGGGAGGATGTTTTCTCCTCCGCTCGCCCCTTCCACCGTCATTTTCTTTCTACCCACCCTTGCCTCCTTTTCCACGCAGCTCTCGATTCCCCCCTCTCTTTCGCACCCTCCATGTCATATTCCGCTCCAGGAGCTCCATCATAGCTCCTCGCTGTTGCTGGGAGGATGTTTTCTCCTCCGCTCGCCCCTTCCACCGTCATTTTCTCTCTACCCACCCTTGCCTCCTTCTCCGCACAGCTCTCGATTCCCCCCTCTCTTTCGCACCCTCCATGTCATATTCCGCTCCAGGAGCTCCATCATAGCTCCTCGCTGTCGCTGGGAGGATGTTTTCTCCTCTGCTCGCCCCTTCCACCGTCATTTTCTCTCTACCCACCCTTGCCTCCTTTTCCGCGCAGCTCTCGATTCCCCCCTCTCTTTCGCACCCTCCATGTCATATTCCGCTCCAGGAGCTCCATCATAGCTCCTCGCTGTCGCTGGGAGGATGTTTTCTCCTCCGCTCGCCCCTTCCACCGTCATTTTCTCTCTACCCACCCTTGCCTCCTTCTCCGCGCAGCTCTCAATTCCCCCCTCTCTTTCGCACCCTCCATGTCATATTCCGCTCCAGGAGCTCCATCATAGCTCCTCGCTGTCGCTGGGAGGATGTTTTCTCCTCCGCTCGCCCCTTCCACCGTCATTTTCTCTCTACCCACCCTTGCCTCCTTCTCCGCGCAGCTCTCGATTCCCCCCTCTCTTTCGAACCCTCCATGTCATATTCCGCTCCAGGAGCTCCATCATAGCTCCTCGCTGTCGCTGGGAGGATGTTTTCTCCTCTGCTCGCCCCTTCCACCGTCATTTTCTCTCTACTCACCCTTTCCTCCTTTTCCGCGCAGCTCTCGATTCCCCCCTCTCTTTCGCACCCTCCATGTCATATTCCGCTCCAGGAGCTCCATCATAGCTCCTCGCTGTCGCTGGGAGGATGTTTTCTCCTCCGCTCGCCCCTTCCACCGTCATTTTCTCTCTACCCACCCTTTCCTCCTTTTCCGCGCAGCTCTCGATTCCCCCCTCTCTTTCGCACCCTCCATGTCATATTCCGCTCCAGGAGCTCCATCATAGCTCCTCGCTGTCGCTGGGAGGATGTTTTCTCCTCCGCTCGCCCCTTCCACCGTCATTTTCTCTCTACCCACCCTTGCCTCCTTTTCCGCGCAGCTCTCGATTCCCCCCTCTCTTTCGCACCCTCCATGTCATATTCCGCTCCAGGAGCTCCATCATAGCTCCTCGCTGTCGCTGGGAGGATGTTTTCTCCTCCGCTCGCCCCTTCCACCGTCATTTTCTTTCTACCCACCCTTGCCTCCTTTTCCACGCAGCTCTCGATTCCCCCCTCTCTTTCGCACCCTCCATGTCATATTCCGCTCCAGGAGCTCCATCATAGCTCCTCGCTGTTGCTGGGAGGATGTTTTCTCCTCCGCTCGCCCCTTCCACCGTCATTTTCTCTCTACCCACCCTTGCCTCCTTCTCCGCACAGCTCTCGATTCCCCCCTCTCTTTCGCACCCTCCATGTCATATTCCGCTCCAGGAGCTCCATCATAGCTCCTCGCTGTCGCTGGGAGGATGTTTTCTCCTCCGCTCGCCCCTTCCACCGTCATTTTCTCTCTACCCACCCTTGCCTCCTTTTCCGCGCAGCTCTCGATTCCCCCCTCTCTTTCGCACCCTCCATGTCATATTCCGCTCCAGGAGTTCCATCATAGCTCCTCACTGTCGCTGGGAGGATGTTTTCTCCTCTGCTCGCCCCTTCCACCGTCATTTTCTCTCTACCCACCCTTGCCTCCTTCTCCGCGCAGCTCTCGATTCCCCCCTCTCTTTCGCACCCTCCATGTCATATTCCGCTCCAGGAGCTCCATCATAGCTCCTCGCTGTCGCTGGGAGGATGTTTTCTCCTCCGCTCGCCCCTTCCACCGTCATTTTCTCTCTACCCACCCTTGCCTCCTTCTCCGCGCAGCTCTCGATTCCCTCCTCTCTCTCGCACCCTCCATATTACATCCAGCTCCAGGAGCTCCATCATAGCTCTTCGCTGTCACTGGGAGGATGTTTTCTCCTCCACTCGCCCCTTCCACCGTCATTTTCTCTCTACCCACCCTTGCCTCCTTCTCCGCGCTGCTCTCGATTCCCTCCTCTCTCTCGCACCCTCCATATTACATCCAGCTCCAGGAGCTCCATCATAGCTCCTCGCTGTCGCTGGGAGGATGTTTTCTCCTCCGCTCGCCCCTTCCACCGTCATTTTCTCTCTACCCACCCTTGCCTCCTTCTCCGCGCAGCTCTCGATTCCCTCCTCTCTCTCGCACCCTCCATATTACATCCAGCTCCAGGAGCTCCATCATAGCTCCTCGCTGTCGCTGGGAGGATGTTTTCTCCTCTGCTCGCCGCTTCCGCCGTCATTTTCTCTCCACCCACCCTTGCCTCCTTCTCCGCGCCGCTCTCGATTCCCCCCTCTCTTTCGCACCCTCCATGCCATATTCTGCTCCAGGAGCTCCATCATAGCTCCTCGCTGTCGCTGGGAGGATGTTTTCTCCTCCGCTCGCCCCTTCCACCGTCATTTTCTCTCTACCCACCCTTGCCTCCTTCTCCGCGCAGCTCTCGATTCCCCCCTCTCTTTCGCACCCTCCATGTCATATTCCGCTCCAGGAGCTCCATCATAGCTCCTCGCTGTCGCTGGGAGGATGTTTTCTCCTCCGCTCGCCCCTTCCACCGTCATTTTCTCTCTACCCACCCTTTCCTCCTTTTCCGCGCAGCTCTCGATTCCCCCCTCTCTTTCGCACCCTCCATGTCATATTCCGCTCCAGGAGCTCCATCATAGCTCCTCGCTGTCGCTGGGAGGATGTTTTCTCCTCCGCTCGCCCCTTCCACCGTCATTTTCTCTCTACCCACCCTTGCCTCCTTTTCCGCGCAGCTCTCGATTCCCCCCTCTCTTTCGCACCCTCCATGTCATATTCTGCTCCAGGAGCTCCATCATAGCCCCTCGCTGTCGCTGGGAGGATGTTTTCTCCTCCGCTCGCCCCTTCCACCGTCATTTTCTCTCTACCCACCCTTGCCTCCTTCTCCGAGCAGCTCTCAATTCCCCCCTCTCTTTCGCACCCTCCATGTCATATTCCGCTCCAGGAGCTCCATCATAGCTCCTCGCTGTCGCTGGGAGGATGTTTTCTCCTCCGCTCGCCCCTTCCACCGTCATTTTCTCTCTACCCACCCTTGCCTCCTTCTCCGCGCAGCTCTCGATTCCCCCCTCTCTTTCGAACCCTCCATGTCATATTCCGCTCCAGGAGCTCCATCATAGCTCCTCGCTGTCGCTGGGAGGATGTTTTCTCCTCTGCTCGCCCCTTCCACTGTCATTTTCTCTCTACCCACCCTTTCCTCCTTTTCCGCGCAGCTCTCGATTCCCCCCTCTCTTTCGCACCCTCCATGTCATATTCCGCTCCAGGAGCTCCATCATAGCTCCTCGCTGTCGCTGGGAGGATGTTTTCTCCTCCGCTCGCCCCTTCCACCGTCATTTTCTTTCTACCCACCCTTGCCTCCTTTTCCACACAGCTCTCGATTCCCCCCTCTCTTTCGCACCCTCCATGTCATATTCCGCTCCAGGAGCTCCATCATAGCTCCTCGCTGTTGCTGGGAGGATGTTTTCTCCTCCGCTCGCCCCTTCCACCGTCATTTTCTCTCTACCCACCCTTGCCTCCTTCTCCGCGCAGCTCTCGATTCCCCCCTCTCTTTCGCACCCTCCATGTCATATTCCGCTCCAGGAGCTCCATCATAGCTCCTCGCTGTCGCTGGGAGGATTTTTTCTCCTCTGCTCGCCCCTTCCACCGTCATTTTCTCTCTACCCACCCTTTCCTCCTTTTCCGCGCAGCTCTCGATTCCCCCCTCTCTTGCGCACCCTCCATGTCATATTCCGCTCCAGGAGCTCCATCATAGCTCCTCACTGTCGCTGGGAGGAAGTTTTCTCCTCCGCTTGCCCCTTCCACCGTCATTTTCTCTCTACCCACCCTTGCCTCCTTTTCCGCGCAGCTCTCGATTCCCCCCTCTCTTTCGCACCCTCCATGTCATATTCCGCTCCAGGAGCTCCATCATAGCTCCTTGCTGTCGCTGGGAGGATGTTTTCTCCTCCGCTCGCCCCTTCCACCGTCATTTTCTCTCTACCCACCCTTGCCTCCTTTTCCGCGCAGCTCTCGATTCCCCCCTCTCTTTCGCACCCTCCATGTCATATTCCGCTCCAGGAGTTCCATCATAGCTCCTCACTGTCGCTGGGAGGATGTTTTCTCCTCCGCTCGCCCCTTCCACCGTCATTTTCTCTCTACCCACCCTTGCCTCCTTTTCCGCGCAGCTCTCGATTCCCCCCTCTCTTTCGCACCCTCCATGCCATATTCCGCTCCAGGAGCTCCATCATAGCTCCTCGCTGTCGCTGGGAGGATGTTTTCTCCTCCGCTCGCCCCTTCCACCGTCATTTTCTCTCTACCCACCCTTGCCTCCTTTTCCGCGCAGCTCTCGATTCCCCCCTCTCTTTCGCACCCTCCATGTCATATTCCGCTCCAGGAGTTCCATCATAGCTCCTCACTGTCGCTGGGAGGATGTTTTCTCCTCCGCTCGCCCCTTCCACCATCATTTTCTCTCTACCCCCCCTTGCCTCCTTTTCCGCGCAGCTCTCGATTCCCCCCTCTCTTTCGCACCCTCCATGTCATATTCCGCTCCAGGAGTTCCATCATAGCTCCTCACTGTCGCTGGGAGGATGTTTTCTCCTCCGCTTGCCCCTTCCACCGTCATTTTCTCTCTACCCACCCTTGCCTCCTTTTCCGCGCAGCTCTCGATTCCCCCCTCTCTTTCGCACCCTCCATGTCATATTCCGCTCCAGGAGCTCCATCATACCTCCTTGCTGTCGCTGGGAGGATGTTTTCTCCTCCGCTCGCCCCTTCCACCGTCATTTTCTCTCTACCCACCCTTGCCTCCTTTTCCGCGCAGCTCTCGATTCCCCCCTCTCTTTCGCACCCTCCATGTCATATTCCGCTCCAGGAGTTCCATCATAGCTCCTCACTGTCGCTGGGAGGATGTTTTCTCCTCCGCTCGCCCCTTCCACCGTCATTTTCTCTCTACCCACCCTTGCCTCCTTTTCCGCGCAGCTCTCGATTCCCCCCTCTCTTTCGCACCCTCCATGTCATATTCCGCTCCAGGAGCTCCATCATAGCTCCTCGCTGTCGCTGGGAGGATGTTTTCTCCACCGCTCGCCCCTTCCACCGTCATTTTCTCTCTACCCACCCATGCCTTCTTTTTCCGCCCAGCTCTCGATTCCCCCCTCTCTTTCGCACCCTCAATGTCATATTCCGCTCCAGGAGTTCCATCATAGCTCCTTGCTGTCGCTGGGAGGATGTTTTCTCCTCCGCTCGCCCCTTCCACCGTCATTTTCTCTCTACCCACCCTTGCCTCCTTTTCCGCGCAGCTCTCGATTCCCCCCTCTCTTTCGCACCCTCCATGTCATATTCCGCTCCAGGAGTTCCATCATAGCTCCTCACTGTCGCTGGGAGGATGTTTTCTCCTCCGCTCGCCCCTTCCACCGTCATTTTCTCTCTACCCACCCTTGCCTCCTTTTCCGCGCAGCTCTCGATTCCCCCCTCTCTTTCGCACCCTCAATGTCATATTCCGCTCCAGGAGTTCCATCATAGCTCCTCACTGTCGCTGGTAGGATGTTTTCTCCTCCGCTCGCCCCTTCCACCGTCATTTTCTCTCTACCCACCCTTGCCTCCTTTTCCGCGCAGCTCTCGATTCCCCCCTCTCTTTCGCACCCTCCATGTCATATTCCGCTCCAGGAGTTCCATCATAGCTCCTCACTGTCGCTGGGAGGATGTTTTCTCCTCCGCTCGCCCCTTCCACCATCATTTTCTCTCTACCCACCCTTGCCTCCTTTTCCGCGCAGCTCTCGATTCCCCCCTCTCTTTCGCACCCTCCATGTCATATTCCGCTCCAGGAGTTCCATCATAGCTCCTCACTGTCGCTGGGAGGATGTTTTCTCCTCCGCTCGCCCCTTCCACCGTCATTTTCTCTCTACCCACCCTTGCCTCCTTCTCCGCGCAGCTCTCGATTCCCCCCTCTCTTTCGCACCCTCCATGTCATATTCTGCTCCAGGAGCTCCATCATAGCTCCTCGCTGTCGCTGGGAGGATGTTTTCTCCTCCGCTCGCCCCTTCCACCGTCATTTTCTCTCTACCCACCCTTGCCTCCTTCTCCGCGCAGCTCTCGATTCCCCCCTCTCTTTCGCACCCTCCATGTCATATTCCGCTCCAGGAGCTCCATCATAGCTCCTTGCTGTCGCTGGGAGGATGTTTTCTCCTCCGCTCGCCCCTTCCACCGTCATTTTCTCTCTACCCACCCTTGCCTCCTTTTCCGCGCAGCTCTCGATTCCCCCCTCTCTTTCGCACCCTCCATGTCATATTCCGCTCCAGGAGTTCCATCATAGCTCCTTGCTGTCGCTGGGAGGATGTTTTCTCCTCCGCTCGCCCCTTCCACCGTCATTTTCTCTCTACCCACCCTTGCCTCCTTTTCCGCGCAGCTCTCGATTCCCCCCTCTCTTTCGCACCCTCCATGTCATATTCCGCTCCAGGAGTTCCATCATAGCTCCTCACTGTCGCTGGGAGGATGTTTTCTCCTCCGCTCGCCCCTTCCACCATCATTTTCTCTCTACCCACCCTTGCCTCCTTTTCCGCGCAGCTCTCGATTCCCCCCTCTCTTTCGCACCCTCCATGTCATATTCCGCTCCAGGAGTTCCATCATAGCTCCTCACTGTCGCTGGGAGGATGTTTTCTCCTCCGCTCGCCCCTTCCACCGTCATTTTCTCTCTACCCACCCTTGCCTCCTTCTCCGCGCAGCTCTCGATTCCCCCCTCTCTTTCGCACCCTCCATGTCATATTCTGCTCCAGGAGCTCCATCATAGCTCCTCGCTGTCGCTGGGAGGATGTTTTCTCCTAAGCTCGCCCCTTCCACCGTCATTTTCTCTCTACCCACCCTTGCCTCCTTCTCCGCGCAGCTCTCGATTCCCCCTCTCTTTCGCACCCTCCATGTCATATTCCGCTCCAGGAGTTCCATCATAGCTCCTCACTGTCGCTGGGAGGATGTTTTCTCCTCCGCTCGCCCCTTCCACCGTCATTTTCTCTCTACCCACCCTTGCCTCCTTCTCCGCGCAGCTCTCGATTCCCCCCTCTCTTTCGCACCCTCCATGTCATATTCTGCTCCAGGAGCTCCATGATAGCTCCTCGCTGTCGCTGGGAGGATGTTTTCTCCTCCGCTCGCCCCTTCCACCGTCATTTTCTCTCTACCCACCCTTGCCTCCTTCTCCGCGCAGCTCTCGATTCCCCCCTCTCTTTCGCACCCTCCATGTCATATTCCGCTCCAGGAGCTCCATCATAGCTCCTTGCTGTCGCTGGGAGGATGTTTTCTCCTCCGCTCGCCCCTTCCACCATCATTTTCTCTCTACCCACCCTTGCCTCCTTCTCCGCGCAGCTCTCGATTCCCCCCTCTCTTTCGCACCCTCCATGTCATATTCCGCTCCAGGAGCTCCATCATAGCTCCTCGCTGTCGCTGGGAGGATGTTTTCTCCTCCGCTCGCCCCTTCCACCGTCATTTTCTCTCTACCCACCCTTGCCTCCTTTTCCGCGCAGCTCTCGATTCCCCCCTCTCTTTCGCACCCTCCATGTCATATTCCGCTCCAGGAGCTCCATCATAGCTCCTCGCTGTCGCTGGGAGGATGTTTTCTCCTCCGCTCGCCCCATCCACCGTCATTTTCTTTCTACCCACCCTTGCCTCCTTTTCCACGCAGCTCTCGATTCCCCCCTCTCTTTCGCACCCTCCATGTCATATTCCGCTCCAGGAGCTCCATCATAGCTCCTCGCTGTTGCTGGGAGGATGTTTTCTCCTCCGCTCGCCCCTTCCACCGTCATTTTCTCTCTACCCACCCTTGCCTCCTTCTCCGCACAGCTCTCGATTCCCCCCTCTCTTTCGCACCCTCCATGTCATATTCCGCTCCAGGAGCTCCATCATAGCTCCTCGCTGTCGCTGGGAGGATGTTTTCTTCTCTGCTCGCCCCTTCCACCGTCATTTTCTCTCTACCCACCCTTTCCTCCTTTTCCGCGCAGCTCTCGATTCCCCACTCTCTTTCGCACCCTCCATGTCATATTCCGCTCCAGAAGCTCCATCATAGCTCCTCGCTGTCGCTGGGAGGATGTTTTCTCCTCCGCTCGCCCCTTCCACCGTCATTTTCTTTCTACCCACCCTTGCCTCCTTTTCCACGCAGCTCTCGATTCCCCCCTCTCTTTCGCACCCTCCATGTCATATTCCGCTCCAGGAGTTCCATCATAGCTCCTCACTGTCGCTGGGAGGATGTTTTCTCCTCCGCTCGCCCCTTCCACCATCATTTTCTCTCTACCCACCCTTGCCTCCTTTTCCGCGCAGCTCTCGATTCCCCCCTCTCTTTCGCACCCTCCATGTCATATTCCGCTCCAGGAGTTCCATCATAGCTCCTCACTGTCGCTGGGAGGATGTTTTCTCCTCCGCTCGCCCCTTCCACCGTCATTTTCTCTCTACCCACCCTTGCCTCCTTTTCCGCGCAGCTCTCGATTCTCCCCTCTCTTTCGCACCCTCCATGTCATATTCCGCTCCAGGAGCTCCATCATAGCTCCTTGCTGTCGCTGGGAGGATGTTTTCTCCTCCGCTCGCCCCTTCCACCGTCATTTTCTCTCTACCCACCCTTGCCTCCTTTTCCACACAGCTCTCGATTCCCCCCTCTCTTTCGCACCCTCCATGTCATATTCCGCTCCAGGAGTTCCATCATAGCTCCTCACTGTCGCTGGGAGGATGTTTTCTCCTCCGCTCGCCCCTTCCACCATCATTTTCTCTCTACCCACCCTTGCCTCCTTTTCCGCGCAGCTCTCGATTCCCCCCTCTCTTTCGCACCCTCCATGTCATATTCCGCTCCAGGAGTTTCATCATAGCTCCTCACTGTCGCTGGGAGGAAGTTTTCTCCTCCGCTTGCCCCTTCCACCGTCATTTTCTCTCTACCCACCCTTGCCTCCTTTTCCGCGCAGCTCTCGATTCCCCCCTCTCTTTCACACCCTCCATGTCATATTCCGCTCCAGGAGCTCCATCATAGCTCCTTGCTGTCGCTGGGAGGATGTTTTCTCCTCCGCTCGCCCCTTCCACCGTCATTTTCTCTCTACCCACCCTTGCCTCCTTTTCCGCGCAGCTCTCGATTCCCCCCTCTCTTTCGCACCCTCCATGTCATATTCCGCTCCAGGAGTTCCATCATAGCTCCTCACTGTCGCTGGGAGGATGTTTTCTCCTCCGCTCGCCCCTTCCACCGTCATTTTCTCTCTACCCACCCTTGCCTCCTTTTCCGCGCAGCTCTCGATTCCCCCCTCTCTTTCGCACCCTCCATGTCATATTCCGCTCCAGGAGCTCCATCATAGCTCCTCGCTGTCGCTGGGAGGATGTTTTCTCCTCCGCTCGCCCCTTACACCGTCATTTTCTCTCTACGCACCCTTGCCTCCTTTTCCGCGCAGCTCTCGATTCCCCCCTCTCTTTCGCACCCTCCATGTCATATTCCGCTCCAGGAGTTCCATCATAGCTCCTCACTGTCGCTGGGAGGATGTTTTCTCCTCCGCTCGCCCCTTCCACCATCATTTTCTCTCTACCCACCCTTGCCTCCTTTTCCGCGCAGCTCTCGATTCCCCCCTCTCTTTCGCACCCTCCATGTCATATTCCGCTCCAGGAGTTCCATCATAGCTCCTCACTGTCGCTGGGAGGATGTTTTCTCCTCCGCTCGCCCCTTCCACCGTCATTTTCTCTCTACCCACCCTTGCCTCCTTTTCCGCGCAGCTCTCGATTCCCCCCTCTCTTTCGCACCCTCCATGTCATATTCCGCTCCCAGGAGCTCCATCATAGCTCCTTGCTGTCGCTGGGAGGATGTTTTCTCCTCCGCTCGCCCCTTCCACCGTCATTTTCTCTCTACCCACCCTTGCCTCCTTTTCCGCGCAGCTCTCGATTCCCCCCTCTCTTTCGCACCCTCCATGTCATATTCCGCTCCAGGAGTTCCATCATAGCTCCTCACTGTCGCTGGGAGGATGTTTTCTCCTCCGCTCGCCCCTTCCACCGTCATTTTCTCTCTACCCACCCTTGCCTCCTTCTCCGCGCAGCTCTCGATTCCCCCCTCTCTTTCGCACCCTCCATGTCATATTCCGCTCCAGGAGCTCCATCATAGCTCCTCGCTGTCGCTGGGAGGATGTTTTCTCCTCCGCTCGCCCCTTCCACCGTCATTTTCTCTCTACCCACCCTTGCCTCCTTTTCCGCGCAGCTCTCGATTCCCCCCTCTCTTTCGCACCCTCCATGTCATATTCCGCTCCAGGAGTTCCATCATAGCTCCTCACTGTCGCTGGGAGGATGTTTTCTCCTCCGCTCGCCCCTTCCACCATCATTTTCTCTCTACCCACCCTTGCCTCCTTTTCCGCGCAGCTCTCGATTCCCCCCTCTCTTTCGCACCCTCCATGTCATATTCCGCTCCAGGAGCTCCATCATAGCTCCTTGCTGTCGCTGGGAGGATGTTTTCTCCTCCGCTCGCCCCTTCCACCGTCATTTTCTCTCTACCCACCCTTGCCTCCTTTTCCACACAGCTCTCGATTCCCCCCTCTCTTTCGCACCCTCCATGTCATATTCCGCTCCAGGAGTTCCATCATAGCTCCTCACTGTCGCTGGGAGGATGTTTTCTCCTCCGCTCGCCCCTTCCACCGTCATTTTCTCTCTACCCACCCTTGCCTCCTTTTCCGCGCAGCTCTCGATTCCCCCCTCTCTTTCGCACCCTCCATGTCATATTCCGCTCCAGGAGTTCCATCATAGCTCCTCACTGTCGCTGGGAGGAAGTTTTCTCCTCCGCTCGCCCCTTCCACCGTCATTTTCTCTCTACCCACCCTTGCCTCCTTTTCCGCGCAGCTCTCGATTCCCCCCTCTCTTTCGCACCCTCCATGTCATATTCAGCTCCAGGAGCTCCATCATAGCTCCTTGCTGTCGCTGGGAGGATGTTTTCTCCTCCGCTCGCCCCTTCCACCGTCATTTTCTCTCTACCCACCCTTGCCTCCTTTTCCGCGCAGCTCTCGATTCCCCCCTCTCTTTCGCACCCTCCATGTCATATTCCGCTCCAGGAGTTCCATCATAGCTCCTCACTGTCGCTGGGAGGATGTTTTCTCCTCCGCTCGCCCCTTCCACCATCATTTTCTCTCTACCCACCCTTGCCTCCTTTTCCGCGCAGCTCTCGATTCCCCCCTCTCTTTCGCACCCTCCATGTCATATTCCGCTCCAGGAGTTCCATCATAGCTCCTCACTGTCGCTGGGAGGATGTTTTCTCCTCCGCTCGCCCCTTCCACCGTCATTTTCTCTCTACCCACCCTTGCCTCCTTCTCCGCGCAGCTCTCGATTCCCCCCTCTCTTTCGCACCCTCCATGTCATATTCTGCTCCAGGAGCTCCATCATAGCTCCTCGCTGTCGCTGGGAGGATGTTTTCTCCTCCGCTCGCCCCTTCCACCGTCATTTTCTCTCTACCCACCCTTGCCTCCTTCTCCGCGCAGCTCTCGATTCCCCCTCTCTTTCGCACCCTCCATGTCATATTCCGCTCCAGGAGTTCCATCATAGCTCCTCACTGTCTCTGGGAGGATGTTTTCTCCTCCGCTCGCCCCTTCCACCGTCATTTTCTCTCTACCCACCCTTGCCTCCTTCTCCGCGCAGCTCTCGATTCCTCCCTCTCTTTCGCACCCTCCATGTCATATTCTGCTCCAGGAGCTCCATCATAGCTCCTCGCTGTCGCTGGGAGGATGTTTTCTCCTCCGCTCGCCCCTTCCACCGTCATTTTCTCTCTACCCACCCTTGCCTCCTTCTCCGCGCAGCTCTCGATTCCCCCCTCTCTTTCGCACCCTCCATGTCATATTCCGCTCCAGGAGCTCCATCATAGCTCCTTGCTGTCGCTGGGAGGATGTTTTCTCCTCCGCTCGCCCCTTCCACCATCATTTTCTCTCTACCCACCCTTGCCTCCTTCTCCGCGCAGCTCTCGATTCCCCCCTCTCTTTCGCACCCTCCATGTCATATTCCGCTCCAGGAGCTCCATCATAGCTCCTCGCTGTCGCTGGGAGGATGTTTTCTCCTCCGCTCGCCCCTTCCACCGTCATTTTCTCTCTACCCACCCTTGCCTCCTTTTCCGCGCAGCTCTCGATTCCCCCCTCTCTTTCGCACCCTCCATGTCATATTCCGCTCCAGGAGCTCCATCATAGCTCCTCGCTGTCGCTGGGAGGATGTTTTCTCCTCCGCTCGCCCCATCCACCGTCATTTTCTTTCTACCCACCCTTGCCTCCTTTTCCACGCAGCTCTCGATTCCCCCCTCTCTTTCGCACCCTCCATGTCATATTCCGCTCCAGGAGCTCCATCATAGCTCCTCGCTGTCGCTGGGAGGATGTTTTCTCCTCCGCTCGCCCCATCCACCGTCATTTTCTTTCTACCCACCCTTGCCTCCTTTTCCACGCAGCTCTCGATTCCCCCCTCTCTTTCGCACCCTCCATGTCATATTCCGCTCCAGGAGCTCCATCATAGCTCCTCGCTGTTGCTGGGAGGATGTTTTCTCCTCCGCTCGCCCCTTCCACCGTCATTTTCTTTCTACCCACCCTTGCCTCCTTTTCCATGCAGCTCTCGATTCCCCCCTCTCTTTCGCACCCTCCATGTCATATTCCGCTCCAGGAGTTCCATCATAGCTCCTCACTGTCGCTGGGAGGATGTTTTCTCCTCCGCTCGCCCCTTCCACCATCATTTTCTCTCTACCCACCCTTGCCTCCTTTTCCGCGCAGCTCTCGATTCCCCCCTCTCTTTCGCACCCTCCATGTCATATTCCGCTCCAGGAGTTCCATCATAGCTCCTCACTGTCGCTGGGAGGATGTTTTCTCCTCCGCTCGCCCCTTCCACCGTCATTTTCTCTCTACCCACCCTTGCCTCCTTTTCCGCGCAGCTCTCGATTCCCCCCTCTCTTTCGCACCCTCCATGTCATATTCCGCTCCAGGAGCTCCATCATAGCTCCTTGCTGTCGCTGGGAGGATGTTTTCTCCTCCGCTCGCCCCTTCCACCGTCATTTTCTCTCTACCCACCCTTGCCTCCTTTTCCACACAGCTCTCGATTCCCCCCTCTCTTTCGCACCCTCCATGTCATATTCCGCTCCAGGAGTTCCATCATAGCTCCTCACTGTCGCTGGGAGGAAGTTTTCTCCTCCGCTCGCCCCTTCCACCATCATTTTCTCTCTACCCACCCTTGCCTCCTTTTCCGCGCAGCTCTCGATTCCCCCCTCTCTTTCGCACCCTCCATGTCATATTCCGCTCCAGGAGTTCCATCATAGCTCCTCACTGTCGCTGGGAGGAAGTTTTCTCCTCCGCTCGCCCCTTCCACCGTCATTTTCTCTCTACCCACCCTTGCCTCCTTTTCCGCGCAGCTCTCGATTCCCCCCTCTCTTTCGCACCCTCCATGTCATATTCCGCTCCAGGAGTTCCATCATAGCTCCTCACTGTCGCTGGGAGGAAGTTTTCTCCTCCGCTTGCCCCTTCCACCGTCATTTTCTCTCTACCCACCCTTGCCTCCTTTTCCGCGCAGCTCTCGATTCCCCCCTCTCTTTCGCACCCTCCATGTCATATTCCGCTCCAGGAGCTCCATCATAGCTCCTCGCTGTCGCTGGGAGGATGTTTTCTCCTCCGCTCGCCCCTTCCACCGTCATTTTCTCTCTACCCACCCTTGCCTCCTTTTCCGCGCAGCTCTCGATTCCCCCCTCTCTTTCGCACCCTCAATGTCATATTCCGCTCCAGGAGTTCCATCATAGCTCCTCACTGTCGCTGGGAGGATGTTTTCTCCTCCGCTCGCCCCTTCCACCGTCATTTTCTCTCTACCCACCCTTGCCTCCTTTTCCGCGCAGCTCTCGATTCCCCCCTCTCTTTCGCACCCTCCATGTCATATTCCGCTCCAGGAGTTCCATCACAGCTCCTCACTGTCGCTGGGAGGAAGTTTTCTCCTCCGCTCGTCCCTTCCACCGTCATTTTCTCTCTACCCACCCTTGCCTCCTTTTCCGCGCAGCTCTCGATTCCCCCCTCTCTTTCGCACCCTCCATGTCATATTCCGCTCCAGGAGCTCCATCATAGCTCCTTGCTGTCGCTGGGAGGATGTTTTCTCCTCCGCTCGCCCCTTCCACCGTCATTTTCTCTCTACCCACCCTTGCCTCCTTTTCCGCGCAGCTCTCGATTCCCCCCTCTCTTTCGCACCCTCCATGTCATATTCCGCTCCAGGAGTTCCATCATAGCTCCTCACTGTCGCTGGGAGGATGTTTTCTCCTCCGCTCGCCCCTTCCACCGTCATTTTCTCTCTACCCACCCTTGCCTCCTTTTCCGCGCAGCTCTCGATTCCCCCCTCTCTTTCGCACCCTCAATGTCATATTCCGCTCCAGGAGTTCCATCATAGCTCCTCACTGTCGCTGGGAGGATGTTTTCTCCTCCGCTCGCCCCTTCCACCGTCATTTTCTCTCTACCCACCCTTGCCTCCTTTTCCGCGCAGCTCTCGATTCCCCCCTCTCTTTCGCACCCTCCATGTCATATTCCGCTCCAGGAGTTCCATCATAGCTCCTCACTGTCGCTGGGAGGATGTTTTCTCCTCCGCTCGCCCCTTCCACCGTCATTTTCTCTCTACCCACCCTTGCCTCCTTTTCCGCGCAGCTCTCGATTCCCCCCTCTCTTTCGCACCCTCCATGTCATATTCCGCTCCAGGAGCTCCATCATAGCTCCTCGCTGTCGCTGGGAGGATGTTTTCTCCTCCGCTCGCCCCTTCCACCGTCATTTTCTCTCTACCCACCCTTGCCTCCTTTTCCGCGCAGCTCTCGATTCCCCCCTCTCTTTCGCACCCTCCATGTCATATTCCGCTCCAGGAGCTCCATCATAGCTCCTTGCTGTCGCTGGGAGGATGTTTTCTCCTCCGCTCGCCCCTTCCACCGTCATTTTCTCTCTACCCACCCTTGCCTCCTTTTCCGCGCAGCTCTCGATTCCCCCCTCTCTTTCGCACCCTCCATGTCATATTCCGCTCCAGGAGTTCCATCATAGCTCCTCACTGTCGCTGGGAGGAAGTTTTCTCCTCCGCTCGCCCCTTCCACCGTCATTTTCTCTCTACCCACCCTTGCCTCCTTTTCCGCGCAGCTCTCGATTCCCCCCTCTCTTTCGCACCCTCCATGTCATATTCCGCTCCAGGAGCTCCATCATAGCTCCTCGCTGTCGCTGGGAGGATGTTTTCTCCTCCGCTCGCCCCTTACACCGTCATTTTCTCTCTACCCACCCTTGCCTCCTTTTCCGCGCAGCTCTCGATTCCCCCCTCTCTTTCGCACCCTCCATGTCATATTCCGCTCCAGGAGTTCCATCATAGCTCCTCACTGTCGCTGGGAGGAAGTTTTCTCCTCCGCTCGCCCCTTCCACCGTCATTTTCTCTCTACCCACCCTTGCCTCCTTTTCCGCGCAGCTCTCGATTCCCCCCTCTCTTTCGCACCCTCCATGTCATATTCCGCTCCAGGAGCTCCATCATAGCTCCTTGCTGTCGCTGGGAGGATGTTTTCTCCTCCGCTCGCCCCTTCCACCGTCATTTTCTCTCTACCCACCCTTGCCTCCTTTTCCGCGCAGCTCTCGATTCCCCCCTCTCTTTCGCACCCTCCATGTCATATTCCGCTCCAGGAGTTCCATCATAGCTCCTCACTGTCGCTGGGAGGATGTTTTCTCCTCCGCTCGCCCCTTCCACCGTCATTTTCTCTCTACCCACCCTTGCCTCCTTTTCCGCGCAGCTCTCGATTCCCCCCTCTCTTTCGCACCCTCAATGTCATATTCCGCTCCAGGAGTTCCATCATAGCTCCTCACTGTCGCTGGGAGGATGTTTTCTCCTCCGCTCGCCCCTTCCACCGTCATTTTCTCTCTACCCACCCTTGCCTCCTTTTCCGCGCAGCTCTCGATTCCCCCCTCTCTTTCGCACCCTCCATGTCATATTCCGCTCCAGGAGTTCCATCATAGCTCCTCACTGTCGCTGGGAGGATGTTTTCTCCTCCGCTCGCCCCTTCCACCGTCATTTTCTCTCTACCCACCCTTGCCTCCTTTTCCGCGCAGCTCTCGATTCCCCCCTCTCTTTCGCACCCTCCATGTCATATTCCGCTCCAGGAGTTCCATCATAGCTCCTCACTGTCGCTGGGAGGAAGTTTTCTCCTCCGCTCGCCCCTTCCACCGTCATTTTCTCTCTACCCACCCTTGCCTCCTTTTCCGCGCAGCTCTCGATTCCCCCCTCTCTTTCGCACCCTCCATGTCATATTCCGCTCCAGGAGCTCCATCATAGCTCCTCGCTGTCGCTGGGAGGATGTTTTCTCCTCCGCTCGCCCCTTACACCGTCATTTTCTCTCTACCCACCCTTGCCTCCTTTTCCGCGCAGCTCTCGATTCCCCCCTCTCTTTCGCACCCTCCATGTCATATTCCGCTCCAGGAGTTCCATCATAGCTCCTCACTGTCGCTGGGAGGAAGTTTTCTCCTCCGCTCGCCCCTTCCACCGTCATTTTCTCTCTACCCACCCTTGCCTCCTTTTCCGCGCAGCTCTCGATTCCCCCCTCTCTTTCGCACCCTCCATGTCATATTCCGCTCCAGGAGCTCCATCATAGCTCCTTGCTGTCGCTGGGAGGATGTTTTCTCCTCCGCTCGCCCCTTCCACCGTCATTTTCTCTCTACCCACCCTTGCCTCCTTTTCCGCGCAGCTCTCGATTCCCCCCTCTCTTTCGCACCCTCCATGTCATATTCCGCTCCAGGAGTTCCATCATAGCTCCTCACTGTCGCTGGGAGGATGTTTTCTCCTCCGCTCGCCCCTTCCACCATCATTTTCACTCTACCCACCCTTGCCTCCTTTTCCGCGCAGCTCTCGATTCCCCCCTCTCTTTCGCACCCTCCATGTCATATTCCGCTCCAGGAGTTCCATCATAGCTCCTCACTGTCGCTGGGAGGATGTTTTCTCCTCCGCTCGCCCCTTCCACCGTCATTTTCTCTCTACCCACCCTTGCCTCCTTTTCCGCGCAGCTCTCGATTCCCCCCTCTCTTTCGCACCCTCCATGTCATATTCCGCTCCAGGAGCTCCATCATAGCTCCTCGCTGTCGCTGGGAGGATGTTTTCTCCTCCGCTCGCCCCTTCCACCGTCATTTTCTCTCTACCCACCCTTGCCTCCTTTTCCGCGCAGCTCTCGATTCCCCCCTCTCTTTCGCACCCTCCATGTCATATTCCGCTCCAGGAGCTCCATCATAGCTCCTTGCTGTCGCTGGGAGGATGTTTTCTCCTCCGCTCGCCCCTTCCACCGTCATTTTCTCTCTACCCACCCTTGCCTCCTTTTCCGCGCAGCTCTCGATTCCCCCCTCTCTTTCGCACCCTCCATGTCATATTCCGCTCCAGGAGTTCCATCATAGCTCCTCACTGTCGCTGGGAGGATGTTTTCTCCTCCGCTCGCCCCTTCCACCGTCATTTTCTCTCTACCCACCCTTGCCTCCTTCTCCGCGCAGCTCTCGATTCCCCCCTCTCTTTCGCACCCTCCATGTCATATTCCGCTCCAGGAGCTCCATCATAGCTCCTCGCTGTCGCTGGGAGGATGTTTTCTCCTCCGCTCGCCCCTTCCACCGTCATTTTCTCTCTACCCACCCTTGCCTCCTTTTCCGCGCAGCTCTCGATTCCCCCCTCTCTTTCGCACCCTCCATGTCATATTCCGCTCCAGGAGTTCCATCATAGCTCCTCACTGTCGCTGGGAGGATGTTTTCTTCTCCGCTCGCCCCTTCCACCGTCATTTTCTCTCTACCCACCCTTGCCTCCTTCTCCGCGCAGCTCTCGATTCCCCCCTCTCTTTCGCACCCTCCATGTCATATTCCGCTCCAGGAGCTCCATCATAGCTCCTCGCTGTCGCTGGGAGGATGTTTTCTCCTCCGCTCGCCCCTTCCACCGTCATTTTCTCTCTACCCACCCTTGCCTCCTTTTCCGCGCAGCTCTCGATTCCCCCCTCTCTTTCGCACCCTCCATGTCATATTCCGCTCCAGGAGCTCCATCATAGCTCCTTGCTGTCGCTGGGAGGATGTTTTCTCCTCCGCTCGCCCCTTCCACCGTCATTTTCTCTCTACCCACCCTTGCCTCCTTTTCCGCGCAGCTCTCGATTCCCCCCTCTCTTTCGCACCCTCCATGTCATATTCCGCTCCAGGAGTTCCATCATAGCTCCTCACTGTCGCTGGGAGGATGTTTTCTCCTCCGCTCGCCCCTTCCACCGTCATTTTCTCTCTACCCACCCTTGCCTCCTTCTCCGCGCAGCTCTCGATTCCCCCCTCTCTTTCGCACCCTCCATGTCATATTCCGCTCCAGGAGCTCCATCATAGCTCCTCGCTGTCGCTGGGAGGATGTTTTCTCCTCCGCTCGCCCCTTCCACCGTCATTTTCTCTCTACCCACCCTTGCCTCCTTTTCCGCGCAGCTCTCGATTCCCCCCTCTCTTTCGCACCCTCCATGTCATATTCCGCTCCAGGAGCTCCATCATAGCTCCTTGCTGTCGCTGGGAGGATGTTTTCTCCTCCGCTCGCCCCTTCCACCGTCATTTTCTCTCTACCCACCCTTGCCTCCTTCTCCGCGCAGCTCTCGATTCCACCCTCTCTTTCGCACCCTCCATGTCATATTCCGCTCCAGGAGCTCCATCATAGCTCTTCGCTGTCGCTGGGAGGATGTTTTCTCCTCCGCTCGCCCCTTCCACCGTCATTTTCTCTCTACCCACCCTTTCCTCCTTTTCCGCGCAGCTCTCGATTCCCCCCTCTCTTTCGCACCCTCCATGTCATATTCCGCTCCAGGAGCTCCATCATAGCTCCTCGCTGTCGCTGGGAGGATGTTTTCTCCTCCGCTCGCCCCTTCCACCGTCATTTTCTCTCTACCCACCCTTGCCTCCTTTTCCGCGCAGCTCTCGATTCCCCCCTCTCTTTCGCACCCTCCATGTCATATTCCGCTCCAGGAGCTCCATCATAGCTCCTCGCTGTCGCTGGGAGGATGTTTTCTCCTCCGCTCGCCCCTTCCACCGTCATTTTCTCTCTACCCACCCTTGCCTCCTTCTCCGCGCAGCTCTCAATTCCCCCCTCTCTTTCGCACCCTCCATGTCATATTCCGCTCCAGGAGCTCCATCATAGCTCCTCGCTGTCGCTGGGAGGATGTTTTCTCCTCCGCTCGCCCCTTCCACCGTCATTTTCTCTCTACCCACCCTTGCCTCCTTTTCCGCGCAGCTCTCGATTCCCCCCTCTCTTTCGCACCCTCCATGTCATATTCCGCTCCAGGAGTTCCATCATAGCTCCTCACTGTCGCTGGGAGGATGTTTTCTCCTCCGCTCGCCCCTTCCACCGTCATTTTCTCTCTACCCACCCTTGCCTCCTTTTCCGCGCAGCTCTCGATTCCCCCCTCTCTTTCGCACCCTCCATGTCATATTCCGCTCCAGGAGTTCCATCATAGCTCCTCACTGTCGCTGGGAGGAAGTTTTCTCCTCCGCTTGCCCCTTCCACCGTCATTTTCTCTCTACCCACCCTTGCCTCCTTTTCCGCGCAGCTCTCGATTCCCCCCTCTCTTTCGCACCCTCCATGTCATATTCCGCTCCAGGAGCTCCATCATAGCTCCTTGCTGTCGCTGGGAGGATGTTTTCTCCTCCGCTCGCCCCTTCCACCGTCATTTTCTCTCTACCCACCCTTGCCTCCTTTTCCGCGCAGCTCTCGATTCCCCCCTCTCTTTCGCACCCTCCATGTCATATTCCGCTCCAGGAGCTCCATCATAGCTCCTCGCTGTCGCTGGGAGGATGTTTTCTCCTCCGCTCGCCCCTTCCACCGTCATTTTCTCTCTACCCACCCTTGCCTCCTTTTCCGCGCAGCTCTCGATTCCCCCCTCTCTTTCGCACCCTCCATGTCATATTCCGCTCCAGGAGTTCCATCATAGCTCCTCACTGTCGCTGGGAGGATGTTTTCTCCTCCGCTCGCCCCTTCCACCGTCATTTTCTCTCTACCCACCCTTGCCTCCTTTTCCGCGCAGCTCTCGATTCCCCCCTCTCTTTCGCACCCTCCATGTCATATTCCGCTCCAGGAGCTCCATCATAGCTCCTCGCTGTCGCTGGGAGGATGTTTTCTCCTCCGCTCGCCCCTTCCACCGTCATTTTCTCTCTACCCACCCTTGCCTCCTTTTCCGCGCAGCTCTCGATTCCCCCCTCTCTTTCGCACCCTCCATGTCATATTCCGCTCCAGGAGTTCCATCATAGCTCCTCACTGTCGCTGGGAGGATGTTTTCTCCTCCGCTCGCCCCTTCCACCGTCATTTTCTCTCTACCCACCCTTGCCTCCTTTTCCGCGCAGCTCTCGATTCCCCCCTCTCTTTCGCACCCTCCATGTCATATTCCGCTCCAGGAGTTCCATCATAGCTCCTCACTGTCGCTGGGAGGAAGTTTTCTCCTCCGCTTGCCCCTTCCACCGTCATTTTCTCTCTACCCACCCTTGCCTCCTTTTCCGCGCAGCTCTCGATTCCCCCCTCTCTTTCGCACCCTCCATGTCATATTCCGCTCCAGGAGCTCCATCATAGCTCCTTGCTGTCGCTGGGAGGATGTTTTCTCCTCCGCTCGCCCCTTCCACCGTCATTTTCTCTCTACCCACCCTTGCCTCCTTTTCCGCGCAGCTCTCGATTCCCCCCTCTCTTTCGCACCCTCCATGTCATATTCCGCTCCAGGAGCTCCATCATAGCTCCTCGCTGTCGCTGGGAGGATGTTTTCTCCTCCGCTCGCCCCTTCCACCGTCATTTTCTCTCTACCCACCCTTGCCTCCTTTTCCGCGCAGCTCTCGATTCCCCCCTCTCTTTCGCACCCTCCATGTCATATTCCGCTCCAGGAGTTCCATCATAGCTCCTCACTGTCGCTGGGAGGATGTTTTCTCCTCCGCTCGCCCCTTCCACCGTCATTTTCTCTCTACCCACCCTTGCCTCCTTTTCCGCGCAGCTCTCGATTCCCCCCTCTCTTTCGCACCCTCAATGTCATATTCCGCTCCAGGAGTTCCATCATAGCTCCTCACTGTCGCTGGGAGGAAGTTTTCTCCTCCGCTTGCCCCTTCCACCGTCATTTTCTCTCTACCCACCCTTGCCTCCTTTTCCGCGCAGCTCTCGATTCCCCCCTCTCTTTCGCACCCTCCATGTCATATTCCGCTCCAGGAGCTCCATCATAGCTCCTTGCTGTCGCTGGGAGGATGTTTTCTCCTCCGCTCGCCCCTTCCACCGTCATTTTCTCTCTACCCACCCTTGCCTCCTTTTCCGCGCAGCTCTCGATTCCCCCCTCTCTTTCGCACCCTCCATGTCATATTCCGCTCCAGGAGTTCCATCATAGCTCCTCACTGTCGCTGGGAGGATGTTTTCTCCTCCGCTCGCCCCTTCCACCGTCATTTTCTCTCTACCCACCCTTGCCTCCTTTTCCGCGCAGCTCTCGATTCCCCCCTCTCTTTCGCACCCTCCATGTCATATTCCGCTCCAGGAGCTCCATCATAGCTCCTTGCTGTCGCTGGGAGGATGTTTTCTCCTCCGCTCGCCCCTTCCACCGTCATTTTCTCTCTACCCACCCTTGCCTCCTTTTCCGCGCAGCTCTCGATTCCCCCCTCTCTTTCGCACCCTCCATGTCATATTCCGCTCCAGGAGTTCCATCATAGCTCCTCACTGTCGCTGGGAGGATGTTTTCTCCTCCGCTCGCCCCTTCCACCATCATTTTCTCTCTACCCACCCTTGCCTCCTTTTCCGCGCAGCTCTCGATTCCCCCCTCTCTTTCGCACCCTCCATGTCATATTCCGCTCCAGGAGTTCCATCATAGCTCCTCACTGTCGCTGGGAGGATGTTTTCTCCTCCGCTCGCCCCTTCCACCGTCATTTTCTCTCTACCCACCCTTGCCTCCTTCTCCGCGCAGCTCTCGATTCCCCCCTCTCTTTCGCACCCTCCATGTCATATTCTGCTCCAGGAGCTCCATCATAGCTCCTCGCTGTCGCTGGGAGGATGTTTTCTCCTCCGCTCGCCCCTTCCACCGTCATTTTCTCTCTACCCACCCTTGCCTCCTTCTCCGCGCAGCTCTCGATTCCCCCCTCTCTTTCGCACCCTCCATGTCATATTCCGCTCCAGGAGCTCCATCATAGCTCCTTGCTGTCGCTGGGAGGATGTTTTCTCCTCCGCTCGCCCCTTCCACCATCATTTTCTCTCTACCCACCCTTGCCTCCTTCTCCGCGCAGCTCTCGATTCCCCCCTCTCTTTCGCACCCTCCATGTCATATTCCGCTCCAGGAGCTCCATCATAGCTCCTCGCTGTCGCGGGGAGGATGTTTTCTCCTCCGCTCGCCCCTTCCACCGTCATTTTCTCTCTACCCACCCTTGCCTCCTTTTCCGCGCAGCTCTCGATTCCCCCCTCTCTTTCGCACCCTCCATGTCATATTCCGCTCCAGGAGCTCCATCATAGCTCCTCGCTGTCGCTGGGAGGATGTTTTCTCCTCCGCTTGCCCCTTCCACCGTCATTTTCTTTCTACCCACCCTTGCCTCCTTTTCCACGCAGCTCTCGATTCCCCCCTCTCTTTCGCACCCTCCATGTCATATTCCGCTCCAGGAGCTCCATCATAGCTCCTCGCTGTTGCTGGGAGGATGTTTTCTCCTCCGCTCGCCCCTTCCACCGTCATTTTCTCTCAACCCACCCTTGCCTCCTTCTCCGCACAGCTCTCGATTCCCCCCTCTCTTTCGCACCCTCCATGTCATATTCCGCTCCAGGAGCTCCATCATAGCTCCTCGCTGTCGCTGGGAGGATGTTTTCTCCTCTGCTCGCCCCTTCCACCGTCATTTTCTCTCTACCCACCCTTTCCTCCTTTTCCGCGCAGCTCTCGATTCCCCCCTCTCTTTCGCACCCTCCATGTCATATTCCGCTCCAGGAGCTCCATCATAGCTCCTCGCTGTCGCTGGGAGGATGTTTTCTCCTCCGCTCGCCCCTTCCACCGTCATTTTCTTTCTACCCACCCTTGCCTCCTTTTCCACGCAGCTCTCGATTCCCCCCTCTCTTTCGCACCCTCCATGTCATATTCCGCTCCAGGAGCTCCATCATAGCTCCTCGCTGTTGCTGGGAGGATGTTTTCTCCTCCGCTCGCCCTTCCACCGTCATTTTCTCTCTACCCACCCTTGCCTCCTTCTCCGCACAGCTCTCGATTCCCCCCTCTCTTTCGCACCCTCCATGTCATATTCCGCTCCAGGAGCTCCATCATAGCTCCTCGCTGTCGCTGGGAGGATGTTTTCTCCTCTGCTCGCCCCTTCCACCGTCATTTTCTCTCTACCCACCCTTTCCTCCTTTTCTGCGTAGCTCTCGATTCCCCCCTCTCTTGCGCACCCTCCATGTCATATTCCGCTCCAGGAGCTCCATTTCTCTCTACCCACCCTTGCCTCCTTCTCCGCGCAGCTCTCGATTCCCCCCTCTCTTTCGAACCCTCCATGTCATATTCCGCTCCAGGAGCTCCATCATAGCTCCTCGCTGTCGCTGGGAGGATGTTTTCTCCTCTGCTCGCCCCTTCCACCGTCATTTTCTCTCTACCCACCCTTTCCTCCTTTTCCGCGCAGCTCTCGATTCCCCCCTCTCTTTCGCACCCTCCATGTCATATTCCGCTCCAGGAGTTCCATCATAGCTCCTCACTGTCGCTGGGAGGAAGTTTTCTCCTCCGCTCGCCCCTTCCACCGTCATTTTCTCTCTACCCACCCTTGCCTCCTTTTCCGCGCAGCTCTCGATTCCCCCCTCTCTTTCGCACCCTCCATGTCATATTCCGCTCCAGGAGCTCCATCATAGCTCCTTGCTGTCGCTGGGAGGACGTTTTCTCCTCCGCTCGCCCCTTCCACCGTCATTTTCTCTCTACCCACCCTTGCCTCCTTTTCCGCGCAGCTCTCTATTCCCCCCTCTCTTTCGCACCCTCCATGTCATATTCCGCTCCAGGAGTTCCATCATAGCTCCTCACTGTCGCTGGGAGGATGTTTTCTCCTCCGCTCGCCCCTTCCACCGTCATTTTCTCTCTACCCACCCTTGCCTCCTTTTCCGCGCAGCTCTCGATTCCCCCCTCTCTTTCGCACCCTCCATGTCATATTCCGCTCCAGGAGTTCCATCATAGCTCCTCACTGTCGCTGGGAGGAAGTTTTCTCCTCCGCTTGCCCCTTCCACCGTCATTTTCTCTCTACCCACCCTTGCCTCCTTTTCCGCGCAGCTCTCGATTCCCCCCTCTCTTTCGCACCCTCCATGTCATATTCCGCTCCAGGAGCTCCATCATAGCTCCTCGCTGTCGCTGGGAGGATGTTTTCTCCTCCGCTCGCCCCTTCCACCGTCATTTTCTCTCTACCCACCCTTGCCTCCTTTTCCGCGCAGCTCTCGATTCCCCCCTCTCTTTCGCACCCTCCATGTCATATTCCGCTCCAGGAGTTCCATCATAGCTCCTCACTGTCGCTGGGAGGATGTTTTCTCCTCCGCTCGCCCCTTCCACCGTCATTTTCTCTCTACCCACCCTTGCCTCCTTTTCCGCGCAGCTCTCGATTCCCCCCTCTCTTTCGCACCCTCCATGTCATATTCCGCTCCAGGAGTTCCATCATAGCTCCTCACTGTCGCTGGGAGGAAGTTTTCTCCTCCGCTTGCCCCTTCCACCGTCATTTTCTCTCTACCCACCCTTGCCTCCTTTTCCGCGCAGCTCTCGATTCCCCCCTCTCTTTCGCACCCTCCATGTCATATTCCGCTCCAGGAGCTCCATCATAGCTCCTTGCTGTCGCTGGGAGGATGTTTTCTCCTCCGCTCGCCCCTTCCACCGTCATTTTCTCTCTACCCACCCTTGCCTCCTTTTCCGCGCAGCTCTCGATTCCCCCCTCTCTTTCGCACCCTCCATGTCATATTCCGCTCCAGGAGTTCCATCATAGCTCCTCACTGTCGCTGGGAGGATGTTTTCTCCTCCGCTCGCCCCTTCCACCGTCATTTTCTCTCTACCCACCCTTGCCTCCTTTTCCGCGCAGCTCTCGATTCCCCCCTCTCTTTCGCACCCTCCATGTCATATTCCGCTCCAGGAGCTCCATCATAGCTCCTCGCTGTCGCTGGGAGGATGTTTTCTCCTCCGCTCGCCCCTTCCACCGTCATTTTCTCTCTACCCACCCTTGCCTCCTTTTCCGCGCAGCTCTCGATTCCCCCCTCTCTTTCGCACCCTCAATGTCATATTCCGCTCCAGGAGTTCCATCATAGCTCCTCACTGTCGCTGGGAGGATGTTTTCTCCTCCGCTCGCCCCTTCCACCGTCATTTTCTCTCTACCCACCCTTGCCTCCTTTTCCGCGCAGCTCTCGATTCCCCCCTCTCTTTCGCACCCTCCATGTCATATTCCGCTCCAGGAGTTCCATCGTAGCTCCTCACTGTCGCTGGGAGGAAGTTTTCTCCTCCGCTCGCCCCTTTCACCGTCATTTTCTCTCTACCCACCCTTGCCTCCTTTTCCGCGCAGCTCTCGATTCCCCCCTCTCTTTCGCACCCTCCATGTCATATTCCGCTCCAGGAGCTCCATCATAGCTCCTCGCTGTCGCTGGGAGGATGTTTTCTCCTCCGCTCGCCCCTTCCACCGTCATTTTCTCTCTACCCACCCTTGCCTCCTTTTCCGCGCAGCTCTCGATTCCCCCCTCTCTTTCGCACCCTCCATGTCATATTCCGCTCCAGGAGTTCCATCATAGCTCCTCACTGTCGCTGGGAGGATGTTTTCTCCTCCGCTCGCCCCTTCCACCATCATTTTCTCTCTACCCACCCTTGCCTCCTTTTCCGCGCAGCTCTCGATTCCCCCCTCTCTTTCGCACCCTCCATGTCATATTCCGCTCCAGGAGTTCCATCATAGCTCCTCACTGTCGCTGGGAGGATGTTTTCTCCTCCGCTCGCCCCTTCCACCGTCATTTTCTCTCTACCCACCCTTGCCTCCTTCTCCGAGCAGCTCTCGATTCCCCCCTCTCTTTCGCACCCTCCATGTCATATTCTGCTCCAGGAGCTCCATCATAGCTCCTCGCTGTCGCTGGGAGGATGTTTTCTCCTCCGCTCGCCCCTTCCAACGTCATTTTCTCTCTACCCACCCTTGCCTCCTTCTCCGCGCAGCTCTCGATTCCCCCCTCTCTTTCGCACCCTCCATGTCATATTCCGCTCCAGGAGCTCCATCATAGCTCCTTGCTGTCGCTGGGAGGATGTTTTCTCCTCCGCTCGCCCCTTCCACCATCATTTTCTCTCTACAAACCCTTGCCTCCTTCTCCGCGCAGCTCTCGATTCCCCCCTCTCTTTCGCACCCTCCATGTCATATTCCGCTCCAGGAGCTCCATCATAGCTCCTCGCTGTCGCTGGGAGGATGTTTTCTCCTCCGCTCGCCCCTTCCACCGTCATTTTCTCTCTACCCACCCTTGCCTCCTTTTCCGCGCAGCTCTCGATTCCCCCCTCTCTTTCGCACCCTCCATGTCATATTCCGCTCCAGGAGCTCCATCATAGCTCCTCGCTGTCGCTGGGAGGATGTTTTCTCCTCCGCTCGCCCCTTCCACCGTCATTTTCTTTCTACCCACCCTTGCCTCCTTTTCCACGCAGCTCTCGATTCCCCCCTCTCTTTCGCACCCTCCATGTCATATTCCGCTCCAGGAGCTCCATCATAGCTCCTCGCTGTTGCTGGGAGGATGTTTTCTCCTCCGCTCGCCCCTTCCACCGTCATTTTCTCTCTACCCACCCTTGCCTCCTTCTCCGCACAGCTCTCGATTCCCCCCTCTCTTTCGCACCCTCCATGTCATATTCCGCTCCAGGAGCTCCATCATAGCTCCTCGCTGTCGCTGGGAGGATGTTTTCTCCTCTGCTCGCCCCTTCCACCGTCATTTTCTCTCTACCCACCCTTTCCTCCTTTTCCGCGCAGCTCTCGATTCCCCCCTCTCTTTCGCACCCTCCATGTCATATTCCGCTCCAGGAGCTCCATCATAGCTCCTCGCTGTCGCTGGGAGGATGTTTTCTCCTCCGCTCGCCCCTTCCACCGTCATTTTCTTTCTACCCACCCTTGCCTCCTTTTCCACGCAGCTCTCGATTCCCCCCTCTCTTTCGCACCCTCCATGTCATATTCCGCTCCAGGAGCTCCATCATAGCTCCTCGCTGTTGCTGGGAGGATGTTTTCTCCTCCGCTCGCCCTTCCACCGTCATTTTCTCTCTACCCACCCTTGCCTCCTTCTCCGCACAGCTCTCGATTCCCCCCTCTCTTTCGCACCCTCCATGTCATATTCCGCTCCAGGAGCTCCATCATAGCTCCTCGCTGTCGCTGGGAGGATGTTTTCTCCTCTGCTCGCCCCTTCCACCGTCATTTTCTCTCTACCCACCCTTTCCTCCTTTTCCGCGCAGCTCTCGATTCCCCCCTCTCTTGCGCACCCTCCATGTCATATTCCGCTCCAGGAGCTCCATCATAGCTCCTCGCTGTCGCTGGGAGGATGTTTTCTCCTCCGCTCGCCCCTTCCACCGTCATTTTCTCTCTACCCACCCTTTCCTCCTTTTCCGCGCAGCTCTCGATTCCCCCCTCTCTTTCGCACCCTCCATGTCATATTCTGCTCCAGGAGCTCCATCATAGCTCCTCGCTGTCGCTGGGAGGATGTTTTCTCCTCCGCTCGCCCCTTCCACCGTCATTTTCTCTCTACCCACCCTTGCCTCCTTCTCCGCGCAGCTCTCGATTCCCCCCTCTCTTTCGCACCCTCCATGTCATATTCCGCTCCAGGAGCTCCATCATAGCTCCTCGCTGTCGCTGGGAGGATGTTTTCTCCTCCGCTCGCCCCTTCCACCGTCATTTTCTTTCTACCCACCCTTGCCTCCTTTTCCACGCAGCTCTCGATTCCCCCCTCTCTTTCGCACCCTCCATGTCATATTCCGCTCCAGGAGCTCCATCATAGCTCCTCGCTGTCGCTGGGAGGATGTTTTCTCCTCCGCTCGCCCCTTCCACCGTCATTTTCTCTCTACCCACCCTTGCCTCCTTTTCCGCGCAGCTCTCGATTCCCCCCTCTCTTTCGCACCCTCCATGTCATATTCCGCTCCAGGAGTTCCATCATAGCTCCTCACTGTCGCTGGGAGGATGTTTTCTCCTCCGCTCGCCCCTTCCACCGTCATTTTCTCTCTACCCACCCTTGCCTCCTTTTCCGCGCAGCTCTCGATTCCCCCCTCTCTTTCGCACCCTCCATGTCATATTCCGCTCCAGGAGTTCCATCATAGCTCCTCACTGTCGCTGGGAGGAAGTTTTCTCCTCCGCTTGCCCCTTCCACCGTCATTTTCTCTCTACCCACCCTTGCCTCCTTTTCCGCGCAGCTCTCGATTCCCCCCTCTCTTTCGCACCCTCCATGTCATATTCCGCTCCAGGAGCTCCATCATAGCTCCTTGCTGTCGCTGGGAGGATGTTTTCTCCTCCGCTCGCCCCTTCCACCGTCATTTTCTCTCTACCCACCCTTGCCTCCTTTTCCGCGCAGCTCTCGATTCCCCCCTCTCTTTCGCACCCTCCATGTCATATTCCGCTCCAGGAGCTCCATCATAGCTCCTCGCTGTCGCTGGGAGGATGTTTTCTCCTCCGCTCGCCCCTTCCACCGTCATTTTCTCTCTACCCACCCTTGCCTCCTTTTCCGCGCAGCTCTCGATTCCCCCCTCTCTTTCGCACCCTCCATGTCATATTCCGCTCCAGGAGTTCCATCATAGCTCCTCACTGTCGCTGGGAGGATGTTTTCTCCTCCGCTCGCCCCTTCCACCGTCATTTTCTCTCTACCCACCCTTGCCTCCTTTTCCGCGCAGCTCTCGATTCCCCCCTCTCTTTCGCACCCTCAATGTCATATTCCGCTCCAGGAGTTCCATCATAGCTCCTCACTGTCGCTGGGAGGAAGTTTTCTCCTCCGCTTGCCCCTTCCACCGTCATTTTCTCTCTACCCACCCTTGCCTCCTTTTCCGCGCAGCTCTCGATTCCCCCCTCTCTTTCGCACCCTCCATGTCATATTCCGCTCCAGGAGCTCCATCATAGCTCCTTGCTGTCGCTGGGAGGATGTTTTCTCCTCCGCTCGCCCCTTCCACCGTCATTTTCTCTCTACCCACCCTTGCCTCCTTTTCCGCGCAGCTCTCGATTCCCCCCTCTCTTTCGCACCCTCCATGTCATATTCCGCTCCAGGAGTTCCATCATAGCTCCTCACTGTCGCTGGGAGGATGTTTTCTCCTCCGCTCGCCCCTTCCACCGTCATTTTCTCTCTACCCACCCTTGCCTCCTTTTCCGCGCAGCTCTCGATTCCCCCCTCTCTTTCGCACCCTCCATGTCATATTCCGCTCCAGGAGCTCCATCATAGCTCCTCGCTGTCGCTGGGAGGATGTTTTCTCCTCCGCTCGCCCCTTCCACCGTCATTTTCTCTCTACCCACCCTTGCCTCCTTTTCCGCGCAGCTCTCGATTCCCCCCTCTCTTTCGCACCCTCCATGTCATATTCCGCTCCAGGAGCTCCATCATAGCTCCTCGCTGTCGCTGGGAGGATGTTTTCTCCTCCGCTCGCCCCTTCCACCGTCATTTTCTCTCTACCCACCCTTGCCTCCTTCTCCGCGCAGCTCTCAATTCCCCCCTCTCTTTCGCACCCTCCATGTCATATTCCGCTCCAGGAGCTCCATCATAGCTCCTCGCTGTCGCTGGGAGGATGTTTTCTCCTCCGCTCGCCCCTTCCACCGTCATTTTCTCTCTACCCACCCTTGCCTCCTTCTCCGCGCAGCTCTCGATTCCCCCCTCTCTTTCGAACCCTCCATGTCATATTCCGCTCCAGGAGCTCCATCATAGCTCCTCGCTGTCGCTGGGAGGATGTTTTCTCCTCTGCTCGCCCCTTCCACCGTCATTTTCTCTCTACCCACCCTTTCCTCCTTTTCCGCGCAGCTCTCGATTCCCCCCTCTCTTTCGCACCCTCCATGTCATATTCCGCTCCAGGAGTTCCATCATAGCTCCTCACTGTCGCTGGGAGGAAGTTTTCTCCTCCGCTCGCCCCTTCCACCGTCATTTTCTCTCTACCCACCCTTGCCTCCTTTTCCGCGCAGCTCTCGATTCCCCCCTCTCTTTCGCACCCTCCATGTCATATTCCGCTCCAGGAGCTCCATCATAGCTCCTTGCTGTCGCTGGGAGGACGTTTTCTCCTCCGCTCGCCCCTTCCACCGTCATTTTCTCTCTACCCACCCTTGCCTCCTTTTCCGCGCAGCTCTCTATTCCCCCCTCTCTTTCGCACCCTCCATGTCATATTCCGCTCCAGGAGTTCCATCATAGCTCCTCACTGTCGCTGGGAGGATGTTTTCTCCTCCGCTCGCCCCTTCCACCGTCATTTTCTCTCTACCCACCCTTGCCTCCTTCTCCGCGCAGCTCTCGATTCCCCCCTCTCTTTCGCACCCTCCATGTCATATTCCGCTACAGGAGCTCCATCATAGCTCCTCACTGTCGCTGGGAGGAAGTTTTCTCCTCCGCTTGCCCCTTCCACCGTCATTTTCTCTCTACCCACCCTTGCCTCCTTTTCCGCGCAGCTCTCGATTCCCCCCTCTCTTTCGCACCCTCCATGTCATATTCCGCTCCAGGAGTTCCATCATAGCTCCTCACTGTCGCTGGGAGGAAGTTTTCTCCTCCGCTTGCCCCTTCCACCGTCATTTTCTCTCTACCCACCCTTGCCTCCTTTTCCGCGCAGCTCTCGATTCCCCCCTCTCTTTCGCACCCTCCATGTCATATTCCGCTCCAGGAGCTCCATCATAGCTCCTTGCTGTCGCTGGGAGGATGTTTTCTCCTCCGCTCGCCCCTTCCACCGTCATTTTCTCTCTACCCACCCTTGCCTCCTTTTCCGCGCAGCTCTCGATTCCCCCCTCTCTTTCGCACCCTCCATGTCATATTCCGCTCCAGGAGTTCCATCATAGCTCCTCACTGTCGCTGGGAGGATGTTTTCTCCTCCGCTCGCCCCTTCCACCGTCATTTTCTCTCTACCCACCCTTGCCTCCTTTTCCGCGCAGCTCTCGATTCCCCCCTCTCTTTCGCACCCTCCATGTCATATTCCGCTCCAGGAGCTCCATCATAGCTCCTCGCTGTCGCTGGGAGGATGTTTTCTCCTCCGCTCGCCCCTTCCACTGTCATTTTCTCTCTACCCACCCTTGCCTCCTTTTCCGCGCAGCTCTCGATTCCCCCCTCTCTTTCGCACCCTCAATGTCATATTCCGCTCCAGGAGATCCATCATAGCTCCTCACTGTCGCTGGGAGGATGTTTTCTCCTCCGCTCGCCCCTTCCACCGTCATTTTCTCTCTACCCACCCTTGCCTCCTTTTCCGCGCAGCTCTCGATTCCCCTCTCTCTTTCGCACCCTCAATGACATATTCCGCTCCAGGAGATCCATCATAGCTCCTCACTGTCGCTGGGAGGATGTTTTCTCCTCCGCTCGCCCCTTCCACCGTCATTTTCTCTCTACCCACCCTTGCCTCCTTCTCCGCACAGCTCTCGATTCCCCCCTCTCTTTCGCACCCTCCATGTCATATTCCGCTCCAGGAGCTCCATCATAGTTCCTCGCTGTCGCTGGGAGGATGTTTTCTCCTCTGCTCGCCCCTTCCACCGTCATTTTCTCTCTACCCACCCTTTCCTCCTTTTCCGCGCAGCTCTCGATTCCCCCCTCTCTTTCGCACCCTCCATGTCATATTCCGCTCCAGGAGCTCCATTATAGCTCCTCGCTGTCGCTGGGAGGATGTTTTCTCCTCCGCTCGCCCCTTCCACCGTCATTTTCTTTCTACCCACCCTTGCCTCCTTTTCCACGCAGCTCTCGATTCCCCCCTCTCTTTCGCACCCTCCATGTCATATTCCGCTCCAGGAGCTCCATCATAGCTCCTCGCTGTTGCTGGGAGGATGTTTTCTCCTCCGCTCGCCCCTTCCACCGTCATTTTCTCTCTACCCACCCTTGCCTCCTTCTCCGCACAGCTCTCGATTCCCCCCTCTCTTTCGCACCCTCCATGTCATATTCCGCTCCAGGAGCTCCATCATAGCTCCTCGCTGTCGCTGGGAGGATGTTTTCTCCTCTGCTCGCCCCTTCCACTGTCATTTTCTCTCTACCCACCCTTTCCTCCTTTTCCGCGCAGCTCTCGATTCCCCCCTCTCTTGCGCACCCTCCATGTCATATTCCGCTCCAGGAGCTCCATCATAGCTCCTCGCTGTCGCTGGGAGGATGTTTTCTCCTCCGCTCGCCCCTTCCACCGTCATTTTCTCTCTACCCACCCTTGCCTCCTTTTCCGCGCAGCTCTCGATTCCCCCCTCTCTTTCGCACCCTCCATGTCATATTCCGCTCCAGGAGTTCCATCATAGCTCCTCACTGTCGCTGGGAGGATGTTTTCTCCTCCGCTCGCCCCTTCCACCGTCATTTTCTCTCTACCCACCCTTGCCTCCTTCTCCGCGCAGCTCTCGATTCCCCCCTCTCTTTCGCACCCTCCATGTCATATTCCGCTCCAGGAGCTCCATCATAGCTCCTCGCTGTCGCTGGGAGGATGTTTTCTCCTCCGCTCGCCCCTTCCACCGTAATTTTCTCTCTACCCACCCTTGCCTCCTTCTCCGCGCAGCTCTCAATTCCCCCCTCTCTTTCGCACCCTCCATGTCATATTCCGCTCCAGGAGCTCCATCATAGCTCCTCGCTGTCGCTGGGAGGATGTTTTCTCCTCCGCTCGCCCCTTCCACCGTCATTTTCTCTCTACCCACCCTTGCCTCCTTCTCCGCGCAGCTCTCGATTCCCCCCTCTCTTTCGAACCCTCCATGTCATATTCCGCTCCAGGAGCTCCATCATAGCTCCTCGCTGTCGCTGGGAGGATGTTTTCTCCTCTGCTCGCCCCTTCCACCGTCATTTTCTCTCTACCCACCCTTTCCTCCTTTTCCGCGCAGCTCTCGATTCCCCCCTCTCTTTCGCACCCTCCATGTCATATTCCGCTCCAGGAGCTCCATCATAGCTCCTCGCTGTCGCTGGGAGGATGTTTTCTCCTCCGCTCGCCCCTTCCACCGTCATTTTCTTTCTACCCACCCTTGCCTCCTTTTCCACGCAGCTCTCGATTCCCCCCTCTCTTTCGCACCCTCCATGTCATATTCCGCTCCAGGAGCTCCATCATAGCTCCTCGCTGTCGCTGGGAGGATGTTTTCTCCTCTGCTCGCCCCTTCCACCGTCATTTTCTCTCTACCCACCCTTTCCTCCTTTTCCGCGCAGCTCTCGATTCCCCCCTCTCTTTCGCACCCTCCATGTCATATTCCGCTCCAGGAGTTCCATCATAGCTCCTCACTGTCGCTGGGAGGAAGTTTTCTCCTCCGCTCGCCCCTTCCACCGTCATTTTCTCTCTACCCACCCTTGCCTCCTTTTCCGCGCAGCTCTCGATTCCCCCCTCTCTTTCGCACCCTCCATGTCATATTCCGCTCCAGGAGCTCCATCATAGCTCCTCGCTGTCGCTGGGAGGATGTTTTCTCCTCCGCTCGCCCCTTCCACCGTCATATTCTCTCTACCCACCCTTGCCTCCTTTTCCGCGCAGCTCTCGATTCCCCCCTCTCTTTCGCACCCTCCATGTCATATTCCGCTCCAGGAGTTCCATCATAGCTCCTCACTGTCGCTGGGAGGAAGTTTTCTCCTCCGCTCGCCCCTTCCACCGTCATTTTCTCTCTACCCACCCTTGCCTCCTTCTCCGCACAGCTCTCGATTCCCCCCTCTCTTTCGCACCCTCCATGTCATATTCCGCTCCAGGAGCTCCATCATAGCTCCTCGCTGTCGCTGGGAGGATGTTTTCTCCTCTGCTCGCCCCTTCCACTGTCATTTTCTCTCTACCCACCCTTTCCTCCTTTTCCGCGCAGCTCTCGATTCCCCCCTCTCTTGCGCACCCTCCATGTCATATTCCGCTCCAGGAGCTCCATCATAGCTCCTCGCTGTCGCTGGGAGGATGTTTTCTCCTCCGTTCGCCCCTTCCACCGTCATTTTCTCTCTACCCACCCTTGCCTCCTTTTCCGCGCAGCTCTCGATTCCCCCCTCTCTTTCGCACCCTCCATGTCATATTCCGCTCCAGGAGTTCCATCATAGCTCCTCACTGTCGCTGGGAGGATGTTTTCTCCTCCGCTCGCCCCTTCCACCGTCATTTTCTCTCTACCCACCCTTGCCTCCTTCTCCGCGCAGCTCTCGATTCCCCCCTCTCTTTCGCACCCTCCATGTCATATTCCGCTCCAGGAGCTCCATCATAGCTCCTCGCTGTCGCTGGGAGGATGTTTTCTCCTCCGCTCGCCCCTTCCACCGTCATTTTCTCTCTACCCACCCTTGCCTCCTTCTCCGCGCAGCTCTCAATTCCCCCCTCTCTTTCGCACCCTCCATGTCATATTCCGCTCCAGGAGCTCCATCATAGCTCCTCGCTGTCGCTGGGAGGATGTTTTCTCCTCCGCTCGCCCCTTCCACCGTCATTTTCTCTCTACCCACCCTTGCCTCCTTCTCCGCGCAGCTCTCGATTCCCCCCTCTCTTTCGAACCCTCCATGTCATATTCCGCTCCAGGAGCTCCATCATAGCTCCTCGCTGTCGCTGGGAGGATGTTTTCTCCTCTGCTCGCCCCTTCCACCGTCATTTTCTCTCTACCCACCCTTTCCTCCTTTTCCGCGCAGCTCTCGATTCCCCCCTCTCTTTCGCACCCTCCATGTCATATTCCGCTCCAGGAGCTCCATCATAGCTCCTCGCTGTCGCTGGGAGGATGTTTTCTCCTCCGCTCGCCCCTTCCACCGTCATTTTCTTTCTACCCACCCTTGCCTCCTTTTCCACGCAGCTCTCGATTCCCCCCTCTCTTTCGCACCCTCCATGTCATATTCCGCTCCAGGAGCTCCATCATAGCTCCTCGCTGTCGCTGGGAGGATGTTTTCTCCTCTGCTCGCCCCTTCCACCGTCATTTTCTCTCTACCCACCCTTTCCTCCTTTTCCGCGCAGCTCTCGATTCCCCCCTCTCTTTCGCACCCTCCATGTCATATTCCGCTCCAGGAGTTCCATCATAGCTCCTCACTGTCGCTGGGAGGAAGTTTTCTCCTCCGCTCGCCCCTTCCACCGTCATTTTCTCTCTACCCACCCTTGCCTCCTTTTCCGCGCAGCTCTCGATTCCCCCCTCTCTTTCGCACCCTCCATGTCATATTCCGCTCCAGGAGCTCCATCATAGCTCCTCGCTGTCGCTGGGAGGATGTTTTCTCCTCCGCTCGCCCCTTCCACCGTCATATTCTCTCTACCCACCCTTGCCTCCTTTTCCGCGCAGCTCTCGATTCCCCCCTCTCTTTCGCACCCTCCATGTCATATTCCGCTCCAGGAGTTCCATCATAGCTCCTCACTGTCGCTGGGAGGAAGTTTTCTCCTCCGCTCGCCCCTTCCACCGTCATTTTCTCTCTACCCACCCTTGCCTCCTTTTCCGCGCAGCTCTCGATTCCCCCCTCTCTTTCGCACCCTCCATGTCATATTCCGCTCCAGGAGCTCCATCATAGCTCCTCGCTGTCGCTGGGAGGATGTTTTCTCCTCCGCTCGCCCCTTCCACCGTCATTTTCTCTCTACCCACCCTTGCCTCCTTTTCCGCGCAGCTCTCGATTCCCCCCTCTCTTTCGCACCCTCAATGTCATATTCCGCTCCAGGAGTTCCATCATAGCTCCTCACTGTCGCTGGGAGGATGTTTTCTCCTCCGCTCGCCCCTTCCACCGTCATTTTCTCTCTACCCACCCTTGCCTCCTTTTCCGCGCAGCTCTCGATTCCCCCCTCTCTTTCGCACCCTCCATGTCATATTCCGCTCCAGGAGTTCCATAATAGCTCCTCACTGTCGCTGGGAGGATGTTTTCTCCTCCGCTCGCCCCTTCCACCATCATTTTCTCTCTACCCACCCTTGCCTCCTTTTCCGCGCAGCTCTCGATTCCCCCCTCTCTTTCGCACCCTCCATGTCATATTCCGCTCCAGGAGCTCCATCATAGCTCCTTGCTGTCGCTGGGAGGATGTTTTCTCCTCCGCTCGCCCCTTCCACCGTCATTTTCTCTCTACCCACCCTTGCCTCCTTTTCCGCGCAGCTCTCGATTCCCCCCTCTCTTTCGCACCCTCCATGTCATATTCCGCTCCAGGAGTTCCATAATAGCTCCTCACTGTCGCTGGGAGGATGTTTTCTCCTCCGCTCGCCCCTTCCACCATCATTTTCTCTCTACCCACCCTTGCCTCCTTTTCCGCGCAGCTCTCGATTCCCCCCTCTCTTTCGCACCCTCCATGTCATATTCCGCTCCAGGAGCTCCATCATAGCTCCTTGCTGTCGCTGGGAGGATGTTTTCTCCTCCGCTCGCCCCTTCCACCGTCATTTTCTCTCTACCCACCCTTGCCTCCTTTTCCGCGCAGCTCTCGATTCCCCCCTCTCTTTCGCACCCTCCATGTCATATTCCGCTCCAGGAGTTCCATCATAGCTCCTCACTGTCGCTGGGAGGATGTTTTCTCCTCCGCTCGCCCCTTCCACCGTCATTTTCTCTCTACCCACCCTTGCCTCCTTCTCCGCGCAGCTCTCGATTCCCCCCTCTCTTTCGCACCCTCCATATCATATTCCGCTCCAGGAGCTCCATCATAGCTCCTCGCTGTCGCTGGGAGGATGTTTTCTCCTCCGCTCGCCCCTTCCACCGTCATTTTCTCTCTACCCACCCTTGCCTCCTTTTCCGCGCAGCTCTCGATTCCCCCCTCTCTTTCGCACCCTCCATGTCATATTCCGCTCCAGGAGCTCCATCATAGCTCCTTGCTGTCGCTGGGAGGATGTTTTCTCCTCCGCTCGCCCCTTCCACCGTCATTTTCTCTCTACCCACCCTTGCCTCCTTTTCCGCGCAGCTCTCGATTCCCCCCTCTCTTTCGCACCCTCCATGTCATATTCCGCTCCAGGAGTTCCATCATAGCTCCTCACTGTCGCTGGGAGGATGTTTTCTCCTCCGCTCGCCCCTTCCACCGTCATTTTCTCTCTACCCACCCTTGCCTCCTTCTCCGCGCAGCTCTCGATTCCCCCCTCTCTTTCGCACCCTCCATGTCATATTCCGCTCCAGGAGCTCCATCATAGCTCCTCGCTGTCGCTGGGAGGATGTTTTCTCCTCCGCTCGCCCCTTCCACCGTCATTTTCTCTCTACCCACCCTTGCCTCCTTTTCCGCGCAGCTCTCGATTCCCCCCTCTCTTTCGCACCCTCCATGTCATATTCCGCTCCAGGAGCTCCATCATAGCTCCTTGCTGTCGCTGGGAGGATGTTTTCTCCTCCGCTCGCCCCTTCCACCGTCATTTTCTCTCTACCCACCCTTGCCTCCTTTTCCGCGCAGCTCTCGATTCCCCCCTCTCTTTCGCACCCTCCATGTCATATTCCGCTCCAGGAGTTCCATCATAGCTCCTCACTGTCGCTGGGAGGATGTTTTCTCCTCCGCTCGCCCCTTCCACCATCATTTTCTCTCTACCCACCCTTGCCTCCTTTTCCGCGCAGCTCTCGATTCCCCCCTCTCTTTCGCACCCTCCATGTCATATTCCGCTCCAGGAGTTCCATCATAGCTCCTCACTGTCGCTGGGAGGAAGTTTTCTCCTCCGCTCGCCCCTTCCACTGTCATTTTCTCTCTACCCACCCTTGCCTCCTTCTCCGCGCAGCTCTCGATTCCCCCCTCTCTTTCGCACCCTCCATGTCATATTCCGCTCCAGGAGCTCCATCATAGCTAATCGCTGTCGCTGGGAGGATGTTTTCTCCTCCGCTCGCCCCTTCCACCGTCATTTTCTCTCTACCCACCCTTGCCTCCTTTTCCGCGCAGCTCTCGATTCCCCCCTCTCTTTCGCACCCTCCATGTCATATTCCGCTCCAGGAGTTCCATCATAGCTCCTCACTGTCGCTGGGAGGATGTTTTCTCCTCCGCTCGCCCCTTCCACCATCATTTTCTCTCTACCCACCCTTGCCTCCTGTTCCGCGCAGCTCTCGATTCCCCCCTCTCTTTCGCACCCTCCATGTCATATTCCGCTCCAGGAGTTCCATCATAGCTCCTCACTGTCGCTGGGAGGAAGTTTTCTCCTCCGCTCGCCCCTTCCACCGTCATTTTCTCTCTACCCACCCTTGCCTCCTTCTCCGCGCAGCTCTCGATTCCCCCCTCTCTTTCGCACCCTCCATGTCATATTCCGCTCCAGGAGCTCCATCATAGCTAATCGCTGTCGCTGGGAGGATGTTTTCTCCTCCGCTCGCCCCTTCCACCGTCATTTTCTCTCTACCCACCCTTGCCTCCTTTTCCGCGCAGCTCTCGATTCCCCCCTCTCTTTCGCACCCTCCATGTCATATTCCGCTCCAGGAGTTCCATCATAGCTCCTCACTGTCGCTGGGAGGATGTTTTCTCCTCCGCTCGCCCCTTCCACCGTCATTTTCTCTCTACCCACCCTTGCCTCCTTTTCCGCGCAGCTCTCGATTCCCCCCTCTCTTTCGCACCCTCCATGTCATATTCCGCTCCAGGAGCTCCATCATAGCTCCTTGCTGTCGCTGGGAGGATGTTTTCTCCTCCGCTCGCCCCTTCCACCGTCATTTTCTCTCTACCCACCCTTGCCTCCTTTTCCGCGCAGCTCTCGATTCCCCCCTCTCTTTCGCACCCTCCATGTCATATTCCGCTCCAGGAGTTCCATCATAGCTCCTCACTGTTGCTGGGAGGATGTTTTCTCCTCCGCTCGCCCCTTCCACCGTCATTTTCTCTCTACCCACCCTTGCCTCCTTCTCCGCGCAGCTCTCGATTCCCTCCTCTCTCTCGCACCCTCCATATTACATCCAGCTCCAGGAGCTTCATCATAGCTCCTCGCTGTCGCTGGGAGGATGTTTTCTCCTCCGCTCGCCCCTTCCACCGTCATTTTCTCTCTACCCACCCTTGCCTCCTTCTCTGCGCAGCTCTCGATTCCCCCCTCTCTTTCGCACCCTCCATGTCATATTCCGCTCCAGGAGCTCCATCATAGCTCCTCGCTGTCGCTGGGAGGATGTTTTCTCCTCCGCTCGCCCCTTCCACCGTCATTTTCTCTCTACCCACCCTTGCCTCCTTCTCCGCGCAGCTCTCGATTCCCTCCTCTCTCTCGCACCCTCCATATTACATCCAGCTCCAGGAGCTCCATCATAGCTCCTCGCTGTCGCTGGGAGGATGTTTTCTCCTCTGCTCGCCGCTTCCGCCGTCATTTTCTCTCCACCCACCCTTGCCTCCTTCTCCGCGCCGCTCTCGATTCCCCCCTCTCTTTCGCACCCTCCATGTCATATTCCGCTCCAGGAGCTCCATCATAGCTCCTCGCTGTCGCTGGGAGGATGTTTTCTCCTCCGCTCGCCCCTTCCACCGTCATTTTCTCTCTACCCACCCTTGCCTCCTTCTCCGCGCAGCTCTCGATTCCCCCCTCTCTTTCGCACCCTCCATGTCATATTCCGCTCCAGGAGCTCCATCATAGCTCCTCGCTGTCGCTGGGAGGATGTTTTCTCCTCCGCTCGCCCCTTCCACCGTCATTTTCTCTCTACCCACCCTTTCCTCCTTTTCCGCGCAGCTCTCGATTCCCCCCTCTCTTTCACACCCTCCATGTCATATTCCGCTCCAGGAGCTCCATCATTGCTCCTCGCTGTCGCTGGGAGGATGTTTTCTCCTCCGCTCGCCCCTTCCACCGTCATTTTCTCTCTACCCACCCTTGCCTCCTTCTCTGCGCAGCTCTCAATTCCCCCCTCTCTTTCGCACCCTCCATGTCATATTCCACTCCAGTAGCTCCATCATAGCTCCTCGCTGTCGCTGGGAGGATGTTTTCTCCTCCGCTCGCCCCTTCCACCGTCATTTTCTCTCTACCCACCCTTGCCTCCTTCTCCGCGCAGCTCTCGATTCCCCCCTCTCTTTCGAACCCTCCATGTCATATTCCGCTCCAGGAGCTCCATCATAGCTCCTCGCTGTCGCTGGGAGGATGTTTTCTCCTCTGCTCGCCCCTTCCACCGTCATTTTCTCGCTACCCACCCTTTCCTCCTTTTCCGCGCAGCTCTCGATTCCCCCCTCTCTTTCGCACCCTCCATGTCATATTCCGCTCCAGGAGCTCCATCATAGCTCCTCGCTGTCGCTGGGAGGATGTTTTCTCCTCCGCTCGCCCCTTCCACCGTCATTTTCTCTCTACCCACCCTTGCCTCCTTCTCCGCGCAGCTCTCGATTCCCTCCTCTCTCTCGCACCCTCCATATTACATCCAGCTCCAGGAGCTCCATCATAGCTCTTCGCTGTCGCTGGGAGGATGTTTTCTCCTCCGCTCGCCCCTTCCACCGTCATTTTCTCTCTACCCACCCTTGCCTCCTTCTCCGCGCAGCTCTCGATTCCCTCCTCTCTCTCGCACCCTCCATATTACATCCAGCTCCAGGAGCTCCATCATAGCTCTTCGCTGTCGCTGGGAGGATGTTTTCTCCTCCACTCGCCCCTTCCACCGTCATTTTCTCTCTACCCACCCTTGCCTCCTTCTCCGCGCTGCTCTCGATTCCCTCCTCTCTCTCGCACCCTCCATATTACATCCAGCTCCAGGAGCTCCATCATAGCTCCTCGCTGTCGCTGGGAGGATGTTTTCTCCTCCGCTCGCCCCTTCCACCGTCATTTTCTCTCTACCCACCCTTGCCTCCTTCTCCGCGCAGCTCTCGATTCCCTCCTCTCTCTCGCACCCTCCATATTACATCCAGCTCCAGGAGCTCCATCATAGCTCCTCGCTGTCGCTGGGAGGATGTTTTCTCCTCTGCTCGCCGCTTCCGCCGTCATTTTCTCTCCACCCACCCTTGCCTCCTTCTCCGCGCCGCTCTCGATTCCCCCCTCTCTTTCGCACCCTCCATGCCATATTCTGCTTCAGGAGCTCCATCATAGCTCCTCGCTGTCGCTGGGAGGATGTTTTCTCCTCCGCTCGCCCCTTCCACCGTCATTTTCTCTCTACCCACCCTTGCCTCCTTCTCCGCGCAGCTCTCGATTCCCCCCTCTCTTTCGCACCCTCCATGTCATATTCCGCTCCAGGAGCTCCATCATAGCTCCTCGCTGTCGCTGGGAGGATGTTTTCTCCTCCGCTCGCCCCTTCCACCGTCATTTTCTCTCTACCCACCCTTTCCTCCTTTTCCGCGCAGCTCTCGATTCCCCCCTCTCTTTCGCACCCTCCATGTCATATTCCGCTCCAGGAGCTCCATCATAGCTCCTCGCTGTCGCTGGGAGGATGTTTTCTCCTCCGCTCGCCCCTTCCACCGTCATTTTCTCTCTACCCACCCTTGCCTCCTTTTCCGCGCAGCTCTCGATTCCCCCCTCTCTTTCGCACCCTCCATGTCATATTCTGCTCCAGGAGCTCCATCATAGCTCCTCGCTGTCGCTGGGAGGATGTTTTCTCCTCCGCTCGCCCCTTCCACCGTCATTTTCTCTCTACCCACCCTTGCCTCCTTCTCCGCGCAGCTCTCAATTCCCCCCTCTCTTTCGCACCCTCCATGTCATATTCCGCTCCAGGAGCTCCATCATAGCTCCTCGCTGTCGCTGGGAGGATGTTTTCTCCTCCGCTCGCCCCTTCCACCGTCATTTTCTCTCTACCCACCCTTGCCTCCTTCTCCGCGCAGCTCTCGATTCCCCCCTCTCTTTCGAACCCTCCATGTCATATTCCGCTCCAGGAGCTCCATCATAGCTCCTCGCTGTCGCTGGGAGGATGTTTTCTCCTCTGCTCGCCCCTTCCAACGTCATTTTCTCTCTACCCACCCTTGCCTCCTTCTCCGCGCAGCTCTCAATTCCCCCCTCTCTTTCGCACCCTCCATGTCATATTCCGCTCCAGGAGCTCCATTATAGCTCCTCGCTGTCGCTGGGAGGATGTTTTCTCCTCCGCTCGCCCCTTCCACCGTCATTTTCTTTCTACCCACCCTTGCCTCCTTTTCCACGCAGCTCTCGATTCCCCCCTCTCTTTCGCACCCTCCATGTCATATTCCGCTCCAGGAGCTCCATCATAGCTCCTCGCTGTTGCTGGGAGGATGTTTTCTCCTCCGCTCGCCCCTTCCACCGTCATTTTCTCTCTACCCACCCTTGCCTCCTTCTCCGCACAGCTCTCGATTCCCCCCTCTCTTTCGCACCCTCCATGTCATATTCCGCTCCAGGAGCTCCATCATAGCTCCTCGCTGTCGCTGGGAGGATGTTTTCTCCTCTGCTCGCCCCTTCCACTGTCATTTTCTCTCTACCCACCCTTTCCTCCTTTTCCGCGCAGCTCTCGATTCCCCCCTCTCTTGCGCACCCTCCATGTCATATTCCGCTCCAGGAGCTCCATCATAGCTCCTCGCTGTCGCTGGGAGGATGTTTTCTCCTCCGCTCGCCCCTTCCACCGTCATTTTCTCTCTACCCACCCTTGCCTCCTTTTCCGCGCAGCTCTCGATTCCCCCCTCTCTTTCGCACCCTCCATGTCATATTCCGCTCCAGGAGTTCCATCATAGCTCCTCACTGTCGCTGGGAGGATGTTTTCTCCTCCGCTCGCCCCTTCCACCGTCATTTTCTCTCTACCCACCCTTGCCTCCTTCTCCGCGCAGCTCTCGATTCCCCCCTCTCTTTCGCACCCTCCATGTCATATTCCGCTCCAGGAGCTCCATCATAGCTCCTCGCTGTCGCTGGGAGGATGTTTTCTCCTCCGCTCGCCCCTTCCACCGTAATTTTCTCTCTACCCACCCTTGCCTCCTTCTCCGCGCAGCTCTCAATTCCCCCCTCTCTTTCGCACCCTCCATGTCATATTCCGCTCCAGGAGCTCCATCATAGCTCCTCGCTGTCGCTGGGAGGATGTTTTCTCCTCCGCTCGCCCCTTCCACCGTCATTTTCTCTCTACCCACCCTTGCCTCCTTCTCCGCGCAGCTCTCGATTCCCCCCTCTCTTTCGAACCCTCCATGTCATATTCCGCTCCAGGAGCTCCATCATAGCTCCTCGCTGTCGCTGGGAGGATGTTTTCTCCTCTGCTCGCCCCTTCCACCGTCATTTTCTCTCTACCCACCCTTTCCTCCTTTTCCGCGCAGCTCTCGATTCCCCCCTCTCTTTCGCACCCTCCATGTCATATTCCGCTCCAGGAGCTCCATCATAGCTCCTCGCTGTCGCTGGGAGGATGTTTTCTCCTCCGCTCGCCCCTTCCACCGTCATTTTCTTTCTACCCACCCTTGCCTCCTTTTCCACGCAGCTCTCGATTCCCCCCTCTCTTTCGCACCCTCCATGTCATATTCCGCTCCAGGAGCTCCATCATAGCTCCTCGCTGTCGCTGGGAGGATGTTTTCTCCTCTGCTCGCCCCTTCCACCGTCATTTTCTCTCTACCCACCCTTTCCTCCTTTTCCGCGCAGCTCTCGATTCCCCCCTCTCTTTCGCACCCTCCATGTCATATTCCGCTCCAGGAGTTCCATCATAGCTCCTCACTGTCGCTGGGAGGAAGTTTTCTCCTCCGCTCGCCCCTTCCACCGTCATTTTCTCTCTACCCACCCTTGCCTCCTTTTCCGCGCAGCTCTCGATTCCCCCCTCTCTTTCGCACCCTCCATGTCATATTCCGCTCCAGGAGCTCCATCATAGCTCCTCGCTGTCGCTGGGAGGATGTTTTCTCCTCCGCTCGCCCCTTCCACCGTCATATTCTCTCTACCCACCCTTGCCTCCTTTTCCGCGCAGCTCTCGATTCCCCCCTCTCTTTCGCACCCTCCATGTCATATTCCGCTCCAGGAGTTCCATCATAGCTCCTTACTGTCGCTGGGAGGAAGTTTTCTCCTCCGCTCGCCCCTTCCACCGTCATTTTCTCTCTACCCACCCTTGCCTCCTTCTCCGCACAGCTCTCGATTCCCCCCTCTCTTTCGCACCCTCCATGTCATATTCCGCTCCAGGAGCTCCATCATAGCTCCTCGCTGTCGCTGGGAGGATGTTTTCTCCTCTGCTCGCCCCTTCCACTGTCATTTTCTCTCTACCCACCCTTTCCTCCTTTTCCGCGCAGCTCTCGATTCCCCCCTCTCTTGCGCACCCTCCATGTCATATTCCGCTCCAGGAGCTCCATCATAGCTCCTCGCTGTCGCTGGGAGGATGTTTTCTCCTCCGCTCGCCCCTTCCACCGTCATTTTCTCTCTACCCACCCTTGCCTCCTTTTCCGCGCAGCTCTCGATTCCCCCCTCTCTTTCGCACCCTCCATGTCATATTCCGCTCCAGGAGTTCCATCATAGCTCCTCACTGTCGCTGGGAGGATGTTTTCTCCTCCGCTCGCCCCTTCCACCGTCATTTTCTCTCTACCCACCCTTTCCTCCTTCTCCGCGCAGCTCTCGATTCCCCCCTCTCTTTCGCACCCTCCATGTCATATTCCGCTCCAGGAGCTCCATCATAGCTCCTCGCTGTCGCTGGGAGGATGTTTTCTCCTCCGCTCGCCCCTTCCACCGTCATTTTCTCTCTACCCACCCTTGCCTCCTTCTCCGCGCAGCTCTCAATTCCCCCCTCTCTTTCGCACCCTCCATGTCATATTCCGCTCCAGGAGCTCCATCATAGCTCCTCGCTGTCGCTGGGAGGATGTTTTCTCCTCCGCTCGCCCCTTCCACCGTCATTTTCTCTCTACCCACCCTTGCCTCCTTCTCCGCGCAGCTCTCGATTCCCCCCTCTCTTTCGAACCCTCCATGTCATATTCCGCTCCAGGAGCTCCATCATAGCTCCTCGCTGTCGCTGGGAGGATGTTTTCTCCTCTGCTCGCCCCTTCCACCGTCATTTTCTCTCTACCCACCCTTTCCTCCTTTTCCGCGCAGCTCTCGATTCCCCCCTCTCTTTCGCACCCTCCATGTCATATTCCGCTCCAGGAGCTCCATCATAGCTCCTCGCTGTCGCTGGGAGGATGTTTTCTCCTCCGCTCGCCCCTTCCACCGTCATTTTCTTTCTACCCACCCTTGCCTCCTTTTCCACGCAGCTCTCGATTCCCCCCTCTCTTTCGCACCCTCCATGTCATATTCCGCTCCAGGAGCTCCATCATAGCTCCTCGCTGTCGCTGGGAGGATGTTTTCTCCTCTGCTCGCCCCTTCCACCGTCATTTTCTCTCTACCCACCCTTTCCTCCTTTTCCGCGCAGCTCTCGATTCCCCCCTCTCTTTCGCACCCTCCATGTCATATTCCGCTCCAGGAGTTCCATCATAGCTCCTCACTGTCGCTGGGAGGAAGTTTTCTCCTCCGCTCGCCCCTTCCACCGTCATTTTCTCTCTACCCACCCTTGCCTCCTTTTCCGCGCAGCTCTCGATTCCCCCCTCTCTTTCGCACCCTCCATGTCATATTCCGCTCCAGGAGCTCCATCATAGCTCCTCGCTGTCGCTGGGAGGATGTTTTCTCCTCCGCTCGCCCCTTCCACCGTCATATTCTCTCTACCCACCCTTGCCTCCTTTTCCGCGCAGCTCTCGATTCCCCCCTCTCTTTCGCACCCTCCATGTCATATTCCGCTCCAGGAGTTCCATCATAGCTCCTCACTGTCGCTGGGAGGAAGTTTTCTCCTCCGCTCGCCCCTTCCACCGTCATTTTCTCTCTACCCACCCTTGCCTCCTTTTCCGCGCAGCTCTCGATTCCCCCCTCTCTTTCGCACCCTCCATGTCATATTCCGCTCCAGGAGCTCCATCATAGCTCCTCGCTGTCGCTGGGAGGATGTTTTCTCCTCCGCTCGCCCCTTCCACCGTCATTTTCTCTCTACCCACCCTTGCCTCCTTTTCCGCGCAGCTCTCGATTCCCCCCTCTCTTTCGCACCCTCAATGTCATATTCCGCTCCAGGAGTTCCATCATAGCTCCTCACTGTCGCTGGGAGGATGTTTTCTCCTCCGCTCGCCCCTTCCACCGTCATTTTCTCTCTACCCACCCTTGCCTCCTTTTCCGCGCAGCTCTCGATTCCCCCCTTTCTTTCGCACCCTCCATGTCATATTCCGCTCCAGGAGTTCCATCATAGCTCCTCACTGTCGCTGGGAGGAAGTTTTCTCCTCCGCTCGCCCCTTCCACCGTCATTTTCTCTCTACCCACCCTTGCCTCCTTTTCCGCGCAGCTCTCGATTCCCCCCTCTCTTTCGCACCCTCCATGTCATATTCCGCTCCAGGAGCTCCATCATAGCTCCTTGCTGTCGCTGGGAGGATGTTTTCTCCTCCGCTCGCCCCTTCCACCGTCATTTTCTCTCTACCCACCCTTGCCTCCTTTTCCGCGCAGCTCTCGATTCCCCCCTCTCTTTCGCACCCTCCATGTCATATTCCGCTCCAGGAGTTCCATAATAGCTCCTCACTGTCGCTGGGAGGATGTTTTCTCCTCCGCTCGCCCCTTCCACCATCATTTTCTCTCTACCCACCCTTGCCTCCTTTTCCGCGCAGCTCTCGATTCCCCCCTCTCTTTCGCACCCTCCATGTCATATTCCGCTCCAGGAGCTCCATCATAGCTCCTTGCTGTCGCTGGGAGGATGTTTTCTCCTCCGCTCGCCCCTTCCACCGTCATTTTCTCTCTACCCACCCTTGCCTCCTTTTCCGCGCAGCTCTCGATTCCCCCCTCTCTTTCGCACCCTCCATGTCATATTCCGCTCCAGGAGTTCCATCATAGCTCCTCACTGTCGCTGGGAGGATGTTTTCTCCTCCGCTCGCCCCTTCCACCGTCATTTTCTCTCTACCCACCCTTGCCTCCTTCTCCGCGCAGCTCTCGATTCCCCCCTCTCTTTCGCACCCTCCATATCATATTCCGCTCCAGGAGCTCCATCATAGCTCCTCGCTGTCGCTGGGAGGATGTTTTCTCCTCCGCTCGCCCCTTCCACCGTCATTTTCTCTCTACCCACCCTTGCCTCCTTTTCCGCGCAGCTCTCGATTCCCCCCTCTCTTTCGCACCCTCCATGTCATATTCCGCTCCAGGAGCTCCATCATAGCTCCTTGCTGTCGCTGGGAGGATGTTTTCTCCTCCGCTCGCCCCTTCCACCGTCATTTTCTCTCTACCCACCCTTGCCTCCTTTTCCGCGCAGCTCTCGATTCCCCCCTCTCTTTCGCACCCTCCATGTCATATTCCGCTCCAGGAGTTCCATCATAGCTCCTCACTGTCGCTGGGAGGATGTTTTCTCCTCCGCTCGCCCCTTCCACCGTCATTTTCTCTCTACCCACCCTTGCCTCCTTCTCCGCGCAGCTCTCGATTCCCCCCTCTCTTTCGCACCCTCCATGTCATATTCCGCTCCAGGAGCTCCATCATAGCTCCTCGCTGTCGCTGGGAGGATGTTTTCTCCTCCGCTCGCCCCTTCCACCGTCATTTTCTCTCTACCCACCCTTGCCTCCTTTTCCGCGCAGCTCTCGATTCCCCCCTCTCTTTCGCACCCTCCATGTCATATTCCGCTCCAGGAGCTCCATCATAGCTCCTTGCTGTCGCTGGGAGGATGTTTTCTCCTCCGCTCGCCCCTTCCACCGTCATTTTCTCTCTACCCACCCTTGCCTCCTTTTCCGCGCAGCTCTCGATTCCCCCCTCTCTTTCGCACCCTCCATGTCATATTCCGCTCCAGGAGTTCCATCATAGCTCCTCACTGTCGCTGGGAGGATGTTTTCTCCTCCGCTCGCCCCTTCCACCATCATTTTCTCTCTACCCACCCTTGCCTCCTTTTCCGCGCAGCTCTCGATTCCCCCCTCTCTTTCGCACCCTCCATGTCATATTCCGCTCCAGGAGTTCCATCATAGCTCCTCACTGTCGCTGGGAGGAAGTTTTCTCCTCCGCTCGCCCCTTCCACCGTCATTTTCTCTCTACCCACCCTTGCCTCCTTCTCCGCGCAGCTCTCGATTCCCCCCTCTCTTTCGCACCCTCCATGTCATATTCCGCTCCAGGAGCTCCATCATAGCTAATCGCTGTCGCTGGGAGGATGTTTTCTCCTCCGCTCGCCCCTTCCACCGTCATTTTCTCTCTACCCACCCTTGCCTCCTTTTCCGCGCAGCTCTCGATTCCCCCCTCTCTTTCGCACCCTCCATGTCATATTCCGCTCCAGGAGTTCCATCATAGCTCCTCACTGTCGCTGGGAGGATGTTTTCTCCTCCGCTCGCCCCTTCCACCATCATTTTCTCTCTACCCACCCTTGCCTCCTGTTCCGCGCAGCTCTCGATTCCCCCCTCTCTTTCGCACCCTCCATGTCATATTCCGCTCCAGGAGTTCCATCATAGCTCCTCACTGTCGCTGGGAGGAAGTTTTCTCCTCCGCTCGCCCCTTCCACCGTCATTTTCTCTCTACCCACCCTTGCCTCCTTCTCCGCGCAGCTCTCGATTCCCCCCTCTCTTTCGCACCCTCCATGTCATATTCCGCTCCAGGAGCTCCATCATAGCTAATCGCTGTCGCTGGGAGGATGTTTTCTCCTCCGCTCGCCCCTTCCACCGTCATTTTCTCTCTACCCACCCTTGCCTCCTTTTCCGCGCAGCTCTCGATTCCCCCCTCTCTTTCGCACCCTCCATGTCATATTCCGCTCCAGGAGTTCCATCATAGCTCCTCACTGTCGCTGGGAGGATGTTTTCTCCTCCGCTCGCCCCTTCCACCGTCATTTTCTCTCTACCCACCCTTGCCTCCTTTTCCGCGCAGCTCTCGATTCCCCCCTCTCTTTCGCACCCTCCATGTCATATTCCGCTCCAGGAGCTCCATCATAGCTCCTTGCTGTCGCTGGGAGGATGTTTTCTCCTCCGCTCGCCCCTTCCACCGTCATTTTCTCTCTACCCACCCTTGCCTCCTTTTCCGCGCAGCTCTCGATTCCCCCCTCTCTTTCGCACCCTCCATGTCATATTCCGCTCCAGGAGTTCCATCATAGCTCCTCACTGTTGCTGGGAGGATGTTTTCTCCTCCGCTCGCCCCTTCCACCGTCATTTTCTCTCTACCCACCCTTGCCTCCTTCTCCGCGCAGCTCTCGATTCCCTCCTCTCTCTCGCACCCTCCATATTACATCCAGCTCCAGGAGCTTCATCATAGCTCCTCGCTGTCGCTGGGAGGATGTTTTCTCCTCCGCTCGCCCCTTCCACCGTCATTTTCTCTCTACCCACCCTTGCCTCCTTCTCTGCGCAGCTCTCGATTCCCCCCTCTCTTTCGCACCCTCCATGTCATATTCCGCTCCAGGAGCTCCATCATAGCTCCTCGCTGTCGCTGGGAGGATGTTTTCTCCTCCGCTCGCCCCTTCCACCGTCATTTTCTCTCTACCCACCCTTGCCTCCTTCTCCGCGCAGCTCTCGATTCCCTCCTCTCTCTCGCACCCTCCATATTACATCCAGCTCCAGGAGCTCCATCATAGCTCCTCGCTGTCGCTGGGAGGATGTTTTCTCCTCTGCTCGCCGCTTCCGCCGTCATTTTCTCTCCACCCACCCTTGCCTCCTTCTCCGCGCCGCTCTCGATTCCCCCCTCTCTTTCGCACCCTCCATGTCATATTCCGCTCCAGGAGCTCCATCATAGCTCCTCGCTGTCGCTGGGAGGATGTTTTCTCCTCCGCTCGCCCCTTCCACCGTCATTTTCTCTCTACCCACCCTTGCCTCCTTCTCCGCGCAGCTCTCGATTCCCCCCTCTCTTTCGCACCCTCCATGTCATATTCCGCTCCAGGAGCTCCATCATAGCTCCTCGCTGTCGCTGGGAGGATGTTTTCTCCTCCGCTCGCCCCTTCCACCGTCATTTTCTCTCTACCCACCCTTTCCTCCTTTTCCGCGCAGCTCTCGATTCCCCCCTCTCTTTCACACCCTCCATGTCATATTCCGCTCCAGGAGCTCCATCATTGCTCCTCGCTGTCGCTGGGAGGATGTTTTCTCCTCCGCTCGCCCCTTCCACCGTCATTTTCTCTCTACCCACCCTTGCCTCCTTCTCTGCGCAGCTCTCAATTCCCCCCTCTCTTTCGCACCCTCCATGTCATATTCCACTCCAGTAGCTCCATCATAGCTCCTCGCTGTCGCTGGGAGGATGTTTTCTCCTCCGCTCGCCCCTTCCACCGTCATTTTCTCTCTACCCACCCTTGCCTCCTTCTCCGCGCAGCTCTCGATTCCCCCCTCTCTTTCGAACCCTCCATGTCATATTCCGCTCCAGGAGCTCCATCATAGCTCCTCGCTGTCGCTGGGAGGATGTTTTCTCCTCTGCTCGCCCCTTCCACCGTCATTTTCTCGCTACCCACCCTTTCCTCCTTTTCCGCGCAGCTCTCGATTCCCCCCTCTCTTTCGCACCCTCCATGTCATATTCCGCTCCAGGAGCTCCATCATAGCTCCTCGCTGTCGCTGGGAGGATGTTTTCTCCTCCGCTCGCCCCTTCCACCGTCATTTTCTCTCTACCCACCCTTGCCTCCTTTTCCGCGCAGCTCTCGATTCCCCCCTCTCTTTCGCACCCTCCATGTCATATTCCGCTCCAGGAGTTCCATCATAGCTCCTCACTGTCGCTGGGAGGATGTTTTCTCCTCCGCTCGCCCCTTCCACCGTCATTTTCTCTCTACCCACCCTTTCCTCCTTCTCCGCGCAGCTCTCGATTCCCCCCTCTCTTTCGCACCCTCCATGTCATATTCCGCTCCAGGAGCTCCATCATAGCTCCTCGCTGTCGCTGGGAGGATGTTTTCTCCTCCGCTCGCCCCTTCCACCGTCATTTTCTCTCTACCCACCCTTGCCTCCTTCTCCGCGCAGCTCTCAATTCCCCCCTCTCTTTCGCACCCTCCATGTCATATTCCGCTCCAGGAGCTCCATCATAGCTCCTCGCTGTCGCTGGGAGGATGTTTTCTCCTCCGCTCGCCCCTTCCACCGTCATTTTCTCTCTACCCACCCTTGCCTCCTTCTCCGCGCAGCTCTCGATTCCCCCCTCTCTTTCGAACCCTCCATGTCATATTCCGCTCCAGGAGCTCCATCATAGCTCCTCGCTGTCGCTGGGAGGATGTTTTCTCCTCTGCTCGCCCCTTCCACCGTCATTTTCTCTCTACCCACCCTTTCCTCCTTTTCCGCGCAGCTCTCGATTCCCCCCTCTCTTTCGCACCCTCCATGTCATATTCCGCTCCAGGAGCTCCATCATAGCTCCTCGCTGTCGCTGGGAGGATGTTTTCTCCTCCGCTCGCCCCTTCCACCGTCATTTTCTTTCTACCCACCCTTGCCTCCTTTTCCACGCAGCTCTCGATTCCCCCCTCTCTTTCGCACCCTCCATGTCATATTCCGCTCCAGGAGCTCCATCATAGCTCCTCGCTGTCGCTGGGAGGATGTTTTCTCCTCTGCTCGCCCCTTCCACCGTCATTTTCTCTCTACCCACCCTTTCCTCCTTTTCCGCGCAGCTCTCGATTCCCCCCTCTCTTTCGCACCCTCCATGTCATATTCCGCTCCAGGAGTTCCATCATAGCTCCTCACTGTCGCTGGGAGGAAGTTTTCTCCTCCGCTCGCCCCTTCCACCGTCATTTTCTCTCTACCCACCCTTGCCTCCTTTTCCGCGCAGCTCTCGATTCCCCCCTCTCTTTCGCACCCTCCATGTCATATTCCGCTCCAGGAGCTCCATCATAGCTCCTCGCTGTCGCTGGGAGGATGTTTTCTCCTCCGCTCGCCCCTTCCACCGTCATATTCTCTCTACCCACCCTTGCCTCCTTTTCCGCGCAGCTCTCGATTCCCCCCTCTCTTTCGCACCCTCCATGTCATATTCCGCTCCAGGAGTTCCATCATAGCTCCTCACTGTCGCTGGGAGGAAGTTTTCTCCTCCGCTCGCCCCTTCCACCGTCATTTTCTCTCTACCCACCCTTGCCTCCTTTTCCGCGCAGCTCTCGATTCCCCCCTCTCTTTCGCACCCTCCATGTCATATTCCGCTCCAGGAGCTCCATCATAGCTCCTTGCTGTCGCTGGGAGGATGTTTTCTCCTCCGCTCGCCCCTTCCACCGTCATTTTCTCTCTACCCACCCTTGCCTCCTTTTCCGCGCAGCTCTCGATTCCCCCCTCTCTTTCGCACCCTCCATGTCATATTCCGCTCCAGGAGTTCCATAATAGCTCCTCACTGTCGCTGGGAGGATGTTTTCTCCTCCGCTCGCCCCTTCCACCATCATTTTCTCTCTACCCACCCTTGCCTCCTTTTCCGCGCAGCTCTCGATTCCCCCCTCTCTTTCGCACCCTCCATGTCATATTCCGCTCCAGGAGCTCCATCATAGCTCCTTGCTGTCGCTGGGAGGATGTTTTCTCCTCCGCTCGCCCCTTCCACCGTCATTTTCTCTCTACCCACCCTTGCCTCCTTTTCCGCGCAGCTCTCGATTCCCCCCTCTCTTTCGCACCCTCCATGTCATATTCCGCTCCAGGAGTTCCATCATAGCTCCTCACTGTCGCTGGGAGGATGTTTTCTCCTCCGCTCGCCCCTTCCACCGTCATTTTCTCTCTACCCACCCTTGCCTCCTTCTCCGCGCAGCTCTCGATTCCCCCCTCTCTTTCGCACCCTCCATATCATATTCCGCTCCAGGAGCTCCATCATAGCTCCTCGCTGTCGCTGGGAGGATGTTTTCTCCTCCGCTCGCCCCTTCCACCGTCATTTTCTCTCTACCCACCCTTGCCTCCTTTTCCGCGCAGCTCTCGATTCCCCCCTCTCTTTCGCACCCTCCATGTCATATTCCGCTCCAGGAGCTCCATCATAGCTCCTTGCTGTCGCTGGGAGGATGTTTTCTCCTCCGCTCGCCCCTTCCACCGTCATTTTCTCTCTACCCACCCTTGCCTCCTTTTCCGCGCAGCTCTCGATTCCCCCCTCTCTTTCGCACCCTCCATGTCATATTCCGCTCCAGGAGTTCCATCATAGCTCCTCACTGTCGCTGGGAGGATGTTTTCTCCTCCGCTCGCCCCTTCCACCGTCATTTTCTCTCTACCCACCCTTGCCTCCTTCTCCGCGCAGCTCTCGATTCCCCCCTCTCTTTCGCACCCTCCATGTCATATTCCGCTCCAGGAGCTCCATCATAGCTCCTCGCTGTCGCTGGGAGGATGTTTTCTCCTCCGCTCGCCCCTTCCACCGTCATTTTCTCTCTACCCACCCTTGCCTCCTTTTCCGCGCAGCTCTCGATTCCCCCCTCTCTTTCGCACCCTCCATGTCATATTCCGCTCCAGGAGCTCCATCATAGCTCCTTGCTGTCGCTGGGAGGATGTTTTCTCCTCCGCTCGCCCCTTCCACCGTCATTTTCTCTCTACCCACCCTTGCCTCCTTTTCCGCGCAGCTCTCGATTCCCCCCTCTCTTTCGCACCCTCCATGTCATATTCCGCTCCAGGAGTTCCATCATAGCTCCTCACTGTCGCTGGGAGGATGTTTTCTCCTCCGCTCGCCCCTTCCACCATCATTTTCTCTCTACCCACCCTTGCCTCCTTTTCCGCGCAGCTCTCGATTCCCCCCTCTCTTTCGCACCCTCCATGTCATATTCCGCTCCAGGAGTTCCATCATAGCTCCTCACTGTCGCTGGGAGGAAGTTTTCTCCTCCGCTCGCCCCTTCCACCGTCATTTTCTCTCTACCCACCCTTGCCTCCTTCTCCGCGCAGCTCTCGATTCCCCCCTCTCTTTCGCACCCTCCATGTCATATTCCGCTCCAGGAGCTCCATCATAGCTAATCGCTGTCGCTGGGAGGATGTTTTCTCCTCCGCTCGCCCCTTCCACCGTCATTTTCTCTCTACCCACCCTTGCCTCCTTTTCCGCGCAGCTCTCGATTCCCCCCTCTCTTTCGCACCCTCCATGTCATATTCCGCTCCAGGAGTTCCATCATAGCTCCTCACTGTCGCTGGGAGGATGTTTTCTCCTCCGCTCGCCCCTTCCACCATCATTTTCTCTCTACCCACCCTTGCCTCCTGTTCCGCGCAGCTCTCGATTCCCCCCTCTCTTTCGCACCCTCCATGTCATATTCCGCTCCAGGAGTTCCATCATAGCTCCTCACTGTCGCTGGGAGGAAGTTTTCTCCTCCGCTCGCCCCTTCCACCGTCATTTTCTCTCTACCCACCCTTGCCTCCTTCTCCGCGCAGCTCTCGATTCCCCCCTCTCTTTCGCACCCTCCATGTCATATTCCGCTCCAGGAGCTCCATCATAGCTAATCGCTGTCGCTGGGAGGATGTTTTCTCCTCCGCTCGCCCCTTCCACCGTCATTTTCTCTCTACCCACCCTTGCCTCCTTTTCCGCGCAGCTCTCGATTCCCCCCTCTCTTTCGCACCCTCCATGTCATATTCCGCTCCAGGAGTTCCATCATAGCTCCTCACTGTCGCTGGGAGGATGTTTTCTCCTCCGCTCGCCCCTTCCACCGTCATTTTCTCTCTACCCACCCTTGCCTCCTTTTCCGCGCAGCTCTCGATTCCCCCCTCTCTTTCGCACCCTCCATGTCATATTCCGCTCCAGGAGCTCCATCATAGCTCCTTGCTGTCGCTGGGAGGATGTTTTCTCCTCCGCTCGCCCCTTCCACCGTCATTTTCTCTCTACCCACCCTTGCCTCCTTTTCCGCGCAGCTCTCGATTCCCCCCTCTCTTTCGCACCCTCCATGTCATATTCCGCTCCAGGAGTTCCATCATAGCTCCTCACTGTTGCTGGGAGGATGTTTTCTCCTCCGCTCGCCCCTTCCACCGTCATTTTCTCTCTACCCACCCTTGCCTCCTTCTCCGCGCAGCTCTCGATTCCCTCCTCTCTCTCGCACCCTCCATATTACATCCAGCTCCAGGAGCTTCATCATAGCTCCTCGCTGTCGCTGGGAGGATGTTTTCTCCTCCGCTCGCCCCTTCCACCGTCATTTTCTCTCTACCCACCCTTGCCTCCTTCTCTGCGCAGCTCTCGATTCCCCCCTCTCTTTCGCACCCTCCATGTCATATTCCGCTCCAGGAGCTCCATCATAGTTCCTCGCTGTCGCTGGGAGGATGTTTTCTCCTCCGCTCGCCCCTTCCACCGTCATTTTCTCTCTACCCACCCTTGCCTCCTTCTCCGCGCAGCTCTCGATTCCCTCCTCTCTCTCGCACCCTCCATATTACATCCAGCTCCAGGAGCTCCATCATAGCTCCTCGCTGTCGCTGGGAGGATGTTTTCTCCTCTGCTCGCCGCTTCCGCCGTCATTTTCTCTCCACCCACCCTTGCCTCCTTCTCCGCGCCGCTCTCGATTCCCCCCTCTCTTTCGCACCCTCCATGTCATATTCCGCTCCAGGAGCTCCATCATAGCTCCTCGCTGTCGCTGGGAGGATGTTTTCTCCTCCGCTCGCCCCTTCCACCGTCATTTTCTCTCTACACACCCTTGCCTCCTTCTCCGCGCAGCTCTCGATTCCCCCCTCTCTTTCGCACCCTCCATGTCATATTCCGCTCCAGGAGCTCCATCATAGCTCCTCGCTGTCGCTGGGAGGATGTTTTCTCCTCCGCTCGCCCCTTCCACCGTCATTTTCTCTCTACCCACCCTTTCCTCCTTTTCCGCGCAGCTCTCGATTCCCCCCTCTCTTTCACACCCTCCATGTCATATTCCGCTCCAGGAGCTCCATCATTGCTCCTCGCTGTCGCTGGGAGGATGTTTTCTCCTCCGCTCGCCCCTTCCACCGTCATTTTCTCTCTACCCACCCTTGCCTCCTTCTCTGCGCAGCTCTCAATTCCCCCCTCTCTTTCGCACCCTCCATGTCATATTCCACTCCAGTAGCTCCATCATAGCTCCTCGCTGTCGCTGGGAGGATGTTTTCTCCTCCGCTCGCCCCTTCCACCGTCATTTTCTCTCTACCCACCCTTGCCTCCTTCTCCGCGCAGCTCTCGATTCCCCCCTCTCTTTCGAACCCTCCATGTCATATTCCGCTCCAGGAGCTCCATCATAGCTCCTCGCTGTCGCTGGGAGGATGTTTTCTCCTCTGCTCGCCCCTTCCACCGTCATTTTCTCGCTACCCACCCTTTCCTCCTTTTCCGCGCAGCTCTCGATTCCCCCCTCTCTTTCGCACCCTCCATGTCATATTCCGCTCCAGGAGCTCCATCATAGCTCCTCGCTGTCGCTGGGAGGATGTTTTCTCCTCCGCTCGCCCCTTCCACCGTCATTTTCTCTCTACCCACCCTTGCCTCCTTCTCCGCGCAGCTCTCGATTCCCTCCTCTCTCTCGCACCCTCCATATTACATCCAGCTCCAGGAGCTCCATCATAGCTCTTCGCTGTCGCTGGGAGGATGTTTTCTCCTCCGCTCGCCCCTTCCACCGTCATTTTCTCTCTACCCACCCTTGCCTCCTTCTCCGCGCAGCTCTCGATTCCCTCCTCTCTCTCGCACCCTCCATATTACATCCAGCTCCAGGAGCTCCATCATAGCTCTTCGCTGTCGCTGGGAGGATGTTTTCTCCTCCACTCGCCCCTTCCACCGTCATTTTCTCTCTACCCACCCTTGCCTCCTTCTCCGCGCTGCTCTCGATTCCCTCCTCTCTCTCGCACCCTCCATATTACATCCAGCTCCAGGAGCTCCATCATAGCTCCTCGCTGTCGCTGGGAGGATGTTTTCTCCTCCGCTCGCCCCTTCCACCGTCATTTTCTCTCTACCCACCCTTGCCTCCTTCTCCGCGCAGCTCTCGATTCCCTCCTCTCTCTCGCACCCTCCATGCCATATTCTGCTTCAGGAGCTCCATCATAGCTCCTCGCTGTCGCTGGGAGGATGTTTTCTCCTCCGCTCGCCCCTTCCACCGTCATTTTCTCTCTACCCACCCTTTCCTCCTTTTCCGCGCAGCACTCGATTCCCCCCTCTCTTGCGCACCCTCCATGTCATATTCCGCTCCAGGAGTTCCATCATAGCTCCTCACTGTCGCTGGGAGGATGTTTTCTCCTCCACTCGCCCCTTCCACCGTCATTTTCTCTCTACCCACCCTTGCCTCCTTCTCCGCGCTGCTCTCGATTCCCTCCTCTCTCTCGCACCCTCCATATTACATCCAGCTCCAGGAGCTCCATCATAGCTCCTCGCTGTCGCTGGGAGGATGTTTTCTCCTCTGCTCGCCGCTTCCGCCGTCATTTTCTCTCCACCCACCCTTGCCTCCTTCTCCGCGCCGCTCTCGATTCCCCCCTCTCTTTCGCACCCTCCATGTCATATTCTGCTCCAGGAGCTCCATCATAGCTCCTCGCTGTCGCTGGGAGGATGTTTTCTCCTCCGCTCGCCCCTTCCACCGTCATTTTCTCTCTACCCACCCTTGCCTCCTTCTCCGCGCAGCTCTCGATTCCCCCCTCTCTTTCGCACCCTCCATGTCATATTCCGCTCCAGGAGCTCCATCATAGCTCCTCGCTGTCGCTGGGAGGATGTTTTCTCCTCTGCTCGCCCCTTCCACCGTCATTTTCTCTCTACCCACCCTTTCCTCCTTTTCCGCGCAGCTCTCGATTCCCCCCTCTCTTTCGCACCCTCCATGTCATATTCCGCTCCAGGAGCTCCATCATAGCTCCTCGCTGTCGCTGGGAGGATGTTTTCTCCTCCGCTCGCCCCTTCCACCGTCATTTTCTTTCTACCCACCCTTGCCTCCTTTTCCACGCAGCTCTCGATTCCCCCCTCTCTTTCGCACCCTCCATGTCATATTCCACTCCAGGAGCTCCATCATAGCTCCTCGCTGTTGCTGGGAGGATGTTTTCTCCTCCGCTCGCCCCTTCCACCGTCATTTTCTCTCTACCCACCCTTGCCTCCTTCTCCGCACAGCTCTCGATTCCCCCCTCTCTTTCGCACCCTCCATGTCATATTCCGCTCCAGGAGCTCCATCATAGCTCCTCGCTGTCGCTGGGAGGATGTTTTCTCCTCTGCTCGCCCCTTCCACCGTCATTTTCTCTCTACCCACCCTTGCCTCCTTCTCCGCGCAGCTCTCGATTCCCTCCTCTCTCTCGCACCCTCCATATTACATCCAGCTCCAGGAGCTCCATCATAGCTCTTCGCTGTCGCTGGGAGGATGTTTTCTCCTCCACTCGCCCCTTCCACCGTCATTTTCTCTCTACCCACCCTTGCCTCCTTTTCCGCGCTGCTCTCGATTCCCTCCTCTCTCTCGCACCCTCCATATTACATCCAGCTCCAGGAGCTCCATCATAGCTCCTCGCTGTCGCTGGGAGGATGTTTTCTCCTCCGCTCGCCCCTTCCACCGTCATTTTCTCTCTACCCACCCTTGCCTCCTTCTCCGCGCAGCTCTCGATTCCCTCCTCTCTCTCGCACCCTCCATATTACATCCAGCTCCAGGAGCTCCATCATAGCTCCTCGCTGTCGCTGGGAGGATGTTTTCTCCTCTGCTCGCCGCTTCCGCCGTCATTTTCTCTCTACCCACCCTTGCCTCCTTCTCCGCGCAGCTCTCGATTCCCTCCTCTCTCTCGCACCCTCCATATTACATCCAGCTCCAGGAGCTCCATCATAGCTCTTCGCTGTCGCTGGGAGGATGTTTTCTCCTCCACTCGCCCCTTCCACCGTCATTTTCTCTCTACCCACCCTTGCCTCCTTCTCCGCGCTGCTCTCGATTCCCTCCTCTCTCTCGCACCCTCCATATTACATCCAGCTCCAGGTGCTCCATCATAGCATCTCGCTGTCGCTGGGAGGATGTTTTCTCCTCCGCTCGCCCCTTCCACCGTCATTTTCTCTCTACCCACCCTTGCCTCCTTCTCCGCGCAGCTCTCGATTCCCTCCTCTCTCTCGCACCCTCCATATTACATCCAGCTCCAGGAGCTCCATCATAGCTCCTCGCTGTCGCTGGGAGGATGTTTTCTCCTCTGCTCGCCGCTTCCGCCGTCATTTTCTCTCCACCCACCCTTGCCTCCTTCTCCGCGCCGCTCTCGATTCCCCCCTCTCTTTCGCACCCTCCATGCCATATTCTGCTTCAGGAGCTCCATCATAGCTCCTCGCTGTCGCTGGGAGGATGTTTTCTCCTCCGCTCGCCCCTTCCACCGTCATTTTCTCTCTACCCACCCTTGCCTCCTTCTCCGCGCAGCTCTCGATTCCCCCCTCTCTTTCGCACCCTCCATGTCATATTCCGCTCCAGGAGCTCCATCATAGCTCCTCGCTGTCGCTGGGAGGATGTTTTCTCCTCCGCTCGCCCCTTCCACCGTCATTTTCTCTCTACCCACCCTTGCCTCCTTCTCCGCGCAGCTCTCGATTCCCCCCTCTCTTTCGCACCCTCCATGTCATATTCCGCTCCAGGAGCTCCATCATAGCTCCTCGCTGTCGCTGGGAGGATGTTTTCTCCTCCGCTCGCCCCTTCCACCGTCATTTTCTCTCTACCCACCCTTGCCTCCTTCTCCGCGCAGCTCTCGATTCCCCCCTCTCTTTCGAACCCTCCATGTCATATTCCGCTCCAGGAGCTCCATCATAGCTCCTCGCTGTCGCTGGGAGGATGTTTTCTCCTCTGCTCGCCCCTTCCACCGTCATTTTCTCTCTACCCACCCTTGCCTCCTTCTCCGCGCAGCTCTCAATTCCCCCCTCTCTTTCGCACCCTCCATGTCATATTCCGCTCCAGGAGCTCCATCATAGCTCCTCGCTGTCGCTGGGAGGATGTTTTCTCCTCCGCTCGCCCCTTCCACCGTCATTTTCTTTCTACCCACCCTTGCCTCCTTTTCCACGCAGCTCTCGATTCCCCCCTCTCTTTCGCACCCTCCATGTCATATTCCGCTCCAGGAGCTCCATCATAGCTCCTCGCTGTCGCTGGGAGGATGTTTTCTCCTCCGCTCGCCCCTTCCACCGTCATTTTCTCTCTACCCACCCTTGCCTCCTTCTCCGCGCAGCTCTCGATTCCCCCCTCTCTTTCGAACCCTCCATGTCATATTCCGCTCCAGGAGCTCCATCATAGCTCCTCGCTGTCGCTGGGAGGATGTTTTCTCCTCTGCTCGCCCCTTCCACCGTCATTTTCTCTCTACCCACCCTTGCCTCCTTCTCCGCGCAGCTCTCAATTCCCCCCTCTCTTTCGCACCCTCCATGTCATATTCCGCTCCAGGAGCTCCATCATAGCTCCTCGCTGTCGCTGGGAGGATGTTTTCTCCTCCGCTCGCCCCTTCCACCGTCATTTTCTTTCTACCCACCCTTGCCTCCTTTTCCACGCAGCTCTCGATTCCCCCCTCTCTTTCGCACCCTCCATGTCATATTCCGCTCCAGGAGCTCCATCATAGCTCCTCGCTGTTGCTGGGAGGATGTTTTCTCCTCCGCTCGCCCCTTCCACCGTCATTTTCTCTCTACCCACCCTTGCCTCCTTCTCCGCGCAGCTCTCGATTCCCCCCTCTCTTTCGCACCCTCCATGTCATATTCCGCTCCAGGAGCTCCATCATAGCTCCTCGCTGTCGCTGGGAGGATTTTTTCTCCTCTGCTCGCCCCTTCCACCGTCATTTTCTCTCTACCCACCCTTTCCTCCTTTTCCGCGCAGCTCTCGATTCCCCCCTCTCTTGCGCACCCTCCATGTCATATTCCGCTCCAGGAGCTCCATCATAGCTCCTCGCTGTCGCTGGGAGGATGTTTTCTCCTCCGCTCGCCCCTTCCACCGTCATTTTCTCTCTACCCACCCTTGCCTCCTTTTCCGCGCAGCTCTCAATTCCCCCCTCTCTTTGGCACCCTCCATGTCATATTCCGCTCCAGGAGTTCCATCATAGCTCCTCACTGTCGCTGGGAGGATGTTTTCTCCTCCACTCGCCCCTTCCACCGTCATTTTCTCTCTACCCACCCTTGCCTCCTTCTCCGCGCTGCTCTCGATTCCCTCCTCTCTCTCGCACCCTCCATATTACATCCAGCTCCAGGAGCTCCATCATAGCTCCTCGCTGTCGCTGGGAGGATGTTTTCTCCTCTGCTCGCCGCTTCCGCCGTCATTTTCTCTCCACCCACCCTTGCCTCCTTCTCCGCGCCGCTCTCGATTCCCCCCTCTCTTTCGCACCCTCCATGTCATATTCTGCTCCAGGAGCTCCATCATAGCTCCTCGCTGTCGCTGGGAGGATGTTTTCTCCTCCGCTCGCCCCTTCCACCGTCATTTTCTCTCTACCCACCCTTGCCTCCTTCTCCGCGCAGCTCTCGATTCCCCCCTCTCTTTCGCACCCTCCATGTCATATTCCGCTCCAGGAGCTCCATCATAGCTCCTCGCTGTCGCTGGGAGGATGTTTTCTCCTCTGCTCGCCCCTTCCACCGTCATTTTCTCTCTACCCACCCTTTCCTCCTTTTCCGCGCAGCTCTCGATTCCCCCCTCTCTTTCGCACCCTCCATGTCATATTCCGCTCCAGGAGCTCCATCATAGCTCCTCGCTGTCGCTGGGAGGATGTTTTCTCCTCCGCTCGCCCCTTCCACCATCATTTTCTTTCTACCCACCCTTGCCTCCTTCTCCGCACAGCTCTCGATTCCCCCCTCTCTTTCGCACCCTCCATGTCATATTCCGCTCCAGGAGCTCCATCATAGCTCCTCGCTGTCGCTGGGAGGATGTTTTCTCCTCTGCTCGCCCCTTCCACCGTCATTTTCTCTCTACATACCCTTGCCTCCTTCTCCGCGCAGCTCTCGATTCCCTCCTCTCTCTCGCACCCTCCATATTACATCCAGCTCCAGGAGCTCCATCATAGCTCTTCGCTGTCGCTGGGAGGATGTTTTCTCCTCCACTCGCCCCTTCCACCGTCATTTTCTCTCTACCCAACCTTGCCTCCTTCTCCGCGCTGCTCTCGATTCCCTCCTCTCTCTCGCACCCTCCATATTACATCCAGCTCCAGGAGCTCCATCATAGCTCCTCGCTGTCGCTGGGAGGATGTTTTCTCCTCCGCTCGCCCCTTCCACCGTCATTTTCTCTCTACCCACCCTTGCCTCCTTCTCCGCGCAGCTCTCGATTCCCTCCTCTCTCTCGCACCCTCCATATTACATCCAGCTCCAGGAGCTCCATCATAGCTCCTCGCTGTCGCTGGGAGGATGTTTTCTCCTCTGCTCGCCGCTTCCGCCGTCATTTTCTCTCTACCCACCCTTGCCTCCTTCTCCGCGCAGCTCTCGATTCCCTCCTCTCTCTCGCACCCTCCATATTACATCCAGCTCCAGGAGCTCCATCATAGCTCTTCGCTGTCGCTGGGAGGATGTTTTCTCCTCCACTCGCCCCTTCCACCGTCATTTTCTCTCTACCCACCCTTGCCTCCTTCTCCGCGCTGCTCTCGATTCCCTCCTCTCTCTCGCACCCTCCATATTACATCCAGCTCCAGGTGCTCCATCATAGCATCTCGCTGTCGCTGGGAGGATGTTTTCTCCTCCGCTCGCCCCTTCCACCGTCATTTTCTCTCTACCCACCCTTGCCTCCTTCTCCGCGCAGCTCTCGATTCCCTCCTCTCTCTCGCACCCTCCATATTACATCCAGCTCCAGGAGCTCCATCATAGCTCCTCGCTGTCGCTGGGAGGATGTTTTCTCCTCTGGTCGCCGCTTCCGCCGTCATTTTCTCTCCACCCACCCTTGCCTCCTTCTCCGCGCCGCTCTCGATTCCCCCCTCTCTTTCGCACCCTCCATGCCATATTCTGCTCCAGGAGCTCCATCATAGCTCCTCGCTGTCGCTGGGAGGATGTTTTCTCCTCCGCTCGCCCCTTCCACCGTCATTTTCTCTCTACCCACCCTTGCCTCCTTCTCCGCGCAGCTCCCAATTCCCCCCTCTCTTTCGCACCCTCCATGTCATATTCCGCTCCAGGAGCTCCATCATAGCTCCTCGCTGTCGCTGGGAGGATGTTTTCTCCTCCGCTCGCCCCTTTCACCGTCATTTTCTCTCTACCCACCCTTTCCTCCTTTTCCGCGCAGCTCTCGATTCCCCCCTCTCTTTCGCACCCTCCATGTCATATTCCGCTCCAGGAGCTCCATCATAGCTCCTCGCTGTCGCTGGGAGGATGTTTTCTCCTCCGCTCGCCCCTTCCACCGTCATTTTCTCTCTACCCACCCTTGCCTCCTTTTCCGCGCAGCTCTCGATTCCCCCCTCTCTTTCGCACCCTCCATGTCATATTCCGCTCCAGGAGCTCCATCATAGCTCCTCGCTGTCGCTGGGAGGATTTTTTCTCCTCTGCTCGCCCCTTCCACCGTCATTTTCTCTCTACCCACCCTTTCCTCCTTTTCCGCGCAGCTCTCGATTCCCCCCTCTCTTGCGCACCCTCCATGTCATATTCCGCTCCAGGAGCTCCATCATAGCTCCTCGCGGTCGCTGGGAGGATGTTTTCTCCTCCGCTCGCCCCTTCCACCGTCATTTTCTCTCTACCCACCCTTGCCTCCTTTTCCGCGCAGCTCTCGATTCCCCCCTCTCTTTCGCACCCTCCATGTCATATTCCGCTCCAGGAGTTCCATCATAGCTCCTCACTGTCGCTGGGAGGATGTTTTCTCCTCCACTCGCCCCTTCCACCGTCATTTTCTCTCTACCCACCCTTGCCTCCTTCTCCGCGCTGCTCTCGATTCCCTCCTCTCTCTCGCACCCTCCATATTACATCCAGCTCCAGGAGCTCCATCATAGCTCCTCGCTATCGCTGGGAGGATGTTTTCTCCTCCACTCGCCCCTTCCACCGTCATTTTCTCTCTACCCACCCTTGCCTCCTTCTCCGCGCAGCTCTCGATTCCCTCCTCTCTCTCGCACCCTCCATATTACATCCAGCTCCAGGAGCTCCATCATAGCTCCTCGCTGTCGCTGGGAGGATGTTTTCTCCTCTGCTCGCCGCTTCCGCCGTCATTTTCTCTCCACCCACCCTTGCCTCCTTCTCCGCGCCGCTCTCGATTCCCCCCTCTCTTTCGCACCCTCCATGTCATATTCTGCTCCAGGAGCTCCATCATAGCTCCTCGCTGTCGCTGGGAGGATGTTTTCTCCTCCGCTCGCCCCTTCCACCGTCATTTTCTCTCTACCCACCCTTGCCTCCTTCTCCGCGCAGCTCTCGATTCCCCCCTCTCTTTCGCACCCTCCATGTCATATTCCGCTCCAGGAGCTCCATCATAGCTCCTCGCTGTCGCTGGGAGGATGTTTTCTCCTCCGCTCGCCCCTTCCATCGTCATTTTCTCTCTACCCACCCTTTCCTCCTTTTCCGCGCAGCTCTCGATTCCCCCCTCTCTTTCGCACCCTCCATGTCATATTCCGCTCCAGGAGCTCCATCATAGCTCCTCGCTGTCGCTGGGAGGATGTTTTCTCCTCCGCTCGCCCCTTCCACCGTCATTTTCTCTCTACCCACCCTTGCCTCCTTTTCCGCGCAGCTCTCGATTCCCCCCCTCTCTTTCGCACCTTCCATGTCATATTCCGCTCCAGGAGCTCCATCATAGCTCCTCGCTGTCGCTGGGAGGATGTTTTCTCCTCCGCTCGCCCCTTCCACCGTCATTTTCTCTCTACCCACCCTTGCCTCCTTCTCCGCGCAGCTCTCAATTCCCCCCTCTCTTTCGCACCCTCCATGTCATATTCCGCTCCAGGAGCTCCATCATAGCTCCTCGCTGTCGCTGGGAGGATGTTTTCTCCTCCGCTCTCCCCTTCCACCGTCATTTTCTCTCTACCCACCCTTGCCTCCTTCTCCGCGCAGCTCTCGATTCCCCCCTCTCTTTCGCACCCTCCATGTCATATTCCGCTCCAGGAGCTCCATCATAGCTCCTCGCTGTCGCTGGGAGGATGTTTTCTCCTCCGCTCGCCCCTTCCATCGTCATTTTCTCTCTACCCACCCTTGCCTCCTTCTCCGCACAGCTCTCGATTCCCCCCTCTCTTTCGCACCCTCCATGTCATATTCCGCTCCAGGAGCTCCATCATAGCTCCTCGCTGTCGCTGGGAGGATGTTTTCTCCTCCGCTCGCCCCTTCCACCGTCATTTTCTCTCTACCCACCCTTTCCTCCTTTTCCGCGCAGCTCTCGATTCCCCCCTCTCTTGCGCACCCTCCATGTCATATTCCGCTCCAGGAGCTCCATCATAGCTCCTCGCTGTCGCTGGGAGGATGTTTTCTCCTCCGCTCGCCCCTTCCACCGTCATTTTCTCTCTACCCACCCTTGCCTCCTTTTCCGCGCAGCTCTCGATTCCCCCCTCTCTTTCGCACCCTCCATGTCATATTCCGCTCCAGTAGTTCCATCATAGCTCCTCACTGTCGCTGGGAGGATGTTTTCTCCTCTGCTCGCCCCTTCCACCGTCATTTTCTCTCTACCCACCCTTTCCTCCTTTTCCGCGCAGCTCTCGATTCCCCCCTCTCTTTCGCACCCTCCATGTCATATTCCGCTCCAGGAGCTCCATCATAGCTCCTCGCTGTCGCTGGGAGGATGTTTTCTCCTCCGCTCGCCCCTTCCACCATTATTTTCTTTCTACCCACCCTTGCCTCCTTTTCCACGCAGCTCTCGATTCCCCCCTCTCTTTCGCACCCTCCATGTCATATTCCGCTCCAGGAGCTCCATCATAGCTCCTCGCTGTTGCTGGGAGGATGTTTTCTCCTCCGCTCGCCCCTTCCACCGTCATTTTCTCTCTACCCACCCTTGCCTCCTTCTCCGCACAGCTCTCGATTCCCCCCTCTCTTTCGCACCCTCCATGTCATATTCCGCTCCAGGAGCTCCATCATAGCTCCTCGCTGTCGCTGGGAGGATGTTTTCTCCTCTGCTCGCCCCTTCCACCGTCATTTTCTCTCTACCCACCCTTTCCTCCTTTTCCGCGCAGCTCTCGATTCCCCCCTCTCTTGCGCACCCTCCATGTCATATTCCGCTCCAGGAGCTCCATCATAGCTCCTCGCTGTCGCTGGGAGGATGTTTTCTCCTCCGCTCGCCCCTTCCACCGTCATTTTCTCTCTACCCACCCTTGCCTCCTTTTCCGCGCAGCTCTCGATTCCCCCCTCTCTTTCGCACCCTCCATGTCATATTCCGCTCCAGGAGTTCCATCATAGCTCCTCACTGTCGCTGGGAGGATGTTTTCTCCTCCGCTCGCCCCTTCCACCGTCATTTTCTCTCTACCCACCCTTGCCTCCTTCTCCGCGCAGCTCTCGATTCCCTCCTCTCTCTCGCACCCTCCATATTACATCCAGCTCCAGGAGCTCCATCATAGCTCCTCGCTGTCGCTGGGAGGATGTTTTCTCCTCTGCTCGCCGCTTCCGCCGTCATTTTCTCTCCACCCACCCTTGCCTCCTTCTCCGCGCCGCTCTCGATTCCCCCCTCTCTTTCGCACCCTCCATGTCATATTCTGCTCCAGGAGCTCCATCATAGCTCCTCGCTGTCGCTGGGAGGATGTTTTCTCCTCCGCTCGCCCCTTCCACCGTCATTTTCTCTCTACCCACCCTTGCCTCCTTCTCCGCGCAGCTCTCGATTCCCCCCTCTCTTTCGCACCCTCCATGTCATATTCCGCTCCAGGAGCTCCATCATAGCTCCTCGCTGTCGCTGGGAGGATGTTTTCTCCTCCGCTCGCCCCTTCCACCGTCATTTTCTCTCTACCCACCCTTTCCTCCTTTTCCGCGCAGCTCTCGATTCCCCCCTCTCTTTCGCACCCTCCATGTCATATTCCGCTCCAGGAGCTCCATCATAGCTCCTCGCTGTCGCTGGGAGGATGTTTTCTCCTCCGCTCGCCCCTTCCACCGTCATTTTCTCTCTACCCACCCTTGCCTCCTTTTCCGCGCAGCTCTCGATTCCCCCCCTCTCTTTCGCACCCTCCATGTCATATTCCGCTCCAGGAGCTCCATCATAGCTCCTCGCTGTCGCTGGGAGGATGTTTTCTCCTCCGCTCGCCCCTTCCACCGTCATTTTCTCTCTACCCACCCTTGCCTCCTTCTCCGCGCAGCTCTCAATTCCCCCCTCTCTTTCGCACCCTCCATGTCATATTCCGCTCCAGGAGCTCCATCATAGCTCCTCGCTGTCGCTGGGAGGATGTTTTCTCCTCCGCTCGCCCCTTCCACCGTCATTTTCTCTCTACCCACCCTTGCCTCCTTCTCCGCGCAGCTCTCAATTCCCCCCTCTCTTTCGCACCCTCCATGTCATATTCCGCTCCAGGAGCTCCATCATAGCTCCTCGCTGTCGCTGGGAGGATGTTTTCTCCTCCGCTCGCCCCTTCCATCGTCATTTTCTCTCTACCCACCCTTGCCTCCTTCTCCGCACAGCTCTCGATTCCCCCCTCTCTTTCGCACCCTCCATGTCATATTCCGCTCCAGGAGCTCCATCATAGCTCCTCGCTGTCGCTGGGAGGATGTTTTCTCCTCCGCTCGCCCCTTCCACCGTCATTTTCTCTCTACCCACCCTTTCCTCCTTTTCCGCGCAGCTCTCGATTCCCCCCTCTCTTGCGCACCCTCCATGTCATATTCCGCTCCAGGAGCTCCATCATAGCTCCTCGCTGTCGCTGGGAGGATGTTTTCTCCTCCGCTCGCCCCTTCCACCGTCATTTTCTCTCTACCCACCCTTGCCTCCTTTTCCGCGCAGCTCTCGATTCCCCCCTCTCTTTCGCACCCTCCATGTCATATTCCGCTCCAGTAGTTCCATCATAGCTCCTCACTGTCGCTGGGAGGATGTTTTCTCCTCTGCTCGCCCCTTCCACCGTCATTTTCTCTCTACCCACCCTTTCCTCCTTTTCCGCGCAGCTCTCGATTCCCCCCTCTCTTTCGCACCCTCCATGTCATATTCCGCTCCAGGAGCTCCATCATAGCTCCTCGCTGTCGCTGGGAGGATGTTTTCTCCTCCGCTCGCCCCTTCCACCATTATTTTCTTTCTACCCACCCTTGCCTCCTTTTCCACGCAGCTCTCGATTCCCCCCTCTCTTTCGCACCCTCCATGTCATATTCCGCTCCAGGAGCTCCATCATAGCTCCTCGCTGTTGCTGGGAGGATGTTTTCTCCTCCGCTCGCCCCTTCCACCGTCATTTTCTCTCTACCCACCCTTGCCTCCTTCTCCGCACAGCTCTCGATTCCCCCCTCTCTTTCGCACCCTCCATGTCATATTCCGCTCCAGGAGCTCCATCATAGCTCCTCGCTGTCGCTGGGAGGATGTTTTCTCCTCTGCTCGCCCCTTCCACCGTCATTTTCTCTCTACCCACCCTTTCCTCCTTTTCCGCGCAGCTCTCGATTCCCCCCTCTCTTGCGCACCCTCCATGTCATATTCCGCTCCAGGAGCTCCATCATAGCTCCTCGCTGTCGCTGGGAGGATGTTTTCTCCTCCGCTCGCCCCTTCCACCGTCATTTTCTCTCTACCCACCCTTGCCTCCTTTTCCGCGCAGCTCTCGATTCCCCCCTCTCTTTCGCACCCTCCATGTCATATTCCGCTCCAGGAGTTCCATCATAGCTCCTCACTGTCGCTGGGAGGATGTTTTCTCCTCCGCTCGCCCCTTCCACCGTCATTTTCTCTCTACCCACCCTTGCCTTCTTCTCCGCGCAGCTCTCGATTCCCCCCTCTCTTTCGCACCCTCCATGTCATATTCCGCTCCAGGAGCTCCATCATAGCTCTTCGCTGTCGCTGGGAGGATGTTTTCTCCTCCGCTCGCCCCTTCCACCGTCATTTTCTCTCTACCCACCCTTTCCTCCTTTTCCGCGCAGCTCTCGATTCCCCCCTCTCTTTCGCACCCTCCATGTCATATTCCGCTCCAGGAGCTCCATCATAGCTCCTCGCTGTCGCTGGGAGGATGTTTTCTCCTCCGCTCGCCCCTTCCACCGTCATTTTCTCTCTACCCACCCTTGCCTCCTTTTCCGCGCAGCTCTCGATTCCCCCCTCTCTTTCGCACCCTCCATGTCATATTCCGCTCCAGGAGCTCCATCATAGCTCCTCGCTGTCGCTGGGAGGATGTTTTCTCCTCCGCTCGCCCCTTTCACCGTCATTTTCTCTCTACCCACCCTTGCCTCCATTTCCGCGCAGCTCTCGATTCCCCCCTCTCTTTCGCACCCTCCATGTCATATTCCGCTCCAGGAGCTCCATCATAGCTCCTCGCTGTCGCTGGGAGGATGTTTTCTCCTCCGCTCGCCCCTTCCACCATCATTTTCTCTCTACCCACCCTTGCCTCCTTCTCCGCGCAGCTCTCAATTCCCCCCTCTCTTTCGCACCCTCCATGTCATATTCCGCTCCAGGAGCTCCATCATAGCTCCTCGCTGTCGCTGGGAGGATGTTTTCTCCTCCGCTCGCCCCTTCCACCGTCATTTTCTCTCTACCCACCCTTGCCTCCTTCTCCGCGCAGCTCTCGATTCCCCCCTCTCTTTCGCACCCTCCATGTCATATTCCGCTCCAGGAGCTCCATCATAGCTCCTCGCTGTCGCTGGGAGGATGTTTTCTCCTCCGCTCGCCCCTTCCACCGTCATTTTCTCTCTACCCACCCTTGCCTCCTTCTCCGCGCAGCTCTCGATTCCCCCCTCTCTTTCGAACCCTCCATGTCATATTCCGCTCCAGGAGCTCCATCATAGCTCCTCGCTGTCGCTGGGAGGATGTTTTCTCCTCTGCTCGCCCCTTCCACCGTCATTTTCTCTCTACCCACCCTTTCCTCCTTTTCCGCGCAGCTCTCGATTCCCCCCTCTCTTTCGCACCCTCCATGTCATATTCCGCTCCAGGAGCTCCATCATAGCTCCTCGCTGTCGCTGGGAGGATGTTTTCTCCTCCGCTCGCCCCTTCCACCGTCATTTTCTTTCTACCCACCCTTGCCTCCTTTTCCACGCAGCTCTCGATTCCCCCCTCTCTTTCGCACCCTCCATGTCATATTCCGCTCCAGGAGCTCCATCATAGCTCCTCGCTGTTGCTGGGAGGATGTTTTCTCCTCCGCTCGCCCCTTCCACCGTCATTTTCTCTCTACCCACCCTTGCCTCCTTCTCCGCACAGCTCTCGATTCCCCCCTCTCTTTCGCACCCTCCATGTCATATTCCGCTCCAGGAGCTCCATCATAGCTCCTCGCTGTCGCTGGGAGGATGTTTTCTCCTCCGCTCGCCCCTTCCACCGTCATTTTCTCTCTACCCACCCTTGCCTCCTTTTCCGCGCAGCTCTCGATTCCCCCCTCTCTTTCGCACCCTCCATGTCATATTCCGCTCCAGGAGTTCCATCATAGCTCCTCACTGTCGCTGGGAGGATGTTTTCTCCTCCGCTCGCCCCTTCCACCGTAATTTTCTCTCTACCCACCCTTGCCTCCTTCTCCGCGCAGCTCTCGATTCCCCCCTCTCTTTCGCACCCTCCATGTCATATTCCGCTCCAGGAGCTCTATCATAGCTCTTCGCTGTCGCTGGGAGGATGTTTTCTCCTCCGCTCGCCCCTTCCACCGTCATTTTCTCTCTACCCACGCTTGCCTCCTTCTCCGCGCAGCTCTCGATTCCCTCCTCTCTCTCGCACCCTCCATGTCATATTCCGCTCCAGGAGCTCCATCATAGCTCCTCGCTGTCGCTGGGAGGATGTTTTCTCCTCCGCTCGCCCCTTCCACCGTCATTTTCTCTCTACCCACCCTTGCCTCCTTCTCCGCGCAGCTCTCGATTCCCTCTTCTCTCTCGCACCCTCCATATTACATCCAGCTCCAGGAGCTCCATCATAGCTCCTCGCTGTCGCTGGGAGGATGTTTTCTCCTCTGCTCGCCGCTTCCGCCGTCATTTTCTCTCCACCCACCCTTGCCTCCTTCTCCGCGCCGCTCTCGATTCCCCCCTCTCTTTCGCACCCTCCATGTCATATTCCGCTCCAGGAGCTCCATCATAGCTCCTCGCTATCGCTGGGAGGATGTTTTCTCCTCCGCTCGCCCCTTCCACCGTCATTTTCTCTCTACCCACCCTTGCCTCCCTCTCCGCGCAGCTCTCAATTCCCCCCTCTCTTTCGCACCCTCCATGTCATATTCCGCTCCAGGAGCTCCATCATAGCTCCTCGCTGTCGCTGGGAGGATGTTTTCTCCTCCGCTCGCCCCTTTCACCGTCATTTTCTCTCTACCCACCCTTTCCTCCTTCTCCGCGCAGCTCTCGATTCCCCCCTCTCTTTCGAACCCTCCATGTCATATTCCGCTCCAGGAGCTCCATCATAGCTCCTCGCTGTCGCTGGGAGGATGTTTTCTCCTCTGCTCGCCCCTTCCACCGTCATTTTCTCTCTACCCACCCTTTCCTCCTTTTCCGCGCAGCTCTCGATTCCCCCTCTCTTTCGCACCCTCCATGTCATATTCCGCTCCAGGAGCTCCATCATAGCTCCTCGCTGTCGCTGGGAGGATGTTTTCTCCTTCGCTCGCCCCTTCCACCGTCATTTTCTCTCTACCCACCCTTGCCTCCTTTTCCGCGCAGCTCTCGATTCCCCCCTCTCTTTCGCACCCTCCATGTCATATTCCGCTCCAGGAGTTCCATCATAGCTCCTCACTGTCGCTGGGAGGATGTTTTCTCCTCCACTCGCCCCTTCCACCGTCATTTTCTCTCTACCCACCCTTGCCTCCTTCTCCGCGCTGCTCTCGATTCCCTCCTCTCTCTCGCACCCTCCATATTACATCCAGCTCCAGGAGCTCCATCATAGCTCCTCGCTGTCGCTGGGAGGATGTTTTCTCCTCCGCTCGCCCCTTCCACCGTCATTTTCTCTCTACCCACCCTTGCCTCCTTCTCCGCGCAGCTCTCGATTCCCTCCTCTCTCTCGCACCCTCCATATTACATCCAGCTCCAGGAGCTCCATCATAGCTCCTCGCTGTCGCTGGGAGGATGTTTTCTCCTCTGCTCGCCGCTTCCGCCGTCATTTTCTCTCCACCCACCCTTGCCTCCTTTTCCGCGCAGCTCTCAATTCCCCCCTCTCTTTCGCACCCTCCATGTCATATTCCGCTCCAGGAGCTCCATCATAGCTCCTTGCTGTCGCTGGGAGGATGTTTTCTCCTCCGCTCGCCCCTTCCACCGTCATTTTCTCTCTACCCACCCTTGCCTCCTTCTCCGCGCAGCTCTCGATTCCCCCCTCTCTTTCGCACCCTCCATGTCATATTCTGCTCCAGGAGCTCCATCATAGCTCCTCGCTGTCGCTGGGAGGATGTTTTCTCCTCCGCTCGCCCCTTCCACCGTCATTTTCTCTCTACCCACCCTTGCCTCCTTCTCCACGCAGCTCTCGATTCCCCCCTCTCTTTCGCACCCTCCATGTCATATTCCGCTCCAGGAGCTCCATCATAGCTCCTTGCTGTCGCTGGGAGGATGTTTTCTCCTCCGCTCGCCCCTTCCACCATCATTTTCTCTCTACCCACCCTTGCCTCCTTCTCCGCGCAGCTCTCGATTCCCCCCTCTCTTTCGAACCCTCCATGTCATATTCCGCTCCAGGAGCTCCATCATAGCTCCTCGCTGTCGCTGGGAGGATGTTTTCTCCTCTGCTCGCCCCTTCCACCGTCATTTTCTCTCTACCCACCCTTTCCTCCTTTTCCGCGCAGCTCTCGATTCCCCCCTCTCTTTCGCACCCTCCATGTCATATTCCGCTCCAGGAGCTCCATCATAGCTCCTCGCTGTCGCTGGGAGGATGTTTTCTCCTCCGCTCGCCCCTTCCACCGTCATTTTCTTTCTACCCACCCTTGCCTCCTTTTCCACGCAGCTCTCGATTCCCCCCTCTCTTTCGCACCCTCCATGTCATATTCCGCTCCAGGAGCTCCATCATAGCTCCTCGCTGTTGCTGGGAGGATGTTTTCTCCTCCGCTCGCCCCTTCCACCGTCATTTTCTCTCTACCCACCCTTGCCTCCTTCTCCGCACAGCTCTCGATTCCCCCCTCTCTTTCGCACCCTCCATGTCATATTCCGCTCCAGGAGCTCCATCATAGCTCCTCGCTGTCGCTGGGAGGATGTTTTCTCCTCCGCTCGCCCCTTCCACCGTCATTTTCTCTCTACCCACCCTTGCCTCCTTTTCCGCGCAGCTCTCGATTCCCCCCTCTCTTTCGCACCCTCCATGTCATATTCCGCTCCAGGAGTTCCATCATAGCTCCTCACTGTCGCTGGGAGGATGTTTTCTCCTCCGCTCGCCCCTTCCACCGTAATTTTCTCTCTACCCACCCTTGCCTCCTTCTCCGCGCAGCTCTCGATTCCCCCCTCTCTTTCGCACCCTCCATGTCATATTCCGCTCCAGGAGCTCTATCATAGCTCTTCGCTGTCGCTGGGAGGATGTTTTCTCCTCCGCTCGCCCCTTCCACCGTCATTTTCTCTCTACCCACGCTTGCCTCCTTCTCCGCGCAGCTCTCGATTCCCTCCTCTCTCTCGCACCCTCCATATTACATCCAGCTCCAGGAGCTTCATCATAGCTCCTCGCTGTCGCTGGGAGGATGTTTTCTCCTCCGCTCGCCCCTTCCACCGTCATTTTCTCTCTACCCACCCTTGCCTCCTTCTCTGCGCAGCTCTCGATTCCCCCCTCTCTTTCGCACCCTCCATGTCATATTCCGCTCCAGGAGCTCCATCATAGCTCCTCGCTGTCGCTGGGAGGATGTTTTCTCCTCCGCTCGCCCCTTCCACCGTCATTTTCTCTCTACCCACCCTTGCCTCCTTCTCCGCGCAGCTCTCGATTCCCTCTTCTCTCTCGCACCCTCCATATTACATCCAGCTCCAGGAGCTCCATCATAGCTCCTCGCTGTCGCTGGGAGGATGTTTTCTCCTCTGCTCGCCGCTTCCGCCGTCATTTTCTCTCCACCCACCCTTGCCTCCTTCTCCGCGCCGCTCTCGATTCCCCCCTCTCTTTCGCACCCTCCATGTCATATTCCGCTCCAGGAGCTCCATCATAGCTCCTCGCTGTCGCTGGGAGGATGTTTTCTCCTCCGCTCGCCCCTTCCACCGTCATTTTCTCTCTACCCACCCTTGCCTCCTTCTCCGCGCAGCTCTCGATTCCCCCCTCTCTTTCGCACCCTCCATGTCATATTCCGCTCCAGGAGCTCCATCATAGCTCCTCGCTGTCGCTGGGAGGATGTTTTCTCCTCCGCTCGCCCCTTCCACCGTCATTTTCTCTCTACCCACCCTTTCCTCCTTTTCCGCGCAGCTCTCGATTCCCCCCTCTCTTTCACACCCTCCATGTCATATTCCGCTCCAGGAGCTCCATCATTGCTCCTCGCTGTCGCTGGGAGGATGTTTTCTCCTCCGCTCGCCCCTTCCACCGTCATTTTCTCTCTACCCACCCTTGCCTCCCTCTCCGCGCAGCTCTCAATTCCCCCCTCTCTTTCGCACCCTCCATGTCATATTCCGCTCCAGGAGCTCCATCATAGCTCCTCGCTGTCGCTGGGAGGATGTTTTCTCCTCCGCTCGCCCCTTTCACCGTCATTTTCTCTCTACCCACCCTTTCCTCCTTCTCCGCGCAGCTCTCGATTCCCCCCTCTCTTTCGCACCCTCCATGTCATATTCCGCTCCAGGAGTTCCATCATAGCTCCTCACTGTCGCTGGGAGGATGTTTTCTCCTCCACTCGCCCCTTCCACCGTCATTTTCTCTCTACCCACCCTTGCCTCCTTCTCCGCGCAGCTCTCGATTCCCTCCTCTCTCTCGCACCCTCCATATTACATCCAGCTCCAGGAGCTCCATCATAGCTCCTCGCTGTCGCTGGGAGGATGTTTTCTCCTCTGCTCGCCGCTTCCGCCGTCATTTTCTCTCCACCCACCCTTGCCTCCTTTTCCGCGCAGCTCTCAATTCCCCCCTCTCTTTCGCACCCTCCATGTCATATTCCGCTCCAGGAGCTCCATCATAGCTCCTTGCTGTCGCTGGGAGGATGTTTTCTCCTCCGCTCGCCCCTTCCACCGTCATTTTCTCTCTACCCACCCTTGCCTCCTTCTCCGCGCAGCTCTCGATTCCCCCCTCTCTTTCGCACCCTCCATGTCATATTCTGCTCTAGGAGCTCCATCATAGCTCCTCGCTGTCGCTGGGAGGATTTTTTCTCCTCCGCTCGCCCCTTCCACCGTCATTTTCTCTCTACCCACCCTTGCCTCCTTCTCCACGCAGCTCTCGATTCCCCCCTCTCTTTCGCACCCTCCATGTCATATTCCGCTCCAGGAGCTCCATCATAGCTCCTTGCTGTCGCTGGGAGGATGTTTTCTCCTCCGCTCGCCCCTTCCACCATCATTTTCTCTCTACCCACCCTTGCCTCCTTCTCCGCGCAGCTCTCGATTCCCCCCTCTCTTTCGCACCCTCCATGTCATATTCCGCTCCAGGAGCTCCATCATAGCTCCTCGCTGTCGCTGGGAGGATGTTTTCTCCTCCGCTCGCCCCTTCCACCGTCATTTTCTCTCTACCCACCCTTGCCTCCTTTTACGCGCAGCTCTCGATTCCCCCCTCTCTTTCGCACCCTCCATGTCATATTCCGCTCCAGGAGCTCCATCATAGCTCCTCGCTGTCGCTGGGAGGATGTTTTCTCCTCCGCTCGCCCCTTCCACCGTCATTTTCTCTCTACCCACCCTTGCCTCCTTTTCCGCGCAGCTCTCGATTCCCCCCTCTCTTTCGCACCCTCCATGTCATATTCCGCTCCAGGAGCTCCATCATAGCTCCTCGCTGTCGCTGGGAGGATGTTTTCTCCTCCGCTCGCCCCTTCCACCGTCATTTTCTCTCTACCCACCCTTGCCTCCTTTTCCGCGCAGCTCTCGATTCCCCCCTCTCTTTCGCACCCTCCATGTCATATTCCGCTCCAGGAGTTCCATCATAGCTCCTCGCTGTCGCTGGGAGGATGTTTTCTCCTCCGCTCGCCCCTTCCACCGTCATTTTCTCTCTACCCACCCTTGCCTCCTTTTCCGCGCAGCTCTCGATTCCCCCTCTCTTTCGCACCCTCCATGTCATATTCCGCTCCCGGAGTTCCATCATAGCTCCTCACTGTCGCTGGGAGGAAGTTTTCTCCTCCGCTCGCCCCTTCCACCGTCATTTTCTCTCTACCCACCCTTGCCTCCTTTTCCGCGCAGCTCTCGATTCCCCCCTCTCTTTCGCACCCTCCATGTCATATTCCGCTCCAGGAGCTCCATCATAGCTCCTCGCTGTCGCTGGGAGGATGTTTTCTCCTCCGCTCGCCCCTTCCACCGTCATTTTCTCTCTACCCACCCTTGCCTCCTTTTCCGCGCAGCTCTCGATTCCCCCCTCTCTTTCGCACCCTCCATGTCATATTCCGCTCCAGGAGCTCCATCATAGCTCCTCGCTGTCGCTGGGAGGATGTTTTCTCCTCCGCTCGCCCCTTCCACCGTCATTTTCTTTCTACCCACCCTTGCCTCCTTTTCCACGCAGCTCTCGATTCCCCCCTCTCTTTCGCACCCTCCATGTCATATTCCGCTCCAGGAGTTCCATCATAGCTCCTCACTGTCGCTGGGAGGATGTTTTCTCCTCTGCTCGCCCCTTCCACCGTCATTTTCTCTCTACCCACCCTTTCCTCCTTTTCCGCGCAGCTCTCGATTCCCCCTTCTCTTGCGCACCCTCCATGTCATATTCCGCTCCAGGAGCTCCATCATAGCTCCTCGCTGTCGCTGGGAGGATGTTTTCTCCTCCGCTCGCCCCTTCCACCGTCATTTTCTCTCTACCCACCCTTGCCTCCTTTTCCGCGCAGCTCTCGATTCCCCCCTCTCTTTCGCACCCTCCATGTCATATTCCGCTCCAGGAGCTCTATCATAGCTCCTCGCTGTCGCTGGGAGGATGTTTTCTCCTCTGCTCGCCGCTTCCGCCGTCATTTTCTCTCCACCCACCCTTGCCTCCTTCTCCGCGCCGCTCTCGATTCCCCCCTCTCTTTCGCACCCTCCATGTCATATTCCGCTCCAGGAGCTCCATCATAGCTCCTCGCTGTCGCTGGGAGGATGTTTTCTCCTCCGCTCGCCCCTTCCACCGTCATTTTCTCTCTACCCACCCTTGCCTCCTTCTCCGCGCAGCTCTCGATTCCCCCCTCTCTTTCGCACCCTCCATGTCATATTCCGCTCCAGGAGCTCCATCATAGCTCCTCGCTGTCGCTGGGAGGATGTTTTCTCCTCCGCTCGCCCCTTCCGCCGTCATTTTCTCTCCACCCACCCTTGCCTCCTTCTCCGCGCCGCTCTCGATTCCCCCCTCTCTTTCACACCCTCCATGTCATATTCCGCTCCAGGAGCTCCATCATTGCTCCTCGCTGTCGCTGGGAGGATGTTTTCTCCTCCGCTCGCCCCTTCCACCGTCATTTTCTCTCTACCCACCCTTTCCTCCTTTTCCGCGCAGCTCTCGATTCCCCCTCTCTTTCGCACCCTCCATGTCATATTCCGCTCCAGGAGCTCCATCATAGCTCCTCGCTGTCGCTGGGAGGATGTTTTCTCCTCCGCTCGCCCCTTCCACCGTCATTTTCTCTCTACCCACCCTTGCCTCCTTTTCCGCGCAGCTCTCGATTCCCCCCTCTCTTTCGCACCCTCCATGTCATATTCCGCTCCAGGAGTTCCATCATAGCTCCTCGCTGTCGCTGGGAGGATGTTTTCTCCTCCGCTCGCCCCTTCCACCGTCATTTTCTCTCTACCCACCCTTGCCTCCTTTTCCGCGCAGCTCTCGATTCCCCCCTCTCTTTCGCACCCTCCATGTCATATTCCGCTCCAGGAGTTCCATCATAGCTCCTCACTGTCGCTGGGAGGATGTTTTCTCCTCCGCTCGCCCCTTCCACCGTCATTTTCTCTCTACCCACCCTTGCCTCCTTCTCTGCGCAGCTCTCGATTCCCCCCTCTCTTTCGCACCCTCCATGTCATATTAAGCTCCAGGAGCTCCATCATAGCTCTTCGCTGTCGCTGGGAGGATGTTTTCTCCTCCGCTCGCCCCTTCCACCGTCATTTTCTCTCTACCCACCCTTTCCTCCTTTTCCACGCAGCTCTCAATTCCCCCCTCTCTTTCGCACCCTCCATGTCATATTCCGCTCCAGGAGCTCCATCATAGCTCCTCGCTGTCGCTGGGAGGATGTTTTCTCCTCCGCTCGCCCCTTCCACCGTCATTTTCTTTCTACCCACCCTTGCCTCCTTTTCCACGCAGCTCTCGATTCCCCCCTCTCTTTCGCACCCTCCATGTCATATTCCGCTCCAGGAGCTCCATCATAGCTCCTCGCTGTCGCTGGGAGGATGTTTTCTCCTCCGCTCGCCCCTTCCACCGTCATTTTCTCTCTACCCACCCTTGCCTCCTTTTCCGCGCAGCTCTCGATTCCCCCCTCTCTTTCGCACCCTCCATGTCATATTCCGCTCCAGGAGTTCCATCATAGCTCCTCACTGTCGCTGGGAGGATGTTTTCTCCTCCGCTCGCCCCTTCCACCGTAATTTTCTCTCTACCCACCCTTGCCTCCTTCTCCGCGCAGCTCTCGATTCCCCCCTCTCTTTCGCACCCTCCATGTCATATTCCGCTCCAGGAGCTCTATCATAGCTCTTCGCTGTCGCTGGGAGGATGTTTTCTCCTCCGCTCGCCCCTTCCACCGTCATTTTCTCTCTACCCACGCTTGCCTCCTTCTCCGCGCAGCTCTCGATTCCCTCCTCTCTCTCGCACCCTCCATATTACATCCAGCTCCAGGAGCTTCATCATAGCTCCTCGCTGTCGCTGGGAGGATGTTTTCTCCTCCGCTCGCCCCTTCCACCGTCATTTTCTCTCTACCCACCCTTGCCTCCTTTTCCGCGCAGCTCTCGATTCCCCCCTCTCTTTCGCACCCTCCATGTCATATTCCGCTCCAGGAGTTCCATCATAGCTCCTCACTGTCGCTGGGAGGATGTTTTCTCCTCCACTCGCCCCTTCCACCGTCATTTTCTCTCTACCCACCCTTGCCTCCTTTTCCGCGCAGCTCTCGATTCCCCCCTCTCTTTCGCACCCTCCATGTCATATTCCGCTCCAGGAGTTCCATCATAGCTCCTCACTGTCGCTGGGAGGATGTTTTCTCCTCCGCTCGCCCCTTCCACCGTAATTTTCTCTCTACCCACCCTTGCCTCCTTCTCCGCGCAGCTCTCGATTCCCCCCTCTCTTTCGCACCCTCCATGTCATATTCCGCTCCAGGAGCTCTATCATAGCTCCTCGCTGTCGCTGGGAGGATGTTTTCTCCTCTGCTCGCCGCTTCCGCCGTCATTTTCTCTCCACCCACCCTTGCCTCCTTCTCCGCGCCGCTCTCGATTCCCCCCTCTCTTTCGCACCCTCCATGTCATATTCCGCTCCAGGAGCTCCATCATAGCTCCTCGCTGTCGCTGGGAGGATGTTTTCTCCTCCGCTCGCCCCTTCCACCGTCATTTTCTCTCTACCCACCCTTGCCTCCTTCTCCGCGCAGCTCTCGATTCCCCCCTCTCTTTCGCACCCTCCATGTCATATTCCGCTCCAGGAGCTCCATCATAGCTCCTCGCTGTCGCTGGGAGGATGTTTTCTCCTCCGCTCGCCCCTTCCGCCGTCATTTTCTCTCCACCCACCCTTGCCTCCTTCTCCGCGCCGCTCTCGATTCCCCCCTCTCTTTCACACCCTCCATGTCATATTCCGCTCCAGGAGCTCCATCATTGCTCCTCGCTGTCGCTGGGAGGATGTTTTCTCCTCCGCTCGCCCCTTCCACCGTCATTTTCTCTCTACCCACCCTTGCCTCCTTCTCCGCGCAGCTCTCGATTCCCCCCTCTCTTTCGCACCCTCCATGTCATATTCCGCTCCAGGAGCTCCATCATAGCTCCTCGCTGTCGCTGGGAGGATGTTTTCTCCTCCGCTCGCCCCTTTCACCGTCATTTTCTCTCTACCCACCCTTTCCTCCTTCTCCGCGCAGCTCTCGATTCCCCCCTCTCTTTCGAACCCTCCATGTCATATTCCGCTCCAGGAGCTCCATCATAGCTCCTCGCTGTCGCTGGGAGGATGTTTTCTCCTCTGCTCGCCCCTTCCACCGTCATTTTCTCTCTACCCACCCTTTCCTCCTTTTCCGCGCAGCTCTCGATTCCCCCTCTCTTTCGCACCCTCCATGTCATATTCCGCTCCAGGAGCTCCATCATAGCTCCTCGCTGTCGCTGGGAGGATGTTTTCTCCTCCGCTCGCCCCTTCCACCGTCATTTTCTCTCTACCCACCCTTGCCTCCTTTTCCGCGCAGCTCTCGATTCCCCCCTCTCTTTCGCACCCTCCATGTCATATTCCGCTCCAGGAGTTCCATCATAGCTCCTCGCTGTCGCTGGGAGGATGTTTTCTCCTCCGCTCGCCCCTTCCACCGTCATTTTCTCTCTACCCACCCTTGCCTCCTTTTCCGCGCAGCTCTCGATTCCCCCCTCTCTTTCGCACCCTCCATGTCATATTCCGCTCCAGGAGTTCCATCATAGCTCCTCACTGTCGCTGGGAGGATGTTTTCTCCTCCGCTCGCCCCTTCCACCGTCATTTTCTCTCTACCCACCCTTGCCTCCTTCTCTGCGCAGCTCTCGATTCCCCCCTCTCTTTCGCACCCTCCATGTCATATTCCGCTCCAGGAGCTCCATCATAGCTCTTCGCTGTCGCTGGGAGGATGTTTTCTCCTCCGCTCGCCCCTTCCACCGTCATTTTCTCTCTACCCACCCTTTCCTCCTTTTCCGCGCAGCTCTCGATTCCCCCCTCTCTTTCGCACCCTCCATGTCATATTCCGCTCCAGGAGCTCCATCATAGCTCCTCGCTGTCGCTGGGAGGATGTTTTCTCCTCCGCTCGCCCCTTCCACCGTCATTTTCTTTCTACCCACCCTTGCTTCCTTTTCCACGCAGCTCTCGATTCCCCCCTCTCTTTCGCACCCTCCATGTCATATTCCGCTCCAGGAGCTCCATCATAGCTCCTCACTGTTGCTGGGAGGATGTTTTCTCCTCCGCTCGCCCCTTCCACCGTCATTTTCTCTCTACCCACCCTTGCCTCCTTCTCCGCACAGCTCTCGATTCCCCCCTCTCTTTCGCACCCTCCATGTCATATTCCGCTCCAGGAGCTCCATCATAGCTCCTCGCTGTCGCTGGGAGGATGTTTTCTCCTCCGCTCGCCCCTTCCACCGTCATTTTCTCTCTACCCACCCTTGCCTCCTTTTCCGCGCAGCTCTCGATTCCCCCCTCTCTTTCGCACCCTCCATGTCATATTCCGCTCCAGGAGTTCCATCATAGCTCCTCACTGTCGCTGGGAGGATGTTTTCTCCTCCGCTCGCCCCTTCCACCGTCATTTTCTCTCTACCCACCCTTGCCTCCTTCTCCGCGCAGCTCTCGATTCCCCCCTCTCTTTCGCACCCTCCATGTCATATTCCGCTCCAGGAGCTCTATCATAGCTCTTCGCTGTCGCTGGGAGGATGTTTTCTCCTCCGCTCGCCCCTTCCACCGTCATTTTCTCTCTACCCACGCTTGCCTCCTTCTCCGCGCAGCTCTCGATTCCCTCCTCTCTCTCGCACCCTCCATATTACATCCAGCTCCAGGAGCTTCATCATAGCTCCTCGCTGTCGCTGGGAGGATGTTTTCTCCTCCGCTCGCCCCTTCCACCGTCATTTTCTCTCTACCCACCCTTGCCTCCTTCTCTGCGCAGCTCTCGATTCCCCCCTCTCTTTCGCACCCTCCATGTCATATTCCGCTCCAGGAGCTCCATCATAGCTCCTCGCTGTCGCTGGGAGGATGTTTTCTCCTCCGCTCGCCCCTTCCACCGTCATTTTCTCTCTACCCACCCTTGCCTCCTTCTCCGCGCAGCTCTCAATTCCCTCTTCTCTCTCGCACCCTCCATATTACATCCAGCTCCAGGAGCTCCATCATAGCTCCTCGCTGTCGCTGGGAGGATGTTTTCTCCTCCGCTCGCCCCTTTCACCGTCATTTTCTCTCTACCCACCCTTTCCTCCTTCTCCGCGCAGCTCTCGATTCCCCCCTCTCTTTCGAACCCTCCATGTCATATTCCGCTCCAGGAGCTCCATCATAGCTCCTCGCTGTCGCTGGGAGGATGTTTTCTCCTCTGCTCGCCCCTTCCACCGTCATTTTCTCTCTACCCACCCTTTCCTCCTTTTCCGCGCAGCTCTCGATTCCCCCTCTCTTTCGCACCCTCCATGTCATATTCCGCTCCAGGAGCTCCATCATAGCTCCTCGCTGTCGCTGGGAGGATGTTTTCTCCTCCGCTCGCCCCTTCCACCGTCATTTTCTCTCTACCCACCCTTGCCTCCTTTTCCGCGCAGCTCTCGATTCCCCCCTCTCTTTCGCACCCTCCATGTCATATTCCGCTCCAGGAGTTCCATCATAGCTCCTCACTGTCGCTGGGAGGATGTTTTCTCCTCCACTCGCCCCTTCCACCGTCATTTTCTCTCTACCCACCCTTGCCTCCTTTTCCGCGCAGCTCTCGATTCCCCCCTCTCTTTCGCACCCTCCATGTCATATTCCGCTCCAGGAGTTCCATCATAGCTCCTCACTGTCGCTGGGAGGATGTTTTCTCCTCCGCTCGCCCCTTCCACCGTAATTTTCTCTCTACCCACCCTTGCCTCCTTCTCCGCGCAGCTCTCGATTCCCCCCTCTCTTTCGCACCCTCCATGTCATATTCCGCTCCAGGAGCTCTATCATAGCTCCTCGCTGTCGCTGGGAGGATGTTTTCTCCTCTGCTCGCCGCTTCCGCCGTCATTTTCTCTCCACCCACCCTTGCCTCCTTCTCCGCGCCGCTCTCGATTCCCCCCTCTCTTTCGCACCCTCCATGTCATATTCCGCTCCAGGAGCTCCATCATAGCTCCTCGCTGTCGCTGGGAGGATGTTTTCTCCTCCGCTCGCCCCTTCCACCGTCATTTTCTCTCTACCCACCCTTGCCTCCTTCTCCGCGCAGCTCTCGATTCCCCCCTCTCTTTCGCACCCTCCATGTCATATTCCGCTCCAGGAGCTCCATCATAGCTCCTCGCTGTCGCTGGGAGGATGTTTTCTCCTCCGCTCGCCCCTTCCGCCGTCATTTTCTCTCCACCCACCCTTGCCTCCTTCTCCGCGCCGCTCTCGATTCCCCCCTCTCTTTCACACCCTCCATGTCATATTCCGCTCCAGGAGCTCCATCATTGCTCCTCGCTGTCGCTGGGAGGATGTTTTCTCCTCCGCTCGCCCCTTCCACCGTCATTTTCTCTCTACCCACCCTTGCCTCCTTCTCCGCGCAGCTCTCGATTCCCCCCTCTCTCTCGCACCCTCCATATTACATCCAGCTCCAGGAGCTTCATCATAGCTCCTCGCTGTCGCTGGGAGGATGTTTTCTCCTCCGCTCGCCCCTTCCACCGTCATTTTCTCTCTACCCACCCTTTCCTCCTTTTCCGCGCAGCTCTCGATTCCCCCCTCTCTTTCACACCCTCCATGTCATATTCCGCTCCAGGAGCTCCATCATTGCTCCTCGCTGTCGCTGGGAGGATGTTTTCTCCTCCGCTCGCCCCTTCCACCGTCATTTTCTCTCTACCCACCCTTGCCTCCCTCTCTGCGCAGCTCTCAATTCCCCCCTCTCTTTCGCACCCTCCATGTCATATTCCGCTCCAGGAGCTCCATCATAGCTCCTCGCTGTCGCTGGGAGGATGTTTTCTCCTCCGCTCGCCCCTTTCACCGTCATTTTCTCTCTACCCACCCTTTCCTCCTTCTCCGCGCAGCTCTCGATTCCCCCCTCTCTTTCGAACCCTCCATGTCATATTCCGCTCCAGGAGCTCCATCATAGCTCCTCGCTGTCGCTGGGAGGATGTTTTCTCCTCTGCTCGCCCCTTCCACCGTCATTTTCTCTCTACCCACCCTTTCCTCCTTTTCCGCGCAGCTCTCGATTCCCCCTCTCTTTCGCACCCTCCATGTCATATTCCGCTCCAGGAGCTCCATCATAGCTCCTCGCTGTCGCTGGGAGGATGTTTTCTCCTCCGCTCGCCCCTTCCACCGTCATTTTCTCTCTACCCACCCTTGCCTCCTTTTCCGCGCAGCTCTCGATTCCCCCCTCTCTTTCGCACCCTCCATGTCATATTCCGCTTTAGGAGTTCCATCATAGCTCCTCGCTGTCGCTGGGAGGATGTTTTCTCCTCCGCTCGCCCCTTCCACCGTCATTTTCTCTCTACCCACCCTTGCCTCCTTTTCCGCGCAGCTCTCGATTCCCCCCTCTCTTTCGCACCCTCCATGTCATATTCCGCTCCAGGAGTTCCATCATAGCTCCTCACTGTCGCTGGGAGGATGTTTTCTCCTCCGCTCGCCCCTTCCACCGTAATTTTCTCTCTACCCACCCTTGCCTCCTTCTCCGCGCAGCTCTCGATTCCCCCCTCTCTTTCGCACCCTCCATGTCATATTCCGCTCCAGGAGCTCTATCATAGCTCTTCGCTGTCGCTGGGAGGATGTTTTCTCCTCCGCTCGCCCCTTCCACCGTCATTTTCTCTCTACCCACGCTTGTCTCCTTCTCAGCGCAGCTCTCGATTCCCTCCTCTCTCTCGCACCCTCCATATTACATCCAGCTCCAGGAGCTTCATCATAGCTCCTCGCTGTCGCTGGGAGGATGTTTTCTCCTCCGCTCGCCCCTTCCACCGTCATTTTCTCTCTACCCACCCTTTCCTCCTTTTCCGCGCAGCTCTCGATTCCCCCCTCTCTTTCACACCCTCCATGTCATATTCCGCTCCAGGAGCTCCATCATTGCTCCTCGCTGTCGCTGGGAGGATGTTTTCTCCTCCGCTCGCCCCTTCCACCGTCATTTTCTCTCTACCCACCCTTGCCTCCCTCTCCGCGCAGCTCTCAATTCCCCCCTCTCTTTCGCACCCTCCATGTCATATTCCGCTCCAGGAGCTCCATCATAGCTCCTCGCTGTCGCTGGGAGGATGTTTTCTCCTCCGCTCGCCCCTTTCACCGTCATTTTCTCTCTACCCACCCTTTCCTCCTTCTCCGCGCAGCTCTCGATTCCCCCCTCTCTTTCGAACCCTCCATGTCATATTCCGCTCCAGGAGCTCCATCATAGCTCCTCGCTGTCGCTGGGAGGATGTTTTCTCCTCTGCTCGCCCCTTCCACCGTCATTTTCTCTCTACCCACCCTTTCCTCCTTTTCCGCGCAGCTCTCGATTCCCCCTCTCTTTCGCACCCTCCATGTCATATTCCGCTCCAGGAGCTCCATCATAGCTCCTCGCTGTCGCTGGGAGGATGTTTTCTCCTCCGCTCGCCCCTTCCACCGTCATTTTCTCTCTACCCACCCTTGCCTCCTTTTCCGCGCAGCTCTCGATTCCCCCCTCTCTTTCGCACCCTCCATGTCATATTCCGCTCCAGGAGTTCCATCATAGCTCCTCACTGTCGCTGGGAGGATGTTTTCTCCTCCACTCGCCCCTTCCACCGTCATTTTCTCTCTACCCACCCTTGCCTCCTTCTCCGCGCTGCTCTCGATTCCCTCCTCTCTCTCGCACCCTCCATATTACATCCAGCTCCAGGAGCTCCATCATAGCTCCTCGCTGTCGCTGGGAGGATGTTTTCTCCTCCGCTCGCCCCTTTCACCGTAATTTTCTCTCTATCCACCCTTGCCTCCTTCTCCGCGCAGCTCTCGATTCCCTCCTCTCTCTCGCACCCTCCATATTACATCCAGCTCCAGGAGCTCCATCATAGCTCCTCGCTGTCGCTGGGAGGATGTTTTCTCCTCTGCTCGCCGCTTCCGCCGTCATTTTCTCTCCACCCACCCTTGCCTCCTTTTCCGCGCAGCTCTCGATTCCCCCCTCTCTTTCGCACCCTCCATGTCATATTCCGCTCCAGGAGCTCCATCATAGCTCCTCGCTGTCGCTGGGAGGATGTTTTCTCCTCCGCTCGCCCCTTCCACCGTCATTTTCTCTCTACCCACCCTTGCCTCCTTTTCCGCGCAGCTCTCGATTCCCCCCTCTCTTTCGCACCCTCCATGTCATATTCCGCTCCAGGAGCTCCATCATAGCTCCTCGCTGTCGCTGGGAGGATGTTTTCTCCTCCGCTCGCCCCTTCCACCGTCATTTTCTCTCTACCCACCCTTGCCTCCTTTTCCGCGCAGCTCTCGATTCCCCCCTCTCTTTCGCACCCTCCATGTCATATTCCGCTCCAGGAGTTCCATCATAGCTCCTCACTGTCGCTGGGAGGATGTTTTCTCCTCCGCTCGCCCCTTCCACCGTCATTTTCTCTCTACCCACCCTTGCCTCCTTTTCCGCGCAGCTCTCGATTCCCCCTCTCTTTCGCACCCTCCATGTCATATTCCGCTCCCGGAGTTCCATCATAGCTCCTCACTGTCGCTGGGAGGAAGTTTTCTCCTCCGCTCGCCCCTTCCACCGTCATTTTCTCTCTACCCACCCTTGCCTCCTTTTCCGCGCAGCTCTCAATTCCCCCCTCTCTTTCGCACCCTCCATGTCATATTCCGCTCCAGGAGCTCCATCATAGCTCCTTGCTGTCGCTGGGAGGATGTTTTCTCCTCCGCTCGCCCCTTCCACCGTCATTTTCTCTCTACCCACCCTTGCCTCCTTTTCCGCGCAGCTCTCGATTCCCCCCTCTCTTTCGCACCCTCCATGTCATATTCCGCTCCAGGAGTTCCATCATAGCTCCTCACTGTCGCTGGGAGGATGTTTTCTCCTCCGCTCGCCCCTTCCACCGTCATTTTCTCTCTACCCACCCTTGCCTCCTTCTCCGCGCAGCTCTCGATTCCCCCCTCTCTTTCGCACCCTCCATGTCATATTCCGCTCCAGGAGCTCCATCATAGCTCCTTGCTGTCGCTGGGAGGATGTTTTCTCCTCCGCTCGCCCCTTCCACCATCATTTTCTCTCTACCCACCCTTGCCTCCTTCTCCGCGCAGCTCTCGATTCCCCCCTCTCTTTCGCACCCTCCATGTCATATTCCGCTCCAGGAGCTCCATCATAGCTCCTCGCTGTCGCTGGGAGGATGTTTTCTCCTCCGCTCGCCCCTTCCACCGTCATTTTCTCTCTACCCACCCTTGCCTCCTTTTCCGCGCAGCTCTCGATTCCCCCCTCTCTTTCGCACCCTCCATGTCATATTCCGCTCCAGGAGCTCCATCATAGCTCCTCGCTGTCGCTGGGAGGATGTTTTCTCCTCCGCTCGCCCCTTCCACCGTCATTTTCTTTCTACCCACCCTTGCCTCCTTTTCCACGCAGCTCTCGATTCCCCCCTCTCTTTCGCACCCTCCATGTCATATTCCGCTCCAGGAGCTCCATCATAGCTCCTCGCTGTTGCTGGGAGGATGTTTTCTCCTCCGCTCGCCCCTTCCACCGTCATTTTCTCTCTACCCACCCTTGCCTCCTTCTCCGCACAGCTCTCGATTCCCCCCTCTCTTTCGCACCCTCCATGTCATATTCCGCTCCAGGAGCTCCATCATAGCTCCTCGCTGTCGCTGGGAGGATGTTTTCTCCTCTGCTCGCCCCTTCCACCGTCATTTTCTCTCTACCCACCCTTTCCTCCTTTTCCGCGCAGCTCTCGATTCCCCCCTCTCTTTCGCACCCTCCATGTCATATTCCGCTCCAGGAGCTCCATCATAGCTCCTCGCTGTTGCTGGGAGGATGTTTTCTCCTCCGCTCGCCCCTTCCACCGTCATTTTCTCTCTACCCACCCTTGCCTCCTTCTCCGCACAGCTCTCGATTCCCCCCTCTCTTTCGCACCCTCCATGTCATATTCCGCTCCAGGAGCTCCATCATAGCTCCTCGCTGTCGCTGGGAGGATGTTTTCTCCTCTGCTCGCCCCTTCCACCGTCATTTTCTCTCTACCCACCCTTTCCTCCTTTTCCGCGCAGCTCTCGATTCCCCCCTCTCTTGCGCACCCTCCATGTCATATTCCGCTCCAGGAGCTCCATCATAGCTCCTCGCTGTCGCTGGGAGGATGTTTTCTCCTCCGCTCGCCCCTTCCACCGTCATTTTCTCTCTACCCACCCTTGCCTCCTTTTCCGCGCAGCTCTCGATTCCCCCCTCTCTTTCGCACCCTCCATGTCATATTCCGCTCCAGGAGTTCCATCATAGCTCCTCACTGTCGCTGGGAGGATGTTTTCTCCTCCGCTCGCCCCTTCCACCGTCATTTTCTCTCTACCCACCCTTGCCTCCTTCTCCGCGCAGCTCTCGATTCCCCCCTCTCTTTCGCACCCTCCATGTCATATTCCGCTCCAGGAGCTCCATCATAGCTCCTCGCTGTCGCTGGGAGGATGTTTTCTCCTCCGCTCGCCCCTTCCACCGTCATTTTCTCTCTACCCACCCTTGCCTCCTTTTCCGCGCAGCTCTCGATTCTATCCTCTCTTTCGCACCCTCCATGTCATATTCCGCTCCAGGAGCTCCATCATAGCTCCTCGCTGTCGCTGGGAGGATGTTTTCTCCTCCGCTCGCCCCTTCCACCGTCATTTTCTCTCTACCCACCCTTGCCTCCTTCTCCGCGCAGCTCTCAATTCCCCCCTCTCTTTCGCACCCTCCATGTCATATTCCGCTCCAGGAGCTCCATCATAGCTCTTCGCTGTCGCTGGGAGGATGTTTTCTCCTCCGCTCGCCCCTTCCACCGTCATTTTCTCTCTACCCACCCTTTCCTCCTTTTCCGCGCAGCTCTCGATTCCCCCCTCTCTTTCGCACCCTCCATGTCATATTCCGCTCCAGGAGCTCCATCATAGCTCCTCGCTGTCGCTGGGAGGATGTTTTCTCCTCCGCTCGCCCCTTCCACCGTCATTTTCTCTCTACCCACCCTTGCCTCCTTTTCCGCGCAGCTCTCGATTCCCCCCTCTCTTTCGCACCCTCCATGTCATATTCCGCTCCAGGAGTTCCATCATAGCTCCTCACTGTCGCTGGGAGGATGTTTTCTCCTCCGCTCGCCCCTTCCACCGTCATTTTCTCTCTACCCACCCTTGCCTCCTTCTCCGCGCAGCTCTCGATTCCCCCCTCTCTTTCGCACCCTCCATGTCATATTCCGCTCCAGGAGCTCCATCATAGCTCCTCGCTGTCGCTGGGAGGATGTTTTCTCCTCCGCTCGCCCCTTCCACCGTCATTTTCTCTCTACCCACCCTTGCCTCCTTTTCCGCGCAGCTCTCGATTCCCCCCTCTCTTTCGCACCCTCCATGTCATATTCCGCTCCAGGAGCTCCATCATAGCTCCTCGCTATCGCTGGGAGGATGTTTTCTCCTCCGCTCGCCCCTTCCACCGTCATTTTCTCTCTACCCACCCTTGCCTCCTTCTCCGCGCAGCTCTCAATTCCCCCCTCTCTTTCGCACCCTCCATGTCATATTCCGCTCCAGGAGCTCCATCATAGCTCCTCGCTGTCGCTGGGAGGATGTTTTCTCCTCCGCTCGCCCGTTCCACCGTCATTTTCTCTCTACCCACCCTTGCCTCCTTCTCCGCGCAGCTCTCAATTCCCCCCTCTCTTTCGCACCCTCCATGTCATATTCCGCTCCAGGAGCTCCATCATAGCTCCTAGCTGTCGCTGGGAGGATGTTTTCTCCTCCGCTCGCCCCTTCCACCGTCATTTTCTCTCTACCCACCCTTGCCTCCTTCTCCGCGCAGCTCTCGATTCCCCCCTCTCTTTCGCACCCTCCATGTCATATTCCGCTCCAGGAGTTCCATCATAGCTCCTCACTGTCGCTGGGAGGAAGTTTTCTCCTCCGCTCGCCCCTTCCACCGTCATTTTCTCTCTACCCACCCTTGCCTCCTTTTCCGCGCAGCTCTCGATTCCCCCCTCTCTTTCGCACCCTCCATGTCATATTCCGCTCCAGGAGCTCCATCATAGCTCCTCGCTGTCGCTGGGAGGATGTTTTCTCCTCCGCTCGCCCCTTCCACCGTCATTTTCTCTCTACCCACCCTTGCCTCCTTTTCCGCGCAGCTCTCGATTCCCCCCTCTCTTTCGCACCCTCAATGTCATATTCCGCTCCAGGAGTTCCATCATAGCTCCTCACTGTCGCTGGGAGGATGTTTTCTCCTCCGCTCGCCCCTTCCACCGTCATTTTCTCTCTACCCACCCTTGCCTCCTTTTCCGCGCAGCTCTCGATTCCCCCCTCTCTTTCGCACCCTCCATGTCATATTCCGCTCCAGGAGTTCCATCATAGCTCCTCACTGTCGCTGGGAGGAAGTTTTCTCCTCCGCTCGCCCCTTCCACCGTCATTTTCTCTCTACCCACCCTTGCCTCCTTTTCCGCGCAGCTCTCGATTCCCCCCTCTCTTTCGCACCCTCCATGTCATATTCCGCTCCAGGAGCTCCATCATAGCTCCTTGCTGTCGCTGGGAGGATGTTTTCTCCTCCGCTCGCCCCTTCCACCGTCATTTTCTCTCTACCCACCCTTGCCTCCTTTTCCGCGCAGCTCTCGATTCCCCCCTCTCTTTCGCACCCTCCATGTCATATTCCGCTCCAGGAGCTCCATCATAGCTCCTCGCTGTCGCTGGGAGGATGTTTTCTCCTCCGCTCGCCCCTTCCACCGTCATTTTCTCTCTACCCACCCTTGCCTCCTTCTCCGCGCAGCTCTCGATTCCCCCCTCTCTTTCGAACCCTCCATGTCATATTCCGCTCCAGGAGCTCCATCATAGCTCCTCACTGTCGCTGGGAGGATGTTTTCTCCTCCGCTCGCCCCTTCCACCGTCATTTTCTCTCTACCCACCCTTGCCTCCTTTTCCGCGCAGCTCTCGATTCCCCCCTCTCTTTCGCACCCTCCATGTCATATTCCGCTCCAGGAGTTCCATCATAGCTCCTCACTGTCGCTGGGAGGAAGTTTTCTCCTCCGCTCGCCCCTTCCACCGTCATTTTCTCTCTACCCACCCTTGCCTCCTTTTCCGCGCAGCTCTCGATTCCCCCCTCTCTTTCGCACCCTCCATGTCATATTCCGCTCCAGGAGCTCCATCATAGCTCCTTGCTGTCGCTGGGAGGATGTTTTCTCCTCCGCTCGCCCCTTCCACCGTCATTTTCTCTCTACCCACCCTTGCCTCCTTTTCCGCGCAGCTCTCGATTCCCCCCTCTCTTTCGCACCCTCCATGTCATATTCCGCTCCAGGAGCTCCATCATAGCTCCTCGCTGTCGCTGGGAGGATGTTTTCTCCTCCGCTCGCCCCTTCCACTGTCATTTTCTCTCTACCCACCCTTGCCTCCTTCTCCGCGCAGCTCTCGATTCCCCCCTCTCTTTCGAACCCTCCATGTCATATTCCGCTCCAGGAGCTCCATCATAGCTCCTCGCTGTCGCTGGGAGGATGTTTTCTCCTCTGCTCGCCCCTTCCACCGTCATTTTCTCTCTACCCACCCTTTCCTCCTTTTCCGCGCAGCTCTCAATTCCCCCCTCTCTTTCGCACCCTCCATGTCATATTCCGCTCCAGGAGCTCCATCATAGCTCCTCGCTGTCGCTGGGAGGATGTTTTCTCCTCCGCTCGCCCCTTCCACCGTCATTTTCTTTCTACCCACCCTTGCCTCCTTTTCCACGCAGCTCTCGATTCCCCCCTCTCTTTCGCACCCTCCATGTCATATTCCGCTCCAGGAGCTCCATCATAGCTCCTCGCTGTCGCTGGGAGGATGTTTTCTCCTCCGCTCGCCCCTTCCAACGTCATTTTCTCTCTACCCACCCTTGCCTCCTTTTCCGCGCAGCTCTCGATTCCCCCCTCTCTTTCGCACCCTCCATGTCATATTCCGCTCCAGGAGTTCCATCATAGCTCCTCACTGTCGCTGGGAGGATGTTTTCTCCTCCGCTCGCCCCTTCCACCGTCATTTTCTCTCTACCCACCCTTGCCTCCTTCTCCGCGCAGCTCTCGATTCCCCCCTCTCTTTCGCACCCTCCATGTCATATTCCGCTCCAGGAGCTCCATCATAGCTCTTCGCTGTCGCTGGGAGGATGTTTTCTCCTCCGCTCGCCCCTTCCACCGTCATTTTCTCTCTACCCACCCTTTCCTCCTTTTCCGCGCAGCTCTCGATTCCCCCCTCTCTTTCGCACCCTCCATGTCATATTCCGCTCCAGGAGCTCCATCATAGCTCCTCGCTGTCGCTGGGAGGATGTGTTCTCCTCCGCTCGCCCCTTCCACCGTCATTTTCTCTCTACCCACCCTTGCCTCCTTTTCCGCGCAGCTCTCGATTCCCCCCTCTCTTTCGCACCCTCCATGTCATATTCCGCTCCAGGAGCTCCATCATAGCTCCTCGCTGTCGCTGGGAGGATGTTTTCTCCTCCGCTCGCCCCTTCCACCGTCATTTTCTCTCTACCCACCCTTGCCTCCTTCTCCGCGCAGCTCTCGATTCCCCCCTCTCTTTCGCACCCTCCATGTCATATTCCGCTCCAGGAGCTCCATCATAGCTCCTCGCTGTCGCTGGGAGGATGTTTTCTCCTCCGCTCGCCCCTTCCACCGTCATTTTCTCTCTACCCACCCTTGCCTCCTTCTCCGCGCAGCTCTCAATTCCCCCCTCTCTTTCGCACCCTCCATGTCATATTCCGCTCCAGGAGCTCCATCATAGCTCCTCGCTGTCGCTGGGAGGATGTTTTCTCCTCCGCTCGCCCCTTCCACCGTCATTTTCTCTCTACCCACCCTTGCCTCCTTCTCCGCGCAGCTCTTGATTCCCCCCTCTCTTTCGCACCCTCCATGTCATATTCCGCTCCAGGAGCTCCATCATAGCTCCTCGCTGTCGCTGGGAGGATGTTTTCTCCTCCGCTCGCCCCTTCCACTGTCATTTTCTCTCTACCCACCCTTGCCTCCTTCTCCGCGCAGCTCTCGATTCCCCCCTCTCTTTCGAACCCTCCATGTCATATTCCGCTCCAGGAGCTCCATCATAGCTCCTCGCTGTCGCTGGGAGGATGTTTTCTCCTCTGCTCGCCCCTTCCACCGTCATTTTCTCTCTACCCACCCTTTCCTCCTTTTCCGCGCAGCTCTCAATTCCCCCCTCTCTTTCGCACCCTCCATGTCATATTCCGCTCCAGGAGCTCCATCATAGCTCCTCGCTGTCGCTGGGAGGATGTTTTCTCCTCCGCTCGCCCCTTCCACCGTCATTTTCTTTCTACCCACCCTTGCCTCCTTTTCCACGCAGCTCTCGATTCCCCCCTCTCTTTCGCACCCTCCATGTCATATTCCGCTCCAGGAGCTCCATCATAGCTCCTCGCTGTCGCTGGGAGGATGTTTTCTCCTCCGCTCGCCCCTTCCAACGTCATTTTCTCTCTACCCACCCTTGCCTCCTTTTCCGCGCAGCTCTCGATTCCCCCCTCTCTTTCGCACCCTCCATGTCATATTCCGCTCCAGGAGTTCCATCATAGCTCCTCACTGTCGCTGGGAGGATGTTTTCTCCTCCGCTCGCCCCTTCCACCGTCATTTTCTCTCTACCCACCCTTGCCTCCTTCTCCGCGCAGCTCTCGATTCCCCCCTCTCTTTCGCACCCTCCATGTCATATTCCGCTCCAGGAGCTCCATCATAGCTCTTCGCTGTCGCTGGGAGGATGTTTTCTCCTCCGCTCGCCCCTTCCACCGTCATTTTCTCTCTACCCACCCTTTCCTCCTTTTCCGCGCAGCTCTCGATTCCCCCCTCTCTTTCGCACCCTCCATGTCATATTCCGCTCCAGGAGCTCCATCATAGCTCCTCGCTGTCGCTGGGAGGATGTGTTCTCCTCCGCTCGCCCCTTCCACCGTCATTTTCTCTCTACCCACCCTTGCCTCCTTTTCCGCGCAGCTCTCGATTCCCCCCTCTCTTTCGCACCCTCCATGTCATATTCCGCTCCAGGAGCTCCATCATAGCTCCTCGCTGTCGCTGGGAGGATGTTTTCTCCTCCGCTCGCCCCTTCCACCGTCATTTTCTCTCTACCCACCCTTGCCTCCTTCTCCGCGCAGCTCTCGATTCCCCCCTCTCTTTCGCACCCTCCATGTCATATTCCGCTCCAGGAGCTCCATCATAGCTCCTCGCTGTCGCTGGGAGGATGTTTTCTCCTCCGCTCGCCCCTTCCACCGTCATTTTCTCTCTACCCACCCTTGCCTCCTTCTCCGCGCAGCTCTCAATTCCCCCCTCTCTTTCGCACCCTCCATGTCATATTCCGCTCCAGGAGCTCCATCATAGCTCCTCGCTGTCGCTGGGAGGATGTTTTCTCCTCCGCTCGCCCCTTCCACCGTCATTTTCTCTCTACCCACCCTTGCCTCCTTCTCCGCGCAGCTCTCGATTCCCCCCTCTCTTTCGAACCCTCCATGTCATATTCCGCTCCAGGAGCTCCATCATAGCTCCTCGCTGTCGCTGGGAGGATGTTTTCTCCTCCGCTCGCCCCTTCCACCGTCATTTTCTTTCTACCCACCCTTGCCTCCTTTTCCGCGCAGCTCTCGATTCCCCCCTCTCTTTCGCACCCTCCATGTCATATTCCGCTCCAGGAGCTCCATCATAGCTCCTCGCTGTCGCTGGGAGGATGTTTTCTCCTCCGCTCGCCCCTTCCACCGTCATTTTCTCTCTACCCACCCTTGCCTCCTTTTCCGCGCAGCTCTCGATTCCCCCCTCTCTTTCGCACCCTCCATGTCATATTCCGCTCCAGGAGCTCCATCATAGCTCCTCGCTATCGCTGGGAGGATGTTTTCTCCTCCGCTCGCCCCTTCCACCGTCATTTTCTCTCTACCCACCCTTGCCTCCTTCTCCGCGCAGCTCTCAATTCCCCCCTCTCTTTCGCACCCTCCATGTCATATTCCGCTCCAGGAGCTCCATCATAGCTCCTCGCTGTCGCTGGGAGGATGTTTTCTCCTCCGCTCGCCCCTTCCACCGTCATTTTCTCTCTACCCACCCTTGCCTCCTTCTCCGCGCAGCTCTCAATTCCCCCCTCTCTTTCGCACCCTCCATGTCATATTCCGCCCCAGGAGCTCCATCATAGCTCCTAGCTGTCGCTGGGAGGATGTTTTCTCCTCCGCTCGCCCCTTCCACCGTCATTTTCTCTCTACCCACCCTTGCCTCCTTCTCCGCGCAGCTCTCGATTCCCCCCTCTCTTTCGCACCCTCCATGTCATATTCCGCTCCAGGAGTTCCATCATAGCTCCTCACTGTCGCTGGGAGGAAGTTTTCTCCTCCGCTCGCCCCTTCCACCGTCATTTTCTCTCTACCCACCCTTGCCTCCTTTTCCGCGCAGCTCTCGATTCCCCCCTCTCTTTCGCACCCTCCATGTCATATTCCGCTCCAGGAGCTCCATCATAGCTCCTCGCTGTCGCTGGGAGGATGTTTTCTCCTCCGCTCGCCCCTTCCACCGTCATTTTCTCTCTACCCACCCTTGCCTCCTTTTCCGCGCAGCTCTCGATTCCCCCCTCTCTTTCGCACCCTCAATGTCATATTCCGCTCCAGGAGTTCCATCATAGCTCCTCACTGTCGCTGGGAGGATGTTTTCTCCTCCGCTCGCCCCTTCCACCGTCATTTTCTCTCTACCCACCCTTGCCTCCTTTTCCGCGCAGCTCTCGATTCCCCCCTCTCTTTCGCACCCTCCATGTCATATTCCGCTCCAGGAGTTCCATCATAGCTCCTCACTGTCGCTGGGAGGAAGTTTTCTCCTCCGCTCGCCCCTTCCACCGTCATTTTCTCTCTACCCACCCTTGCCTCCTTTTCCGCGCAGCTCTCGATTCCCCCCTCTCTTTCGCACCCTCCATGTCATATTCCGCTCCAGGAGCTCCATCATAGCTCCTTGCTGTCGCTGGGAGGATGTTTTCTCCTCCGCTCGCCCCTTCCACCGTCATTTTCTCTCTACCCACCCTTGCCTCCTTCTCCGCGCAGCTCTCGATTCCCCCCTCTCTTTCGAACCCTCCATGTCATATTCCGCTCCAGGAGCTCCATCATAGCTCCTCACTGTCGCTGGGAGGATGTTTTCTCCTCCGCTCGCCCCTTCCACCGTCATTTTCTTTCTACCCACCCTTGCCTCCTTTTCCGCGCAGCTCTCGATTCCCCCCTCTCTTTCGCACCCTCCATGTCATATTCCGCTCCAGGAGTTCCATCATAGCTCCTCACTGTCGCTGGGAGGAAGTTTTCTCCTCCGCTCGCCCCTTCCACCGTCATTTTCTCTCTACCCACCCTTGCCTCCTTTTCCGCGCAGCTCTCGATTCCCCCCTCTCTTTCGCACCCTCCATGTCATATTCCGCTCCAGGAGCTCCATCATAGCTCCTTGCTGTCGCTGGGAGGATGTTTTCTCCTCCGCTCGCCCCTTCCACCGTCATTTTCTCTCTACCCACCCTTGCCTCCTTTTCCGCGCAGCTCTCGATTCCCCCCTCTCTTTCGCACCCTCCATGTCATATTCCGCTCCAGGAGCTCCATCATAGCTCCTCGCTGTCGCTGGGAGGATGTTTTCTCCTCCGCTCGCCCCTTCCACCGTCATTTTCTTTCTACCCACCCTTGCCTCCTTTTCCACGCAGCTCTCGATTCCCCCCTCTCTTTCGCACCCTCCATGTCATATTCCGCTCCAGGAGCTCCATCATAGCTCCTCGCTGTCGCTGGGAGGATGTTTTCTCCTCCGCTCGCCCCTTCCACCGTCATTTTCTCTCTACCCACCCTTGCCTCCTTCTCCGCGCAGCTCTCAATTCCCCCCTCTCTTTCGCACCCTCCATGTCATATTCCGCTCCAGGAGCTCCATCATAGCTCCTCGCTGTCGCTGGGAGGATGTTTTCTCCTCCGCTCGCCCCTTCCACCGTCATTTTCTCTCTACCCACCCTTGCCTCCTTCTCCGCGCAGCTCTCGATTCCCCCCTCTCTTTCGAACCCTCCATGTCATATTCCGCTCCAGGAGCTCCATCATAGCTCCTCGCTGTCGCTGGGAGGATGTTTTCTCCTCTGCTCGCCCCTTCCACCGTCATTTTCTCTCTACCCACCCTTTCCTCCTTTTCCGCGCAGCTCTCGATTCCCCCCTCTCTTTCGCACCCTCCATGTCATATTCCGCTCCAGGAGCTCCATCATAGCTCCTCGCTGTCGCTGGGAGGATGTTTTCTCCTCCGCTCGCCCCTTCCACCGTCATTTTCTCTCTACCCACCCTTGCCTCCTTTTCCGCGCAGCTCTCGATTCCCCCCTCTCTTTCGCACTCTCCATGTCATATTCCGCTCCAGGAGTTCCATCATAGCTCCTCACTGTCGCTGGGAGGATGTTTTCTCCTCCGCTCGCCCCTTCCACCGTCATTTTCTCTCTACCCACCCTTGCCTCCTTCTCCGCGCAGCTCTCGATTCCCCCCTCTCTTTCGCACCCTCCATGTCATATTCCGCTCCAGGAGCTCCATCATAGCTCTTCGCTGTCGCTGGGAGGATGTTTTCTCCTCCGCTCGCCCCTTCCACCGTCATTTTCTCTCTACCCACCCTTTCCTCCTTTTCCGCGCAGCTCTCGATTCCCCCCTCTCTTTCGCACCCTCCATGTCATATTCCGCTCCAGGAGCTCCATCATAGCTCCTCGCTGTCGCTGGGAGGATGTTTTCTCCTCCGCTCGCCCCTTCCACCGTCATTTTCTCTCTACCCACCCTTGCCTCCTTTTCCGCGCAGCTCTCGATTCCCCCCTCTCTTTCGCACCCTCCATGTCATATTCCGCTCCAGGAGCTCCATCATAGCTCCTCGCTGTCGCTGGGAGGATGTTTTCTCCTCCGCTCGCCCCTTCCACCGTCATTTTCTCTCTACCCACCCTTGCCTCCTTCTCTTCGCAGCTCTCAATTCCCCCCTCTCTTTCGCACCCTCCATGTCATATTCCGCTCCAGGAGCTCCATCATAGCTCCTCGCTGTCGCTGGGAGGATGTTTTCTCCTCCGCTCGCCCCTTCCACCGTCATTTTCTCTCTACCCACCCTTGCCTCCTTCTCCGCGCAGCTCTCAATTCCCCCCTCTCTTTCGCACCCTCCATGTCATATTCCGCTCCAGGAGCTCCATCATAGCTCCTCGCTGTCGCTGGGAGGATGTTTTCTCCTCCGCTCGCCCCTTCCACCGTCATTTTCTCTCTACCCACCCTTGCCTCCTTTTCCGCGCAGCTCTCGATTCCCCCCTCTCTTTCGCACCCTCCATGTCATATTCCGCTCCAGGAGTTCCATCATAGCTCCTCACTGTCGCTGGGAGGAAGTTTTCTCCTCCGCTCGCCCCTTCCACCGTCATTTTCTCTCTACCCACCCTTGCCTCCTTTTCCGCGCAGCTCTCGATTCCCCCCTCTCTTTCGCACCCTCCATGTCATATTCCGCTCCAGGAGCTCCATCATAGCTCCTTGCTGTCGCTGGGAGGATGTTTTCTCCTCCGCTCGCCCCTTCCACCGTCATTTTCTCTCTACCCACCCTTGCCTCCTTTTCCGCGCAGCTCTCGATTCCCCCCTCTCTTTCGCACCCTCCATGTCATATTCCGCTCCAGGAGCTCCATCATAGCTCCTCGCTGTCGCTGGGAGGATGTTTTCTCCTCCGCTCGCCCCTTCCACCGTCATTTTCTCTCTACCCACCCTTGCCTCCTTCTCCGCGCAGCTCTCGATTCCCCCCTCTCTTTCGAACCCTCCATGTCATATTCCGCTCCAGGAGCTCCATCATAGCTCCTCGCTGTCGCTGGGAGGATGTTTTCTCCTCTGCTCGCCCCTTCCACCGTCATTTTCTCTCTACCCACCCTTTCCTCCTTTTCCGCGCAGCTCTCGATTCCCCCCTCTCTTTCGCACCCTCCATGTCATATTCCGCTCCAGGAGCTCCATCATAGCTCCTCGCTGTCGCTGGGAGGATGTTTTCTCCTCCGCTCGCCCCTTCCACCGTCATTTTCTTTCTACCCACCCTTGCCTCCTTTTCCACGCAGCTCTCGATTCCCCCCTCTCTTTCGCACCCTCCATGTCATATTCCGCTCCAGGAGCTCCATCATAGCTCCTCGCTGTCGCTGGGAGGATGTTTTCTCCTCCGCTCGCCCCTTCCACCGTCATTTTCTCTCTACCCACCCTTGCCTCCTTTTCCGCGCAGCTCTCGATTCCCCCCTCTCTTTCGCACCCTCCATGTCATATTCCGCTCCAGGAGTTCCATCATAGCTCCTCACTGTCGCTGGGAGGATGTTTTCTCCTCCGCTCGCCCCTTCCACCGTCATTTTCTCTCTACCCACCCTTGCCTCCTTCTCCGCGCAGCTCTCGATTCCCCCCTCTCTTTCGCACCCTCCATGTCATATTCCGCTCCAGGAGCTCCATCATAGCTCTTCGCTGTCGCTGGGAGGATGTTTTCTCCTCCGCTCGCCCCTTCCACCGTCATTTTCTCTCTACCCACCCTTTCCTCCTTTTCCGCGCAGCTCTCGATTTCCCCCTCTCTTTCGCACCCTCCATGTCATATTCCGCTCCAGGAGCTCCATCATAGCTCCTCGCTGTCGCTGGGAGGATGTTTTCTCCTCCGCTCGCCCCTTCCACCGTCATTTTCTCTCTACCCACCCTTGCCTCCTTTTCCGCGCAGCTCTCGATTCCCCCCTCTCTTTCGCACCCTCCATGTCATATTCCGCTCCAGGAGCTCCATCATAGCTCCTCGCTGTCGCTGGGAGGATGTTTTCTCCTCCGCTCGCCCCTTCCACCGTCATTTTCTCTCTACCCACCCTTGCCTCCTTCTCCGCGCAGCTCTCAATTCCCCCCTCTCTTTCGCACCCTCCATGTCATATTCCGCTCCAGGAGCTCCATCATAGCTCCTCGCTGTCGCTGGGAGGATGTTTTCTCCTCCGCTCGCCCCTTCCACCGTCATTTTCTCTCTACCCACCCTTGCCTCCTTCTCCGCGCAGCTCTCGATTCCCCCCTCTCTTTCGAACCCTCCATGTCATATTCCGCTCCAGGAGCTCCATCATAGCTCCTCGCTGTCGCTGGGAGGATGTTTTCTCCTGTGCTCGCCCCTTCCACCGTCATTTTCTCTCTACCCACCCTTTCCTCCTTTTCCGCGCAGCTCTCGATTCCCCCCTCTCTTTCGCACCCTCCATGTCATATTCCGCTCCAGGAGCTCCATCATAGCTCCTCGCTGTCGCTGGGAGGATGTTTTCTCCTCCGCTCGCCCCTTCCACCGTCATTTTCTTTCTACCCACCCTTGCCTCCTTTTCCACGCAGCTCTCGATTCCCCCCTCTCTTTCGCACCCTCCATGTCATATTCCGCTCCAGGAGCTCCATCATAGCTCCTCGCTGTTGCTGGGAGGATGTTTTCTCCTCCGCTCGCCCCTTCCACCGTCATTTTCTCTCTACCCACCCTTGCCTCCTTCTCCGCACAGCTCTCGATTCCCCCCTCTCTTTCGCACCCTCCATGTCATATTCCGCTCCAGGAGCTCCATCATAGCTCCTCGCTGTCGCTGGGAGGATGTTTTCTCCTCTGCTCGCCCCTTCCACCGTCATTTTCTCTCTACCCACCCTTTCCTCCTTTTCCGCGCAGCTCTCGATTCCCCCCTCTCTTGCGCACCCTCCATGTCATATTCCGCTCCAGGAGCTCCATCATAGCTCCTCGCTGTCGCTGGGAGGATGTTTTCTCCTCCGCTCGCCCCTTCCACCGTCATTTTCTCTCTACCCACCCTTGCCTCCTTTTCCGCGCAGCTCTCGATTCCCCCCTCTCTTTCGCACCCTCCATGTCATATTCCGCTCCAGGAGTTCCATCATAGCTCCTCACTGTCGCTGGGAGGATGTTTTCTCCTCCGCTCGCCCCTTCCACCGTCATTTTCTCTCTACCCACCCTTGCCTCCTTCTCCGCGCAGCTCTTGATTCCCCCCTCTCTTTCGCACCCTCCATGTCATATTCCGCTCCAGGAGCTCTATCATAGCTCTTCGCTGTCGCTGGGAGGATGTTTTCTCCTCCGCTCGCCCCTTCCACCGTCATTTTCTCTCTACCCACGCTTGCCTCCTTCTCCGCGCAGCTCTCGATTCCCTCCTCTCTCTCGCACCCTCCATATTACATCCAGCTCCAGGAGCTTCATCATAGCTCCTCGCTGTCACTGGGAGGATGTTTTCTCCTCCGCTCGCCCCTTCCACCGTCATTTTCTCTCTACCCACCCTTGCCTCCTTCTCTGCGCAGCTCTCGATTCCCCCCTCTCTTTCGCACCTTCCATGTCATATTCCGCTCCAGGAGCTCCATCATAGCTCCTCGCTGTCGCTGGGAGGATGTTTTCTCCTCCGCTCGCCCCTTCCACCGTCATTTTCTCTCTACCCACCCTTGCCTCCTTCTCCGCGCCGCTCTCGATTCCCCCCTCTCTTTCGCACCCTCCATGTCATATTCCGCTCCAGGAGCTCCATCATAGCTCCTCGCTGTCGCTGGGAGGATGTTTTCTCCTCCGCTCGCCCCTTCCACCGTCATTTTCTCTCTACCCAGCCTTGCCTCCTTCTCCGCGCAGCTCTCGATTCCCCCCTCTCTTTCGCACCCTCCATGTCATATTCCGCTCCAGGAGCTCCATCATAGCTCCTCGCTGTCGCTGGGAGGATGTTTTCTCCTCCGCTCGCCCCTTCCACCGTCATTTTCTCTCTACCCACCCTTTCCTCCTTTTCCGCGCAGCTCTCGATTCCCCCCTCTCTTTCACACCCTCCATGTTATATTCCGCTCCAGGAGCTCCATCATTGCTCCTCGCTGTCGCTGGGAGGATGTTTTCTCCTCCGCTCGCCCCTTCCACCGTCATTTTCTCTCTACCCACCCTTTCCTCCTTCTCCGCGCAGCTCTCGATTCCCCCCTCTCTTTCGAACCCTCCATGTCATATTCCGCTCCAGGAGCTCCATCATAGCTCCTCGCTGTCGCTGGGAGGATGTTTTCTCCTCTGCTCGCCCCTTCCACCGTCATTTTCTCTCTACCCACCCTTTCCTCCTTTTCCGCGCAGCTCTCGATTCCCCCCTCTCTTTCGCACCCTCCATGTCATATTCCGCTCCAGGAGCTCCATCATAGCTCCTCGCTGTCGCTGGGAGGATGTTTTCTCCTCCGCTCGCCCCTTCCACCGTCATTTTCTCTCTACCCACCCTTGCCTCCTTTTCCGCGCAGCTCTCGATTCCCCCCTCTCTTTCGCACCCTCCATGTCATATTCCGCTCCAGGAGTTCCATCATAGCTCCTCACTGTCGCTTGGAGGATGTTTTCTCCTCCACTCGCCCCTTCCACCGTCATCTTCTCTCTACCCACCCTTGCCTCCTTCTCCGCGCTGCTCTCGATTCCCTCCTCTCTCTCGCACCCTCCATATTACATCCAGCTCCAGGAGCTCCATCATAGCTCCTCGCTGTCGCTGGGAGGATGTTTTCTCCTCCGCTCGCCCCTTCCACCGTCATTTTCTCTCTACCCACCCTTGCCTCCTTCTCCGCGCAGCTCTCGATTCCCTCCTCTCTCTCGCACCCTCCATATTACATCCAGCTCCAGGAGCTCCATCATAGCTCCTCGCTGTCGCTGGGAGGATGTTTTCTCCTCTGCTCGCCGCTTCCGCCGTCATTTTCTCTCCACCCACCCTTGCCTCCTTCTCCGCGCCGCTCTCGATTCCCCCCTCTCTTTCGCACCCTCCATGTCATATTCTGCTCCAGGAGCTCCATCATAGCTCCTCGCTGTCGCTGGGAGGATGTTTTCTCCTCCGCTCGCCCCTTCCACCGTCATTTTCTCTCTACCCACCCTTGCCTCCTTCTCCGCGCAGCTCTCGATTCCCCCCTCTCTTTCGCACCCTCCATGTCATATTCCGCTCCAGGAGCTCCATCATAGCTCCTCGCTGTCGCTGGGAGGATGTTTTCTCCTCCGCTCGCCCCTTCCACCGTCATTTTCTCTCTACCCACCCTTTCCTCCTTTTCCGCGCAGCTCTCGATTCCCCCCTCTCTTTCGCACCCTCCATGTCATATTCCGCTCCAGGAGCTCCATCATAGCTCCTCGCTGTCGCTGGGAGGATGTTTTCTCCTCCGCTCGCCCCTTCCACCGTCATTTTCTCTCTACCCACCCTTGCCTCCTTCTCCGCGCAGCTCTCAATTCCCCCCTCTCTTTCGCACCCTCCATGTCATATTCCGCTCCAGGAGCTCCATCATAGCTCCTCGCTGTCGCTGGGAGGATGTTTTCTCCTCCGCTCGCCCCTTCCACCGTCATTTTCTCTCTACCCACCCTTTCCTCCTTTTCCGCGCAGCTCTCGATTCCCCCCTCTCTTTCGCACCCTCCATGTCATATTCCGCTCCAGGAGCTCCATCATAGCTCCTCGCTGTTGCTGGGAGGATGTTTTCTCCTCCGCTCGCCCCTTCCACCGTCATTTTCTCTCTACCCACCCTTGCCTCCTTTTCCGCGCAGCTCTCGATTCCCCCCTCTCTTTCGCACCCTCCATGTCATATTCCGCTCCAGGAGTTCCATCATAGCTCCTCACTGTCGCTGGGAGGATGTTTTCTCCTCCGCTCGCCCCTTCCACCGTCATTTTCTCTCTACCCACCCTTGCCTCCTTCTCCGCGCAGCTCTCGATTCCCCCCTCTCTTTCGCACCCTCCATGTCATATTCCGCTCCAGGAGCTCCATCATAGCTCCTCGCTGTCGCTGGGAGGATGTTTTCTCCTCCGCTCGCCCCTTCCACCGTCATTTTCTCTCTACCCACCCTTGCCTCCTTTTCCGCGCAGCTCTCGATTCCCCCCTCTCTTTCGCACCCTCCATGTCATATTCCGCTCCAGGAGCTCCATCATAGCTCCTTGCTGTCGCTGGGAGGATGTTTTCTCCTCCGCTCGCCCCTTCCACCGTCATTTTCTCTCTACCCACCCTTGCCTCCTTTTCCGCGCAGCTCTCGATTCCCCCCTCTCTTTCGCACCCTCCATGTCATATTCCGCTCCAGGAGTTCCATCATAGCTCCTCACTGTCGCTGGGAGGATGTTTTCTCCTCCACTCGCCCCTTCCACCGTCATTTTCTCTCTACCCACCCTTGCCTCCTTCTCCGTGCTGCTCTCGATTCCCTCCTCTCTCTCGCACCCTCCATATTACATCCAGCTCCAGGAGCTCCATCATAGCTCCTCGCTGTCGCTGGGAGGATGTTTTCTCCTCCGCTCGCCCCTTCCACCGTCATTTTCTCTCTACCCACCCTTGCCTCCTTCTCCGCGCAGCTCTCGATTCCCTCCTCTCTCTCGCACCCTCCATATTACATCCAGCTCCAGGAGCTCCATCATAGCTCCTCGCTGTCGCTGGGAGGATGTTTTCTCCTCCGCTCGCCCCTACCACTGTCATTTTCTCTCTACCCACCCTTTCCTGCTTTTCCGCGCAGCTCTCGATTCCCCCCTCTCTTTCGCACCCTCCATGTCATATTCCGCTCCAGGAGCTCCATCATAGCTCCTCGCTGTCGCTGGGAGGATGTTTTCTCCTCCGCTCGCCCCTTCCACCGTCATTTTCTCTCTACCCACCCTTGCCTCCTTCTCCGCGCAGCTCTCGATTCCCCCCTCTCTTTCGCACCCTCCATGTCATATTCCGCTCCAGGAGCTCCATCATAGCTCCTCGCTGTCGCTGGGAGGATGTTTTCTCCTCCGCTCGCCCCTTCCACCGTCATTTTCTCTCTACCCACCCTTGCCTCCTTCTCCGCGCAGCTCTCAATTCCCCCCTCTCTTTCGCACCCTCCATGTCATATTCCGCTCCAGGAGCTCCATCATAGCTCCTCGCTGTCGCTGGGAGGATGTTTTCTCCTCCGCTCGCCCCTTCCACCGTCATTTTCTCTCTACCCACCCTTGCCTCCTTCTCCGCGCAGCTCTCGATTCCCCCCTCTCTTTCGAACCCTCCATGTCATATTCCGCTCCAGGAGCTCCATCATAGCTCCTCGCTGTCGCTGGGAGGATGTTTTCTCCTGTGCTCGCCCCTTCCACCGTCATTTTCTCTCTACCCACCCTTTCCTCCTTTTCCGCGCAGCTCTCGATTCCCCCCTCTCTTTCGCACCCTCCATGTCATATTCCGCTCCAGGAGCTCCATCATAGCTCCTCGCTGTCGCTGGGAGGATGTTTTCTCCTCCGCTCGCCCCTTCCACCGTCATTTTCTTTCTACCCACCCTTGCCTCCTTTTCCACGCAGCTCTCGATTCCCCCCTCTCTTTCGCACCCTCCATGTCATATTCCGCTCCAGGAGCTCCATCATAGCTCCTCGCTGTTGCTGGGAGGATGTTTTCTCCTCCGCTCGCCCCTTCCACCGTCATTTTCTCTCTACCCACCCTTGCCTCCTTCTCCGCACAGCTCTCGATTCCCCCCTCTCTTTCGCACCCTCCATGTCATATTCCGCTCCAGGAGCTCCATCATAGCTCCTCGCTGTCGCTGGGAGGATGTTTTCTCCTCTGCTCGCCCCTTCCACCGTCATTTTCTCTCTACCCACCCTTTCCTCCTTTTCCGCGCAGCTCTCGATTCCCCCCTCTCTTGCGCACCCTCCATGTCATATTCCGCTCCAGGAGCTCCATCATAGCTCCTCGCTGTCGCTGGGAGGATGTTTTCTCCTCCGCTCGCCCCTTCCACCGTCATTTTCTCTCTACCCACCCTTGCCTCCTTTTCCGCGCAGCTCTCGATTCCCCCCTCTCTTTCGCACCCTCCATGTCATATTCCGCTCCAGGAGTTCCATCATAGCTCCTCACTGTCGCTGGGAGGATGTTTTCTCCTCCGCTCGCCCCTTCCACCGTCATTTTCTCTCTACCCACCCTTGCCTCCTTCTCCGCGCAGCTCTTGATTCCCCCCTCTCTTTCGCACCCTCCATGTCATATTCCGCTCCAGGAGCTCTATCATAGCTCTTCGCTGTCGCTGGGAGGATGTTTTCTCCTCCGCTCGCCCCTTCCACCGTCATTTTCTCTCTACCCACGCTTGCCTCCTTCTCCGCGCAGCTCTCGATTCCCTCCTCTCTCTCGCACCCTCCATATTACATCCAGCTCCAGGAGCTCCATCATAGCTCCTCGCTGTCGCTGGGAGGATGTTTTCTCCTCCGCTCGCCCCTTCCACCGTCATTTTCTCTCTACCCACCCTTGCCTCCTTTTCCGCGCAGCTCTCGATTCCCCCCTCTCTTTCGCACCCTCCATGTCATATTCCGCTCCAGGAGCTCCATCATAGCTCCTCGCTGTCGCTGGGAGGATGTTTTCTCCTCCGCTCGCCCCTTCCACCGTCATTTTCTCTCTACCCACCCTTGCCTCCTTCTCCGCGCAGCTCTCAATTCCCCCCTCTCTTTCGCACCCTCCATGTCATATTCCGCTCCAGGAGCTCCATCATAGCTCCTCGCTGTCGCTGGGAGGATGTTTTCTCCTCCGCTCGCCCCTTCCACCGTCATTTTCTCTCTACCCACCCTTGCCTCCTTCTCCGCGCAGCTCTCGATTCCCCCCTCTCTTTCGAACCCTCCATGTCATATTCCGCTCCAGGAGCTCCATCATAGCTCCTCGCTGTCGCTGGGAGGATGTTTTCTCCTCTGCTCGCCCCTTCCACCGTCATTTTCTCTCTACCCACCCTTTCCTCCTTTTCCGCGCAGCTCTCGATTCCCCCCTCTCTTTCGCACCCTCCATGTCATATTCCGCTCCAGGAGCTCCATCATAGCTCCTCGCTGTTGCTGGGAGGATGTTTTCTCCTCCGCTCGCCCCTTCCACCGTCATTTTCTCTCTACCCACCCTTGCCTCCTTTTCCGCGCAGCTCTCGATTCCCCCCTCTCTTTCGCACCCTCCATGTCATATTCCGCTCCAGGAGTTCCATCATAGCTCCTCACTGTCGCTGGGAGGATGTTTTCTCCTCCGCTCGCCCCTTCCACCGTCATTTTCTCTCTACCCACCCTTGCCTCCTTCTCCGCGCAGCTCTCGATTCCCCCCTCTCTTTCGCACCCTCCATGTCATATTCCGCTCCAGGAGCTCCATCATAGCTCCTCGCTGTCGCTGGGAGGATGTTTTCTCCTCCGCTCGCCCCTTCCACCGTCATTTTCTCTCTACCCACCCTTGCCTCCTTTTCCGCGCAGCTCTCGATTCCCCCCTCTCTTTCGCACCCTCCATGTCATATTCCGCTCCAGGAGCTCCATCATAGCTCCTTGCTGTCGCTGGGAGGATGTTTTCTCCTCCGCTCGCCCCTTCCACCGTCATTTTCTCTCTACCCACCCTTGCCTCCTTTTCCGCGCAGCTCTCGATTCCCCCCTCTCTTTCGCACCCTCCATGTCATATTCCGCTCCAGGAGTTCCATCATAGCTCCTCACTGTCGCTGGGAGGATGTTTTCTCCTCCACTCGCCCCTTCCACCGTCATTTTCTCTCTACCCACCCTTGCCTCCTTCTCCGCGCTGCTCTCGATTCCCTCCTCTCTCTCGCACCCTCCATATTACATCCAGCTCCAGGAGCTCCATCATAGCTCCTCGCTGTCGCTGGGAGGATGTTTTCTCCTCCGCTCGCCCCTTCCACCGTCATTTTCTCTCTACCCACCTTTGCCTCCTTCTCCGCGCAGCTCTCGATTCCCTCCTCTCTCTCGCACCCTCCATATTACATCCAGCTCCAGGAGCTCCATCATAGCTCCTCGCTGTCGCTGGGAGGATGTTTTCTCCTCCGCTCGCCCCTACCACTGTCATTTTCTCTCTACCCACCCTTTCCTGCTTTTCCGCGCAGCTCTCGATTCCCCCCTCTCTTTCGCACCCTCCATGTCATATTCCGCTCCAGGAGCTCCATCATAGCTCCTCGCTGTCGCTGGGAGGATGTTTTCTCCTCCGCTCGCCCCTTCCACCGTCATTTTCTCTCTACCCACCCTTGCCTCCTTCTCCGCGCAGCTCTCGATTCCCCCCTCTCTTTCGCACCCTCCATGTCATATTCCGCTCCAGGAGCTCCATCATAGCTCCTCGCTGTCGCTGGGAGGATGTTTTCTCCTCCGCTCGCCCCTTCCACCGTCATTTTCTCTCTACCCACCCTTGCCTCCTTCTCCGCGCAGCTCTCGATTCCCCCCTCTCTTTCGAACCCTCCATGTCATATTCCGCTCCAGGAGCTCCATCATAGCTGCTCGCTGTCGCTGGGAGGATGTTTTCTTCTCTGCTCGCCCCTTCCACCGTCATTTTCTCTCTACCCACCCTTGCCTCCTTTTCCGCGCAGCTCTCGATTCCCCCCTCTCTTTCGCACCCTCCATGTCATATTCCGCTCCAGGAGTTCCATCATAGCTCCTCACTGTCGCTGGGAGGAAGTTTTCTCCTCCGCTCGCCCCTTCCACCGTCATTTTCTCTCTACCCACCCTTGCCTCCTTCTCCGCGCAGCTCTCGATTCCCCCCTCTCTTTCGCACCCTCCATGTCATATTCCGCTCCAGGAGCTCCATCATAGCTAATCGCTGTCGCTGGGAGGATGTTTTCTCCTCCGCTCGCCCCTTCCACCGTCATTTTCTCTCTACCCACCCTTGCCTCCTTTTCCGCGCAGCTCTCGATTCCCCCCTCTCTTTCGCACCCTCCATGTCATATTCCGCTCCAGGAGTTCCATCATAGCTCCTCACTGTCGCTGGGAGGAAGTTTTCTCCTCCGCTCGCCCCTTCCACCGTCATTTTCTCTCTACCCACCCTTGCCTCCTTCTCCGCGCAGCTCTCGATTCCCCCCTCTCTTTCGCACCCTCCATGTCATATTCCGCTCCAGGAGCTCCATCATAGCTAATCGCTGTCGCTGGGAGGATGTTTTCTCCTCCGCTCGCCCCTTCCACCGTCATTTTCTCTCTACCCACCCTTGCCTCCTTTTCCGCGCAGCTCTCGATTCCCCCCTCTCTTTCGCACCCTCCATGTCATATTCCGCTCCAGGAGTTCCATCATAGCTCCTCACTGTCGCTGGGAGGATGTTTTCTCCTCCGCTCGCCCCTTCCACCGTCATTTTCTCTCTACCCACCCTTGCCTCCTTTTCCGCGCAGCTCTCGATTCCCCCCTCTCTTTCGCACCCTCCATGTCATATTCCGCTCCAGGAGCTCCATCATAGCTCCTTGCTGTCGCTGGGAGGATGTTTTCTCCTCCGCTCGCCCCTTCCACCGTCATTTTCTCTCTACCCACCCTTGCCTCCTTCTCCGCGCAGCTCTCGATTCCCCCCTCTCTTTCGCACCCTCCATGTCATATTCCGCTCCAGGAGTTCCATCATAGCTCCTCACTGTCGCTGGGAGGATGTTTTCTCCTCCGCTCGCCCCTTCCACCGTCATTTTCTCTCTACCCACCCTTGCCTCCTTTTCAGCGCAGCTCTCGATTCCCCCCTCTCTTTCGCACCCTCCATGTCATATTCCGCTCCAGGAGCTCCATCATAGCTCCTTGCTGTCGCTGGGAGGATGTTTTCTCCTCCGCTCGCCCCTTCCACCGTCATTTTCTTTCTACCCACCCTTGCCTCCTTTTCCGCGCAGCTCTCGATTCCCCCCTCTCTTTCGCACCCTCCATGTCATATTCCGCTCCAGGAGTTCCATCATAGCTCCTCACTGTCGCTGGGAGGATGTTTTCTCCTCCGCTCGCCCCTTCCACCGTCATTTTCTCTCTACCCACCCTTGCCTCCTTCTCCACGCAGCTCTCGATTCCCTCCTCTCTCTCGCACCCTCCATATTACATCCAGCTCCAGGAGCTTCATCATAGCTCCTCGCTGTCGCTGGGAGGATGTTTTCTCCTCCGCTCGCCCCTTCCACCGTCATTTTCTCTCTACCCACCCTTGCCTCCTTCTCTGCGCAGCTCTCGATTCCCCCCTCTCTTTCGCACCCTCCATGTCATATTCCGCTCCAGGAGCTCCATCATAGCTCCTCGCTGTCGCTGGGAGGATGTTTTCTCCTCCGCTCGCCCCTTCCACCGTCATTTTCTCTCTACCCACCCTTGCCTCCTTCTCCGCGCAGCTCTCGATTCCCTCCTCTCTCTCGCACCCTCCATATTACATCCAGCTCCAGGAGCTCCATCATAGCTCCTCGCTGTCGCTGGGAGGATGTTTTCTCCTCTGCTCGCCGCTTCCGCCGTCATTTTCTCTCCACCCACCCTTGCCTCCTTCTCCGCGCCGCTCTCGATTCCCCCCTCTCTTTCGCACCCTCCATGTCATATTCCGCTCCAGGAGCTCCATCATAGCTCCTCGCTGTCGCTGGGAGGATGTTTTCTCCTCCGCTCGCCCCTTCCACCGTCATTTTCTCTCTACCCACCCTTTCCTCCTTTTCCGCGCAGCTCTCGATTCCCCCCTCTCTTTCACACCCTCCATGTCATATTCCGCTCCAGGAGCTCCATCATTGCTCCTCGCTGTCGCTGGGAGGATGTTTTCTCCTCCGCTCGCCCCTTCCACCGTCATTTTCTATCTACCCACCCTTGCCTCCTTCTCTGCGCAGCTCTCAATTCCCCCCTCTCTTTCGCACCCTCCATGTCATATTCCGCTCCAGGAGCTCCATCATAGCTCCTCGCTGTCGCTGGGAGGATGTTTTCTCCTCCGCTCGCCCCTTCCACCGTCATTTTCTCTCTACCCACCCTTGCCTCCTTCTCCGCGCAGCTCTCGATTCCCCCCTCTCTTTCGAACCCTCCATGTCATATTCCGCTCCAGGAGCTCCATCATAGCTCCTCGCTGTCGCTGGGAGGATGTTTTCTCCTCTGCTCGCCCCTTCCACCGTCATTTTCTCGCTACCCACCCTTTCCTCCTTTTCCGCGCAGCTCTCGATTCCCCCCTCTCTTTCGCACCCTCCATGTCATATTCCGCTCCAGGAGCTCCATCATAGCTCCTCGCTGTCGCTGGGAGGATGTTTTCTCCTCCGCTCGCCCCTTCCACCGTCATTTTCTCTCTACCCACCCTTGCCTCCTTCTCTGCGCAGCTCTCGATTCCCTCCTCTCTCTCGCACCCTCCATATTACATCCAGCTCCAGGAGCTCCATCATAGCTCCTCGCTGTCGCTGGGAGGATGTTTTCTCCTCTGCTCGCCGCTTCCGCCGTCATTTTCTCTCCACCCACCCTTGCCTCCTTCTCCGCGCCGCTCTCGATTCCCCCCTCTCTTTCGCACCCTCCATGCCATATTCTGCTCCAGGAGCTCCATCATAGCTCCTCGCTGTCGCTGGGAGGATGTTTTCTCCTCCGCTCGCCCCTTCCACCGTCATTTTCTCTCTACCCACCCTTTCCTCCTTTTCCGCGCAGCTCTCGATTCCCCCCTCTCTTTCGCACCCTCCATGTCATATTCTGCTCCAGGAGCTCCATCATAGCTCCTCGCTGTCGCTGGGAGGATGTTTTCTCCTCCGCTCGCCCCTTCCACCGTCATTTTCTCTCTACCCACCCTTGCCTCCTTCTCCGCGCAGCTCTCGATTCCCCCCTCTCTTTCGCACCCTCCATGTCATATTCCGCTCCAGGAGCTCCATCATAGCTCCTCGCTGTCGCTGGGAGGATGTTTTCTCCTCCGCTCGCCCCTTCCACCGTCATTTTCTCTCTACCCACCCTTGCCTCCTTTTCCGCACAGCTCTCGATTCCCCCCTCTCTTTCGCACCCTCCATGTCATATTCCGCTCCAGGAGTTCCATCATAGCTCCTCACTGTCGCTGGGAGGATGTTTTCTCCTCCGCTCGCCCCTTCCACCGTCATTTTCTCTCTACCCACCCTTGCCTCCTTTTCCGCGCAGCTCTCGATTCCCCCCTCTCTTTCGCACCCTCCATGTCATATTCCGCTCCAGGAGCTCCATCATAGCTCCTTGCTGTCGCTGGGAGGATGTTTTCTCCTCCGCTCGCCCCTTCCACCGTCATTTTCTCTCTACCCACCCTTGCCTCCTTTTCCGCGCAGCTCTCGATTCCCCCCTCTCTTTCGCACCCTCCATGTCATATTCCGCTCCAGGAGTTCCATCATAGCTCCTCACTGTCGCTGGGAGGATGTTTTCTCCTCCGCTTGCCCCTTCCACCGTCATTTTCTCTCTACCCACCCTTGCCTCCTTTTCCGCGCAGCTCTCGATTCCCCCCTCTCTTTCGCACCCTCCATGTCATATTCCGCTCCAGGAGTTCCATCATAGCTCCTCACTGTAGCTGGGAGGATGTTTTCTCCTCCGCTCGCCCCTTCCACCGTCATTTTCTCTCTACCCACCCTTGCCTCCTTCTCCGCGCAGCTCTCGATTCCCCCCTCTCTTTCGCACCCTCCATGTCATATTCCGCTCCAGGAGCTCCATCATAGCTCCTCGCTGTCGCTGGGAGGATGTTTTCTCCTCCGCTCGCCCCTTCCACCGTCATTTTCTCTCTACCCACCCTTGCCTCCTTTTCCGCGCAGCTCTCGATTCCCCCCTCTCTTTCGCACCCTCCATGTCATATTCCGCTCCAGGAGTTCCATCATAGCTCCTCACTGTCGCTGGGAGGATGTTTTCTCCTCCGCTCGCCTCTTCCACGGTCATTTTCTCTCTACCCACCCTTGCCTCTTTTTCCGCGCAGCTCTCGATTCCCCCCTCTCTTTCGCACCCTCCATGTCATATTCCGCTCCAGGAGCTCCATCATAGCTCCTCACTGTCGCTGGGAGGAAGTTTTCTCCTCCGCTCGCCCCTTCCACCGTCATTTTCTCTCTACCCACCCTTGCCTCCTTTTCCGCGCAGCTCTCGATTCCCCCCTCTCTTTCGCACCCTCCATGTCATATTCCGCTCCAGGAGCTCCATCATAGCTCCTCGCTGTCGCTGGGAGGATGTTTTCTCCTCCGCTCGCCCCTTCCACCGTCATTTTCTCTCTACCCACCCTTGCCTCCTTTTCCGCGCAGCTCTCGATTCCCCCCTCTCTTTCGCACCCTCAATGTCATATTCCGCTCCAGGAGTTCCATCATAGCTCCTCACTGTCGCTGGGAGGATGTTTTCTCCTCCGCTCGCCCCTTCCACCGTCATTTTCTTTCTACCCACCCTTGCCTCCTTTTCCGCGCAGCTCTCGATTCCCCCCTCTCTTTCGCACCCTCCATGTCATATTCCGCTCCAGGAGTTCCATCATAGCTCCTCACTGTCGCTGGGAGGATGTTTTCTCCTCCGCTCGCCCCTTCCACCGTCATTTTCTCTCTACCCACCCTTGCCTCCTTCTCCGCGCAGCTCTCGATTCCCCCCTCTCTTTCGCACCCTCCATGTCATATTCCGCTCCAGGAGCTCCATCATAGCTCCTTGCTGTCGCTGGGAGGATGTTTTCTCCTCCGCTCGCCCCTTCCACCGTCATTTTCTCTCTACCCACCCTTGCCTCCTTTTCCGCGCAGCTCTCGATTCCCCCCTCTCTTTCGCACCCTCCATGTCATATTCCGCTCCAGGAGTTCCATCATAGCTCCTCACTGTCGCTGGGAGGATGTTTTCTCCTCCGCTCGCCCCTTCCACCGTCATTTTCTCTCTACCCACCATTGCCTCCTTCTCCGCGCAGCTCTCGATTCCCCCCTCTCTTTCGCACCCTCCATGTCATATTCCGCTCCAGGAGCTCCATCATAGCTAATCGCTGTCGCTGGGAGGATGTTTTCTCCTCCGCTCGCCCCTTCCACTGTCATTTTCTCTCTACCCACCATTGCCTCCTTCTCCGCGCAGCTCTCGATTCCCCCCTCTCTTTCGCACCCTCCATGTCATATTCCGCTCCAGGAGTTCCATCATAGCTCCTCACTGTCGCTGGGAGGATGTTTTCTCCTCCGCTCGCCCCTTCCACCGTCATTTTCTCTCTACCCACCATTGCCTCCTTCTCCGCGCAGCTCTCGATTCCCCCCTCTCTTTCGCACCCTCCATGTCATATTCCGCTCCAGGAGCTCCATCATAGCTAATCGCTGTCGCTGGGAGGATGTTTTCTCCTCCGCTCGCCCCTTCCACCGTCATTTTCTCTCTACCCACCCTTGCCTCCTTTTCCGCGCAGCTCTCGATTCCCCCCTCTCTTTCGCACCCTCCATGTCATATTCCGCTCCAGGAGTTCCATCATAGCTCCTCACTGTCGCTGGGAGGATGTTTTCTCCTCCGCTCGCCCCTTCCACCGTCATTTTCTCTCTACCCACCCTTGCCTCCTTCTCCGCGCAGCTCTCGATTCCCCCCTCTCTTTTGCACCCTCCATGTCATATTCCGCTCCAGGAGCTCCATCATAGCTCCTTGCTGTCGCTGGGAGGATGTTTTCTCCTCCGCTCGCCCCTTCCACCGTCATTTTCTTTCTACCCACCCTTGCCTCCTTTTCCGCGCAGCTCTCGATTCCCCCCTCTCTTTCGCACCCTCCATGTCATATTCCGCTCCAGGAGTTCCATCATAGCTCCTCACTGTCGCTGGGAGGATGTTTTCTCCTCCGCTCGCCCCTTCCACCGTCATTTTCTCTCTACCCACCCTTGCCTCCTTCTCCGCGCAGCTCTCGATTCCCCCCTCTCTTTCGCACCCTCCATGTCATATTCCGCTCCAGGAGCTCCATCATAGCTCCTCGCTGTCGCTGGGAGGATGTTTTCTCCTCCGCTCGCCCCTTCCACCGTCATTTTCTCTCTACCCACCCTTGCCTCCTTTTCCGCGCAGCTCTCGATTCCCCCCTCTCTTTCGCACCCTCCATGTCATATTCCGCTCCAGGAGCTCCATCATAGCTCCTTGCTGTCGCTGGGAGGATGTTTTCTCCTCCGCTCGCCCCTTCCACCGTCATTTTCTCTCTACCCACCCTTGCCTCCTTCTCCGCGCAGCTCTCGATTCCCCCCTCTCTTTCGCACCCTCCATGTCATATTCTGCTCCAGGAGCTCCATCATAGCTCCTCGCTGTCGCTGGGAGGATGTTTTCTCCTCAGCTCGCCCCTTCCACCGTCATTTTCTCTCTACCCACCCTTGCCTCCTTCTCCACGCAGCTCACGATTCCCCCCTCTCTCTCGCACCCTCCATATTACATCCAGCTCCAGGAGCTCCATCATAGCTCCTCGCTGTCGCTGGGAGGATGTTTTCTCCTCCGCTCGCCCCTTCCACCGTCATTTTCTCTCTACCCACCCTTGCCTCCTTCTCCGCGCAGCTCTCGATTCCCCCCTCTCTTTTGCACCCTCCATGTCATATTCTGCTCCAGGAGCTCCATCATAGCTCCTCGCTGTCGCTGGGAGGATGTTTTCTCCTCCGCTCGCCCCTTCCACCGTCATTTTCTCTCTACCCACCCTTGCCTCCTTCTCCGCGCAGCTCTCGATTCCCCCCTCTCTCTCGCACCCTCCATATTACATCCAGCTCCAGGAGCTCCATCATAGCTCCTCGCTGTCGCTGGGAGGATGTTTTCTCCTCCGCTCGCCCCTTCCACCGTCATTTTCTCTCTACCCACCCTTGCCTCCTTTTCCGCGCAGCTCTCGATTCCCCCCTCTCTTTCGCACCCTCCATGTCATATTCCGCTCCAGGAGTTCCATCATAGCTCCTCGCTTTCGCTGGGAGGATGTTTTCTCCTCTGCTCGCCCCTTCCACCGTCATTTTCTCTCTACCCACCCTTGCCTCCTTCTCCGCGCAGCTCTCGATTCCCCCCTCTCTTTCGCACCCTCCATGTCATATTCCGCTCCAGGAGCTCCATCATAGCTCCTCGCTGTCTCTGGGAGGATGTTTTTTCCTCCGCTCGCCCCTTCCACCGTCATTTTCTCTCTACCCACCCTTGCCTCCTTCTCCGCGCAGCTCTCGATTCCCCCCTCTCTTTCGCACCCTCCATGTCATATTCCGCTCCAGGAGTTCCATCATAGCTCCTCACTGTCGCTGGGAGGATGTTTTCTCCTCCGCTCGCCCCTTCCACCGTCATTTTCTCTCTACCCACCCTTGCCTCCTTTTCCGCGCAGCTCTCGATTCCCCCCTCTCTTTCGCACCCTCCATGTCATATTCCGCTCCAGGAGTTCCATCATAGCTCCTCACTGTCGCTGGGAGGAAGTTTTCTCCTCCGCTCGCCCCTTCCACTGTCATTTTCTCTCTACCCACCCTTGCATCCTTTTCCGCGCAGCTCTCGATTCCCCCCTCTCTTTCGCACCCTCCATGTCATATTCCGCTCCAGGAGTTCCATCATAGCTCCTCACTGTCGCTGGGAGGATGTTTTCTCCTCCGCTCGCCCCTTCCACCGTCATTTTCTCTCTACCCACCCTTGCCTCCTTCTCCGCACAGCTCTCGATTCTCCCCTCTCTTTCGCACCCTCCATGTCATATTCCACTCCAGGAGCTCCATCATAGCTCCTCGCTGTCGCTGGGAGGATGTTTTCTCCTCCGCTCGCCCCTTCCACCGTCATTTTCTCTCTACCCACCCTTGCCTCCTTTTCCGCGCAGCTCTCGATTTCCCCCTCTCTTTCGCACCCTCCATGTCATATTCCGCTCCAGGAGCTCCATCATAGCTCCTCGCTGTCGCTGGGAGGATGTTTTCTCCTCCGCACGCCCCTTCCACCGTCATTTTCTCTCTACCCACCCTTGCCTCCTTCTCCGCGCAGCTCTCGATTCCCCCCTCTCTTTCGCACCCTCCATGTCATATTCCGCTCCAGGAGCTCCATCATAGCTCCTCGCTGTCGCTGGGAGGATGTTTTCTCCTCCGCTCGCCCCTTCCACCGTCATTTTCTATCTACCCACCCTTGCCTCCTTCTCCGCGCAGCTCTCGATTCCCCCCTCTCTCTCGCACCCTCCATATTACATCCAGCTCCAGGAGCTCCATCATAGCTCCTCGCTGTCGCTGGGAGGATGTTTTCTCCTCTGCTCGCCCCTTCCACCGTCATTTTCTCTCTACCCACCCTTGCCTCCTTCTCCGCGCAGCTCTCGATTCCCCCCTCTCTTTCGCACCCTCCATGTCATATTCCGCTCCAGGAGCTCCATCGTAGCTCCTCGCTGTCGCTGGGAGGATGTTTTCTCCTTCGCTCGCCCCTTCCACCATCATTTTCTCTCTACCCACCCTTGCCTCCTTCTCCGCGCAGCTCTCGATTCCCCCCTCTCTTTCGCACCCTCCATGTCATATTCCGCTCCAGGAGCTCCATCATAGCTCCTCGCTGTCGCTGGGAGGATGTTTTCTCCTTCGCTCGCCCCTTCCACCGTCATTTTCTCTCTACCCACCCTTGCCTCCTTTTCCGCGCAGCTCTCGATTCCCCCCTCTCTTTCGCACCCTCCATGTCATATTCCGCTCCAGGAGTTCCATCATAGCTCCTCACTGTCGCTGGGAGGATATTTTCTCCTCTGCTCGCCCCTTCCACCGTCATTTTCTCTCTACCCACCCTTGCCTCCTTCTCCGCGCAGCTCTCGATTCCCCCCTCTCTTTCGCACCCTCCATGTCATATTCCGCTCCAGGAGTTCCATCATAGCTCCTCACTGTCGCTGGGAGGATGTTTTCTCCTCCGCTCGCCCCTTCCACCGTCATTTTCTCTCTACCCACCCTTGCCTCCTTTTCCGCGCAGCTCTCGATTCCCCCCTCTCTTTCGCACCCTCCATGTCATATTCCACTCCAGGAGCTCCATCATAGCTCCTCGCTGTCGCTGGGAGGATGTTTTCTCCTCCGCTCGCCCCTTCCACCGTCATTTTCTCTCTACCCACCCTTGCCTCCTTTTCCGCGCAGCTCTCGATTTCCCCCTCTCTTTCGCACCCTCCATGTCATATTCCGCTCCAGGAGCTCCATCATAGCTCCTCGCTGTCGCTGGGAGGATGTTTTCTCCTCCGCTCGCCCCTTCCACCGTCATTTTCTCTCTACCCACCCTTGCCTCCTTCTCCGCGCAGCTCTCGATTCCCCCCTCTCTTTCGCACCCTCCATGTCATATTCCGCTCCAGGAGCTCCATCATAGCTCCTCGCTGTCGCTGGGAGGATGTTTTCTCCTCCGCTCGCCCCTTCCACCGTCATTTTCTATCTACCCACCCTTGCCTCCTTCTCCGCGCAGCTCTCGATTCCCCCCTCTCTCTCGCACCCTCCATATTACATCCAGCTCCAGGAGCTCCATCATAGCTCCTCGCTGTCGCTGGGAGGATGTTATCTCCTCTGCTCGCCCCTTCCACCGTCATTTTCTCTCTACCCACCCTTGCCTCCTTCTCCGCGCAGCTCTCGATTCCCCCCTCTCTTTCACACCCTCCATGTCATATTCCGCTCCAGGAGTTCCATCATAGCTCCTCACTGTCGCTGGGAGGATGTTTTCTCCTCCGCTCGCCCCTTCCACCGTCATTTTCTCTCTACCCACCCTTGCCTCCTTCTCCGCGCAGCTCTCGATTCCCCCCTCTCTTTCGCACCCTCCATGTCATATTCCGCTCCAGGAGCTCCATCATAGCTCCTCGCTGTCGCTGGGAGGATGTTTTCTCCTCCGCTCGCCCCTTCCACCGTCATTTTCTCTCTACCCACCCTTGCCTCCTTCTCCGCGCAGCTCTCGATTCCCTCCTCTCTCTCGCACCCTCCATATTACATCCAGCTCCAGGAGCTCCATCATAGCTCCTCGCTGTCGCTGGGAGGATGTTTTCTCCTCTGCTCGCCGCTTCCACCGTCATTTTCTCTCCACCCACCCTTGCCTCCTTCTCCGCGCCGCTCTCGATTCCCCCCTCTCTCTCGCACCCACCATGTCATATCCCGCTCCAGGAGCTCCATCATAGCTCCTCGCTGTCGCTGGGAGGATGTTTTCTCCTCCGCTCGCCCCTTCCACCGTCATTTTCTCTCTACCCACCCTTGCCTCCTTCTCCGCGCAGCTCTCGATTCCCCCCTCTCTTTCGCACCCTCCATGTCATATTCCGCTCCAGGAGCTCCATCATAGCTCCTCGCTGTCGCTGGGAGGATGTTTTCTCCTCCGCTCGCCCCTTCCACCGTCATTTTCTATCTACCCACCCTTGCCTCCTTCTCCGCGCAGCTCTCGATTCCCCCCTCTCTCTCGCACCCTCCATATTACATCCAGCTCCAGGAGCTCCATCATAGCTCCTCGCTGTCGCTGGGAGGATGTTATCTCCTCTGCTCGCCCCTTCCACCGTCATTTTCTCTCTACCCACCCTTGCCTCCTTCTCCGCGCAGCTCTCGATTCCCCCCTCTCTTTCACACCCTCCATGTCATATTCCGCTCCAGGAGTTCCATCATAGCTCCTCACTGTCGCTGGGAGGATGTTTTCTCCTCCGCTCGCCCCTTCCACCGTCATTTTCTCTCTACCCACCCTTGCCTCCTTCTCCGCGCAGCTCTCGATTCCCCCCTCTCTTTCGCACCCTCCATGTCATATTCCGCTCCAGGAGCTCCATCATAGCTCCTCGCTGTCGCTGGGAGGATGTTTTCTCCTCCGCTCGCCCCTTCCACCGTCATTTTCTCTCTACCCACCCTTGCCTCCTTCTCCGCCCAGCTCTCGATTCCCTCCTCTCTCTCGCACCCTCCATATTACATCCAGCTCCAGGAGCTCCATCATAGCTCCTCGCTGTCGCTGGGAGGATGTTTTCTCCTCTGCTCGCCGCTTCCACCGTCATTTTCTCTCCACCCACCCTTGCCTCCTTCTCCGCGCCGCTCTCGATTCCCCCCTCTCTCTCGCACCCACCATGTCATATCCCGCTCCAGGAGCTCCATCATAGCTCCTCGCTGTCGCTGGGAGGATGTTTTCTCCTCCGCTCGCCCCTTCCACCGTCATTTTCTCTCTACCCACCCTTGCCTCCTTCTCCGCGCAGCTCTTGATTCCCCCCTCTCTTTCGCACCCTCCATGTCATATTCCGCTCCAGGAGCTCCATCATAGCTCCTCGCTGTCGCTGGGAGGATGTTTTCTCCTCCGCTCGCCCCTTCCACCGTCATTTTCTCTCTACCCACCCTTGCCTCCTTCTCCGCGCAGCTCTCGATTCCCCCCTCTCTCTCGCACCCTCCATATTACATCCAGCTCCAGGAGCTCCATCATAGCTCCTCACTGTCGCTGGGAGGATGTTTTCTCCTCCGCTCGCCCCTTCCACCGTCATTTTCTCTCTACCCACCCTTGCCTCCTTCTCCGCGCAGCTCTCGATTCCCCCCTCTCTTTCGCACCCTCCATGTCATATTCCGCTCCAGGAGCTCCATCATAGCTCCTCGCTGTCGCTGGGAGGATGTTTTCTCCTTCGCTCGCCCCTTCCACCGTCATTTTCTCTCTACCCACCCTTGCCTCCTTTTCCGCGCAGCTCTCGATTCCCCCCTCTCTTTCGCACCCTCCATGTCATATTCCGCTCCAGGAGTTCCATCATAGCTCCTCACTGTCGCTGGGAGGATATTTTCTCCTCCGCTCGCCCCTTCCACCGTCATTTTCTCTCTACCCACCCTTGCCTCCTTCTCCGCGCAGCTCTCGATTCCCCCCTCTCTTTCGCACCCTCCATGTCATATTCCGCTCCAGGAGCTCCATCATAGCTCCTCGCTGTCGCTGGGAGGATGTTTTCTCCTTCGCTCGCCCCTTCCACCATCATTTTCTCTCTACCCACCCTTGCCTCCTTTTCCGCGCAGCTCTTGATTCCCCCCTCTCTTTCGCACCCTCCATGTCATATTCCGCTCCAGGAGCTCCATCATAGCTCCTTGCTGTCGCTGGGAGGATGTTTTCTCCTCCGCTCGCCCCTTCCACCGTCATTTTCTCTCTACCCACCCTTGCCTCCTTCTCCGCGCAGCTCTCGATTCCCCCCTCTCTTTCGCACCCTCCATGTCATATTCCACTCCAGGAGCTCCATCATAGCTCCTTGCTGTCGCTGGGAGGATGTTTTCTCCTCCGCTCGCCCCTTCCACCGTCATTTTCTCTCCACCCACCCTTGCCTCCTTCTCCGCGCCGCTCTCGATTCCCCCCTCTCTCTCGCACCCACCATGTCATATCCCGCTCCAGGAGCTCCATCATAGCTCCTCGCTGTCGCTGGGAGGATGTTTTCTCCTCCGCTCGCCCCTTCCACCGTCATTTTCTCTCTACCCACCCTTGCCTCCTTCTCCGCGCAGCTCTCGATTCCCCCTCTCTTTCGCACCCTCCATGTCATATTCCGCTCCAGGAGCTCCATCATAGCTCCTCGCTGTCGCTGGGAGGATGTTTTCTCCTCCGCTCGCCCCTTCCACCGTCATTTTCTCTCTACCCACCCTTGCCTCCTTCTCCGCGCAGCTCTTGATTCCCCCCTCTCTCCTGCACCCTCCATATTACATCCAGCTCCAGGAGCTCCATCATAGCTCCTCGCTGTCGCTGGGAGGATGTTTTCTCCTCCGCTCGCCCCTTCCACCGTCATTTTCTCTCTACCCATCCTTGCCTCCTTTTCCGCGCAGCTCTCGATTCCCCCCTCTCTTTCGCACCCTCCATGTCATATTCCGCTCCAGGAGTTCCATCATAGCTCCTCGCTGTCGCTGGGAGGATGTTTTTTCCTCTGCTCGCCCCTTCCACCGTCATTTTCTCTCTACCCACCCTTGCCTCCTTCTCCGCGCAGCTCTCGATTCCCCCCTCTCTTTCGCACCCTCCATGTCATATTCCGCTCCAGGAGCTCCATCATAGCTCCTCGCTGTCGATGGGAGGATGTTTTCTCCTCCGCTCGCCCCTTCCACCGTCATTTTCTCTCTACCCACCCTTGCCTCCTTCTCCGCGCAGCTCTCGATTCCCCCCTCTCTTTCGCACCCTCCATGTCATATTCCGCTCCAGGAACTCCATCATAGCTCCTCGCTGTCGCTGGGAGGATGTTTTCTCCTCCGCTCGCCCCTTCCACCGTCATTTTCTCTCTACCCACCCTTGCCTCCTTTTCCGCGCAGCTCTCGATTCCCCCCTCTCTTTCGCACCCTCCATGTCATATTCCGCTCCAGGAGCTCCATCATAGCTCCTCGCTGTCGCTGGGAGGATGTTTTCTCCTCCGCTCGCCCCTTCCACCGTCATTTTCTCTCTACCCACCCTTGCCTCCTTCTCCGCGCAGCTCTCGATTCCCCCCTCTCTTTCGCACCCTCCATGTCATATTCCGCTCCAGGAGCTCCATCATAGCTCCTCGCTGTCGCTGGGAGGATATTTTCTCCTCCGCTCGCCCCTTCCACCGTCATTTTCTCTCTACCCACCCTTGCCTCCTTCTCCGCGCAGCTCTCGATTCCCCCCTCTCTCTCGCACCCTCCATATTACATCCAGCTCCAGGAGCTCCATCATAGCTCCTCGCTGTCGCTGGGAGGATGTTTTCTCCTCCGCTCGCCCCTTCCACCGTCATTTTCTCTCTACCCACCCTTGCCTCCATCTCCGCGCAGCTCTCGATTCCCCCCTCTCTTTCGCACCCTCCATGTCATATTCCGCTCCAGGAGTTCCATCATAGCTCCTCACTGTCGCTGGGAGGATGTTTTCTCCTCCGCTCGCCCCTTCCACCGTCATTTTCTCTCTACCCACCCTTGCCTCCTTCTCCGCGCAGCTCTCGATTCCCTCCTCTCTCTCGCACCCTCCATTTTACATCCAGCTCCAGGAGCTCCATCATAGCTCCTCGCTGTCGCTGGGAGGATGTTTTCTCCTCCGCTCGCCCCTTCCACCGTCATTTTCTCTCTACCCACCCTTGCCTCCTTTTCCGCGCAGCTCTCGATTCCCCCCTCTCTTTCGCACCCTCCATGTCATATTCCGCTCCAGGAGTTCCATCATAGCTCCTCACTGTCGCTGGGAGGATGTTTTCTCCTCCGCTCGCCCCTTCCACCGTCATTTTCTCTCTACCCACCCTTGCCTCCTTTTCCGCGCAGCTCTCGATTCCCCCCTCTCTTTCGCACCCTCCATGTCATATTCCGCTCCAGGAGTTCCATCATAGCTCCTCACTGTCGCTGGGAGGAAGTTTTCTCCTCCGCTCGCCCCTTCCACCGTCATTTTCTCTCTACCCACCCTTGCCTCCTTTTCCGCGCAGCTCTCGATTCCCCCCTCTGTTTCGCACCCTCCATGTCATATTCCGCTCCAGGAGCTCCATCATAGCTCCTTGCTGTCGCTGGGAGGATGTTTTCTCCTCCGCTCGCCCCTTCCACCGTCATTTTCTCTCTACCCACCCTTGCCTCCTTTTCCGCGCAGCTCTCGATTCCCCCCTCTCTTTCGCACCCTCCATGTCATATTCCGCTCCAGGAGTTCCATCATAGCTCCTCACTGTCGCTGGGAGGATGTTTTCTCCTCCGCTCGCCCCTTCCACTGTCATTTTCTCTCTACCCACCCTTGCCTCCTTCTCCGCGCAGCTCTCGATTCCCCCCTCTCTTTCGCACCCTCCATGTCATATTCCGCTCCAGGAGCTCCATCATAGCTCCTCGCTGTCGCTGGGTGGATGTTTTCTCCTCCGCTCGCCCCTTCCACCGTCATTTTCTCTCTACCCACCCTTGCCTCCTTCTCCGCGCAGCTCTCGATTCCCCCCTCTCTCTCGCACCCTCCATATTACATCCAGCTCCAGGAGCTCCATCATAGCTCCTCGCTGTCGCTGGGAGGATGTTTTCTCCTCCGCTCGCCCCTTCCACCGTCATTTTCTCTCTACCCACCCTTGCCTCCTTCTCCGCGCAGCTCTCGATTCCCTCCTCTCTCTCGCACCCTCCATATTACATCCAGCTCCAGGAGCTCCATCATAGCTCCTCGCTGTCGCTGGGAGGATGTTTTCTCCTCCGCTCGCCCCTTCCACCGTCATTTTCTCTCTACCCACCCTTGCCTCCTTCTCCGCGCAGCTCTCGATTCCCTCCTCTCTCTCGCACCCTCCATATTACATCCAGCTCCAGGAGCTCCATCATAGCTCCTCGCTGTCGCTGGGAGGATGTTTTCTCCTCTGCTCACCGCTTCCACTGTCATTTTCTCTCCACCCACCCTTGCCTCCTTCTCCGCGCCGCTCTCGATTCCCCCCTCTCTCTCGCACCCACCATGTCATATCCCGCTCCAGGAGCTCCATCATAGCTCCTCGCTGTCGCTGGGAGGATGTTTTCTCCTCCGCTCGCCCCTTCCACTGTCATTTTCTCTCTACCCACCCTTGCCTCCTTCTCCGCGCAGCTCTCAATTCCTCCCTCTCTCTCGCACCCTCCATATTACATCCAGCTCCAGGAGCTCCATCATAGCTCCTCGCTGTCGCTGGGAGGATGTTTTCTCCTCCGCTCGCCCCTTCCACCGTCATTTCCTCTCTACCCACCCTTGCCTCCTTTTCCGCGCAGCTCTCGATTCCCCCCTCTCTTTCGCACCCTCCATGTCATATTCCGCTCCAGGAGTTCCATCATAGCTCCTCACTGTCGCTGGGAGGAAGTTTTCTCCTCCGCTCGCCCCTTCCACCGTCATTTTCTCTGTACCCACCCTTGCCTCCTTTTCCGCGCAGCTCTCGATTCCCCCCTCTCTTTCGCACCCTCCATGTCATATTCCGCTCCAGGAGCTCCATCATAGCTCCTTGCTGTCGCTGGGAGGATGTTTTCTCCTCCGCTCGCCCCTTCCACCGTCATTTTCTCTCTACCCACCCTTGCCTCCTTTTCCGCGCAGCTCTCGATTCCCCCCTCTCTTTCGCACCCTCCATGTCATATTCCGCTCCAGGAGTTCCATCATAGCTCCTCACTGTCGCTGGGAGGATGTTTTCTCCTCCGCTCGCCACTTCCACCGTCATTTTCTCTCTACCCACCCTTGCCTCCTTCTCCGCGCAGCTCTCGATTCCCCCCTCTCTTTCGCACCCTCCATGTCATATTCCGCTCCAGGAGCTCCATCATAGCTCCTCGCTGTCGCTGGGAGGATGTTTTCTCCTCCGCTCGCCCCTTCCACCGTCATTTTCTCTCTACCCACCCTTGCCTCCTTTTCCGCGCAGCTCTCGATTCCCCCCTCTCTTTCGCACCCTCCATGTCATATTCCGCTCCAGGAGTTCCATCATAGCTCCTCACTGTCGCTGGGAGGATGTTTTCTCCTCCGCTCGCCCCTTCCACCGTCATTTTCTCTCTACCCACCCTTGCCTCCTTTTCCGCGCAGCTCTCGATTCCCCCCTCTCTTTCGCACCCTCCATGTCATATTCCGCTCCAGGAGTTCCATCATAGCTCCTCACTGTCGCTGGGAGGAAGTTTTCTCCTCCGCTCGCCCCTTCCACCGTCATTTTCTCTCTACCCACCCTTGCATCCTTTTCCGCGCAGCTCTTGATTCCCCCCTCTCTTTCGCACCCTCCATGTCATATTCCGCTCCAGGAGCTCCATCATAGCTCCTTGCTGTCGCTGGGAGGATGTTTTCTCCTCCGCTCGCCCCTTCCACCGTCATTTTCTCCCTACCCACCCTTGCCTCCTTTTCCGCGCAGCTCTCGATTCCCCCCTCTCTTTCGCACCCTCCATGTCATATTCCGCTCCAGGAGTTCCATCATAGCTCCTCACTGTCGCTGGGAGGATGTTTTCTCCTCCGCTCGCAACTTCCACCGTCATTTTCTCTCTACCCACCCTTGCCTCCTTCTCCGCGCAGCTCTCGATTCCCCCCTCTCTTTCGCACCCTCCATGTCATATTCCGCTCCAGGAGCTCCATCATAGCTCCTCGCTGTCGCTGGGAGGATGTTTTCTCCTCCGCTCGCCCCTTCCACCGTCATTTTCTCTCTACCCACCCTTGCCTCCTTTTCCGCGCAGCTCTCGATTCCCCCCTCTCTTTCGCACCCTCCATGTCATATTCCGCTCCAGGAGTTCCATCATAGCTCCTCACTGTCGCTGGGAGGATGTTTTCTCCTCCGCTCGCCCCTTCCACCGTCATTTTCTCTCTACCCACCCTTGCCTCCTTTTCCGCGCAGCTCTCGATTCCCCCCTCTCTTTCGCACCCTCCATGTCATATTCCGCTCCAGGAGCTCCATCATAGCTCCTTGCTGTCGCTGGGAGGATGTTTTCTCCTCCGCTCGCCCCTTGCACCGTCATTTTCTCTCTACCCACCCTTGCCTCCTTCTCCGCGCAGCTCTCGATTCCCCCCTCTCTTTCGCACCCTCCATGTCATATTCCGCTCCAGGAGCTCCATCATAGCTCCTCGCTGTCGCTGGGAGGATGTTTTCTCCTCCGCTCGCCCCTTCCACCGTCATTTTCTCTCTACCCACCCTTGCCTCCTTTTCCGCGCAGCTCTCGATTCCCCCCTCTCTTTCGCACCCTCCATGTCATATTCCGCTCCAGGAGTTCCATCATAGCTCCTCACTGACGCTGGGAGGATGTTTTCTCCTCCGCTCGCCCCTTGCACCGTCATTTTCTCTCTACCCACCCTTGCCTCCTTTTCCGCGCAGCTCTCGATTCCCCCCTCTCTTTCGCACCCTCCATGTCATATTCCGCTCCAGGAGCTCCATCATAGCTCCTCGCTGTCGCTGGGAGGATGTTTTCTCCTCCGCTCGCCCCTTCCACCGTCATTTTCTCTCTACCCACCCTTGCCTCCTTTTCCGCGCAGCTCTCGATTCCCCCCTCTCTTTCGCACCCTCCATGTCATATTCCGCTCCAGGAGTTCCATCATAGCTCCTCACTGACGCTGGGAGGATGTTTTCTCCTCCGCTCGCCCCTTCCACCGTCATTTTCTCTCTACCCACCCTTGCCTCCTTTTCCGCGCAGCTCTCGATTCCCCCCTCTCTTTCGCACCCTCCATGTCATATTCCGCTCCAGGAGTTCCATCATAGCTCCTCACTGTCGCTGGGAGGAAGTTTTCTCCTCCGCTCGCCCCTTCCACCGTCATTTTCTCTCTACCCACCCTTGCATCCTTTTCCGTGCAGCTCTCGATTCCCCCCTCTCTTTTGCACCCTCCATGTCATATTCCGCTCCAGGAGTTCCATCATAGCTCCTCACTGTCGCTGGGAGGATGTTTTCTCCTCCGCTCGCCCCTTCCACCGTCATTTTCTCTCTACCCACCCTTGCCTCCTTCTCCGCACAGCTCTCGATTCCCCCCTCTCTTTCGCACCCTCCATGTCATATTCCGCTCCAGGAGCTCCATCATAGCTCCTCGCTGTCGCTGGGAGGATGTTTTCTCCTCGGCTCGCCCCTTCCACCGTCATTTTCTCTCTACCCACCCTTGCCTCCTTTTCCGCGCAGCTCTCGATTCCCCCCTCTCTTTCGCACCCTCCATGTCATATTCCGCTCCAGGAGTTCCATCATAGCTCCTCGCTGTCGCTGGGAGGATGTTTTCTCCTCCGCTCGCCCCTTCCACCGTCATTTTCTCTCTACCCACCCTTGCCTCCTTTTCCGCGCAGCTCTCGATTCCCCCCTCTCTTTCGCACCCTCCATGTCATATTCCGCTCCAGGAGTTCCATCATAGCTCCTCACTGTCGCTGGGAGGATGTTTTCTCCTCCGCTCGCCCCTTCCACCGTCATTTTCTCTCTACCCACCCTTGCCTCCTTTTCCGCGCAGCTCTCGATTCCCCCCTCTCTTTCGCACCCTCCATGTCATATTCCGCTCCAGGAGTTCCATCATAGCTCCTCACTGTCGCTGGGAGGATGTTTTCTCCTCCGCTCGCCCCTTCCACCGTCATTTTCTCTCTACCCACCCTTGCCTCCTTTTCCGCGCAGCTCTCGATTCCCCCCTCTCCTTCGCACCCTCCATGTCATATTCCGCTCCAGGAGCTCCATCATAGCTCCTTGCTGTCGCTGGGAGGATGTTTTCTCCTCCGCTCGCCCCTTCCACCGTCATTTTCTCCCTACCCACCCTTGCCTCCTTTTCCGCGCAGCTCTCGATTCCCCCCTCTCTTTCGCACCCTCCATGTCATATTCCGCTCCAGGAGTTCCATCATAGCTCCTCACTGTCGCTGGGAGGATGTTTTCTCCTCCGCTCGCCCCTTCCACCGTCATTTTCTCTCTACCCACCCTTGCCTCCTTCTCCGCGCAGCTCTCGATTCCCCCCTCTCTTTCGCACCCTCCATGTCATATTCCGCTCCAGGAGCTCCATCATAGCTCCTCGCTGTCGCTGGGAGGATGTTTTCTCCTCCGCTCGCCCCTTCCACCGTCATTTTCTCTCTACCCACCCTTGCCTCCTTTTCCGCGCAGCTCTCGATTCCCCCCTCTCTTTCGCACCCTCCATGTCATATTCCGCTCCAGGAGTTCCATCATAGCTCCTCACTGTCGCTGGGAGGATGTTTTCTCCTCCGCTCGCCCCTTCCACCGTCATTTTCTCTCTACCCACCCTTGCCTCCTTTTCCGCGCAGCTCTCGATTCCCCCCTCTCTTTCGCACCCTCCATGTCATATTCCGCTCCAGGAGCTCCATCATAGCTCCTTGCTGTCGCTGGGAGGATGTTTTCTCCTCCGCTCGCCCCTTCCACCGTCATTTTCTCCCTACCCACCCTTGCCTCCTTTTCCGCGCAGCTCTCGATTCCCCCCTCTCTTTCGCACCCTCCATGTCATATTCCGCTCCAGGAGTTCCATCATAGCTCCTCACTGTCGCTGGGAGGATGTTTTCTCCTCCGCTCACCCCTTCCACCGTCATTTTCTCTCTACCCACCCTTGCCTCCTTCTCCGCGCAGCTCCTGATTCCCCCCTCTCTTTCGCACCCTCCATGTCATATTCCGCTCCAGGAGCTCCATCATAGCTCCTCGCTGTCGCTGGGAGGATGTTTTCTCCTCCGCTCGCCCCTTCCACCGTCATTTTCTCTCTACCCACCCTTGCCTCCTTTTCCGCGCAGCTCTCGATTCCCCCTCTCTTTCGCACCCTCCATGTCATATTCCGCTCCAGGAGTTCCATCATAGCTCCTCACTGTCGCTGGGAGGATGTTTTCTCCTCCGCTCGCCCCTTCCACCGTCATTTTCTCTCTACCCACCCTTGCCTCCTTTTCCGCGCAGCTCTCGATTCCCCCCTCTCTTTCGCACCCTCCATGTCATATTCCGCTCCAGGAGCTCCATCATAGCTCCTTGCTGTCGCTGGGAGGATGTTTTCTCCTCCGCTCGCCCCTTCCACCGTCATTTTCTCTCTACCCACCCTTGCCTCCTTCTCCGCGCAGCTCTCGATTCCCCCCTCTCTTTCGCACCCTCCATGTCATATTCCGCTCCAGGAGCTCCATCATAGCTCCTCGCTGTCGCTGGGAGGATGTTTTCTCCTCCGCTCGCCCCTTCCACCGTCATTTTCTCTCTACCCACCCTTGCCTCCTTTTCCGCGCAGCTCTCGATTCCCCCCTCTCTTTCGCACCCTCCATGTCATATTCCGCTCCAGGAGTTCCATCATAGCTCCTCACTGTCGCTGGGAGGATGTTTTCTCCTCCGCTCGCCCCTTCCACCGTCATTTTCTCTCTACCCACCCTTGCCTCCTTTTCCGCGCAGCTCTCGATTCCCCCCTCTCTTTCGCACCCTCCATGTCATATTCCGCTCCAGGAGTTCCATCATAGCTCCTCACTGTCGCTGGGAGGATGTTTTCTCCTCCGCTCGCCCCTTCCACCGTCATTTTCTCTCTACCCACCCTTGCATCCTTTTCCGCGCAGCTCTCGATTCCCCCCTCTCTTTTGCACCCTCCATGTCATATTCCGCTCCAGGAGTTCCATCATAGCTCCTCACTGTCGCTGGGAGGAAGTTTTCTCCTCCGCTCGCCCCTTCCACCGTCATTTTCTCTCTACCCACCCTTGCCTCCTTTTCCGCGCAGCTCTCGATTCCCCCCTCTCTTTCGCACCCTCCATGTCATATTCCGCTCCAGGAGCTCCATCATAGCTCCTTGCTGTCGCTGGGAGGATGTTTTCTCCTCCGCTCGCCCCTTCCACCGTCATTTTCTCTCTACCCACCCTTGCCTCCTTTTCCGCGCAGCTCTCGATTCCCCCCTCTCTTTCGCACCCTCCATGTCATATTCCGCTCCAGGAGTTCCATCATAGCTCCTCACTGTCGCTGGGAGGATGTTTTCTCCTCTGCTCGCCCCTTCCACCGTCATTTTCTCTCTACCCACCCTTGCCTCCTTCTCCGCGCAGCTCTCGATTCCCCCCTCTCTTTCGCACCCTCCATGTCATATTCTGCTCCAGGAGCTCCATCATAGCTCCTCGCTGTCGCTGGGAGGATGTTTTCTCCTCCGCTCGCCCCTTCCACCGTCATTTTCTCTCTACCCACCCTTGCCTCCTTTTCCGCGCAGCTCTCGATTCCCCCCTCTCTTTCGCACCCTCCATGTCATATTCTGCTCCAGGAGCTCCATCATAGCTCCTCGCTGTCACTGGGAGGATGTTTTCTCCTCCGCTCGCCCCTTCCACCGTCATTTTCTCTCTACCCACCCTTGCCTCCTTCTCCGCGCAGCTCTCGATTCCCCCCTCTCTTTCGCACCCTCCATGTCATATTCCGCTCCAGGAGCTCCATCATAGCTCCTCGCTGTCGCTGGGAGGATGTTTTCTCCTCCGCTCGCCCCTTCCACCGTCATTTTCTCTCTACCCACCCTTGCCTCCTTCTCCGCGCAGCTCTCGATTCCCCCCTCTCTTTCGCACCCTCCATGTCATATTCCGCTCCAGGAGTTCCATCATAGCTCCTCACTGTCGCTGGGAGGATGTTTTCTCCTCCGCTCGCCCCTTCCACCGTCATTTTCTCTCTACCCACCCTTGCCTCCTTCTCCTCGCAGCTCTCGATTCCCCCCTCTCTTTCGCACCCTCCATGTCATATTCCGCTCCAGGAGCTCCATCATAGCTCCTCGCTGTCGCTGGGAGGATGTTTTCTCCTCCGCTCGCCCCTTCCACCGTCATTTTCTCTCTACCCACCCTTGCCTCCTTCTCCGCGCAGCTCTCGATTCCCCCCTCTCTTTCGCACCCTCCATGTCATATTCCGCTCCAGGAGCTCCATCATAGCTCCTCGCTGTCCCTGGGAGGATGTTTTCTCCTCGGCTCGCCCCTTCCACCGTCATTTTCTCTCTACCCACCCTTGCCTCCTTTTCCGCGCAGCTCTCGATTCCCCCCTCTCTTTCGCACCCTCCATGTCATATTCCGCTCCAGGAGTTCCATCATAGCTCCTCACTGTCGCTGGGAGGAAGTTTTCTCCTCCGCTCGCCCCTTCCACCGTCATTTTCTCTCTACCCACCCTTGCCTCCTTTTCCGCGCAGCTCTCGATTCCCCCCTCTCTTTCGCACCCTCCATGTCATATTCCGCTCCAGGAGCTCCATCATAGCTCCTTGCTGTCGCTGGGAGGATGTTTTCTCCTCCGCTCGCCCCTTCCACCGTCATTTTCTCCCTACCCACCCTTGCCTCCTTTTCCGCGCAGCTCTCGATTCCCCCCTCTCTTTCGCACCCTCCATGTCATATTCCGCTCCAGGAGTTCCATCATAGCTCCTCACTGTCGCTGGGAGGATGTTTTCTCCTCCGCTCGCCCCTTCCACCGTCATTTTCTCTCTACCCACCCTTGCCTCCTTCTCCGCGCAGCTCTCGATTCCCCCCTCTCTTTCGCACCCTCCATGTCATATTCCGCTCCAGGAGCTCCATCATAGCTCCTCGCTGTCGCTGGGAGGATGTTTTCTCCTCCGCTCGCCCCTTCCACCGTCATTTTCTCTCTACCCACCCTTGCCTCCTTTTCCGCGCAGCTCTCGATTCCCCCCTCTCTTTCGCACCCTCCATGTCATATTCCGCTCCAGGAGTTCCATCATAGCTCCTCACTGTCGCTGGGAGGATGTTTTCTCCTCCGCTCGCCCCTTCCACCGTCATTTTCTCTCTACCCACCCTTGCCTCCTTTTCCGCGCAGCTCTCGATTCCCCCCTCTCTTTCGCACCCTCCATGTCATATTCCGCTCCAGGAGCTCCATCATAGCTCCTTGCTGTCGCTGGGAGGATGTTTTCTCCTCCGCTCGCCCCTTCCACCGTCATTTTCTCCCTACCCACCCTTGCCTCCTTTTCCGCGCAGCTCTCGATTCCCCCCTCTCTTTCGCACCCTCCATGTCATATTCCGCTCCAGGAGTTCCATCATAGCTCCTCACTGTCGCTGGGAGGATGTTTTCTCCTCCGCTCGCCCCTTCCACCGTCATTTTCTCTCTACCCACCCTTGCCTCCTTCTCCGCGCAGCTCTCGATTCCCCCCTCTCTTTCGCACCCTCCATGTCATATTCCGCTCCAGGAGCTCCATCATAGCTCCTCGCTGTCGCTGGGAGGATGTTTTCTCCTCCGCTCGCCCCTTCCACCGTCATTTTCTCTCTACCCACCCTTGCCTCCTTTTCCGCGCAGCTCTCGATTCCCCCTCTCTTTCGCACCCTCCATGTCATATTCCGCTCCAGGAGTTCCATCATAGCTCCTCACTGTCGCTGGGAGGATGTTTTCTCCTCCGCTCGCCCCTTCCACCGTCATTTTCTCTCTACCCACCCTTGCCTCCTTTTCCGCGCAGCTCTCGATTCCCCCCTCTCTTTCGCACCCTCCATGTCATATTCCGCTCCAGGAGCTCCATCATAGCTCCTTGCTGTCGCTGGGAGGATGTTTTCTCCTCCGCTCGCCCCTTCCACCGTCATTTTCTCTCTACCCACCCTTGCCTCCTTCTCCGCGCAGCTCTCGATTCCCCCCTCTCTTTCGCACCCTCCATGTCATATTCCGCTCCAGGAGCTCCATCATAGCTCCTCGCTGTCGCTGGGAGGATGTTTTCTCCTCCGCTCACCCCTTCCACCGTCATTTTCTCTCTACCCACCCTTGCCTCCTTTTCCGCGCAGCTCTCGATTCCCCCCTCTCTTTCGCACCCTCCATGTCATATTCCGCTCCAGGAGTTCCATCATAGCTCCTCACTGTCGCTGGGAGGATGTTTTCTCCTCCGCTCGCCCCTTCCACCGTCATTTTCTCTCTACCCACCCTTGCCTCCTTTTCCGCGCAGCTCTCGATTCCCCCCTCTCTTTCGCACCCTCCATGTCATATTCCGCTCCAGGAGTTCCATCATAGCTACTCACTGTCGCTGGGAGGAAGTTTTCTCCTCCGCTCGCCCCTTCCACCGTCATTTTCTCTCTACCCACCCTTGCATCCTTTTCCGCGCAGCTCTCGATTCCCCCCTCTCTTTTGCACCCTCCATGTCATATTCCGCTCCAGGAGTTCCATCATAGCTCCTCACTGTCGCTGGGAGGAAGTTTTCTCCTCCGCTCGCCCCTTCCACCGTCATTTTCTCTCTACCCACCCTTGCCTCCTTTTCCGCACAGCTCTCGATTCCCCCCTCTCTTTCGCACCCTCCATGTCATATTCCGCTCCAGGAGCTCCATCATAGCTCCTTGCTGTCGCTGGGAGGATGTTTTCTCCTCCGCTCGCCCCTTCCACCGTCATTTTCTCTCTACCCACCCTTGCCTCCTTTTCCGCGCAGCTCTCGATTCCCCCCTCTCTTTCGCACCCTCCATGTCATATTCCGCTCCAGGAGTTCCATCATAGCTCCTCACTGTCGCTGGTAGGATGTTTTCTCCTCCGCTCGCCCCTTCCACCGTCATTTTCTCTCTACCCACCCTTGCCTCCTTCTCCGCGCAGCTCTTGATTCCCCCCTCTCTTTCGCACCCTCCATGTCATATTCTGCTCCAGGAGCTCCATCATAGCTCCTCGCTGTCGCTGGGAGGATGTTTTCTCCTCCGCTCGCCCCTTCCACCGTCATTTTCTCTCTACCCACCCTTGCCTCCTTTTCCGCGCAGCTCTCGATTCCCCCCTCTCTTTCGCACCCTCCATGTCATATTCTGCTCCAGGAGCTCCATCATAGCTCCTCGCTGTCGCTGGGAGGATGTTTTCTCCTCCGCTCGCCCCTTCCACCGTCATTTTCTCTCTACCCACCCTTGCCTCCTTCTCCGCGCAGCTCTCGATTCCCCCCTCTCTTTCGCACCCTCCATGTCATATTCCGCTCCAGGAGCTCCATCATAGCTCCTCGCTGTCGCTGGGAGGATGTTTTCTCCTCCGCTCGCCCCTTCCACCGTCATTTTCTCTCTACCCACCCTTGCCTCCTTCTCCGCGCAGCTCTCGATTCCCCCCTCTCTTTCGCACCCTCCATGTCATATTCCGCTCCAGGAGTTCCATCATAGCTCCTCACTGTCGCTGGGAGGATGTTTTCTCCTCCGCTCGCCCCTTCCACCGTCATTTTCTCTCTACCCACCCTTGCCTCCTTCTCCTCGCAGCTCTCGATTCCCCCCTCTCTTTCGCACCCTCCATGTCATATTCCGCTCCAGGAGCTCCATCATAGCTCCTCGCTGTCGCTGGGAGGATGTTTTCTCCTCCGCTCGCCCCTTCCACCGTCATTTTCTCTCTACCCTCCCTTGCCTCCTTCTCCGCGCAGCTCTCGATTCCCCCCTCTCTTTCGCACCCTCCATGTCATATTCCGCTCCAGGAGCTCCATCATAGCTCCTCGCTGTCCCTGGGAGGATGTTTTCTCCTCCGCTCGCCCCTTCCACCGTCATTTTCTCTCTACCTACCCTTGCCTCCTTCTCCGCGCAGCTCTCGATTCCCCCCTCTCTTTCGCACCCTCCATGTCATATTCCGCTCCAGGAGTTCCGTCATAGCTCCTCACTGTCGCTGGGAGGAAGTTTTCTCCTCCGCTCGCCCCTTCCACCGTCATTTTCTCTCTACCCACCCTTGCCTCCTTTTCCGCGCAGCTCTCGATTCCCCCCTCTCTTTCGCACCCTCCATGTCATATTCCGCTCCAGGAGCTCCATCATAGCTCCTTGCTGTCGCTGGGAGGATGTTTTCTCCTCCGCTCGCCCCTTCCACCGTCATTTTCTCTCTACCCACCCTTGCCTCCTTCTCCGCGCAGCTCTCGATTCCCCCCTCTCTTTCGCACCCTCCATGTCATATTCCGCTCCAGGAGCTCCATCATAGCTCCTTGCTGTCGCTGGGAGGATGTTTTCTCCTCCGCTCGCCCCTTCCACCGTCATTTTCTCTCTACCCACCCTTGCCTCCTTCTCCGCGCAGCTCTCGATTCCCCCCTCTCTTTCGCACCCTCCATGTCATATTCCGCTCCAGGAGCTCCATCATAGCTCCTTGCTGTCGCTGGGAGGATGTTTTCTCCTCCGCTCGCCCCTTCCACCGTCATTTTCTCTCTACCCACCCTTGCCTCCTTCTCCGCGCAGCTCTCGATTCCCCCCTTTCTCTCGCACCCTCCATATTACATCCAGCTCCAGGAGCTCCATCATAGCTCCTCGCTGTCGCTGGGAGGATGTTTTCTCCTCCGCTCGCCCCTTCCACCGTCATTTTCTCTCTACCCACCCTTGCCTCCTTTTCCGCGCAGCTCTCGATTCCCCTCTCTCTTTCGCACCCTCCATGTCATATTCCGCTCCAGGAGTTCCATCATAGCTCCTCACTGTCGCTGGGAGGATGTTTTCTCCTCCGCTCGCCCCTTCCACCGTCATTTTCTCTCTACCCACCCTTGCCTCCTTCTCCGCGCAGCTCTCGATTCCCCCCTCTCTTTCGCACCCTCCATGTCATATTCCGCTCCAGGAGCTCCATCATAGCTCCTCGCTGTCGCTGGGAGGATGTTTTCTCCTCCGCTCGCCCCTTCCACCGTCATTTTCTCTCTACCCACCCTTGCCTCCTTTTCCGCGCAGCTCTCGATTCCCCCCTCTCTTTCGCACCCTCCATGTCATATTCTGCTCCAGGAGCTCCATCATAGCTCCTCGCTGTCGCTGGGAGGATGTTTTCTCCTCCGCTCGCCCCTTCCACCGTCATTTTCTCTCTACCCACCCTTGCCTCCTTCTCCGCGCAGCTCTCGATTCCCCCCTCTCTTTCGCACCCTCCATGTCATATTCCGCTCCAGGAGCTCCATCATAGCTCCTCGCTGTCGCTGGGAGGATGTTTTCTCCTCCGCTCGCCCCTTCCACCGTCATTTTCTCTCTACCCACCCTTGCCTCCTTCTCCGCGCAGCTCTCGATTCCCCCCTCTCTTTCGCACCCTCCATGTCATATTCCGCTCCAGGAGCTCCATCATAGCTCCTTGCTGTCGCTGGGAGGATGTTTTCTCCTCCGCTCGCCCCTTCCACCGTCATTTTCTCTCTACCCACCCTTGCCTCCTTCTCCGCGCAGCTCTCGATTCCCCCCTTTCTCTCGCACCCTCCATATTACATCCAGCTCCAGGAGCTCCATCATAGCTCCTCGCTGTCGCTGGGAGGATGTTTTCTCCTCCGCTCGCCCCTTCCACCGTCATTTTCTCTCTACCCACCCTTGCCTCCTTTTCCGCGCAGCTCTCGATTCCCCTCTCTCTTTCGCACCCTCCATGTCATATTCCGCTCCAGGAGTTCCATCATAGCTCCTCACTGTCGCTGGGAGGATGTTTTCTCCTCCGCTCGCCCCTTCCACCGTCATTTTCTCTCTACCCACCCTTGCCTCCTTCTCCGCGCAGCTCTCGATTCCCCCCTCTCTTTCGCACCCTCCATGTCATATTCCGCTCCAGGAGCTCCATCATAGCTCCTCGCTGTCGCTGGGAGGATGTTTTCTCCTCCGCTCGCCCCTTCCACCGTCATTTTCTCTCTACCCACCCTTGCCTCCTTTTCCGCGCAGCTCTCGATTCCCCCCTCTCTTTCGCACCCTCCATGTCATATTCTGCTCCAGGAGCTCCATCATAGCTCCTCGCTGTCGCTGGGAGGATGTTTTCTCCTCCGCTCGCCCCTTCCACCGTCATTTTCTCTCTACCCACCCTTGCCTCCTTCTCCGCGCAGCTCTCGATTCCCCCCTCTCTTTCGCACCCTCCATGTCATATTCCGCTCCAGGAGCTCCATCATAGCTCCTCGCTGTCGCTGGGAGGATGTTTTCTCCTCCGCTCGCCCCTTCCACCGTCATTTTCTCTCTACCCACCCTTGCCTCCTTCTCCGCGCAGCTCTCGATTCCCCCCTCTCTTTCGCACCCTCCATGTCATATTCCGCTCCAGGAGTTCCATCATAGCTCCTCACTGTCGCTGGGAGGATGTTTTCTCCTCCGCTCGCCCCTTCCACCGTCATTTTCTCTCTACCCACCCTTGCCTCCTTCTCCTCGCAGCTCTCGATTCCCCCCTCTCTTTCGCACCCTCCATGTCATATTCCGCTCCAGGAGCTCCATCATAGCTCCTCGCTGTCGCTGGGAGGATGTTTTCTCCTCCGCTCGCCCCTTCCACCGTCATTTTCTCTCTACCCACCCTTGCCTCCTTCTCCGCGCAGCTCTCGATTCCCCCCTCTCTTTCGCACCCTCCATGTCATATTCCGCTCCAGGAGCTCCATCATAGCTCCTCGCTGTCCCTGGGAGGATGTTTTCTCCTCCGCTCGCCCCTTCCACCGTCATTTTCTCTCTACCCACCCTTGCCTCCTTCTCCGCGCAGCTCTCGATTCCCCCCTCTCTTTCGCACCCTCCATGTCATATTCCACTCCAGGAGTTCCGTCATAGCTCCTCACTGTCGCTGGGAGGAAGTTTTCTCCTCCGCTCGCCCCTTCCACCGTCATTTTCTCTCTACCCACCCTTGCCTCCTTTTCCGCGCAGCTCTCGATTCCCCCCTCTCTTTCGCACCCTCCATGTCATATTCCGCTCCAGGAGCTCCATCATAGCTCCTTGCTGTCGCTGGGAGGATGTTTTCTCCTCCGCTCGCCCCTTCCACCGTCATTTTCTCTCTACCCACCCTTGCCTCCTTCTCCGCGCAGCTCTCGATTCCCCCCTCTCTTTCGCACCCTCCATGTCATATTCCGCTCCAGGAGCTCCATCATAGCTCCTTGCTGTCGCTGGGAGGATGTTTTCTCCTCCGCTCGCCCCTTCCACCGTCATTTTCTCTCTACCCACCCTTGCCTCCTTCTCCGCGCAGCTCTCGATTCCCCCCTCTCTTTCGCACCCTCCATGTCATTTTCCGCTCCAGGAGCTCCATCATAGCTCCTTGCTGTCGCTGGGAGGATGTTTTCTCCTCCGCTCGCCCCTTCCACCGTCATTTTCTCTCTACCCACCCTTGCCTCCTTCTCCGCGCAGCTCTCGATTCCCCCCTTTCTCTCGCACCCTCCATATTACATCCAGCTCCAGGAGCTCCATCATAGCTTCTCGCTGTCGCTGGGAGGATGTTTTCTCCTCCGCTCGCCCCTTCCAACGTCATTTTCTCTCTACCCACCCTTGCCTCCTTTTCCGCGCAGCTCTCGATTCCCCCCTCTCTTTCGCACCCTCCATGTCATATTCCGCTCCAGGAGTTCCATCATAGCTCCTCACTGTCGCTGGGAGGATGTTTTCTCCTCCGCTCGCCCCTTCCACCGTCATTTTCTCTCTACCCACCCTTGCCTCCTTCTCCGCGCAGCTCTCGATTCCCCCCTCTCTTTCGCACCCTCCATGTCATATTCCGCTCCAGGAGCTCCATCATAGCTCCTCGCTGTCGCTGGGAGGATGTTTTCTCCTCCGCTCGCCCCTTCCACCGTCATTTTCTCTCTACCCACCCTTGCCTCCTTTTCCGCGCAGCTCTCGATTCCCCCCTCTCTTTCGCACCCTCCATGTCATATTCCGCTCCAGGAGTTCCATCATAGCTCCTCACTGTCGCTGGGAGGATGTTTTCTCCTCCGCTCGCCCCTTCCACCGTCATTTTCTCTCTACCCACCCTTGCCTCCTTTTCCGCGCAGCTCTCGATTCCCCCCTCTCTTCCGCACCCTCCATGTCATATTCCGCTCCAGGAGTTCCATCATAGCTCCTCACTGTCGCTGGGAGGATGTTTTCTCCTCCGCTCGCCCCTTCCACCGTCATTTTCTCTCTACCCACCCTTGCCTCCTTCTCCGCGCAGCTCTCGATTCCCCCCTCTCTTTCGCACCCTCCATGTCATATTCTGCTCCAGGAGCTCCATCATAGCTCCTCGCTGTCGCTGGGAGGATGTTTTCTCCTCCGCTCGCCCCTTCCACCGTCATTTTCTCTCTACCCACCCTTGCCTCCTTCTCCGCGCAGCTCTCGATTCCCCCCTCTCTTTCGCACCCTCCATGTCATATTCCGCTCCAGGAGCTCCATCATAGCTCCTTGCTGTCGCTGGGAGGATGTTTTCTCCTCCGCTCGCCCCTTCCACCGTCATTTTCTCTCTACCCACCCTTGCCTCCTTCTCCGCGCAGCTCTCGATTCCCCCCTTTCTCTCGCACCCTCCATATTACATCCAGCTCCAGGAGCTCCATCATAGCTCCTCGCTGTCGCTGGGAGGATGTTTTCTCCTCCGCTCGCCCCTTCCACCGTCATTTTCTCTCTACCCACCCTTGCCTCCTTTTCCGCGCAGCTCTCGATTCCCCTCTCTCTTTCGCACCCTCCATGTCATATTCCGCTCCAGGAGTTCCATCATAGCTCCTCACTGTCGCTGGGAGGATGTTTTCTCCTCCGCTCGCCCCTTCCACCGTCATTTTCTCTCTACCCACCCTTGCCTCCTTCTCCGCGCAGCTCTCGATTCCCCCCTCTCTTTCGCACCCTCCATGTCATATTCCGCTCCAGGAGCTCCATCATAGCTCCTCGCTGTCGCTGGGAGGATGTTTTCTCCTCCGCTCGCCCCTTCCACCGTCATTTTCTCTCTACCCACCCTTGCCTCCTTTTCCGCGCAGCTCTCGATTCCCCCCTCTCTTTCGCACCCTCCATGTCATATTCTGCTCCAGGAGCTCCATCATAGCTCCTCGCTGTCGCTGGGAGGATGTTTTCTCCTCCGCTCGCCCCTTCCACCGTCATTTTCTCTCTACCCACCCTTGCCTCCTTCTCCGCGCAGCTCTCGATTCCCCCCTCTCTTTCGCACCCTCCATGTCATATTCCGCTCCAGGAGCTCCATCATAGCTCCTCGCTGTCGCTGGGAGGATGTTTTCTCCTCCGCTCGCCCCTTCCACCGTCATTTTCTCTCTACCCACCCTTGCCTCCTTCTCCGCGCAGCTCTCGATTCCCCCCTCTCTTTCGCACCCTCCATGTCATATTCCGCTCCAGGAGTTCCATCATAGCTCCTCACTGTCGCTGGGAGGATGTTTTCTCCTCCGCTCGCCCCTTCCACCGTCATTTTCTCTCTACCCACCCTTGCCTCCTTCTCCTCGCAGCTCTCGATTCCCCCCTCTCTTTCGCACCCTCCATGTCATATTCCGCTCCAGGAGCTCCATCATAGCTCCTCGCTGTCGCTGGGAGGATGTTTTCTCCTCCGCTCGCCCCTTCCACCGTCATTTTCTCTCTACCCACCCTTGCCTCCTTCTCCGCGCAGCTCTCGATTCCCCCCTCTCTTTCGCACCCTCCATGTCATATTCCGCTCCAGGAGCTCCATCATAGCTCCTCGCTGTCCCTGGGAGGATGTTTTCTCCTCCGCTCGCCCCTTCCACCGTCATTTTCTCTCTACCCACCCTTGCCTCCTTCTCCGCGCAGCTCTCGATTCCCCCCTCTCTTTCGCACCCTCCATGTCATATTCCACTCCAGGAGTTCCGTCATAGCTCCTCACTGTCGCTGGGAGGAAGTTTTCTCCTCCGCTCGCCCCTTCCACCGTCATTTTCTCTCTACCCACCCTTGCCTCCTTTTCCGCGCAGCTCTCGATTCCCCCCTCTCTTTCGCACCCTCCATGTCATATTCCGCTCCAGGAGCTCCATCATAGCTCCTTGCTGTCGCTGGGAGGATGTTTTCTCCTCCGCTCGCCCCTTCCACCGTCATTTTCTCTCTACCCACCCTTGCCTCCTTCTCCGCGCAGCTCTCGATTCCCCCCTCTCTTTCGCACCCTCCATGTCATATTCCGCTCCAGGAGCTCCATCATAGCTCCTTGCTGTCGCTGGGAGGATGTTTTCTCCTCCGCTCGCCCCTTCCACCGTCATTTTCTCTCTACCCACCCTTGCCTCCTTCTCCGCGCAGCTCTCGATTCCCCCCTCTCTTTCGCACCCTCCATGTCATTTTCCGCTCCAGGAGCTCCATCATAGCTCCTTGCTGTCGCTGGGAGGATGTTTTCTCCTCCGCTCGCCCCTTCCACCGTCATTTTCTCTCTACCCACCCTTGCCTCCTTCTCCGCGCAGCTCTCGATTCCCCCCTTTCTCTCGCACCCTCCATATTACATCCAGCTCCAGGAGCTCCATCATAGCTTCTCGCTGTCGCTGGGAGGATGTTTTCTCCTCCGCTCGCCCCTTCCAACGTAATTTTCTCTCTACCCACCCTTGCCTCCTTTTCCGCGCAGCTCTCGATTCCCCCCTCTCTTTCGCACCCTCCATGTCATATTCCGCTCCAGGAGTTCCATCATAGCTCCTCACTGTCGCTGGGAGGATGTTTTCTCCTCCGCTCGCCCCTTCCACCGTCATTTTCTCTCTACCCACCCTTGCCTCCTTCTCCGCGCAGCTCTCGATTCCCCCCTCTCTTTCGCACCCTCCATGTCATATTCCGCTCCAGGAGCTCCATCATAGCTCCTCGCTGTCGCTGGGAGGATGTTTTCTCCTCCGCTCGCCCCTTCCACCGTCATTTTCTCTCTACCCACCCTTGCCTCCTTTTCCGCGCAGCTCTTGATTCCCCCCTCTCTTTCGCACCCTCCATGTCATATTCCGCTCCAGGAGTTCCATCATAGCTCCTCACTGTCGCTGGGAGGATGTTTTCTCCTCCGCTCGCCCCTTCCACCGTCATTTTCTCTCTACCCACCCTTGCCTCCTTTTCCGCGCAGCTCTCGATTCCCCCCTCTCTTCCGCACCCTCCATGTCATATTCCGCTCCAGGAGTTCCATCATAGCTCCTCACTGTCGCTGGGAGGATGTTTTCTCCTCCGCTCGCCCCTTCCACCGTCATTTTCTCTCTACCCACCCTTGCCTCCTTCTCCGCGCAGCTCTCGATTCCCCCCTCTCTTTCGCACCCTCCATGTCATATTCTGCTCCAGGAGCTCCATCATAGCTCCTCGCTGTTGCTGGGAGGATGTTTTCTCCTCCGCTCGCCCCTTCCACCGTCATTTTCTCTCTACCCACCCTTGCCTCCTTCTCCGCGCAGCTCTCGATTCCCCCCTCTCTCTCGCACCCTCCATATTACATCCAGCTCCAGGAGCTCCATCATAGCTCCTCGCTGTCGCTGGGAGGAGTTTTTCTCCTCCGCTCGCCCCTTCCACCGTCATTTTCTCTCTACCCACCCTTGCCTCCTTCTCCGCGCAGCTCTCGATTCCCCCCTCTCTTTCGCACCCTCCATGTCATATTCCGCTCCAGGAGCTCCATCATAGCTCCTCGCTGTCGCTGGGAGGATGTTTTCTCCTCCGCTCGCCCCTTCCACCGTCATTTTCTCTCTACCCACCCTTGCCTCCTTCTCTGCGCAGCTCTCGATTCCCCCCTCTCTCTCGCACCCTCCATATTACATCCAGCTCCAGGAGCTCCATCATAGCTCCTCGCTGTCGCTGGGAGGATGTTTTCTCCTCCGCTCGCCCCTTCCACCGTCATTTTCTCTCTACCCACCCTTGCCTCCTTTTCCGCGCAGCTCTCGATTCCCCCCTCTCTTTCGCACCCTCCATGTCATATTCCGCTCCAGGAGTTCCATCATAGCTCCTCACTGTCGCTGGGAGGATGTTTTCTCCTCTGCTCGCCCCTTCCACCGTCATTTTCTCTCTACCCACCCTTGCCTCCTTCTCCGCGCAGCTCTCGATTCCCCCCTCTCTTTCGCACCCTCCATGTCATATCCCGCTCCAGGAGCTCCATTATAGCTCCTGACTGTCGCTGGGAGGATGTTTTCTCCTCCGCTCGCCCCTTCCACCGTCATTTTCTCTCTACCCACCCTTGCCTCCTTCTCCGCGCAGCTCTCGATTCCCCCCTCTCTTTCGCACCCTCCATGTCATATTCCGCTCCAGGAGCTCCATCATAGCTCCTCGCTGTCGCTGGGAGGATGTTTTCTCCTCTGCTCGCCGCTTCCACCGTCATTTTCTCTCCACCCACCCTTGCCTCCTTCTCCGCGCCGCTCTCGATTCCCCCCTCTCTCTCGCACCCACCATGTCATATCCCGCTCCAGGAGCTCCATCATAGCTCCTCGCTGTCGCTGGGAGGATGTTTTCTCCTCCGCTCGCCCCTTCCACCGTCATTTTCTCTCTACCCACCCTTGCCTCCTTCTCCGCGCAGCTCTCGATTCCCCCCTCTCTCTCGCACCCTCCATATTACATCCAGCTCCAGGAGCTCCATCATAGCTCCTCGCTGTCGCTGGGAGGATGTTTTCTCCTCTGCTCGCCGCTTCCGCCGTTATTTTCTCTCCACCCACCCTTGCCTCCTTCTCCGCGCTGCTCTTGATTCCCCCCTCTCTTTCGCACCCTCCATGTCATATTCCACTCCAGGAGCTCCATCATAGCTCCTCGCTGTCGCTGGGAGGATGTTTTCTCCTCCGCTCGCCCCTTCCACCGTCATTTTCTCTCTACCCACCCTTGCCTCCTTTTCCGCGCAGCTCTCGATTCCCTCCTCTCTCTCGCACCCTCCATATTACATCCAGCTCCAGGAGCTCCATCATAGCTCCTCGCTGTCGCTGGGAGGATGTTTTCTCCTCCGCTCGCCCCTTCCACCATCATTTTCTCTCTACCCACCCTTGCCTCCTTCTCCGCGCAGCTCTCGATTACCCCCTCTCTTTCGCACCCTCCATGTCATATTCCGCTCCAGGAGCTCCATCATAGCTCCTCGCTGTCACTGGGAGGATGTTTTCTCCTCCGCTCGCCCCTTCCACCGTCATTTTCTCTCTACCCACCCTTGCCTCCTTCTCCGCGCAGCTCTCGATTCCCCCCTCTCTTTCGCACCCTCCATGTCATATCCCGCTCCAGGAGTTCCATCATAGCTCCTCACTGTCACTGGGAGGATGTTTTCTCCTCCGCTCGCCCCTTCCACCGTCATTTTCTCTCTACCCACCCTTGCCTCCTTCTCCGCGCAGCTCTCGATTCCCTCCTCTCTCTCGCACCCTCCATATTACATCCAGCTCCAGGAGCTCCATCATAGCTCCTCGCTGTCGCTGGGAGGATGTTTTCTCCTCCGCTCGCCCCTTCCACCGTCATTTTCTCTCTACCCACCCTTGCCTCCTTTTCCGCGCAGCTCTCGATTCCCCCCTCTCTTTCGCACCCTCCATGTCATATTCCGCTCCAGGAGTTTCATCATAGCTCCTCACTGTCGCTGGGAGGATGTTTTCTCCTCTGCTCGCCCCTTCCACCGTCATTATCTCTCTACCCACCCTTGCCTCCTTCTCCGCGCAGCTCTCGATTCCCCCCTCTCTTTCGCACCCTCCATGTCATATCCCGCTCCAGGAGCTCCATTATAGCTCCTGACTGTCGCTGGGAGGATGTTTTCTCCTCCGCTCGCCCCTTCCACCGTCATTTTCTCTCTACCCACCCTTGCCTCCTTCTCCGCGCAGCTCTCGATTCCCCCTACTCTTTCGCACCCTCCATGTCATATTCCGCTCCAGGAGCTCCATCATAGCTCCTCGCTGTCGCTGGGAGGATGTTTTCTCCTCCGCTCGCCCCTTCCACCGTCATTTTCTCTCTACCCACCCTTGCCTCCTTCTCCGCGCAGCTCTCGATTCCCCCCTCTCTTTCGCACCCTCCATGTCATATTCCGCTCCAGGAGCTCCATCATAGCTCCTCGCTGTCGCTGGGAGGATGTTTTCTCCTCCGCTCGCCCCTTCCACCGTCATTTTCTCTCTACCCACCCTTGCCTCCTTTTCCGCGCAGCTCTCGATTCCCCCCTCTCTTTCGCACCCTCCATGTCATATTCCGCTCCAGGAGCTCCATCATAGCTCCTCGCTGTCGCTGGGAGGATGTTTTCTCCTCTGCTCGCCCCTTCCACTGTCATTTTCTCTCTACCCACCCTTGCCTCCTTCTCCGCGCAGCTCTCGATTCCCCCCTCTCTTTCGCACCCTCCATGTCATATTCCGCTCCAGGAGCTCCATCATAGCTCCTCGCTGTCGCTGGGAGGATGTTTTCTCCTCCGCTCGCCCCTTCCACCGTCATTTTCTCTCTACCCACCCTTGCCTCCTTCTCCGCGCAGCTCTCGATTCCCCCCTCTCTCTCGCACCCTCCATATTACATCCAGCTCCAGGAGTTCCATCATAGCTCCTCGCTGTCGCTGGGAGGATGTTTTCTCCTCCGCTCGTCCCTTCCACCGTCATTTTCTCTCTACCCACCCTTGCCTCCTTCTCCGCGCAGCTCTCGATTCCCCCCTCTCTTTCGCACCCTCCATGTCATATTCCGCTCCAGGAGCTCCATCATAGCTCCTCGCTGTCGCTGGGAGGATGTTTTCTCCTCCGCTCGCCCCTTCCACCGTCATTTTCTCTCTACCCACCCTTGCCTCCTTTTCCGCGCAGCTCTCGATTCCCTCCTCTCTCTCGCACCCTCCATATTACATCCAGCTCCAGGAGCTCCATCATAGCTCCTCGCTGTCGCTGGGAGGATGTTTTCTCCTCCGCTCGCCCCTTCCACCGTCATTTTCTCTCTACCCACCCTTGCCTCCTTCTCCGCGCAGCTCTCGATTCCCCCCTCTCTTTCGCACCCTCCATGTCATATTCCGCTCCAGGAGCTCCATCATAGCTCCTCGCTGTCGCTGGGAGGATGTTTTCTCCTCTGCTCGCCGCTTCCACCGTCATTTTCTCTCCACCCACCCTTGCCTCCTTCTCCGCGCCGCTCTCGATTCCCCCCTCTCTCTCGCACCCACCATGTCATATCCCGCTCCAGGAGCTCCATCATAGCTCCTCGCTGTCGCTGGGAGGATGTTTTCTCCTCCGCTCGCCCCTTCCACTGTCATTTTCTCTCTACCCACCCTTGCCTCCTTCTCCGCGCAGCTCTCGATTCCCCCCTCTCTCTCGCACCCTCCATATTACATCCAGCTCCAGGAGCTCCATCATAGCTCCTCGCTGTCGCTGGGAGGATGTTTTCTCCTCTGCTCGCCGCTTCCGCCGTTATTTTCTCTCCACCCACCCTTGCCTCCTTCTCCGCGCTGCTCTTGATTCCCCCCTCTCTTTCGCACCCTCCATGTCATATTCCACTCCAGGAGCTCCATCATAGCTCCTCGCTGTCGCTGGGAGGATGTTTTCTCCTCCGCTCGCCCCTTCCACCGTCATTTTCTCTCTACCCACCCTTGCCTCCTTTTCCGCGCAGCTCTCGATTCCCTCCTCTCTCTCGCACCCTCCATATTACATCCAGCTCCAGGAGCTCCATCATAGCTCCTCGCTGTCGCTGGGAGGATGTTTTCTCCTCCGCTCGCCCCTTCCACCGTCATTTTCTCTCTACCCACCCTTGCCTCCTTCTCCGCGCAGCTCTCGATTCCCCCCTCTCTTTCGCACCCTCCATGTCATATTCCGCTCCAGGAGCTCCATCATAGCTCCTCGCTGTCACTGGGAGGATGTTTTCTCCTCCGCTCGCCCCTTCCACCGTCATTTTCTCTCTACCCACCCTTGCCTCCTTCTCCGCGCAGCTCTCGATTCCCCCCTCTCTTTCGCACCCTCCATGTCATATCCCGCTCCAGGAGTTCCATCATAGCTCCTCACTGTCACTGGGAGGATGTTTTCTCCTCCGCTCGCCCCTTCCACCGTCATTTTCTCTCTACCCACCCTTGCCTCCTTCTCCGCGCAGCTCTCGATTCCCTCCTCTCTCTCGCACCCTCCATATTACATCCAGCTCCAGGAGCTCCATCATAGCTCCTCGCTGTCGCTGGGAGGATGTTTTCTCCTCTGCTCGCCGCTTCCGCCGTTATTTTCTCTCCACCCACCCTTGCCTCCTTCTCCGCGCTGCTCTTGATTCCCCCCTCTCTTTCACACCCTCCATGTCATATTCCGCTCCAGGAGCTCCATCATAGCTCCTTGCTGTCGCTGGGAGGATGTTTTCTCCTCCGCTCGCCCCTTCCACCGTCATTTTCTCTCTACGCACCCTTGCCTCCTTCTCCGCACAGCTCTCGATTCCCTCCTCTCTCTCGCACCCTCCATATTACATCCAGCTCCAGGAGCTCCATCAAAGCTCCTCGCTGTCGCTGGGAGGATGTTTTCTCCTCTGCTCGCCCCTTCCACCGTCATTTTCTCTCTACCCACCCTTGCCTCCTTTTCCGCGCAGCTCTCGATTCCCCCCTCTCTTTCGCACCCTCCATGTCATATTCCGCTCCAGGAGTTCCATCATAGCTCCTCACTGTCGCTGGGAGGATGTTTTCTCCTCCGCTCGCCCCTTCCACCGTCATTTTCTCTCTACCCACCCTTGCCTCCTTCTCCGCGCAGCTCTCGATTCCCCCCTCTCTTTCGCACCCTCCATGTCATATTCTGCTCCAGGAGCTCCATCATAGCTCCTCGCTGTCGCTGGGAGGATGTTTTCTCCTCCGCTCGCCCCTTCCACCGTCATTTTCTCTCTACCCACCCTTGCCTCCTTCTCCGCGCAGCTCTCGAATCCCCCCTCTCTTTCGCACCCTCCATGTCATATTCCGCTCCAGGAGCTCCATCATAGCTCCTCGCTGTCGCTGGGAGGATGTTTTCTCCTCCGCTCGCCCCTTCCACCGTCATTTTCTCTCTACCCACCCTTGCCTCCTTCTCCGCGCAGCTCTCGATTCCCCCCTCTCTTTCGCACCCTCCATGTCATATTCCGCTCCAGGAGCTCCATCATAGCTTCTCGCTGTCGCTGGGAGGATGTTTTCTCCTCCGCTCGCTCCTTCCACCGTCACTTTCTCTCTACCCACCCTTGCCTCCTTCTCCGCGCAGCTCTCGATTCCTCCCTCTCTCTCGCACCCTCCATATTACATCCAGCTCCAGGAGCTCCATCATAGCTCCTCGCTGTCGCTGGGAGGATGTTTTCTCCTCCGCTCGCCCCTTCCACCGTCATTTTCTCTCTACCCACCCTTGCCTCCTTCTCCGCGCAGCTCTCGATTCCCCCCTCTCTCTCGCACCCTCCATATTACATCCAGCTCCAGGAGCTCCATCATAGCTCCTCACTGTCGCTGGGAGGATGTTTTCTCCTCCGCTCGCCCCTTCCACCGTCATTTTCTCTCTACCCACCCTTGCCTCCTTTTCCGCGCAGCTCTCGATTCCCCCCTCTCTTTCGCACCCTCCATGTCATATTCCGCTCCAGGAGTTCCATCATAGCTCCTCACTGTCGCTGGGAGGATGTTTTCTCCTCTGCTCGCCCCTTCCACAGTCATTTTCTCTCTACCCACCCTTGCCTCCTTTTCCGCGCAGCTCTCGATTCCCCCTTCTCTTTCGCACCCTCCATGTCATATTCCGCTCCAGGAGTTCCATCATAGCTCCTCACTGTCGCTGGGAGGAAGTTTTCTCCTCCGCTCGCCCCTTCCACCGTCATTTTCTCTCTACCCACCCTTGCCTCCTTTTCCGCGCAGCTCTCGATTCCCCCCTCTCTTTCGCACCCTCCATGTCATATTCCGCTCCAGGAGTTCCATCATAGCTCCTCACTGTCGCTGGGAGGATGTTTTCTCCTCTGCTCGCCGCTTCCACCGTCATTTTCTCTCCACCCACCCTTGCCTCCTTCTCCGCGCCGCTCTCGATTCCCCCCTCTCTCTCGCACCCACCATGTCATATCCCGCTCCAGGAGCTCCATCATAGCTCCTCGCTGTCGCTGGGAGGATGTTTTCTCCTCCGCTCGACCCTTCCACCGTCATTTTCTCTCTACCCACCCTTGCCTCCTTCTCCGCGCTGCTCTCGATTCCCCCCTCTCTCTCGCACCCTCCATATTACATCCAGCTCCAGGAGCTCCATCATAGCTCCTCGCTGTCGCTGGGAGGATGTTTTCTCCTCTGCTCGCCGCTTCCACCGTCATTTTCTCTCCACCCACCCTTGCCTCCTTCTCCGCGCCGCTCTCGATTCCCCCCTCTCTCTCGCACCCACCATGTCATATCCCGCTCCAGGAGCTCCATCATAGCTCCTCGCTGTTGCTGGGAGGATGTTTTCTCCTCCGCTCGCCCCTTCCACCGTCATTTTCTCTCTACCCACCCTTGCCTCCTTCTCCGCGCAGCTCTCGATTCCCTCCTCTCTCTCGCACCCTCCATATTACATCCAGCTCCAGGAGCTCCATCATAGCTCCTCGCTGTCGCTGGGAGGATGTTTTCTCCTCCGCTCGCCCCTTCCACCGTCATTTTCTCTCTACCCACCCTTGCCTCCTTCTCCGCGCAGCTCTCGATTCCCCCCTCTCTTTCGCACCCTCCATGTCATATTCCGCTCCAGGAGCTCCATCATAGCTCCTCGCTGTCGCTGGGAGGATGTTTTCTCCTCCGCTCGCCCCTTCCACCGTCACTTTCTCTCTACCCACCCTTGCCTCCTTCTCCGCGCAGCTCTCGATTCCCTCCTCTCTCTCGCACCCTCCATATTACATCCAGCTCCAGGAGCTCCATCATAGCTCCTCGCTGTCGCTGGGAGGATGTTTTCTCCTCTGCTCGCCGCTTCCACCGTCATTTTCTCTCCACCCACCCTTGCTTCCTTCTCCGCGCCGCTCTCGATTCCCCCCTCTCTCTCGCACCCACCATGCCATATCCCGCTCCAGGAGCTCCATCATAGCTCCTCGCTGTCGCTGGGAGGATGTTTTCTCCTCCGCTCGCCCCTTCCACCGTCATTTTCTCTCTACCCACCCTTGCCTCCTTCTCCACGCAGCTCTCGATTCCCCCCTCTCTCTCGCACCCTCCATATTACATCCAGCTCCAGGAGCTCCATCATAGCTCCTCGCTGTCGCTGGGAGGATGTTTTCTCCTCCGCTCGCCCCTTCCACCGTCATTTTCTCTCTACCCACCCTTGCCTCCTTTTCCGCGCAGCTCTCGATTCCCCCCTCTCTTTCGCACCCTCCATGTCATATTCCGCTCCAGGAGTTCCATCATAGCTCCTCACTGTCGCTGGGAGGATGTTTTCTCCTCCGCTCGCCCCTTCCACCGTCATTTTCTCTCTACCCACCCTTGCCTCCTTTTCCGTGCAGCTCTCGATTCCCCCTTCTCTTTCGCACCCTCCATGTCATATTCCGCTCCAGGAGTTCCATCATAGCTCCTCACTGTCGCTGGGAGGAAGTTTTCTCCTCCGCTCGCCCCTTCCACCGTCATTTTCTCTCTACCCACCCTTGCCTCCTTTTCCGCGCAGCTCTCGATTCCCCCCTCTCTTTCGCACCCTCCATGTCATATTCTGCTCCAGAAGTTCCATCATAGCTCCTCACTGTCGCTGGGAGGATGTTTTCTCCTCCGCTCGCCCCTTCCACCGTCATTTTCTCTCTACCCACCCTTGCCTCCTTCTCCGCGCAGCTCTCGATTCCCCCCTCTCTTTCGCACCCTCCATGTCATATTCTGCTCCAGGAGCTCCATCATAGCTCCTCGCTGTCGCTGGGAGGATGTTTTCTCCTCCGCTCGCCCCTTCCACCGTCATTTTCTCCCTACCCACCCTTGCCTCCTTCTCCGCGCAGCTCTCGATTCCCTCCTCTCTCTCGCACCCTCCATATTACATCCAGCTCCAGGAGCTCCATCATAGCTCCTCGCTGTCGCTGGGAGGATGTTTTCTCCTCTGCTCGCCGCTTCCACCGTCATTTTCTCTCCACCCACCCTTGCCTCCTTCTCCGCGCCGCTCTCGATTCCCCCCTCTCTCTCGCACCCACCATGTCATATCCCGCTCCAGGAGCTCCATCATAGCTCCTCGCTGTCGCTGGGAGGATGTTTTCTCCTCCGCTCGCCCCTTCCACCGTCATTTTCTCTCTACCCACCCTTGCCTCCTTCTCCGCGCAGCTCTCGATTCCCCCCTCTCTCTCGCACCCTCCATATTACATCCAGCTCCAGGAGCTCCATCATAGCTCCTCGCTGTCGCTGGGAGGATGTTTTCTCCTCCGCTCGCCCCTTCCACCGTCATTTTCTCTCTACCCACCCTTGCCTCCTTCTCCGCGCAGCTCTCGATTCCCCCCTCTCTTTCGCACCCTCCATGTCATATTCCGCTCCAGGAGCTCCATCATAGCTCCTCGCTGTCGCTGGGAGGATGTTTTCTCCTCCGCTCGCCCCTTCCACCGTCATTTTCTCTCTACCCACCCTTGCCTCCTTCTCCGCGCAGCTCTCGATTCCCCCCTCTCTCTCGCACCCTCCATATTACATCCAGCTCCAGGAGCTCCATCATAGCTCCTCGCTGTCGCTGGGAGGATGTTTTCTCCTCCGCTCGCCCCTTCCACCGTCATTTTCTCTCTACCCACCCTTGCCTCCTTTTCCGCGCAGCTCTCGATTCCCCCCTCTCTTTCGCACCCTCCATGTCATATTCCGCTCCAGGAGTTCCATCATAGCTCCTCGCTGTCGCTGGGAGGATGTTTTCTCCTCCGCTCGCCCCTTCCACCGTCATTTTCTCTCTACCCACCCTTGCCTCCTTTTCCGCGCAGCTCTCGATTCCCCCCTCTCTTTCGCACCCTCCATGTCATATTCCGCTCCAGGAGCTCCATCATAGCTCCTCGCTGTCGCTGGGAGGATGTTTTCTCCTCCGCTCGCCCCTTCCACCGTCATTTTCTCTCTACCCACCCTTGCCTCCTTCTCCGCGCAGCTCTCGATTCCCCCCTCTCTTTCGCACCCTCCATGTCATATTCCGCTCCAGGAGCTCCATCATAGCTCCTCGCTGTCGCTGGGAGGATGTTTTCTCCTCCGCTCGCCCCTTCCACCGTCATTTTCTCTCTACCCACCCTTGCCTCCTTCTCCGCGCAGCTCTCGATTCCCCCCTCTCTCTCGCACCCTCCATATTACATCCAGCTCCAGGAGCTCCATCATAGCTCCTCGCTGTCGCTGGGAGGATGTTTTCTCCTCCGCTCGCCCCTTCCACCGTCATTTTCTCTCTACCCACCCTTGCCTCCTTCTCCGCGCAGCTCTCGATTCCCCCCTCTCTTTCGCACCCTCCATGTCATATTCCGCTCCAGGAGTTCCATCATAGCTCCTCACTGTCGCTGGGAGGATGTTTTCTCCTCCGCTCGCCCCTTCCACCGTCATTTTCTCTCTACCCACCCTTGCCTCCTTCTCCGCGCAGCTCTCGATTCCCCCCTCTCTCTCGCACCCTCCATATTACATCCAGCTCCAGGAGCTCCATCATAGCTCCTCGCTGTCGCTGGGAGGATGTTTTCTCCTCCGCTCGCCCCTTCCACTGTCATTTTCTCTCTACCCACCCTTGCCTCCTTCTCCGCGCAGCTCTCGATTCCCCCCCTCTCTCTCGCACCCTCCATATTACATCCAGCTCCAGGAGCTCCATCATAGCTCCTCGCTGTCGCTGGGAGGATGTTTTCTCCTCCGCTCGCCCCTTCCACCGTCATTTTCTCTCTACCCACCCTTGCCTCCTTTTCCGCGCAGCTCTCGATTCCCCCCTCTCTTTCGCACCCTCCATGTCATATTCCGCTCCAGGAGTTCCATCATAGCTCCTCGCTGTCGCTGGGAGGATGTTTTCTCCTCCGCTCGCCCCTTCCACCGTCATTTTCTCTCTACCCACCCTTGCCTCCTTCTCCGCGCAGCTCTCGATTCCCCCCTCTCTTTCGCACCCTCCATGTCATATTCCGCTCCAGGAGCTCCATCATAGCTCCTCGCTGTCTCTGGGAGGATGTTTTCTCCTCCGCTCGCCCCTTCCACCGTCATTTTCCCTCTACCCACCCTTGCCTCCTTCTCCGCGCAGCTCTCGATTCCCCCCTCTCTTTCGCACCCTCCATGTCATATTCCGCTCCAGGAGCTCCATCATAGCTCCTCGCTGTCGCTGGGAGGATGTTTTCTCCTCCGCTCGCCCCTTCCACCGTCATTTTCTCTCTACCCACCCTTGCCTCCTTCTCCGCGCAGCTCTCGATTCCCCCCTCTCTTTCGCACCCTCCATGTCATATTCCGCTCCAGGAGCTCCATCATAGCTCCTCGCTGTCGCTGGGAGGATGTTTTCTCCTCCGCTCGCCCCTTCCACCGTCATTTTCTCTCTACCCACCCTTGCCTCCTTCTCCGCGCAGCTCTCGATTCCCCCCTCTCTCTCGCACCCTCCATATTACATCCAGCTCCAGGAGCTCCATCATAGCTCCTCGCTGTCGCTGGGAGGATGTTTTCTCCTCCGCTCGCCCCTTCCACCGTCATTTTCTCTCTACCCACCCTTGCCTCCTTCTCCGCGCAGCTCTCGATTCCCCCCTCTCTTTCGCACCCTCCATGTCATATTCCGCTCCAGGAGTTCCATCATAGCTCCTCACTGTCGCTGGGAGGATGTTTTCTCCTCCGCTCGCCCCTTCCACCGTCATTTTCTCTCTACCCACCCTTGCCTCCTTCTCCGCGCAGCTCTCGATTCCCCCCTCTCTCTCGCACCCTCCATATTACATCCAGCTCCAGGAGCTCCATCATAGCTCCTCGCTGTCGCTGGGAGGATGTTTTCTCCTCCGCTCGCCCCTTCCACTGTCATTTTCTCTCTACCCACCCTTGCCTCCTTCTCCGCGCAGCTCTCGATTCCCCCCCTCTCTCTCGCACCCTCCATATTACATCCAGCTCCAGGAGCTCCATCATAGCTCCTCGCTGTCGCTGGGAGGATGTTTTCTCCTCCGCTCGCCCCTTCCACCGTCATTTTCTCTCTACCCACCCTTGCCTCCTTTTCCGCGCAGCTCTCGATTCCCCCCTCTCTTTCGCACCCTCCATGTCATATTCCGCTCCAGGAGTTCCATCATAGCTCCTCGCTGTCGCTGGGAGGATGTTTTCTCCTCCGCTCGCCCCTTCCACCGTCATTTTCTCTCTACCCACCCTTGCCTCCTTCTCCGCGCAGCTCTCGATTCCCCCCTCTCTTTCGCACCCTCCATGTCATATTCCGCTCCAGGAGCTCCATCATAGCTCCTCGCTGTCTCTGGGAGGATGTTTTCTCCTCCGCTCGCCCCTTCCACCGTCATTTTCCCTCTACCCACCCTTGCCTCCTTCTCCGCGCAGCTCTCGATTCCCCCCTCTCTTTCGCACCCTCCATGTCATATTCCGCTCCAGGAGCTCCATCATAGCTCCTCGCTGTCGCTGGGAGGATGTTTTCTCCTCCGCTCGCCCCTTCCACCGTCATTTTCTCTCTACCCACCCTTGCCTCCTTCTCCGCGCAGCTCTCGATTCCCCCCTTTCTCTCGCACCCTCCATATTACATCCAGCTCCAGGAGCTCCATCATAGCTTCTCGCTGTCGCTGGGAGGATGTTTTCTCCTCCGCTCGCCCCTTCCAACGTCATTTTCTCTCTACCCACCCTTGCCTCCTTTTCCGCGCAGCTCTCGATTCCCCCCTCTCTTTCGCACCCTCCATGTCATATTCCGCTCCAGGAGTTCCATCATAGCTCCTCACTGTCGCTGGGAGGATGTTTTCTCCTCCGCTCGCCCCTTCCACCGTCATTTTCTCTCTACCCACCCTTGCCTCCTTCTCCGCGCAGCTCTCGATTCCCCCCTCTCTTTCGCACCCTCCATGTCATATTCTGCTCCAGGAGCTCCATCATAGCTCCTCGCTGTCGCTGGGAGGATGTTTTCTCCTCCGCTCGCCCCTTCCACCGTCATTTTCTCTCTACCCACCCTTGCCTCCTTCTCCGCGCAGCTCTCGAATCCCCCCTCTCTTTCGCACCCTCCATGTCATATTCCGCTCCAGGAGCTCCATCATAGCTCCTCGCTGTCGCTGGGAGGATGTTTTCTCCTCCGCTCGCCCCTTCCACCGTCATTTTCTCTCTACCCACCCTTGCCTCCTTCTCCGCGCAGCTCTCGATTCCCCCCTCTCTTTCGCACCCTCCATGTCATATTCCGCTCCAGGAGCTCCATCATAGCTTCTCGCTGTCGCTGGGAGGATGTTTTCTCCTCCGCTCGCTCCTTCCACCGTCACTTTCTCTCTACCCACCCTTGCCTCCTTCTCCGCGCAGCTCTCGATTCCCTCCTCTCTCTCGCACCCTCCATATTACATCCAGCTCCAGGAGCTCCATCATAGCTCCTCGCTGTCGCTGGGAGGATGTTTTCTCCTCTGCTCGCCGCTTCCACCGTCATTTTCTCTCCACCCACCCTTGCCTCCTTCTCCGCGCCGCTCTCGATTCCCCCCTCTCTCTCGCACCCACCATGTCATATCCCGCTCCAGGAGCTCCATCATAGCTCCTCGCTGTCGCTGGGAGGATGTTTTCTCCTCCGCTCGCCCCTTCCACCGTCATTTTCTCTCTACCCACCCTTGCCTCCTTCTCCGCGCAGCTCTCGATTCCTCCCTCTCTCTCGCACCCTCCATATTACATCCAGCTCCAGGAGCTCCATCATAGCTCCTCGCTGTCGCTGGGAGGATGTTTTCTCCTCCGCTCGCCCCTTCCACCGTCATTTTCTCTCTACCCACCCTTGCCTCCTTCTCCGCGCAGCTCTCGATTCCCCCCTCTCTCTCGCACCCTCCATATTACATCCAGCTCCAGGAGCTCCATCATAGCTCCTCACTGTCGCTGGGAGGATGTTTTCTCCTCCGCTCGCCCCTTCCACCGTCATTTTCTCTCTACCCACCCTTGCCTCCTTTTCCGCGCAGCTCTCGATTCCCCCCTCTCTTTCGCACCCTCCATGTCATATTCCGCTCCAGGAGTTCCATCATAGCTCCTCACTGTCGCTGGGAGGATGTTTTCTCCTCTGCTCGCCCCTTCCACAGTCATTTTCTCTCTACCCACCCTTGCCTCCTTTTCCGCGCAGCTCTCGATTCCCCCTTCTCTTTCGCACCCTCCATGTCATATTCCGCTCCAGGAGTTCCATCATAGCTCCTCACTGTCGCTGGGAGGAAGTTTTCTCCTCCGCTCGCCCCTTCCACCGTCATTTTCTCTCTACCCACCCTTGCCTCCTTTTCCGCGCAGCTCTCGATTCCCCCCTCTCTTTCGCACCCTCCATGTCATATTCCGCTCCAGGAGTTCCATCATAGCTCCTCACTGTCGCTGGGAGGATGTTTTCTCCTCTGCTCGCCGCTTCCACCGTCATTTTCTCTCCACCCACCCTTGCCTCCTTCTCCGCGCCGCTCTCGATTCCCCCCTCTCTCTCGCACCCACCATGTCATATCCCGCTCCAGGAGCTCCATCATAGCTCCTCGCTGTCGCTGGGAGGATGTTTTCTCCTCCGCTCGACCCTTCCACCGTCATTTTCTCTCTACCCACCCTTGCCTCCTTCTCCGCGCTGCTCTCGATTCCCCCCTCTCTCTCGCACCCTCCATATTACATCCAGCTCCAGGAGCTCCATCATAGCTCCTCGCTGTCGCTGGGAGGATGTTTTCTCCTCTGCTCGCCGCTTCCACCGTCATTTTCTCTCCACCCACCCTTGCCTCCTTCTCCGCGCCGCTCTCGATTCCCCCCTCTCTCTCGCACCCACCATGTCATATCCCGCTCCAGGAGCTCCATCATAGCTCCTCGCTGTTGCTGGGAGGATGTTTTCTCCTCCGCTCGCCCCTTCCACCGTCATTTTCTCTCTACCCACCCTTGCCTCCTTCTCCGCGCAGCTCTCGATTCCCTCCTCTCTCTCGCACCCTCCATATTACATCCAGCTCCAGGAGCTCCATCATAGCTCCTCGCTGTCGCTGGGAGGATGTTTTCTCCTCCGCTCGCCCCTTCCACCGTCATTTTCTCTCTACCCACCCTTGCCTCCTTCTCCGCGCAGCTCTCGATTCCCCCCTCTCTTTCGCACCCTCCATGTCATATTCCGCTCCAGGAGCTCCATCATAGCTCCTCGCTGTCGCTGGGAGGATGTTTTCTCCTCCGCTCGCCCCTTCCACCGTCACTTTCTCTCTACCCACCCTTGCCTCCTTCTCCGCGCAGCTCTCGATTCCCTCCTCTCTCTCGCACCCTCCATATTACATCCAGCTCCAGGAGCTCCATCATAGCTCCTCGCTGTCGCTGGGAGGATGTTTTCTCCTCTGCTCGCCGCTTCCACCGTCATTTTCTCTCCACCCACCCTTGCTTCCTTCTCCGCGCCGCTCTCGATTCCCCCCTCTCTCTCGCACCCACCATGCCATATCCCGCTCCAGGAGCTCCATCATAGCTCCTCGCTGTCGCTGGGAGGATGTTTTCTCCTCCGCTCGCCCCTTCCACCGTCATTTTCTCTCTACCCACCCTTGCCTCCTTCTCCACGCAGCTCTCGATTCCCCCCTCTCTCTCGCACCCTCCATATTACATCCAGCTCCAGGAGCTCCATCATAGCTCCTCGCTGTCGCTGGGAGGATGTTTTCTCCTCCGCTCGCCCCTTCCACCGTCATTTTCTCTCTACCCACCCTTGCCTCCTTTTCCGCGCAGCTCTCGATTCCCCCCTCTCTTTCGCACCCTCCATGTCATATTCCGCTCCAGGAGTTCCATCATAGCTCCTCACTGTCGCTGGGAGGATGTTTTCTCCTCCGCTCGCCCCTTCCACCGTCATTTTCTCTCTACCCACCCTTGCCTCCTTTTCCGTGCAGCTCTCGATTCCCCCTTCTCTTTCGCACCCTCCATGTCATATTCCGCTCCAGGAGTTCCATCATAGCTCCTCACTGTCGCTGGGAGGAAGTTTTCTCCTCCGCTCGCCCCTTCCACCGTCATTTTCTCTCTACCCACCCTTGCCTCCTTTTCCGCGCAGCTCTCGATTCCCCCCTCTCTTTCGCACCCTCCATGTCATATTCTGCTCCAGGAGTTCCATCATAGCTCCTCACTGTCGCTGGGAGGATGTTTTCTCCTCCGCTCGCCCCTTCCACCGTCATTTTCTCTCTACCCACCCTTGCCTCCTTCTCCGCGCAGCTCTCGATTCCCCCCTCTCTTTCGCACCCTCCATGTCATATTCTGCTCCAGGAGCTCCATCATAGCTCCTCGCTGTCGCTGGGAGGATGTTTTCTCCTCCGCTCGCCCCTTCCACCGTCATTTTCTCCCTACCCACCCTTGCCTCCTTCTCCGCGCAGCTCTCGATTCCCTCCTCTCTCTCGCACCCTCCATATTACATCCAGCTCCAGGAGCTCCATCATAGCTCCTCGCTGTCGCTGGGAGGATGTTTTCTCCTCTGCTCGCCGCTTCCACCGTCATTTTCTCTCCACCCACCCTTGCCTCCTTCTCCGCGCCGCTCTCGATTCCCCCCTCTCTCTCGCACCCACCATGTCATATCCCGCTCCAGGAGCTCCATCATAGCTCCTCGCTGTCGCTGGGAGGATGTTTTCTCCTCCGCTCGCCCCTTCCACCGTCATTTTCTCTCTACCCACCCTTGCCTCCTTCTCCGCGCAGCTCTCGATTCCCCCCTCTCTCTCGCACCCTCCATATTACATCCAGCTCCAGGAGCTCCATCATAGCTCCTCGCTGTCGCTGGGAGGATGTTTTCTCCTCCGCTCGCCCCTTCCACCGTCATTTTCTCTCTACCCACCCTTGCCTCCTTCTCCGCGCAGCTCTCGATTCCCCCCTCTCTTTCGCACCCTCCATGTCATATTCCGCTCCAGGAGCTCCATCATAGCTCCTCGCTGTCGCTGGGAGGATGTTTTCTCCTCCGCTCGCCCCTTCCACCGTCATTTTCTCTCTACCCACCCTTGCCTCCTTCTCCGCGCAGCTCTCGATTCCCCCCTCTCTCTCGCACCCTCCATATTACATCCAGCTCCAGGAGCTCCATCATAGCTCCTCGCTGTCGCTGGGAGGATGTTTTCTCCTCCGCTCGCCCCTTCCACCGTCATTTTCTCTCTACCCACCCTTGCCTCCTTTTCCGCGCAGCTCTCGATTCCCCCCTCTCTTTCGCACCCTCCATGTCATATTCCGCTCCAGGAGTTCCATCATAGCTCCTCGCTGTCGCTGGGAGGATGTTTTCTCCTCCGCTCGCCCCTTCCACCGTCATTTTCTCTCTACCCACCCTTGCCTCCTTTTCCGCGCAGCTCTCGATTCCCCCCTCTCTTTCGCACCCTCCATGTCATATTCCGCTCCAGGAGCTCCATCATAGCTCCTCGCTGTCGCTGGGAGGATGTTTTCTCCTCCGCTCGCCCCTTCCACCGTCATTTTCTCTCTACCCACCCTTGCCTCCTTCTCCGCGCAGCTCTCGATTCCCCCCTCTCTTTCGCACCCTCCATGTCATATTCCGCTCCAGGAGCTCCATCATAGCTCCTCGCTGTCGCTGGGAGGATGTTTTCTCCTCCGCTCGCCCCTTCCACCGTCATTTTCTCTCTACCCACCCTTGCCTCCTTCTCCGCGCAGCTCTCGATTCCCCCCTCTCTCTCGCACCCTCCATATTACATCCAGCTCCAGGAGCTCCATCATAGCTCCTCGCTGTCGCTGGGAGGATGTTTTCTCCTCCGCTCGCCCCTTCCACCGTCATTTTCTCTCTACCCACCCTTGCCTCCTTCTCCGCGCAGCTCTCGATTCCCCCCTCTCTTTCGCACCCTCCATGTCATATTCCGCTCCAGGAGTTCCATCATAGCTCCTCACTGTCGCTGGGAGGATGTTTTCTCCTCCGCTCGCCCCTTCCACCGTCATTTTCTCTCTACCCACCCTTGCCTCCTTCTCCGCGCAGCTCTCGATTCCCCCCTCTCTCTCGCACCCTCCATATTACATCCAGCTCCAGGAGCTCCATCATAGCTCCTCGCTGTCGCTGGGAGGATGTTTTCTCCTCCGCTCGCCCCTTCCACTGTCATTTTCTCTCTACCCACCCTTGCCTCCTTCTCCGCGCAGCTCTCGATTCCCCCCCTCTCTCTCGCACCCTCCATATTACATCCAGCTCCAGGAGCTCCATCATAGCTCCTCGCTGTCGCTGGGAGGATGTTTTCTCCTCCGCTCGCCCCTTCCACCGTCATTTTCTCTCTACCCACCCTTGCCTCCTTTTCCGCGCAGCTCTCGATTCCCCCCTCTCTTTCGCACCCTCCATGTCATATTCCGCTCCAGGAGTTCCATCATAGCTCCTCGCTGTCGCTGGGAGGATGTTTTCTCCTCCGCTCGCCCCTTCCACCGTCATTTTCTCTCTACCCACCCTTGCCTCCTTCTCCGCGCAGCTCTCGATTCCCCCCTCTCTTTCGCACCCTCCATGTCATATTCCGCTCCAGGAGCTCCATCATAGCTCCTCGCTGTCTCTGGGAGGATGTTTTCTCCTCCGCTCGCCCCTTCCACCGTCATTTTCCCTCTACCCACCCTTGCCTCCTTCTCCGCGCAGCTCTCGATTCCCCCCTCTCTTTCGCACCCTCCATGTCATATTCCGCTCCAGGAGCTCCATCATAGCTCCTCGCTGTCGCTGGGAGGATGTTTTCTCCTCCGCTCGCCCCTTCCACCGTCATTTTCTCTCTACCCACCCTTGCCTCCTTCTCCGCGCAGCTCTCGATTCCCCCCTCTCTTTCGCACCCTCCATGTCATATTCCGCTCCAGGAGCTCCATCATAGCTCCTCGCTGTCGCTGGGAGGATGTTTTCTCCTCCGCTCGCCCCTTCCACCGTCATTTTCTCTCTACCCACCCTTGCCTCCTTCTCCGCGCAGCTCTCGATTCCCCCCTCTCTCTCGCACCCTCCATATTACATCCAGCTCCAGGAGCTCCATCATAGCTCCTCGCTGTCGCTGGGAGGATGTTTTCTCCTCCGCTCGCCCCTTCCACCGTCATTTTCTCTCTACCCACCCTTGCCTCCTTCTCCGCGCAGCTCTCGATTCCCCCCTCTCTTTCGCACCCTCCATGTCATATTCCGCTCCAGGAGTTCCATCATAGCTCCTCACTGTCGCTGGGAGGATGTTTTCTCCTCCGCTCGCCCCTTCCACCGTCATTTTCTCTCTACCCACCCTTGCCTCCTTCTCCGCGCAGCTCTCGATTCCCCCCTCTCTCTCGCACCCTCCATATTACATCCAGCTCCAGGAGCTCCATCATAGCTCCTCGCTGTCGCTGGGAGGATGTTTTCTCCTCCGCTCGCCCCTTCCACTGTCATTTTCTCTCTACCCACCCTTGCCTCCTTCTCCGCGCAGCTCTCGATTCCCCCCCTCTCTCTCGCACCCTCCATATTACATCCAGCTCCAGGAGCTCCATCATAGCTCCTCGCTGTCGCTGGGAGGATGTTTTCTCCTCCGCTCGCCCCTTCCACCGTCATTTTCTCTCTACCCACCCTTGCCTCCTTTTCCGCGCAGCTCTCGATTCCCCCCTCTCTTTCGCACCCTCCATGTCATATTCCGCTCCAGGAGTTCCATCATAGCTCCTCGCTGTCGCTGGGAGGATGTTTTCTCCTCCGCTCGCCCCTTCCACCGTCATTTTCTCTCTACCCACCCTTGCCTCCTTCTCCGCGCAGCTCTCGATTCCCCCCTCTCTTTCGCACCCTCCATGTCATATTCCGCTCCAGGAGCTCCATCATAGCTCCTCGCTGTCTCTGGGAGGATGTTTTCTCCTCCGCTCGCCCCTTCCACCGTCATTTTCCCTCTACCCACCCTTGCCTCCTTCTCCGCGCAGCTCTCGATTCCCCCCTCTCTTTCGCACCCTCCATGTCATATTCCGCTCCAGGAGCTCCATCATAGCTCCTCGCTGTCGCTGGGAGGATGTTTTCTCCTCCGCTCGCCCCTTCCACCGTCATTTTCTCTCTACCCACCCTTGCCTCCTTCTCCGCGCAGCTCTCGATTCCCCCCTTTCTCTCGCACCCTCCATATTACATCCAGCTCCAGGAGCTCCATCATAGCTTCTCGCTGTCGCTGGGAGGATGTTTTCTCCTCCGCTCGCCCCTTCCAACGTCATTTTCTCTCTACCCACCCTTGCCTCCTGTTCCGCGCAGCTCTCGATTCCCCCCTCTCTTTCGCACCCTCCATGTCATATTCCGCTCCAGGAGTTCCATCATAGCTCCTCACTGTCGCTGGGAGGATGTTTTCTCCTCCGCTCGCCCCTTCCACCGTCATTTTCTCTCTACCCACCCTTGCCTCCTTCTCCGCGCAGCTCTCGATTCCCCCCTCTCTTTCGCACCCTCCATGTCATATTCCGCTCCAGGAGCTCCATCATAGCTCCTCGCTGTCGCTGGGAGGATGTTTTCTCCTCCGCTCGCCCCTTCCACCGTCATTTTCTCTCTACCCACCCTTGCCTCCTTTTCCGCGCAGCTCTTGATTCCCCCCTCTCTTTCGCACCCTCCATGTCATATTCCGCTCCAGGAGTTCCATCATAGCTCCTCACTGTCGCTGGGAGGATGTTTTCTCCTCCGCTCGCCCCTTCCACCGTCATTTTCTCTCTACCCACCCTTGCCTCCTTTTCCGCGCAGCTCTCGATTCCCCCCTCTCTTCCGCACCCTCCATGTCATATTCCGCTCCAGGAGTTCCATCATAGCTCCTCACTGTCGCTGGGAGGATGTTTTCTCCTCCGCTCGCCCCTTCCACCGTCATTTTCTCTCTACCCACCCTTGCCTCCTTCTCCGCGCAGCTCTCGATTCCCCCCTCTCTTTCGCACCCTCCATGTCATATTCTGCTCCAGGAGCTCCATCATAGCTCCTCGCTGTTGCTGGGAGGATGTTTTCTCCTCCGCTCGCCCCTTCCACCGTCATTTTCTCTCTACCCACCCTTGCCTCCTTCTCCGCGCAGCTCTCGATTCCCCCCTCTCTCTCGCACCCTCCATATTACATCCAGCTCCAGGAGCTCCATCATAGCTCCTCGCTGTCGCTGGGAGGAGTTTTTCTCCTCCGCTCGCCCCTTCCACCGTCATTTTCTCTCTACCCACCCTTGCCTCCTTCTCCGCGCAGCTCTCGATTCCCCCCTCTCTTTCGCACCCTCCATGTCATATTCCGCTCCAGGAGCTCCATCATAGCTCCTCGCTGTCGCTGGGAGGATGTTTTCTCCTCCGCTCGCCCCTTCCACCGTCATTTTCTCTCTACCCACCCTTGCCTCCTTCTCTGCGCAGCTCTCGATTCCCCCCTCTCTCTCGCACCCTCCATATTACATCCAGCTCCAGGAGCTCCATCATAGCTCCTCGCTGTCGCTGGGAGGATGTTTTCTCCTCCGCTCGCCCCTTCCACCGTCATTTTCTCTCTACCCACCCTTGCCTCCTTTTCCGCGCAGCTCTCGATTCCCCCCTCTCTTTCGCACCCTCCATGTCATATTCCGCTCCAGGAGTTCCATCATAGCTCCTCACTGTCGCTGGGAGGATGTTTTCTCCTCTGCTCGCCCCTTCCACCGTCATTTTCTCTCTACCCACCCTTGCCTCCTTCTCCGCGCAGCTCTCGATTCCCCCCTCTCTTTCGCACCCTCCATGTCATATCCCGCTCCAGGAGCTCCATTATAGCTCCTGACTGTCGCTGGGAGGATGTTTTCTCCTCCGCTCGCCCCTTCCACCGTCATTTTCTCTCTACCCACCCTTGCCTCCTTCTCCGCGCAGCTCTCGATTCCCCCCTCTCTTTCGCACCCTCCATGTCATATTCCGCTCCAGGAGCTCCATCATAGCTCCTCGCTGTCGCTGGGAGGATGTTTTCTCCTCTGCTCGCCGCTTCCACCGTCATTTTCTCTCCACCCACCCTTGCCTCCTTCTCCGCGCCGCTCTCGATTCCCCCCTCTCTCTCGCACCCACCATGTCATATCCCGCTCCAGGAGCTCCATCATAGCTCCTCGCTGTCGCTGGGAGGATGTTTTCTCCTCCGCTCGCCCCTTCCACCGTCATTTTCTCTCTACCCACCCTTGCCTCCTTCTCCGCGCAGCTCTCGATTCCCCCCTCTCTCTCGCACCCTCCATATTACATCCAGCTCCAGGAGCTCCATCATAGCTCCTCGCTGTCGCTGGGAGGATGTTTTCTCCTCTGCTCGCCGCTTCCGCCGTTATTTTCTCTCCACCCACCCTTGCCTCCTTCTCCGCGCTGCTCTTGATTCCCCCCTCTCTTTCGCACCCTCCATGTCATATTCCACTCCAGGAGCTCCATCATAGCTCCTCGCTGTCGCTGGGAGGATGTTTTCTCCTCCGCTCGCCCCTTCCACCGTCATTTTCTCTCTACCCACCCTTGCCTCCTTTTCCGCGCAGCTCTCGATTCCCTCCTCTCTCTCGCACCCTCCATATTACATCCAGCTCCAGGAGCTCCATCATAGCTCCTCGCTGTCGCTGGGAGGATGTTTTCTCCTCCGCTCGCCCCTTCCACCATCATTTTCTCTCTACCCACCCTTGCCTCCTTCTCCGCGCAGCTCTCGATTACCCCCTCTCTTTCGCACCCTCCATGTCATATTCCGCTCCAGGAGCTCCATCATAGCTCCTCGCTGTCACTGGGAGGATGTTTTCTCCTCCGCTCGCCCCTTCCACCGTCATTTTCTCTCTACCCACCCTTGCCTCCTTCTCCGCGCAGCTCTCGATTCCCCCCTCTCTTTCGCACCCTCCATGTCATATCCCGCTCCAGGAGTTCCATCATAGCTCCTCACTGTCACTGGGAGGATGTTTTCTCCTCCGCTCGCCCCTTCCACCGTCATTTTCTCTCTACCCACCCTTGCCTCCTTCTCCGCGCAGCTCTCGATTCCCTCCTCTCTCTCGCACCCTCCATATTACATCCAGCTCCAGGAGCTCCATCATAGCTCCTCGCTGTCGCTGGGAGGATGTTTTCTCCTCCGCTCGCCCCTTCCACCGTCATTTTCTCTCTACCCACCCTTGCCTCCTTTTCCGCGCAGCTCTCGATTCCCCCCTCTCTTTCGCACCCTCCATGTCATATTCCGCTCCAGGAGTTTCATCATAGCTCCTCACTGTCGCTGGGAGGATGTTTTCTCCTCTGCTCGCCCCTTCCACCGTCATTATCTCTCTACCCACCCTTGCCTCCTTCTCCGCGCAGCTCTCGATTCCCCCCTCTCTTTCGCACCCTCCATGTCATATCCCGCTCCAGGAGCTCCATTATAGCTCCTGACTGTCGCTGGGAGGATGTTTTCTCCTCCGCTCGCCCCTTCCACCGTCATTTTCTCTCTACCCACCCTTGCCTCCTTCTCCGCGCAGCTCTCGATTCCCCCTACTCTTTCGCACCCTCCATGTCATATTCCGCTCCAGGAGCTCCATCATAGCTCCTCGCTGTCGCTGGGAGGATGTTTTCTCCTCCGCTCGCCCCTTCCACCGTCATTTTCTCTCTACCCACCCTTGCCTCCTTCTCCGCGCAGCTCTCGATTCCCCCCTCTCTTTCGCACCCTCCATGTCATATTCCGCTCCAGGAGCTCCATCATAGCTCCTCGCTGTCGCTGGGAGGATGTTTTCTCCTCCGCTCGCCCCTTCCACCGTCATTTTCTCTCTACCCACCCTTGCCTCCTTTTCCGCGCAGCTCTCGATTCCCCCCTCTCTTTCGCACCCTCCATGTCATATTCCGCTCCAGGAGCTCCATCATAGCTCCTCGCTGTCGCTGGGAGGATGTTTTCTCCTCTGCTCGCCCCTTCCACTGTCATTTTCTCTCTACCCACCCTTGCCTCCTTCTCCGCGCAGCTCTCGATTCCCCCCTCTCTTTCGCACCCTCCATGTCATATTCCGCTCCAGGAGCTCCATCATAGCTCCTCGCTGTCGCTGGGAGGATGTTTTCTCCTCCGCTCGCCCCTTCCACCGTCATTTTCTCTCTACCCACCCTTGCCTCCTTCTCCGCGCAGCTCTCGATTCCCCCCTCTCTCTCGCACCCTCCATATTACATCCAGCTCCAGGAGTTCCATCATAGCTCCTCGCTGTCGCTGGGAGGATGTTTTCTCCTCCGCTCGTCCCTTCCACCGTCATTTTCTCTCTACCCACCCTTGCCTCCTTCTCCGCGCAGCTCTCGATTCCCCCCTCTCTTTCGCACCCTCCATGTCATATTCCGCTCCAGGAGCTCCATCATAGCTCCTCGCTGTCGCTGGGAGGATGTTTTCTCCTCCGCTCGCCCCTTCCACCGTCATTTTCTCTCTACCCACCCTTGCCTCCTTTTCCGCGCAGCTCTCGATTCCCTCCTCTCTCTCGCACCCTCCATATTACATCCAGCTCCAGGAGCTCCATCATAGCTCCTCGCTGTCGCTGGGAGGATGTTTTCTCCTCCGCTCGCCCCTTCCACCGTCATTTTCTCTCTACCCACCCTTGCCTCCTTCTCCGCGCAGCTCTCGATTCCCCCCTCTCTTTCGCACCCTCCATGTCATATTCCGCTCCAGGAGCTCCATCATAGCTCCTCGCTGTCGCTGGGAGGATGTTTTCTCCTCTGCTCGCCGCTTCCACCGTCATTTTCTCTCCACCCACCCTTGCCTCCTTCTCCGCGCCGCTCTCGATTCCCCCCTCTCTCTCGCACCCACCATGTCATATCCCGCTCCAGGAGCTCCATCATAGCTCCTCGCTGTCGCTGGGAGGATGTTTTCTCCTCCGCTCGCCCCTTCCACTGTCATTTTCTCTCTACCCACCCTTGCCTCCTTCTCCGCGCAGCTCTCGATTCCCCCCTCTCTCTCGCACCCTCCATATTACATCCAGCTCCAGGAGCTCCATCATAGCTCCTCGCTGTCGCTGGGAGGATGTTTTCTCCTCTGCTCGCCGCTTCCGCCGTTATTTTCTCTCCACCCACCCTTGCCTCCTTCTCCGCGCTGCTCTTGATTCCCCCCTCTCTTTCGCACCCTCCATGTCATATTCCACTCCAGGAGCTCCATCATAGCTCCTCGCTGTCGCTGGGAGGATGTTTTCTCCTCCGCTCGCCCCTTCCACCGTCATTTTCTCTCTACCCACCCTTGCCTCCTTTTCCGCGCAGCTCTCGATTCCCTCCTCTCTCTCGCACCCTCCATATTACATCCAGCTCCAGGAGCTCCATCATAGCTCCTCGCTGTCGCTGGGAGGATGTTTTCTCCTCCGCTCGCCCCTTCCACCGTCATTTTCTCTCTACCCACCCTTGCCTCCTTCTCCGCGCAGCTCTCGATTCCCCCCTCTCTTTCGCACCCTCCATGTCATATTCCGCTCCAGGAGCTCCATCATAGCTCCTCGCTGTCACTGGGAGGATGTTTTCTCCTCCGCTCGCCCCTTCCACCGTCATTTTCTCTCTACCCACCCTTGCCTCCTTCTCCGCGCAGCTCTCGATTCCCCCCTCTCTTTCGCACCCTCCATGTCATATCCCGCTCCAGGAGTTCCATCATAGCTCCTCACTGTCACTGGGAGGATGTTTTCTCCTCCGCTCGCCCCTTCCACCGTCATTTTCTCTCTACCCACCCTTGCCTCCTTCTCCGCGCAGCTCTCGATTCCCTCCTCTCTCTCGCACCCTCCATATTACATCCAGCTCCAGGAGCTCCATCATAGCTCCTCGCTGTCGCTGGGAGGATGTTTTCTCCTCTGCTCGCCGCTTCCGCCGTTATTTTCTCTCCACCCACCCTTGCCTCCTTCTCCGCGCTGCTCTTGATTCCCCCCTCTCTTTCACACCCTCCATGTCATATTCCGCTCCAGGAGCTCCATCATAGCTCCTTGCTGTCGCTGGGAGGATGTTTTCTCCTCCGCTCGCCCCTTCCACCGTCATTTTCTCTCTACGCACCCTTGCCTCCTTCTCCGCACAGCTCTCGATTCCCTCCTCTCTCTCGCACCCTCCATATTACATCCAGCTCCAGGAGCTCCATCAAAGCTCCTCGCTGTCGCTGGGAGGATGTTTTCTCCTCTGCTCGCCCCTTCCACCGTCATTTTCTCTCTACCCACCCTTGCCTCCTTTTCCGCGCAGCTCTCGATTCCCCCCTCTCTTTCGCACCCTCCATGTCATATTCCGCTCCAGGAGTTCCATCATAGCTCCTCACTGTCGCTGGGAGGATGTTTTCTCCTCCGCTCGCCCCTTCCACCGTCATTTTCTCTCTACCCACCCTTGCCTCCTTCTCCGCGCAGCTCTCGATTCCCCCCTCTCTTTCGCACCCTCCATGTCATATTCTGCTCCAGGAGCTCCATCATAGCTCCTCGCTGTCGCTGGGAGGATGTTTTCTCCTCCGCTCGCCCCTTCCACCGTCATTTTCTCTCTACCCACCCTTGCCTCCTTCTCCGCGCAGCTCTCGAATCCCCCCTCTCTTTCGCACCCTCCATGTCATATTCCGCTCCAGGAGCTCCATCATAGCTCCTCGCTGTCGCTGGGAGGATGTTTTCTCCTCCGCTCGCCCCTTCCACCGTCATTTTCTCTCTACCCACCCTTGCCTCCTTCTCCGCGCAGCTCTCGATTCCCCCCTCTCTTTCGCACCCTCCATGTCATATTCCGCTCCAGGAGCTCCATCATAGCTTCTCGCTGTCGCTGGGAGGATGTTTTCTCCTCCGCTCGCTCCTTCCACCGTCACTTTCTCTCTACCCACCCTTGCCTCCTTCTCCGCGCAGCTCTCGATTCCCTCCTCTCTCTCGCACCCTCCATATTACATCCAGCTCCAGGAGCTCCATCATAGCTCCTCGCTGTCGCTGGGAGGATGTTTTCTCCTCTGCTCGCCGCTTCCACCGTCATTTTCTCTCCACCCACCCTTGCCTCCTTCTCCGCGCCGCTCTCGATTCCCCCCTCTCTCTCGCACCCACCATGTCATATCCCGCTCCAGGAGCTCCATCATAGCTCCTCGCTGTCGCTGGGAGGATGTTTTCTCCTCCGCTCGCCCCTTCCACCGTCATTTTCTCTCTACCCACCCTTGCCTCCTTCTCCGCGCAGCTCTCGATTCCTCCCTCTCTCTCGCACCCTCCATATTACATCCAGCTCCAGGAGCTCCATCATAGCTCCTCGCTGTCGCTGGGAGGATGTTTTCTCCTCCGCTCGCCCCTTCCACCGTCATTTTCTCTCTACCCACCCTTGCCTCCTTCTCCGCGCAGCTCTCGATTCCCCCCTCTCTCTCGCACCCTCCATATTACATCCAGCTCCAGGAGCTCCATCATAGCTCCTCACTGTCGCTGGGAGGATGTTTTCTCCTCCGCTCGCCCCTTCCACCGTCATTTTCTCTCTACCCACCCTTGCCTCCTTTTCCGCGCAGCTCTCGATTCCCCCCTCTCTTTCGCACCCTCCATGTCATATTCCGCTCCAGGAGTTCCATCATAGCTCCTCACTGTCGCTGGGAGGATGTTTTCTCCTCTGCTCGCCCCTTCCACAGTCATTTTCTCTCTACCCACCCTTGCCTCCTTTTCCGCGCAGCTCTCGATTCCCCCTTCTCTTTCGCACCCTCCATGTCATATTCCGCTCCAGGAGTTCCATCATAGCTCCTCACTGTCGCTGGGAGGAAGTTTTCTCCTCCGCTCGCCCCTTCCACCGTCATTTTCTCTCTACCCACCCTTGCCTCCTTTTCCGCGCAGCTCTCGATTCCCCCCTCTCTTTCGCACCCTCCATGTCATATTCCGCTCCAGGAGTTCCATCATAGCTCCTCACTGTCGCTGGGAGGATGTTTTCTCCTCTGCTCGCCGCTTCCACCGTCATTTTCTCTCCACCCACCCTTGCTTCCTTCTCCGCGCCGCTCTCGATTCCCCCCTCTCTCTCGCACCCACCATGCCATATCCCGCTCCAGGAGCTCCATCATAGCTCCTCGCTGTCGCTGGGAGGATGTTTTCTCCTCCGCTCGCCCCTTCCACCGTCATTTTCTCTCTACCCACCCTTGCCTCCTTCTCCACGCAGCTCTCGATTCCCCCCTCTCTCTCGCACCCTCCATATTACATCCAGCTCCAGGAGCTCCATCATAGCTCCTCGCTGTCGCTGGGAGGATGTTTTCTCCTCCGCTCGCCCCTTCCACCGTCATTTTCTCTCTACCCACCCTTGCCTCCTTTTCCGCGCAGCTCTCGATTCCCCCCTCTCTTTCGCACCCTCCATGTCATATTCCGCTCCAGGAGTTCCATCATAGCTCCTCACTGTCGCTGGGAGGATGTTTTCTCCTCCGCTCGCCCCTTCCACCGTCATTTTCTCTCTACCCACCCTTGCCTCCTTTTCCGTGCAGCTCTCGATTCCCCCTTCTCTTTCGCACCCTCCATGTCATATTCCGCTCCAGGAGTTCCATCATAGCTCCTCACTGTCGCTGGGAGGAAGTTTTCTCCTCCGCTCGCCCCTTCCACCGTCATTTTCTCTCTACCCACCCTTGCCTCCTTTTCCGCGCAGCTCTCGATTCCCCCCTCTCTTTCGCACCCTCCATGTCATATTCTGCTCCAGGAGTTCCATCATAGCTCCTCACTGTCGCTGGGAGGATGTTTTCTCCTCCGCTCGCCCCTTCCACCGTCATTTTCTCTCTACCCACCCTTGCCTCCTTCTCCGCGCAGCTCTCGATTCCCCCCTCTCTTTCGCACCCTCCATGTCATATTCTGCTCCAGGAGCTCCATCATAGCTCCTCGCTGTCGCTGGGAGGATGTTTTCTCCTCCGCTCGCCCCTTCCACCGTCATTTTCTCCCTACCCACCCTTGCCTCCTTCTCCGCGCAGCTCTCGATTCCCTCCTCTCTCTCGCACCCTCCATATTACATCCAGCTCCAGGAGCTCCATCATAGCTCCTCGCTGTCGCTGGGAGGATGTTTTCTCCTCTGCTCGCCGCTTCCACCGTCATTTTCTCTCCACCCACCCTTGCCTCCTTCTCCGCGCCGCTCTCGATTCCCCCCTCTCTCTCGCACCCACCATGTCATATCCCGCTCCAGGAGCTCCATCATAGCTCCTCGCTGTCGCTGGGAGGATGTTTTCTCCTCCGCTCGCCCCTTCCACCGTCATTTTCTCTCTACCCACCCTTGCCTCCTTCTCCGCGCAGCTCTCGATTCCCCCCTCTCTCTCGCACCCTCCATATTACATCCAGCTCCAGGAGCTCCATCATAGCTCCTCGCTGTCGCTGGGAGGATGTTTTCTCCTCCGCTCGCCCCTTCCACCGTCATTTTCTCTCTACCCACCCTTGCCTCCTTCTCCGCGCAGCTCTCGATTCCCCCCTCTCTTTCGCACCCTCCATGTCATATTCCGCTCCAGGAGCTCCATCATAGCTCCTCGCTGTCGCTGGGAGGATGTTTTCTCCTCCGCTCGCCCCTTCCACCGTCATTTTCTCTCTACCCACCCTTGCCTCCTTCTCCGCGCAGCTCTCGATTCCCCCCTCTCTCTCGCACCCTCCATATTACATCCAGCTCCAGGAGCTCCATCATAGCTCCTCGCTGTCGCTGGGAGGATGTTTTCTCCTCCGCTCGCCCCTTCCACCGTCATTTTCTCTCTACCCACCCTTGCCTCCTTTTCCGCGCAGCTCTCGATTCCCCCCTCTCTTTCGCACCCTCCATGTCATATTCCGCTCCAGGAGTTCCATCATAGCTCCTCGCTGTCGCTGGGAGGATGTTTTCTCCTCCGCTCGCCCCTTCCACCGTCATTTTCTCTCTACCCACCCTTGCCTCCTTTTCCGCGCAGCTCTCGATTCCCCCCTCTCTTTCGCACCCTCCATGTCATATTCCGCTCCAGGAGCTCCATCATAGCTCCTCGCTGTCGCTGGGAGGATGTTTTCTCCTCCGCTCGCCCCTTCCACCGTCATTTTCTCTCTACCCACCCTTGCCTCCTTCTCCGCGCAGCTCTCGATTCCCCCCTCTCTTTCGCACCCTCCATGTCATATTCCGCTCCAGGAGCTCCATCATAGCTCCTCGCTGTCGCTGGGAGGATGTTTTCTCCTCCGCTCGCCCCTTCCACCGTCATTTTCTCTCTACCCACCCTTGCCTCCTTCTCCGCGCAGCTCTCGATTCCCCCCTCTCTCTCGCACCCTCCATATTACATCCAGCTCCAGGAGCTCCATCATAGCTCCTCGCTGTCGCTGGGAGGATGTTTTCTCCTCCGCTCGCCCCTTCCACCGTCATTTTCTCTCTACCCACCCTTGCCTCCTTCTCCGCGCAGCTCTCGATTCCCCCCTCTCTTTCGCACCCTCCATGTCATATTCCGCTCCAGGAGTTCCATCATAGCTCCTCACTGTCGCTGGGAGGATGTTTTCTCCTCCGCTCGCCCCTTCCACCGTCATTTTCTCTCTACCCACCCTTGCCTCCTTCTCCGCGCAGCTCTCGATTCCCCCCTCTCTCTCGCACCCTCCATATTACATCCAGCTCCAGGAGCTCCATCATAGCTCCTCGCTGTCGCTGGGAGGATGTTTTCTCCTCCGCTCGCCCCTTCCACTGTCATTTTCTCTCTACCCACCCTTGCCTCCTTCTCCGCGCAGCTCTCGATTCCCCCCCTCTCTCTCGCACCCTCCATATTACATCCAGCTCCAGGAGCTCCATCATAGCTCCTCGCTGTCGATGGGAGGATGTTTTCTCCTCCGCTCGCCCCTTCCACCGTCATTTTCTCTCTACCCACCCTTGCCTCCTTTTCCGCGCAGCTCTCGATTCCCCCCTCTCTTTCGCACCCTCCATGTCATATTCCGCTCCAGGAGTTCCATCATAGCTCCTCGCTGTCGCTGGGAGGATGTTTTCTCCTCCGCTCGCCCCTTCCACCGTCATTTTCTCTCTACCCACCCTTGCCTCCTTCTCCGCGCAGCTCTCGATTCCCCCCTCTCTTTCGCACCCTCCATGTCATATTCCGCTCCAGGAGCTCCATCATAGCTCCTCGCTGTCTCTGGGAGGATGTTTTCTCCTCCGCTCGCCCCTTCCACCGTCATTTTCCCTCTACCCACCCTTGCCTCCTTCTCCGCGCAGCTCTCGATTCCCCCCTCTCTTTCGCACCCTCCATGTCATATTCCGCTCCAGGAGCTCCATCATAGCTCCTCGCTGTCGCTGGGAGGATGTTTTCTCCTCCGCTCGCCCCTTCCACCGTCATTTTCTCTCTACACACCCTTGCCTCCTTCTCCGCGCAGCTCTCGATTCCCCCCTCTCTTTCGCACCCTCCATGTCATATTCCGCTCCAGGAGCTCCATCATAGCTCCTCGCTGTCGCTGGGAGGATGTTTTCTCCTCCGCTCGCCCCTTCCACCGTCATTTTCTCTCTACCCACCCTTGCCTCCTTCTCCGCGCAGCTCTCGATTCCCCCCTCTCTCTCGCACCCTCCATATTACATCCAGCTCCAGGAGCTCCATCATAGCTCCTCGCTGTCGCTGGGAGGATGTTTTCTCCTCCGCTCGCCCCTTCCACCGTCATTTTCTCTCTACCCACCCTTGCCTCCTTCTCCGCGCAGCTCTCGATTCCCCCCTCTCTTTCGCACCCTCCATGTCATATTCCGCTCCAGGAGTTCCATCATAGCTCCTCACTGTCGCTGGGAGGATGTTTTCTCCTCCGCTCGCCCCTTCCACCGTCATTTTCTCTCTACCCACCCTTGCCTCCTTCTCCGCGCAGCTCTCGATTCCCCCCTCTCTCTCGCACCCTCCATATTACATCCAGCTCCAGGAGCTCCATCATAGCTCCTCGCTGTCGCTGGGAGGATGTTTTCTCCTCCGCTCGCCCCTTCCACTGTCATTTTCTCTCTACCCACCCTTGCCTCCTTCTCCGCGCAGCTCTCGATTCCCCCCCTCTCTCTCGCACCCTCCATATTACATCCAGCTCCAGGAGCTCCATCATAGCTCCTCGCTGTCGCTGGGAGGATGTTTTCTCCTCCGCTCGCCCCTTCCACCGTCATTTTCTCTCTACCCACCCTTGCCTCCTTTTCCGCGCAGCTCTCGATTCCCCCCTCTCTTTCGCACCCTCCATGTCATATTCCGCTCCAGGAGTTCCATCATAGCTCCTCGCTGTCGCTGGGAGGATGTTTTCTCCTCCGCTCGCCCCTTCCACCGTCATTTTCTCTCTACCCACCCTTGCCTCCTTCTCCGCGCAGCTCTCGATTCCCCCCTCTCTTTCGCACCCTCCATGTCATATTCCGCTCCAGGAGCTCCATCATAGCTCCTCGCTGTCTCTGGGAGGATGTTTTCTCCTCCGCTCGCCCCTTCCACCGTCATTTTCCCTCTACCCACCCTTGCCTCCTTCTCCGCGCAGCTCTCGATTCCCCCCTCTCTTTCGCACCCTCCATGTCATATTCCGCTCCAGGAGCTCCATCATAGCTCCTCGCTGTCGCTGGGAGGATGTTTTCTCCTCCGCTCGCCCCTTCCACCGTCATTTTCTCTCTACCCACCCTTGCCTCCTTCTCCGCGCAGCTCTCGATTCCCCCCTCTCTTTCGCACCCTCCATGTCATATTCCGCTCCAGGAGCTCCATCATAGCTCCTCGCTGTCGCTGGGAGGATGTTTTCTCCTCCGCTCGCCCCTTCCACCGTCATTTTCTCTCTACCCACCCTTGCCTCCTTCTCCGCGCAGCTCTCGATTCCCCCCTCTCTCTCGCACCCTCCATATTACATCCAGCTCCAGGAGCTCCATCATAGCTCCTCGCTGTCGCTGGGAGGATGTTTTCTCCTCCGCTCGCCCCTTCCACCGTCATTTTCTCTCTACCCACCCTTGCCTCCTTCTCCGCGCAGCTCTCGATTCCCCCCTCTCTTTCGCACCCTCCATGTCATATTCCGCTCCAGGAGTTCCATCATAGCTCCTCACTGTCGCTGGGAGGATGTTTTCTCCTCCGCTCGCCCCTTCCACCGTCATTTTCTCTTTACCCACCCTTGCCTCCTTCTCCGCGCAGCTCTCGATTCCCCCCTCTCTTTCGCACCCTCCATGTCATATTCCGCTCCAGGAGCTCCATCATAGCTCCTCGCTGTCGCTGGGAGGATGTTTTCTCCTCCGCTCGCCCCTTCCACCGTCATTTTCTCTCTACCCACCCTTGCCTCCTTCTCCGCGCAGCTCTCGATTCCCCCCTCTCTCTCGCACCCTCCATGTCATATTCCGCTCCAGGAGTTCCATCATAGCTCCTCACTGTCGCTGGGAGGATGTTTTCTCCTCCGCTCGCCCCTTCCACCGTCATTTTCTCTTTACCCACCCTTGCCTCCTTCTCCGCGCAGCTCTCGATTCCCCCCTCTCTTTCGCACCCTCCATGTCATATTCCGCTCCAGGAGCTCCATCATAGCTCCTCGCTGTCGCTGGGAGGATGTTTTCTCCTCCGCTCGCCCCTTCCACCGTCATTTTCTCTCTACCCACCCTTGCCTCCTTCTCCGCGCAGCTCTCGATTCCCCCCTCTCTCTCGCACCCTCCATATTACATCCAGCTCCAGGAGCTCCATCATAGCTCCTCGCTGTCGCTGGGAGGATGTTTTCTCCTCCGCTCGCCCCTTCCACCGTCATTTTCTCTCTACCCACCCTTGCCTCCTTCTCCGCGCAGCTCTCGATTCCCCCCTCTCTTTCGCACCCTCCATGTCATATTCCGCTCCAGGAGCTCCATCATAGCTCCTCGCTGTCGCTGGGAGGATGTTTTCTCCTCCGCTCGCCCCTTCCACCGTCATTTTCTCTCTACCCACCCTTGCCTCCTTCTCCTCGCAGCTCTCGATTCCCCCCTCTCTCTCGCACCCTCCATATTACATCCAGCTCCAGGAGCTCCATCATAGCTCCTCGCTGTCGCTGGGAGGATGTTTTCTCCTCCGCTCGCCCCTTCCACCGTCATTTTCTCTCTACCCACCCTTGCCTCCTTTTCCGCGCAGCTCTCGATTCCCCCCTCTCTTTCGCACCCTCCATGTCATATTCCGCTCCAGGAGTTCCATCATAGCTCCTCGCTGTCGCTGGGAGGATGTTTTCTCCTCCGCTCGCCCCTTCCACCGTCATTTTCTCTCTACCCACCCTTGCCTCCTTCTCCGCGCAGCTCTCGATTCCCCCCTCTCTTTCGCACCCTCCATGTCATATTCCGCTCCAGGAGCTCCATCATAGCTCCTCGCTGTCTCTGGGAGGATGTTTTCTCCTCCGCTCGCCCCTTCCACCGTCATTTTCCCTCTACCCACCCTTGCCTCCTTCTCCGCGCAGCTCTCGATTCCCCCCTCTCTTTCGCACCCTCCATGTCATATTCCGCTCCAGGAGCTCCATCATAGCTCCTCGCTGTCGCTGGGAGGATGTTTTCTCCTCCGCTCGCCCCTTCCACCGTCATTTTCTCTCTACCCACCCTTGCCTCCTTTTCCGCGCAGCTCTCGATTCCCCCCTCTCTTTCGCACCCTCCATGTCATATTCCGCTCCAGGAGTTCCATCATAGCTCCTCACTGTCGCTGGGAGGATGTTTTCTCCTCCGCTCGCCCCTTCCACCGTCATTTTCTCTTTACCCACCCTTGCCTCCTTCTCCGCGCAGCTCTCGATTCCCCCCTCTCTTTCGCACCCTCCATGTCATATTCCGCTCCAGGAGCTCCATCATAGCTCCTCGCTGTCGCTGGGAGGATGTTTTCTCCTCCGCTCGCCCCTTCCACCGTCATTTTCTCTCTACCCACCCTTGCCTCCTTCTCCGCGCAGCTCTCGATTCCCCCCTCTCTCTCGCACCCTCCATATTACATCCAGCTCCAGGAGCTCCATCATAGCTCCTCGCTGTCGCTGGGAGGATGTTTTCTCCTCCGCTCGCCCCTTCCACCGTCATTTTCTCTCTACCCACCCTTGCCTCCTTCTCCGCGCAGCTCTCGATTCCCCCCTCTCTTTCGCACCCTCCATGTCATATTCCGCTCCAGGAGCTCCATCATAGCTCCTCGCTGTCGCTGGGAGGATGTTTTCTCCTCCGCTCGCCCCTTCCACCGTCATTTTCTCTCTACCCACCCTTGCCTCCTTCTCCTCGCAGCTCTCGATTCCCCCCTCTCTCTCGCACCCTCCATATTACATCCAGCTCCAGGAGCTCCATCATAGCTCCTCGCTGTCGCTGGGAGGATGTTTTCTCCTCCGCTCGCCCCTTCCACCGTCATTTTCTCTCTACCCACCCTTGCCTCCTTTTCCGCGCAGCTCTCGATTCCCCCCTCTCTTTCGCACCCTCCATGTCATATTCCGCTCCAGGAGTTCCATCATAGCTCCTCGCTGTCGCTGGGAGGATGTTTTCTCCTCCGCTCGCCCCTTCCACCGTCATTTTCTCTCTACCCACCCTTGCCTCCTTCTCCGCGCAGCTCTCGATTCCCCCCTCTCTTTCGCACCCTCCATGTCATATTCCGCTCCAGGAGCTCCATCATAGCTCCTCGCTGTCTCTGGGAGGATGTTTTCTCCTCCGCTCGCCCCTTCCACCGTCATTTTCCCTCTACCCACCCTTGCCTCCTTCTCCGCGCAGCTCTCGATTCCCCCCTCTCTTTCGCACCCTCCATGTCATATTCCGCTCCAGGAGCTCCATCATAGCTCCTCGCTGTCGCTGGGAGGATGTTTTCTCCTCCGCTCGCCCCTTCCACCGTCATTTTCTCTCTACCCACCCTTGCCTCCTTTTCCGCGCAGCTCTCGAATCCCCCCTCTCTTTCGCACCCTCCATGTCATATTCCGCTCCAGGAGCTCCATCATAGCTCCTCGCTGTCGCTGGGAGGATGTTTTTTCCTCCGCTCGCCCCTTCCACCGTCATTTTCTCTCTACCCACCCTTGCCTCCTTCTCCGCGCAGCTCTCGATTCCCCCCTCTCTTTCGCACCCTCCATGTCATATTCCGCTCCAGGAGCTCCATCATAGCTCCTCGCTGTCGCTGGGAGGATGTTTTCTCCTCCGCTCCCCCCTTCCACCGTCATTTTCTCTCTACCCACCCTTGCCTCCTTCTCCGCGCAGCTCTCGATTCCCCCCTCTCTCTCGCACCCTCCATATTACATCCAGCTCCAGGAGCTCCATCATAGCTCCTCGCTGTCGCTGGGAGGATGTTTTCTCCTCCGCTCGCCCCTTCCACCGTCATTTTCTCTCTACCCACCCTTGCCTCCTTCTCCGCGCAGCTCTCGATTCCCCCCTCTCTTTCGCACCCTCCATGTCATATTCCGCTCCAGGAGTTCCATCATAGCTCCTCACTGTCGCTGGGAGGATGTTTTCTCCTCCGCTCGCCCCTTCCACCGTCATTTTCTCTCTACCCACCCTTGCCTCCTTCTCCGCGCAGCTCTCGATTCCCCCCTCTCTCTCGCACCCTCCATATTACATCCAGCTCCAGGAGCTCCATCATAGCTCCTCGCTGTCGCTGGGAGGATGTTTTCTCCTCCGCTCGCCCCTTCCACCGTCATTTTCTCTCTACCCACCCTTGCCTCCTTCTCCGCGCAGCTCTCGATTCCTCCCTCTCTCTCGCACCCTCCATATTACATCCAGCTCCAGGAGCTCCATCATAGCTCCTCGCTGTCGCTGGGAGGATGTTTTCTCCTCCGCTCGCCCCTTCCACCGTCATTTTCTCTCTACCCACCCTTGCCTCCTTCTCCGCGCAGCTCTCGATTCCCCCCTCTCTCTCGCACCCTCCATATTACATCCAGCTCCAGGAGCTCCATCATAGCTCCTCGCTGTCGCTGGGAGGATGTTTTCTCCTCCGCTCGCCCCTTCCACCGTCATTTTCTCTCTACCCACCCTTGCCTCCTTCTCCGCGCAGCTCTCGATTCCTCCCTCTCTCTCGCACCCTCCATATTACATCCAGCTCCAGGAGCTCCATCATAGCTCCTCGCTGTCGCTGGGAGGATGTTTTCTCCTCCGCTCGCCCCTTCCACCGTCATTTTCTCTCTACCCACCCTTGCCTCCTTTTCCGCGCAGCTCTCGATTCCCCCCTCTCTTTCGCACCCTCCATGTCATATTTCGCTCCAGGAGTTCCATCATAGCTCCTCACTGTCGCTGGGAGGATGTTTTCTCCTCCGCTCGCCCCTTCCACCGTCATTTTCTCTCTACCCACCCTTGCCTCCTTCTCCGCGCAGCTCTCGATTCCCCCCTCTCTTTCGCACCCTCCATGTCATATTCCGCTCCAGGAGCTCCATCATAGCTCCTCGCTGTCGCTGGGAGGATGTTTTCTCCTCCGCTCGCCCCTTCCACCGTCATTTTCTCTCTACCCACCCTTGCCTCCTTCTCCGCGCAGCTCTCGATTCCCCCCTCTCTCTCGCACCCTCCATATTACATCCAGCTCCAGGAGCTCCATCATAGCTCCTCGCTGTCGCTGGGAGGATGTTTTCTCCTCCGCTCGCCCCTTCCACCGTCATTTTCTCTCTACCCACCCTTGCCTCCTTCTCCGCGCAGCTCTCGATTCCTCCCTCTCTCTCGCACCCTCCATGTCATATTCCGCTCCAGGAGCTCCATCATAGCTCCTCGCTGTCGCTGGGAGGATGTTTTCTCCTCCGCTCGCCCCTTCCACCGTCATTTTCTCTCTACCCACCCTTGCCTCCTTCTCCGCGCAGCTCTCGATTCCCCCCTCTCTCTCGCACCCAACATGTCATATCCCGCTCCAGGAGCTCCATCATAGCTCCTCGCTGTCACTGGGAGGATGTTTTCTCCTCCGCTCGCCCCTTCCACCGTCATTTTCTCTCTACCCACCCTTGCCTCCTTCTCCGCGCAGCTCTCGATTCCCCCCTCTCTTTCGCACCCTCCATGTCATATTCCGCTCCAGGAGTTCCATCATAGCTCCTCGCTGTCGCTGGGAGGATGTTTTCTCCTCCGCTCGCCCCTTCCACCGTCATTTTCTCTCTACCCACCCTTGCCTCCTTCTCCGCGCAGCTCTCGATTCCCCCCTCTCTTTCGCACCCTCCATGTCATATTCCGCTCCAGGAGCTCCATCATAGCTCCTCGCTGTCGCTGGGAGGATGTTTTCTCCTCCGCTCGCCCCTTCCACCGTCATTTACTCTCTACCCACCCTTGCCTCCTTCTCCGTGCAGCTCTCGATTCCCTCCTCTCTCTCGCACCCTCCATATTACATCCAGCTCCAGGAGCTCCATCATAGCTCCTCGCTGTCGCTGGGAGGATGTTTTCTCCTCTGCTCGCCGCTTCCACCGTCATTTTCTCTCCACCCCCCCTTGCCTCCTTCTCCGCGCCGCTCTCGATTCCCCCCTCTCTCTCGCACCCAACATGTCATATCCCGCTCCAGGAGCTCCATCATAGCTCCTCGCTGTCGCTGGGAGGATGTTTTCTCCTCTGCTCGCCCCTTCCACCGTCATTTTCTCTCTACCCACCCTTGCCTCCTTCTCCGCGCAGCTCTCGATTCCTCCCTCTCTCTCGCACCCTCCATATTACATCCAGCTCCAGGAGCTCCATCATAGCTCCTCGCTGTCGCTGGGAGGATGTTTTCTCCTCCGCTCGCCCCTTCCACCGTCATTTTCTCTCTACCCACCCTTGCCTCCTTCTCCGCGCAGCTCTCGATTCCCCCCTCTCTTTCGCACCCTCCATGTCATATTCCGCTCCAGGAGCTCCATCATAGCTCCTCGCTGTCGCTGGGAGGATGTTTTCTCCTCCGCTCGCCCCTTCCACCGTCATTTTCTCTCTACCCACCCTTGCCTCCTTCTCCGCGCAGCTCTCGATTCCCCCCTCTCTCTCGCATCCTCCATATTACATCCAGCTCCAGGAGCTCCATCATAGCTCCTCGCTGTCGCTGGGAGGATGTTTTCTCCTCCGCTCGCCCCTTCCACCGTCATTTTCTCTCTACCCACCCTTGCCTCCTTCTCCGCGCAGCTCTCGATTCCTCCCTCTCTCTCGCACCCTCCATATTACATCCAGCTCCAGGAGCTCCATCATAGCTCCTCGCTGTCGCTGGGAGGATGTTTTCTCCTCCGCTCGCCCAGTCCACCGTCATTTTCTCTCTACCCACCCTTGCCTCCTTTTCCGCGCAGCTCTCAATTCCCCCCTCTCTTTCGCACCCTCCATGTCATATTCCGCTCCAGGAGTTCCATCATAGCTCCTCACTGTCGCTGGGAGGATGTTTTCTCCTCCGCTCGCCCCTTCCACCGTCATTTTCTCTCTACCCACCCTTGCCTCCTTCTCCGCGCAGCTCTCGATTCCCCCCTCTCTTTCGCACCCTCCATGTCATATTCCGCTCCAGGAGCTCCATCATAGCTCCTCGCTGTCGCTGGGAGGATGTTTTCTCCTCCGCTCGCCCCTTCCACCGTCATTTTCTCTCTACCCACCCTTGCCTCCTTCTCCGCGCAGCTCTCGATTCCCCCCTCTCTCTCGCACCCTCCATATTACATCCAGCTCCAGGAGCTCCATCATAGCTCCTCGCTGTCGCTGGGAGGATGTTTTCTCCTCCGCTCGCCCCTTCCACCGTCATTTTCTCTCTACCCACCCTTGCCTCCTTCTCCGCGCAGCTCTCGATTCCCCCCTCTCTTTCGCACCCTCCATGTCATATTCCGCTCCAGGAGCTCCATCATAGCTCCTCGCTGTCGCTGGGAGGATGTTTTCTCCTCCGCTCGCCCCTTCCACCGTCATTTACTCTCTACCCACCCTTGCCTCCTTCTCCGCGCAGCTCTCGATTCCCTCCTCTCTCTCGCACCCTCCATATTACATCCAGCTCCAGGAGCTCCATCATAGCTCCTCACTGTCGCTGGGAGGATGTTTTCTCCTCCGCTCGCCCCTTCCACCGTCATTTTCTCTCTACCCACCCTTGCCTCCTTCTCCGCGCAGCTCTCGATTCCCCCCTCTCTTTCGCACCCTCCATGTCATATTCCGCTCCAGGAGTTCCATCATAGCTCCTCACTGTCGCTGGGAGGAAGTTTTCTCCTCCGCTCGCCCCTTCCACCGTCATTTTCTCTCTACCCACCCTTGCCTCCTTTTCTGCGCAGCTCTCAATTCCCCCCTCTCTTTCGCACCCTCCATGTCATATTCCGCTCCAGGAGTTCCATCATAGCTCCTCACTGTCGCTGGGAGGATGTTTTCTCCTCCGCTCGCCCCTTCCACCGTCATTTTCTCTCTACCCACCCTTGCCTCCTTCTCCGCGCAGCTCTCGATTCCCCCCTCTCTTTCGCACCCTCCATGTCATATTCCGCTCCAGGAGCTCCATCATAGCTCCTCGCTGTCGCTGGGAGGATGTTTTCTCCTCCGCTCGCCCCTTCCACCGTCATTTTCTCTCTACCCACCCTTGCCTCCTTTTCCGCGCAGCTCTCGATTCCCCCCTCTCTTTCGCACCCTCCATGTCATATTCCGCTCCAGGAGTTCCATCATAGCTCCTCACTGTCGCTGGGAGGATGTTTTCTCCTCCGCTCGCCCCTTCCACCGTCATTTTCTCTCTACCCACCCTTGCCTCCTTTTCCGCGCAGCTCTCGATTCCCCCCTCTCTTTCGCACCCTCCATGTCATATTCCGCTCCAGGAGTTCCATCATAGCTCCTCACTGTCGCTGGGAGGATGTTTTCTCCTCCGCTCGCCCCTTCCACCGTCATTTTCTCTCTACCCACCCTTGCCTCCTTCTCCGCGCAGCTCTCGATTCCCCCCTCTCTTTCGCACCCTCCATGTCATATTCCGCTCCAGGAGCTCCATCATAGCTCCTCGCTGTCGCTGGGAGGATGTTTTCTCCTCTGCTCGCCCCTTCCACCGTCATTTTCTCTCTACCCACCCTTGCCTCCTTCTCCGCGCAGCTCTCGATTCCCCCCTCTCTTTCGCACCCTCCATGTCATATTCCGCTCCAGGAGCTCCATCATAGCTCCTCGCTGTCGCTGGGAGGATGTTTTCTCCTCCGCTCGCCCCTTCCACCGTCATTTTCTCTCTACCCACCCTTGCCTCCATCTCCGCGCAGCTCTCGATTCCCCCCTCTCTCTCGCACCCTCCATATTACATCCAGCTCCAGGAGCTCCATCATAGCTCCTCGCTGTCGCTGGGAGGATGTTTTCTCCTCCGCTCGCCCCTTCCACCGTCATTTTCTCTCTACCCACCCTTGCCTCCTTTTCCGCGCAGCTCTCGATTCCCCCCTCTCTTTCGCACCCTCCATGTCATATTCCGCTCCAGGAGTTCCATCATAGCTCCTCACTGTCGCTGGGAGGATGTTTTCTCCTCCGCTCGCCCCTTCCACCGTCATTTTCTCTCTACCCACCCTTGCCTCCTTCTCCGCGCAGCTCTCGATTCCCCCCTCTCTTTCGCACCCTCCATGTCATATTCCGCTCCAGGAGCTCCATCATAGCTCCTCGCTGTCGCTGGGAGGATGTTTTCTCCTCCGCTCGCCCCTTCCACCGTCATTTTCTCTCTACCCACCCTTGCCTCCTTTTCCGCGCAGCTCTCGATTCCCCCCTCTCTTTCGCACCCTCCATGTCATATTCCGCTCCAGGAGTTCCATCATAGCTCCTCACTGTCGCTGGGAGGAAGTTTTCTCCTCCGCTCGCCCCTTCCACCGTCATTTTCTCTCTACCCACCCTTGCCTCCTTTTCAGCGCAGCTCTCGATTCCCCCCTCTCTTTCGCACCCTCCATGTCATATTCCGCTCCAGGAGTTCCATCATAGCTCCTCACTGTCGCTGGGAGGATGTTTTCTCCTCCGCTCGCCCCTTCCACCGTCATTTTCTCTCTACCCACCCTTGCCTCCTTCTCCGCGCAGCTCTCGATTCCCCCCTCTCTTTCGCACCCTCCATGTCATATTCCGCTCCAGGAGCTCCATCATAGCTCCTCGCTGTCGCTGGGAGGATGTTTTCTCCTCCGCTCGCCCCTTCCACCGCCATTTTCTCTCTACCCACCCTTGCCTCCTTTTCCGCACAGCTCTCGATTCCCCCCTCTCTTTCGCACCCTCCATGTCATATTCCGCTCCAGGAGTTCCATCATAGCTCCTCACTGTCGCTGGGAGGATGTTTTCTCCTCCGCTCGCCCCTTCCACCGTCATTTTCTCTCTACCCACCCTTGCCTCCTTCTCCGCGCAGCTCTCGATTCCCCCCTCTCTTTCGCACCCTCCATGTCATATTCCGCTCCAGGAGCTCCATCATAGCTCCTCGCTGTCGCTGGGAGGATGTTTTCTCCTCTGCTCGCCCCTTCCACCGTCATTTTCTCTCTACCCACCCTTGCCTCCTTCTCCGCGCAGCTCTCGATTCCCCCCTCTCTTTCGCACCCTCCATGTCATATTCCGCTCCAGGAGCTCCATCATAGCTCCTCGCTGTCGCTGGGAGGATGTTTTCTCCTCCGCTCGCCCCTTCCACCGTCATTTTCTCTCTACCCACCCTTGCCTCCTTTTCCGCGCAGCTCTCGATTCCCCCCTCTCTTTCGCACCCTCCATGTCATATTCCGCTCCAGTAGTTCCATCATAGCTCCTCACTGTCGCTGGGAGGAAGTTTTCTCCTCCGCTCGCCCCTTCCACCGTCATTTTCTCTCTACCCACCCTTGCCTCCTTTTCCGCGCAGCTCTCGATTCCCCCCTCTCTTTCGCACCCTCCATGTCATATTCCGCTCCAGGAGCTCCATCATAGCTCCTTGCTGTCGCTGGGAGGATGTTTTCTCCTCCGCTCGCCCCTTCCACCGTCATTTTCTCTCTACCCACCCTTGCATCCTTTTCCGCGCAGCTCTTGATTCCCCCCTCTCTTTCGCACCCTCCATGTCATATTCCGCTCCAGGAGTTCCATCATAGCTCCTCACTGTCGCTGGGAGGATGTTTTCTCCTCCGCTCGCCCCTTCCACCGTCATTTTCTCTCTACCCACCCTTGCCTGCTTCTCCGCGCAGCTCTCGATTCTGCCCTCTCTTTCACACCCTCCATGTCATATTCTGCTCCAGGAGCTCCATCATAGCTCCTCGCTGTCGCTGGGAGGATGTTTTCTCCTCCGCTCGCCCCTTCCACCGTCATTTTCTCTCTACCCACCCTTGCCTCCTTCTCCGCGCAGCTCTCGATTCCCCCCTCTCTTTCGCACCCTCCATGTCATATTCCGCTCCAGGAGCTCCATCATAGCTCCTTGCTGTCGCTGGGAGGATGTTTTCTCCTCCGCTCGCCCCTTCCACCGTCATTTTCTCTCTACCCACCCTTGCCTCCTTCTCCGCGCAGCTCTCGATTCCCCCCTCTCTTTCGCACCCTCCATGTCATATTCCGCTCCAGGAGCTCCATCATAGCTCCTCGCTGTCGCTGGGAGGATGTTTTCTCCTCCGCTCGCCCCTTCCACCGTCATTTTCTCTCTACCCACCCTTGCCTCCTTCTCCGCGCAGCTCTCGATTCCCCCCTCTCTCTCGCACCCTCCATATTACATCCAGCTCCAGGAGCTCCATCATAGCTCCTCGCTGTCGCTGGGAGGATGTTTTCTCCTCCGCTCGCCCCTTCCACCGTCATTTTCTCTCTACCCACCCTTGCCTCCTTCTCCGCGCAGCTCTCGATTCCCCCCTCTCTCTCGCACCCTCCATATTACATCCAGCTCCAGGAGCTCCATCATAGCTCCTCGCTGTCGCTGGGAGGATGTTTTCTCCTCCGCTCGCCCCTTCCACCGTCATTTTCTCTCTACCCACCCTTGCCTCCTTCTCCGCGCAGCTCTCGATTCCCCCCTCTCTTTCGCACCCTCCATGTCATATTCTGCTCCAGGAGCTCCATCATAGCTCCTCGCTGTCGCTGGGAGGATGTTTTCTCCTCCGCTCGCCCCTTCCACCGTCATTTTCTCTCTACCCACCCTTGCCTCCTTCTCCGCGCAGCTCTCGATTCCCCCCTCTCTTTTGCACCCTCCATGTCATATTCCGCTCCAGGAGCTCCATCATAGCTCCTCGCTGTCGCTGGGAGGATGTTTTCTCCTCCGCTCGCCCCTTCCACCGTCATTTTCTCTCTACCCACCCTTGCCTCCTTCTCCGCGCAGCTCTCGATTCCCCCCTTTCTCTCGCACCCTCCATATTACATCCAGCTCCAGGAGCTCCATCATAGCTTCTCGCTGTCGCTGGGAGGATGTTTTCTCCTCCGCTCGCCCCTTCCAACGTCATTTTCTCTCTACCCACCCTTGCCTCCTTTTCCGCGCAGCTCTCGATTCCCCCCTCTCTTTCGCACCCTCCATGTCATATTCCGCTCCAGGAGTTCCATCATAGCTCCTCACTGTCGCTGGGAGGATGTTTTCTCCTCCGCTCGCCCCTTCCACCGTCATTTTCTCTCTACCCACCCTTGCCTCCTTCTCCGCGCAGCTCTCGATTCCCCCCTCTCTTTCGCACCCTCCATGTCATATTCCGCTCCAGGAGCTCCATCATAGCTCCTCGCTGTCGCTGGGAGGATGTTTTCTCCTCCGCTCGCCCCTTCCACCGTCATTTTCTCTCTACCCACCCTTGCCTCCTTTTCCGCGCAGCTCTCGATTCCCCCCTCTCTTTCGCACCCTCCATGTCATATTCCGCTCCAGGAGTTCCATCATAGCTCCTCACTGTCGCTGGGAGGATGTTTTCTCCTCCGCTCGCCCCTTCCACCGTCATTTTCTCTCTACCCACCCTTGCCTCCTTTTCCGCGCAGCTCTCGATTCCCCCCTCTCTTTCGCACCCTCCATGTCATATTCTGCTCCAGGAGCTCCATCATAGCTCCTCGCTGTCGCTGGGAGGATGTTTTCTCCTCCGCTCGCCCCTTCCACCGTCATTTTCTCTCTACCCACCCTTGCCTCCTTCTCCGCGCAGCTCTCGATTCCCCCCTCTCTTTCGCACCCTCCATGTCATATTCCGCTCCAGGAGCTCCATCATAGCTCCTTGCTGTCGCTGGGAGGATGTTTTCTCCTCCGCTCGCCCCTTCCACCGTCATTTTCTCTCTACCCACCCTTGCCACCTTCTCCGCGCAGCTCTCGATTCCCCCCTTTCTCTCGCACCCTCCATATTACATCCAGCTCCAGGAGCTCCATCATAGCTCCTCGCTGTCGCTGGGAGGATGTTTTCTCCTCCGCTCGCCCCTTCCACCGTCATTTTCTCTCTACCCACCCTTGCCTCCTTTTCCGCGCAGCTCTCGATTCCCCTCTCTCTTTCGCACCCTCCATGTCATATTCCGCTCCAGGAGTTCCATCATAGCTCCTCACTGTCGCTGGGAGGATGTTTTCTCCTCCGCTCGCCCCTTCCACCGTCATTTTCTCTCTACCCACCCTTGCCTCCTTCTCCGCGCAGCTCTCGATTCCCCCCTCTCTTTCGCACCCTCCATGTCATATTCTGCTCCAGGAGCTCCATCATAGCTCCTCGCTGTCGCTGGGAGGATGTTTTCTCCTCCGCTCGCCCCTTCCACCGTCATTTTCTCTCTACCCACCCTTGCCTCCTTCTCCGCGCAGCTCTCGATTCCCCCCTCTCTTTCGCACCCTCCATGTCATATTCCGCTCCAGGAGCTCCATCATAGCTCCTTGCTGTCGCTGGGAGGATGTTTTCTCCTCCGCTCGCCCCTTCCACCGTCATTTTCTCTCTACCCACCCTTGCCACCTTCTCCGCGCAGCTCTCGATTCCCCCCTTTCTCTCGCACCCTCCATATTACATCCAGCTCCAGGAGCTCCATCATAGCTCCTCGCTGTCGCTGGGAGGATGTTTTCTCCTCCGCTCGCCCCTTCCACCGTCATTTTCTCTCTACCCACCCTTGCCTCCTTTTCCGCGCAGCTCTCGATTCCCCTCTCTCTTTCGCACCCTCCATGTCATATTCCGCTCCAGGAGTTCCATCATAGCTCCTCACTGTCGCTGGGAGGATGTTTTCTCCTCCGCTCGCCCCTTCCACCGTCATTTTCTCTCTACCCACCCTTGCCTCCTTCTCCGCGCAGCTCTCGATTCCCCCCTCTCTTTCGCACCCTCCATGTCATATTCCGCTCCAGGAGCTCCATCATAGCTCCTCGCTGTCGCTGGGAGAATGTTTTCTCCTCCGCTCGCCCCTTCCACCGTCATTTTCTCTCTACCCACCCTTGCCTCCTTTTCCGCGCAGCTCTCGATTCCCCCCTCTCTTTCGCACCCTCCATGTCATATTCCGCTCCAGGAGTTCCATCATAGCTCCTCACTGTCGCTGGGAGGATGTTTTCTCCTCCGCTCGCCCCTTCCACTGTCATTTTCTCTCTACCCACCCTTGCCTCCTTTTCCGCGCAGCTCTCGATTCCCCCCTCTCTTTCGCACCCTCCATGTCATATTCCGTTCCAGGAGTTCCATCATAGCTCCTCACTGTCGCTGGGAGGAAGTTTTCTCCTCCGCTCGCCCCTTCCACCGTCATTTTCTCTCTACCCACCCTTGCCTCCTTTTCCGCGCAGCTCTCGATTCCCCCCTCTCTTTCGCACCCTCCATATTACATCCAGCTCCAGGAGCTCCATCATAGCTCCTCACTGTCGCTGGGAGGAAGTTTTCTCCTCCGCTCGCCCCTTCCACCGTCATTTTCTCTCTACCCACCCTTGCCTCCTTCTCCGCGCAGCTCTCGATTCCCCCCTCTCTTTCGCACCCTCCATGTCATATTCCGCTCCAGGAGCTCCATCATAGCTCCTCGCTGTCGCTGGGAGGATGTTTTCTCCTCCGCTCGCCCCTTCCACCGTCATTTTCTCTCTACCCACCCTTGCCTCCTTCTCCGCGCAGCTCTCGATTCCCCCCTCTCTCTCGCACCCTCCATATTACATCCAGCTCCAGGAGCTCCATCATAGCTCCTCGCTGTCGCTGGGAGGATGTTTTCTCCTCCGCTCGCCCCTTCCACCGTCATTTTCTCTCTACCCACCCTTGCCTCCTTTTCCGCGCAGCTCTCGATTCCCCCCTCTCTTTCGCACCCTCCATGTCATATTCCGCTCCAGGAGTTCCATCATAGCTCCTCACTGTCGCTGGGAGGATGTTTTCTCCTCCGCTCGCCCCTTCCACCGTCATTTTCTCTCTACCCACCCTTGCCTCCTTCTCCACGCAGCTCTCGATTCCCCCCTCTCTTTCGCACCCTCCATGTCATATTCCGCTCCAGGAGCTCCATCATAGCTCCTCGCTGTCGCTGGGAGGATGTTTTCTCCTCCGCTCGCCCCTTCCACCGTCATTTTCTCTCTACCCACCCTTGCCTCCTTTTCCGCGCAGCTCTCGATTCCCCCCTCTCTTTCGCACCCTCCATGTCATATTCCGCTCCAGGAGTTCCATCATAGCTCCTCACTGTCGCTGGGAGGAAGTTTTCTCCTCCGCTCGCCCCTTCCACCGTCATTTTCTCTCTACCCACCCTTGCCTCCTTTTCCGCGCAGCTCTCGATTCCCCCCTCTCTTTCGCACCCTCCATGTCATATTCCGCTCCAGGAGCTCCATCATAGCTCCTTGCTGTTGATGGGAGGATGTTTTCTCCTCCGCTCGCCCCTTCCACCGTCATTTTCTCTCTACCCACCCTTGCCTCCTTCTCTGCGCAGCTCTCGATTCCCCCCTCTCTTTCGCACCCTCCATGTCATATTCCGCTCCAGGAGTTTCATCATAGCTCCTCACTGTCGCTGGGAGGATGTTTTCTCCTCCGCTCGCCCCTTCCACCGTCATTTTCTCTCTACCCACCCTTGCCTCCTTTTCCGCGCAGCTCTCGATTCCCCCCTCTCTTTCGCACCCTCCATGTCATATTCCGCTCCAGGAGTTCCATCATAGCTCCTCACTGTCGCTGGGAGGAAGTTTTCTCCTCCGCTCGCCCCTTCCACCGTCATTTTCTCTCTACCCACCCTTGCCTCCTTTTCCGCGCAGCTCTCGATTCTCCCCTCTCTTTCGCACCCTCCATGTCATATTCCGCTCCAGGAGCTCCATCATAGCTCCTTGCTGTCGCTGGGAGGATGTTTTCTCCTCCGCTCGCCCCTTCCACCGTCATTTTCTCTCTACCCACCCTTGCCTCCTTTTCCGCGCAGCTCTCGATTCCCCCCTCTCTTTCGCACCCTCCATGTCATATTCCGCTCCAGGAGTTCCATCATAGCTCCTCACTGTCGCTGGGAGGATGTTTTCTCCTCCGCTCGCCCCTTCCACCGTCATTTTCTCTCTACCCACCCTTGCCTCCTTCTCCGCGCAGCTCTCGATTCCCCCCTCTCTTTCGCACCCTCCATGTCATATTCTGCTCCAGGAGCTCCATCATAGCTCTTCGCTGTCGCTGGGAGGATGTTTTCTCCTCCGCTCGCCCCTTCCACCGTCATTTTCTCTCTACCCACCCTTTCCTCCTTTTCCGCGCAGCTCTCGATTCCCCCCTCTCTTTCGCACCCTCCATGTCATATTCCGCTCCAGGAGCTCCATCATAGCTCCTCGCTGTCGCTGGGAGGATGTGTTCTCCTCCGCTCCCCCCTTCCACCGTCATTTTCTCTCTACCCACCCTTGCCTCCTTCTCCGCGCAGCTCTCGATTCCCCCCTCTCTTTCGCACCCTCCATGTCATATTCCGCTCCAGGAGCTCCATCATAGCTCCTCACTGTCGCTGGGAGGATGTTTTCTCCTCCGCTCGCCCCTTCCACCGTCATTTTCTCTCTACCCACCCTTGCCTCCTTCTCCGCGCAGCTCTCGATTCCCCCCTCTCTTTCGCACCCTCCATGTCATATTCCGCTCCAGGAGCTCCATCATAGCTCCTCGCTGTCGCTGGGAGGATGTTTTCTCCTCCGCTCGCCCCTTCCACCGTCATTTTCTCTCTACCCACCCTTTCCTCCTTTTCCGCGCAGCTCTCGATTCCCCCCTCTCTTTCGCACCCTCCATGTCATATTCCGCTCCAGGAGCTCCATCATAGCTCCTCGCTGTCGCTGGGAGGATGTTTTCTCCTCCGCTCGCCCCTTCCACCGTCATTTTCTCTCTACCCACCCTTGCCTCCTTCTCCGCGCAGCTCTCGATTCCCCCCTCTCTTTCGCACCCTCCATGTCATATTCCGCTCCAGGAGTTCCATCATAGCTCCTCACTGTCGCTGGGAGGATGTTTTCTCCTCCGCTCGCCCCTTCCACCGTCATTTTCTCTCTACCCACCCTTGCCTCCTTCTCCGCGCAGCTCTCGATTCCCCCCTCTCTTTCGCACCCTCCATGTCATATTCCGCTCCAGGAGCTCCATCATAGCTCCTCGCTGTCGCTGGGAGGATGTTTTCTCCTCCGCTCGCCCCTTCCACCGTCATTTTCTCTCTACCCACCCTTGCCTCCTTCTCCGCGCAGCTCTCGATTCCCCCCTCTCTTTCGCACCCTCCATGTCATATTCCGCTCCAGGAGCTCCATCATAGCTCCTCGCTGTCGCTGGGAGGATGTTTTCTCCTCCGCTCGCCCCTTCCACCGTCATTTTCTCTCTACCCACCCTTGCCTCCTTCTCCGCGCAGCTCTCGATTCCCCCCTCTCTCTCGCACCCTCCATATTACATCCAGCTCCAGGAGCTCTATCATAGCTCCTCGCTGTCGCTGGGAGGATGTTTTCTCCTCCGCTCGCCCCTTCCACCGTCATTTTCTCTCTACCCACCCTTGCCTCCTTTTCCGCGCAGCTCTCGATTCCCCCCTCTCTTTCACACCCTCCATGTCATATTCCGCTCCAGGAGTTCCATCATAGCTCCTCACTGTCGCTGGGAGGATGTTTTCTCCTCCGCTCGCCCCTTCCACCGTCATTTTCTCTCTACCCACCCTTGCCTCCTTCTCCGCGCAGCTCTCGATTCCCCCCTCTCTTTCGCACCCTCCATGTCATATTCCGCTCCAGGAGCTCCATCATAGCTCCTCGCTGTCGCTGGGAGGATGTTTTCTCCTCCGCTCGCCCCTTCCACCGTCATTTTCTCTCTACCCACCCTTGCCTCCTTTTCCGCGCAGCTCTCGATTCCCCCCTCTCTTTCGCACCCTCCATGTCATATTCCGCTCCAGGAGTTCCATCATAGCTCCTCACTGTCGCTGGGAGGATGTTTTCTCCTCCGCTCGCCCCTTCCACCGTCATTTTCTCTCTACCCACCCTTGCCTCCTTTTCCGCGCAGCTCTCGATTCCCCCCTCTCTTTCGCACCCTCCATGTCATATTCCGCTCCAGGAGTTCCATCATAGCTCCTCACTGTCGCTGGGAGGAAGTTTTCTCCTCCGCTCGCCCCTTCCACCGTCATTTTCTCTCTACCCACCCTTGCCTCCTTTTCCGCGCAGCTCTCGATTCCCCCCTCTCTTTCGCACCCTCCATGTCATATTCCGCTCCAGGAGCTCCATCATAGCTCCTTGCTGTTGATGGGAGGATGTTTTCTCCTCCGCTCGCCCCTTCCACCGTCATTTTCTCTCTACCCACCCTTGCCTCCTTTTCCGCGCAGCTCTCGATTCCCCCCTCTCTTTCGCACCCTCCATGTCATATTCCGCTCCAGGAGTTCCATCATAGCTCCTCACTGTCGCTGGGAGGATGTTTTCTCCTCCGCTCGCCTCTTCCACCGTCATTTTCTCTCTACCCACCCTTGCCTCCTTTTCCGCGCAGCTCTCGATTCCCCCCTCTCTTTCGCACCCTCCATGTCATATTCCACTCCAGGAGTTCCATCATAGCTCCTCACTGTCGCTGGGAGGATGTTTTCTCCTCCGCTCGCCCCTTCCACCGTCATTTTCTCTCTACCCACCCTTGCCTCCTTCTCCGCGCAGCTCTCGATTCCCCCCTCTCTTTCGCACCCTCCATGTCATATTCCGCTCCAGGAGCTCCATCATAGCTCCTCGCTGTCGCTGGGAGGATGTTTTCTCCTCCGCTCGCCCCTTCCACCGTCATTTTCTCTCTACCCACCCTTGCCTCCTTTTCCGCGCAGCTCTCGATTCCCCCCTCTCTTTCGCACCCTCCATGTCATATTCCGCTCCAGGAGTTCCATCATAGCTCCTCACTGTCGCTGGGAGGATGTTTTCTCCTCCGCTCGCCCCTTCCACTGTCATTTTCTCTCTACCCACCCTTGCCTCCTTTTCCGCGCAGCTCTCGATTCCCCCCTCTCTTTCGCACCCTCCATGTCATATTCCGTTCCAGGAGTTCCATCATAGCTCCTCACTGTCGCTGGGAGGAAGTTTTCTCCTCCGCTCGCCCCTTCCACCGTCATTTTCTCTCTACCCACCCTTGCCTCCTTTTCCGCGCAGCTCTCGATTCCCCCCTCTCTTTCGCACCCTCCATGTCATATTCCGCTCCAGGAGCTCCATCATAGCTCCTTGCTGTCGCTGGGAGGATGTTTTCTCCTCCGCTCGCCCCTTCCACTGTCATTTTCTCTCTACCCACCCTTGCCTCCTTCTCCGCGCAGCTCTCGATTCCCCCCTCTCTTTCGCACCCTCCATGTCATATTCCGCTCCAGGAGCTCCATCATAGCTCCTTGCTGTCGCTGGGAGGATGTTTTCTCCTCCGCTCGTCCCTTCCACCGTCATTTTCTCTCTACCCACCCTTGCCTCCTTCTCCGCGCAGCTCTCGATTCCCCCCTCTCTCTCGCACCCTCCATATTACATCCAGCTCCAGGAGCTCCATCATAGCTCCTCGCTGTCGCTGGGAGGATGTTTTCTCCTCCGCTCGCCCCTTCCACCGTCATTTTCTCTCTACCCACCCTTGCCTCCTTCTCCGCGCAGCTCTCGATTCCCCCCTCTCTCTCGCACCCTCCATATTACATCCAGCTCCAGGAGCTCCATCATAGCTCCTCGCTGTCGCTGGGAGGATGTTTTCTCCTCCGCTCGCCCCTTCCACCGTCATTTTCTCTCTACCCACCCTTGCCTCCTTCTCCGCGCAGCTCTCGATTCCCCCCTCTCTTTCGCACCCTCCATGTCATATTCTGCTCCAGGAGCTCCATCATAGCTCCTCGCTGTCGCTGGGAGGATGTTTTCTCCTCCGCTCGCCCCTTCCACCGTCATTTTCTCTCTACCCACCCTTGCCTCCTTTTCCGCTCAGCTCTCGATTCCCCCCTCTCTTTCGCACCCTCCATGTCATATTCCGCTCCAGGAGTTCCATCATAGCTCCTCACTGTCGCTGGGAGGATGTTTTCTCCTCCGCTCGCCCCTTCCACCGTCATTTTCTCTCTACCCACCCTTGCCTCCTTCTCCGCGCAGCTCTCGATTCCCCCTTCTCTTTCGCACCCTCCATGTCATATTCTGCTCCAGGAGCTCCATCATAGCTCCTCGCTGTCGCTGGGAGGATGTTTTCTCCTCCGCTCGCCCCTTCCACCGTCATTTTCTCTCTACCCACCCTTGCCTCCTTCTCCGCGCAGCTCTCGATTCCCTCCTCTCTCTCGCACCCTCCATATTACATCCAGCTCCAGGAGCTCCATCATAGCTCCTCGCTGTCGCTGGGAGGATGTTTTCTCCTCCGCTCGCCCCTTCCACCGTCATTTTCTCTCTACCCACCCTTGCCTCTTTTTCCGCGCAGCTCTCGATTCCCCCCTCTCTTTCGCACCCTCCATGTCATATTCCGCTCCAGGAGTTCCATCATAGCTCCTCACTGTCGCTGGGAGGATGTTTTCTCCTCCGCTCGCCCCTTCCACCGTCATTTTCTCTCTACCCACCCTTGCCTCCTTCTCCGCGCAGCTCTCGATTCCCCCCTCTCTTTCGCACCCTCCATGTCATATTCCGCTCCAGGAGCTCCATCATAGCTCCTCGCTGTCGCTGGGAGGATGTTTTCTCCTCCGCTCGCCCCTTCCACCGTCATTTTCTCTCTACCCACCCTTGCCTCCTTTTCCGCGCAGCTCTCGATTCCCCCCTCTCTTTCGCACCCTCCATGTCATATTCCGCTCCAGGAGTTCCATCATAGCTCCTCACTGTCGCTGGGAGGAAGTTTTCTCCTCCGCTCGCCCCTTCCACCGTCATTTTCTCTCTACCCACCCTTGCCTCCTTTTCCGCGCTGCTCTCGATTCTCCCCTCTCTTTCGCACCCTCCATGTCATATTCCGCTCCAGGAGCTCCATCATAGCTCCTTGCTGTCGCTGGGAGGATGTTTTCTCCTCCGCTCGCCCCTTCCACTGTCATTTTCTCTCTACCCACCCTTGCCTCCTTCTCCGCGCAGCTCTCGATTCCCCCCTCTCTTTCGCACCCTCCATGTCATATTCCGCTCCAGGAGCTCCATCATAGCTCCTTGCTGTCGCTGGGAGGATGTTTTCTCCTCCGCTCGTCCCTTCCACCGTCATTTTCTCTCTACCCACCCTTGCCTCCTTCTCCGCGCAGCTCTCGATTCCCCCCTCTCTTTCGCACCCTCCATGTCATATTCCGCTCCAGGAGCTCCATCATAGCTCCTCGCTGTCGCTGGGAGGATGTTTTCTCCTCCGCTCGCCCCTTCCACCGTCATTTTCTCTCTACCCACCCTTGCCTCCTTTTCCGCTCAGCTCTCGATTCCCCCCTCTCTTTCGCACCCTCCATGTCATATTCCGCTCCAGGAGTTCCATCATAGCTCCTCACTGTCGCTGGGAGGATGTTTTCTCCTCCGCTCGCCCCTTCCACCGTCATTTTCTCTCTACCCACCCTTGCCTCCTTCTCCGCGCAGCTCTCGATTCCTCCCTCTCTCTCGCACCCTCCATATTACATCCAGCTCCAGGAGCTCCATCATAGCTCCTCGCTGTCGCTGGGAGGATGTTTTCTCCTCCGCTCGCCCCTTCCACCGTCATTTTCTCTCTACCCACCCTTGCCTCCTTTTCCGCGCAGCTCTCGATTCCCCCCTCTCTTTCGCACCCTCCATGTCATATTCCGCTCCAGGAGTTCCATCATAGCTCCTCACTGTCGCTGGGAGGATGTTTTCTCCTCCGCTCGCCCCTTCCACCGTCATTTTCTCTCTACCCACCCTTGCCTCCTTCTCCGCGCAGCTCTCGATTCCCCCCTCTCTTTCGCACCCTCCATGTCATATTCCGCTCCAGGAGCTCCATCATAGCTCCTCGCTGTCGCTGGGAGGATGTTTTCTCCTCCGCTCGCCCCTTCCACCGTCATTTTCTCTCTACCCACCCTTGCCTCCTTTTCCGCGCAGCTCTCGATTCCCCCCTCTCTTTCGCACCCTCCATGTCATATTCCGCTCCAGGAGTTCCATCATAGCTCCTCACTGTCGCTGGGAGGATGTTTTCTCCTCCGCTCGCCCCTTCCACTGTCATTTTCTCTCTACCCACCCTTGCCTCCTTTTCCGCGCAGCTCTCGATTCCCCCCTCTCTTTCGCACCCTCCATGTCATATTCCGTTCCAGGAGTTCCATCATAGCTCCTCACTGTCGCTGGGAGGAAGTTTTCTCCTCCGCTCGCCCCTTCCACCGTCATTTTCTCTCTACCCACCCTTGCCTCCTTTTCCGCGCAGCTCTCGATTCCCCCCTCTCTTTCGCACCCTCCATGTCATATTCCGCTCCAGGAGCTCCATCATAGCTCCTTGCTGTCGCTGGGAGGATGTTTTCTCCTCCGCTCGCCCCTTCCACTGTCATTTTCTCTCTACCCACCCTTGCCTCCTTCTCCGCGCAGCTCTCGATTCCCCCCTCTCTTTCGCACCCTCCATGTCATATTCCGCTCCAGGAGTTCCATCATAGCTCCTCACTGTCGCTGGGAGGATGTTTTCTCCTCCGCTCGCCCCTTCCACCGTCATTTTCTCTCTACCCACCCTTGCCTCCTTCTCCGCGCAGCTCTCGATTCCCCCCTCTCTTTCGCACCCTCCATGTCATATTCCGCTCCAGGAGCTCCATCATAGCTCCTCGCTGTCGCTGGGAGGATGTTTTCTCCTCCGCTCGCCCCTTCCACCGTCATTTTCTCTCTACCCACCCTTGCCTCCTTTTCCGCGCAGCTCTCGATTCCCCCCTCTCTTTCGCACCCTCCATGTCATATTCCGCTCCAGGAGTTCCATCATAGCTCCTCACTGTCGCTGGGAGGATGTTTTCTCCTCCGCTCGCCCCTTCCACTGTCATTTTCTCTCTACCCACCCTTGCCTCCTTTTCCGCGCAGCTCTCGATTCCCCCCTCTCTTTCGCACCCTCCATGTCATATTCCGTTCCAGGAGTTCCATCATAGCTCCTCACTGTCGCTGGGAGGAAGTTTTCTCCTCCGCTCGCCCCTTCCACCGTCATTTTCTCTCTACCCACCCTTGCCTCCTTTTCCGCGCAGCTCTCGATTCCCCCCTCTCTTTCGCACCCTCCATGTCATATTCCGCTCCAGGAGCTCCATCATAGCTCCTTGCTGTCGCTGGGAGGATGTTTTCTCCTCCGCTCGCCCCTTCCACTGTCATTTTCTCTCTACCCACCCTTGCCTCCTTCTCCGCGCAGCTCTCGATTCCCCCCTCTCTTTCGCACCCTCCATGTCATATTCCGCTCCAGGAGCTCCATCATAGCTCCTTGCTGTCGCTGGGAGGATGTTTTCTCCTCCGCTCGTCCCTTCCACCGTCATTTTCTCTCTACCCACCCTTGCCTCCTTCTCCGCGCAGCTCTCGATTCCCCCCTCTCTCTCGCACCCTCCATATTACATCCAGCTCCAGGAGCTCCATCATAGCTCCTCGCTGTCGCTGGGAGGATGTTTTCTCCTCCGCTCGCCCCTTCCACCGTCATTTTCTCTCTACCCACCCTTGCCTCCTTCTCCGCGCAGCTCTCGATTCCCCCCTCTCTTTCGCACCCTCCATGTCATATTCTGCTCCAGGAGCTCCATCATAGCTCCTCGCTGTCGCTGGGAGGATGTTTTCTCCTCCGCTCGCCCCTTCCACCGTCATTTTCTCTCTACCCACCCTTGCCTCCTTTTCCGCTCAGCTCTCGATTCCCCCCTCTCTTTCGCACCCTCCATGTCATATTCCGCTCCAGGAGTTCCATCATAGCTCCTCACTGTCGCTGGGAGGATGTTTTCTCCTCCGCTCGCCCCTTCCACCGTCATTTTCTCTCTACCCACCCTTGCCTCCTTCTCCGCGCAGCTCTCGATTCCCCCTTCTCTTTCGCACCCTCCATGTCATATTCTGCTCCAGGAGCTCCATCATAGCTCCTCGCTGTCGCTGGGAGGATGTTTTCTCCTCCGCTCGCCCCTTCCACCGTCATTTTCTCTCTACCCACCCTTGCCTCCTTCTCCGCGCAGCTCTCGATTCCCTCCTCTCTCTCGCACCCTCCATATTACATCCAGCTCCAGGAGCTCCATCATAGCTCCTCGCTGTCGCTGGGAGGATGTTTTCTCCTCCGCTCGCCCCTTCCACCGTCATTTTCTCTCTACCCACCCTTGCCTCTTTTTCCGCGCAGCTCTCGATTCCCCCCTCTCTTTCGCACCCTCCATGTCATATTCCGCTCCAGGAGTTCCATCATAGCTCCTCACTGTCGCTGGGAGGATGTTTTCTCCTCCGCTCGCCCCTTCCACCGTCATTTTCTCTCTACCCACCCTTGCCTCCTTCTCCGCGCAGCTCTCGATTCCCCCCTCTCTTTCGCACCCTCCATGTCATATTCCGCTCCAGGAGCTCCATCATAGCTCCTCGCTGTCGCTGGGAGGATGTTTTCTCCTCCGCTCGCCCCTTCCACCGTCATTTTCTCTCTACCCTCCCTTGCCTCCTTTTCCGCGCAGCTCTCGATTCCCCCCTCTCTTTCGCACCCTCCATGTCATATTCCGCTCCAGGAGTTCCATCATAGCTCCTCACTGTCGCTGGGAGGAAGTTTTCTCCTCCGCTCGCCCCTTCCACTGTCATTTTCTCTCTACCCACCCTTGCCTCCTTTTCCGCGCAGCTCTCGATTCTCCCCTCTCTTTCGCACCCTCCATGTCATATTCCGCTCCAGGAGCTCCATCATAGCTCCTTGCTGTCGCTGGGAGGATGTTTTCTCCTCCGCTCGCCCCTTCCACTGTCATTTTCTCTCTACCCACCCTTGCCTCCTTCTCCGCGCAGCTCTCGATTCCCCCCTCTCTTTCGCACCCTCCATGTCATATTCCGCTCCAGGAGCTCCATCATAGCTCCTTGCTGTCGCTGGGAGGATGTTTTCTCCTCCGCTCGTCCCTTCCACCGTCATTTTCTCTCTACCCACCCTTGCCTCCTTCTCCGCGCAGCTCTCGATTCCCCCCTCTCTTTCGCACCCTCCATGTCATATTCCGCTCCAGGAGCTCCATCATAGCTCCTCGCTGTCGCTGGGAGGATGTTTTCTCCTCCGCTCGCCCCTTCCACCGTCATTTTCTCTCTACCCACCCTTGCCTCCTTTTCCGCTCAGCTCTCGATTCCCCCCTCTCTTTCGCACCCTCCATGTCATATTCCGCTCCAGGAGTTCCATCATAGCTCCTCACTGTCGCTGGGAGGATGTTTTCTCCTCCGCTCGCCCCTTCCACCGTCATTTTCTCTCTACCCACCCTTGCCTCCTTCTCCGCGCAGCTCTCGATTCCCCCTTCTCTTTCGCACCCTCCATGTCATATTCTGCTCCAGGAGCTCCATCATAGCTCCTCGCTGTCGCTGGGAGGATGTTTTCTCCTCCGCTCGCCCCTTCCACCGTCATTTTCTCTCTACCCACCCTTGCCTCCTTCTCCGCGCAGCTCTCGATTCCCTCCTCTCTCTCGCACCCTCCATATTACATCCAGCTCCAGGAGCTCCATCATAGCTCCTCGCTGTCGCTGGGAGGATGTTTTCTCCTCTGCTCGCCGCTTCCACCGTCATTTTCTCTCCACCCACCCTTGCCTCCTTCTCCGCGCCGCTCTCGATTCCCCCCTCTCTCTCGCACCCACCATGTCATATCCCGCTCCAGGAGCTCCATCATAGCTCCTCGCTGTCGCTGGGAGGATGTTTTCTCCTCCGCTCGCCCCTTCCACCGTCATTTTCTCTCTACCCACCCTTGCCTCCTTCTCCGCGCAGCTCTCGATTCCTCCCTCTCTCTCGCACCCTCCATATTACATCCAGCTCCAGGAGCTCCATCATAGCTCCTCGCTGTCGCTGGGAGGATGTTTTCTCCTCCGCTCGCCCCTTCCACTGTCATTTTCTCTCTACCCACCCTTGCCTCCTTTTCCGCGCAGCTCTCGATTCCCCCCTCTCTTTCGCACCCTCCATGTCATATTCCGCTCCAGGAGTTCCATCATAGCTCCTCACTGTCGCTGGGAGGATGTTTTCTCCTCCGCTCGCCCCTTCCACCGTCATTTTCTCTCTACCCACCCTTGCCTCCTTCTCCGCGCAGCTCTCGATTCCCCCCTCTCTTTCGCACCCTCCATGTCATATTCCGCTCCAGGAGCTCCATCATAGCTCCTCGTTGTCGCTGGGAGGATGTTTTCTCCTCCGCTCGCCCCTTCCACCGTCATTTTCTCTCTACCCACCCTTGCCTCCTTTTCCGCGCAGCTCTCGATTCCCCCCTCTCTTTCGCACCCTCCATGTCATATTCCGCTCCAGGAGTTCCATCATAGCTCCTCACTGTCGCTGGGAGGATGTTTTCTCCTCCGCTCGCCCCTTCCACTGTCATTTTCTCTCTACCCACCCTTGCCTCCTTTTCCGCGCAGCTCTCGATTCCCCCCTCTCTTTCGCACCCTCCATGTCATATTCCGTTCCAGGAGTTCCATCATAGCTCCTTGCTGTCGCTGGGAGGATGTTTTCTCCTCCGCTCGCCCCTTCCACTGTCATTTTCTCTCTACCCACCCTTGCCTCCTTCTCCGCGCAGCTCTCGATTCCCCCCTCTCTTTCGCACCCTCCATGTCATATTCCGCTCCAGGAGCTCCATCATAGCTCCTTGCTGTCGCTGGGAGGATGTTTTCTCCTCCGCTCGTCCCTTCCACCGTCATTTTCTCTCTACCCACCCTTGCCTCCTTCTCCGCGCAGCTCTCGATTCCCCCCTCTCTCTCGCACCCTCCATATTACATCCAGCTCCAGGAGCTCCATCATAGCTCCTCGCTGTCGCTGGGAGGATGTTTTCTCCTCCGCTCGCCCCTTCCACCGTCATTTTCTCTCTACCCACCCTTGCCTCCTTCTCCGCGCAGCTCTCGATTCCCCCCTCTCTCTCGCACCCTCCATATTACATCCAGCTCCAGGAGCTCCATCATAGCTCCTCGCTGTCGCTGGGAGGATGTTTTCTCCTCCGCTCGCCCCTTCCACCGTCATTTTCTCTCTACCCACCCTTGCCTCCTTCTCCGCGCAGCTCTCGATTCCCCCCTCTCTTTCGCACCCTCCATGTCATATTCTGCTCCAGGAGCTCCATCATAGCTCCTCGCTGTCGCTGGGAGGATGTTTTCTCCTCCGCTCGCCCCTTCCACCGTCATTTTCTCTCTACCCACCCTTGCCTCCTTTTCCGCTCAGCTCTCGATTCCCCCCTCTCTTTCGCACCCTCCATGTCATATTCCGCTCCAGGAGTTCCATCATAGCTCCTCACTGTCGCTGGGAGGATGTTTTCTCCTCCGCTCGCCCCTTCCACCGTCATTTTCTCTCTACCCACCCTTGCCTCCTTCTCCGCGCAGCTCTCGATTCCCTCCTCTCTCTCGCACCCTCCATATTACATCCAGCTCCAGGAGCTCCATCATAGCTCCTCGCTGTCGCTGGGAGGATGTTTTCTCCTCCGCTCGCCCCTTCCACCGTCATTTTCTCTCTACCCACCCTTGCCTCTTTTTCCGCGCAGCTCTCGATTCCCCCCTCTCTTTCGCACCCTCCATGTCATATTCCGCTCCAGGAGTTCCATCATAGCTCCTCACTGTCGCTGGGAGGATGTTTTCTCCTCCGCTCGCCCCTTCCACCGTCATTTTCTCTCTACCCACCCTTGCCTCCTTCTCCGCGCAGCTCTCGATTCCCCCCTCTCTTTCGCACCCTCCATGTCATATTCCGCTCCAGGAGCTCCATCATAGCTCCTCGCTGTCGCTGGGAGGATGTTTTCTCCTCCGCTCGCCCCTTCCACCGTCATTTTCTCTCTACCCACCCTTGCCTCCTTTTCCGCGCAGCTCTCGATTCCCCCCTCTCTTTCGCACCCTCCATGTCATATTCCGCTCCAGGAGTTCCATCATAGCTCCTCACTGTCGCTGGGAGGAAGTTTTCTCCTCCGCTCGCCCCTTCCACCGTCATTTTCTCTCTACCCACCCTTGCCTCCTTTTCCGCGCAGCTCTCGATTCCCCCCTCTCTTTCGCACCCTCCATGTCATATTCCGCTCCAGGAGCTCCATCATAGCTCCTTGCTGTCGCTGGGAGGATGTTTTCTCCTCCGCTCGCCCCTTCCACTGTCATTTTCTCTCTACCCACCCTTGCCTCCTTCTCCGCGCAGCTCTCGATTCCCCCCTCTCTTTCGCACCCTCCATGTCATATTCCGCTCCAGGAGCTCCATCATAGCTCCTTGCTGTCGCTGGGAGGATGTTTTCTCCTCCGCTCGTCCCTTCCACCGTCATTTTCTCTCTACCCACCCTTGCCTCCTTCTCCGCGCAGCTCTCGATTCCCCCCTCTCTTTCGCACCCTCCATGTCATATTCCGCTCCAGGAGCTCCATCATAGCTCCTCGCTGTCGCTGGGAGGATGTTTTCTCCTCCGCTCGCCCCTTCCACCGTCATTTTCTCTCTACCCACCCTTGCCTCCTTTTCCGCTCAGCTCTCGATTCCCCCCTCTCTTTCGCACCCTCCATGTCATATTCCGCTCCAGGAGTTCCATCATAGCTCCTCACTGTCGCTGGGAGGATGTTTTCTCCTCCGCTCGCCCCTTCCACCGTCATTTTCTCTCTACCCACCCTTGCCTCCTTCTCCGCGCAGCTCTCGATTCCCCCTTCTCTTTCGCACCCTCCATGTCATATTCTGCTCCAGGAGCTCCATCATAGCTCCTCGCTGTCGCTGGGAGGATGTTTTCTCCTCCGCTCGCCCCTTCCACCGTCATTTTCTCTCTACCCACCCTTGCCTCCTTCTCCGCGCAGCTCTCGATTCCCTCCTCTCTCTCGCACCCTCCATATTACATCCAGCTCCAGGAGCTCCATCATAGCTCCTCGCTGTCGCTGGGAGGATGTTTTCTCCTCTGCTCGCCGCTTCCACCGTCATTTTCTCTCCACCCACCCTTGCCTCCTTCTCCGCGCCGCTCTCGATTCCCCCCTCTCTCTCGCACCCACCATGTCATATCCCGCTCCAGGAGCTCCATCATAGCTCCTCGCTGTCGCTGGGAGGATGTTTTCTCCTCCGCTCGCCCCTTCCACCGTCATTTTCTCTCTACCCACCCTTGCCTCCTTCTCCGCGCAGCTCTCGATTCCTCCCTCTCTCTCGCACCCTCCATATTACATCCAGCTCCAGGAGCTCCATCATAGCTCCTCGCTGTCGCTGGGAGGATGTTTTCTCCTCCGCTCGCCCCTTCCACCGTCATTTTCTCTCTACCCACCCTTGCCTCCTTTTCCGCGCAGCTCTCGATTCCCCCCTCTCTTTCGCACCCTCCATGTCATATTCCGCTCCAGGAGTTCCATCATAGCTCCTCACTGTCGCTGGGAGGATGTTTTCTCCTCCGCTCGCCCCTTCCACCGTCATTTTCTCTCTACCCACCCTTGCCTCCTTCTCCGCGCAGCTCTCGATTCCCCCCTCTCTTTCGCACCCTCCATGTCATATTCCGCTCCAGGAGCTCCATCATAGCTCCTCGCTGTCGCTGGGAGGATGTTTTCTCCTCCGCTCGCCCCTTCCACCGTCATTTTCTCTCTACCCACCCTTGCCTCCTTTTCCGCGCAGCTCTCGATTCCCCCCTCTCTTTCGCACCCTCCATGTCATATTCCGCTCCAGGAGTTCCATCATAGCTCCTCACTGTCGCTGGGAGGATGTTTTCTCCTCCGCTCGCCCCTTCCACTGTCATTTTCTCTCTACCCACCCTTGCCTCCTTTTCCGCGCAGCTCTCGATTCCCCCCTCTCTTTCGCACCCTCCATGTCATATTCCGTTCCAGGAGTTCCATCATAGCTCCTCACTGTCGCTGGGAGGAAGTTTTCTCCTCCGCTCGCCCCTTCCACCGTCATTTTCTCTCTACCCACCCTTGCCTCCTTTTCCGCGCAGCTCTCGATTCCCCCCTCTCTTTCGCACCCTCCATGTCATATTCCGCTCCAGGAGCTCCATCATAGCTCCTTGCTGTCGCTGGGAGGATGTTTTCTCCTCCGCTCGCCCCTTCCACTGTCATTTTCTCTCTACCCACCCTTGCCTCCTTCTCCGCGCAGCTCTCGATTCCCCCCTCTCTTTCGCACCCTCCATGTCATATTCCGCTCCAGGAGCTCCATCATAGCTCCTTGCTGTCGCTGGGAGGATGTTTTCTCCTCCGCTCGTCCCTTCCACCGTCATTTTCTCTCTACCCACCCTTGCCTCCTTCTCCGCGCAGCTCTCGATTCCCCCCTCTCTCTCGCACCCTCCATATTACATCCAGCTCCAGGAGCTCCATCATAGCTCCTCGCTGTCGCTGGGAGGATGTTTTCTCCTCCGCTCGCCCCTTCCACCGTCATTTTCTCTCTACCCACCCTTGCCTCCTTCTCCGCGCAGCTCTCGATTCCCCCCTCTCTCTCGCACCCTCCATATTACATCCAGCTCCAGGAGCTCCATCATAGCTCCTCGCTGTCGCTGGGAGGATGTTTTCTCCTCCGCTCGCCCCTTCCACCGTCATTTTCTCTCTACCCACCCTTGCCTCCTTCTCCGCGCAGCTCTCGATTCCCCCCTCTCTTTCGCACCCTCCATGTCATATTCTGCTCCAGGAGCTCCATCATAGCTCCTCGCTGTCGCTGGGAGGATGTTTTCTCCTCCGCTCGCCCCTTCCACCGTCATTTTCTCTCTACCCACCCTTGCCTCCTTTTCCGCTCAGCTCTCGATTCCCCCCTCTCTTTCGCACCCTCCATGTCATATTCCGCTCCAGGAGTTCCATCATAGCTCCTCACTGTCGCTGGGAGGATGTTTTCTCCTCCGCTCGCCCCTTCCACCGTCATTTTCTCTCTACCCACCCTTGCCTCCTTCTCCGCGCAGCTCTCGATTCCCCCTTCTCTTTCGCACCCTCCATGTCATATTCTGCTCCAGGAGCTCCATCATAGCTCCTCGCTGTCGCTGGGAGGATGTTTTCTCCTCCGCTCGCCCCTTCCACCGTCATTTTCTCTCTACCCACCCTTGCCTCCTTCTCCGCGCAGCTCTCGATTCCCTCCTCTCTCTCGCACCCTCCATATTACATCCAGCTCCAGGAGCTCCATCATAGCTCCTCGCTGTCGCTGGGAGGATGTTTTCTCCTCCGCTCGCCCCTTCCACCGTCATTTTCTCTCTACCCACCCTTGCCTCTTTTTCCGCGCAGCTCTCGATTCCCCCCTCTCTTTCGCACCCTCCATGTCATATTCCGTTCCAGGAGTTCCATCATAGCTCCTCACTGTCGCTGGGAGGATGTTTTCTCCTCCGCTCGCCCCTTCCACCGTCATTTTCTCTCTACCCACCCTTGCCTCCTTCTCCGCGCAGCTCTCGATTCCCCCCTCTCTTTCGCACCCTCCATGTCATATTCTGCTCCAGGAGCTCCATCATAGCTCCTCGCTGTCGCTGGGAGGATGTTTTCTCCTCCGCTCGCCCCTTCCACCGTCATTTTCTCTCTACCCACCCTTGCCTCCTTCTCCGCGCAGCTCTCGATTCCCTCCTCTCTCTCGCACCCTCCATATTACATCCAGCTCCAGGAGCTCCATCATAGCTCCTCGCTGTCGCTGGGAGGATGTTTTCTCCTCTGCTCGCCGCTTCCACCGTCATTTTCTCTCCACCCACCCTTGCCTCCTTCTCCGCGCCGCTCTCGATTCCCCCCTCTCTCTCGCACCCACCATGTCATATCCCGCTCCAGGAGCTCCATCATAGCTCCTCGCTGTCGCTGGGAGGATGTTTTCTCCTCCGCTCGCCCCTTCCACCGTCATTTTCTCTCTACCCACCCTTGCCTCCTTCTCCGCGCAGCTCTCGATTCCTCCCTCTCTCTCGCACCCTCCATATTACATCCAGCTCCAGGAGCTCCATCATAGCTCCTCGCTGTCGCTGGGAGGATGTTTTCTCCTCCGCTCGCCCCTTCCACCGTCATTTTCTCTCTACCCACCCTTGCCTCCTTTTCCGCGCAGCTCTCGATTCCCCCCTCTCTTTCGCACCCTCCATGTCATATTCCGCTCCAGGAGTTCCATCATAGCTCCTCACTGTCGCTGGGAGGATGTTTTCTCCTCCGCTCGCCCCTTCCACCGTCATTTTCTCTCTACCCACCCTTGCCTCCTTCTCCGCGCAGCTCTCGATTCCCCCCTCTCTTTCGCACCCTCCATGTCATATTCCGCTCCAGGAGCTCCATCATAGCTCCTCGCTGTCGCTGGGAGGATGTTTTCTCCTCCGCTCGCCCCTTCCACCGTCATTTTCTCTCTACCCACCCTTGCCTCCTTTTCCGCGCAGCTCTCGATTCCCCCCTCTCTTTCGCACCCTCCATGTCATATTCCGCTCCAGGAGTTCCATCATAGCTCCTCACTGTCGCTGGGAGGATGTTTTCTCCTCCGCTCGCCCCTTCCACTGTCATTTTCTCTCTACCCACCCTTGCCTCCTTTTCCGCGCAGCTCTCGATTCCCCCCTCTCTTTCGCACCCTCCATGTCATATTCCGTTCCAGGAGTTCCATCATAGCTCCTCACTGTCGCTGGGAGGAAGTTTTCTCCTCCGCTCGCCCCTTCCACCGTCATTTTCTCTCTACCCACCCTTGCCTCCTTTTCCGCGCAGCTCTCGATTCCCCCCTCTCTTTCGCACCCTCCATGTCATATTCCGCTCCAGGAGCTCCATCATAGCTCCTTGCTGTCGCTGGGAGGATGTTTTCTCCTCCGCTCGCCCCTTCCACTGTCATTTTCTCTCTACCCACCCTTGCCTCCTTCTCCGCGCAGCTCTCGATTCCCCCCTCTCTTTCGCACCCTCCATGTCATATTCCGCTCCAGGAGCTCCATCATAGCTCCTTGCTGTCGCTGGGAGGATGTTTTCTCCTCCGCTCGTCCCTTCCACCGTCATTTTCTCTCTACCCACCCTTGCCTCCTTCTCCGCGCAGCTCTCGATTCCCCCCTCTCTCTCGCACCCTCCATATTACATCCAGCTCCAGGAGCTCCATCATAGCTCCTCGCTGTCGCTGGGAGGATGTTTTCTCCTCCGCTCGCCCCTTCCACCGTCATTTTCTCTCTACCCACCCTTGCCTCCTTCTCCGCGCAGCTCTCGATTCCCCCCTCTCTCTCGCACCCTCCATATTACATCCAGCTCCAGGAGCTCCATCATAGCTCCTCGCTGTCGCTGGGAGGATGTTTTCTCCTCCGCTCGCCCCTTCCACCGTCATTTTCTCTCTACCCACCCTTGCCTCCTTCTCCGCGCAGCTCTCGATTCCCCCCTCTCTTTCGCACCCTCCATGTCATATTCTGCTCCAGGAGCTCCATCATAGCTCCTCGCTGTCGCTGGGAGGATGTTTTCTCCTCCGCTCGCCCCTTCCACCGTCATTTTCTCTCTACCCACCCTTGCCTCCTTTTCCGCTCAGCTCTCGATTCCCCCTCTCTTTCGCACCCTCCATGTCATATTCCGCTCCAGGAGTTCCATCATAGCTCCTCACTGTCGCTGGGAGGATGTTTTCTCCTCCGCTCGCCCCTTCCACCGTCATTTTCTCTCTACCCACCCTTGCCTCCTTCTCCGCGCAGCTCTCGATTCCCCCTTCTCTTTCGCACCCTCCATGTCATATTCTGCTCCAGGAGCTCCATCATAGCTCCTCGCTGTCGCTGGGAGGATGTTTTCTCCTCCGCTCGCCCCTTCCACCGTCATTTTCTCTCTACCCACCCTTGCCTCCTTCTCCGCGCAGCTCTCGATTCCCTCCTCTCTCTCGCACCCTCCATATTACATCCAGCTCCAGGAGCTCCATCATAGCTCCTCGCTGTCGCTGGGAGGATGTTTTCTCCTCCGCTCGCCCCTTCCACCGTCATTTTCTCTCTACCCACCCTTGCCTCTTTTTCCGCGCAGCTCTCGATTCCCCCCTCTCTTTCGCACCCTCCATGTCATATTCCGCTCCAGGAGTTCCATCATAGCTCCTCACTGTCGCTGGGAGGATGTTTTCTCCTCCGCTCGCCCCTTCCACCGTCATTTTCTCTCTACCCACCCTTGCCTCCTTCTCCGCGCAGCTCTCGATTCCCCCCTCTCTTTCGCACCCTCCATGTCATATTCCGCTCCAGGAGCTCCATCATAGCTCCTCGCTGTCGCTGGGAGGATGTTTTCTCCTCCGCTCGCCCCTTCCACCGTCATTTTCTCTCTACCCACCCTTGCCTCCTTTTCCGCGCAGCTCTCGATTCCCCCCTCTCTTTCGCACCCTCCATGTCATATTCCGCTCCAGGAGTTCCATCATAGCTCCTCACTGTCGCTGGGAGGAAGTTTTCTCCTCCGCTCGCCCCTTCCACCGTCATTTTCTCTCTACCCACCCTTGCCTCCTTTTCCGCGCAGCTCTCGATTCTCCCCTCTCTTTCGCACCCTCCATGTCATATTCCGCTCCAGGAGCTCCATCATAGCTCCTTGCTGTCGCTGGGAGGATGTTTTCTCCTCCGCTCGCCCCTTCCACTGTCATTTTCTCTCTACCCACCCTTGCCTCCTTCTCCGCGCAGCTCTCGATTCCCCCCTCTCTTTCGCACCCTCCATGTCATATTCCGCTCCAGGAGCTCCATCATAGCTCCTTGCTGTCGCTGGGAGGATGTTTTCTCCTCCGCTCGTCCCTTTCACCGTCATTTTCTCTCTACCCACCCTTGCCTCCTTCTCCGCGCAGCTCTCGATTCCCCCCTCTCTTTCGCACCCTCCATGTCATATTCCGCTCCAGGAGCTCCATCGTAGCTCCTTGCTGTCGCTGGGAGGATGTTTTCTCCTCCGCTCGCCCCTTCCACCGTCATTTTCTCTCTACCCACCCTTGCCTCCTTCTCCGCGCAGCTCTCGATTCCCCCCTTTCTCTCGCACCCTCCATATTACATCCAGCTCCAGGAGCTCCATCATAGCTCCTCGCTGTCGCTGGGAGGATGTTTTCTCCTCCGCTCGCCCCTTCCACCGTCATTTTCTCTCTACCCACCCTTGCCTCCTTTTCTGCGCAGCTCTCGATTCCCCCCTCTCTTTCGCACCCTCCATGTCATATTCCGCTCCAGGAGTTCCATCATAGCTCCTCACTGTCGCTGGGAGGATGTTTTCTCCTCCGCTCGCCCCTTCCACCGTCATTTTCTCTCTACCCACCCTTGCCTCCTTCTCCGCGCAGCTCTCGATTCCCCCCTCTCTTTCGCACCCTCCATGTCATATTCCGCTCCAGGAGCTCCATCATAGCTCCTCGCTGTCGCTGGGAGGATGTTTTCTCCTCCGCTCGCCCCTTCCACCGTCATTTTCTCTCTACCCACCCTTGCCTCCTTTTCCGCTCAGCTCTCGATTCCCCCCTCTCTTTCGCACCCTCCATGTCATATTCCGCTCCAGGAGTTCCATCATAGCTCCTCACTGTCGCTGGGAGGATGTTTTCTCCTCCGCTCGCCCCTTCCACCGTCATTTTCTCTCTACCCACCCTTGCCTCCTTCTCCGCGCAGCTCTCGATTCCCCCTTCTCTTTCGCACCCTCCATGTCATATTCTGCTCCAGGAGCTCCATCATAGCTCCTCGCTGTCGCTGGGAGGATGTTTTCTCCTCCGCTCGCCCCTTCCACCGTCATTTTCTCTCTACCCACCCTTGCCTCCTTCTCCGCGCAGCTCTCGATTCCCTCCTCTCTCTCGCACCCTCCATATTACATCCAGCTCCAGGAGCTCCATCATAGCTCCTCGCTGTCGCTGGGAGGATGTTTTCTCCTCTGCTCGCCGCTTCCACCGTCATTTTCTCTCCACCCACCCTTGCCTCCTTCTCCGCGCCGCTCTCGATTCCCCCCTCTCTCTCGCACCCACCATGTCATATCCCGCTCCAGGAGCTCCATCATAGCTCCTCGCTGTCGCTGGGAGGATGTTTTCTCCTCCGCTCGCCCCTTCCACCGTCATTTTCTCTCTACCCACCCTTGCCTCCTTCTCCGCGCAGCTCTCGATTCCCTCCTCTCTCTCGCACCCTCCATATTACATCCAGCTCCAGGAGCTCCATCATAGCTCCTCGCTGTCGCTGGGAGGATGTTTTCTCCTCTGCTCGCCGCTTTTACCGTTATTTTCTCTCCACCCACCCTTGCCTCCTTCTCCGCGCCGCTCTCGATTCCCCACTCTCTCTTGCACCCACCATGTCATATCCCGCATCAGGAGCTCCATCATAGCTCCTCGCTGTCGCTGGGAGGATGTTTTCTCCTCCGCTCGCCCCTTCCACCGTCATTTTCTCTCTACCCACCCTTGCCTCCTTCTCCGCGCATCTCTCGATTCCCCCCTCTCTCTCGCACCCTCCATATTACATCCAGCTCCAGGAGCTCCATCATAGCTCCTCGCTGTCGCTGGGAGGATGTTTTCTCCTCCGCTCGCCCCTTCCACCGTCATTTTCTCTCTACCCACCCTTGCCTCCTTCTCCGCGCAGCTCTCGATTCCCCCCTCTCTTTCGCACCCTCCATGTCATATTCCGCTCCAGGAGCTCCATCATAGCTCCTCGCTGTCGCTGGGAGGATGTTTTCTCCTCCGCTCGCCCCTTCCACCGTCATTTTCTCTCTACCCACCCTTACCTCCTTTTCCGCGCAGCTCTCGATTCCCCCCTCTCTTTCGCACCCTCCATGTCATATTCCGCTCCAGGAGTTCCATCATAGCTCCTCGCTGTCGCTGGGAGGATGTTTTCTCCTCTGCTCGCCCCTTCCACCGTCATTTTCTCTCTACCCACCCTTGCCTCCTTCTCCGCGCAGCTCTCGATTCCCCCCTCTCTTTCGCACCCTCCATGTCATATTCCGCTCCAGGAGCTCCATCATAGCTCCTCGCTGTCTCTGGGAGGATGTTTTCTCCTCCGCTCGCCCCTTCCACCGTCATTTTCTCTCTACCCACCCTTGCCTCCTTCTCCGCGCAGCTCTCGATTCCCCCCTCTCTTTCGCACCCTCCATGTCATATTCCGCTCCAGGAGCTCCATCATAGCTCCTCGCTGTCGCTGGGAGGATGTTTTCTCCTCCGCTCGCCCCTTCCACCGTAATTTTCTCTCTACCCACCCTTGCCTCCTTTTCCACACAGCTCTCGATTCCCCCCTCTCTTTCGCACCCTCCATGTCATATTCCGCTCCAGGAGCTCCATCATAGCTCCTCGCTGTCGCTGGGAGGATGTTTTCTCCTCCGCTCGCCCCTTCCACCGTCATTTTCTCTCTACCCACCCTTGCCTCCTTCTCCGCGCAGCTCTCGATTCCCCCCTCTCTTTCGCACCCTCCATGTCATATTCCGCTCCAGGAGCTCCATCATAGCTCCTCGCTGTCGCTGGGAGGATGTTTTCTCCTCCGCTCGCCCCTTCCACCGTCATTTTCTCTCTACCCACCCTTGCCTCCTTCTCCGCGCAGCTCTCGATTCCCTCCTCTCTCTCGCACCCTCCATATTACATCCAGCTCCAGGAGCTCCATCATAGCTCCTCGCTGTCGCTGGGAGGATGTTTTCTCCTCTGCTCGCCGCTTCCACCGTCATTTTCTCTCCACCCACCCTTGCCTCCTTCTCCGCGCCGCTCTCGATTCCCCCCTCTCTCTCGCACCCACCATGTCATATCCCGCTCCAGGAGCTCCATCATAGCTCCTCGCTGTCGCTGGGAGGATGTTTTCTCATCCGCTCGCCCCTTCCACCGTCATTTTCTCTCTACCCACCCTTGCCTCCTTTTCCGCGCAGCTCTCGATTCCCCCCTCTCTTTCGCACCCTCCATGTCATATTCCGCTCCAGGAGTTCCATCATAGCTCCTCACTGTCGCTGGGAGGAAGTTTTCTCCTCCGCTCGCCCCTTCCACCGTCATTTTCTCTCTACCCACCCTTGCCTCCTTTTCCGCGCAGCTCTCGATTCCCCCCTCTCTTTCACACCCTCCATGTCATATTCCGCTCCAGGAGCTCCATCATAGCTCCTTGCTGTCGCTGGGAGGATGTTTTCTCCTCCGCTCGCCCCTTCCACCGTCATTTTCTCTCTACCCACCCTTGCCTCCTTTTCCGCGCAGCTCTCGATTTCCCCCTCTCTTTTGCACCCTCCATGTCATATTCCGCTCCAGGAGCTCCATCATAGCTCCTCACTGTCGCTGGGAGGATGTTTTCTCCTCCGCTCGCCCCTTCCACCGTCATTTTCTCTCTACCCACCCTTGCCTCCTTCTCCGCGCAGCTCTCGATTCCCCCCTCTCTTTCGCACCCTCCATGTCATATTCCGCTCCAGGAGCTCCATCATAGCTCCTCGCTGTCGCTGGGAGGATGTTTTCTCCTCCGCTCGCCCCTTCCACCGTCATTTTCTCTCTACCCACCCTTGCCTCCTTTTCCGCGCAGCTCTCGATTCCCCCCTCTCTTTCGCACCCTCCATGTCATATTCCGCTCCAGGAGTTCCATCATAGCTCCTCACTGTCGCTGGGAGGATGTTTTCTCCTCCGCTCGCCCCTTCCACCGTCATTTTCTCTCTACCCACCCTTGCCTCCTTTTCCGCGCAGCTCTCGATTCCCCCCTCTCTTTCGCACCCTCCATGTCATATTCCGCTCCAGGAGTTCCATCATAGCTCCTCACTGTCGCTGGGAGGATGTTTTCTCCTCCGCTCGCCCCTTCCACCGTCATTTTCTCTCTACCCACCCTTGCCTCCTTCTCCGCGCAGCTCTCGATTCCCCCCTCTCTTTCGCACCCTCCATGTCATATTCCGCTCCAGGAGCTCCATCATAGCTCCTCGCTGTCGCTGGGAGGATGTTTTCTCCTCCGCTCGCCCCTTCCACCGTCATTTTCTCTCTACCCACCCTTGCCTCCTTCTCCGCGCAGCTCTCGATTCCCCCCTCTCTTTCGCACCCTCCATGTCATATTCCGCTCCAGGAGCTCCATCATAGCTCCTCGCTGTCGCTGGGAGGATGTTTTCTCCTCCGCTCGCCCCTTCCACCGTCATTTTCTCTCTACCCACCCTTGCCTCCTTCTCCGCGCAGCTCTCGATTCCCCCCTCTCTTTAGCACCCTCCATGTCATATTCCGCTCCAGGAGCTCCATCATAGCTCCTCGCTGTCGCTGGGAGGATGTTTTCTCCTCCGCTCGCCCCTTCCACCGTCATTTTCTCTCTACCCACCCTTGCCTCCTTTTCCGCGCAGCTCTCGATTCCCCCCTCTCTTTCGCACCCTCCATGTCATATTCCGCTCCAGGAGTTCCATCATAGCTCCTCACTGTCGCTGGGAGGATGTTTTCTCCTCCGCTCGCCTCTTCCACCGTCATTTTCTCTCTACCCACCCTTGCCTCCTTTTCCGCGCAGCTCTCGATTCCCCCCTCTCTTTCGCACCCTCCATGTCATATTCCGCTCCAGGAGTTCCATCATAGCTCCTCACTGTCGCTGGGAGGAAGTTTTCTCCTCCGCTCGCCCCTTCCACCGTCATTTTCTCTCTACCCACCCTTGCCTCCTTTTCCGCGCAGCTCTCGATTCCCCCCTCTCTTTCGCACCCTCCATGTCATATTCCACTCCAGGAGCTCCATCATAGCTCCTCGCTGTCGCTGGGAGGATGTTTTCTCCTCCGCTCGCCCCTTCCACCGTCATTTTCTCTCTACCCACCCTTGCCTCCTTTTCCGCGCAGCTCTCGATTCCCCCCTCTCTTTCGCACCCTCAATGTCATATTCCGCTCCAGGAGTTCCATCATAGCTCCTCACTGTCGCTGGGAGGATGTTTTCTCCTCCGCTCGCCCCTTCCACCGTCATTTTCTCTCTACCCACCCTTGCCTCCTTTTCCGCGCAGCTCTCGATTCCCCCCTCTCTTTCGCACCCTCCATGTCATATTCCGCTCCAGGAGTTCCATCATAGCTCCTCACTGTCGCTGGGAGGAAGTTTTCTCCTCCGCTTGCCCCTTCCACCGTCATTTTCTCTCTACCCACCCTTGCCTCCTTTTCCGCGCAGCTCTCGATTCCCCCCTCTCTTTCGCACCCTCCATGTCATATTCCGCTCCAGGAGTTCCATCATAGCTCCTCACTGTCGCTGGGAGGATGTTTTCTCCTCCGCTCGCCCCTTCCACCGTCATTTTCTCTCTACCCACCCTTGCCTCCTTTTCCGCGCAGCTCTCGATTCCCCCCTCTCTTTCGCACCCTCCATGTCATATTCCGCTCCCGGAGCTCCATCATAGCTCCTCGCTGTCGCTGGGAGGATGTTTTCTCCTCCGCTCGCCCCTTCCACCGTCATTTTCTCTCTACCCACCCTTGCCTCCTTTTCCGCGCAGCTATCGATTCCCCCCTCTCTTTCGCACCCTCAATGTCATATTCCGCTCCAGGAGTTCCATCATAGCTCCTCAATGTCGCTGGGAGGATGTTTTCTCCTCCGCTCGCCCCTTCCACCGTCATTTTCTCTCTACCCACCCTTGCCTCCTTTTCCACGCAGCTCTCGATTCCCCCCTCTCTTTCGCACCCTCCATGTCATATTCCGCTCCAGGAGTTCCATCATAGCTCCTCACTGTCGCTGGGAGGAAGTTTTCTCCTCCGCTCGCCCCTTCCACCGTCATTTTCTCTCTACACACCCTTGCCTCCTTTTCCGCGCAGCTCTCGATTCCCCCCTCTCTTTCGCACCCTCCATGTCATATTCCGCTCCAGGAGCTCCATCATAGCTCCTCGCTGTCGCTGGGAGGATGTTTTCTCCTCCGCTCGCCCCTTCCACCGTCATTTTCTCTCTACCCACCCTTGCCTCCTTTTCCGCGCAGCTCTCGATTCCCCCCTCTCTTTCGCACCCTCAATGTCATATTCCGCTCCAGGAGTTCCATCATAGCTCCTCACTGTCGCTGGGAGGATGTTTTCTCCTCCGCTCGCCCCTTCCACCGTCATTTTCTCTCTACCCACCCTTGCCTCCTTTTCCGCGCAGCTCTCGATTCCCCCCTCTCTTTCGCACCCTCCATGTCATTTTCCGCTCCAGGAGTTCCATCATAGCTCCTCACTGTCGCTGGGAGGAAGTTTTCTCCTCCGCTCTCCCCTTCCACCGTCATTTTCTCTCTACCCACCCTTGCCTCCTTTTCCGCGCAGCTCTCGATTCCCCCCTCTCTTTCGCACCCTCCATGTCATATTCCGCTCCAGGAGCTCCATCATAGCTCCTTGCTGTCGCTGGGAGGATGTTTTCTCCTCCGCTCGCCCCTTCCACCGTCATTTTCTCTCTACCCACCCTTGCCTCCTTTTCCGCGCAGCTCTCGATTCCCCCCTCTCTTTCGCACCCTCCATGTCATATTCCGCTCCAGGAGTTCCATCATAGCTCCTCACTGTCGCTGGGAGGATGTTTTCTCCTCCGCTCGCCCCTTCCACCGTCATTTTCTCTCTACCCACCCTTGCCTCCTTCTCCGCGCAGCTCTCGATTCCCCCCTCTCTTTCGCACCCTCCATGTCATATTCCGCTCCAGGAGCTCCATCATAGCTCCTCGCTGTCGCTGGGAGGATGTTTTCTCCTCCGCTCGCCCCTTCCACCGTCATTTTCTCTCTACCCACCCTTGCCTCCTTCTCCGCGCAGCTCTCGATTCCCCCCTCTCTTTCGCACCCTCCATGTCATATTCCGCTCCAGGAGCTCCATCATAGCTAATCGCTGTCGCTGGGAGGATGTTTTCTCCTCCGCTCGCCCCTTCCACCATCATTTTCTCTCTACCCACCCTTGCCTCCTTTTCCGCGCAGCTCTCGATTCCCCCCTCTCTTTCGCACCCTCCATGTCATATTCCGCTCCAGGAGTTCCATCATAGCTCCTCACTGTCGCTGGGAGGAAGTTTTCTCCTCCGCTCGCCCCTTCCACCGTCATTTTCTCTCTACCCACCCTTGCCTCCTTTTCCGCGCAGCTCTTGATTCCCCCCTCTCTTTCGCACCCTCCATGTCATATTCCGCTCCAGGAGCTCCATCATAGCTCCTTGCTGTCGCTGGGAGGATGTTTTCTCCTCCGCTCGCCCCTTCCACCGTCATTTTCTCTCTACCCACCCTTGCCTCCTTTTCCGCGCAGCTCTCGATTCCCCCCTCTCTTTTGCACCCTCCATGTCATATTCCGCTCCAGGAGTTCCATCATAGCTCCTCACTGTCGCTGGGAGGATGTTTTCTCCTCCGCTCGCCCCTTCCACCGTCATTTTCTCTCTACCCACCCTTGCCTCCTTCTCCGCGCAGCTCTCGATTCCACCCTCTCTTTCGCACCCTCCATGTCATATTCCGCTCCAGGAGCTCCATCATAGCTAATCGCTGTCGCTGGGAGGATGTTTTCTCCTCCGCTCGCCCCTTCCACCGTCATTTTCTCTCTACCCACCCTTGCCTCCTTTTCCGCGCAGCTCCCGATTCCCCCCTCTCTTTCGCACCCTCCATGTCATATTCCGCTCCAGGAGTTCCATCATAGCTCCTCACTGTCGCTGGGAGGATGTTTTCTCCTCCGCTCGCCCCTTCCACCGTCATTTTCTCTCTACCCACCCTTGCCTCCTTTTCCGCGCAGCTCTCGATTCCCCCCTCTCTTTCGCACCCTCCATGTCATATTCCGCTCCAGGAGTTCCATCATAGCTCCTCACTGTCGCTGGGAGGAAGTTTTCTCCTCCGCTCGCCCCTTCCACCGTCATTTTCTCTCTACCCACCCTTGCCTCCTTTTCCGCGCAGCTCTCGATTCCCCCCTCTCTTTCGCACCCTCCATGTCATATTCCGCTCCAGGAGCTCCATCATAGCTCCTCGCTGTCGCTGGGAGGATGTTTTCTCCTCCGCTCGCCCCTTCCACCGTCATTTTCTCTCTACCCACCCTTGCCTCCTTTTCCGCGCAGCTCTCGATTCCCCCCTCTCTTTCGCACCCTCAATGTCATATTCCGCTCCAGGAGTTCCATCATAGCTCCTCACTGTCGCTGGGAGGATGTTTTCTCCTCCGCTCGCCCCTTCCACCGTCATTTTCTCTCTACCCACCCTTGCCTCCTTTTCCGCGCAGCTCTCGATTCCCCCCTCTCTTTCGCACCCTCCATGTCATATTCCGCTCCAGGAGTTCCATCATAGCTCCTCACTGTCGCTGGGAGGATGTTTTCTCCTCCGCTCGCCCCTTCCACCGTCATTTTCTCTCTACCCACCCTTGCCTCCTTTTCCGCGCAGCTCTCGATTCCCCCCTCTCTTTCGCACCCTCCATGTCATATTCCGCTCCAGGAGCTCCATCATAGCTCCTCGCTGTCGCTGGGAGGATGTTTTCTCCTCCGCTCGCCCCTTCCACCGTCATTTTCTCTCTACCCACCCTTGCCTCCTTTTCCGCGCAGCTATCGATTCCCCCCTCTCTTTCGCACCCTCAATGTCATATTCCGCTCCAGGAGTTCCATCATAGCTCCTCAATGTCGCTGGGAGGATGTTTTCTCCTCCGCTCGCCCCTTCCACCGTCATTTTCTCTCTACCCACCCTTGCCTCCTTTTCCACGCAGCTCTCGATTCCCCCCTCTCTTTCGCACCCTCCATGTCATATTCCGCTCCAGGAGTTCCATCATAGCTCCTCACTGTCGCTGGGAGGAAGTTTTCTCCTCCGCTCGCCCCTTCCACCGTCATTTTCTCTCTACACACCCTTGCCTCCTTTTCCGCGCAGCTCTCGATTCCCCCCTCTCTTTCGCACCCTCCATGTCATATTCCGCTCCAGGAGCTCCATCATAGCTCCTCGCTGTCGCTGGGAGGATGTTTTCTCCTCCGCTCGCCCCTTCCACCGTCATTTTCTCTCTACCCACCCTTGCCTCCTTTTCCGCGCAGCTCTCGATTCCCCCCTCTCTTTCGCACCCTCAATGTCATATTCCGCTCCAGGAGTTCCATCATAGCTCCTCACTGTCGCTGGGAGGATGTTTTCTCCTCCGCTCGCCCCTTCCACCGTCATTTTCTCTCTACCCACCCTTGCCTCCTTTTCCGCGCAGCTCTCGATTCCCCCCTCTCTTTCGCACCCTCCATGTCATTTTCCGCTCCAGGAGTTCCATCATAGCTCCTCACTGTCGCTGGGAGGAAGTTTTCTCCTCCGCTCTCCCCTTCCACCGTCATTTTCTCTCTACCCACCCTTGCCTCCTTTTCCGCGCAGCTCTCGATTCCCCCCTCTCTTTCGCACCCTCCATGTCATATTCCGCTCCAGGAGCTCCATCATAGCTCCTTGCTGTCGCTGGGAGGATGTTTTCTCCTCCGCTCGCCCCTTCCACCGTCATTTTCTCTCTACCCACCCTTGCCTCCTTTTCCGCGCAGCTCTCGATTCCCCCCTCTCTTTCGCACCCTCCATGTCATATTCCGCTCCAGGAGTTCCATCATAGCTCCTCACTGTCGCTGGGAGGATGTTTTCTCCTCCGCTCGCCCCTTCCACCGTCATTTTCTCTCTACCCACCCTTGCCTCCTTCTCCGCGCAGCTCTCGATTCCCCCCTCTCTTTCGCACCCTCCATGTCATATTCCGCTCCAGGAGCTCCATCATAGCTCCTCGCTGTCGCTGGGAGGATGTTTTCTCCTCCGCTCGCCCCTTCCACCGTCATTTTCTCTCTACCCACCCTTGCCTCCTTCTCCGCGCAGCTCTCGATTCCCCCCTCTCTTTCGCACCCTCCATGTCATATTCCGCTCCAGGAGCTCCATCATAGCTAATCGCTGTCGCTGGGAGGATGTTTTCTCCTCCGCTCGCCCCTTCCACCGTCATTTTCTCTCTACCCACCCTTGCCTCCTTTTCCGCGCAGCTCTCGATTCCCCCCTCTCTTTCGCACCCTCCATGTCATATTCCGCTCCAGGAGTTCCATCATAGCTCCTCACTGTCGCTGGGAGGATGTTTTCTCCTCCGCTCGCCCCTTCCACCGTCATTTTCTCTCTACCCACCCTTGCCTCCTTTTCCGCGCAGCTCTCGATTCCCCCCTCTCTTTCGCACCCTCCATGTCATATTCCGCTCCAGGAGCTCCATCATAGCTCCTTGCTGTCGCTGGGAGGATGTTTTCTCCTCCGCTCGCCCCTTCCACCGTCATTTTCTCTCTACCCACCCTTGCCTCCTTTTCCGCGCAGCTCTCGATTCCCCCCTCTCTTTCGCACCCTCCATGTCATATTCCGCTCCAGGAGTTCCATCATAGCTCCTCACTGTCGCTGGGAGGATGTTTTCTCCTCCGCTCGCCCCTTCCACCGTCATTTTCTCTCTACCCACCCTTGCCTCCTTCTCCGCGCAGCTCTCGATTCCCCCCTCTCTTTCGCACCCTCCATGTCATATTCCGCTCCAGGAGTTCCATCATAGCTCCTCACTGTCGCTGGGAGGATGTTTTCTCCTCCGCTCGCCCCTTCCACCGTCATTTTCTCTCTACCCACCCTTGCCTCCTTCTCCGCGCAGCTCTCGATTCCCCCCTCTCTTTCGCACCCTCCATGTCATATTCCGCTCCAGGAGCTCCATCATAGCTCCTCGCTGTCGCTGGGAGGATGTTTTCTCCTCCGCTCGCCCCTTCCACCGTCATTTTCTCTCTACCCACCCTTCCCTCCTTTTCCGCGCAGCTCTCGATTCCCCCCTCTCTTTCGCACCCTCCATGTCATATTCCGCTCCAGGAGTTCCATCATAGCTCCTCACTGTCGCTGGGAGGATGTTTTCTCCTCCGCTCGCCCCTTCCACCGTCATTTTCTCTCTACCCACCCTTGGCTCCTTTTCCGCGCAGCTCTCGATTCCCCCCTCTCTTTCGCACCCTCCATGTCATATTCCGCTCCAGGAGTTCCATCATAGCTCCTCACTGTCGCTGGGAGGATGTTTTCTCCTCCGCTCGCCCCTTCCACCGTCATTTTCTCTCTACCAACCCTTGCCTCCTTTTCCGCGCAGCTCTCGATTCCCCCCTCTCTTTCGCACCCTCCATGTCATATTCCGCTCCAGGAGTTCCATCATAGCTCCTCACTGTCGCTGGGAGGAAGTTTTCTCCTCCGCTCGCCCCTTCCACCGTCATTTTCTCTCTACCCACCCTTGCCTCCTTCTCCGCGCAGCTCTCGATTCCCCCCTCTCTTTCGCACCCTCCATGTCATATTCCGCTCCAGGAGCTCCATCATAGCTAATCGCTGTCGCTGGGAGGATGTTTTCTCCTCCGCTCGCCCCTTCCACCGTCATTTTCTCTCTACCCACCCTTGCCTCCTTTTCCGCGCAGCTCTCGATTCCCCCCTCTCTTTCGCACCCTCCATGTCATATTCCGCTCCAGGAGTTCCATCATAGCTCCTCACTGTCGCTGGGAGGATGTTTTCTCCTCCGCTCGCCCCTTCCACCGTCATTTTCTCTCTACCCACCCTTGCCTCCTTTTCCGCGCAGCTCTCGATTCCCCCCTCTCTTTCGCACCCTCCATGTCATATTCCGCTCCAGGAGCTCCATCATAGCTCCTTGCTGTCGCTGGGAGGATGTTTTCTCCTCCGCTCGCCCCTTCCACCGTCATTTTCTCTCTACCCACCCTTGCCTCCTTTTCCGCGCAGCTCTCGATTCCCCCCTCTCTTTCGCACCCTCCATGTCATATTCCGCTCCAGGAGTTCCATCATAGCTCCTCACTGTCGCTGGGAGGATGTTTTCTCCTCCGCTCGCCCCTTCCACCGTCATTTTCTCTCTACCCACCCTTGCCTCCTTTTCCGCGCAGCTCTCGATTCCCCCCTCTCTTTCGCACCCTCCATGTCATATTCCGCTCCAGGAGTTCCATCATAGCTCCTCACTGTCGCTGGGAGGATGTTTTCTCCTCCGCTCGCCCCTTCCACCGTCATTTTCTCTCTACCCACCCTTGCCTCCTTTTCCGCGCAGCTCTCGATTCCCCCCTCTCTTTCGCACCCTCCATGTCATATTCCGCTCCAGGAGCTCCATCATAGCTCCTTGCTGTCGCTGGGAGGATGTTTTCTCCTCCGCTCGCCCCTTCCACCGTCATTTTCTCTCTACCCACCCTTGCCTCCTTTTCCGCGCAGCTCTCGATTCCCCCCTCTCTTTCGCACCCTCCATGTCATATTCCGCTCCAGGAGCTCCATCATAGCTCCTTGCTGTCGCTGGGAGGATGTTTTCTCCTCCGCTCGCCCCTTCCACCGTCATTTTCTCTCTACCCACCCTTGCCTCCTTTTCCGCGCAGCTCTCGATTCCCCCCTCTCTTTCGCACCCTCCATGTCATATTCCGCTCCAGGAGTTCCATCATAGCTCCTCACTGTCGCTGGGAGGATGTTTTCTCCTCCGCTCGCCCCTTCCACCATCATTTTCTCTCTACCCACCCTTGCCTCCTTTTCCGCGCAGCTCTCGATTCCCCCCTCTCTTTCGCACCCTCCATGTCATATTCCGCTCCAGGAGTTCCATCATAGCTCCTCACTGTCGCTGGGAGGAAGTTTTCTCCTCCGCTCGCCCCTTCCACCGTCATTTTCTCTCTACCCACCCTTGCCTCCTTTTCCGCGCAGCTCTCGATTCCCCCCTCTCTTTCGCACCCTCCATGTCATATTCCGCTCCAGGAGCTCCATCATAGCTCCTTGCTGTCGCTGGGAGGATGTTTTCTCCTCCGCTCGCCCCTTCCACCGTCATTTTCTCTCTACCCACCCTTGCCTCCTTTTCCGCGCAGCTCTCGATTCCCCCCTCTCTTTCGCACCCTCCATGTCATATTCCGCTCCAGGAGTTCCATCATAGCTCCTCACTGTCGCTGGGAGGATGTTTTCTCCTCCGCTCGCCCCTTCCACCGTCATTTTCTCTCTACCCACCCTTGCCTCCTTCTCCGCGCAGCTCTCGATTCCCCCCTCTCTTTCGCACCCTCCATGTCATATTCCGCTCCAGGAGCTCCATCATAGCTAATCGCTGTCGCTGGGAGGATGTTTTCTCCTCCGCTCGCCCCTTCCACCGTCATTTTCTCTCTACCCACCCTTGCCTCCTTTTCCGCGCAGCTCTCGATTCCCCCCTCTCTTTCGCACCCTCCATGTCATATTCCGCTCCAGGAGTTCCATCATAGCTCCTCACTGTCGCTGGGAGGATGTTTTCTCCTCCGCTCGCCCCTTCCACCGTCATTTTCTCTCTACCCACCCTTGCCTCCTTTTCCGCGCAGCTCTCGATTCCCCCCTCTCTTTCGCACCCTCCATGTCATATTCCGCTCCAGGAGCTCCATCATAGCTCCTTGCTGTCGCTGGGAGGATGTTTTCTCCTCCGCTCGCCCCTTCCACCGTCATTTTCTCTCTACCCACCCTTGCCTCCTTCTCCGCGCAGCTCTCGATTCCCCCCTCTCTTTCGCACCCTCCATGTCATATTCCGCTCCAGGAGCTCCATCATAGCTAATCGCTGTCGCTGGGAGGATGTTTTCTCCTCCGCTCGCCCCTTCCACCGTCATTTTCTCTCTACCCACCCTTGCCTCCTTTTCCGCGCAGCTCTCGATTCCCCCCTCTCTTTCGCACCCTCCATGTCATATTCCGCTCCAGGAGTTCCATCATAGCTCCTCACTGTCGCTGGGAGGATGTTTTCTCCTCCGCTCGCCCCTTCCACCGTCATTTTCTCTCTACCCACCCTTGCCTCCTTCTCCGCGCAGCTCTCGATTCCCCCCTCTCTTTCGCACCCTCCATGTCATATTCCGCTCCAGGAGCTCCATCATAGCTAATCGCTGTCGCTGGGAGGATGTTTTCTCCTCCGCTCGCCCCTTCCACCGTCATTTTCTCTCTACCCACCCTTGCCTCCTTTTCCGCGCAGCTCTCGATTCCCCCCTCTCTTTCGCACCCTCCATGTCATATTCCGCTCCAGGAGTTCCATCATAGCTCCTCACTGTCGCTGGGAGGATGTTTTCTCCTCCGCTCGCCCCTTCCACCGTCATTTTCTCTCTACCCACCCTTGCCTCCTTTTCCGCGCAGCTCTCGATTCCCCCCTCTCTTTCGCACCCTCCATGTCATATTCCGCTCCAGGAGCTCCATCATAGCTCCTTGCTGTCGCTGGGAGGATGTTTTCTCCTCCGCTCGCCCCTTCCACCGTCATTTTCTCTCTACCCACCCTTGCCTCCTTCTCCGCGCAGCTCTCGATTCCCCCCTCTCTTTCGCACCCTCCATGTCATATTCCGCTCCAGGAGCTCCATCATAGCTCCTCGCTGTCGCTGGGAGGATGTTTTCTCCTCCGCTCGCCCCTTCCACCGTCATTTTCTCTCTACCCACCCTTGCCTCCTTTTCCGCGCAGCTCTCGATTCCCCCCTCTCTTTCGCACCCTCCATGTCATATTCCGCTCCAGGAGTTCCATCATAGCTCCTCACTGTCGCTGGGAGGATGTTTTCTCCTCTACTCGCCCCTTCCACCGTCATTTTCTCTCTACCCACCCTTGCCTCCTTTTCCGCGCAGCTCTCGATTCCCCCCTCTCTTTCGCACCCTCCATGTCATATTCCGCTCCAGGAGCTCCATCATAGCTCCTTGCTGTCGCTAGGAGGATGTTTTCTCCTCCGCTCGCCCCTTCCACCATCATTTTCTCTCTATCCACCCTTGCCTCCTTTTCCGCGCAGCTCTCGATTCCCGCCTCTCTTTCGCACCCTCCATGTCATATTCCGCTCCAGGAGTTCCATCATAGCTCCTCACTGTCGCTGGGAGGATGTTTTCTCCTCCGCTTGCCCCTTCCACCGTCATTTTCTCTCTACCCACCCTTGCCTCCTTCTCCGCGCAGCTCTCGATTCCCCCCTCTCTTTCGCACCCTCCATGTCATATTCCGCTCCAGGAGCTCCATCATAGCTCCTCGCTGTCGCTGGGAGGATGTTTTCTCCTCCGCTCGCCCCTTCCACCGTCATTTTCTCTCTACCCACCCTTGCCTCCTTTTCCGCGCAGCTCTCGATTCCCCCCTCTCTTTCGCACCCTCCATGTCATATTCCGCTCCAGGAGTTCCATCATAGCTCCTCACTGTCGCTGGGAGGATGTTTTCTCCTCCGCTCGCCCCTTCCACCGTCATTTTCTCTCTACCCACCCTTGCCTCCTTTTCCGCGCAGCTCTCGATTCCTCCTCTCTTTCGCACCCTCCATGTCATATTCCGCTCCCGGAGTTCCATCATAGCTCCTCACTGTCGCTGGGAGGAAGTTTTCTCCTCCGCTCGCCCCTTCCACCGTCATTTTGTCTCTACCCACCCTTGCCTCCTTTTCCGCGCAGCTCTCAATTCCCCCCTCTCTTTCGCACCCTCCATGTCATATTCCGCTCCAGGAGCTCCATCATAGCTCCTTGCTGTCGCTGGGAGGATGTTTTCTCCTCCGCTCGCCCCTTCCACCGTCATTTTCTCTCTACCCACCCTTGCCTCCTTTTCCGCGCAGCTCTCGATTCCCCCCTCTCTTTCGCACCCTCCATGTCATATTCCGCTCCAGGAGTTCCATCATAGCTCCTCACTGTCGCTGGGAGGATGTTTTCTCCTCCGCTCGCCCCTTCCACCGTCATTTTCTCTCTACCCACCCTTGCCTCCTTCTCCGCGCAGCTCTCGATTCCCCCCTCTCTTTCGCACCCTCCATGTCATATTCTGCTCCAGGAGCTCCATCATAGCTCCTCGCTGTCGCTGGGAGGATGTTTTCTCCTCCGCTCGCCCCTTCCACCGTCATTTTCTCTCTACCCACCCTTGCCTCCTTTTCCGCGCAGCTCTCGATTCCCCCCTCTCTTTCGCACCCTCCATGTCATATTCCGCTCCAGGAGTTCCATCATAGCTCCTCACTGTCGCTGGGAGGATGTTTTCTCCTCCGCTCGCCCCTTCCACCGTCATTTTCTCTCTACCCACCCTTGCCTCCTTTTCCGCGCAGCTCTCGATTCCCCCCTCTCTTTCGCACCCTCCATGTCATATTCCGCTCCAGGAGCTCCATCATAGCTCCTTGCTGTCGCTGGGAGGATGTTTTCTCCTCCGCTCGCCCCTTCCACCGTCATTTTCTCTCTACCCACCCTTGCCTCCTTTTCCGCGCAGCTCTCGATTCCCCCCTCTCTTTCGCACCCTCCATGTCATATTCCGCTCCAGGAGTTCCATCATAGCTCCTCACTGTCGCTGGGAGGAAGTTTTCTCCTCCGCTCGCCCCTTCCACCGTCATTTTCTCTCTACCCACCCTTGCCTCCTTCTCCGCGCAGCTCTCGATTCCCCCCTCTCTTTCGCACCCTCCATGTCATATTCCGCTCCAGGAGCTCCATCATAGCTCCTCGCTGTCGCTGGGAGGATGTTTTCTCCTCCGCTCGCCCCTTCCACCGTCATTTTCTCTCTACCCACCCTTGCCTCCTTTTCCGCGCAGCTCTCGATTCCCCCCTCTCTTTCGCACCCTCCATGTCATATTCCGCTCCAGGAGTTCCATCATAGCTCCTCACTGTCGCTGGGAGGATGTTTTCTCCTCCGCTCGCCCCTTCCACCGTCATTTTCTCTCTACCCACCCTTGCCTCCTTTTCTGCGCAGCTCTCGATTCCCCCCTCTCTTTCGCACCCTCCATGTCATATTCCGCTCCAGGAGCTCCATCATAGCTCCTTGCTGTCGCTGGGAGGATGTTTTCTCCTCCGCTCGCCCCTTCCACCGTCATTTTCTCTCTACCCACCCTTGCCTCCTTTTCCGCGCAGCTCTCGATTCCCCCCTCTCTTTCGCACCCTCCATGTCATATTCCGCTCCAGGAGCTCCATCATAGCTCCTTGCTGTCGCTGGGAGGATGTTTTCTCCTCCGCTCGCCCCTTCCACCGTCATTTTCTCTCTACCCACCCTTGCCTCCTTTTCCGCGCAGCTCTCGATTCCCCCCTCTCTTTCGCACCCTCCATGTCATATTCCGCTCCAGGAGTTCCATCATAGCTCCTCACTGTCGCTGGGAGGATGTTTTCTCCTCCGCTCGCCCCTTCCACCATCATTTTCTCTCTACCCACCCTTGCCTCCTTTTCCGCGCAGCTCTCGATTCCCCCCTCTCTTTCGCACCCTCCATGTCATATTCCGCTCCAGGAGTTCCATCATAGCTCCTCACTGTCGCTGGGAGGAAGTTTTCTCCTCCGCTCGCCCCTTCCACTGTCATTTTCTCTCTACCCACCCTTGCCTCCTTTTCCGCGCAGCTCTCGATTCCCCCCTCTCTTTCGCACCCTCCATGTCATATTCCGCTCCAGGAGCTCCATCATAGCTCCTTGCTGTCGCTGGGAGGATGTTTTCTCCTCCGCTCGCCCCTTCCACCGTCATTTTCTCTCTACCCACCCTTGCCTCCTTTTCCGCGCAGCTCTCGATTCCCCCCTCTCTTTCGCACCCTCCATGTCATATTCCGCTCCAGGAGTTCCATCATAGCTCCTCACTGTCGCTGGGAGGATGTTTTCTCCTCCGCTCGCCCCTTCCACCGTCATTTTCTCTCTACCCACCCTTGCCTCCTTCTCCGCGCAGCTCTCGATTCCCCCCTCTCTTTCGCACCCTCCATGTCATATTCCGCTCCAGGAGCTCCATCATAGCTAATCGCTGTCGCTGGGAGGATGTTTTCTCCTCCGCTCGCCCCTTCCACCGTCATTTTCTCTCTACCCACCCTTGCCTCCTTTTCCGCGCAGCTCTCGATTCCCCCCTCTCTTTCGCACCCTCCATGTCATATTCCGCTCCAGGAGTTCCATCATAGCTCCTCACTGTCGCTGGGAGGATGTTTTCTCCTCCGCTCGCCCCTTGCACCGTCATTTTCTCTCTACCCACCCTTGCCTCCTTCTCCGCGCAGCTCTCGATTCCCCCCTCTCTTTCGCACCCTCCATGTCATATTCCGCTCCAGGAGCTCCATCATAGCTCCTCGCTGTCGCTGGGAGGATGTTTTCTCCTCCGCTCGCCCCTTCCACCGTCATTTTCTCTCTACCCACCCTTGCCTCCTTTTCCGCGCAGCTCTCAATTCCCCCCTCTCTTTCGCACCCTCCATGTCATATTCCGCTCCAGGAGTTCCATCATAGCTCCTCACTGTCGCTGGGAGGATGTTTTCTCCTCCGCTCGCCCCTTCCACCGTCATTTTCTCTCTACCCACCCTTGCCTCCTTTTCCGCGCAGCTCTCGATTCCCCCCTCTCTTTCGCACCCTCCATGTCATATTCCGCTCCAGGAGCTCCATCATAGCTCCTTGCTGTCGCTGGGAGGATGTTTTCTCCTCCGCTCGCCCCTTCCACCGTCATTTTCTCTCTATCCACCCTTGCCTCCTTTTCCGCGCAGCTCTCGATTCCCGCCTCTCTTTCGCACCCTCCATGTCATATTCCGCTCCAGGAGTTCCATCATAGCTCCTCACTGTCGCTGGGAGGATGTTTTCTCCTCCGCTCGCCCCTTCCACCGTCATTTTCTCTCTACCCACCCTTGCCTCCTTCTCCGCGCAGCTCTCGATTCCCCCCTCTCTTTCGCACCCTCCATGTCATATTCCGCTCCAGGAGCTCCATCATAGCTCCTCGCTGTCGCTGGGAGGATGTTTTCTCCTCCGCTCGCCCCTTCCACCGTCATTTTCTCTCTACCCACCCTTGCCTCCTTTTCCGCGCAGCTCTCGATTCCCCCCTCTCTTTCGCACCCTCCATGTCATATTCCGCTCCAGGAGTTCCATCATAGCTCCTCACTGTCGCTGGGAGGATGTTTTCTCCTCCGCTCGCCCCTTCCACCGTCATTTTCTCTCTACCCACCCTTGCCTCCTTTTCCGCGCAGCTCTCGATTCCCCCTCTCTTTCGCACCCTCCATGTCATATTCCGCTCCCGGAGTTCCATCATAGCTCCTCACTGTCGCTGGGAGGAAGTTTTCTCCTCCGCTCGCCCCTTCCACCGTCATTTTCTCTCTACCCACCCTTGCCTCCTTTTCCGCGCAGCTCTCAATTCCCCCCTCTCTTTCGCACCCTCCATGTCATATTCCGCTCCAGGAGCTCCATCATAGCTCCTTGCTGTCGCTGGGAGGATGTTTTCTCCTCCGCTCGCCCCTTCCACCGTCATTTTCTCTCTACCCACCCTTGCCTCCTTTTCCGCGCAGCTCTCGATTCCCCCCTCTCTTTCGCACCCTCCATGTCATATTCCGCTCCAGGAGTTCCATCATAGCTCCTCACTGTCGCTGGGAGGATGTTTTCTCCTCCGCTCGCCCCTTCCACCGTCATTTTCTCTCTACCCAACCTTGCCTCCTTCTCCGCGCAGCTCTCGATTCCCCCCTCTCTTTCGCACCCTCCATGTCATATTCTGCTCCAGGAGCTCCATCATAGCTCCTCGCTGTCGCTGGGAGGATGTTTTCTCCTCCGCTCGCCCCTTCCACCGTCATTTTCTCTCTACCCACCCTTGCCTCCTTCTCCGCGCAGCTCTCGATTCCCCCCTCTCTTTCGCACCCTCCATGTCATATTCCGCTCCAGGAGCTCCATCATAGCTCCTTGCTGTCGCTGGGAGGATGTTTTCTCCTCCGCTCGCCCCTTCCACCGTCATTTTCTTTCTACCCACCCTTGCCTCCTTTTCCACGCAGCTCTTGATTCCCCCCTCTCTTTCGCACCCTCCATGTCATATTCCGCTCCAGGAGCTCCATCATAGCTCCTCGCTGTTGCTGGGAGGATGTTTTCTCCTCCGCTCGCCCCTTCCACCGTCATTTTCTCTCTACCCACCCTTGCCTCCTTCTCCGCACAGCTCTCGATTCCCCCCTCTCTTTCGCACCCTCCATGTCATATTCCGCTCCAGGAGCTCCATCATAGCTCCTCGCTGTCGCTGGGAGGATGTTTTCTCCTCTGCTCGCCCCTTCCTTCGTCATTTTCTCTCTACCCACCCTTTCCTCCTTTTCCGCGCAGCTCTCGATTCCCCCCTCTCTTTCGCACCCTCCATGTCATATTCCGCTCCAGGAGCTCCATCATAGCTCCTCGCTGTCGCTGGGAGGATGTTTTCTCCTCCGCTCGCCCCTTCCACCGTCATTTTCTTTCTACCCACCCTTGCCTCCTTTTCCACGCAGCTCTCGATTCCCCCCTCTCTTTCGCACCCTCCATGTCATATTCCGCTCCAGGAGCTCCATCATAGCTCCTCGCTGTTGCTGGGAGGATGTTTTCTCCTCCGCTCGCCCCTTCCACCGTCATTTTCTCTCTACCCACCCTTGCCTCCTTCTCCGCACAGCTCTCGATTCCCCCCTCTCTTTCGCACCCTCCATGTCATATTCCGCTCCAGGAGCTCCATCATAGCTCCTCGCTGTCGCTGGGAGGATGTTTTCTCCTCTGCTCGCCCCTTCCATCGTCATTTTCTCTCTACCCACCCTTTCCTCCTTTTCCGCGCAGCTCTCGATTCCCCCCTCTCTTGCGCACCCTCCATGTCATATTCCGCTCCAGGAGCTCCATCATAGCTCCTCGCTGTCGCTGGGAGGATGTTTTCTCCTCCGCTCGCCCCTTCCACCGTCATTTTCTCTCTACCCACCCTTGCCTCCTTCTCCGCGAAGCTCTCGATTCCCCCCTCTCTTTCGCACCCTCCATGTCATATTCCGCTCCAGGAGCTCCATCATAGCTCTTCGCTGTCGCTGGGAGGATGTTTTCTCCTCCGCTCGCCCCTTCCACCGTCATTTTCTCTCTACCCACCCTTTCCTCCTTTTCCGCGCAGCTCTCGATTCCCCCCTCTCTTTCGCACCCTCCATGTCATATTCCGCTCCAGGAGCTCCATCATAGCTCCTCGCTGTCGCTGGGAGGATGTTTTCTCCTCCGCTCGCCCCTTCCACCGTCATTTTCTCTCTACACACCCTTGCCTCCTTTTCCGCGCAGCTCTCGATTCCCCCCTCTCTTTCGCACCCTCCATGTCATATTCCGCTCCAGGAGCTCCATCATAGCTCCTCGCTGTCGCTGGGAGGATGTTTTCTCCTCCGCTCGCCCCTTCCACCGTCATTTTCTCTCTACCCACCCTTGCCTCCTTCTCCGCGCAGCTCTCAATTCCCCCCTCTCTTTCGCACCCTCCATGTCATATTCCGCTCCAGGAGCTCCATCATAGCTCCTCGCTGTCGCTGGGAGGATGTTTTCTCCTCCGCTCGCCCCTTCCACCGTCATTTTCTCTCTACCCACCCTTGCCTCCTTCTCCGCGCAGCTCTCGATTCCCCCCTCTCTTTCGAACCCTCCATGTCATATTCCGCTCCAGGAGCTCCATCATAGCTCCTCGCTGTCGCTGGGAGGATGTTTTCTCCTCTGCTCGCCCCTTCCACCGTCATTTTCTCTCTACCCACCCTTTCCTCCTTTTCCGCGCAGCTCTCGATTCCCCCCTCTCTTTCGCACCCTCCATGTCATATTCCGCTCCAGGAGCTCCATCATAGCTCCTCGCTGTCGCTGGGAGGATGTTTTCTCCTCCGCTCGCCCCTTCCACCGTCATTTTCTCTCTACCCACCCTTGCCTCCTTCTCCGCGCAGCTCTCAATTCCCCCCTCTCTTTCGCACCCTCCATGTCATATTCCGCTCCAGCAGCTCCATCATAGCTCCTCGCTGTCGCTGGGATAATGTTTTCTCCTCCGCTCGCCCCTTCCACCGTCATTTTCTCTCTACCCACCCTTGCCTCCTTCTCCGCGCAGCTCTCGATTCCCTCCTCTCTCTCGCACCCTCCATATTACATCCAGCTCCAGGAGCTCCATCATAGCTCCTCGCTGTCGCTGGGAGGATGTTTTCTCCTCCGCTCGCCCCTTCCACCGTCATTTTCTCTCTACCCACCCTTGCCTCCTTCTCCGCGCAGCTCTCGATTCCCCCCTCTCTTTCGCACCCTCCATGTCATATTCCGCTCCAGGAGCTCCATCATAGCTCCTCGCTGTCGCTGGGAGGATGTTTTCTCCTCCGCTCGCCCCTTCCACCGTCATTTTCTCTCTACCCACCCTTGCCTCCTTTTCCGCGCAGCTCTCGATTCCCCCCTCTCTTTCGCACCCTCCATGTCATATTCCGCTCCAGGAGCTCCATCATAGCTCCTCGCTGTCGCTGGGAGGATGTTTTCTCCTCCGCTCGCCCCTTCCACCGTCATTTTCTCTCTACCCACCCTTGCCTCCTTCTCCGCGCAGCTCTCAATTCCCCCCTCTCTTTCGCACCCTCCATGTCATATTCCGCTCCAGGAGCTCCATCATAGCTCCTCGCTGTCGCTGGGAGGATGTTTTCTCCTCCGCTCGCCCCTTCCACCGTCATTTTCTCTCTACCCACCCTTGCCTCCTTCTCCGCGCAGCTCTCGATTCCCCCCTCTCTTTCGAACCCTCCATGTCATATTCCGCTCCAGGAGCTCCATCATAGCTCCTCGCTGTCGCTGGGAGGATGTTTTCTCCTCTGCTCGCCCCTTCCACCGTCATTTTCTCTCTACCCACCCTTTCCTCCTTTTCCGCGCAGCTCTCGATTCCCCCCTCTCTTTCGCACCCTCCATGTCATATTCCGCTCCAGGAGCTCCATCATAGCTCCTCGCTGTCGCTGGGAGGATGTTTTCTCCTCCGCTCGCCCCTTCCACCGTCATTTTCTTTCTACCCACCCTTGCCTCCTTTTCCACGCAGCTCTCGATTCCCCCCTCTCTTTCGCACCCTCCATGTCATATTCCGCTCCAGGAGCTCCATCATAGCTCCTCGCTGTCGCTGGGAGGATGTTTTCTCCTCTGCTCGCCCCTTCCACCGTCATTTTCTCTCTACCCACCCTTTCCTCCTTTTCCGCGCAGCTCTCGATTCCCCCCTCTCTTTCGCACCCTCCATGTCATATTCCGCTCCAGGAGCTCCATCATAGCTCCTCGCTGTCGCTGGGAGGATGTTTTCTCCTCCGCTCGCCCCTTCCACCGTCATTTTCTCTCTACCCACCCTTGCCTCCTTTTCCGCGCAGCTCTCAATTCCCCCCTCTCTTTCGCACCCTCCATGTCATATTCCGCTCCAGCAGCTCCATCATAGCTCCTCGCTGTCGCTGGGATAATGTTTTCTCCTCCGCTCGCCCCTTCCACCGTCATTTTCTCTCTACCCACCCTTGCCTCCTTCTCCGCGCAGCTCTCGATTCCCTCCTCTCTCTCGCACCCTCCATATTACATCCAGCTCCAGGAGCTCCATCATAGCTCCTCGCTGTCGCTGGGAGGATGTTTTCTCCTCCGCTCGCCCCTTCCACCGTCATTTTCTCTCTACCCACCCTTGCCTCCTTCTCCGCGCAGCTCTCGATTCCCCCCTCTCTTTCGCACCCTCCATGTCATATTCCGCTCCAGGAGCTCCATCATAGCTCCTCGCTGTCGCTGGGAGGATGTTTTCTCCTCCGCTCGCCCCTTCCACCGTCATTTTCTCTCTACCCACCCTTGCCTCCTTCTCCGCGCAGCTCTCGATTCCCTCCTCTCTCTCGCACCCTCCATATTACATCCAGCTCCAGGAGCTCCATCATAGCTCCTCGCTGTCGCTGGGAGGATGTTTTCTCCTCCGCTCGCCCCTTCCACCGTCATTTTCTCTCTACCCACCCTTGCCTCCTTCTCCGCGCAGCTCTCGATTCCCCCCTCTCTTTCGCACCCTCCATGTCATATTCCGCTCCAGGAGCTCCATCATAGCTCCTCACTGTCGCTGGGAGGATGTTTTCTCCTCCGCTCGCCCCTTCCACCGTCATTTTCTCTCTACCCACCCTTGCCTCCTTCTCCGCGCAGCTCTCGATTCCCTCCTCTCTCTCGCACCCTCCATATTACATCCAGCTCCAGGAGCTCCATCATAGCTCCTCGCTGTCGCTGGGAGGATGTTTTCTTCTCTGCCCGCCGATTCCACCGTCATTTTCTCTCCACCCACCCTTGCCTCCTTTTCCGCGCAGCTCTCGATTCCCCCCTCTCTTTCGCACCCTCCATGTCATATTCCGCTCCAGGAGTTCCATCATAGCTCCTCACTGTCGCTGGGAGGATGTTTTCTCCTCCGCTCGCCCCTTCCACCATCATTTTCTCTCTACCCACCCTTGCCTCCTTTTCCGCGCAGCTCTCGATTCCCTCCTCTCTTTCGCACCCTCCATGTCATATTCCGCTCCAGGAGTTCCATCATAGCTCCTCACTGTCGCTGGGAGGAAGTTTTCTCCTCCGCTCGCCCCTTCCACCGTCATTTTCTCTCTACCCACCCTTGCCTCCTTTTCCGCGCAGCTCTCGATTCCCCCCTCTCTTTCGCACCCTCCATGTCATATTCCGCTCCAGGAGCTCCATCATAGCTCCTTGCTGTCGCTGGGAGGATGTTTTCTCCTCCGCTCGCCCCTTCCACCGTCATTTTCTCTCTACCCACCCTTGCCTCCTTTTCCGCGCAGCTCTCGATTCCCCCCTCTCTTTCGCACCCTCCATGTCATATTCCGCTCCAGGAGTTCCATCATAGCTCCTCACTGTCGCTGGGAGGATGTTTTCTCCTCCGCTCGCCCCTTCCACCGTCATTTTCTCTCTACCCACCCTTGCCTCCTTCTCCGCGCAGCTCTCGATTCCCCCCTCTCTTTCGCACCCTCCATGTCATATTCCGCTCCAGGAGCTCCATCATAGCTAATCGCTGTCGCTGGGAGGATGTTTTCTCCTCCGCTCGCCCCTTCCACCGTCATTTTCTCTCTACCCACCCTTGCCTCCTTTTCCGCGCAGCTCTCGATTCCCCCCTCTCTTTCGCACCCTCCATGTCATATTCCGCTCCAGGAGTTCCATCATAGCTCCTCACTGTCGCTGGGAGGATGTTTTCTCCTCCGCTCGCCCCTTCCACCGTCATTTTCTCTCTACCCACCCTTGCCTCCTTTTCCGCGCAGCTCTCGATTCCCCCCTCTCTTTCGCACCCTCCATGTCATATTCCGCTCCAGGAGTTCCATCATAGCTCCTCACTGTCGCTGGGAGGATGTTTTCTCCTCCGCTCGCCCCTTCCACCATCATTTTCTCTCTACCCACCCTTGCCTCCTTCTCCGCGCAGCTCTCGATTTCCCCCTCTCTTTCGCACCCTCCATGTCATATTCCGCTCCAGGAGCTCCATCATAGCTCCTTGCTGTCGCTGGGAGGATTTTTTCTCCTCCGCTCGCCCCTTCCACCGTCATTTTCTCTCTACCCACCCTTGCCTCCTTTTCCGCGCAGCTCTCGATTCCCCCCTCTCTTTCGCACCCTCCATGTCATATTCCGCTCCAGGAGCTCCATCATAGCTCCTCGCTGTCGCTGGGAGGATGTTTTCTCCTCTGCTCGCCCCTTCCATCGTCATTTTCTCTCTACCCACCCTTTCCTCCTTTTCCGCGCAGCTCTCGATTCCCCCCTCTCTTGCGCACCCTCCATGTCATATTCCGCTCCAGGAGCTCCATCATAGCTCCTCGCTGTCGCTGGGAGGATGTTTTCTCCTCCGCTCGCCCCTTCCACCATCATTTTCTCTCTACCCACCCTTGCCTCCTTCTCCGCGAAGCTCTCGATTCCCCCCTCTCTTTCGCACCCTCCATGTCATATTCCGCTCCAGGAGCTCCATCATAGCTCTTCGCTGTCGCTGGGAGGATGTTTTCTCCTCCGCTCGCCCCTTCCACCGTCATTTTCTCTCTACCCACCCTTTCCTCCTTTTCCGCGCAGCTCTCGATTCCCCCCTCTCTTTCGCACCCTCCATGTCATATTCCGCTCCAGGAGCTCCATCATAGCTCCTCGCTGTCGCTGGGAGGATGTTTTCTCCTCCGCTCGCCCCTTCCACCGTCATTTTCTCTCTACCCACCCTTGCCTCCTTTTCCGCGCAGCTCTCGATTCCCCCCTCTCTTTCGCACCCTCCATGTCATATTCCGCTCCAGGAGCTCCATCATAGCTCCTCGCTGTCGCTGGGAGGATGTTTTCTCCTCCGCTCGCCCCTTCCACCGTCATTTTCTCTCTACCCACCCTTGCCTCCTTCTCCGCGCAGCTCTCAATTCCCCCCTCTCTTTCGCACCCTCCATGTCATATTCCGCTCCAGGAGCTCCATCATAGCTCCTCGCTGTCGCTGGGAGGATGTTTTCTCCTCCGCTCGCCCCTTCCACCGTCATTTTCTCTCTACCCACCCTTGCCTCCTTCTCCGCGCAGCTCTCGATTCCCCCCTCTCTTTCGAACCCTCCATGTCATATTCCGCTCCAGGAGCTCCATCATAGCTCCTCGCTGTCGCTGGGAGGATGTTTTCTCCTCTGCTCGCCCCTTCCACCGTCATTTTCTCTCTACCCACCCTTTCCTCCTTTTCCGCGCAGCTCTCGATTCCCCCCTCTCTTTCGCACCCTCCATGTCATATTCCGCTCCAGGAGCTCCATCATAGCTCCTCGCTGTCGCTGGGAGGATGTTTTCTCCTCCGCTCGCCCCTTCCACCGTCATTTTCTCTCTACCCACCCTTGCCTCCTTTTCCGCGCAGCTCTCAATTCCCCCCTCTCTTTCGCACCCTCCATGTCATATTCCGCTCCAGCAGCTCCATCATAGCTCCTCGCTGTCGCTGGGATAATGTTTTCTCCTCCGCTCGCCCCTTCCACCGTCATTTTCTCTCTACCCACCCTTGCCTCCTTCTCCGCGCAGCTCTCGATTCCCTCCTCTCTCTCGCACCCTCCATATTACATCCAGCTCCAGGAGCTCCATCATAGCTCCTCGCTGTCGCTGGGAGGATGTTTTCTCCTCCGCTCGCCCCTTCCACCGTCATTTTCTCTCTACCCACCCTTGCCTCCTTCTCCGCGCAGCTCTCTATTCCCCCCTCTCTTTCGCACCCTCCATGTCATATTCCGCTCCAGGAGCTCCATCATAGCTCCTCGCTGTCGCTGGGAGGATGTTTTCTCCTCCGCTCGCCCCTTCCACCGTCATTTTCTCTCTACCCACCCTTGCCTCCTTTTCCGCGCAGCTCTCGATTCCCCCCTCTCTTTCGCACCCTCCATGTCATATTCCGCTCCAGGAGCTCCATCATAGCTCCTCGCTGTCGCTGGGAGGATGTTTTCTCCTCCGCTCGCCCCTTCCACCGTCATTTTCTCTCTACCCACCCTTGCCTCCTTCTCCGCGCAGCTCTCAATTCCCCCCTCTCTTTCGCACCCTCCATGTCATATTCCGCTCCAGGAGCTCCATCATAGCTCCTCGCTGTCGCTGGGAGGATGTTTTCTCCTCCGCTCGCCCCTTCCACCGTCATTTTCTCTCTACCCACCCTTGCCTCCTTCTCCGCGCAGCTCTCGATTCCCCCCTCTCTTTCGAACCCTCCATGTCATATTCCGCTCCAGGAGCTCCATCATAGCTCCTCGCTGTCGCTGGGAGGATGTTTTCTCCTCTGCTCGCCCCTTCCACCGTCATTTTCTCTCTACCCACCCTTTCCTCCTTTTCCGCGCAGCTCTCGATTCCCCCCTCTCTTTCGCACCCTCCATGTCATATTCCGCTCCAGGAGCTCCATCATAGCTCCTCGCTGTCGCTGGGAGGATGTTTTCTCCTCCGCTCGCCCCTTCCACCGTCATTTTCTTTCTACCCACCCTTGCCTCCTTTTCCACGCAGCTCTCGATTCCCCCCTCTCTTTCGCACCCTCCATGTCATATTCCGCTCCAGGAGCTCCATCATAGCTCCTCGCTGTCGCTGGGAGGATGTTTTCTCCTCTGCTCGCCCCTTCCACCGTCATTTTCTCTCTACCCACCCTTTCCTCCTTTTCCGCGCAGCTCTCGATTCCCCCCTCTCTTTCGCACCCTCCATGTCATATTCCGCTCCAGGAGCTCCATCATAGCTCCTCGCTGTCGCTGGGAGGATGTTTTCTCCTCCGCTCGCCCCTTCCACCGTCATTTTCTCTCTACCCACCCTTGCCTCCTTTTCCGCGCAGCTCTCAATTCCCCCCTCTCTTTCGCACCCTCCATGTCATATTCCGCTCCAGCAGCTCCATCATAGCTCCTCGCTGTCGCTGGGATAATGTTTTCTCCTCCGCTCGCCCCTTCCACCGTCATTTTCTCTCTACCCACCCTTGCCTCCTTCTCCGCGCAGCTCTCGATTCCCTCCTCTCTCTCGCACCCTCCATATTACATCCAGCTCCAGGAGCTCCATCATAGCTCCTCGCTGTCGCTGGGAGGATGTTTTCTCCTCCGCTCGCCCCTTCCACCGTCATTTTCTCTCTACCCACCCTTGCCTCCTTCTCCGCGCAGCTCTCGATTCCCCCCTCTCTTTCGCACCCTCCATGTCATATTCCGCTCCAGGAGCTCCATCATAGCTCCTCGCTGTCGCTGGGAGGATGTTTTCTCCTCCGCTCGCCCCTTCCACCGTCATTTTCTCTCTACCCACCCTTGCCTCCTTCTCCGCGCAGCTCTCGATTCCCTCCTCTCTCTCGCACCCTCCATATTACATCCAGCTCCAGGAGCTCCATCATAGCTCCTCGCTGTCGCTGGGAGGATGTTTTCTCCTCCGCTCGCCCCTTCCACCGTCATTTTCTCTCTACCCACCCTTGCCTCCTTCTCCGCGCAGCTCTCGATTCCCCCCTCTCTTTCGCACCCTCCATGTCATATTCCGCTCCAGGAGCTCCATCATAGCTCCTCACTGTCGCTGGGAGGATGTTTTCTCCTCCGCTCGCCCCTTCCACCGTCATTTTCTCTCTACCCACCCTTGCCTCCTTCTCCGCGCAGCTCTCGATTCCCTCCTCTCTCTCGCACCCTCCATATTACATCCAGCTCCAGGAGCTCCATCATAGCTCCTCGCTGTCGCTGGGAGGATGTTTTCTTCTCTGCCCGCCGATTCCACCGTCATTTTCTCTCCACCCACCCTTGCCTCCTTTTCCGCGCAGCTCTCGATTCCCCCCTCTCTTTCGCACCCTCCATGTCATATTCCGCTCCAGGAGTTCCATCATAGCTCCTCACTGTCGCTGGGAGGATGTTTTCTCCTCCGCTCGCCCCTTCCACCATCATTTTCTCTCTACCCACCCTTGCCTCCTTTTCCGCGCAGCTCTCGATTCCCTCCTCTCTTTCGCACCCTCCATGTCATATTCCGCTCCAGGAGTTCCATCATAGCTCCTCACTGTCGCTGGGAGGAAGTTTTCTCCTCCGCTCGCCCCTTCCACCGTCATTTTCTCTCTACCCACCCTTGCCTCCTTTTCCGCGCAGCTCTCGATTCCCCCCTCTCTTTCGCACCCTCCATGTCATATTCCGCTCCAGGAGCTCCATCATAGCTCCTTGCTGTCGCTGGGAGGATGTTTTCTCCTCCGCTCGCCCCTTCCACCGTCATTTTCTCTCTACCCACCCTTGCCTCCTTTTCCGCGCAGCTCTCGATTCCCCCCTCTCTTTCGCACCCTCCATGTCATATTCCGCTCCAGGAGTTCCATCATAGCTCCTCACTGTCGCTGGGAGGATGTTTTCTCCTCCGCTCGCCCCTTCCACCGTCATTTTCTCTCTACCCACCCTTGCCTCCTTCTCCGCGCAGCTCTCGATTCCCCCCTCTCTTTCGCACCCTCCATGTCATATTCCGCTCCAGGAGCTCCATCATAGCTCCTCGCTGTCGCTGGGAGGATGTTTTCTCCTCCGCTCGCCCCTTCCACCGTCATTTTCTCTCTACCCACCCTTGCCTCCTTCTCCGCGCAGCTCTCGATTCCCTCCTCTCTCTCGCACCCTCCATATTACATCCAGCTCCAGGAGCTCCATCATAGCTCCTCGCTGTCGCTGGGAGGATGTTTTCTCCTCCGCTCGCCCCTTCCACCGTCATTTTCTCTCTACCCACCCTTGCCTCCTTCTCCGCGCAGCTCTCGATTCCCCCCTCTCTTTCGCACCCTCCATGTCATATTCCGCTCCAGGAGCTCCATCATAGCTCCTCACTGTCGCTGGGAGGATGTTTTCTCCTCCGCTCGCCCCTTCCACCGTCATTTTCTCTCTACCCACCCTTGCCTCCTTCTCCGCGCAGCTCTCGATTCCCTCCTCTCTCTCGCACCCTCCATATTACATCCAGCTCCAGGAGCTCCATCATAGCTCCTCGCTGTCGCTGGGAGGATGTTTTCTTCTCTGCCCGCCGATTCCACCGTCATTTTCTCTCCACCCACCCTTGCCTCCTTTTCCGCGCAGCTCTCGATTCCCCCCTCTCTTTCGCACCCTCCATGTCATATTCCGCTCCAGGAGTTCCATCATAGCTCCTCACTGTCGCTGGGAGGATGTTTTCTCCTCCGCTCGCCCCTTCCACCATCATTTTCTCTCTACCCACCCTTGCCTCCTTTTCCGCGCAGCTCTCGATTCCCTCCTCTCTTTCGCACCCTCCATGTCATATTCCGCTCCAGGAGTTCCATCATAGCTCCTCACTGTCGCTGGGAGGAAGTTTTCTCCTCCGCTCGCCCCTTCCACCGTCATTTTCTCTCTACCCACCCTTGCCTCCTTTTCCGCGCAGCTCTCGATTCCCCCCTCTCTTTCGCACCCTCCATGTCATATTCCGCTCCAGGAGCTCCATCATAGCTCCTTGCTGTCGCTGGGAGGATGTTTTCTCCTCCGCTCGCCCCTTCCACCGTCATTTTCTCTCTACCCAACCTTGCCTCCTTTTCCGCGCAGCTCTCGATTCCCCCCTCTCTTTCGCACCCTCCATGTCATATTCCGCTCCAGGAGTTCCATCATAGCTCCTCACTGTCGCTGGGAGGATGTTTTCTCCTCCGCTCGCCCCTTCCACCGTCATTTTCTCTCTACCCACCCTTGCCTCCTTCTCCGCGCAGCTCTCGATTCCCCCCTCTCTTTCGCACCCTCCATGTCATATTCCGCTCCAGGAGCTCCATCATAGCTAATCGCTGTCGCTGGGAGGATGTTTTCTCCTCCGCTCGCCCCTTCCACCGTCATTTTCTCTCTACCCACCCTTGCCTCCTTTTCCGCGCAGCTCTCGATTCCCCCCTCTCTTTCGCACCCTCCATGTCATATTCCGCTCCAGGAGTTCCATCATAGCTCCTCACTGTCGCTGGGAGGATGTTTTCTCCTCCGCTCGCCCCTTCCACCGTCATTTTCTCTCTACCCACCCTTGCCTCCTTTTCCGCGCAGCTCTCGATTCCCCCCTCTCTTTCGCACCCTCCATGTCATATTCCGCTCCAGGAGTTCCATCATAGCTCCTCACTGTCGCTGGGAGGATGTTTTCTCCTCCGCTCGCCCCTTCCACCATCATTTTCTCTCTACCCACCCTTGCCTCCTTCTCCGCGCAGCTCTCGATTTCCCCCTCTCTTTCGCACCCTCCATGTCATATTCCGCTCCAGGAGCTCCATCATAGCTCCTTGCTGTCGCTGGGAGGATTTTTTCTCCTCCGCTCGCCCCTTCCACCGTCATTTTCTCTCTACCCACCCTTGCCTCCTTTTCCGCGCAGCTCTCGATTCCCCCCTCTCTTTCGCACCCTCCATGTCATATTCCGCTCCAGGAGTTCCATCATAGCTCCTCACTGTCGCTGGGAGGATGTTTTCTCCTCCGCTCGCCCCTTCCACCATCATTTTCTCTCTACCCACCCTTGCCTCCTTTTCCGCGCAGCTCTCGATTCCCTCCTCTCTTTCGCACCCTCCATGTCATATTCCGCTCCAGGAGTTCCATCATAGCTCCTCACTGTCGCTGGGAGGAAGTTTTCTCCTCCGCTCGCCCCTTCCACCGTCATTTTCTCTCTACCCACCCTTGCCTCCTTTTCCGCGCAGCTCTCGATTCCCCCCTCTCTTTCGCACCCTCCATGTCATATTCCGCTCCAGGAGCTCCATCATAGCTCCTTGCTGTCGCTGGGAGGATGTTTTCTCCTCCGCTCGCCCCTTCCACCGTCATTTTCTCTCTACCCACCCTTGCCTCCTTTTCCGCGCAGCTCTCGATTCCCCCCTCTCTTTTGCACCCTCCATGTCATATTCCGCTCCAGGAGTTCCATCATAGCTCCTCACTGTCGCTGGGAGGATGTTTTCTCCTCCGCTCGCCCCTTCCACCGTCATTTTCTCTCTACCCACCCTTGCCTCCTTCTCCGCGCAGCTCTCGATTCCCCCCTCTCTTTCGCACCCTCCATGTCATATTCCGCTCCAGGAGCTCCATCATAGCTAATCGCTGTCGCTGGGAGGATGTTTTCTCCTCCGCTCGCCCCTTCCACCGTCATTTTCTCTCTACCCACCCTTGCCTCCTTTTCCGCGCAGCTCTCGATTCCCCCCTCTCTTTCGCACCCTCCATGTCATATTCCGCTCCAGGAGTTCCATCATAGCTCCTCACTGTCGCTGGGAGGATGTTTTCTCCTCCGCTCGCCCCTTCCACCGTCATGTTCTCTCTACCCACCCTTGCCTCCTTTTCCGCGCAGCTCTCGATTCCCCCCTCTCTTTCGCACCCTCCATGTCATATTCCGCTCCAGGAGCTCCATCATAGCTCCTCGCTGTCGCTGGGAGGATGTTTTCTCCTCCGCTCGCCTCTTCCACCGTCATTTTCTCTCTACCCACCCTTGCCTCCTTTTCCACGCAGCTCTCGATTCCCCCCTCTCTTTCGCACCCTCCATGTCATATTCCGCTCCAGGAGTTCCATCATAGCTCCTCACTGTCGCTGGGAGGAAGTTTTCTCCTCCGCTCGCCCCTTCCACCGTCATTTTCTCTCTACCCACCCTTGCCTCCTTTTCCGCGCAGCTCTCGATTCCCCCCTCTCTTTTGCACCCTCCATATCATATTCCGCTCCAGGAGCTCCATCATAGCTCCTTGCTGTCGCTGGGAGGATGTTTTCTCCTCCGCTCGCCCCTTCCACCGTCATTTTCTCTCTACCCACCCTTGCCTCCTTTTCCGCGCAGCTCTCGATTCCCCCCTCTCTTTCGCACCCTCCATGTCATATTCCGCTCCAGGAGCTCCATCATAGCTCCTTGCTGTCGCTGGGAGGATGTTTTCTCCTCCGCTCGCCCCTTCCACCGTCATTTTCTCTCTACCCACCCTTGCCTCCTTTTCCGCGCAGCTCTCGATTCCCCCCTCTCTTTCGCACCCTCCATGTCATATTCCGCTCCAGGAGTTCCATCATAGCTCCTCACTGTCGCTGGGAGGATGTTTTCTCCTCCGCTCGCCCCTTCCACAGTCATTTTCTCTCTACCCACCCTTGCCTCCTTTTCCGTGCAGCTCTCGATTCCCCCCTCTCTTTCGCACCCTCCATGTCATATTCCGCTCCAGGAGTTCCATCATAGCTCCTCACTGTCGCTGGGAGGATGTTTTCTCCTCCGCTCGCCCCTTCCACCGTCATTTTCTCTCTACCCACCCTTGCCTCCTTTTCCGCGCAGCTCTCGATTCCCCCCTCTCTTTCGCACCCTCCATGTCATATTCCGCTCCAGGAGTTCCATCATAGCTCCTCACTGTCGCTGGGAGGATGTTTTCTCCTCCGCTCGCCCCTTCCACCGTCATATTCTCTCTACCCACCCTTGCCTCCTTCTCCGCGCAGCTCTCGATTCCCCCCTCTCTTTCGCACCCTCCATGTCATATTCCGCTCCAGGAGCTCCATCATAGCTCCTCGCTGTCGCTGGGAGGATGTTTTCTCCTCCGCTCGCCCCTTCCACCGTCATTTTCTCTCTACCCACCCTTGCCTCCTTTTCCGCGCAGCTCTCGATTCCCCCCTCTCTTTCGCACCCTCCATGTCATATTCCGCTCCAGGAGTTCCATCATAGCTCCTCACTGTCGCTGGGAGGATGTTTTCTCCTCCGCTCGCCTCTTCCACCGTCATTTTCTCTCTACCCACCCTTGCCTCCTTTTCCGCGCAGCTCTCGATTCCCCCCTCTCTTTCGCACCCTCCATGTCATACTCCGCTCCAGGAGTTCCATCATAGCTCCTCACTGTCGCTGGGAGGAAGTTTTCTCCTCCGCTCGCCCCTTCCACCGTCATTTTCTCTCTACCCACCCTTGCCTCCTTTTCCGCGCAGCTCTCGATTCCCCCCTCTCTTTCGCACCCTCCATGTCATATTCCGCTCCAGGAGCTCCATCATAGCTCCTTGCTGTCGCTGGGAGGATGTTTTCTCCTCCGCTCGCCCCTTCCACCGTCATTTTCTCTCTACCCACCCTTGCCTCCTTTTCCGCGCAGCTCTCGATTCCCCCCTCTCTTTCGCACCCTCCATGTCATATTCCGCTCCAGGAGCTCCATCATAGCTCCTTGCTGTCGCTGGGAGGATGTTTTCTCCTCCGCTCGCCCCTTCCACCGTCATTTTCTCTCTACCCACCCTTGCCTCCTTTTCCGCGCAGCTCTCGATTCCCCCCTCTCTTTCGCACCCTCCATGTCATATTCCGCTCCAGGAGTTCCATCATAGCTCCTCACTGTCGCTGGGAGGATGTTTTCTCCTCCGCTCGCCCCTTCCACCGTCATTTTCTCTCTACCCACCCTTGCCTCCTTTTCCGTGCAGCTCTCGATTCCCCCCTCTCTTTCGCACCCTCCATGTCATATTCCGCTCCAGGAGTTCCATCATAGCTCCTCACTGTCGCTGGGAGGATGTTTTCTCCTCCGCTCGCCCCTTCCACCGTCATTTTCTCTCTACCCACCCTTGCCTCCTTTTCCGCGCAGCTCTCGATTCCCCCCTCTCTTTCGCACCCTCCATGTCATATTCCGCTCCAGGAGTTCCATCATAGCTCCTCACTGTCGCTGGGAGGATGTTTTCTCCTCCGCTCGCCCCTTCCACCGTCATATTCTCTCTACCCACCCTTGCCTCCTTCTCCGCGCAGCTCTCGATTCCCCCCTCTCTTTCGCACCCTCCATGTCATATTCCGCTCCAGGAGCTCCATCATAGCTCCTCGCTGTCGCTGGGAGGATGTTTTCTCCTCCGCTCGCCCCTTCCACCGTCATTTTCTCTCTACCCACCCTTGCCTCCTTTTCCGCGCAGCTCTCGATTCCCCCCTCTCTTTCGCACCCTCCATGTCATATTCCGCTCCAGGAGTTCCATCATAGCTCCTCACTGTCGCTGGGAGGATGTTTTCTCCTCCGCTCGCCTCTTCCACCGTCATTTTCTCTCTACCCACCCTTGCCTCCTTTTCCGCGCAGCTCTCGATTCCCCCCTCTCTTTCGCACCCTCCATGTCATACTCCGCTCCAGGAGTTCCATCATAGCCCCTCACTGTCGCTGGGAGGAAGTTTTCTCCTCCGCTCGCCCCTTCCACCGTCATTTTCTCTCTACCCACCCTTGCCTCCTTTTCCGCGCAGCTCTCGATTCCCCCCTCTCTTTCGCACCCTCCATGTCATATTCCGCTCCAGGAGCTCCATCATAGCTCCTTGCTGTCGCTGGGAGGATGTTTTCTCCTCCGCTCGCCCCTTCCACCGTCATTTTCTCTCTACCCACCCTTGCCTCCTTTTCCGCGCAGCTCTCGATTCCCCCCTCTCTTTCGCACCCTCCATGTCATATTCCGCTCCAGGAGTTCCATCATAGCTCCTCACTGTCGCTGGGAGGATGTTTTCTCCTCCGCTCGCCCCTTCCACCGTCATTTTCTCTCTACGCACCCTTGCCTCCTTTTCCGCGCAGCTCTCGATTCCCCCCTCTCTTTCGCACCCTCCATGTCATATTCCGCTCCAGGAGCTCCATCATAGCTCCTCGCTGTCGCTGGGAGGATGTTTTCTCCTCCGCTCGCCCCTTCCACCGTCATTTTCTCTCTACCCACCCTTGCCTCCTTTTCCGCGCAGCTCTCGATTCCCCCCTCTCTTTCGCACCCTCCATGTCATATTCCGCTCCAGGAGCTCCATCATAGCTCCTTGCTGTCGCTGGGAGGATGTTTTCTCCTCCGCTCGCCCCTTCCACCGTCATTTTCTCTCTACCCACCCTTGCCTCCTTTTCCGCGCAGCTCTCGATTCCCCCCTCTCTTTCGCACCCTCCATGTCATATTCCGCTCCAGGAGTTCCATCATAGCTCCTCACTGTCGCTGGGAGGATGTTTTCTCCTCCGCTCGCCCCTTCCACCGTCATTTTCTCTCTACCCACCCTTGCCTCCTTTTCCGTGCAGCTCTCGATTCCCCCCTCTCTTTCGCACCCTCCATGTCATATTCCGCTCCAGGAGTTCCATCATAGCTCCTCACTGTCGCTGGGAGGATGTTTTCTCCTCCGCTCGCCCCTTCCACCGTCATTTTCTCTCTACCCACCCTTGCCTCCTTTTCCGCGCAGCTCTCGATTCCCCCCTCTCTTTCGCACCCTCCATGTCATATTCCGCTCCAGGAGTTCCATCATAGCTCCTCACTGTCGCTGGGAGGATGTTTTCTCCTCCGCTCGCCCCTTCCACCGTCATATTCTCTCTACCCACCCTTGCCTCCTTCTCCGCGCAGCTCTCGATTCCCCCCTCTCTTTCGCACCCTCCATGTCATATTCCGCTCCAGGAGCTCCATCATAGCTCCTCGCTGTCGCTGGGAGGATGTTTTCTCCTCCGCTCGCCCCTTCCACCGTCATTTTCTCTCTACCCACCCTTGCCTCCTTTTCCGCGCAGCTCTCGATTCCCCCCTCTCTTTCGCACCCTCCATGTCATATTCCGCTCCAGGAGTTCCATCATAGCTCCTCACTGTCGCTGGGAGGATGTTTTCTCCTCCGCTCGCCTCTTCCACCGTCATTTTCTCTCTACCCACCCTTGCCTCCTTTTCCGCGCAGCTCTCGATTCCCCCCTCTCTTTCGCACCCTCCATGTCATACTCCGCTCCAGGAGTTCCATCATAGCTCCTCACTGTCGCTGGGAGGAAGTTTTCTCCTCCGCTCGCCCCTTCCACCGTCATTTTCTCTCTACCCACCCTTGCCTCCTTTTCCGCGCAGCTCTCGATTCCCCCCTCTCTTTCGCACCCTCCATGTCATATTCCGCTCCAGGAGCTCCATCATAGCTCCTTGCTGTCGCTGGGAGGATGTTTTCTCCTCCGCTCGCCCCTTCCACCGTCATTTTCTCTCTACCCACCCTTGCCTCCTTTTCCGCGCAGCTCTCGATTCCCCCCTCTCTTTCGCACCCTCCAGGTCATATTCCGCTCCAGGAGCTCCATCATAGCTCCTCGCTGTCGCTGGGAGGATGTTTTCTCCTCCGCTCGCCTCTTCCACCGTCATTTTCTCTCTACCCACCCTTGCCTCCTTTTCCACGCAGCTCTCGATTCCCCCCTCTCTTTCGCACCCTCCATGTCATATTCCGCTCCAGGAGTTCCATCATAGCTCCTCACTGTCGCTGGGAGGAAGTTTTCTCCTCCGCTCGCCCCTTCCACCGTCATTTTCTCTCTACCCACCCTTGCCTCCTTTTCCGCGCAGCTCTCGATTCCCCCCTCTCTTTTGCACCCTCCATATCATATTCCGCTCCAGGAGCTCCATCATAGCTCCTTGCTGTCGCTGGGAGGATGTTTTCTCCTCCGCTCGCCCCTTCCACCGTCATTTTCTCTCTACCCACCCTTGCCTCCTTTTCCGCGCAGCTCTCGATTCCCCCCTCTCTTTCGCACCCTCCATGTCATATTCCGATCCAGGAGCTCCATCATAGCTCCTTGCTGTCGCTGGGAGGATGTTTTCTCCTCCGCTCGCCCCTTCCACCGTCATTTTCTCTCTACCCACCCTTGCCTCCTTTTCCGCGCAGCTCTCGATTCCCCCCTCTCTTTCGCACCCTCCATGTCATATTCCGCTCCAGGAGTTCCATCATAGCTCCTCACTGTCGCTGGGAGGATGTTTTCTCCTCCGCTCGCCCCTTCCACCGTCATTTTCTCTCTACTCACCCTTGCCTCCTTTTCCGTGCAGCTCTCGATTCCCCCCTCTCTTTCGCACCCTCCATGTCATATTCCGCTCCAGGAGTTCCATCATAGCTCCTCACTGTCGCTGGGAGGATGTTTTCTCCTCCGCTCGCCCCTTCCACCGTCATTTTCTCTCTACCCACCCTTGCCTCCTTTTCCGCGCAGCTCTCGATTCCCCCCTCTCTTTCGCACCCTCCATGTCATATTCCGCTCCAGGAGTTCCATCATAGCTCCTCACTGTCGCTGGGAGGATGTTTTCTCCTCCGCTCGCCCCTTCCACCGTCATATTCTCTCTACCCACCCTTGCCTCCTTCTCCGCGCAGCTCTCGATTCCCCCCTCTCTTTCGCACCCTCCATGTCATATTCCGCTCCAGGAGCTCCATCATAGCTCCTCGCTGTCGCTGGGAGGATGTTTTCTCCTCCGCTCGCCCCTTCCACCGTCATTTTCTCTCTACCCACCCTTGCCTCCTTTTCCGCGCAGCTCTCGATTCCCCCCTCTCTTTCGCACCCTCCATGTCATATTCCGCTCCAGGAGTTCCATCATAGCTCCTCACTGTCGCTGGGAGGATGTTTTCTCCTCCGCTCGCCTCTTCCACCGTCATTTTCTCTCTACCCACCCTTGCCTCCTTTTCCGCGCAGCTCTCGATTCCCCCCTCTCTTTCGCACCCTCCATGTCATACTCCGCTCCAGGAGTTCCATCATAGCTCCTCACTGTCGCTGGGAGGAAGTTTTCTCCTCCGCTCGCCCCTTCCACCGTCATTTTCTCTCTACCCACCCTTGCCTCCTTTTCCGCGCAGCTCTCGATTCCCCCCTCTCTTTCGCACCCTCCATGTCATATTCCGCTCCAGGAGCTCCATCATAGCTCCTTGCTGTCGCTGGGAGGATGTTTTCTCCTCCGCTCGCCCCTTCCACCGTCATTTTCTCTCTACCCACCCTTGCCTCCTTTTCCGCGCAGCTCTCGATTCCCCCCTCTCTTTCGCACCCTCCATGTCATATTCCGCTCCAGGAGTTCCATCATAGCTCCTCACTGTCGCTGGGAGGATGTTTTCTCCTCCGCTCGCCCCTTCCACCGTCATTTTCTCTCTACGCACCCTTGCCTCCTTTTCCGCGCAGCTCTCGATTCCCCCCTCTCTTTCGCACCCTCCATGTCATATTCCGCTCCAGGAGCTCCATCATAGCTCCTCGCTGTCGCTGGGAGGATGTTTTCTCCTCCGCTCGCCCCTTCCACCGTCATTTTCTCTCTACCCACCCTTGCCTCCTTTTCCGCGCAGCTCTCGATTCCCCCCTCTCTTTCGCACCCTCAATGTCATATTCCGCTCCAGGAGTTCCATCATAGCTCCTCACTGTCGCTGGGAGGATGTTTTCTCCTCCGCTCGCCCCTTCCACCGTCATTTTCTCTCTACCCACCCTTGCCTCCTTTTCCGCGCAGCTCTCGATTCCCCCCTCTCTTTCGCACCCTCCATGTCATATTCCGCTCCAGGAGCTCCATCATAGCTCCTTGCTGTCGCTGGGAGGATGTTTTCTCCTCTGCTCGCCCCTTCCACCGTCATTTTCTCTCTACCCACCCTTGCCTCCTTTTCCGCGCAGCTCTCGATTCCCCCCTCTCTTTCGCACCCTCCATGTCATATTCCGCTCCAGGAGTTCCATCATAGCTCCTCACTGTCGCTGGGAGGATGTTTTCTCCTCCGCTCGCCCCTTCCACCATCATTTTCTCTCTACCCACCCTTGCCTCCTTTTCCGCGCAGCTCTCGATTCCCCCCTCTCTTTCGCACCCTCCATGTCATATTCTGCTCCAGGAGTTCCATCATAGCTCCTCACTGTCGCTGGGAGGAAGTTTTCTCCTCCGCTCGCCCCTTCCACCGTCATTTTCTCTCTACCCACCCTTGCCTCCTTTTCCGCGCAGCTCTCGATTCCCCCCTCTCTTTCGCACCCTCCATGTCATATTCCGCTCCAGGAGCTCCATCATAGCTCCTCACTGTCGCTGGGAGGATGTTTTCTCCTCCGCTCGCCCCTTCCACCGTCATTTTCTCTCTACCCACCCTTGCCTCCTTCTCCGCGCAGCTCTCGATTCCCCCCTCTCTTTCGCACCTTCCATGTCATATTCCGCTCCAGGAGCTCCATCATAGCTAATCGCTGTCGCTGGGAGGATGTTTTCTCCTCCGCTCGCCCCTTCCACCGTCATTTTCTCTCTACCCACCCTTGCCTCCTTTTCCGCGCAGCTCTCGATTCCCCCCTCTCTTTCGCACCCTCCATGTCATATTCCGCTCCAGGAGTTCCATCATAGCTCCTCACTGTCGCTGGGAGGATGTTTTCTCCTCCGCTCGCCCCTTCCACCGTCATTTTCTCTCTACCCACCCTTGCCTCCTTTTCCGCGCAGCTCTCGATTCCCCCCTCTCTTTCGCACCCTCCATGTCATATTCCGCTCCAGGAGTTCCATCATAGCTCCTCACTGTCGCTGGGAGGAAGTTTTCTCCTCCGCTCGCCCCTTCCACCTTCATTTTCTCTCTACCCACCCTTGCCTCCTTTTCCGCGCAGCTCTCGATTCCCCCCTCTCTTTCGCACCCTCCATGTCATATTCCGCTCCAGGAGCTCCATCATAGCTCCTTGCTGTCGCTGGGAGGATGTTTTCTCCTCCGCTCGCCCCTTCCACCGTCATTTTCTCTCTACCCACCCTTGCCTCCTTTTCCGCGCAGCTCTCGATTCCCCCCTCTCTTTCGCACCCTCCATGTCATATTCCGCTCCAGGAGTTCCATCATAGCTCCTCACTGTCGCTGGGAGGATGTTTTCTCCTCCGCTCGCCCCTTCCACCGTCATTTTCTCTCTACCCACCCTTGCCTCCTTCTCCGCGCAGCTCTCGATTCCCCCCTCTCTTTCGCACCCTCCATGTCATATTCCGCTCCAGGAGCTCCATCATAGCTAATCGCTGTCGCTGGGAGGATGTTTTCTCCTCCGCTCGCCCCTTCCACCGTCATTTTCTCTCTACCCACCCTTGCCTCCTTTTCCGCGCAGCTCTCGATTCCCCCCTCTCTTTTGCACCCTCCATGTCATATTCCGCTCCAGGAGTTCCATCATAGCTCCTCACTGTCGCTGGGAGGATGTTTTCTCCTCTGCTCGCCCCTTCCACCGTCATTTTCTCTCTACCCACCCTTGCCTCCTTTTCCGCGCAGCTCTCGATTCCCCCCTCTCTTTCGCACCCTCCATGTCATATTCCGCTCCAGGAGCTCCATCATAGCTCCTCGCTGTCGCTGGGAGGATGTTTTCTCCTCCGCTCGCCCCTTCCACCGTCATTTTCTCTCTACCCACCCTTTCCTCCTTTTCCGCGCAGCTCTCGATTCCCCCCTCTCTTTCGCACCCTCCATGTCATATTCCGCTCCAGGAGCTCCATCATAGCTCCTCGCTGTCGCTGGGAGGATGTTTTCTCCTCCGCTCGCCCCTTCCACCGTCATTTTCTCTCTACCCACCCTTGCCTCCTTCTCCGCGCAGCTCTCAATTCCCCCCTCTCTTTCGCACCCTCCATGTCATATTCCGCTCCAGGAGCTCCATCATAGCTCCTCGCTGTCGCTGGGAGGATGTTTTCTCCTCCGCTCGCCCCTTCCACCGTCATTTTCTCTCTACCCACCCTTGCCTCCTTCTCCGCGCAGCTCTCGATTCCCCCCTCTCTTTCGAACCCTCCATGTCATATTCCGCTCCAGGAGCTCCATCATAGCTCCTCGCTGTCGCTGGGAGGATGTTTTCTCCTCTGCTCGCCCCTTCCACCGTCATTTTCTCTCTACCCACCCTTTCCTCCTTTTCCGCGCAGCTCTCGATTCCCCCCTCTCTTTCGCACCCTCCATGTCATATTCCGCTCCAGGAGCTCCATCATAGCTCCTCGCTGTCGCTGGGAGGATGTTTTCTCCTCCGCTCGCCCCTTCCACCGTCATTTTCTTTCTACCCACCCTTGCCTCCTTTTCCACGCAGCTCTCGATTCCCCCCTCTCTTTCGCACCCTCCATGTCATATTCCGCTCCAGGAGCTCCATCATAGCTCCTCGCTGTTGCTGGGAGGATGTTTTCTCCTCCGCTCGCCCCTTCCACCGTCATTTTCTCTCTACCCACCCTTGCCTCCTTCTCCGCACAGCTCTCGATTCCCCCCTCTCTTTCGCACCCTCCATGTCATATTCCGCTCCAGGAGCTCCATCATAGCTCCTCGCTGTCGCTGGGAGGATGTTTTCTCCTCTGCTCGCCCCTTCCACCGTCATTTTCTCTCTACCCACCCTTTCCTCCTTTTCCGCGCAGCTCTCGATTCCCCCCTCTCTTGCGCACCCTCCATGTCATATTCCGCTCCAGGAGCTCCATCGTAGCTCCTCGCTGTCGCTGGGAGGATGTTTTCTCCTCCGCTCGCCCCTTCCACCGTCATTTTCTCTCTACCCACCCTTGCCTCCTTTTCCGCGCAGCTCTCGATTCCCCCCTCTCTTTCGCACCCTCCATGTCATATTCCGCTCCAGGAGCTCCATCATAGCTCCTCGCTGTCGCTGGGAGGATGTTTTCTCCTCCGCTCGCCCCTTCCACCGTCATTTTCTCTCTACCCACCCTTGCCTCCTTCTCCGCGCAGCTCTCAAATCCCCCCTCTCTTTCGCACCCTCCATGTCATATTCCGCTCCAGGAGCTCCATCATAGCTCCTCGCTGTCGCTGGGAGGATGTTTTCTCCTCCGCTCGCCCCTTCCACCGTCATTTTCTCTCTACCCACCCTTGCCTCCTTCTCCGCGCAGCTCTCAATTCCCCCCTCTCTTTCGCACCCTCCATGTCATATTCCGCTCCAGGAGCTCCATCATAGCTCCTCGCTGTCGCTGGGAGGATGTTTTCTCCTCCGCTCGCCCCTTCCACCGTCATTTTCTCTCTACCCACCCTTGCCTCCTTCTCCGCGCAGCTCTCGATTCCCCCCTCTCTTTCGAACCCTCCATGTCATATTCCGCTCCAGGAGCTCCATCATAGCTCCTCGCTGTCGCTGGGAGGATGTTTTCTCCTCTGCTCGCCCCTTCCACCGTCATTTTCTTTCTACCCACCCTTTCCTCCTTTTCCGCGCAGCTCTCGATTCCCCCCCCTCTTTCGCACCCTCCATGTCATATTCCGCTCCAGGAGCTCCATCATAGCTCCTCGCTGTCGATGGGAGGATGTTTTCTCCTCCGCTCGCCCCTTCCACCGTCATTTTCTTTCTACCCACCCTTGCCTCCTTTTCCACGCAGCTCTCGATTCCCCCCTCTCTTTCGCACCCTCCATGTCATATTCCGCTCCAGGAGCTCCATCATAGCTCCTCGCTGTTGCTGGGAGGATGTTTTCTCCTCCGCTCACCCCTTCCACCGTCATTTTCTCTCTACCCACCCTTGCCTCCTTCTCCGCACAGCTCTCGATTCCCCCCTCTCTTTCGCACCCTCCATGTCATATTCCGCTCCAGGAGCTCCATCATAGCTCCTCGCTGTCGCTGGGAGGAAGTTTTCTCCTCTGCTCGCCCCTTCCACCGTCATTTTCTCTCTACCCACCCTTTCCTCCTTTTCCGCGCAGCTCTCGATTCCCCCCTCTCTTGCGCACCCTCCATGTCATATTCCGCTCCAGGAGCTCCATCATAGCTCCTCGCTGTCGCTGGGAGGATGTTTTCTCCTCCGCTCGCCCCTTCCACCGTCATTTTCTCTCTACCCACCCTTGCCTCCTTTTCCGCGCAGCTCTCGATTCCCCCCTCTCTTTCGCACCCTCCATGTCATATTCCGCTCCAGGAGTTCCATCATAGCTCCTCACTGTCGCTGGGAGGATGTTTTCTCCTCCGCTCGCCCCTTCCACCGTCATTTTCTCTCTACCCACCCTTGCCTCCTTCTCCGCGCAGCTCTCGATTCCCCCCTCTCTTTCGCACCCTCCATGTCATATTCCGCTCCAGGAGCTCCATCATAGCTCCTCGCTGTCGCTGGGAGGATGTTTTCTCCTCCGCTCGCCCCTTCCACCGTCATTTTCTCTCTACCCACCCTTGCCTCCTTCTCCGCGCAGCTCTCGATTCCCTCCTCTCTCTCGCACCCTCCATATTACATCCAGCTCCAGGAGCTCCATCATACCTCTTCGCTGTCGCTGGGAGGATGTTTTCTCCTCCACTCGCCCCTTCCACCGTCATTTTCTCTCTACCCACCCTTGCCTCCTTCTCCGCGCTGCTCTCGATTCCCTCCTCTCTCTCGCACCCTCCATATTACATCCAGCTCCAGGAGCTCCATCATAGCTCCTCGCTGTCGCTGGGAGGATGTTTTCTCCTCCGCTCGCCCCTTCCACCGTCATTTTCTCTCTACCCACCCTTGCCTCCTTCTCCGCGCAGCTCTCGATTCCCTCCTCTCTCTCGCACCCTCCATATTACATCCAGCTCCAGGAGCTCCATCATAGCTCCTCGCTGTCGCTGGGAGGATGTTTTCTCCTCTGCTCGCCGCTTCCGCCGTCATTTTCTCTCCACCCACCCTTGCCTCCTTCTCCGCGCCGCTCTCGATTCCCCCCTCTCTTTCGCACCCTCCATGCCATATTCTGCTCCAGGAGCTCCATCATAGCTCCTCGCTGTCGCTGGGAGGATGTTTTCTCCTCCGCTCGCCCCTTCCACCGTCATTTTCTCTCTACCCACCCTTGCCTCCTTCTCCGCGCAGCTCTCGATTCCCCCCTCTCTTTCGCACCCTCCATGTCATATTCCGCTCCAGGAGCTCCATCATAGCTCCTCGCTGTCGCTGGGAGGATGTTTTCTCCTCCGCTCGCCCCTTCCATCGTCATTTTCTCTCTACCCACCCTTGCCTCCTTCTCCGCGCAGCTCTCGATTCCCCCCTCTCTTTCGCACCCTCCATGTCATATTCCGCTCCAGGAGCTCCATCATAGCTCCTCGCTGTCGCTGGGAGGATGTTTTCTCCTCCGCTCGCCCCTTCCACCGTCATTTTCTCTCTACCCACCCTTGCCTCCTTCTCCGCGCAGCTCTCGATTCCCTCCTCTCTCTCGCACCCTCCATATTACATCCAGCTCCAGGAGCTCCATCATAGCTCCTCGCTGTCGCTGGGAGGATTTTTTCTCCTCTGCTCGCCCCTTCCACCGTCATTTTCTCTCTACCCACCCTTTCCTCCTTTTCCGCGCCGCTCTTGATTCCCCCCTCTCTTTCGCACCCTCCATGTCATATTCTGCTCCAGGAGCTCCATCATAGCTCCTCGCTGTCGCTGGGAGGATGTTTTCTCCTCCACTCGCCCCTTCCACCGTCATTTTCTCTCTACCCACCCTTGCCTCCTTCTCCGCGCAGCTCTCGATTCCCCCCTCTCTTTCGCACCCTCCATGTCATATTCCGCTCCAGGAGCTCCATCATAGCTCCTCGCTGTCGCTGGGAGGATGTTTTCTCCTCCGCTCGCCCCTTCCACCGTCATTTTCTCTCTACCCACCCTTGCCTCCTTCTCCGCGCAGCTCTCGATTCCCCCCTCTCTTTCGCACCCTCCATGTCATATTCCGCTCCAGGAGCTCCATCATAGCTCCTCGCTGTCGCTGGGAGGATGTTTTCTCCTCCGCTCGCCCCTTCCACCGTCATTTTCTCTCTACCCACCCTTGCCTCCTTCTCCGCGCAGCTCTCGATTCCCCCCTCTCTTTCGCACCCTCCATGTCATATTCCGCTCCAGGAGCTCCATCATAGCTCCTCGCTGTCGCTGGGAGGATGTTTTCTCCTCCGCTCGCCCCTTCCACCGTCATTTTCTCTCTACCCACCCTTGCCTCCTTCTCCGCGCAGCTCTCGATTCCCTCCTCTCTCTCGCACCCTCCATATTACATCCAGCTCCAGGAGCTCCATCATAGCTCCTCGCTGTCGCTGGGAGGATTTTTTCTCCTCTGCTCGCCCCTTCCACCGTCATTTTCTCTCTACCCACCCTTTCCTCCTTTTCCGCGCAGCTCTCGATTCCCCCCTCTCTTGCGCACCCTCCATGTCATATTCCGCTCCAGGAGCTCCATCATAGCTCCTCGCTGTCGCTGGGAGGATGTTTTCTCCTCCGCTCGCCCCTTTCACCGTCATTTTCTCTCTACCCACCCTTGCCTCCTTTTCCGCGCAGCTCTCGATTCCCCCCTCTCTTTCGCACCCTCCATGTCATATTCCGCTCCAGGAGTTCCATCATAGCTCCTCACTGTCGCTGGGAGGATGTTTTCTCCTCCACTCGCCCCTTCCACCGTCATTTTCTCTCTACCCACCCTTGCCTCCTTCTCCGCGCTGCTCTCGATTCCCTCCTCTCTCTCGCACCCTCCATATTACATCCAGCTCCAGGAGCTCCATCATAGCTCCGCTGTCGCTGGGAGGATGTTTTCTCCTCCGCTCGCCCCTTCCACCGTCATTTTCTCTCTACCCACCCTTGCCTCCTTCTCCGCGCAGCTCTCGATTCCCTCCTCTCTCTCGCACCCTCCATATTACATCCAGCTCCAGGAGCTCCATCATAGCTCCTCGCTGTCGCTGGGAGGATGTTTTCTCCTCTGCTCGCCGCTTCCGCCGTCATTTTCTCTCCACCCACCCTTGCCTCCTTCTCCGCGCCGCTCTTGATTCCCCCCTCTCTTTCGCACCCTCCATGTCATATTCTGCTCCAGGAGCTCCATCATAGCTCCTCGCTGTCGCTGGGAGGATGTTTTCTCCTCCGCTCGCCCCTTCCACCGTCATTTTCTCTCTACCCACCCTTGCCTCCTTCTCCGCGCAGCTCTCGATTCCCCCCTCTCTTTCGCACCCTCCATGTCATATTCCGCTCCAGGAGCTCCATCATAGCTCCTCGCTGTCGCTGGGAGGATGTTTTCTCCTCCGCTCGCCCCTTCCACCGTCATTTTCTCTCTACCCACCCTTGCCTCCTTCTCCGCGCAGCTCTCAATTCCCCCCTCTCTTTCGCACCCTCCATGTCATATTCCGCTCCAGGAGCTCCATCATAGCTCCTCGCTGTCGCTGGGAGGATGTTTTCTCCTCTGCTCGCCCCTTCCACCGTCATTTTCTCTCTACCCACCCTTTCCTCCTTTTCCGCGCAGCTCTCGATTCCCCCCTCTCTTTCGCACCCTCCATGTCATATTCCGCTCCAGGAGCTCCATCATAGCTCCTCGCTGTCGCTGGGAGGATGTTTTCTCCTCCGCTCGCCCCTTCCACCGTCATTTTCTTTCTACCCACCCTTGCCTCCTTTTCCACGCAGCTCTCGATTCCCCCCTCTCTTTCGCACCCTCCATGTCATATTCCGCTCCAGGAGCTCCATCATAGCTCCTCGCTGTTGCTGGGAGGATGTTTTCTCCTCCGCTCGCCCCTTCCACCGTCATTTTCTCTCTACCCACCCTTGCCTCCTTCTCCGCACAGCTCTCGATTCCCCCCTCTCTTTCGCACCCTCCATGTCATATTCCGCTCCAGGAGCTCCATCATAGCTCCTCGCTGTCGCTGGGAGGATGTTTTCTCCTCTGCTCGCCCCTTCCACCGTCATTTTCTCTCTACCCACCCTTTCCTCCTTTTCCGCGCAGCTCTCGATTCCCCCCTCTCTTGCGCACCCTCCATGTCATATTCCGCTCCAGGAGCTCCATCATAGCTCCTCGCTGTCGCTGGGAGGATGTTTTCTCCTCCGCTCGCCCCTTCCACCGTCATTTTCTCTCTACCCACCCTTGCCTCCTTTTCCGCGCAGCTCTCGATTCCCCCCTCTCTTTCGCACCCTCCATGTCATATTCCGCTCCAGGAGTTCCATCATAGCTCCTCACTGTCGCTGGGAGGATGTTTTCTCCTCCACTCGCCCCTTCCACCGTCATTTTCTCTCTACCCACCCTTGCCTCCTTCTCCGCGCAGCTCTCGATTCCCCCCTCTCTTTCGCACCCTCCATGTCATATTCCGCTCCAGGAGCTCCATCATAGCTCCTCGCTGTCGCTGGGAGGATTTTTTCTCCTCTGCTCGCCCCTTCCACCGTCATTTTCTCTCTACCCACCCTTTCCTCCTTTTCCGCGCAGCTCTCGATTCCCCCCTCTCTTGCGCACCCTCCATGTCATATTCCGCTCCAGGAGCTCCATCATAGCTCCTCGCTGTCGCTGGGAGGAAGTTTTCTCCTCCACTCGCCCCTTCCACCGTCATTTTCTCTCTACCCACCCTTGCCTCCTTTTCCGCGCAGCTCTCAATTCCCCCCTCTCTTTCGCACCCTCCATGTCATATTCCGCTCCAGGAGCTCCATCATAGCTCCTTGCTGTCGCTGGGAGGATGTTTTCTCCTCCGCTCGCCCCTTCCACCGTCATTTTCTCTCTACCCTCCCTTGCCTCCTTTTCCGCGCAGCTCTCGATTCCCCCCTCTCTTTCGCACCCTCCATGTCATATTCCGCTCCAGGAGTTCCATCATAGCTCCTCACTGTCGCTGGGAGGATGTTTTCTCCTCCGCTCGCCCCTTCCACCGTCATTTTCTCTCTACCCACCCTTGCCTCCTTCTCCGCGCAGCTCTCGATTCCCCCCTCTCTTTCGCACCCTCCATGTCATATTCTGCTCCAGGAGCTCCATCATAGCTCCTCGCTGTCGCTGGGAGGATGTTTTCTCCTCCGCTCGCCCCTTCCACCGTCATTTTCTCTCTACCCACCCTTGCCTCCTTCTCCGCGCAGCTCTCGATTCCCCCCTCTCTTTCGCACCCTCCATGTCATATTCCGCTCCAGGAGCTCCATCATAGCTCCTTGCTGTCGCTGGGAGGATGTTTTCTCCTCCGCTCGCCCCTTCCACCATCATTTTCTCTCTACCCACCCTTGCCTCCTTCTCCGCGCAGCTCTCGATTCCCCCCTCTCTTTCGCACCCTCCATGTCATATTCCGCTCCAGGAGCTCCATCATAGCTCCTCGCTGTCGCTGGGAGGATGTTTTCTCCTCCGCTCGCCCCTTCCACCGTCATTTTCTCTCTACCCACCCTTGCCTCCTTTTCCGCGCAGCTCTCGATTCCCCCCTCTCTTTCGCACCCTCCATGTCATATTCCGCTCCAGGAGCTCCATCATAGCTCCTCGCTGTCGCTGGGAGGATGTTTTCTCCTCCGCTCGCCCCTTCCACCGTCATTTTCTCTCTACCCACCCTTGCCTCCTTTTCCACGCAGCTCTCGATTCCCCCCTCTCTTTCGCACCCTCCATGTCATATTCCGCTCCAGGAGCTCCATCATAGCTCCTCGCTGTCGCTGGGAGGATGTTTTCTCCTCCGCTCGCCCCTTCCACCGTCATTTTCTCTCTACCCACCCTTGCCTCCTTTTCCGCGCAGCTCTCGATTCCCCCCTCTCTTTCGCACCCTCCATGTCATATTCCGCTCCAGGAGTTCCATCATAGCTCCTCACTGTCGCTGGGAGGATGTTTTCTCCTCCGCTCGCCCCTTCCACCGTCATTTTCTCTCTACCCACCCTTGCCTCCTTCTCCGCGCAGCTCTCGATTCCCTCCTCTCTCTCGCACCCTCCATATTACATCCAGCTCCAGGAGCTCCATCATAGCTCCTCGCTGTCGCTGGGAGGATGTTTTCTCCTCTGCTCGCCGCTTCCGCCGTCATTTTCTCTCCACCCACCCTTGCCTCCTTCTCCGCGCCGCTCTCGATTCCCCCCTCTCTTTCGCACCCTCCATGCCATATTCTGCTCCAGGAGCTCCATCATAGCTCCTCGCTGTCGCTGGGAGGATGTTTTCTCCTCCGCTCGCCCCTTCCACCGTCATTTTCTCTCTACCCACCCTTGCCTCCTTCTCCGCGCAGCTCTCGATTCCCCCCTCTCTTTCGCACCCTCCATGTCATATTCCGCTCCAGGAGCTCCATCATAGCTCCTCGCTGTCGCTGGGAGGATGTTTTCTCCTCCGCTCGCCCCTTCCACCGTCATTTTCTCTCTACCCACCCTTGCCTCCTTCTCCGCGCAGCTCTCGATTCCCCCCTCTCTTTCGCACCCTCCATGTCATATTCCGCTCCAGGAGCTCCATCATAGCTCCTCGCTGTCGCTGGGAGGATGTTTTCTCCTCCGCTCGCCCCTTCCACCGTCATTTTCTCTCTACCCACCCTTGCCTCCTTCTCCGCGCAGCTCTCGATTCCCTCCTCTCTCTCGCACCCTCCATATTACATCCAGCTCCAGGAGCTCCATCATAGCTCCTCGCTGTCGCTGGGAGGATTTTTTCTCCTCTGCTCGCCCCTTCCACCGTCATTTTCTCTCTACCCACCCTTTCCTCCTTTTCCGCGCAGCTCTCGATTCCCCCCTCTCTTGCGCACCCTCCATGTCATATTCCGCTCCAGGAGCTCCATCATAGCTCCTCGCTGTCGCTGGGAGGATGTTTTCTCCTCCGCTCGCCCCTTTCACCGTCATTTTCTCTCTACCCACCCTTGCCTCCTTTTCCGCGCAGCTCTCGATTCCCCCCTCTCTTTCGCACCCTCCATGTCATATTCCGCTCCAGGAGTTCCATCATAGCTCCTCACTGTCGCTGGGAGGATGTTTTCTCCTCCACTCGCCCCTTCCACCGTCATTTTCTCTCTACCCACCCTTGCCTCCTTCTCCGCGCTGCTCTCGATTCCCTCCTCTCTCTCGCACCCTCCATATTACATCCAGCTCCAGGAGCTCCATCATAGCTCCGCTGTCGCTGGGAGGATGTTTTCTCCTCCGCTCGCCCCTTCCACCGTCATTTTCTCTCTACCCACCCTTGCCTCCTTCTCCGCGCAGCTCTCGATTCCCTCCTCTCTCTCGCACCCTCCATATTACATCCAGCTCCAGGAGCTCCATCATAGCTCCTCGCTGTCGCTGGGAGGATGTTTTCTCCTCTGCTCGCCGCTTCCGCCGTCATTTTCTCTCCACCCACCCTTGCCTCCTTCTCCGCGCCGCTCTTGATTCCCCCCTCTCTTTCGCACCCTCCATGTCATATTCTGCTCCAGGAGCTCCATCATAGCTCCTCGCTGTCGCTGGGAGGATGTTTTCTCCTCCGCTCGCCCCTTCCACCGTCATTTTCTCTCTACCCACCCTTGCCTCCTTCTCCGCGCAGCTCTCAATTCCCCCCTCTCTTTCGCACCCTCCATGTCATATTCCGCTCCAGGAGCTCCATCATAGCTCCTCGCTGTCGCTGGGAGGATGTTTTCTCCTCCGCTCGCCCCTTCCACCGTCATTTTCTCTCTACCCACCCTTGCCTCCTTCTCCGCGCAGCTCTCGATTCCCCCCTCTCTTTCGAACCCTCCATGTCATATTCCGCTCCAGGAGCTCCATCATAGCTCCTCGCTGTCGCTGGGAGGATGTTTTCTCCTCTGCTCGCCCCTTCCACCGTCATTTTCTCTCTACCCACCCTTTCCTCCTTTTCCGCGCAGCTCTCGATTCCCCCCTCTCTTTCGCACCCTCCATGTCATATTCCGCTCCAGGAGCTCCATCATAGCTCCTCGCTGTCGCTGGGAGGATGTTTTCTCCTCCGCTCGCCCCTTCCACCGTCATTTTCTTTCTACCCACCCTTGCCTCCTTTTCCACGCAGCTCTCGATTCCCCCCTCTCTTTCGCACCCTCCATGTCATATTCCGCTCCAGGAGCTCCATCATAGCTCCTCGCTGTTGCTGGGAGGATGTTTTCTCCTCCGCTCGCCCCTTCCACCGTCATTTTCTCTCTACCCACCCTTGCCTCCTTCTCCGCACAGCTCTCGATTCCCCCCTCTCTTTCGCACCCTCCATGTCATATTCCGCTCCAGGAGCTCCATCATAGCTCCTCGCTGTCGCTGGGAGGATGTTTTCTCCTCTGCTCGCCCCTTCCACCGTCATTTTCTCTCTACCCACCCTTTCCTCCTTTTCCGCGCAGCTCTCGATTCCCCCCTCTCTTGCGCACCCTCCATGTCATATTCCGCTCCAGGAGCTCCATCATAGCTCCTCGCTGTCGCTGGGAGGATGTTTTCTCCTCCGCTCGCCCCTTCCACCGTCATTTTCTCTCTACCCACCCTTGCCTCCTTTTCCGCGCAGCTCTCGATTCCCCCCTCTCTTTCGCACCCTCCATGTCATATTCCGCTCCAGGAGTTCCATCATAGCTCCTCACTGTCGCTGGGAGGATGTTTTCTCCTCCACTCGCCCCTTCCACCGTCATTTTCTCTCTACCCACCCTTGCCTCCTTCTCCGCGCAGCTCTCGATTCCCCCCTCTCTTTCGCACCCTCCATGTCATATTCCGCTCCAGGAGCTCCATCATAGCTCCTCGCTGTCGCTGGGAGGATTTTTTCTCCTCTGCTCGCCCCTTCCACCGTCATTTTCTCTCTACCCACCCTTTCCTCCTTTTCCGCGCAGCTCTCGATTCCCCCCTCTCTTGCGCACCCTCCATGTCATATTCCGCTCCAGGAGCTCCATCATAGCTCCTCGCTGTCGCTGGGAGGAAGTTTTCTCCTCCACTCGCCCCTTCCACCGTCATTTTCTCTCTACCCACCCTTGCCTCCTTCTCCGCGCAGCTCTCGATTCCCCCCTCTCTTTCGCACCCTCCATGTCATATTCTGCTCCAGGAGCTCCATCATAGCTCCTCGCTGTCGCTGGGAGGATGTTTTCTCCTCCGCTCGCCCCTTCCACCGTCATTTTCTCTCTACCCACCCTTGCCTCCTTCTCCGCGCAGCTCTCGATTCCCCCCTCTCTTTCGCACCCTCCATGTCATATTCCGCTCCAGGAGCTCCATCATAGCTCCTTGCTGTCGCTGGGAGGATGTTTTCTCCTCCGCTCGCCCCTTCCACCATCATTTTCTCTCTACCCACCCTTGCCTCCTTCTCCGCGCAGCTCTCGATTCCCCCCTCTCTTTCGCACCCTCCATGTCATATTCCGCTCCAGGAGCTCCATCATAGCTCCTCGCTGTCGCTGGGAGGATGTTTTCTCCTCCGCTCGCCCCTTCCACCGTCATTTTCTCTCTACCCACCCTTGCCTCCTTTTCCGCGCAGCTCTCGATTCCCCCCTCTCTTTCGCACCCTCCATGTCATATTCCGCTCCAGGAGCTCCATCATAGCTCCTCGCTGTCGCTGGGAGGATGTTTTCTCCTCCGCTCGCCCCTTCCACCGTCATTTTCTCTCTACCCACCCTTGCCTCCTTTTCCACGCAGCTCTCGATTCCCCCCTCTCTTTCGCACCCTCCATGTCATATTCCGCTCCAGGAGCTCCATCATAGCTCCTCGCTGTTGCTGGGAGGATGTTTTCTCCTCCGCTCGCCCCTTCCACCGTCATTTTCTCTCTACCCACCCTTGCCTCCTTCTCCGCACAGCTCTCGATTCCCCCCTCTCTTTCGCACCCTCCATGTCATATTCCGCTCCAGGAGCTCCATCATAGCTCCTTGCTGTCGCTGGGAGGATGTTTTCTCCTCTGCTCGCCCCTTCCACCGTCATTTTCTCTCTACCCACCCTTTCCTCCTTTTCCGCGCAGCTCTCGATTCCCCCCTCTCTTGCGCACCCTCCATGTCATATTCCGCTCCAGGAGCTCCATCATAGCTCCTCGCTGTCGCTGGGAGGATGTTTTCTCCTCCGCTCGCCCCTTCCACCGTCATTTTCTCTCTACCCACCCTTGCCTCCTTTTCCGCGCAGCTCTCGATTCCCCCCTCTCTTTCGCACCCTCCATGTCATATTCCGCTCCAGGAGTTCCATCATAGCTCCTCACTGTCGCTGGGAGGATGTTTTCTCCTCCACTCGCCCCTTCCACCGTCATTTTCTCTCTACCCACCCTTGCCTCCTTCTCCGCGCAGCTCTCGATTCCCCCCTCTCTTTCGCACCCTCCATGTCATATTCCGCTCCAGGAGCTCCATCATAGCTCCTCGCTGTCGCTGGGAGGATTTTTTCTCCTCTGCTCGCCCCTTCCACCGTCATTTTCTCTCTACCCACCCTTTCCTCCTTTTCCGCGCAGCTCTCGATTCCCCCCTCTCTTGCGCACCCTCCATGTCATATTCCGCTCCAGGAGCTCCATCATAGCTCCTCGCTGTCGCTGGGAGGAAGTTTTCTCCTCCACTCGCCCCTTCCACCGTCATTTTCTCTCTACCCACCCTTGCCTCCTTTTCCGCGCAGCTCTCAATTCCCCCCTCTCTTTCGCACCCTCCATGTCATATTCCGCTCCAGGAGCTCCATCATAGCTCCTTGCTGTCGCTGGGAGGATGTTTTCTCCTCCGCTCGCCCCTTCCACCGTCATTTTCTCTCTACCCTCCCTTGCCTCCTTTTCTGCGCAGCTCTCGATTCCCCCCTCTCTTTCGCACCCTCCATGTCATATTCCGCTCCAGGAGTTCCATCATAGCTCCTCACTGTCTGTCAGAGAAACCTTCAGCTGCAGACTGGTCATCACATGACAAGCACCACATGACTTCCACATGACTTCCTGGCTGCCTATAAAAGCTGAGCAAGTGCTCAGAGGAATTGCTGGTTTGTCTTTCAGCTTCCTGTACCTGAGTTCCTGTTTCCTGTGTGATCGTTTACCTGCTGTGACCCGGATTGACCCTGACCTGCTCTGCTCTTCTCCTGGACCCGACCTTGGCTTGTTTTACGGACTTTGCTTTTGCTTACCTGTGTTTGACCCTCTGCCTGCGACCCGGATTTACCTTCAGTCTCCTGTGCCTTGACCCTCTGCTTGTGACCAAGTCTTGTCTCCTATCTCCAGTGCCTTGACCCTCAGCCTGTGACCTGGATTGTCTGCTTACCTGTGTTTGACCCTCAGCCTGCTCCGGACTTTTACTGCTGGATCCTGATCAGTCTCTGCTCCAGCTCTACAGGACCTCCACGCAAGCTCTACCCTGCCTGCGGGTAGCTTGTGCCTCTTTGTGCCATCCACCCTCTGTATCACCTCCAGAGGGGCGGAGTGCGCTTAGTCGCAACAGCGAACCGCTCTCGGCATCTCGGCCTCGGTGAGTACCTCTATTCTGATAGTACAAACCAGCCATGTCAGAGGCCGACAGAGCGCGTTCTCCTCTTGAGATCCTGTGCCAGCAGGTCACAACCCTCACTGATGCAGTCCAGAAACTGCAGGAAGGCTATGCCCAGATTGACGGTCGTCTCCAGCAACTTTCAGGGTCATCTGCATCAACAGCCGCAGCCCCTGCGCCCACCAGCGGAGCCTCCTCTTCTCAAGTTGCATCAAGCCCCACAGTGATCATGGCTACCCCTGAGCCCAGGGTTCCCACACCGGAGCATTTTTCAGGCGATCGCAAAAAGTTCCGGGCCTTCAAAAATGCATGCTCCTTGTACTTAGCCCTTCAGCCCAGGACTTTTTCATCTGAAGTAGTTAAGGTGGGATTTGTCATCTCCCTGTTGACCGAAGAGCCGCAGGCCTGGGCCCACAGCCTGATGGAACAGAGGAGCTCTCTTCTGAACTCTTTGGACCTTTTCTTTGAAAGTATGTCTCAACTATATGATGACCCCCAACGCACCGCTACTGCAGAAGCCGTGCTACACTCCCTGTCCCAAGGAAAGAGACCAGTGGAGGACTACACTGCTGAATTTCGAAAATGGTCAGCTGACACAGGGTGGAACGAACCCGCTCTTAAATACCAGTACCGCCAGGGGCTGTCAGAAGCTTTGAAAGACGAGTTGGCCAGGATTGAAACCCCTGCCACTTTGGAGGATTTAATCCAATCCGCTACCAAGCTAGACAGGCGCATGCGCGAGCGGCGCTCTGAGCGCTCTCAGGGTCCCCGACCTAGTTGGATGCTCCCTAAACCTTCTCCCGTTCACCCATCCTTTCCAGTGACTCCTGTCACCTCTGCTCCAGAGGCTGAGCCCATGCAGCTTGGATTGGTCCGTGCTCCTCTTACCCCTGAAGAGAAACAACGACGGCGACAGGCCAATCTCTGTCTGTACTGTGGGGGAACTGGACATTTTCTGCGTACTTGCCCCGTGAGACCCAGTAAGTCACGCTCGCAGTTTTTTATGAACTTTCAGAACCCTGGTTTATCCCAGACTTATGTCACCCTCTCTGTCTCCTTACAGCTAATGGAAAAGGAAGTTCATCTACCAGCAATTATTGATTCCGGAGCCTGTAGTTGTTTTCTAGACACTTCACTGGCCCAAAAACTGCACATTCCCCTGCAAACCAAAGAACAAGGCCTCCAAGTCTACCTGGCTGATGGGTCTCTCCCTCGCTCTGGATTTGTCACACAACAGACAAGGCCCATCCTTGTCACCACGGACTCCGGCCACCAGGAGCTTCTAAGCTTTGACATCATCTTCTCCCCCATGTTCCCCATCATTTTGGGGCTCCCCTGGCTACAGGCACATGAACCTGACATCAATTGGAACAAGAAGAAAGTCTCCTTTTCCTCTCCCTACTGTTCCCAGCATTGCCTTCCTCCAGCTCCAGCCGCCTGTTTAACTGTAGCACCTACACCTGACAATCTCCAGCACGTCCCTCCGGTATATCTTGAATTTAGAGATGTCTTCGATAAACAAAAAGCTGATTGCCTACCACCTCATCGGTCTTACGACTGCCCCATTGATTTGCTACCTGGTTCTGAAATACCCTTTGGCCGTATCTTTCCACTATCGGAGACTGAACTAGCGGCTCTTAAAACGTATATTGATGAGAACTTGGATAAGGGTTTCATTCGTCCATCATCTTCACCGGCCGGAGCCGGCATCTTCTTTGTGGAAAAGAAAGATGGTTCCCTAAGACCATGCATAGACTATAGAGAACTGAACAAAATAACGATAAAAAATCGCTATCCTCTTCCACTTATCCCAGAGTTGTTTCAGCGTTTCCGTTCTGCCCGAGTCTTCTCCAAGTTGGATCTGCGAGGTGCCTATAACCTCATCCGAATCAGGCCTGGAGACGAATGGAAGACTGCCTTCAGGTCCAGGTTTGGACATTATGAATATTTGGTAATGCCCTTTGGGTTGTGTAACGCCCCGGCCACATTTCAGCACCTGGTAAACGACATCTTTCGAGAATATCTGGACAATTTCCTAGTTGTTTACCTGGACGACATTCTTATTTTTTCTGCCACCATTGAGCTACACCGGGTTCATGTAAAGACAGTCCTTGCAATTCTCAGGAGACACAAATTGTACCTTAAAGCAGAGAAATGCGAATTCGAAAAATCTGTTGTGCAATTCCTAGGCTTTATCATTTCTACCAACGGGGTCGCAATGGATCCACAGAAGGTCAAGGCAATTCAGGAGTGGCCGGCTCCAGTAGACAAAAAGGGGGTACAGCGGTTTATCGGATTCGCTAATTTTTACCGGAGGTTTATCGTTGGCTTCTCATCCATTGTTGCACCCATCACCCAACTAACCCGCCAACATAGTCGTTTTCAGTGGTCCCAAGAGGCCCAGGAAGCTTTTACCAAGCTCAAAGCCCTGTTCACCTCTGCACCAATCCTACGGCATCCGGATCCAGCCCTGCCATTTGTGTTGGAGGTAGACGCCTCGGAAACCGCCACTGGAGCCATCCTCTCCCAGAGACAGGGCCCCAAGGCTCTCCTCCATCCTGTAGCTTTTGCATCTCGGAAACTAAGTTCCCCGGAAAGGAATTATGATGTGGGAGACCGGGAGCTGTTGGCCATCAAGTTCGCTCTGGAGGAGTGGAGATATCTGTTGGAGGGTGCTTCCCATTCCATCATGATCTTCACCGATCATAAAAACCTAGAATACCTCAGGACAGCCAAACGCTTAAGACCCAGGCAAGCCCGGTGGGCCCTCTTCTTTTCTAGGTTCAACTTTCATATCTCTTATAGACCTGGCCTCAAGAATGGGAAAGCAGACGCACTCTCCCGGATGTTCCCTGAATCTCCCCAGTCAACGGAACCTAGCACCATCTTATCTCCACAAAACTTCCTTCTGCTCACAGACACTGATCTTATGACCACCATCAAGTTGGCATCCAGCCATTGTACTGACCCAGAAATATCCTCCTTGGAGAAACGAGATGACTTGTTCTGGTCCCAAGGAAGAATTTTTGTCCCACCGGAGGCTAGACCCATGACGTTAAAGTTGCTTCACGACCATAAACTGGCTGGTCACTTTGGGACTCAAAAGACTTTGGAATTGGTTGCCCGTTCTTTTTGGTGGCCTGGTTGGAGGCAGGACTGTAAAGAGTATGTCCTCTCTTGTATTTCTTGCCAGCGCAGTAAAGTGGCTAACACCAAATCTTGGGGATTACTTAGACCTTTACCCATTCCAGAACGCCCATGGGCTGAAGTTTCTATGGACTTCATTGTTGATCTTCCTCCCTCGGAAGGTTTCACCTCCATTCTGGTTGTGGTCGACCGCCTTTCCAAAATGGCACACTTCTTGCCCATGGTGGGCACCCCCTCTGCTTTGGAGACAGCTAACATTTTTATCAAAGAAATAATAAGGCTACATGGAGTACCCGACAGTGTTGTTTCTGACAGAGGGGTTCAGTTCACCTCCAAATTTTGGAAAGAACTTTGTAAAGCACTACAAATAAAGGTCTGTCTCTCCTCTGCATATCATCCTCAAAGCAATGGCCAGACAGAGAGAACGAACCAAACTCTGGAGCAGTATCTCCGCTGTTTCTCTTCTGGCTCTCAGGATGACTGGTCCTCTCTGCTACCCTACGCGGAGTTTGCGTATAATAATTCAGTTCATTCAGCCACCAACCAAACGCCCTTCTGGTCTAACTTTGGGTTTCACCCTTCTTTCCTTCCAAACGCTACCCCTGAATTATCTGTTCCTGCTGTCCAAGATCGCATAGCCTCCATCCAACAGAACTTTCAAAGGATTCAGGAAACCATGCAAAAGGCCCAGGATGACTATAAGAAGTACTACAACAGGGGAAGGAAGGAGAACCCGGTTTTCAAGGTCGGTGAGGAAGTTTGGTTATCTTCAGCTAACCTCAAATTACCTTTTCCCTCACGGAAGTTGGGCCCAAAGTTCATAGGGCCGTTCAAAATCAAGAGGATGGTTAACCCTGTGGCCTTTGAATTGGCCTTACCCAGCTCTTACAGGATTCATTCTGTCTTTCATGCATCCTTACTAAAACCAGTGATTCCTAGCCCCTTCCCGGGAAGAGAGGAGCCGCCTCCTCCACCGGTCCAGGTGGATGGAGAAAATGAATTTGAGGTTGAAGCCATACTGAACTGCAGGAAGAGGGGTAGACTTCTCCAATACCTAATCAAGTGGAAGGGGTACCCACCTGAAAACAACTCTTGGGAACCCTCAAGAAACATACACGCCCCTCGCTTGATCCGAGCTTTTCATGTGAATCACCCGGAGTTGATGTCCAGTTTGGGCGTCCAGAGGCCGCCCCTCGGGGGGGGGGCACTGTCAGAGAAACCTTCAGCTGCAGACTGGTCATCACATGACAAGCACCACATGACTTCCACATGACTTCCTGGCTGCCTATAAAAGCTGAGCAAGTGCTCAGAGGAATTGCTGGTTTGTCTTTCAGCTTCCTGTACCTGAGTTCCTGTTTCCTGTGTGATCGTTTACCTGCTGTGACCCGGATTGACCCTGACCTGCTCTGCTCTTCTCCTGGACCCGACCTTGGCTTGTTTTACGGACTTTGCTTTTGCTTACCTGTGTTTGACCCTCTGCCTGCGACCCGGATTTACCTTCAGTCTCCTGTGCCTTGACCCTCTGCTTGTGACCAAGTCTTGTCTCCTATCTCCAGTGCCTTGACCCTCAGCCTGTGACCTGGATTGTCTGCTTACCTGTGTTTGACCCTCAGCCTGCTCCGGACTTTTACTGCTGGATCCTGATCAGTCTCTGCTCCAGCTCTACAGGACCTCCACGCAAGCTCTACCCTGCCTGCGGGTAGCTTGTGCCTCTTTGTGCCATCCACCCTCTGTATCACCTCCAGAGGGGCGGAGTGCGCTTAGTCGCAACAGCGAACCGCTCTCGGCATCTCGGCCTCGGTGAGTACCTCTATTCTGATACTGTCGCTGGGAGGATGTTTTCTCCTCCGCTCGCCCCTTCCACCGTCATTTTCTCTCTACCCACCCTTGCCTCCTTCTCCGCGCAGCTCTCGATTCCCCCCTCTCTTTCGCACCCTCCATGTCATATTCTGCTCCAGGAGCTCCATCATAGCTCCTCGCTGTCGCTGGGAGGATGTTTTCTCCTCCGCTCGCCCCTTCCACCGTCATTTTCTCTCTACCCACCCTTGCCTCCTTCTCCGCGCAGCTCTCGATTCCCCCCTCTCTTTCGCACCCTCCATGTCATATTCCGCTCCAGGAGCTCCATCATAGCTCCTTGCTGTCGCTGGGAGGATGTTTTCTCCTCCGCTCGCCCCTTCCACCATCATTTTCTCTCTACCCACCCTTGCCTCCTTCTCCGCGCAGCTCTCGATTCCCCCCTCTCTTTCGCACCCTCCATGTCATATTCCGCTCCAGGAGCTCCATCATAGCTCCTCGCTGTCGCTGGGAGGATGTTTTCTGCTCCGCTCGCCCCTTCCACCGTCATTTTCTCTCTACCCACCCTTGCCTCCTTTTCCGCGCAGCTCTCGATTCCCCCCTCTCTTTCGCACCCTCCATGTCATATTCCGCTCCAGGAGCTCCATCATAGCTCCTCGCTGTCGCTGGGAGGATGTTTTCTCCTCCGCTCGCCCCTTCCACCGTCATTTTCTCTCTACCCACCCTTGCCTCCTTTTCCACGCAGCTCTCGATTCCCCCCTCTCTTTCGCACCCTCCATGTCATATTCCGCTCCAGGAGCTCCATCATAGCTCCTCGCTGTTGCTGGGAGGATGTTTTCTCCTCCGCTCGCCCCTTCCACCGTCATTTTCTCTCTACCCACCCTTGCCTCCTTTTCCGCGCAGCTCTCGATTCCCCCCTCTCTTTCGCACCCTCCATGTCATATTCCGCTCCAGGAGTTCCATCATAGCTCCTCACTGTCGCTGGGAGGATGTTTTCTCCTCCGCTCGCCCCTTCCACCATCATTTTCTCTCTACCCACCCTTGCCTCCTTCTCCGCGCAGCTCTCGATTCCCCCCTCTCTTTCGCACCCTCCATGTCATATTCCGCTCCAGGAGCTCCATCATAGCTCCTCGCTGTTGCTGGGAGGATGTTTTCTCCTCCGCTCGCCCCTTCCACCGTCATTTTCTCTCTACCCACCCTTGCCTCCTTTTCCGCGCAGCTCTCGATTCCCCCCTCTCTTTCGCACCCTCCATGTCATATTCCGCTCCAGGAGTTCCATCATAGCTCCTCACTGTCGCTGGGAGGATGTTTTCTCCTCCGCTCGCCCCTTCCACCATCATTTTCTCTCTACCCACCCTTGCCTCCTTCTCCGCGCAGCTCTCGATTCCCCCCTCTCTTTCGCACCCTCCATGTCATATTCCGCTCCAGGAGCTCCATCATAGCTCCTCGCTGTCGCTGGGAGGATGTTTTCTCCTCCGCTCGCCCCTTCCACCGTCATTTTCTCTCTACCCACCCTTGCCTCCTTTTCCGCGCAGCTCTCGATTCCCCCCTCTCTTTCGCACCCTCCATGTCATATTCCGCTCCAGGAGCTCCATCATAGCTCCTCGCTGTCGCTGGGAGGATGTTTTCTCCTCCGCTCGCCCCTTCCACCGTCATTTTCTCTCTACCCACCCTTGCCTCCTTTTCCGCGCAGCTCTCGATTCCCCCCTCTCTTTCGCACCCTCCATGTCATATTCCGCTCCAGGAGTTCCATCATAGCTCCTCACTGTCGCTGGGAGGATGTTTTCTCCTCCGCTCGCCTCTTCCACCGTCATTTTCTCTCTACCCACCCTTGCCTCCTTTTCCGCGCAGCTCTCGATTCCCCCCTCTCTTTCGCACCCTCCATGTCATATTCCGCTCCAGGAGTTCCATCATAGCTCCTCACTGTCGCTGGGAGGAAGTTTTCTCCTCCGCTCGCCCCTTCCACCGTCATTTTCTCTCTACCCACCCTTGCCTCCTTTTCCGCGCAGCTCTCGATTCCCCCCTCTCTTTTGCACCCTCCATATCATATTCCGCTCCAGGAGCTCCATCATAGCTCCTTGCTGTCGCTGGGAGGATGTTTTCTCCTCCGCTCGCCCCTTCCACCGTCATTTTCTCTCTACCCACCCTTGCCTCCTTTTCCGCGCAGCTCTCGATTCCCCCCTCTCTTTCGCACCCTCCATGTCATATTCCGCTCCAGGAGCTCCATCATAGCTCCTTGCTGTCGCTGGGAGGATGTTTTCTCCTCCGCTCGCCCCTTCCACCGTCATTTTCTCTCTACCCACCCTTGCCTCCTTTTCCGCGCAGCTCTCGATTCCCCCCTCTCTTTCGCACCCTCCATGTCATATTCCGCTCCAGGAGTTCCATCATAGCTCCTCACTGTCGCTGGGAGGATGTTTTCTCCTCCGCTCGCCCCTTCCACCGTCATTTTCTCTCTACCCACCCTTGCCTCCTTTCCCGCGCAGCTCTCGATTCCCCCCTCTCTTTCGCACCCTCCATGTCATATTCCGCTCCAGGAGTTCCATCATAGCTCCTCACTGTCGCTGGGAGGATGTTTTCTCCTCCGCTCGCCCCTTCCACCGTCATATTCTCTCTACCCACCCTTGCCTCCTTCTCCGCGCAGCTCTCGATTCCCCCCTCTCTTTCGCACCCTCCATGTCATATTCCGCTCCAGGAGCTCCATCATAGCTCCTCGCTGTCGCTGGGAGGATGTTTTCTCCTCCGCTCGCCCCTTCCACCGTCATTTTCTCTCTACCCACCCTTGCCTCCTTTTCCGCGCAGCTCTCGATTCCCCCCTCTCTTTCGCACCCTCCATGTCATATTCCGCTCCAGGAGTTCCATCATAGCTCCTCACTGTCGCTGGGAGGATGTTTTCTCCTCCGCTCGCCTCTTCCACCGTCATTTTCTCTCTACCCACCCTTGCCTCCTTTTCCGCGCAGCTCTCGATTCCCCCCTCTCTTTCGCACCCTCCATGTCATACTCCGCTCCAGGAGTTCCATCATAGCTCCTCACTGTCGCTGGGAGGAAGTTTTCTCCTCCGCTCGCCCCTTCCACCGTCATTTTCTCTCTACCCACCCTTGCCTCCTTTTCCGCGCAGCTCTCGATTCCCCCCTCTCTTTCGCACCCTCCATGTCATATTCCGCTCCAGGAGCTCCATCATAGCTCCTTGCTGTCGCTGGGAGGATGTTTTCTCCTCCGCTCGCCCCTTCCACCGTCATTTTCTCTCTACCCACCCTTGCCTCCTTTTCCGCGCAGCTCTCGATTCCCCCCTCTCTTTCGCACCCTCCATGTCATATTCCGCTCCAGGAGTTCCATCATAGCTCCTCACTGTCGCTGGGAGGATGTTTTCTCCTCCGCTCGCCCCTTCCACCGTCATTTTCTCTCTACGCACCCTTGCCTCCTTTTCCGCGCAGCTCTCGATTCCCCCCTCTCTTTCGCACCCTCCATGTCATATTCCGCTCCAGGAGCTCCATCATAGCTCCTCGCTGTCGCTGGGAGGATGTTTTCTCCTCCGCTCGCCCCTTCCACCGTCATTTTCTCTCTACCCACCCTTGCCTCCTTTTCCGCGCAGCTCTCGATTCCCCCCTCTCTTTCGCACCCTCCATGTCATATTCCGCTCCAGGAGTTCCATCATAGCTCCTCACTGTCGCTGGGAGGATGTTTTCTCCTCCGCTCGCCCCTTCCACCGTCATATTCTCTCTACCCACCCTTGCCTCCTTCTCCGCGCAGCTCTCGATTCCCCCCTCTCTTTCGCACCCTCCATGTCATATTCCGCTCCAGGAGCTCCATCATAGCTCCTCGCTGTCGCTGGGAGGATGTTTTCTCCTCCGCTCGCCCCTTCCACCGTCATTTTCTCTCTACCCACCCTTGCCTCCTTTTCCGCGCAGCTCTCGATTCCCCCCTCTCTTTCGCACCCTCCATGTCATATTCCGCTCCAGGAGTTCCATCATAGCTCCTCACTGTCGCTGGGAGGATGTTTTCTCCTCCGCTCGCCTCTTCCACCGTCATTTTCTCTCTACCCACCCTTGCCTCCTTTTCCACGCAGCTCTCGATTCCCCCCTCTCTTTCGCACCCTCCATGTCATATTCCGCTCCAGGAGTTCCATCATAGCTCCTCACTGTCGCTGGGAGGAAGTTTTCTCCTCCGCTCGCCCCTTCCACCGTCATTTTCTCTCTACCCACCCTTGCCTCCTTTTCCGCGCAGCTCTCGATTCCCCCCTCTCTTTTGCACCCTCCATATCATATTCCGCTCCAGGAGCTCCATCATAGCTCCTTGCTGTCGCTGGGAGGATGTTTTCTCCTCCGCTCGCCCCTTCCACCGTCATTTTCTCTCTACCCACCCTTGCCTCCTTTTCCGCGCAGCTCTCGATTCCCCCCTCTCTTTCGCACCCTCCATGTCATATTCCGCTCCAGGAGCTCCATCATAGCTCCTTGCTGTCGCTGGGAGGATGTTTTCTCCTCCGCTCGCCCCTTCCACCGTCATTTTCTCTCTACCCACCCTTGCCTCCTTTTCCGCGCAGCTCTCGATTCCCCCCTCTCTTTCGCACCCTCCATGTCATATTCCGCTCCAGGAGTTCCATCATAGCTCCTCACTGTCGCTGGGAGGATGTTTTCTCCTCCGCTCGCCCCTTCCACCGTCATTTTCTCTCTACCCACCCTTGCCTCCTTTTCCGCGCAGCTCTCGATTCCCCCCTCTCTTTCGCACCCTCCATGTCATATTCCGCTCCAGGAGTTCCATCATAGCTCCTCACTGTCGCTGGGAGGATGTTTTCTCCTCCGCTCGCCCCTTCCACCGTCATATTCTCTCTACCCACCCTTGCCTCCTTCTCCGCGCAGCTCTCGATTCCCCCCTCTCTTTCGCACCCTCCATGTCATATTCCGCTCCAGGAGCTCCATCATAGCTCCTCGCTGTCGCTGGGAGGATGTTTTCTCCTCCGCTCGCCCCTTCCACCGTCATTTTCTCTCTACCCACCCTTGCCTCCTTTTCCGCGCAGCTCTCGATTCCCCCCTCTCTTTCGCACCCTCCATGTCATATTCCGCTCCAGGAGTTCCATCATAGCTCCTCACTGTCGCTGGGAGGATGTTTTCTCCTCCGCTCGCCTCTTCCACCGTCATTTTCTCTCTACCCACCCTTGCCTCCTTTTCCGCGCAGCTCTCGATTCCCCCCTCTCTTTCGCACCCTCCATGTCATACTCCGCTCCAGGAGTTCCATCATAGCTCCTCACTGTCGCTGGGAGGAAGTTTTCTCCTCCGCTCGCCCCTTCCACCGTCATTTTCTCTCTACCCACCCTTGCCTCCTTTTCCGCGCAGCTCTCGATTCCCCCCTCTCTTTCGCACCCTCCATGTCATATTCCGCTCCAGGAGCTCCATCATAGCTCCTTGCTGTCGCTGGGAGGATGTTTTCTCCTCCGCTCGCCCCTTCCACCGTCATTTTCTCTCTACCCACCCTTGCCTCCTTTTCCGCGCAGCTCTCGATTCCCCCCTCTCTTTCGCACCCTCCATGTCATATTCTGCTCCAGGAGTTCCATCATAGCTCCTCACTGTCGCTGGGAGGATGTTTTCTCCTCCGCTCGCCCCTTCCACCGTCATTTTCTCTCTACGCACCCTTGCCTCCTTTTCCGCGCAGCTCTCGATTCCCCCCTCTCTTTCGCACCCTCCATGTCATATTCCGCTCCAGGAGCTCCATCATAGCTCCTCGCTGTCGCTGGGAGGATGTTTTCTCCTCCGCTCGCCCCTTCCACCGTCATTTTCTCTCTACCCACCCTTGCCTCCTTTTCCGCGCAGCTCTCGATTCCCCCCTCTCTTTCGCACCCTCCATGTCATATTCCGCTCCAGGAGTTCCATCATAGCTCCTCACTGTCGCTGGGAGGATGTTTTCTCCTCCGCTCGCCCCTTCCACCGTCATATTCTCTCTACCCACCCTTGCCTCCTTCTCCGCGCAGCTCTCGATTCCCCCCTCTCTTTCGCACCCTCCATGTCATATTCCGCTCCAGGAGCTCCATCATAGCTCCTCGCTGTCGCTGGGAGGATGTTTTCTCCTCCGCTCGCCCCTTCCACCGTCATTTTCTCTCTACCCACCCTTGCCTCCTTTTCCGCGCAGCTCTCGATTCCCCCCTCTCTTTCGCACCCTCCATGTCATATTCCGCTCCAGGAGTTCCATCATAGCTCCTCACTGTCGCTGGGAGGATGTTTTCTCCTCCGCTCGCCTCTTCCACCGTCATTTTCTCTCTACCCACCCTTGCCTCCTTTTCCGCGCAGCTCTCGATTCCCCCCTCTCTTTCGCACCCTCCATGTCATACTCCGCTCCAGGAGTTCCATCATAGCTCCTCACTGTCGCTGGGAGGAAGTTTTCTCCTCCGCTCGCCCCTTCCACCGTCATTTTCTCTCTACCCACCCTTGCCTCCTTTTCCGCGCAGCTCTCGATTCCCCCCTCTCTTTTGCACCCTCCATGTCATATTCCGCTCCAGGAGCTCCATCATAGCTCCTTGCTGTCGCTGGGAGGATGTTTTCTCCTCCGCTCGCCCCTTCCACCGTCATTTTCTCTCTACCCACCCTTGCCTCCTTTTCCGCGCAGCTCTCGATTCCCCCCTCTCTTTCGCACCCTCCATGTCATATTCCGCTCCAGGAGTTCCATCATAGCTCCTCACTGTCGCTGGGAGGATGTTTTCTCCTCCGCTCGCCCCTTCCACCGTCATTTTCTCTCTACGCACCCTTGCCTCCTTTTCCGCGCAGCTCTCGATTCCCCCCTCTCTTTCGCACCCTCCATGTCATATTCCGCTCCAGGAGCTCCATCATAGCTCCTCGCTGTCGCTGGGAGGATGTTTTCTCCTCCGCTCGCCCCTTCCACCGTCATTTTCTCTCTACCCACCCTTGCCTCCTTTTCCGCGCAGCTCTCGATTCCCCCCTCTCTTTCGCACCCTCAATGTCATATTCCGCTCCAGGAGTTCCATCATAGCTCCTCACTGTCGCTGGGAGGATGTTTTCTCCTCCGCTCGCCCCTTCCACCGTCATTTTCTCTCTACCCACCCTTGCCTCCTTTTCCGCGCAGCTCTCGATTCCCCCCTCTCTTTCGCACCCTCCATGTCATATTCCGCTCCAGGAGCTCCATCATAGCTCCTTGCTGTCGCTGGGAGGATGTTTTCTCCTCTGCTCGCCCCTTCCACCGTCATTTTCTCTCTACCCACCCTTGCCTCCTTTTCCGCGCAGCTCTCGATTCCCCCCTCTCTTTCGCACCCTCCATGTCATATTCCGCTCCAGGAGTTCCATCATAGCTCCTCACTGTCGCTGGGAGGATGTTTTCTCCTCCGCTCGCCCCTTCCACCATCATTTTCTCTCTACCCACCCTTGCCTCCTTTTCCGCGCAGCTCTCGATTCCCCCCTCTCTTTCGCACCCTCCATGTCATATTCTGCTCCAGGAGTTCCATCATAGCTCCTCACTGTCGCTGGGAGGAAGTTTTCTCCTCCGCTCGCCCCTTCCACCGTCATTTTCTCTCTACCCACCCTTGCCTCCTTTTCCGCGCAGCTCTCGATTCCCCCCTCTCTTTCGCACCCTCCATGTCATATTCCGCTCCAGGAGCTCCATCATAGCTCCTCACTGTCGCTGGGAGGATGTTTTCTCCTCCGCTCGTCCCTTCCACCGTCATTTTCTCTCTACCCACCCTTGCCTCCTTCTCCGCGCAGCTCTCGATTCCCCCCTCTCTTTCGCACCTTCCATGTCATATTCCGCTCCAGGAGCTCCATCATAGCTAATCGCTGTCGCTGGGAGGATGTTTTCTCCTCCGCTCGCCCCTTCCACCGTCATTTTCTCTCTACCCACCCTTTCCTCCTTTTCCGCGCAGCTCTCGATTCCCCCCTCTCTTTCGCACCCTCCATGTCATATTCCGCTCCAGGAGCTCCATCATAGCTCCTTGCTGTCGCTGGGAGGATGTTTTCTCCTCTGCTCGCCCCTTCCACCGTCATTTTCTCTCTACCCACCCTTGCCTCCTTTTCCGCGCAGCTCTCGATTCCCCCCTCTCTTTCGCACCCTCCATGTCATATTCCGCTCCAGGAGTTCCATCATAGCTCCTCACTGTCGCTGGGAGGATGTTTTCTCCTCCGCTCGCCCCTTCCACCATCATTTTCTCTCTACCCACCCTTGCCTCCTTTTCCGCGCAGCTCTCGATTCCCCCCTCTCTTTCGCACCCTCCATGTCATATTCTGCTCCAGGAGTTCCATCATAGCTCCTCACTGTCGCTGGGAGGAAGTTTTCTCCTCCGCTCGCCCCTTCCACCGTCATTTTCTCTCTACCCACCCTTGCCTCCTTTTCCGCGCAGCTCTCGATTCCCCCCTCTCTTTCGCACCCTCCATGTCATATTCCGCTCCAGGAGCTCCATCATAGCTCCTCACTGTCGCTGGGAGGATGTTTTCTCCTCCGCTCGCCCCTTCCACCGTCATTTTCTCTCTACCCACCCTTGCCTCCTTCTCCGCGCAGCTCTCGATTCCCCCCTCTCTTTCGCACCTTCCATGTCATATTCCGCTCCAGGAGCTCCATCATAGCTAATCGCTGTCGCTGGGAGGATGTTTTCTCCTCCGCTCGCCCCTTCCACCGTCATTTTCTCTCTACCCACCCTTGCCTCCTTTTCCGCGCAGCTCTCGATTCCCCCCTCTCTTTCGCACCCTCCATGTCATATTCCGCTCCAGGAGTTCCATCATAGCTCCTCACTGTCGCTGGGAGGAAGTTTTCTCCTCCGCTCGCCCCTTCCACCTTCATTTTCTCTCTACCCACCCTTGCCTCCTTTTCCGCGCAGCTCTCGATTCCCCCCTCTCTTTCGCACCCTCCATGTCATATTCCGCTCCAGGAGCTCCATCATAGCTCCTTGCTGTCGCTGGGAGGATGTTTTCTCCTCCGCTCGCCCCTTCCACCGTCATTTTCTCTCTACCCACCCTTGCCTCCTTTTCCGCGCAGCTCTCGATTCCCCCCTCTCTTTCGCACCCTCCATGTCATATTCCGCTCCAGGAGCTCCATCATAGCTAATCGCTGTCGCTGGGAGGATGTTTTCTCCTCCGCTCGCCCCTTCCACCGTCATTTTCTCTCTACCCACCCTTGCCTCCTTTTCCGCGCAGCTCTCGATTCCCCCCTCTCTTTCGCACCCTCCATGTCATATTCCGCTCCAGGAGTTCCATCATAGCTCCTCACTGTCGCTGGGAGGATGTTTTCTCCTCCGCTCGCCCCTTCCACCGTCATTTTCTCTCTACCCACCCTTGCCTCCTTTTCCGCGCAGCTCTCGATTCCCCCCTCTCTTTCGCACCCTCCATGTCATATTCTGCTCCAGGAGTTCCATCATAGCTCCTCACTGTCGCTGGGAGGAAGTTTTCTCCTCCGCTCGCCCCTTCCACCGTCATTTTCTCTCTACCCACCCTTGCCTCCTTTTCCGCGCAGCTCTCGATTCCCCCCTCTCTTTCGCACCCTCCATGTCATATTCCGCTCCAGGAGCTCCATCATAGCTCCTCACTGTCGCTGGGAGGATGTTTTCTCCTCCGCTCGCCCCTTCCACCGTCATTTTCTCTCTACCCACCCTTGCCTCCTTCTCCGCGCAGCTCTCGATTCCCCCCTCTCTTTCGCACCTTCCATGTCATATTCCGCTCCAGGAGCTCCATCATAGCTAATCGCTGTCGCTGGGAGGATGTTTTCTCCTCCGCTCGCCCCTTCCACCTTCATTTTCTCTCTACCCACCCTTGCCTCCTTTTCCGCGCAGCTCTCGATTCCCCCCTCTCTTTCGCACCCTCCATGTCATATTCCGCTCCAGGAGCTCCATCATAGCTCCTTGCTGTCGCTGGGAGGATGTTTTCTCCTCCGCTCGCCCCTTCCACCGTCATTTTCTCTCTACCCACCCTTGCCTCCTTTTCCGCGCAGCTCTCGATTCCCCCCTCTCTTTCGCACCCTCCATGTCATATTCCGCTCCAGGAGCTCCATCATAGCTAATCGCTGTCGCTGGGAGGATGTTTTCTCCTCCGCTCGCCCCTTCCACCGTCATTTTCTCTCTACCCACCCTTGCCTCCTTTTCCGCGCAGCTCTCGATTCCCCCCTCTCTTTCGCACCCTCCATGTCATATTCCGCTCCAGGAGTTCCATCATAGCTCCTCACTGTCGCTGGGAGGATGTTTTCTCCTCCGCTCGCCCCTTCCACCGTCATTTTCTCTCTACCCACCCTTGCCTCCTTCTCCGCGCAGCTCTCGATTCCCCCCTCTCTTTCGCACCCTCCATGTCATATTCCGCTCCAGGAGCTCCATCATAGCTAATCGCTGTCGCTGGGAGGATGTTTTCTCCTCCGCTCGCCCCTTCCACCGTCATTTTCTCTCTACCCACCCTTGCCTCCTTTTCCGCGCAGCTCTCGATTCCCCCCTCTCTTTTGCACCCTCCATGTCATATTCCGCTCCAGGAGTTCCATCATAGCTCCTCACTGTCGCTGGGAGGATGTTTTCTCCTCCGCTCGCCCCTTCCACCGTCATTTTCTCTCTACCCACCCTTGCCTCCTTTTCCGCGCAGCTCTCGATTCCCCCCTCTCTTTCGCACCCTCCATGTCATATTCCGCTCCAGGAGCTCCATCATAGCTCCTCGCTGTCGCTGGGAGGATGTTTTCTCCTCCGCTCGCCCCTTCCACCGTCATTTTCTCTCTACCCACCCTTGCCTCCTTCTCCGCGCAGCTCTCAATTCCCCCCTCTCTTTCGCACCCTCCATGTCATATTCCGCTCCAGGAGCTCCATCATAGCTCCTCGCTGTCGCTGGGAGGATGTTTTCTCCTCCGCTCGCCCCTTCCACCGTCATTTTCTCTCTACCCACCCTTGCCTCCTTCTCCGCGCAGCTCTCGATTCCCCCCTCTCTTTCGCACCCTCCATGTCATATTCCGCTCCAGGAGTTCCATCATAGCTCCTCACTGTCGCTGGGAGGATGTTTTCTCCTCCGCTCGCCCCTTCCACCGTCATTTTCTCTCTACGCACCCTTGCCTCCTTTTCCGCGCAGCTCTCGATTCCCCCCTCTCTTTCGCACCCTCCATGTCATATTCCGCTCCAGGAGCTCCATCATAGCTCCTCGCTGTCGCTGGGAGGATGTTTTCTCCTCCGCTCGCCCCTTCCACCGTCATTTTCTCTCTACCCACCCTTGCCTCCTTTTCCGCGCAGCTCTCGATTCCCCCCTCTCTTTCGCACCCTCAATGTCATATTCCGCTCCAGGAGTTCCATCATAGCTCCTCACTGTCGCTGGGAGGATGTTTTCTCCTCCGCTCGCCCCTTCCACCGTCATTTTCTCTCTACCCACCCTTGCCTCCTTTTCCGCGCAGCTCTCGATTCCCCCCTCTCTTTCGCACCCTCCATGTCATATTCCGCTCCAGGAGCTCCATCATAGCTCCTTGCTGTCGCTGGGAGGATGTTTTCTCCTCTGCTCGCCCCTTCCACCGTAATTTTCTCTCTACCCACCCTTGCCTCCTTTTCCGCGCAGCTCTCGATTCCCCCCTCTCTTTCGCACCCTCCATGTCATATTCCGCTCCAGGAGTTCCATCATAGCTCCTCACTGTCGCTGGGAGGATGTTTTCTCCTCCGCTCGCCCCTTCCACCATCATTTTCTCTCTACCCACCCTTGCCTCCTTTTCCGCGCAGCTCTCGATTCCCCCCTCTCTTTCGCACCCTCCATGTCATATTCTGCTCCAGGAGTTCCATCATAGCTCCTCACTGTCGCTGGGAGGAAGTTTTCTCCTCCGCTCGCCCCTTCCACCGTCATTTTCTCTCTACCCACCCTTGCCTCCTTTTCCGCGCAGCTCTCGATTCCCCCCTCTCTTTCGCACCCTCCATGTCATACTCCGCTCCAGGAGTTCCATCATAGCTCCTCACTGTCGCTGGGAGGAAGTTTTCTCCTCCGCTCGCCCCTTCCACCGTCATTTTCTCTCTACCCACCCTTGCCTCCTTTTCCGCGCAGCTCTCGATTCCCCCCTCTCTTTCGCACCCTCCATGTCATATTCCGCTCCAGGAGCTCCATCATAGCTCCTTGCTGTCGCTGGGAGGATGTTTTCTCCTCCGCTCGCCCCTTCCACCGTCATTTTCTCTCTACCCACCCTTGCCTCCTTTTCCGCGCAGCTCTCGATTCCCCCCTCTCTTTCGCACCCTCCATGTCATATTCCGCTCCAGGAGTTCCATCATAGCTCCTCACTGTCGCTGGGAGGATGTTTTCTCCTCCGCTCGCCCCTTCCACCGTCATTTTCTCTCTACGCACCCTTGCCTCCTTTTCCGCGCAGCTCTCGATTCCCCCCTCTCTTTCGCACCCTCCATGTCATATTCCGCTCCAGGAGCTCCATCATAGCTCCTCGCTGTCGCTGGGAGGATGTTTTCTCCTCCGCTCGCCCCTTCCACCGTCATTTTCTCTCTACCCACCCTTGCCTCCTTTTCCGCGCAGCTCTCGATTCCCCCCTCTCTTTCGCACCCTCCATGTCATATTCCGCTCCAGGAGTTCCATCATAGCTCCTCACTGTCGCTGGGAGGATGTTTTCTCCTCCGCTCGCCCCTTCCACCGTCATATTCTCTCTACCCACCCTTGCCTCCTTCTCCGCGCAGCTCTCGATTCCCCCCTCTCTTTCGCACCCTCCATGTCATATTCCGCTCCAGGAGCTCCATCATAGCTCCTCGCTGTCGCTGGGAGGATGTTTTCTCCTCCGCTCGCCCCTTCCACCGTCATTTTCTCTCTACCCACCCTTGCCTCCTTTTCCGCGCAGCTCTCGATTCCCCCCTCTCTTTCGCACCCTCCATGTCATATTCCGCTCCAGGAGTTCCATCATAGCTCCTCACTGTCGCTGGGAGGATGTTTTCTCCTCCGCTCGCCTCTTCCACCGTCATTTTCTCTCTACCCACCCTTGCCTCCTTTTCCACGCAGCTCTCGATTCCCCCCTCTCTTTCGCACCCTCCATGTCATATTCCGCTCCAGGAGTTCCATCATAGCTCCTCACTGTCGCTGGGAGGAAGTTTTCTCCTCCGCTCGCCCCTTCCACCGTCATTTTCTCTCTACCCACCCTTGCCTCCTTTTCCGCGCAGCTCTCGATTCCCCCCTCTCTTTTGCACCCTCCATATCATATTCCGCTCCAGGAGCTCCATCATAGCTCCTTGCTGTCGCTGGGAGGATGTTTTCTCCTCCGCTCGCCCCTTCCACCGTCATTTTCTCTCTACCCACCCTTGCCTCCTTTTCCGCGCAGCTCTCGATTCCCCCCTCTCTTTCGCACCCTCCATGTCATATTCCGCTCCAGGAGCTCCATCATAGCTCCTTGCTGTCGCTGGGAGGATGTTTTCTCCTCCGCTCGCCCCTTCCACCGTCATTTTCTCTCTACCCACCCTTGCCTCCTTTTCCGCGCAGCTCTCGATTCCCCCCTCTCTTTCGCACCCTCCATGTCATATTCCGCTCCAGGAGTTCCATCATAGCTCCTCACTGTCGCTGGGAGGATGTTTTCTCCTCCGCTCGCCCCTTCCACCGTCATTTTCTCTCTACCCACCCTTGCCTCCTTTTCCGCGCAGCTCTCGATTCCCCCCTCTCTTTCGCACCCTCCATGTCATATTCCGCTCCAGGAGTTCCATCATAGCTCCTCACTGTCGCTGGGAGGATGTTTTCTCCTCCGCTCGCCCCTTCCACCGTCATATTCTCTCTACCCACCCTTGCCTCCTTCTCCGCGCAGCTCTTGATTCCCCCCTCTCTTTCGCACCCTCCATGTCATATTCCGCTCCAGGAGCTCCATCATAGCTCCTCGCTGTCGCTGGGAGGATGTTTTCTCCTCCGCTCGCCCCTTCCACCGTCATTTTCTCTCTACCCACCCTTGCCTCCTTTTCCGCGCAGCTCTCGATTCCCCCCTCTCTTTCGCACCCTCCATGTCATATTCCGCTCCAGGAGTTCCATCATAGCTCCTCACTGTCGCTGGGAGGATGTTTTCTCCTCCGCTCGCCTCTTCCACCGTCATTTTCTCTCTACCCACCCTTGCCTCCTTTTCCGCGCAGCTCTCGATTCCCCCCTCTCTTTCGCACCCTCCATGTCATACTCCGCTCCAGGAGTTCCATCATAGCTCCTCACTGTCGCTGGGAGGAAGTTTTCTCCTCCGCTCGCCCCTTCCACCGTCATTTTCTCTCTACCCACCCTTGCCTCCTTTTCCGCGCAGCTCTCGATTCCCCCCTCTCTTTCGCACCCTCCATGTCATATTCCGCTCCAGGAGCTCCATCATAGCTCCTTGCTGTCGCTGGGAGGATGTTTTCTCCTCCGCTCGCCCCTTCCACCGTCATTTTCTCTCTACCCACCCTTGCCTCCTTTTCCGCGCAGCTCTCGATTCCCCCCTCTCTTTCGCACCCTCCATGTCATATTCTGCTCCAGGAGTTCCATCATAGCTCCTCACTGTCGCTGGGAGGATGTTTTCTCCTCCGCTCGCCCCTTCCACCGTCATTTTCTCTCTACGCACCCTTGCCTCCTTTTCCGCGCAGCTCTCGATTCCCCCCTCTCTTTCGCACCCTCCATGTCATATTCCGCTCCAGGAGCTCCATCATAGCTCCTCGCTGTCGCTGGGAGGATGTTTTCTCCTCCGCTCGCCCCTTCCACCGTCATTTTCTCTCTACCCACCCTTGCCTCCTTTTCCGCGCAGCTCTCGATTCCCCCCTCTCTTTCGCACCCTCCATGTCATATTCCGCTCCAGGAGTTCCATCATAGCTCCTCACTGTCGCTGGGAGGATGTTTTCTCCTCCGCTCGCCCCTTCCACCGTCATATTCTCTCTACCCACCCTTGCCTCCTTCTCCGCGCAGCTCTCGATTCCCCCCTCTCTTTCGCACCCTCCATGTCATATTCCGCTCCAGGAGCTCCATCATAGCTCCTCGCTGTCGCTGGGAGGATGTTTTCTCCTCCGCTCGCCCCTTCCACCGTCATTTTCTCTCTACCCACCCTTGCCTCCTTTTCCGCGCAGCTCTCGATTCCCCCCTCTCTTTCGCACCCTCCATGTCATATTCCGCTCCAGGAGTTCCATCATAGCTCCTCACTGTCGCTGGGAGGATGTTTTCTCCTCCGCTCGCCTCTTCCACCGTCATTTTCTCTCTACCCACCCTTGCCTCCTTTTCCGCGCAGCTCTCGATTCCCCCCTCTCTTTCGCACCCTCCATGTCATACTCCGCTCCAGGAGTTCCATCATAGCTCCTCACTGTCGCTGGGAGGAAGTTTTCTCCTCCGCTCGCCCCTTCCACCGTCATTTTCTCTCTACCCACCCTTGCCTCCTTTTCCGCGCAGCTCTCGATTCCCCCCTCTCTTTTGCACCCTCCATGTCATATTCCGCTCCAGGAGCTCCATCATAGCTCCTTGCTGTCGCTGGGAGGATGTTTTCTCCTCCGCTCGCCCCTTCCACCGTCATTTTCTCTCTACCCACCCTTGCCTCCTTTTCCGCGCAGCTCTCGATTCCCCCCTCTCTTTCGCACCCTCCATGTCATATTCCGCTCCAGGAGTTCCATCATAGCTCCTCACTGTCGCTGGGAGGATGTTTTCTCCTCCGCTCGCCCCTTCCACCGTCATTTTCTCTCTACGCACCCTTGCCTCCTTTTCCGCGCAGCTCTCGATTCCCCCCTCTCTTTCGCACCCTCCATGTCATATTCCGCTCCAGGAGCTCCATCATAGCTCCTCGCTGTCGCTGGGAGGATGTTTTCTCCTCCGCTCGCCCCTTCCACCGTCATTTTCTCTCTACCCACCCTTGCCTCCTTTTCCGCGCAGCTCTCGATTCCCCCCTCTCTTTCGCACCCTCAATGTCATATTCCGCTCCAGGAGTTCCATCATAGCTCCTCACTGTCGCTGGGAGGATGTTTTCTCCTCCGCTCGCCCCTTCCACCGTCATTTTCTCTCTACCCACCCTTGCCTCCTTTTCCGCGCAGCTCTCGATTCCCCCCTCTCTTTCGCACCCTCCATGTCATATTCCGCTCCAGGAGCTCCATCATAGCTCCTTGCTGTCGCTGGGAGGATGTTTTCTCCTCTGCTCGCCCCTTCCACCGTCATTTTCTCTCTACCCACCCTTGCCTCCTTTTCCGCGCAGCTCTCGATTCCCCCCTCTCTTTCGCACCCTCCATGTCATATTCCGCTCCAGGAGTTCCATCATAGCTCCTCACTGTCGCTGGGAGGATGTTTTCTCCTCCGCTCGCCCCTTCCACCATCATTTTCTCTCTACCCACCCTTGCCTCCTTTTCCGCGCAGCTCTCGATTCCCCCCTCTCTTTCGCACCCTCCATGTCATATTCTGCTCCAGGAGTTCCATCATAGCTCCTCACTGTCGCTGGGAGGAAGTTTTCTCCTCCGCTCGCCCCTTCCACCGTCATTTTCTCTCTACCCACCCTTGCCTCCTTTTCCGCGCAGCTCTCGATTCCCCCCTCTCTTTCGCACCCTCCATGTCATATTCCGCTCCAGGAGCTCCATCATAGCTCCTCACTGTCGCTGGGAGGATGTTTTCTCCTCCGCTCGCCCCTTCCACCGTCATTTTCTCTCTACCCACCCTTGCCTCCTTCTCCGCGCAGCTCTCGATTCCCCCCTCTCTTTCGCACCTTCCATGTCATATTCCGCTCCAGGAGCTCCATCATAGCTAATCGCTGTCGCTGGGAGGATGTTTTCTCCTCCGCTCGCCCCTTCCACCGTCATTTTCTCTCTACCCACCCTTTCCTCCTTTTCCGCGCAGCTCTCGATTCCCCCCTCTCTTTCGCACCCTCCATGTCATATTCCGCTCCAGGAGCTCCATCATAGCTCCTTGCTGTCGCTGGGAGGATGTTTTCTCCTCTGCTCGCCCCTTCCACCGTCATTTTCTCTCTACCCACCCTTGCCTCCTTTTCCGCGCAGCTCTCGATTCCCCCCTCTCTTTCGCACCCTCCATGTCATATTCTGCTCCAGGAGTTCCATCATAGCTCCTCACTGTCGCTGGGAGGAAGTTTTCTCCTCCGCTCGCCCCTTCCACCGTCATTTTCTCTCTACCCACCCTTGCCTCCTTTTCCGCGCAGCTCTCGATTCCCCCCTCTCTTTCGCACCCTCCATGTCATATTCCGCTCCAGGAGCTCCATCATAGCTCCTCACTGTCGCTGGGAGGATGTTTTCTCCTCCGCTCGCCCCTTCCACCGTCATTTTCTCTCTACCCACCCTTGCCTCCTTCTCCGCGCAGCTCTCGATTCCCCCCTCTCTTTCGCACCTTCCATGTCATATTCCGCTCCAGGAGCTCCATCATAGCTAATCGCTGTCGCTGGGAGGATGTTTTCTCCTCCGCTCGCCCCTTCCACCGTCATTTTCTCTCTACCCACCCTTGCCTCCTTTTCCGCGCAGCTCTCGATTCCCCCCTCTCTTTCGCACCCTCCATGTCATATTCCGCTCCAGGAGTTCCATCATAGCTCCTCACTGTCGCTGGGAGGAAGTTTTCTCCTCCGCTCGCCCCTTCCACCTTCATTTTCTCTCTACCCACCCTTGCCTCCTTTTCCGCGCAGCTCTCGATTCCCCCCTCTCTTTCGCACCCTCCATGTCATATTCCGCTCCAGGAGCTCCATCATAGCTCCTTGCTGTCGCTGGGAGGATGTTTTCTCCTCCGCTCGCCCCTTCCACCGTCATTTTCTCTCTACCCACCCTTGCCTCCTTTTCCGCGCAGCTCTCGATTCCCCCCTCTCTTTCGCACCCTCCATGTCATATTCCGCTCCAGGAGCTCCATCATAGCTAATCGCTGTCGCTGGGAGGATGTTTTCTCCTCCGCTCGCCCCTTCCACCGTCATTTTCTCTCTACCCACCCTTGCCTCCTTTTCCGCGCAGCTCTCGATTCCCCCCTCTCTTTCGCACCCTCCATGTCATATTCCGCTCCAGGAGTTCCATCATAGCTCCTCACTGTCGCTGGGAGGATGTTTTCTCCTCCGCTCGCCCCTTCCACCGTCATTTTCTCTCTACCCACCCTTGCCTCCTTTTCCGCGCAGCTCTCGATTCCCCCCTCTCTTTCGCACCCTCCATGTCATATTCTGCTCCAGGAGTTCCATCATAGCTCCTCACTGTCGCTGGGAGGAAGTTTTCTCCTCCGCTCGCCCCTTCCACCGTCATTTTCTCTCTACCCACCCTTGCCTCCTTTTCCGCGCAGCTCTCGATTCCCCCCTCTCTTTCGCACCCTCCATGTCATATTCCGCTCCAGGAGCTCCATCATAGCTCCTCACTGTCGCTGGGAGGATGTTTTCTCCTCCGCTCGCCCCTTCCACCGTCATTTTCTCTCTACCCACCCTTGCCTCCTTCTCCGCGCAGCTCTCGATTCCCCCCTCTCTTTCGCACCTTCCATGTCATATTCCGCTCCAGGAGCTCCATCATAGCTAATCGCTGTCGCTGGGAGGATGTTTTCTCCTCCGCTCGCCCCTTCCACCTTCATTTTCTCTCTACCCACCCTTGCCTCCTTTTCCGCGCAGCTCTCGATTCCCCCCTCTCTTTCGCACCCTCCATGTCATATTCCGCTCCAGGAGCTCCATCATAGCTCCTTGCTGTCGCTGGGAGGATGTTTTCTCCTCCGCTCGCCCCTTCCACCGTCATTTTCTCTCTACCCACCCTTGCCTCCTTTTCCGCGCAGCTCTCGATTCCCCCCTCTCTTTCGCACCCTCCATGTCATATTCCGCTCCAGGAGCTCCATCATAGCTAATCGCTGTCGCTGGGAGGATGTTTTCTCCTCCGCTCGCCCCTTCCACCGTCATTTTCTCTCTACCCACCCTTGCCTCCTTTTCCGCGCAGCTCTCGATTCCCCCCTCTCTTTCGCACCCTCCATGTCATATTCCGCTCCAGGAGTTCCATCATAGCTCCTCACTGTCGCTGGGAGGATGTTTTCTCCTCCGCTCGCCCCTTCCACCGTCATTTTCTCTCTACCCACCCTTGCCTCCTTCTCCGCGCAGCTCTCGATTCCCCCCTCTCTTTCGCACCCTCCATGTCATATTCCGCTCCAGGAGCTCCATCATAGCTAATCGCTGTCGCTGGGAGGATGTTTTCTCCTCCGCTCGCCCCTTCCACCGTCATTTTCTCTCTACCCACCCTTGCCTCCTTTTCCGCGCAGCTCTCGATTCCCCCCTCTCTTTTGCACCCTCCATGTCATATTCCGCTCCAGGAGTTCCATCATAGCTCCTCACTGTCGCTGGGAGGATGTTTTCTCCTCCGCTCGCCCCTTCCACCGTCATTTTCTCTCTACCCACCCTTGCCTCCTTTTCCGCGCAGCTCTCGATTCCCCCCTCTCTTTCGCACCCTCCATGTCATATTCCGCTCCAGGAGCTCCATCATAGCTCCTCGCTGTCGCTGGGAGGATGTTTTCTCCTCCGCTCGCCCCTTCCACCGTCATTTTCTCTCTACCCACCCTTGCCTCCTTCTCCGCGCAGCTCTCAATTCCCCCCTCTCTTTCGCACCCTCCATGTCATATTCCGCTCCAGGAGCTCCATCATAGCTCCTCGCTGTCGCTGGGAGGATGTTTTCTCCTCCGCTCGCCCCTTCCACCGTCATTTTCTCTCTACCCACCCTTGCCTCCTTCTCCGCGCAGCTCTCGATTCCCCCCTCTCTTTCGCACCCTCCATGTCATATTCCGCTCCAGGAGTTCCATCATAGCTCCTCACTGTCGCTGGGAGGATGTTTTCTCCTCCGCTCGCCCCTTCCACCGTCATTTTCTCTCTACGCACCCTTGCCTCCTTTTCCGCGCAGCTCTCGATTCCCCCCTCTCTTTCGCACCCTCCATGTCATATTCCGCTCCAGGAGCTCCATCATAGCTCCTCGCTGTCGCTGGGAGGATGTTTTCTCCTCCGCTCGCCCCTTCCACCGTCATTTTCTCTCTACCCACCCTTGCCTCCTTTTCCGCGCAGCTCTCGATTCCCCCCTCTCTTTCGCACCCTCAATGTCATATTCCGCTCCAGGAGTTCCATCATAGCTCCTCACTGTCGCTGGGAGGATGTTTTCTCCTCCGCTCGCCCCTTCCACCGTCATTTTCTCTCTACCCACCCTTGCCTCCTTTTCCGCGCAGCTCTCGATTCCCCCCTCTCTTTCGCACCCTCCATGTCATATTCCGCTCCAGGAGCTCCATCATAGCTCCTTGCTGTCGCTGGGAGGATGTTTTCTCCTCTGCTCGCCCCTTCCACCGTCATTTTCTCTCTACCCACCCTTGCCTCCTTTTCCGCGCAGCTCTCGATTCCCCCCTCTCTTTCGCACCCTCCATGTCATATTCCGCTCCAGGAGTTCCATCATAGCTCCTCACTGTCGCTGGGAGGATGTTTTCTCCTCCGCTCGCCCCTTCCACCATCATTTTCTCTCTACCCACCCTTGCCTCCTTTTCCGCGCAGCTCTCGATTCCCCCCTCTCTTTCGCACCCTCCATGTCATATTCTGCTCCAGGAGTTCCATCATAGCTCCTCACTGTCGCTGGGAGGAAGTTTTCTCCTCCGCTCGCCCCTTCCACCGTCATTTTCTCTCTACCCACCCTTGCCTCCTTTTCCGCGCAGCTCTCGATTCCCCCCTCTCTTTCGCACCCTCCATGTCATATTCCGCTCCAGGAGCTCCATCATAGCTCCTCACTGTCGCTGGGAGGATGTTTTCTCCTCCGCTCGCCCCTTCCACCGTCATTTTCTCTCTACCCACCCTTGCCTCCTTCTCCGCGCAGCTCTCGATTCCCCCCTCTCTTTCGCACCTTCCATGTCATATTCCGCTCCAGGAGCTCCATCATAGCTAATCGCTGTCGCTGGGAGGATGTTTTCTCCTCCGCTCGCCCCTTCCACCGTCATTTTCTCTCTACCCACCCTTGCCTCCTTTTCCGCGCAGCTCTCGATTCCCCCCTCTCTTTCGCACCCTCCATGTCATATTCCGCTCCAGGAGTTCCATCATAGCTCCTCACTGTCGCTGGGAGGAAGTTTTCTCCTCCGCTCGCCCCTTCCACCTTCATTTTCTCTCTACCCACCCTTGCCTCCTTTTCCGCGCAGCTCTCGATTCCCCCCTCTCTTTCGCACCCTCCATGTCATATTCCGCTCCAGGAGCTCCATCATAGCTCCTTGCTGTCGCTGGGAGGATGTTTTCTCCTCCGCTCGCCCCTTCCACCGTCATTTTCTCTCTACCCACCCTTGCCTCCTTTTCCGCGCAGCTCTCGATTCCCCCCTCTCTTTCGCACCCTCCATGTCATATTCTGCTCCAGGAGTTCCATCATAGCTCCTCACTGTCGCTGGGAGGAAGTTTTCTCCTCCGCTCGCCCCTTCCACCGTCATTTTCTCTCTACCCACCCTTGCCTCCTTTTCCGCGCAGCTCTCGATTCCCCCCTCTCTTTCGCACCCTCCATGTCATATTCCGCTCCAGGAGCTCCATCATAGCTCCTCACTGTCGCTGGGAGGATGTTTTCTCCTCCGCTCGCCCCTTCCACCGTCATTTTCTCTCTACCCACCCTTGCCTCCTTCTCCGCGCAGCTCTCGATTCCCCCCTCTCTTTCGCACCTTCCATGTCATATTCCGCTCCAGGAGCTCCATCATAGCTAATCGCTGTCGCTGGGAGGATGTTTTCTCCTCCGCTCGCCCCTTCCACCGTCATTTTCTCTCTACCCACCCTTGCCTCCTTTTCCGCGCAGCTCTCGATTCCCCCCTCTCTTTCGCACCCTCCATGTCATATTCCGCTCCAGGAGTTCCATCATAGCTCCTCACTGTCGCTGGGAGGAAGTTTTCTCCTCCGCTCGCCCCTTCCACCTTCATTTTCTCTCTACCCACCCTTGCCTCCTTTTCCGCGCAGCTCTCGATTCCCCCCTCTCTTTCGCACCCTCCATGTCATATTCCGCTCCAGGAGCTCCATCATAGCTCCTTGCTGTCGCTGGGAGGATGTTTTCTCCTCCGCTCGCCCCTTCCACCGTCATTTTCTCTCTACCCACCCTTGCCTCCTTTTCCGCGCAGCTCTCGATTCCCCCCTCTCTTTCGCACCCTCCATGTCATATTCCGCTCCAGGAGCTCCATCATAGCTAATCGCTGTCGCTGGGAGGATGTTTTCTCCTCCGCTCGCCCCTTCCACCGTCATTTTCTCTCTACCCACCCTTGCCTCCTTTTCCGCGCAGCTCTCGATTCCCCCCTCTCTTTCGCACCCTCCATGTCATATTCCGCTCCAGGAGTTCCATCATAGCTCCTCACTGTCGCTGGGAGGATGTTTTCTCCTCCGCTCGCCCCTTCCACCGTCATTTTCTCTCTACCCACCCTTGCCTCCTTTTCCGCGCAGCTCTCGATTCCCCCCTCTCTTTCGCACCCTCCATGTCATATTCTGCTCCAGGAGTTCCATCATAGCTCCTCACTGTCGCTGGGAGGAAGTTTTCTCCTCCGCTCGCCCCTTCCACCGTCATTTTCTCTCTACCCACCCTTGCCTCCTTTTCCGCGCAGCTCTCGATTCCCCCCTCTCTTTCGCACCCTCCATGTCATATTCCGCTCCAGGAGCTCCATCATAGCTCCTCACTGTCGCTGGGAGGATGTTTTCTCCTCCGCTCGCCCCTTCCACCGTCATTTTCTCTCTACCCACCCTTGCCTCCTTCTCCGCGCAGCTCTCGATTCCCCCCTCTCTTTCGCACCTTCCATGTCATATTCCGCTCCAGGAGCTCCATCATAGCTAATCGCTGTCGCTGGGAGGATGTTTTCTCCTCCGCTCGCCCCTTCCACCTTCATTTTCTCTCTACCCACCCTTGCCTCCTTTTCCGCGCAGCTCTCGATTCCCCCCTCTCTTTCGCACCCTCCATGTCATATTCCGCTCCAGGAGCTCCATCATAGCTCCTTGCTGTCGCTGGGAGGATGTTTTCTCCTCCGCTCGCCCCTTCCACCGTCATTTTCTCTCTACCCACCCTTGCCTCCTTTTCCGCGCAGCTCTCGATTCCCCCCTCTCTTTCGCACCCTCCATGTCATATTCCGCTCCAGGAGCTCCATCATAGCTAATCGCTGTCGCTGGGAGGATGTTTTCTCCTCCGCTCGCCCCTTCCACCGTCATTTTCTCTCTACCCACCCTTGCCTCCTTTTCCGCGCAGCTCTCGATTCCCCCCTCTCTTTCGCACCCTCCATGTCATATTCCGCTCCAGGAGTTCCATCATAGCTCCTCACTGTCGCTGGGAGGATGTTTTCTCCTCCGCTCGCCCCTTCCACCGTCATTTTCTCTCTACCCACCCTTGCCTCCTTCTCCGCGCAGCTCTCGATTCCCCCCTCTCTTTCGCACCCTCCATGTCATATTCCGCTCCAGGAGCTCCATCATAGCTAATCGCTGTCGCTGGGAGGATGTTTTCTCCTCCGCTCGCCCCTTCCACCGTCATTTTCTCTCTACCCACCCTTGCCTCCTTTTCCGCGCAGCTCTCGATTCCCCCCTCTCTTTTGCACCCTCCATGTCATATTCCGCTCCAGGAGTTCCATCATAGCTCCTCACTGTCGCTGGGAGGATGTTTTCTCCTCCGCTCGCCCCTTCCACCGTCATTTTCTCTCTACCCACCCTTGCCTCCTTTTCCGCGCAGCTCTCGATTCCCCCCTCTCTTTCGCACCCTCCATGTCATATTCCGCTCCAGGAGCTCCATCATAGCTCCTCGCTGTCGCTGGGAGGATGTTTTCTCCTCCGCTCGCCCCTTCCACCGTCATTTTCTCTCTACCCACCCTTGCCTCCTTCTCCGCGCAGCTCTCAATTCCCCCCTCTCTTTCGCACCCTCCATGTCATATTCCGCTCCAGGAGCTCCATCATAGCTCCTCGCTGTCGCTGGGAGGATGTTTTCTCCTCCGCTCGCCCCTTCCACCGTCATTTTCTCTCTACCCACCCTTGCCTCCTTCTCCGCGCAGCTCTCGATTCCCCCCTCTCTTTCGAACCCTCCATGTCATATTCCGCTCCAGGAGCTCCATCATAGCTCCTCGCTGTCGCTGGGAGGATGTTTTCTCCTCTGCTCGCCCCTTCCACCGTCATTTTCTCTCTACCCACCCTTTCCTCCTTTTCCGCGCAGCTCTCGATTCCCCCCTCTCTTTCGCACCCTCCATGTCATATTCCGCTCCAGGAGCTCCATCATAGCTCCTCGCTGTCGCTGGGAGGATGTTTTCTCCTCCGCTCGCCCCTTCCACCGTCATTTTCTTTCTACCCACCCTTGCCTCCTTTTCCACGCAGCTCTCGATTCCCCCCTCTCTTTCGCACCCTCCATGTCATATTCCGCTCCAGGAGCTCCATCATAGCTCCTCGCTGTTGCTGGGAGGATGTTTTCTCCTCCGCTCGCCCCTTCCACCGTCATTTTCTCTCTACCCACCCTTGCCTCCTTCTCCGCACAGCTCTCGATTCCCCCCTCTCTTTCGCACCCTCCATGTCATATTCCGCTCCAGGAGCTCCATCATAGCTCCTCGCTGTCGCTGGGAGGATGTTTTCTCCTCTGCTCGCCCCTTCCACCGTCATTTTCTCTCTACCCACCCTTTCCTCCTTTTCCGCGCAGCTCTCGATTCCTCCCTCTCTTGCGCACCCTCCATGTCATATTCCGCTCCAGGAGCTCCATCGTAGCTCCTCGCTGTCGCTGGGAGGATGTTTTCTCCTCCGCTCGCCCCTTCCACCGTCATTTTCTCTCTACCCACCCTTGCCTCCTTTTCCGCGCAGCTCTCGATTCCCCCCTCTCTTTCGCACCCTCCATGTCATATTCCGCTCCAGGAGCTCCATCATAGCTCCTCGCTGTCGCTGGGAGGATGTTTTCTCCTCCGCTCGCCCCTTCCACCGTCATTTTCTCTCTACCCACCCTTTCCTCCTTTTCCGCGCAGCTCTCGATTCCCCCCTCTCTTTCGCACCCTCCATGTCATATTCCGCTCCAGGAGCTCCATCATAGCTCCTCGCTGTCGCTGGGAGGATGTTTTCTCCTCCGCTCGCCCCTTCCACCGTCATTTTCTTTCTACCCACCCTTGCCTCCTTTTCCACGCAGCTCTCGATTCCCCCCTCTCTTTCGCACCCTCCATGTCATATTCCGCTCCAGGAGCTCCATCATAGCTCCTCGCTGTTGCTGGGAGGATGTTTTCTCCTCCGCTCGCCCCTTCCACCGTCATTTTCTCTCTACCCACCCTTGCCTCCTTCTCCGCACAGCTCTCGATTCCCCCCTCTCTTTCGCACCCTCCATGTCATATTCCGCTCCAGGAGCTCCATCATAGCTCCTCGCTGTCGCTGGGAGGATGTTTTCTCCTCTGCTCGCCCCTTCCACCGTCATTTTCTCTCTACCCACCCTTTCCTCCTTTTCCGCGCAGCTCTCGATTCCCCCCTCTCTTGCGCACCCTCCATGTCATATTCCGCTCCAGGAGCTCCATCGTAGCTCCTCGCTGTCGCTGGGAGGATGTTTTCTCCTCCGCTCGCCCCTTCCACCGTCATTTTCTCTCTACCCACCCTTGCCTCCTTTTCCGCGCAGCTCTCGATTCCCCCCTCTCTTTCGCACCCTCCATGTCATATTCCGCTCCAGGAGCTCCATCATAGCTCCTCGCTGTCGCTGGGAGGATGTTTTCTCCTCCGCTCGCCCCTTCCACCGTCATTTTCTCTCTACCCACCCTTGCCTCCTTCTCCGCGCAGCTCTCAAATCCCCCCTCTCTTTCGCACCCTCCATGTCATATTCCGCTCCAGGAGCTCCATCATAGCTCCTCGCTGTCGCTGGGAGGATGTTTTCTCCTCCGCTCGCCCCTTCCACCGTCATTTTCTCTCTACCCACCCTTGCCTCCTTCTCCGCGCAGCTCTCAATTCCCCCCTCTCTTTCGCACCCTCCATGTCATATTCCGCTCCAGGAGCTCCATCATAGCTCCTCGCTGTCGCTGGGAGGATGTTTTCTCCTCCGCTCGCCCCTTCCACCGTCATTTTCTCTCTACCCACCCTTGCCTCCTTCTCCGCGCAGCTCTCGATTCCCCCCTCTCTTTCGAACCCTCCATGTCATATTCCGCTCCAGGAGCTCCATCATAGCTCCTCGCTGTCGCTGGGAGGATGTTTTCTCCTCTGCTCGCCCCTTCCACCGTCATTTTCTCTCTACCCACCCTTTCCTCCTTTTCCGCGCAGCTCTCGATTCCCCCCTCTCTTTCGCACCCTCCATGTCATATTCCGCTCCAGGAGCTCCATCATAGCTCCTCGCTGTCGATGGGAGGATGTTTTCTCCTCCGCTCGCCCCTTCCACCGTCATTTTCTTTCTACCCACCCTTGCCTCCTTTTCCACGCAGCTCTCGATTCCCCCCTCTCTTTCGCACCCTCCATGTCATATTCCGCTCCAGGAGCTCCATCATAGCTCCTCGCTGTTGCTGGGAGGATGTTTTCTCCTCCGCTCACCCCTTCCACCGTCATTTTCTCTCTACCCACCCTTGCCTCCTTCTCCGCACAGCTCTCGATTCCCCCCTCTCTTTCGCACCCTCCATGTCATATTCCGCTCCAGGAGCTCCATCATAGCTCCTCGCTGTCGCTGGGAGGATGTTTTCTCCTCTGCTCGCCCCTTCCACCGTCATTTTCTCTCTACCCACCCTTTCCTCCTTTCCTGCGCAGCTCTCGATTCCCCCCTCTCTTGCGCACCCTCCATGTCATATTCCGCTCCAGGAGCTCCATCATAGCTCCTCGCTGTCGCTGGGAGGATGTTTTCTCCTCCGCCTGCCCCTTCCACCGTCATTTTCTCTCTACCCACCCTTGCCTCCTTTTCCGCGCAGCTCTCGATTCCCCCCTCTCTTTCGCACCCTCCATGTCATATTCCGCTCCAGGAGCTCCATCATAGCTCCTCGCTGTCGCTGGGAGGATGTTTTCTCCTCCGCTCGCCCCTTCCACCGTCATTTTCTCTCTACCCACCCTTGCCTCCTTCTCCGCGCAGCTCTCAATTCCCCCCTCTCTTTCGCACCCTCCATGTCATATTCCGCTCCAGGAGCTCCATCATAGCTCCTCGCTGTCGCTGGGAGGATGTTTTCTCCTCCGCTCGCCCCTTCCACCGTCATTTTCTCTCTACCCACCCTTGCCTCCTTCTCCGCGCAGCTCTCGATTCCCCCCTCTCTTTCGAACCCTCCATGTCATATTCCGCTCCAGGAGCTCCATCATAGCTCCTCGCTGTCGCTGGGAGGATGTTTTCTCCTCTGCTCGCCCCTTCCACCGTCATTTTCTCTCTACCCACCCTTTCCTCCTTTTCCGCGCAGCTCTCGATTCCCCCCTCTCTTTCGCACCCTCCATGTCATATTCCGCTCCAGGAGCTCCATCATAGCTCCTCGCTGTCGCTGGGAGGATGTTTTCTCCTCCGCTCGCCCCTTCCACCGTCATTTTCTTTCTACCCACCCTTGCCTCCTTTTCCACGCAGCTCTCGATTCCCCCCTCTCTTTCGCACCCTCCATGTCATATTCCGCTCCAGGAGCTCCATCATAGCTCCTCGCTGTCGCTGGGAGGATGTTTTCTCCTCCGCTCGCCCCTTCCACCGTCATTTTCTTTCTACCCACCCTTGCCTCCTTTTCCACGCAGCTCTCGATTCCCCCCTCTCTTTCGCACCCTCCATGTCATATTCCGCTCCAGGAGCTCCATCATAGCTCCTCGCTGTCGCTGGGAGGATGTTTTCTCCTCCGCTCGCCCCTTCCACCGTCATTTTCTCTCTACCCACCCTTGCCTCCTTCTCCGCGCAGCTCTCAATTCCCCCCTCTCTTTCGCACCCTCCATGTCATATTCCGCTCCAGGAGCTCCATCATAGCTCCTCGCTGTCGCTGGGAGGATGTTTTCTCCTCCGCTCGCCCCTTCCACCGTCATTTTCTCTCTACCCACCCTTGCCTCCTTCTCCGCGCAGCTCTCGATTCCCCCCTCTCTTTCGAACCCTCCATGTCATATTCCGCTCCAGGAGCTCCATCATAGCTCCTCGCTGTCGCTGGGAGGATGTTTTCTCCTCTGCTCGCCCCTTCCACCGTCATTTTCTCTCTACCCACCCTTTCCTCCTTTTCCGCGCAGCTCTCGATTCCCCCCTCTCTTTCGCACCCTCCATGTCATATTCCGCTCCAGGAGCTCCATCATAGCTCCTCGCTGTCGATGGGAGGATGTTTTCTCCTCCGCTCGCCCCTTCCACCGTCATTTTCTTTCTACCCACCCTTGCCTCCTTTTCCACGCAGCTCTCGATTCCCCCCTCTCTTTCGCACCCTCCATGTCATATTCCGCTCCAGGAGCTCCATCATAGCTCCTCGCTGTTGCTGGGAGGATGTTTTCTCCTCCGCTCACCCCTTCCACCGTCATTTTCTCTCTACCCACCCTTGCCTCCTTCTCCGCACAGCTCTCGATTCCCCCCTCTCTTTCGCACCCTCCATGTCATATTCCGCTCCAGGAGCTCCATCATAGCTCCTCGCTGTCGCTGGGAGGATGTTTTCTCCTCTGCTCGCCCCTTCCACCGTCATTTTCTCTCTACCCACCCTTTCCTCCTTTCCTGCGCAGCTCTCGATTCCCCCCTCTCTTGCGCACCCTCCATGTCATATTCCGCTCCAGGAGCTCCATCATAGCTCCTCGCTGTCGCTGGGAGGATGTTTTCTCCTCCGCCTGCCCCTTCCACCGTCATTTTCTCTCTACCCACCCTTGCCTCCTTTTCCGCGCAGCTCTCGATTCCCCCCTCTCTTTCGCACCCTCCATGTCATATTCCGCTCCAGGAGCTCCATCATAGCTCCTCGCTGTCGCTGGGAGGATGTTTTCTCCTCCGCTCGCCCCTTCCACCGTCATTTTCTCTCTACCCACCCTTGCCTCCTTCTCCGCGCAGCTCTCAATTCCCCCCTCTCTTTCGCACCCTCCATGTCATATTCCGCTCCAGGAGCTCCATCATAGCTCCTCGCTGTCGCTGGGAGGATGTTTTCTCCTCCGCTCGCCCCTTCCACCGTCATTTTCTCTCTACCCACCCTTGCCTCCTTCTCCGCGCAGCTCTCGATTCCCCCCTCTCTTTCGAACCCTCCATGTCATATTCCGCTCCAGGAGCTCCATCATAGCTCCTCGCTGTCGCTGGGAGGATGTTTTCTCCTCTGCTCGCCCCTTCCACCGTCATTTTCTCTCTACCCACCCTTTCCTCCTTTTCCGCGCAGCTCTCGATTCCCCCCTCTCTTTCGCACCCTCCATGTCATATTCCGCTCCAGGAGCTCCATCATAGCTCCTCGCTGTCGCTGGGAGGATGTTTTCTCCTCCGCTCGCCCCTTCCACCGTCATTTTCTTTCTACCCACCCTTGCCTCCTTTTCCACGCAGCTCTCGATTCCCCCCTCTCTTTCGCACCCTCCATGTCATATTCCGCTCCAGGAGCTCCATCATAGCTCCTCGCTGTCGCTGGGAGGATGTTTTCTCCTCCGCTCGCCCCTTCCACCGTCATTTTCTTTCTACCCACCCTTGCCTCCTTTTCCACGCAGCTCTCGATTCCCCCCTCTCTTTCGCACCCTCCATGTCATATTCCGCTCCAGGAGTTCCATCATAGCTCCTCACTGTCGCTGGGAGGAAGTTTTCTCCTCCGCTCGCCCCTTCCACCTTCATTTTCTCTCTACCCACCCTTGCCTCCTTTTCCGCGCAGCTCTCGATTCCCCCCTCTCTTTCGCACCCTCCATGTCATATTCCGCTCCAGGAGCTCCATCATAGCTCCTTGCTGTCGCTGGGAGGATGTTTTCTCCTCCGCTCGCCCCTTCCACCGTCATTTTCTCTCTACCCACCCTTGCCTCCTTTTCCGCGCAGCTCTCGATTCCCCCCTCTCTTTCGCACCCTCCATGTCATATTCCGCTCCAGGAGCTCCATCATAGCTAATCGCTGTCGCTGGGAGGATGTTTTCTCCTCCGCTCGCCCCTTCCACCGTCATTTTCTCTCTACCCACCCTTGCCTCCTTTTCCGCGCAGCTCTCGATTCCCCCCTCTCTTTCGCACCCTCCATGTCATATTCCGCTCCAGGAGTTCCATCATAGCTCCTCACTGTCGCTGGGAGGATGTTTTCTCCTCCGCTCGCCCCTTCCACCGTCATTTTCTCTCTACCCACCCTTGCCTCCTTCTCCGCGCAGCTCTCGATTCCCCCCTCTCTTTCGCACCCTCCATGTCATATTCCGCTCCAGGAGCTCCATCATAGCTAATCGCTGTCGCTGGGAGGATGTTTTCTCCTCCGCTCGCCCCTTCCACCGTCATTTTCTCTCTACCCACCCTTGCCTCCTTTTCCGCGCAGCTCTCGATTCCCCCCTCTCTTTTGCACCCTCCATGTCATATTCCGCTCCAGGAGTTCCATCATAGCTCCTCACTGTCGCTGGGAGGATGTTTTCTCCTCCGCTCGCCCCTTCCACCGTCATTTTCTCTCTACCCACCCTTGCCTCCTTTTCCGCGCAGCTCTCGATTCCCCCCTCTCTTTCGCACCCTCCATGTCATATTCCGCTCCAGGAGCTCCATCATAGCTCCTCGCTGTCGCTGGGAGGATGTTTTCTCCTCCGCTCGCCCCTTCCACCGTCATTTTCTCTCTACCCACCCTTGCCTCCTTCTCCGCGCAGCTCTCAATTCCCCCCTCTCTTTCGCACCCTCCATGTCATATTCCGCTCCAGGAGCTCCATCATAGCTCCTCGCTGTCGCTGGGAGGATGTTTTCTCCTCCGCTCGCCCCTTCCACCGTCATTTTCTCTCTACCCACCCTTGCCTCCTTCTCCGCGCAGCTCTCGATTCCCCCCTCTCTTTCGAACCCTCCATGTCATATTCCGCTCCAGGAGCTCCATCATAGCTCCTCGCTGTCGCTGGGAGGATGTTTTCTCCTCTGCTCGCCCCTTCCACCGTCATTTTCTCTCTACCCACCCTTTCCTCCTTTTCCGCGCAGCTCTCGATTCCCCCCTCTCTTTCGCACCCTCCATGTCATATTCCGCTCCAGGAGCTCCATCATAGCTCCTCGCTGTCGCTGGGAGGATGTTTTCTCCTCCGCTCGCCCCTTCCACCGTCATTTTCTTTCTACCCACCCTTGCCTCCTTTTCCACGCAGCTCTCGATTCCCCCCTCTCTTTCGCACCCTCCATGTCATATTCCGCTCCAGGAGCTCCATCATAGCTCCTCGCTGTTGCTGGGAGGATGTTTTCTCCTCCGCTCGCCCCTTCCACCGTCATTTTCTCTCTACCCACCCTTGCCTCCTTCTCCGCACAGCTCTCGATTCCCCCCTCTCTTTCGCACCCTCCATGTCATATTCCGCTCCAGGAGCTCCATCATAGCTCCTCGCTGTCGCTGGGAGGATGTTTTCTCCTCTGCTCGCCCCTTCCACCGTCATTTTCTCTCTACCCACCCTTTCCTCCTTTTCCGCGCAGCTCTCGATTCCTCCCTCTCTTGCGCACCCTCCATGTCATATTCCGCTCCAGGAGCTCCATCGTAGCTCCTCGCTGTCGCTGGGAGGATGTTTTCTCCTCCGCTCGCCCCTTCCACCGTCATTTTCTCTCTACCCACCCTTGCCTCCTTTTCCGCGCAGCTCTCGATTCCCCCCTCTCTTTCGCACCCTCCATGTCATATTCCGCTCCAGGAGCTCCATCATAGCTCCTCGCTGTCGCTGGGAGGATGTTTTCTCCTCCGCTCGCCCCTTCCACCGTCATTTTCTCTCTACCCACCCTTTCCTCCTTTTCCGCGCAGCTCTCGATTCCCCCCTCTCTTTCGCACCCTCCATGTCATATTCCGCTCCAGGAGCTCCATCATAGCTCCTCGCTGTCGCTGGGAGGATGTTTTCTCCTCCGCTCGCCCCTTCCACCGTCATTTTCTTTCTACCCACCCTTGCCTCCTTTTCCACGCAGCTCTCGATTCCCCCCTCTCTTTCGCACCCTCCATGTCATATTCCGCTCCAGGAGCTCCATCATAGCTCCTCGCTGTTGCTGGGAGGATGTTTTCTCCTCCGCTCGCCCCTTCCACCGTCATTTTCTCTCTACCCACCCTTGCCTCCTTCTCCGCACAGCTCTCGATTCCCCCCTCTCTTTCGCACCCTCCATGTCATATTCCGCTCCAGGAGCTCCATCATAGCTCCTCGCTGTCGCTGGGAGGATGTTTTCTCCTCTGCTCGCCCCTTCCACCGTCATTTTCTCTCTACCCACCCTTTCCTCCTTTTCCGCGCAGCTCTCGATTCCCCCCTCTCTTGCGCACCCTCCATGTCATATTCCGCTCCAGGAGCTCCATCGTAGCTCCTCGCTGTCGCTGGGAGGATGTTTTCTCCTCCGCTCGCCCCTTCCACCGTCATTTTCTCTCTACCCACCCTTGCCTCCTTTTCCGCGCAGCTCTCGATTCCCCCCTCTCTTTCGCACCCTCCATGTCATATTCCGCTCCAGGAGCTCCATCATAGCTCCTCGCTGTCGCTGGGAGGATGTTTTCTCCTCCGCTCGCCCCTTCCACCGTCATTTTCTCTCTACCCACCCTTGCCTCCTTCTCCGCGCAGCTCTCAAATCCCCCCTCTCTTTCGCACCCTCCATGTCATATTCCGCTCCAGGAGCTCCATCATAGCTCCTCGCTGTCGCTGGGAGGATGTTTTCTCCTCCGCTCGCCCCTTCCACCGTCATTTTCTCTCTACCCACCCTTGCCTCCTTCTCCGCGCAGCTCTCAATTCCCCCCTCTCTTTCGCACCCTCCATGTCATATTCCGCTCCAGGAGCTCCATCATAGCTCCTCGCTGTCGCTGGGAGGATGTTTTCTCCTCCGCTCGCCCCTTCCACCGTCATTTTCTCTCTACCCACCCTTGCCTCCTTCTCCGCGCAGCTCTCGATTCCCCCCTCTCTTTCGAACCCTCCATGTCATATTCCGCTCCAGGAGCTCCATCATAGCTCCTCGCTGTCGCTGGGAGGATGTTTTCTCCTCTGCTCGCCCCTTCCACCGTCATTTTCTCTCTACCCACCCTTTCCTCCTTTTCCGCGCAGCTCTCGATTCCCCCCTCTCTTTCGCACCCTCCATGTCATATTCCGCTCCAGGAGCTCCATCATAGCTCCTCGCTGTCGCTGGGAGGATGTTTTCTCCTGCGCTCGCCCCTTCCACCGTCATTTTCTTTCTACCCACCCTTGCCTCCTTTTCCACGCAGCTCTCGATTCCCCCCTCTCTTTCGCACCCTCCATGTCATATTCCGCTCCAGGAGCTCCATCATAGCTCCTCGCTGTTGCTGGGAGGATGTTTTCTCCTCCGCTCGCCCCTTCCACCGTCATTTTCTCTCTACCCACCCTTGCCTCCTTCTCCGCACAGCTCTCGATTCCCCCCTCTCTTTCGCACCCTCCATGTCATATTCCGCTCCAGGAGCTCCATCATAGCTCCTCGCTGTCGCTGGGAGGATGTTTTCTCCTCTGCTCGCCCCTTCCACCGTCATTTTCTCTCTACCCACCCTTTCCTCCTTTTCCGCGCAGCTCTCGATTCCTCCCTCTCTTGCGCACCCTCCATGTCATATTCCGCTCCAGGAGCTCCATCGTAGCTCCTCGCTGTCGCTGGGAGGATGTTTTCTCCTCCGCTCGCCCCTTCCACCGTCATTTTCTCTCTACCCACCCTTGCCTCCTTTTCCGCGCAGCTCTCGATTCCCCCCTCTCTTTCGCACCCTCCATGTCATATTCCGCTCCAGGAGCTCCATCATAGCTCCTCGCTGTCGCTGGGAGGATGTTTTCTCCTCCGCTCGCCCCTTCCACCGTCATTTTCTCTCTACCCACCCTTTCCTCCTTTTCCGCGCAGCTCTCGATTCCCCCCTCTCTTTCGCACCCTCCATGTCATATTCCGCTCCAGGAGCTCCATCATAGCTCCTCGCTGTCGCTGGGAGGATGTTTTCTCCTCCGCTCGCCCCTTCCACCGTCATTTTCTTTCTACCCACCCTTGCCTCCTTTTCCACGCAGCTCTCGATTCCCCCCTCTCTTTCGCACCCTCCATGTCATATTCCGCTCCAGGAGCTCCATCATAGCTCCTCGCTGTTGCTGGGAGGATGTTTTCTCCTCCGCTCGCCCCTTCCACCGTCATTTTCTCTCTACCCACCCTTGCCTCCTTCTCCGCACAGCTCTCGATTCCCCCCTCTCTTTCGCACCCTCCATGTCATATTCCGCTCCAGGAGCTCCATCATAGCTCCTCGCTGTCGCTGGGAGGATGTTTTCTCCTCTGCTCGCCCCTTCCACCGTCATTTTCTCTCTACCCACCCTTTCCTCCTTTTCCGCGCAGCTCTCGATTCCCCCCTCTCTTGCGCACCCTCCATGTCATATTCCGCTCCAGGAGCTCCATCGTAGCTCCTCGCTGTCGCTGGGAGGATGTTTTCTCCTCCGCTCGCCCCTTCCACCGTCATTTTCTCTCTACCCACCCTTGCCTCCTTTTCCGCGCAGCTCTCGATTCCCCCCTCTCTTTCGCACCCTCCATGTCATATTCCGCTCCAGGAGCTCCATCATAGCTCCTCGCTGTCGCTGGGAGGATGTTTTCTCCTCCGCTCGCCCCTTCCACCGTCATTTTCTCTCTACCCACCCTTGCCTCCTTCTCCGCGCAGCTCTCAAATCCCCCCTCTCTTTCGCACCCTCCATGTCATATTCCGCTCCAGGAGCTCCATCATAGCTCCTCGCTGTCGCTGGGAGGATGTTTTCTCCTCCGCTCGCCCCTTCCACCGTCATTTTCTCTCTACCCACCCTTGCCTCCTTCTCCGCGCAGCTCTCAATTCCCCCCTCTCTTTCGCACCCTCCATGTCATATTCCGCTCCAGGAGCTCCATCATAGCTCCTCGCTGTCGCTGGGAGGATGTTTTCTCCTCCGCTCGCCCCTTCCACCGTCATTTTCTCTCTACCCACCCTTGCCTCCTTCTCCGCGCAGCTCTCGATTCCCCCCTCTCTTTCGAACCCTCCATGTCATATTCCGCTCCAGGAGCTCCATCATAGCTCCTCGCTGTCGCTGGGAGGATGTTTTCTCCTCTGCTCGCCCCTTCCACCGTCATTTTCTCTCTACCCACCCTTTCCTCCTTTTCCGCGCAGCTCTCGATTCCCCCCTCTCTTTCGCACCCTCCATGTCATATTCCGCTCCAGGAGCTCCATCATAGCTCCTCGCTGTCGATGGGAGGATGTTTTCTCCTCCGCTCGCCCCTTCCACCGTCATTTTCTTTCTACCCACCCTTGCCTCCTTTTCCACGCAGCTCTCGATTCCCCCCTCTCTTTCGCACCCTCCATGTCATATTCCGCTCCAGGAGCTCCATCATAGCTCCTCGCTGTCGCTGGGAGGATGTTTTCTCCTCTGCTCGCCCCTTCCACCGTCATTTTCTCTCTACCCACCCTTTCCTCCTTTTCCGCGCAGCTCTCGATTCCCCCCTCTCTTTCGCACCCTCCATGTCATATTCCGCTCCAGGAGCTCCATCATAGCTCCTCGCTGTCGATGGGAGGATGTTTTCTCCTCCGCTCACCCCTTCCACCGTCATTTTCTTTCTACCCACCCTTGCCTCCTTTTCCACGCAGCTCTCGATTCCCCCCTCTCTTTCGCACCCTCCATGTCATATTCCGCTCCAGGAGCTCCATCATAGCTCCTCGCTGTTGCTGGGAGGATGTTTTCTCCTCCGCTCACCCCTTCCACCGTCATTTTCTCTCTACCCACCCTTGCCTCCTTCTCCGCACAGCTCTCGATTCCCCCCTCTCTTTCGCACCCTCCATGTCATATTCCGCTCCAGGAGCTCCATCATAGCTCCTCGCTGTCGCTGGGAGGATGTTTTCTCCTCTGCTCGCCCCTTCCACCGTCATTTTCTCTCTACCCACCCTTTCCTCCTTTCCTGCGCAGCTCTCGATTCCCCCCTCTCTTGCGCACCCTCCATGTCATATTCCGCTCCAGGAGCTCCATCATAGCTCCTCGCTGTCGCTGGGAGGATGTTTTCTCCTCCGCCTGCCCCTTCCACCGTCATTTTCTCTCTACCCACCCTTGCCTCCTTTTCCGCGCAGCTCTCGATTCCCCCCTCTCTTTCGCACCCTCCATGTCATATTCCGCTCCAGGAGCTCCATCATAGCTCCTCGCTGTCGCTGGGAGGATGTTTTCTCCTCCGCTCGCCCCTTCCACCGTCATTTTCTCTCTACCCACCCTTGCCTCCTTCTCCGCGCAGCTCTCAATTCCCCCCTCTCTTTCGCACCCTCCATGTCATATTCCGCTCCAGGAGCTCCATCATAGCTCCTCGCTGTCGCTGGGAGGATGTTTTCTCCTCCGCTCGCCCCTTCCACCGTCATTTTCTCTCTACCCACCCTTGCCTCCTTCTCCGCGCAGCTCTCGATTCCCCCCTCTCTTTCGAACCCTCCATGTCATATTCCGCTCCAGGAGCTCCATCATAGCTCCTCGCTGTCGCTGGGAGGATGTTTTCTCCTCTGCTCGCCCCTTCCACCGTCATTTTCTCTCTACCCACCCTTTCCTCCTTTTCCGCGCAGCTCTCGATTCCCCCCTCTCTTTCGCACCCTCCATGTCATATTCCGCTCCAGGAGCTCCATCATAGCTCCTCGCTGTCGCTGGGAGGATGTTTTCTCCTCCGCTCGCCCCTTCCACCGTCATTTTCTTTCTACCCACCCTTGCCTCCTTTTCCACGCAGCTCTCGATTCCCCCCTCTCTTTCGCACCCTCCATGTCATATTCCGCTCCAGGAGCTCCATCATAGCTCCTCGCTGTTGCTGGGAGGATGTTTTCTCCTCCGCTCGCCCCTTCCACCGTCATTTTCTCTCTACCCACCCTTGCCTCCTTCTCCGCACAGCTCTCGATTCCCCCCTCTCTTTCGCACCCTCCATGTCATATTCCGCTCCAGGAGCTCCATCATAGCTCCTCGCTGTCGCTGGGAGGAAGTTTTCTCCTCTGCTCGCCCCTTCCACCGTCATTTTCTCTCTACCCACCCTTTCCTCCTTTTCCGCGCAGCTCTCGATTCCCCCCTCTCTTGCGCACCCTCCATGTCATATTCCGCTCCAGGAGCTCCATCATAGCTCCTCGCTGTCGCTGGGAGGATGTTTTCTCCTCCGCTCGCCCCTTCCACCGTCATTTTCTCTCTACCCACCCTTGCCTCCTTTTCCGCGCAGCTCTCGATTCCCCCCTCTCTTTCGCACCCTCCATGTCATATTCCGCTCCAGGAGTTCCATCATAGCTCCTCACTGTCGCTGGGAGGATGTTTTCTCCTCCGCTCGCCCCTTCCACCGTCATTTTCTCTCTACCCACCCTTGCCTCCTTCTCCGCGCAGCTCTCGATTCCCCCCTCTCTTTCGCACCCTCCATGTCATATTCCGCTCCAGGAGCTCCATCATAGCTCCTCGCTGTCGCTGGGAGGATGTTTTCTCCTCCGCTCGCCCCTTCCACCGTCATTTTCTCTCTACCCACCCTTGCCTCCTTCTCCGCGCAGCTCTCGATTCCCTCCTCTCTCTCGCACCCTCCATATTACATCCAGCTCCAGGAGCTCCATCATACCTCTTCGCTGTCGCTGGGAGGATGTTTTCTCCTCCACTCGCCCCTTCCACCGTCATTTTCTCTCTACCCACCCTTGCCTCCTTCTCCGCGCTGCTCTCGATTCCCTCCTCTCTCTCGCACCCTCCATATTACATCCAGCTCCAGGAGCTCCATCATAGCTCCTCGCTGTCGCTGGGAGGATGTTTTCTCCTCCGCTCGCCCCTTCCACCGTCATTTTCTCTCTACCCACCCTTGCCTCCTTCTCCGCGCAGCTCTCGATTCCCTCCTCTCTCTCGCACCCTCCATATTACATCCAGCTCCAGGAGCTCCATCATAGCTCCTCGCTGTCGCTGGGAGGATGTTTTCTCCTCTGCTCGCCGCTTCCGCCGTCATTTTCTCTCCACCCACCCATGCCTCCTTCTCCGCGCCGCTCTCGATTCCCCCCTCTCTTTCGCACCCTCCATGCCATATTCTGCTCCAGGAGCTCCATCATAGCTCCTCGCTGTCGCTGGGAGGATGTTTTCTCCTCCGCTCGCCCCTTCCACCGTCATTTTCTCTCTACCCACCCTTGCCTCCTTCTCCGCGCAGCTCTCGATTCCCCCCTCTCTTTCGCACCCTCCATGTCATATTCCGCTCCAGGAGCTCCATCATAGCTCCTCGCTGTCGCTGGGAGGATGTTTTCTCCTCCGCTCGCCCCTTCCACCGTCATTTTCTCTCTACCCACCCTTGCCTCCTTCTCCGCGCAGCTCTCGATTCCCCCCTCTCTTTCGCACCCTCCATGTCATATTCCGCTCCAGGAGCTCCATCATAGCTCCTCGCTGTCGCTGGGAGGATTTTTTCTCCTCTGCTCGCCCCTTCCACCGTCATTTTCTCTCTACCCACCCTTTCCTCCTTTTCCGCGCAGCTCTCGATTCCCCCCTCTCTTGCGCACCCTCCATGTCATATTCCGCTCCAGGAGCTCCATCATAGCTCCTCGCTGTCGCTGGGAGGATGTTTTCTCCTCCGCTCGCCCCTTCCACCGTCATTTTCTCTCTACCCACCCTTGCCTCCTTTTCCGCGCAGCTCTCGATTCCCCCCTCTCTTTCGCACCCTCCATGTCATATTCCGCCCCAGGAGTTCCATCATAGCTCCTCACTGTCGCTGGGAGGATGTTTTCTCCTCCACTCGCCCCTTCCACCGTCATTTTCTCTCTACCCACCCTTGCCTCCTTCTCCGCGCTGCTCTCGATTCCCTCCTCTCTCTCGCACCCTCCATATTACATCCAGCTCCAGGAGCTCCATCATAGCTCCGCTGTCGCTGGGAGGATGTTTTCTCCTCCGCTCGCCCCTTCCACCGTCATTTTCTCTCTACCCACCCTTGCCTCCTTCTCCGCGCAGCTCTCGATTCCCTCCTCTCTCTCGCACCCTCCATATTACATCCAGCTCCAGGAGCTCCATCATAGCTCCTCGCTGTCGCTGGGAGGATGTTATCTCCTCTGCTCGCCGCTTCCGCCGTCATTTTCTCTCCACCCACCCTTGCCTCCTTCTCCGCGCCGCTCTCGATTCCCCCCTCTCTTTCGCACCCTCCATGTCATATTCTGCTCCAGGAGCTCCATCATAGCTCCTCGCTGTCGCTGGGAGGATGTTTTCTCCTCCGCTCGCCCCTTCCACCGTCATTTTCTCTCTACCCACCCTTGCCTCCTTCTCCGCGCAGCTCTCGATTCCCCCCTCTCTTTCGCACCCTCCATGTCATATTCCGCTCCAGGAGCTCCATCATAGCTCCTCGCTGTCGCTGGGAGGATGTTTTCTCCTCCGCTCGCCCCTTCCACCGTCATTTTCTCTCTACCCACCCTTGCCTCCTTCTCCGCGCAGCTCTCAATTCCCCCCTCTCTTTCGCACCCTCCATGTCATATTCCGCTCCAGGAGCTCCATCATAGCTCCTCGCTGTCGCTGGGAGGATGTTTTCTCCTCCGCTCGCCCCTTCCACCGTCATTTTCTCTCTACCCACCCTTGCCTCCTTCTCCGCGCAGCTCTCGATTCCCCCCTCTCTTTCGAACCCTCCATGTCATATTCCGCTCCAGGAGCTCCATCATAGCTCCTCGCTGTCGCTGGGAGGATGTTTTCTCCTCTGCTCGCCCCTTCCACCGTCATTTTCTCTCTACCCACCCTTTCCTCCTTTTCCGCGCAGCTCTCGATTCCCCCCTCTCTTTCGCACCCTCCATGTCATATTCCGCTCCAGGAGCTCCATCATAGCTCCTCGCTGTCGCTGGGAGGATGTTTTCTCCTCCGCTCGCCCCTTCCACCGTCATTTTCTTTCTACCCACCCTTGCCTCCTTTTCCACGCAGCTCTCGATTCCCCCCTCTCTTTCGCACCCTCCATGTCATATTCCGCTCCAGGAGCTCCATCATAGCTCCTCGCTGTTGCTGGGAGGATGTTTTCTCCTCCGCTCGCCCCTTCCACCGTCATTTTCTCTCTACCCACCCTTGCCTCCTTCTCCGCACAGCTCTCGATTCCCCCCTCTCTTTCGCACCCTCCATGTCATATTCCGCTCCAGGAGCTCCATCATAGCTCCTCGCTGTCGCTGGGAGGATGTTTTCTCCTCTGCTCGCCCCTTCCACCGTCATTTTCTCTCTACCCACCCTTTCCTCCTTTTCCGCGCAGCTCTCGATTCCCCCCTCTCTTGCGCACCCTCCATGTCATATTCCGCTCCAGGAGCTCCATCATAGCTCCTCGCTGTCGCTGGGAGGATGTTTTCTCCTCCGCTCGCCCCTTCCACCGTCATTTTCTCTCTACCAACCCTTGCCTCCTTTTCCGCGCAGCTCTCGATTCCCCCCTCTCTTTCGCACCCTCCATGTCATATTCCGCTCCAGGAGTTCCATCATAGCTCCTCACTGTCGCTGGGAGGATGTTTTCTCCTCCATTCGCCCCTTCCACCGTCATTTTCTCTCTACCCACCCTTGCCTCCTTCTCCGCGCAGCTCTCGATTCCCCCCTCTCTTTCGCACCCTCCATGTCATATTCCGCTCCAGGAGCTCCATCATAGCTCCTCGCTGTCGCTGGGAGGATTTTTTCTCCTCTGCTCGCCCCTTCCACCGTCATTTTCTCTCTACCCACCCTTTCCTCCTTTTCCGCGCAGCTCTCGATTCCCCCCTCTCTTGCGCACCCTCCATGTCATATTCCGCTCCAGGAGCTCCATCATAGCTCCTCGCTGTCGCTGGGAGGAAGTTTTCTCCTCCACTCGCCCCTTCCACCGTCATTTTCTCTCTACCCACCCTTGCCTCCTTTTCCGCGCAGCTCTCAATTCCCCCCTCTCTTTCGCACCCTCCATGTCATATTCCGCTCCATGAGCTCCATCATAGCTCCTTGCTGTCGCTGGGAGGATGTTTTCTCCTCCGCTCGCCCCTTCCACCGTCATTTTCTCTCTACCCTCCCTTGCCTCCTTTTCCGCGCAGCTCTCGATTCCCCCCTCTCTTTCGCACCCTCCATGTCATATTCCGCTCCAGGAGTTCCATCATAGCTCCTCACTGTCGCTGGGAGGATGTTTTCTCCTCCGCTCGCCCCTTCCACCGTCATTTTCTCTCTACCCACCCTTGCCTCCTTCTCCGCGCAGCTCTCGATTCCCCCCTCTCTTTCGCACCCTCCATGTCATATTCCGCTCCAGGAGCTCCATCATAGCTCCTCGCTGTCGCTGGGAGGATGTTTTCTCCTCCGCTCGCCCCTTCCACCGTCATTTTCTCTCTACCCACCCTTGCCTCCTTCTCCGCGCAGCTCTCGATTCCCCCCTCTCTTTCGCACCCTCCATGTCATATTCCGCTCCAGGAGCTCCATCATAGCTCCTTGCTGTCGCTGGGAGGATGTTTTCTCCTCCGCTCGCCCCTTCCACCATCATTTTCTCTCTACCCACCCTTGCCTCCTTCTCCGCGCAGCTCTCGATTCCCCCCTCTCTTTCGCACCCTCCATGTCATATTCCGCTCCAGGAGCTCCATCATAGCTCCTCGCTGTCGCTGGGAGGATGTTTTCTCCTCCGCTCGCCCCTTCCACCATCATTTTCTCTCTACCCACCCTTGCCTCCTTTTCCGCGCAGCTCTCGATTCCCCCCTCTCTTTCGCACCCTCCATGTCATATTCCGCTCCAGGAGCTCCATCATAGCTCCTCGCTGTCGCTGGGAGGATGTTTTCTCCTCCGCTCGCCCCTTCCACCGTCATTTTCTCTCTACCCACCCTTGCCTCCTTTTCCACGCAGCTCTCGATTCCCCCCTCTCTTTCGCACCCTCCATGTCATATTCCGCTCCAGGAGCTCCATCATAGCTCCTCGCTGTTGCTGGGAGGATGTTTTCTCCTCCGCTCGCCCCTTCCACCGTCATTTTCTCTCTACCCACCCTTGCCTCCTTCTCCGCACAGCTCTCGATTCCCCCCTCTCTTTCGCACCCTCCATGTCATATTCCGCTCCAGGAGCTCCATCATAGCTCCTCGCTGTCGCTGGGAGGATGTTTTCTCCTCTGCTCGCCCCTTCCACCGTCATTTTCTCTCTACCCACCCTTTCCTCCTTTTCCGCGCAGCTCTCGATTCCCCCCTCTCTTGCGCACCCTCCATGTCATATTCCGCTCCAGGAGCTCCATCATAGCTCCTCGCTGTCGCTGGGAGGATGTTTTCTCCTCCGCTCGCCCCTTCCACCGTCATTTTCTCTCTACCCACCCTTGCCTCCTTCTCCGCGCAGCTCTCGATTCCCCCCTCTCTTGCGCACCCTCCATGTCATATTCCGCTCCAGGAGCTCCATCATAGCTCCTCGCTGTCGCTGGGAGGAAGTTTTCTCCTCCACTCGCCCCTTCCACCGTCATTTTCTCTCTACCCACCCTTGCCTCCTTTTCCGCGCAGCTCTCAATTCCCCCCTCTCTTTCGCACCCTCCATGTCATATTCCGCTCCAGGAGCTCCATCATAGCTCCTTGCTGTCGCTGGGAGGATGTTTTCTCCTCCGCTCGCCCCTTCCACCGTCATTTTCTCTCTACCCTCCCTTGCCTCCTTTTCCGCGCAGCTCTCGATTCCCCCCTCTCTTTCGCACCCTCCATGTCATATTCCGCTCCAGGAGTTCCATCATAGCTCCTCACTGTCGCTGGGAGGATGTTTTCTCCTCCGCTCGCCCCTTCCACCGTCATTTTCTCTCTACCCACCCTTGCCTCCTTCTCCGCGCAGCTCTCGATTCCCCCCTCTCTTTCGCACCCTCCATGTCATATTCCGCTCCAGGAGCTCCATCATAGCTCCTTGCTGTCGCTGGGAGGATGTTTTCTCCTCCGCTCGCCCCTTCCACCATCATTTTCTCTCTACCCACCCTTGCCTCCTTCTCCGCGCAGCTCTCGATTCCCCCCTCTCTTTCGCACCCTCCATGTCATATTCCGCTCCAGGAGCTCCATCATAGCTCCTCGCTGTCGCTGGGAGGATGTTTTCTCCTCCGCTCGCCCCTTCCACCGTCATTTTCTCTCTACCCACCCTTGCCTCCTTTTCCGCGCAGCTCTCGATTCCCCCCTCTCTTTCGCACCCTCCATGTCATATTCCGCTCCAGGAGCTCCATCATAGCTCCTCGCTGTCGCTGGGAGGATGTTTTCTCCTCCGCTCGCCCCTTCCACCGTCATTTTCTCTCTGCCCACCCTTGCCTCCTTTTCCACGCAGCTCTCGATTCCCCCCTCTCTTTCGCACCCTCCATGTCATATTCCGCTCCAGGAGCTCCATCATAGCTCCTCGCTGTTGCTGGGAGGATGTTTTCTCCTCCGCTCGCCCCTTCCACCGTCATTTTCTCTCTACCCACCCTTGCCTCCTTCTCCGCACAGCTCTCGATTCCCCCCTCTCTTTCGCACCCTCCATGTCATATTCCGCTCCAGGAGCTCCATCATAGCTCCTCGCTGTCGCTGGGAGGATGTTTTCTCCTCTGCTCGCCCCTTCCACCGTCATTTTCTCTCTACCCACCCTTTCCTCCTTTTCCGCGCAGCTCTCGATTCCCCCCTCTCTTTCGCACCCTCCATGTCATATTCCGCTCCAGGAGCTCCATCATAGCTCCTCGCTGTCGCTGGGAGGATGTTTTCTCCTCCGCTCGCCCCTTCCACCGTCATTTTCTTTCTACCCACCCTTGCCTCCTTTTCCACGCAGCTCTCGATTCCCCCCTCTCTTTCGCACCCTCCATGTCATATTCCGCTCCAGGAGCTCCATCATAGCTCCTCGCTGTTGCTGGGAGGATGTTTTCTCCTCCGCTCGCCCCTTCCACCGTCATTTTCTCTCTACCCACCCTTGCCTCCTTCTCCGCACAGCTCTCGATTCCCCCCTCTCTTTCGCACCCTCCATGTCATATTCCGCTCCAGGAGCTCCATCATAGCTCCTCGCTGTCGCTGGGAGGATGTTTTCTCCTCTGCTCGCCCCTTCCACCGTCATTTTCTCTCTACCCACCCTTTCCTCCTTTTCCGCGCAGCTCTCGATTCCCCCCTCTCTTGCGCACCCTCCATGTCATATTCCGCTCCAGGAGCTCCATCATAGCTCCTTGCTGTCGCTGGGAGGATGTTTTCTCCTCCGCTCGCCCCTTCCACCGTCATTTTCTCTCTACCCACCCTTGCCTCCTTTTCCGCGCAGCTCTCGATTCCCCCTCTCTTTCGCACCCTCCATGTCATATTCCGCTCCAGGAGCTCCATCATAGCTCCTCGCTGTCGCTGGGAGGATGTTTTCTCCTCCGCTCGCCCCTTCCACCGTCATTTTCTTTCTACCCACCCTTGCCTCCTTTTCCACGCAGCTCTCGATTCCCCCCTCTCTTTCGCACCCTCCATGTCATATTCCGCTCCAGGAGCTCCATCATAGCTCCTCGCTGTTGCTGGGAGGATGTTTTCTCCTCCGCTCGCCCCTTCCACCGTCATTTTCTCTCTACCCACCCTTGCCTCCTTTTCCGCGCAGCTCTCAATTCCCCCCTCTCTTTCGCACCCTCCATGTCATATTCCGCTCCAGGAGCTCCATCATAGCTCCTTGCTGTCGCTGGGAGGATGTTTTCTCCTCCGCTCGCCCCTTCCACCGTCATTTTCTCTCTACCCACCCTTGCCTCCTTTTCCGCGCAGCTCTCGATTCCCCCTCTCTTTCGCACCCTCCATGTCATATTCCGCTCCAGGAGCTCCATCATAGCTCCTCGCTGTCGCTGGGAGGATGTTTTCTCCTCCGCTCGCCCCTTCCACCGTCATTTTCTTTCTACCCACCCTTGCCTCCTTTTCCACGCAGCTCTCGATTCCCCCCTCTCTTTCGCACCCTCCATGTCATATTCCGCTCCAGGAGCTCCATCATAGCTCCTCGCTGTTGCTGGGAGGATGTTTTCTCCTCCGCTCGCCCCTTCCACCGTCATTTTCTCTCTACCCACCCTTGCCTCCTTTTCCGCGCAGCTCTCAATTCCCCCCTCTCTTTCGCACCCTCCATGTCATATTCCGCTCCAGGAGCTCCATCATAGCTCCTTGCTGTCGCTGGGAGGATGTTTTCTCCTCCGCTCGCCCCTTCCACCGTCATTTTCTCTCTACCCACCCTTGCCTCCTTTTCCGCGCAGCTCTCGATTCCCCCCTCTCTTTCGCACCCTCCATGTCATATTCTGCTCCAGGAGCTCCATCATAGCTCCTCGCTGTCGCTGGGAGGATGTTTTCTCCTCCGCTCGCCCCTTCCACCGTCATTTTCTCTCTACCCACCCTTGCCTCCTTCTCCGCGCAGCTCTCGATTCCCCCCTCTCTTTCGCACCCTCCATGTCATATTCCGCTCCAGGAGCTCCATCATAGCTCCTTGCTGTCGCTGGGAGGATGTTTTCTCCTCCGCTCGCCCCTTCCACCATCATTTTCTCTCTACCCACCCTTGCCTCCTTCTCCGCGCAGCTCTCGATTCCCCCCTCTCTTTCGCACCCTCCATGTCATATTCCGCTCCAGGAGCTCCATCATAGCTCCTCACTGTCGCTGGGAGGATGTTTTCTCCTCCGCTCGCCCCTTCCACCGTCATTTTCTCTCTACCCACCCTTGCCTCCTTTTCCGCGCAGCTCTCGATTCCCCCTCTCTTTCGCACCCTCCATGTCATATTCCGCTCCAGGAGCTCCATCATAGCTCCTCGCTGTCGCTGGGAGGATGTTTTCTCCTCCGCTCGCCCCTTCCACCGTCATTTTCTTTCTACCCACCCTTGCCTCCTTTTCCACGCAGCTCTCGATTCCCCCCTCTCTTTCGCACCCTCCATGTCATATTCCGCTCCAGGAGCTCCATCATAGCTCCTCGCTGTTGCTGGGAGGATGTTTTCTCCTCCGCTCGCCCCTTCCACCGTCATTTTCTCTCTACCCACCCTTGCCTCCTTCTCCGCACAGCTCTCGATTCCCCCCTCTCTTTCGCACCCTCCATGTCATATTCCGCTCCAGGAGCTCCATCATAGCTCCTCGCTGTCGCTGGGAGGATGTTTTCTCCTCTGCTCGCCCCTTCCACCGTCATTTTCTCTCTACCCACCCTTTCCTCCTTTTCCGCGCAGCTCTCGATTCCCCCCTCTCTTTCGCACCCTCCATGTCATATTCCGCTCCAGGAGCTCCATCATAGCTCCTCGCTGTCGCTGGGAGGATGTTTTCTCCTCCGCTCGCCCCTTCCACCGTCATTTTCTTTCTACCCACCCTTGCCTCCTTTTCCACGCAGCTCTCGATTCCCCCCTCTCTTTCGCACCCTCCATGTCATATTCCGCTCCAGGAGCTCCATCATAGCTCCTCGCTGTTGCTGGGAGGATGTTTTCTCCTCCGCTCGCCCCTTCCACCGTCATTTTCTCTCTACCCACCCTTGCCTCCTTCTCCGCACAGCTCTCGATTCCCCCCTCTCTTTCGCACCCTCCATGTCATATTCCGCTCCAGGAGCTCCATCATAGCTCCTCGCTGTCGCTGGGAGGATGTTTTCTCCTCTGCTCGCCCCTTCCACCGTCATTTTCTCTCTACCCACCCTTTCCTCCTTTTCCGCGCAGCTCTCGATTCCCCCCTCTCTTGCGCACCCTCCATGTCATATTCCGCTCCAGGAGCTCCATCATAGCTCCTCGCTGTCGCTGGGAGGATGTTTTCTCCTCCGCTCGCCCCTTCCACCGTCATTTTCTCTCTACCCACCCTTGCCTCCTTTTCCACGCAGCTCTCGATTCCCCCCTCTCTTTCGCACCCTCCATGTCATATTCCGCTCCAGGAGCTCCATCATAGCTCCTCGCTGTTGCTGGGAGGATGTTTTCTCCTCCGCTCGCCCCTTCCACCGTCATTTTCTCTCTACCCACCCTTGCCTCCTTCTCCGCACAGCTCTCGATTCCCCCCTCTCTTTCGCACCCTCCATGTCATATTCCGCTCCAGGAGCTCCATCATAGCTCCTCGCTGTCGCTGGGAGGATGTTTTCTCCTCTGCTCGCCCCTTCCACCGTCATTTTCTCTCTACCCACCCTTTCCTCCTTTTCCGCGCAGCTCTCGATTCCCCCCTCTCTTTCGCACCCTCCATGTCATATTCCGCTCCAGGAGCTCCATCATAGCTCCTCGCTGTCGCTGGGAGGATGTTTTCTCCTCCGCTCGCCCCTTCCACCGTCATTTTCTTTCTACCCACCCTTGCCTCCTTTTCCACGCAGCTCTCGATTCCCCCCTCTCTTTCGCACCCTCCATGTTATATTCCGCTCCAGGAGCTCCATCATAGCTCCTCGCTGTTGCTGGGAGGATGTTTTCTCCTCCGCTCGCCCCTTCCACCGTCATTTTCTCTCTACCCACCCTTGCCTCCTTCTCCGCACAGCTCTCGATTCCCCCCTCTCTTTCGCACCCTCCATGTCATATTCCGCTCCAGGAGCTCCATCATAGCTCCTCGCTGTCGCTGGGAGGATGTTTTCTCCTCTGCTCGCCCCTTCCACCGTCATTTTCTCTCTACCCACCCTTTCCTCCTTTTCCGCGCAGCTCTCGATTCCCCCCTCTCTTGCGCACCCTCCATGTCATTTTCCGCTCCAGGAGCTCCATCATAGCTCCTCGCTGTCGCTGGGAGGATGTTTTCTCCTCCGCTCGCCCCTTCCACCGTCATTTTCTCTCTACCCACCCTTGCCTCCTTTTCCGCGCAGCTCTCGATTCCCCCCTCTCTTTCGCACCCTCCATGTCATATTCCGCTCCAGGAGTTCCATCATAGCTCCTCACTGTCGCTGGGAGGATGTTTTCTCCTCCGCTCGCCCCTTCCATCGTCATTTTCTCTCTACCCACCCTTTCCTCCTTTTCCGCGCAGCTCTCGATTCCCCCCTCTCTTGCGCACCCTCCATGTCATATTCCGCTCCAGGAGCTCCATCATAGCTCTTCGCTGTCGCTGGGAGGATGTTTTCTCCTCCGCTCGCCCCTTCCACCGTCATTTTCTCTCTACCCACCCTTTCCTCCTTTTCCACACAGCTCTCGATTCCCCCCTCTCTTTCGCACCCTCCATGTCATATTCCGCTCCAGGAGTTCCATCATAGCTCCTCACTGTCGCTGGGAGGATGTTTTCTCCTCCGCTCGCCCCTTCCACCGTCATTTTCTCTCTACCAACCCTTGCCTCCTTTTCCGCGCAGCTCTCGATTCCCCCCTCTCTTTCGCACCCTCCATGTCATATTCCGCTCCAGGAGTTCCATCATAGCTCCTCACTGTCGCTGGGAGGAAGTTTTCTCCTCCGCTTGCCCCTTCCACCGTCATTTTCTCTCTACCCACCCTTGCCTCCTTTTCCGTGCAGCTCTCGATTCCCCCCTCTCTTTCGCACCCTCCATGTCATATTCCGCTCCAGGAGCTCCATCATAGCTCCTTGCTGTCGCTGGGAGGATGTTTTCTCCTCCGCTCGCCCCTTCCACCGTCATTTTCTCTCTACCCACCCTTGCCTCCTTTTCCGCGCAGCTCTCGATTCCCCCCTCTCTTTCGCACCCTCCATGTCATATTCCGCTCCAGGAGTTCCATCATAGCTCCTCACTGTCGCTGGGAGGATGTTTTCTCCTCCGCTCGCCCCTTCCACCGTCATTTTCTCTCTACCCACCCTTGCCTCCTTTTCCGCGCAGCTCTCGATTCCCCCCTCTCTTTCGCACCCTCCATGTCATATTCCGCTCCAGGAGCTCCATCATAGCTCCTCGCTGTCGCTGGGAGGATGTTTTCTCCTCCGCTCGCCCCTTCCACCGTCATTTTCTCTCTACCCACCCTTGCCTCCTTTTCCGCGCAGCTCTCGATTCCCCCCTCTCTTTCGCACCCTCAAAGTCATATTCCGCTCCAGGAGTTCCATCATAGCTCCTCACTGTCGCTGGGAGGATGTTTTCTCCTCCGCTCGCCCCTTCCACCGTCATTTTCTCTCTACCCACCCTTGCCTCCTTTTCCGCGCAGCTCTCGATTCCCCCCTCTCTTTCGCACCCTCCATGTCATATTCCGCTCCAGGAGTTCCATCATAGCTCCTCGCTGTCGCTGGGAGGAAGTTTTCTCCTCCGCTCGCCCCTTCCACCGTCATTTTTTCTCTACCCACCCTTGCCTCCTTTTCCGCGCAGCTCTCGATTCCCCCCTCTCTTTCGCACCCTCCATGTCATATTCCGCTCCAGGAGCTCCATCATAGCTCCTTGCTGTCGCTGGGAGGATGTTTTCTCCTCCGCTCGCCCCTTCCACCGTCATTTTCTCTCTACCCACCCTTGCCTCCTTTTCCGCGCATCTCTCGATTCCCCCCTCTCTTTCGCACCCTCCATGTCATATTCCGCTCCAGGAGCTCCATCATAGCTCCTCGCTGTTGCTGGGAGGATGTTTTCTCCTCCGCTCGCCCCTTCCACCGTCATTTTCTCTCTACCCACCCTTGCCTCCTTCTCCGCACAGCTCTCGATTCCCCCCTCTTTTTCGCACCCTCCATGTCATATTCCGCTCCAGGAGCTCCATCATAGCTCCTCGCTGTCGCTGGGAGGATGTTTTCTCCTCTGCTCGCCCCTTCCACCGTCATTTTCTCTCTACCCACCCTTTCCTCCTTTTCCGCGCAGCTCTCGATTCCCCCCTCTCTTTCGCACCCTCCATGTCATATTCCGCTCCAGGAGCTCCATCATAGCTCCTCGCTGTCGCTGGGAGGATGTTTTCTCCTCCGCTCGCCCCTTCCACCGTCATTTTCTTTCTACCCACCCTTGCCTCCTTTTCCACGCAGCTCTCGATTCCCCCCTCTCTTTCGCACCCTCCATGTCATATTCCGCTCCAGGAGCTCCATCATAGCTCCTCGCTGTTGCTGGGAGGATGTTTTCTCCTCCGCTCGCCCCTTCCACCGTCATTTTCTTTCTACCCACCCTTGCCTCCTTTTCCACGCAGCTCTCGATTCCCCCCTCTCTTTCGCACCCTCCATGTCATATTCCGCTCCAGGAGTTCCATCATAGCTCCTCACTGTCGCTGGGAGGATGTTTTCTCCTCCGCTCGCCCCTTCCACCGTCATTTTCTCTCTACCCACCCTTGCCTCCTTCTCCGCACAGCTCTCGATTCCCCCCTCTTTTTCGCACCCTCCATGTCATATTCCGCTCCAGGAGCTCCATCATAGCTCCTCGCTGTCGCTGGGAGGATGTTTTCTCCTCTGCTCGCCCCTTCCACCGTCATTTTCTCTCTACCCACCCTTTCCTCCTTTTCCGCGCAGCTCTCGATTCCCCCCTCTCTTTCGCACCCTCCATGTCATATTCCGCTCCAGGAGCTCCATCATAGCTCCTCGCTGTCGCTGGGAGGATGTTTTCTCCTCCGCTCGCCCCTTCCACCGTCATTTTCTCTCTACCCACCCTTGCCTTCTTTTCCGCGCAGCTCTCGATTCCCCCCTCTCTTTCGCACCCTCCATGTCATATTCCGCTCCAGGAGCTCCATCATAGCTCCTCGCTGTCGCTGGGAGGATGTTTTCTCCTCCGCTCGCCCCTTCCACCGTCATTTTCTCTCTACCCACCCTTGCCTCCTTCTCCGCGCAGCTCTCAATTCCCCCCTCTCTTTCGCACCCTCCATGTCATATTCCGCTCCAGGAGCTCCATCATAGCTCCTCGCTGTCGCTGGGAGGATGTTTTCTCCTCCGCTCGCCCCTTCCACCGTCATTTTCTCTCTACCCACCCTTGCCTCCTTCTCCGCGCAGCTCTCGATTCCCCCCTCTCTTTCGAACCCTCCATGTCATATTCCGCTCCAGGAGCTCCATCATAGCTCCTCGCTGTCGCTGGGAGGATGTTTTCTCCTCTGCTCGCCCCTTCCACCGTCATTTTCTCTCTACTCACCCTTTCCTCCTTTTCCGCGCAGCTCTCGATTCCCCCCTCTCTTTCGCACCCTCCATGTCATATTCCGCTCCAGGAGCTCCATCATAGCTCCTCGCTGTCGCTGGGAGGATGTTTTCTCCTCCGCTCGCCCCTTCCACCGTCATTTTCTTTCTACCCACCCTTGCCTCCTTTTCCACGCAGCTCTCGATTCCCCCTCTCTTTCGCACCCTCCATGTCATATTCCGCTCCAGGAGCTCCATCATAGCTCCTCGCTGTCGCTGGGAGGATGTTTTCTCCTCTGCTCGCCCCTTCCACCGTCATTTTCTCTCTACCCACCCTTTCCTCCTTTTCCGCGCAGCTCTCGATTCCCCCTCTCTTTCGCACCCTCCATGTCATATTCCGCTCCAGGAGCTCCATCATAGCTCCTCGCTGTCGCTGGGAGGATGTTTTCTCCTCTGCTCGCCCCTTCCACCGTCATTTTCTCTCTACCCACCCTTTCCTCCTTTTCCGCGCAGCTCTCGATTCCCCCCTCTCTTTCGCACCCTCCATGTCATATTCCGCTCCAGGAGTTCCATCATAGCTCCTCACTGTCGCTGGGAGGAAGTTTTCTCCTCCGCTCGCCCCTTCCACCGTCATTTTCTCTCTACCCACCCTTGCCTCCTTTTCCGCGCAGCTCTCGATTCCCCCCTCTCTTTCGCACCCTCCATGTCATATTCCGCTCCAGGAGTTCCATCATAGCTCCTCACTGTCGCTGGGAGGAAGTTTTCTCCTCCGCTCGCCCCTTCCACCGTCATTTTCTCTCTACCCACCCTTGCCTCCTTTTCCGCGCAGCTCTCGATTCCCCCCTCTCTTTCGCACCCTCCATGTCATATTCCGCTCCAGGAGTTCCATCATAGCTCCTCACTGTCGCTGGGAGGAAGTTTTCTCCTCCGCTCGCCCCTTCCACCGTCATTTTCTCTCTACCCACCCTTGCCTCCTTTTCCGCGCAGCTCTCGATTCCCCCCTCTCTTTCGCACCCTCCATGTCATATTCCGCTCCAGGAGCTCCATCATAGCTCCTCGCTGTCGCTGGGAGGATGTTTTCTCCTCCGCTCGCCCCTTCCACCGTCATTTTCTCTCTACCCACCCTTGCCTCCTTTTCCGCGCAGCTCTCGATTCCCCCCTCTCTTTCGCACCCTCAATGTCATATTCCGCTCCAGGAGTTCCATCATAGCTCCTCACTGTCGCTGGGAGGATGTTTTCTCCTCCGCTCGCCCCTTCCACCGTCATTTTCTCTCTACCCACCCTTGCCTCCTTTTCCGCGCAGCTCTCCATTCCCCCCTCTCTTTCGCACCCTCCATGTCATATTCCGCTCCAGGAGTTTCATCATAGCTCCTCACTGTCGCTGGGAGGAAGTTTTCTCCTCCGCTCGCCCCTTCCACCGTCATTTTTTCTCTACCCACCCTTGCCTCCTTTTCCGCGCAGCTCTCGATTCCCCCCTCTCTTTCGCACCCTCCATGTCATATTCCGCTCCAGGAGTTCCATCATAGCTCCTCACTGTCGCTGGGAGGAAGTTTTCTCCTCCGCTCGCCCCTTCCACCGTCATTTTCTCTCTACCCACCCTTGCCTCCTTTTCCGCGCAGCTCTCGATTCCCCCCTCTCTTTCGCACCCTCCATGTCATATTCCGCTCCAGGAGTTCCATCATAGCTCCTCACTGTCGCTGGGAGGATGTTTTCTCCTCCGCTCGCCCCTTCCACCATCATTTTCTCTCTACCCACCCTTGCCTCCTTTTCCGCGCAGCTCTCGATTCCCCCCTCTCTTTCGCACCCTCCATGTCATATTCCGCTCCAGGAGTTCCATCATAGCTCCTCACTGTTGCTGGGAGGATGTTTTCTCCTCCGCTTGCCCCTTCCACCATCATTTTCTCTCTACCCACCCTTGCCTCCTTTTCCGCGCAGCTCTCGATTCCCCCCTCTCTTTCGCACCCTCCATGTCATATTCCGCTCCAGGAGTTCCATCATAGCTCCTCACTGTCGCTGGGAGGATGTTTTCTCCTCCGCTCGCCCCTTCCACCGTCATTTTCTCTCTACCCACCCTTGCCTCCTTCTCCGCGCAGCTCTCGATTCCCCCCTCTCTTTCGCACCCTCCATGTCATATTCCGCTCCAGGAGCTCCATCATAGCTCCTCGCTGTCGCTGGGAGGATGTTTTCTCCTCCGCTCGCCCCTTCCACCGTCATTTTCTCTCTACCCACCCTTGCCTCCTTTTCCGCGCAGCTCTCGATTCCCCCCTCTCTTTCGCACCCTCCATGTCATATTCCGCTCCAGGAGCTCCATCATAGCTCCTTGCTGTCGCTGGGAGGATGTTTTCTCCTCCGCTCGCCCCTTCCACTGTCATTTTCTCTCTACCCACCCTTGCCTCCTTTTCCGCGCAGCTCTCGATTCCCCCCTCTCTTTCGCACCCTCCATGTCATATTCCGCTCCAGGAGTTCCATCATAGCTCCTCACTGTCGCTGGGAGGATGTTTTCTCCTCCGCTCGCCCCTTCCACCGTCATTTTCTCTCTACCCACCCTTGCCTCCTTCTCCGCGCAGCTCTCGATTCCCCCCTCTCTTTCGCATCCTCCATGTCATATTCCGCTCCAGGAGCTCCATCATAGCTCCTTGCTGTCGCTGGGAGGATGTTTTCTCCTCCGCTCGCCCCTTCCACCGTCATTTTCTCTCTACCCACCCTTGCCTCCTTTTCCGCGCAGCTCTCGATTCCCCCCTCTCTTTCGCACCCTCCATGTCATATTCCGCTCCAGGAGTTCCATCATAGCTCCTCACTGTCGCTGGGAGGATGTTTTCTCCTCCGCTCGCCCCTTCCACCATCATTTTCTCTCTACCCACCCTTGCCTCCTGTTCCGCGCAGCTCTCGATTCCCCCCTCTCTTTCACACCCTCCATGTCATATTCCGCTCCAGGAGTTCCATCATAGCTCCTCACTGTCGCTGGGAGGATGTTTTCTCCTCCGCTCGCCCCTTCCACCGTCATTTTCTCTCTACCCACCCTTGCCTCCTTTTCCGCGCAGCTCTCGATTCCCCCCTCTCTTTCGCACCCTCCATGTCATATTCCGCTCCAGGAGTTCCATCATAGCTCCTCACTGTCGCTGGGAGGATGTTTTCTCCTCCGCTCGCCCCTTCCACCGTCATTTTCTCTCTACCCACCCTTGCCTCCTTCTCCGCGCAGCTCTCGATTCCCCCCTCTCTTTCGCACCCTCCATGTCATATTCCGCTCCAGGAGCTCCATCATAGCTCTTCGCTGTCGCTGGGAGGATGTTTTCTCCTCCGCTCGCCCCTTCCACCGTCATTTTCTCTCTACCCACCCTTGCCTCCTTTTCCGCGCAGCTCTCGATTCCCCCCTCTCTTTCGCACCCTCCATGTCATATTCCGCTCCAGGAGTTCCATCATAGCTCCTCACTGTCGCTGGGAGGATGTTTTCTCCTCCGCTCGCCCCTTCCACCGTCATTTTCTCTCTACCCACCCTTGCCTCCTTTTCCGCGCAGCTCTCGATTCCCCCCTCTCTTTCGCACCCTCCATGTCATATTCCGCTCCAGGAGTTCCATCATAGCTCCTCACTGTCGCTGGGAGGAAGTTTTCTCCTCCGCTCGCCCCTTCCACCGTCATTTTCTCTCTACCCACCCTTGCCTCCTTTTCCGCGCAGTTTTCGATTCCCCCCTCTCTTTCGCACCCTCCATGTCATATTCCGCTCCAGGAGCTCCATCATAGCTCCTTGCTGTCGCTGGGAGGATGTTTTCTCCTCCGCTCGCCCCTTCCACCGTCATTTTCTCTCTACCCACCCTTGCCTCCTTCTCCGCGCAGCTCTCGATTCCCTCCTCTCTCTCGCACCCTCCATATTACATCCAGCTCCAGGAGCTCCATCATAGCTCCTCGCTGTCGCTGGGAGGATGTTTTCTCCTCCGCTCGCCCCTTCCACCGTCATTTTCTCTCTACCCACCCTTGCCTCCTTTTCCGCGCAGCTCTCGATTCCCCCCTCTCTTTCGCACCCTCCATGTCATATTCCGCTCCAGGAGCTCCATCATAGCTCCTTGCTGTCGCTGGGAGGATGTTTTCTCCTCCGCTCGCCCCTTCCACCGTCATTTTCTCTCTACCCACCCTTGCCTCCTTCTCCGCGCAGCTCTCGATTCCCCCCTCTCTCTCGCACCCTCCATATTACATCCAGCTCCAGGAGCTCCATCATAGCTCCTCGCTGTCGCTGGGAGGATGTTTTCTCCTCCGCTCGCCCCTTCCACCGTCATTTTCTCTCTACCCACCCTTGCCTCCTTTTCCGCGAAGCTCTCGATTCCCCCCTCTCTTTCGCACCCTCCATGTCATATTCCGCTCCAGGAGTTCCATCATAGCTCCTCACTGTCGCTGGGAGGATGTTTTCTCCTCCGCTCGCCCCTTCCACCGTCATTTTCTCTCTACCCACCCTTGCCTCCTTCTCCGCGCAGCTCTCGATTCCCCCCTCTCTTTCGCACCCTCCATGTCATATTCCGCTACAGGAGCTCCATCATAGCTCCTTGCTGTCGCTGGGAGGATGTTTTCTCCTCCGCTCGCCCCTTCCACCGTCATTTTCTCTCTACCCACCCTTGCCTCCTTCTCCGCGCAGCTCTCGATTCCCCCCTCTCTCTCGCACCCTCCATATTACATCCAGCTCCAGGAGCTCCATCATAGCTCCTCGCTGTCGCTGGGAGGATGTTTTCTCCTCCGCTCGCCCCTTCCACCGTCATTTTCTCTCTACCCACCCTTGCCTCCTTTTCCGCGCAGCTCTCGATTCCCCCCTCTCTTTCGCACCCTCCATGTCATATTCCGCTCCAGGAGTTCCATCATAGCTCCTCACTGTCGCTGGGAGGATGTTTTCTCCTCCGCTCGCCCCTTCCACCGTCATTTTCTCTCTACCCACCCTTGCCTCCTTCTCCGCGCAGCTCTCGATTCCCTCCTCTCTCTCGCACCCTCCATATTACATCCAGCTCCAGGAGCTCCATCATAGCTCCTCGCTGTCGCTGGGAGGATGTTTTCTCCTCCGCTCGCCCCTTCCACCGTCATTTTCTCTCTACCCACCCTTGCCTCCTTCTCCGCGCAGCTCTCGATTCACTCCTCTCTCTCGCACCCTCCATATTACATCCAGCTCCAGGAGCTCCATCATAGCTCCTCGCTGTCGCTGGGAGGATGTTTTCTCCTCCGCTTGCCCCTTCCACCGTCATTTTCTCTCTACCCACCCTTGCCTCCTTTTCCGCGCAGCTCTCGATTCCCCCCTCTCTTTCGCACCCTCCATGTCATATTCCGCTCCAGGAGCTCCACCATAGCTCCTTGCTGTCGCTGGGAGGATGTTTTCTCCTCCGCTCGCCCCTTCCACCGTCATTTTCTCTCTACCCACCCTTGCCTCCTTCTCCGCGCAGCTCTCGATTCCCTCCTCTCTCTCGCACCCTCCATATTACATCCAGCTCCAGGAGCTCCATCATAGCTCCTCGCTGTCGCTGGGAGGATGTTTTCTCCTCCGCTCGCCCCTTCCACCGTCATTTTCTCTCTACCCACCCTTGCCTCCTTCTCCGCGCAGCTCTCGATTCCCTCCTCTCTCTCGCACCCTCCATATTACATCCAGCTCCAGGAGCTCCATCATAGCTCCTCGCTGTCACTGGGAGGATGTTTTCTCCTCCGCTCGCCCCTTCCACCGTCATTTTCTCTCTACCCACCCTTGCCTCCTTTCCGCGCAGCTCTCGATTCCCCCCTCTCTTTCGCACCCTCCATGTCATATTCCGCTCCAGGAGCTCCATCATAGCTCCTTGCTGTCGCTGGGAGGATGTTTTCTCCTCCGCTCGCCCCTTCCACCGTCATTTTCTCTCTACCCACCCTTGCCTCCTTCTCCGCGCAGCTCTCGATTCCCCCCTCTCTCTCGCACCCTCCATATTACATCCAGCTCCAGGAGCTCCATCATAGCTCCTCGCTGTCGCTGGGAGGATGTTTTCTCCTCCGCTCGCCCCTTCCACCGTCATTTTCTCTCTACCCACCCTTGCCTCCTTTTCCGCGCAGCTCTCGATTCCCCCCTCTCTTTCGCACCCTCCATGTCATATTCCGCTCCAGGAGTTCCATCATAGCTCCTCACTGTCGCTGGGAGGATGTTTTCTCCTCCGCTCGCCCCTTCCACCGTCATTTTCTCTCTACCCACCCTTGCCTCCTTCTCCGCGCAGCTCTCGATTCCCCCCTCTCTTTCGCACCCTCCATGTCATATTCCGCTCCAGGAGCTCCATCATAGCTCCTCGCTGTCGCTGGGAGGATTTTTTCTCCTCCGCTCGCCCCTTCCACCGTCATTTTCTCTCTACCCACCCTTGCCTCCTTTTCCGCGCAGCTCTCGATTCCCCCCTCTCTTTCGCACCCTCCATGTCATATTCCGCTCCAGGAGTTCCATCATAGCTCCTCACTGTCGCTGGGAGGATGTTTTCTCCTCCGCTCGCCCCTTCCACCGTCATTTTCTCTCTACCCACCCTTGCCTCCTTCTCCGCGCAGCTCTCGATTCCCTCCTCTCTCTCGCACCCTCCATATTACATCCAGCTCCAGGAGCTCCATCATAGCTCCTCGCTGTCGCTGGGAGGATGTTTTCTCCTCCGCTCGCCCCTTCCACCGTCATTTTCTCTCTACCCACCCTTGCCTCCTTCTCCGCGCAGCTCTCGATTCCCTCCTCTCTCTCGCACCCTCCATATTACATCCAGCTCCAGGAGCTCCATCATAGCTCCTCGCTGTCGCTGGGAGGATGTTTTCTCCTCCGCTCGCCCCTTCCACCGTCATTTTCTCTCTACCCACCCTTGCCTCCTTTTCCGCGCAGCTCTCGATTCCCCCCTCTCTTTGGCACCCTCCATGTCATATTCCGCTCCAGGAGTTCCATCATAGCTCCTCACTGTCGCTGGGAGGATGTTTTCTCCTCCGCTCGCCCCTTCCACCGTCATTTTCTCTCTACCCACCCTTGCCTACTTTTCCGCGCAGCTCTCGATTCCCCCCTGTCTTTCGCACCCTCCATGTCATATTCCGCTACAGGAGCTCCATCATAGCTCCTTGCTGTCGCTGGGAGGATGTTTTCTCCTCCGCTCGCCCCTTCCACCGTCATTTTCTCTCTACCCACCCTTGCCTCCTTCTCCGCGCAGCTCTCGATTCCCCCCTCTCTCTCGCACCCTCCATATTACATCCAGCTCCAGGAGCTCCATCATAGCTCCTCGCTGTCGCTGGGAGGATGTTTTCTCCTCCGCTCGCCCCTTCCACCGTCATTTTCTCTCTACCCACCCTTGCCTCCTTCTCCGCGCAGCTCTCGATTCCCCCCTCTCTTTCGCACCCTCCATGTCATATTCCGCTCCAGGAGTTCCATCATAGCTCCTCACTGTCGCTGGGAGGATGTTTTCTCCTCCGCTCGCCCCTTCCACCGTCATTTTCTCTCTACCCACCCTTGCCTCCTTTTCCGCGCAGCTCTCGATTCCCCCCTCTCTTTCGCACCCTCCATGTCATATTCCGCTCCAGGAGCTCCATCATAGCTCCTTGCTGTCGCTGGGAGGATGTTTTCTCCTCCGCTCGCCCCTTCCACCGTCATTTTCTCTCTACCCACCCTTGCCTCCTTCTCCGCGCTGCTCTCGATTCCCCCCTCTCTTTCGCACCCTCCATGTCATATTCCGCTCCAGGAGTTCCATCATAGCTCCTCACTGTCGCTGGGAGGATGTTTTCTCCTCCGCTCGCCCCTTCCACCGTCATTTTCTCTCTACCCACCCTTGCCTCCTTCTCCGCGCAGCTCTCGATTCCCTCCTCTCTCTCGCACCCTCCATATTACATCCAGCTCCAGGAGCTCCATCATAGCTCCTCGCTGTCGCTGGGAGGATGTTTTCTCCTCCGCTCGCCCCTTCCACCGTCATTTTCTCTCTACCCACCCTTGCCTCCTTCTCCGCGCAGCTCTCGATTCCCTCCTCTCTCTCGCACCCTCCATATTACATCCAGCTCCAGGAGCTCCATCATAGCTCCTCGCTGTCGCTGGGAGGATGTTTTCTCCTCCGCTCGCCCCTTCCACCGTCATTTTCTCTCTACCCACCCTTGCCTCCTTTTCCGCGCAGCTCTCGATTCCCCCCTCTCTTTCGCACCCTCCATGTCATATTCCGCTCCAGGAGCTCCATCATAGCTCCTTGCTGTCGCTGGGAGGATGTTTTCTCCTCCGCTCGCCCCTTCCACCGTCATTTTCTCTCTACCCACCCTTGCCTCCTTCTCCGCGCAGCTCTCGATTCCCTCCTCTCTCTCGCACCCTCCATATTACATCCAGCTCCAGGAGCTCCATCATAGCTCCTCGCTGTCGCTGGGAGGATGTTTTCTCCTCCGCTCGCCCCTTCCACCGTCATTTTCTCTCTACCCACCCTTGCCTCCTTCTCCGCGCAGCTCTCGATTCCCTCCTCTCTCTCGCACCCTCCATATTACATCCAGCTCCAGGAGCTCCATCATAGCTCCTCGCTGTCGCTGGGAGGATGTTTTCTCCTCCGCTCGCCCCTTCCACCGTCATTTTCTCTCTACCCACCCTTGCCTCCTTTTCCGCGCAGCTCTCGATTCCCCCCTCTCTTTCGCACCCTCCATGTCATATTCCGCTCCAGGAGCTCCATCATAGCTCCTTGCTGTCGCTGGGAGGATGTTTTCTCCTCCGCTCGCCCCTTCCACCGTCATTTTCTCTCTACCCACCCTTGCCTCCTTCTCCGCGCAGCTCTCGATTCCCCCCTCTCTCTCGCACCCTCCATATTACATCCAGCTCCAGGAGCTCCATCATAGCTCCTCGCTGTCGCTGGGAGGATGTTTTCTCCTCCGCTCGCCCCTTCCACCGTCATTTTCTCTCTACCCACCCTTGCCTCCTTTTCCGCGCAGCTCTCGATTCCCCCCTCTCTTTCGCACCCTCCATGTCATATTCCGCTCCAGGAGTTCCATCATAGCTCCTCACTGTCGCTGGGAGGATGTTTTCTCCTCCGCTCGCCCCTTCCACCGTCATTTTCTCTCTACCCACCCTTGCCTCCTTCTCCGCGCAGCTCTCGATTCCCCCCTCTCTTTCGCACCCTCCATGTCATATTCCGCTACAGGAGCTCCATCATAGCTCCTTGCTGTCGCTGGGAGGATGTTTTCTCCTCCGCTCGCCCCTTCCACCGTCATTTTCTCTCTACCCACCCTTGCCTCCTTCTCCGCGCAGCTCTCGATTCCCCCCTCTCTCTCGCACCCTCCATATTACATCCAGCTCCAGGAGCTCCATCATAGCTCCTCACTGTCGCTGGGAGGATGTTTTCTCCTCCGCTCGCCCCTTCCACCGTCATTTTCTCTCTAAACACCCTTGCCTCCTTTTCCGCGCAGCTCTCGATTCCCCCCTCTCTTTCGCACCCTCCATGTCATATTCCGCTCCAGGAGTTCCATCATAGCTCCTCACTGTCGCTGGGAGGATGTTTTCTCCTCCGCTCGCCCCTTCCACCGTCATTTTCTCTCTACCCACCCTTGCCTCCTTCTCCGCGCAGCTCTCGATTCCCTCCTCTCTCTCGCACTCTCCATATTACATCCAGCTCCAGGAGCTCCATCATAGCTCCTCGCTGTCGCTGGGAGGATGTTTTCTCCTCCGCTCGCCCCTTCCACCGTCATTTTCTCTCTACCCACCCTTGCCTCCTTCTCCGCGCAGCTCTCGATTCCCTCCTCTCTCTCGCACCCTCCATATTACATCCAGCTCCAGGAGCTCCATCATAGCTCCTCGCTGTCGCTGGGAGGATGTTTTCTCCTCCGCTCGCCCCTTCCACCGTCATTTTCTCTCTACCCACCCTTGCCTCCTTTTCCGCGCAGCTCTCGATTCCCCCCTCTCTTTCGCACCCTCCATGTCATATTCCGCTCCAGGAGCTCCATCATAGCTCCTTGCTGTCGCTGGGAGGATGTTTTCTCCTCCGCTCGCCCCTTCCACCGTCATTTTCTCTCTACCCACCCTTGCCTCCTTCTCCGCGCAGCTCTCGATTCCCTCCTCTCTCTCGCACCCTCCATATTACATCCAGCTCCAGGAGCTCCATCATAGCTCCTCGCTGTCGCTGGGAGGATGTTTTCTCCTCCGCTCGCCCCTTCCACCGTCATTTTCTCTCTACCCACCCTTGCCTCCTTCTCCGCGCAGCTCTCGATTCCCTCCTCTCTCTCGCACCCTCCATATTACATCCAGCTCCAGGAGCTCCATCATAGCTCCTCGCTGTCGCTGGGAGGATGTTTTCTCCTCCGCTCGCCCCTTCCACCGTCATTTTCTCTCTACCCACCCTTGCCTCCTTCTCCGCGCAGCTCTCGATTCCCCCCTCTCTTTCGCACCCTCCATGTCATATTCCGCTCCAGGAGCTCCATCATAGCTCCTCGCTGTCGCTGGGAGGATGTTTTCTCCTCCGCTCGCCCCTTCCACCGTCATTTTCTCTCTACCCACCCTTGCCTCCTTCTCCGCGCAGCTCTCGATTCCCTCCTCTCTCTCGCACCCTCCATATTACATCCAGCTCCAGGAGCTCCATCATAGCTCCTCGCTGTCGCTGGGAGGATGTTTTCTCCTCCGCTCGCCCCTTCCACCGTCATTTTCTCTCTACCCACCCTTGCCTCCTTTTCCGCGCAGCTCTCGATTCCCCCCTCTCTTTCGCACCCTCCATGTCATATTCCGCTCCAGGAGCTCCATCATAGCTCCTTGCTGTCGCTGGGAGGATGTTTTCTCCTCCGCTCGCCCCTTCCACCGTCATTTTCTCTCTACCCACCCTTGCCTCCTTCTCCGCGCAGCTCTCGATTCCCCCCTCTCTTTCGCACCCTCCATGTCATCTTCCGCTCCAGGAGCTCCATCATAGCTCCTCGCTGTCGCTGGGAGGATGTTTTCTCCTCCGCTCGCCCCTTCCACCGTCATTTTCTCTCTACCCAACCTTGCCTCCTTTTCCGCGCAGCTCTCGATTCCCCCCTCTCTTTCGCACCCTCCATGTCATATTCCGCTCCAGGAGTTCCATCATAGCTCCTCACTGTCGCTGGGAGGATGTTTTCTCCTCCGCTCGCCCCTTCCACCGTCATTTTCTCTCTACCCACCCTTGCCTCCTTTTCCGCGCAGCTCTCGATTCCCCCCTCTCTTTCGCACCCTCCATGTCATATTCCGCTCCAGGAGCTCCATCATAGCTCCTTGCTGTCGCTGGGAGGATGTTTTCTCCTCCGCTCGCCCCTTCCACCGTCATTTTCTCTCTACCCACCCTTGCCTCCTTCTCCGCGCAGCTCTCGATTCCCCCCTCTCTTTCGCACCCTCCATGTCATATTCCGCTCCAGGAGCTCCATCATAGCTCCTTGCTGTCGCTGGGAGGATGTTTTCTCCTCCGCTCGCCCCTTCCACCGTCATTTTCTCTCTACCCACCCTTGCCTCCTTCTCCGCGCTGCTCTCGATTCCCCCCTCTCTTTCGCACCCTCCATGTCATATTCCGCTACAGGAGCTCCATCATAGCTCCTTGCTGTCGCTGGGAGGATGTTTTCTCCTCCGCTCGCCCCTTCCACCGTCATTTTCTCTCTACCCACCCTTGCCTCCTTCTCCGCGCAGCTCTCGATTCCCCCCTCTCTCTCGCACCCTCCATATTACATCCAGCTCCAGGAGCTCCATCATAGCTCCTCGCTGTCGCTGGGAGGATGTTTTCTCCTCCGCTCGCCCCTTCCACCGTCATTTTCTCTCTACCCACCCTTGCCTCCTTTTCCGCGCAGCTCTCGATTCCCCCCTCTCTTTCGCACCCTCCATGTCATATTCCGCTCCAGGAGTTCCATCATAGCTCCTCACTGTCGCTGGGAGGATGTTTTCTCCTCCGCTCGCCCCTTCCACCGTCATTTTCTCTCTACCCACCCTTGCCTCCTTCTCCGCGCAGCTCTCGATTCCCCCCTCTCTTTTGCACCCTCCATGTCATATTCCGCTCCAGGAGCTCCATCATAGCTCCTCGCTGTCGCTGGGAGGATGTTTTCTCCTCCGCTCGCCCCTTCCACCGTCATTTTCTCTCTACCCACCCTTGCCTCCTTTTCCGCGCAGCTCTCGATTCCCCCCTCTCTTTCGCACCCTCAATGTCATATTCCGCTCCAGGAGTTCCATCATAGCTCCTCACTGTCGCTGGGAGGATGTTTTTTCCTCCGCTCGCCCCTTCCACCGTCATTTTCTCTCTACCCACCCTTGCCTCCTTTTCCGCGCAGCTCTCGATTCCCCCCTCTCTTTCGCACCCTCCATGTCATATTCCGCTCCAGGAGTTCCATCATAGCTCCTCACTGTCGCTGGGAGGAAGTTTTCTCCTCCGCTCGCCCCTTCCACCGTCATTTTCTCTCTACCCACCCTTGCCTCCTTTTCCGCGCAGCTCTCGATTCCCCCCTCTCTTTCGCACCCTCCATGTCATATTCCGCACCAGGAGCTCCATCATAGCTCCTCGCTGTCGCTGGGAGGATGTTTTCTCCTCCGCTCGCCCCTTCCACCGTCATTTTCTCTCTACCCACCCTTGCCTCCTTTTCCGCGCAGCTCTCGATTCCCCCCTCTCTTTCGCACCCTCAATGTCATATTCCGCTCCAGGAGTTCCATCATAGCTCCTCACTGTCGCTGGGAGGATGTTTTCTCCTCCGCTCGCCCCTTCCACCGTCATTTTCTCTTTACCCACCCTTGCCTCCTTTTCCGCCCAGCTCTCGATTCCCCCCTCTCTTTCGCACCCTCCATGTCATATTCCGCTCCAGGAGTTCCATCATAGCTCCTCACTGTCGCTGGGAGGATGTTTTCTCCTCCGCTCGCCCCTTCCACCGTCATTTTCTCTCTACCCACCCTTGCCTCCTTTTCCGCGCAGCTCTCGATTCCCCCCTCTCTTTCGCACCCTCCATGTCATATTCCGCTCCAGGAGCTCCATCATAGCTCCTTGCTGTCGCTGGGAGGATGTTTTCTCCTCCGCTCGCCCCTTCCACCGTCATTTTCTCTCTACCCACCCTTGCCTCCTTTTCCGCGCAGCTCTCGATTCCCCCCTCTCTTTCGCACCCTCCATGTCATATTCCGCTCCAGGAGTTCCATCATAGCTCCTCACTGTCGCTGGGAGGATGTTTTCTCCTCCGCTCGCCCCTTCCACCGTCATTTTCTCTCTACCCACCCTTGCCTCCTTCTCCGCGCAGCTCTCGATTCCCCCCTCTCTTTCGCACCCTCCATGTCATATTCCGCTCCAGGAGCTCCATCATAGCTCCTCGCTGTCGCTGGGAGGATGTTTTCTCCTCCGCTCGCCCCTTCCACCGTCATTTTCTCTCTACCCACCCTTGCCTCCTTTTCCGCGCAGCTCTCGATTCCCCCCTCTCTTTCGCACCCTCCATGTCATATTCCGCTCCAGGAGCTCCATCATAGCTCCTTGCTGTCGCTGGGAGGATGTTTTCTCCTCCGCTCGCCCCTTCCACCGTCATTTTCTCTCTACCCACCCTTGCCTCCTTTTCCGCGCAGCTCTCGATTCCCCCCTCTCTTTCGCACCCTCCATGTCATATTCCGCTCCAGGAGTTCCATCATAGCTCCTCACTGTCGCTGGGAGGATGTTTTCTCCTCCGCTCGCCCCTTCCACCGTCATTTTCTCTCTACCCACCCTTGCCTCCTTCTCCGCGCAGCTCTCGATTCCCCCCTCTCTTTCGCACCCTCCATGTCATATTCCACTCCAGGAGCTCCATCATAGCTCCTCGCTGTCGCTGGGAGGATGTTTTCTCCTCCGCTCGCCCCTTCCACCGTCATTTTCTCTCTACCCACCCTTGCCTCCTTTTCCACGCAGCTCTCGATTCCCCCCTCTCTTTCGCACCCTCCATGTCATATTCCGCTCCAGGAGCTCCATAATAGCTCCTCGCTGTCGCTGGGAGGATGTTTTCTCCTCCGCTCGCCCCTTCCACCGTCATTTTCTCTCTACCCACCCTTGCCTCCTTATCCGTGCAGCTCTCGATTCCCCCCTCTCTTTCGCACCCTCCATGTCATATTCCGCTCCAGGAGTTCCATCATAGCTCCTCACTGTCGCTGGGAGGATGTTTTCTCCTCTGCTCGCCCCTTCCACCGTCATTTTCTCTCTACCCACCCTTTCCTCCTTTTCCGCGCAGCTCTCGATTCCCCCCTCTCTTTCGCACCCTCCATGTCATATTCCGCTCCAGGAGCTCCATCATAGCTCCTCGCTGTCGCTGGGAGGATGTTTTCTCCTCCGCTCGCCCCTTCCACCTTCATTTTCTTTCTACCCACCCTTGCCTCCTTTTCCACGCAGCTCTCGATTCCCCCCTCTCTTTCGCACCCTCCATGTCATATTCCGCTCCAGGAGCTTCATAATAGCTCCTCGCTGTCGCTGGGAGGATGTTTTCTCCTCCGCTCGCCCCTTCCACCGTCATTTTCTCTCTACCCACCCTTGCCTCCTTATCCGCGCAGCTCTCAATTCCCCCCTCTCTTTCGCACCCTCCATGTCATATTCCGCTCCAGGAGCTCCATCATAGCTCCTCGCTGTCGCTGGGAGGATGTTTTCTCCTCCGCTCGCCCCTTCCACCATCATTTTCTCTCTACCCACCCTTGCCTCCTTCTCCGCGCAGCTCTCGATTCCCCCCTCTCTTTCGAACCCTCCATGTCATATTCCGCTCCAGGAGCTCCATCATAGCTCCTCGCTGTCGCTGGGAGGATGTTTTCTCCTCTGCTCGCCCCTTCCACCGTCATTTTCTCTCTACCCACCCTTTCCTCCTTGTCCGCGCAGCTCTCGATTCCCCCCTCTCTTTCGCACCCTCCATGTCATATTCCGCTCCAGGAGCTCCATCATAGCTCCTCGCTGTCGCTGGGAGGATGTTTTCTCCTCCGCTCGCCCCTTCCACCGTCATTTTCTTTCTACCCACCCTTGCCTCCTTTTCCACGCAGCTCTCGATTCCCCCCTCTCTTTCGCACCCTCCATGTCATATTCCGCTCCAGGAGCTCCATCATAGCTCCTCGCTGTCGCTGGGAGGATGTTTTCTCCTCCACTCGCCCCTTCCACCGTCATTTTCTCTCTACCCACCCTTGCCTCCTTCTCCGCACAGCTCTCGATTCCCCCCTCTCTTTCGCACCCTCCATGTCATATTCCGCTCCAGGAGCTCCATCATAGCTCCTCGCTGTCGCTGGGAGGATGTTTTCTCCTCTGCTCGCCCCTTCCACCGTCATTTTCTCTCTACCCACCCTTTCCTCCTTTTCCGCGCAGCTCTCGATTCCCCCCTCTCTTGCGCACCCTCCATGTCATATTCCGCTCCAGGAGCTCCATCATAGCTCCTCGCTGTCGCTGGGAGGATGTTTTCTCCTCCGCTCGCCTCTTCCACCGTCATTTTCTCTCTACCCACCCTTGCCTCCTTTTCCGCGCAGCTCTCGATTCCCCCCTCTCTTTCGCACCCTCCATGTCATATTCCGCTCCAGGAGTTCCATCATAGCTCCTCACTGTCGCTGGGAGGATGTTTTCTCCTCCGCTCGCCCCTTCCACCGTCATTTTCTCTCTACCCACCCTTGCCTCCTTTTCCGCGCAGCTCTCGATTCCCCCCTCTCTTTCGCACCCTCCATGTCATATTCTGCTCCAGGAGTTCCATCATAGCTCCTCACTGTCGCTGGGAGGAAGTTTTCTCCTCCGCTCGCCCCTTCCACCGTCATTTTCTCTCTACCCACCCTTGCCTCCTTTTTCCACGCAGTTTTCGATTCCCCCTCTCTTTCGCACCCTCCATGTCATATTCCGCTCCAGGAGCTCCATCATAGCTCCTTGCTGTTGCTGGGAGGATGTTTTCTCCTCCGCTCGCCCCTTCCACTGTCATTTTCTCTCTACCCACCCTTGCCTCCTTCTCCGCGCAGCTCTTGATTCCCCCCTCTCTTTCGCACCCTCCATGTCATATTCCGCTCCAGGAGCTCCATCATATCTCCTTGCTGTCGCTGGGAGGATGTTTTCTCCTCCGCTCGCCCCTTCCACCGTCATTTTCTCTCTACCCACCCTTGCCTCCTTCTCCGCGCAGCTCTCGATTCCCCCCTCTCTTTCGCACCCTCCATGTCATATTCCGCTACAGGAGCTCCATCATAGCTCCTTGCTGTCGCTGGGAGGATGTTCTCTCATCCGCTCGCCCCTTCCACCGTCATTTTCTCTCTACCCACCCTTGCCTCCTTCTCTGCGCAGCTCTCGATTCCCCCCTCTCTCTCGCACCCTCCATATTACATCCAGCTCCAGGAGCTCCATCATAGCTCCTCGCTGTCGCTGGGAGGATGTTTTCTCCTCCGCTCGCCCCTTCCACTGTCATTTTCTCTCTACCCACCCTTGACTCCTTTTCCGCGCAGCTCTCGATTCCCCCCTCTCTTTCGCACCCTCCATGTCATATTCCGCTCCAGGAGTTCCATCATAGCTCCTCACTGTCGCTGGGAGGATGTTTTCTCCTCCGCTCGCCCCTTCCACCGTCATTTTCTCTCTACCCACCCTTAGCTCCTTCTCCGCGCAGCTCTCGATTCCCTCCTCTCTCTCGCACCCTCCATATTACATCCAGCTCCAGGAGCTCCATCATAGCTCCTCGCTGTCGCTGGGAGGATGTTTTCTCCTCCGCTCGCCCCTTCCACCGTCATTTTCTCTCTACCCACCCTTGCCTCCTTTTCCGCGCAGCTCTCGATTCCCCCCTCTCTTTCGCACCCTCCATGTCATATTCCGCTCCAGGAGCTCCATCATAGCTCCTTGCTGTCGCTGGGAGGATGTTTTCTCCTCCGCTCGCCCCTTCCACCGTCATTTTCTCTCTACCCACCCTTGCCTCCTTCTCCGCGCAGCTCTCGATTCCCTCCTCTCTCTCGCACCCTCCATATTACATCCAGCTCCAGGAGCTCCATCATAGCTCCTCGCTGTCGCTGGGAGGATGTTTTCTCCTCCGCTCGCCCCTTCCACCGTCATTTTCTCTCTACCCACCCTTGCCTCCTTCTCCGCGCAGCTCTCGATTCCCTCCTCTCTCTCGCACCCTCCATATTACATCCAGCTCCAGGAGCTCCATCATAGCTCCTCGCTGTCGCTGGGAGGATGTTTTCTCCTCCGCTCGCCCCTTCCACCGTCATTTTCTCTCTACCCACCCTTGCCTCCTTTTCCGCGCAGCTCTCGATTCCCCCCTCTCTTTCGCACCCTCCATGTCATATTCCGCTCCAGGAGCTCCATCATAGCTCCTTGCTGTCGCTGGGAGGATGTTTTCTCCTCCGCTCGCCCCTTCCACCGTCATTTTCTCTCTACCCACCCTTGCCTCCTTCTCCGCGCAGCTCTCGATTCCCCCCTCTCTCTCGCACCCTCCATATTACATCCAGCTCCAGGAGCTCCATCATAGCTCCTCGCTGTCGCTGGGAGGATGTTTTCTCCTCTGCTCGCCCCTTCCACCGTCATTTTCTCTCTACCCACCCTTTCCTCCTTTTCCGCGCAGCTCTCGATTCCCCCCTCTCTTTCGCACCCTCCATGTCATATTCCGCTCCAGGAGTTCCATCATAGCTCCTCACTGTCGCTGGGAGGAAGTTTTCTCCTCCGCTCGCCCCTTCCACCGTCATTTTCTCTCTACCCACCCTTGCCTCCTTTTCCGCGCAGCTCTCGATTCCCCCCTCTCTTTCGCACCCTCCATGTCATATTCCGCTCCAGGAGCTCCATCATAGCTCCTTGCTGTCGCTGGGAGGACGTTTTCTCCTCCGCTCGCCCCTTCCACCGTCATTTTCTCTCTACCCACCCTTGCCTCCTTTTCCGCGCAGCTCTCGATTCCCCCCTCTCTTTCGCACCCTCCATGTCATATTCCGCTCCAGGAGCTCCATCATAGCTCCTCGCTGTCGCTGGGAGGATGTTTTCTCCTCTGCTCGCCCCTTCCACCGTCATTTTCTCTCTACCCACCCTTTCCTCCTTTTCCGCGCAGCTCTCGATTCCCCCCTCTCTTTCGCACCCTCCATGTCATATTCCGCTCCAGGAGCTCCATCATAGCTCCTCGCTGTCGCTGGGAGGATGTTTTCTCCTCCGCTCGCCCCTTCCACCGTCATTTTCTTTCTACCCACCCTTGCCTCCTTTTCCACGCAGCTCTCGATTCCCCCCTCTCTTTCGCACCCTCCATGTCATATTCCGCTCCAGGAGCTCCATCATAGCTCCTCGCTGTCGCTGGGAGGATGTTTTCTCCTCTGCTCGCCCCTTCCACCGTCATTTTCTCTCTACCCACCCTTTCCTCCTTTTCCGCGCAGCTCTCGATTCCCCCTCTCTTTCGCACCCTCCATGTCATATTCCGCTCCAGGAGTTCCATCATAGCTCCTCACTGTCGCTGGGAGGAAGTTTTCTCCTCCGCTCGCCCCTTCCACCGTCATTTTCTCTCTACCCACCCTTGCCTCCTTTTCCGCGCAGCTCTCGATTCCCCCCTCTCTTTCGCACCCTCCATGTCATATTCCGCTCCAGGAGCTCCATCATAGCTCCTTGCTGTCGCTGGGTGGACGTTTTCTCCTCCGCTTGCCTCTTCCACCGTCATTTTCTCTCTACCCACCCTTGCCTCCTTTTCCGCGCAGCTCTCGATTCCCCCCTCTCTTTCGCACCCTCCATGTCATATTCCGCTCCAGGAGTTCCATCATAGCTCCTCACTGTCGCTGGGAGGATGTTTTCTCCTCCGCTCGCCCCTTCCACCGTCATTTTCTCTCTACCCACCCTTGCCTCCTTTTCCGCGCAGCTCTCGATTCCCCCCTCTCTTTCGCACCCTCCATGTCATATTCCGCTCCAGGAGTTCCATCATAGCTCCTCACTGTCGCTGGGAGGAAGTTTTCTCCTCCGCTTGCCCCTTCCACCGTCATTTTCTCTCTACCCACCCTTGCCTCCTTTTCCGCGCAGCTCTCGATTCCCCCCTCTCTTTCGCACCCTCCATGTCATATTCCGCTCCAGGAGCTCCATCATAGCTCCTTGCTGTCGCTGGGAGGATGTTTTCTCCTCCGCTTGCCCCTTCCACCGTCATTTTCTCTCTACCCACCCTTGCCTCCTTTTCCGCGCAGCTCTCGATTCCCCCCTCTCTTTCGCACCCTCCATGTCATATTCCGCTCCAGGAGTTCCATCATAGCTCCTCACTGTCGCTGGGAGGATGTTTTCTCCTCCGCTCGCCCCTTCCACCGTCATTTTCTCTCTACCCACCCTTGCCTCCTTTTCCGCGCAGCTCTCGATTCCCCCCTCTCTTTCGCACCCTCCATGTCATATTCCGCTCCAGGAGCTCCATCATAGCTCCTCGCTGTCGCTGGGAGGATGTTTTCTCCTCCGCTCGCCCCTTCCACCGTCATTTTCTCTCTACCCACCCTTGCCTCCTTTTCCGCGCAGCTCTCGATTCCCCCCTCTCTTTCGCACCCTCAATGTCATATTCCGCTCCAGGAGTTCCATCATAGCTCCTCACTGTCGCTGGGAGGATGTTTTCTCCTCCGCTCGCCCCTTCCACCGTCATTTTCTCTCTACCCACCCTTGCCTCCTTTTCCGCGCAGCTCTCGATTCCCCCCTCTCTTTCGCACCCTCCATGTCATATTCCGCTCCAGGAGTTCCATCATAGCTCCTCACTGTCGCTGGGAGGAAGTTTTCTCCTCCGCTCGCCCCTTCCACCGTCATTTTCTCTCTACCCACCCTTGCCTCCTTTTCCGCGCAGCTCTCGATTCCCCCCTCTCTTTCGCACCCTCCATGTCATATTCCGCTCCAGGAGCTCCATCATAGCTCCTCGCTGTCGCTGGGAGGATGTTTTCTCCTCCGCTCGCCCCTTCCACCGTCATTTTCTCTCTACCCACCCTTGCCTCCTTTTCCGCGCAGCTCTCGATTCCCCCCTCTCTTTCGCACCCTCAATGTCATATTCCGCTCCAGGAGTTCCATCATAGCTCCTCACTGTCGCTGGGAGGATGTTTTCTCCTCCGCTCGCCCCTTCCACCGTCATTTTCTCTCTACCCACCCTTGCCTCCTTTTCCGCGCAGCTCTCGATTCCCCCCTCTCTTTCGCACCCTCCATGTCATATTCCGCTCCAGGAGTTCCATCATAGCTCCTCACTGTCGCTGGGAGGATGTTTTCTCCTCCGCTCGCCCCTTCCACCGTCATTTTCTCTCTACCCACCCTTGCCTCCTTCTCCGCGCAGCTCTCGATTCCCCCCTCTCTTTCGCACCCTCCATGTCATATTCCGCTCCAGGAGCTCCATCATAGCTCCTCGCTGTCGCTGGGAGGATGTTTTCTCCTCCGCTCGCCCCTTCCACCGTCATTTTCTCTCTACCCACCCTTGCCTCCTTTTCCGCGCAGCTCTCGATTCCCCCCTCTCTTTCGCACATTCCATGTCATATTCCGCTCCAGGAGCTCCATCATAGCTCCTTGCTGTCGCTGGGAGGATGTTTTCTCCTCCGCTCGCCCCTTCCACCGTCATTTTCTCTCTACCCACCCTTGCCTCCTTTTCCGCGCAGCTCTCGATTCCCCCCTCTCTTTCGCACCCTCCATGTCATATTCCGCTCCAGGAGTTCCATCATAGCTCCTCACTGTCGCTGGGAGGATGTTTTCTCCTCCGCTCGCCCCTTCCACCGTCATTTTCTCTCTACCCACCCTTGCCTCCTTCTCCGCGCAGCTCTCGATTCCCCCCTCTCTTTCGCACCCTCCATGTCATATTCCGCTCCAGGAGCTCCATCATAGCTCCTCGCTGTCGCTGGGAGGATGTTTTCTCCTCCGCTCGCCCCTTCCACCGTCATTTTCTCTCTACCCACCCTTGCCTCCTTTTCCGCGCAGCTCTCGATTCCCCCCTCTCTTTCGCACCCTCCATGTCATATTCCGCTCCAGGAGCTCCATCATAGCTCCTTGCTGTCGCTGGGAGGATGTTTTCTCCTCCGCTCGCCCCTTCCACCGTCATTTTCTCTCTACCCACCCTTGCCTCCTTTTCCGCGCAGCTCTCGATTCCCCCCTCTCTTTCGCACCCTCCATGTCATATTCCGCTCCAGGAGTTCCATCATAGCTCCTCACTGTCGCTGGGAGGATGTTTTCTCCTCCGCTCGCCCCTTCCACCATCATTTTCTCTCTACCCACCCTTGCCTCCTTTTCCGCGCAGCTCTCGATTCCCCCCTCTCTTTCGCACCCTCCATGTCATATTCCGCTCCAGGAGTTCCATCATAGCTCCTCACTGTCGCTGGGAGGAAGTTTTCTCCTCCGCTCGCCCCTTCCACCGTCATTTTCTCTCTACCCACCCTTGCCTCCTTTTCCGCGCAGCTCTCGATTCCCCCCTCTCTTTCGCACCCTCCATGTCATATTCCGCTCCAGGAGTTCCATCATAGCTCCTCACTGTCGCTGGGAGGATGTTTTCTCCTCCGCTCGCCCCTTCCACCGTCATTTTCTCTCTACCCACCCTTGCCTCCTTCTCCGCGCAGCTCTCGATTCCCCCTCTCTTTCGCACCCTCCATGTCATATTCCGCTCCAGGAGCTCCATCATAGCTCTTCGCTGTCGCTGGGAGGATGTTTTCTCCTCCGCTCGCCCCTTCCACCGTCATTTTCTCTCTACCCACCCTTGCCTCCTTCTCCGCGCAGCTCTCGATTCCCCCCTCTCTTTCGAACCCTCCATGTCATATTCCGCTCCAGGAGCTCCATCATAGCTCCTCGCTGTCGCTGGGAGGATGTTTTCTCCTCTGCTCGCCCCTTCCACCGTCATTTTCTCTCTACCCACCCTTTCCTCCTTTTCCGCGCAGCTCTCGATTCCCCCCTCTCTTTCGCACCCTCCATGTCATATTCCGCTCCAGGAGCTCCATCATAGCTCCTCGCTGTCGCTGGGAGGATGTTTTCTCCTCCGCTCGCCCCTTCCACCGTCATTTTCTTTCTACCCACCCTTGCCTCCTTTTCCACGCAGCTCTCGATTCCCCCCTCTCTTTCGCACCCTCCATGTCATATTCCGCTCCAGGAGCTCCATCATAGCTCCTCGCTGTTGCTGGGAGGATGTTTTCTCCTCCGCTCGCCCCTTCCACCGTCATTTTCTCTCTACCCACCCTTGCCTCCTTTTCCGCGCAGCTCTCGATTCCCCCCTCTCTTTCGCACCCTCCATGTCATATTCCGCTCCAGGAGTTCCATCATAGCTCCTCACTGTCGCTGGGAGGATGTTTTCTCCTCCGCTCGCCCCTTCCACCGTCATTTTCTCTCTACCCACCCTTGCCTCCTTCTCCGCGCAGCTCTCGATTCCCCCCTCTCTTTCGCACCCTCCATGTCATATTCCGCTCCAGGAGCTCCATCATAGCTCTTCGCTGTCGCTGGGAGGATGTTTTCTCCTCCGCTCGCCCCTTCCACCGTCATTTTCTCTCTACCCACCCTTGCCTCCTTCTCCGCGCAGCTCTCGATTCCCCCCTCTCTTTCGAACCCTCCATGTCATATTCCGCTCCAGGAGCTCCATCATAGCTCCTCGCTGTCGCTGGGAGGATGTTTTCTCCTCTGCTCGCCCCTTCCACCGTCATTTTCTCTCTACCCACCCTTTCCTCCTTTTCCGCGCAGCTCTCGATTCCCCCCTCTCTTTCGCACCCTCCATGTCATATTCCGCTCCAGGAGCTCCATCATAGCTCCTCGCTGTCGCTGGGAGGATGTTTTCTCCTCCGCTCGCCCCTTCCACCGTCATTTTCTCTCTACCCACCCTTGCCTCCTTTTCCGCGCAGCTCTCGATTCCCCCCTCTCTTTCGCACCCTCAATGTCATATTCCGCTCCAGGAGTTCCATCATAGCTCCTCACTGTCGCTGGGAGGATGTTTTCTCCTCCGCTCGCCCCTTCCACCGTCATTTTCTCTCTACCCACCCTTGCCTCCTTTTCCGCGCAGCTCTCGATTCCCCCCTCTCTTTCGCACCCTCCATGTCATATTCCGCTCCAGGAGTTCCATCATAGCTCCTCACTGTCGCTGGGAGGATGTTTTCTCCTCCGCTCGCCCCTTCCACCGTCATTTTCTCTCTACCCACCCTTGCCTCCTTCTCCGCGCAGCTCTCGATTCCCCCCTCTCTTTCGCACCCTCCATGTCATATTCCGCTCCAGGAGCTCCATCATAGCTCCTCGCTGTCGCTGGGAGGATGTTTTCTCCTCCGCTCGCCCCTTCCACCGTCATTTTCTCTCTACCCACCCTTGCCTCCTTTTCCGCGCAGCTCTCGATTCCCCCCTCTCTTTCGCACATTCCATGTCATATTCCGCTCCAGGAGCTCCATCATAGCTCCTTGCTGTCGCTGGGAGGATGTTTTCTCCTCCGCTCGCCCCTTCCACCGTCATTTTCTCTCTACCCACCCTTGCCTCCTTTTCCGCGCAGCTCTCGATTCCCCCCTCTCTTTCGCACCCTCCATGTCATATTCCGCTCCAGGAGTTCCATCATAGCTCCTCACTGTCGCTGGGAGGATGTTTTCTCCTCCGCTCGCCCCTTCCACCGTCATTTTCTCTCTACCCACCCTTGCCTCCTTCTCCGCGCAGCTCTCGATTCCCCCCTCTCTTTCGCACCCTCCATGTCATATTCCGCTCCAGGAGCTCCATCATAGCTCCTCGCTGTCGCTGGGAGGATGTTTTCTCCTCCGCTCGCCCCTTCCACCGTCATTTTCTCTCTACCCACCCTTGCCTCCTTTTCCGCGCAGCTCTCGATTCCCCCCTCTCTTTCGCACCCTCCATGTCATATTCCGCTCCAGGAGCTCCATCATAGCTCCTTGCTGTCGCTGGGAGGATGTTTTCTCCTCCGCTCGCCCCTTCCACCGTCATTTTCTCTCTACCCACCCTTGCCTCCTTTTCCGCGCAGCTCTCGATTCCCCCCTCTCTTTCGCACCCTCCATGTCATATTCCGCTCCAGGAGTTCCATCATAGCTCCTCACTGTCGCTGGGAGGATGTTTTCTCCTCCGCTCGCCCCTTCCACCATCATTTTCTCTCTACCCACCCTTGCCTCCTTTTCCGCGCAGCTCTCGATTCCCCCCTCTCTTTCGCACCCTCCATGTCATATTCCGCTCCAGGAGTTCCATCATAGCTCCTCACTGTCGCTGGGAGGAAGTTTTCTCCTCCGCTCGCCCCTTCCACCGTCATTTTCTCTCTACCCACCCTTGCCTCCTTTTCCGCGCAGCTCTCGATTCCCCCCTCTCTTTCGCACCCTCCATGTCATATTCCGCTCCAGGAGTTCCATCATAGCTCCTCACTGTCGCTGGGAGGATGTTTTCTCCTCCGCTCGCCCCTTCCACCGTCATTTTCTCTCTACCCACCCTTGCCTCCTTCTCCGCGCAGCTCTCGATTCCCCCTCTCTTTCGCACCCTCCATGTCATATTCCGCTCCAGGAGCTCCATCATAGCTCTTCGCTGTCGCTGGGAGGATGTTTTCTCCTCCGCTCGCCCCTTCCACCGTCATTTTCTCTCTACCCACCCTTGCCTCCTTCTCCGCGCAGCTCTCGATTCCCCCCTCTCTTTCGAACCCTCCATGTCATATTCCGCTCCAGGAGCTCCATCATAGCTCCTCGCTGTCGCTGGGAGGATGTTTTCTCCTCTGCTCGCCCCTTCCACCGTCATTTTCTCTCTACCCACCCTTTCCTCCTTTTCCGCGCAGCTCTCGATTCCCCCCTCTCTTTCGCACCCTCCATGTCATATTCCGCTCCAGGAGCTCCATCATAGCTCCTCGCTGTCGCTGGGAGGATGTTTTCTCCTCCGCTCGCCCCTTCCACCGTCATTTTCTTTCTACCCACCCTTGCCTCCTTTTCCACGCAGCTCTCGATTCCCCCCTCTCTTTCGCACCCTCCATGTCATATTCCGCTCCAGGAGCTCCATCATAGCTCCTCGCTGTTGCTGGGAGGATGTTTTCTCCTCCGCTCGCCCCTTCCACCGTCATTTTCTCTCTACCCACCCTTGCCTCCTTTTCCGCGCAGCTCTCGATTCCCCCCTCTCTTTCGCACCCTCCATGTCATATTCCGCTCCAGGAGTTCCATCATAGCTCCTCACTGTCGCTGGGAGGATGTTTTCTCCTCCGCTCGCCCCTTCCACCGTCATTTTCTCTCTACCCACCCTTGCCTCCTTCTCCGCGCAGCTCTCGATTCCCCCCTCTCTTTCGCACCCTCCATGTCATATTCCGCTCCAGGAGCTCCATCATAGCTCTTCGCTGTCGCTGGGAGGATGTTTTCTCCTCCGCTCGCCCCTTCCACCGTCATTTTCTCTCTACCCACCCTTGCCTCCTTCTCCGCGCAGCTCTCGATTCCCCCCTCTCTTTCGAACCCTCCATGTCATATTCCGCTCCAGGAGCTCCATCATAGCTCCTCGCTGTCGCTGGGAGGATGTTTTCTCCTCTGCTCGCCCCTTCCACCGTCATTTTCTCTCTACCCACCCTTTCCTCCTTTTCCGCACAGCTCTCGATTCCCCCCTCTCTTTCGCACCCTCCATGTCATATTCCGCTTCAGGAGCTCCATCATAGCTCCTCGCTGTCGCTGGGAGGATGTTTTCTCCTCCGCTCGCCCCTTCCACCGTCATTTTCTTTCTACCCACCCTTGCCTCCTTTTCCACGAAGCTCTCGATTCCCCCCTCTCTTTCGCACCCTCCATGTCATATTCCGCTCCAGGAGCTCCATCATAGCTCCTCGCTGTTGCTGGGAGGATGTTTTCTCCTCCGCTCGCCCCTTCCACCGTCATTTTCTCTCTACCCACCCTTGCCTCCTTTTCCGCGCAGCTCTCGATTCCCCCCTCTCTTTCGCACCCTCCATGTCATATTCCGCTCCAGGAGCTCCATCATAGCTCCTCGCTGTCGCTGGGAGGATGTTTTCTCCTCCGCTCGCCCCTTCCACCGTCATTTTCTCTCTACCCACCCTTGCCTCCTTTTCCGCGCAGCTCTCGATTCCCCCCTCTCTTTCGCACCCTCAATGTCATATTCCGCTCCAGGAGTTCCATCATAGCTCCTCACTGTCGCTGGGAGGATGTTTTCTCCTCCGCTCGCCCCTTCCACCGTCATTTTCTCTCTACCCACCCTTGCCTCCTTTTCCGCGCAGCTCTCGATTCCCCCCTCTCTTTCGCACCCTCCATGTCATATTCCGCTCCAGGAGTTCCATCATAGCTCCTCACTGTCGCTGGGAGGAAGTTTTCTCCTCCGCTCGCCCCTTCCACCGTCATTTTCTCTCTACCCACCCTTGCCTCCTTTTCCGCGCAGCTCTCGATTCCCCCCTCTCTTTCGCACCCTCCATGTCATATTCCGCTCCAGGAGCTCCATCATAGCTCCTCGCTGTCGCTGGGAGGATGTTTTCTCCTCCGCTCGCCCCTTCCACCGTCATTTTCTCTCTACCCACCCTTGCCTCCTTTTCCGCGCAGCTCTCGATTCCCCCCTCTCTTTCGCACCCTCAATGTCATATTCCGCTCCAGGAGTTCCATCATAGCTCCTCACTGTCGCTGGGAGGATGTTTTCTCCTCCGCTCGCCCCTTCCACCGTCATTTTCTCTCTACCCACCCTTGCCTCCTTTTCCGCGCAGCTCTCGATTCCCCCCTCTCTTTCGCACCCTCCATGTCATATTCCGCTCCAGGAGTTCCATCATAGCTCCTCACTGTCGCTGGGAGGATGTTTTCTCCTCCGCTCGCCCCTTCCACCGTCATTTTCTCTCTACCCACCCTTGTCTCCTTTTCCGCGCAGCTCTCGATTCCCCCCTCTCTTTCGCACCCTCCATGTCATATTCCGCTCCAGGAGCTCCATCATAGCTCCTTGCTGTCGCTGGGAGGATGTTTTCTCCTCCGCTCGCCCCTTCCACCGTCATTTTCTCTCTACCCACCCTTGCCTCCTTCTCCGCGCAGCTCTCGATTCCCCCCTCTCTTTCGCACCCTCCATGTCATATTCCGCTCCAGGAGCTCCATCATAGCTCCTCGCTGTCGCTGGGAGGATGTTTTCTCCTCCGCTCGCCCCTTCCACCGTCATTTTCTCTCTACCCACCCTTGCCTCCTTTTCCGCGCAGCTCTCGATTCCCCCCTCTCTTTCGCACCCTCCATGTCATATTCCGCTCCAGGAGCTCCATCATAGCTCCTTGCTGTCGCTGGGAGGATGTTTTCTCCTCCGCTCACCCCTTCCACCGTCATTTTCTCTCTACCCACCCTTGCCTCCTTTTCCGCGCAGCTCTCGATTCCCCCCTCTCTTTCGCACCCTCCATGTCATATTCCGCTCCAGGAGTTCCATCATAGCTCCTCACTGTCGCTGGGAGGATGTTTTCTCCTCCGCTCGCCCCTTCCACCGTCATTTTCTCTCTACCCACCCTTGCCTCCTTCTCCGCGCAGCTCTCGATTCCCCCCTCTCTTTCGCACCCTCCATGTCATATTCCGCTCCAGGAGCTCCATCATAGCTCCTCGCTGTCGCTGGGAGGATGTTTTCTCCTCCGCTCGCCCCTTCCACCGTCATTTTCTCTCTACCCACCCTTGCCTCCTTTTCCGCGCAGCTCTCGATTCCCCCCTCTCTTTCGCACCCTCCATGTCATATTCCGCTCCAGGAGCTCCATCATAGCTCCTTGCTGTCGCTGGGAGGATGTTTTCTCCTCCGCTCGCCCCTTCCACCGTCATTTTCTCTCTACCCACCCTTGCCTCCTTTTCCGCGCAGCTCTCGATTCCCCCCTCTCTTTCGCACCCTCCATGTCATATTCCGCTCCAGGAGTTCCATCATAGCTCCTCACTGTCGCTGGGAGGATGTTTTCTCCTCCGCTCGCCCCTTCCACCATCATTTTCTCTCTACCCACCCTTGCCTCCTTTTCCGCGCAGCTCTCGATTCCCCCCTCTCTTTCGCACCCTCCATGTCATATTCCGCTCCAGGAGTTCCATCATAGCTCCTCACTGTCGCTGGGAGGAAGTTTTCTCCTCCGCTCGCCCCTTCCACCGTCATTTTCTCTCTACCCACCCTTGCCTCCTTTTCCGCGCAGCTCTCGATTCCCCCCTCTCTTTCGCACCCTCCATGTCATATTCCGCTCCAGGAGTTCCATCATAGCTCCTCACTGTCGCTGGGAGGATGTTTTCTCCTCCGCTCGCCCCTTCCACCATCATTTTCTCTCTACCCACCCTTGCCTCCTTTTCCGCGCAGCTCTCGATTCCCCCCTCTCTTTCGCACCCTCCATGTCATATTCCGCTCCAGGAGTTCCATCATAGCTCCTCACTGTCGCTGGGAGGAAGTTTTCTCCTCCGCTCGCCCCTTCCACCGTCATTTTCTCTCTACCCACCCTTGCCTCCTTTTCCGCGCAGCTCTCGATTCCCCCCTCTCTTTCGCACCCTCCATGTCATATTCCGCTCCAGGAGTTCCATCATAGCTCCTCACTGTCGCTGGGAGGATGTTTTCTCCTCCGCTCGCCCCTTCCACCGTCATTTTCTCTCTACCCACCCTTGCCTCCTTCTCCGCGCAGCTCTCGATTCCCCCCTCTCTTTCGCACCCTCCATGTCATATTCCGCTCCAGGAGTTCCATCATAGCTCCTCACTGTCGCTGGGAGGATGTTTTCTCCTCCGCTCGCCCCTTCCACCGTCATTTTCTCTCTACCCACCCTTGCCTCCTTCTCCGCGCAGCTCTCGATTCCCCCCTCTCTTTCGCACCCTCCATGTCATATTCCGCTCCAGGAGCTCCATCATAGCTCTTCGCTGTCGCTGGGAGGATGTTTTCTCCTCCGCTCGCCCCTTCCACCGTCATTTTCTCTCTACCCACCCTTTCCTCCTTTTCCGCGCAGCTCTCGATTCCCCCCTCTCTTTCGCACCCTCCATGTCATATTCCGCTCCAGGAGCTCCATCATAGCTCCTCGCTGTCGCTGGGAGGATGTTTTCTCCTCCGCTCGCCCCTTCCACCGTCATTTTCTCTCTACCCACCCTTGCCTCCTTTTCCGCGCAGCTCTCGATTCCCCCCTCTCTTTCGCACCCTCCATGTCATATTCCGCTCCAGGAGCTCCATCATAGCTCCTCGCTGTCGCTGGGAGGATGTTTTCTCCTCCGCTCGCCCCTTCCACCGTCATTTTCTCTCTACCCACCCTTGCCTCCTTATCCGCGCAGCTCTCAATTCCCCCCTCTCTTTCGCACCCTCCATGTCATATTCCGCTCCAGGAGCTCCATCATAGCTCCTCGCTGTCGCTGGGAGGATGTTTTCTCCTCCGCTCGCCCCTTCCACCGTCATTTTCTCTCTACCCACCCTTGCCTCCTTTTCCGCGCAGCTCTCGATTCCCCCCTCTCTTTCGCACCCTCCATGTCATATTCCGCTCCAGGAGTTCCATCATAGCTCCTCACTGTCGCTGGGAGGAAGTTTTCTCCTCCGCTTGCCCCTTCCACCGTCATTTTCTCTCTACCCACCCTTGCCTCCTTTTCCGCGCAGCTCTCGATTCCCCCCTCTCTTTCGCACCCTCCATGTCATATTCCGCTCCAGGAGTTCCATCATAGCTCCTCACTGTCGCTGGGAGGATGTTTTCTCCTCCGCTCGCCCCTTCCACCATCATTTTCTCTCTACCCACCCTTGCCTCCTTTTCCGCGCAGCTCTCGATTCCCCCCTCTCTTTCGCACCCTCCATGTCATATTCCGCTCCAGGAGTTCCATCATAGCTCCTCACTGTCGCTGGGAGGAAGTTTTCTCCTCCGCTCGCCCCTTCCACCGTCATTTTCTCTCTACCCACCCTTGCCTCCTTTTCCGCGCAGCTCTCGATTCCCCCCTCTCTTTCGCACCCTCCATGTCATATTCCGCTCCAGGAGTTCCATCATAGCTCCTCACTGTCGCTGGGAGGATGTTTTCTCCTCCGCTCGCCCCTTCCACCGTCATTTTCTCTCTACCCACCCTTGCCTCCTTCTCCGCGCAGCTCTCGATTCCCCCCTCTCTTTCGCACCCTCCATGTCATATTCCGCTCCAGGAGTTCCATCATAGCTCCTCACTGTCGCTGGGAGGATGTTTTCTCCTCCGCTCGCCCCTTCCACCGTCATTTTCTCTCTACCCACCCTTGCCTCCTTCTCCGCGCAGCTCTCGATTCCCCCCTCTCTTTCGCACCCTCCATGTCATATTCCGCTCCAGGAGCTCCATCATAGCTCTTCGCTGTCGCTGGGAGGATGTTTTCTCCTCCGCTCGCCCCTTCCACCGTCATTTTCTCTCTACCCACCCTTTCCTCCTTTTCCGCGCAGCTCTCGATTCCCCCCTCTCTTTCGCACCCTCCATGTCATATTCCGCTCCAGGAGCTCCATCATAGCTCCTCGCTGTCGCTGGGAGGATGTTTTCTCCTCCGCTCGCCCCTTCCACCGTCATTTTCTCTCTACCCACCCTTGCCTCCTTTTCCGCGCAGCTCTCGATTCCCCCCTCTCTTTCGCACCCTCCATGTCATATTCCGCTCCAGGAGCTCCATCATAGCTCCTCGCTGTCGCTGGGAGGATGTTTTCTCCTCCGCTCGCCCCTTCCACCGTCATTTTCTCTCTACCCACCCTTGCCTCCTTATCCGCGCAGCTCTCAATTCCCCCCTCTCTTTCGCACCCTCCATGTCATATTCCGCTCCAGGAGCTCCATCATAGCTCCTCGCTGTCGCTGGGAGGATGTTTTCTCCTCCGCTCGCCCCTTCCACCGTCATTTTCTCTCTACCCACCCTTGCCTCCTTTTCCGCGCAGCTCTCGATTCCCCCCTCTCTTTCGCACCCTCCATGTCATATTCCGCTCCAGGAGTTCCATCATAGCTCCTCACTGTCGCTGGGAGGATGTTTTCTCCTCCGCTCGCCCCTTCCACCGTCATTTTCTCTCTACCCACCCTTGCCTCCTTTTCCGCGCAGCTCTCGATTCCCCCCTCTCTTTCGCACCCTCCATGTCATATTCCGCTCCAGGAGTTCCATCATAGCTCCTCACTGTCGCTGGGAGGAAGTTTTCTCCTCCGCTTGCCCCTTCCACCGTCATTTTCTCTCTACCCACCCTTGCCTCCTTTTCCGCGCAGCTCTCGATTCCCCCCTCTCTTTCGCACCCTCCATGTCATATTCCGCTCCAGGAGCTCCATCATAGCTCCTTGCTGTCGCTGGGAGGATGTTTTCTCCTCCGCTCGCCCCTTCCACCGTCATTTTCTCTCTACCCACCCTTGCCTCCTTTTCCGCGCAGCTCTCGATTCCCCCCTCTCTTTCGCACCCTCCATGTCATATTCCGCTCCAGGAGTTCCATCATAGCTCCTCACTGTCGCTGGGAGGATGTTTTCTCCTCCGCTCGCCCCTTCCACCGTCATTTTCTCTCTACCCACCCTTGCCTCCTTTTCCGCGCAGCTCTCGATTCCCCCCTCTCTTTCGCACCCTCCATGTCATATTCCGCTCCAGGAGTTCCATCATAGCTCCTCACTGTCGCTGGGAGGAAGTTTTCTCCTCCGCTCGCCCCTTCCACCGTCATTTTCTCTCTACCCACCCTTGCCTCCTTTTCCGCGCAGCTCTCGATTCCCCCCTCTCTTTCGCACCCTCCATGTCATATTCCGCTCCAGGAGCTCCATCATAGCTCCTCGCTGTCGCTGGGAGGATGTTTTCTCCTCCGCTCGCCCCTTCCACCGTCATTTTCTCTCTACCCACCCTTGCCTCCTTTTCCGCGCAGCTCTCGATTCCCCCCTCTCTTTCGCACCCTCCATGTCATATTCCGCTCCAGGAGCTCCATCATAGCTCCTCGCTGTCGCTGGGAGGATGTTTTCTCCTCCGCTCGCCCCTTCCACCGTCATTTTCTCTCTACCCACCCTTGCCTCCTTTTCCGCGCAGCTCTCGATTCCCCCCTCTCTTTCGCACATTCCATGTCATATTCCGCTCCAGGAGCCCCATCATAGCTCCTTGCTGTCGCTGGGAGGATGTTTTCTCCTCCGCTCGCCCCTTCCACCGTCATTTTCTCTCTACCCACCCTTGCCTCCTTTTCCGCGCAGCTCTCGATTCCCCCCTCTCTTTCGCACCCTCCATGTCATATTCCGCTCCAGGAGTTCCATCATAGCTCCTCACTGTCGCTGGGAGGATGTTTTCTCCTCCGCTCGCCCCTTCCACCGTCATTTTCTCTCTACCCACCCTTGCCTCCTTCTCCGCGCAGCTCTCGATTCCCCCCTCTCTTTCGCACCCTCCATGTCATATTCCGCTCCAGGAGCTCCATCATAGCTCCTCGCTGTCGCTGGGAGGATGTTTTCTCCTCCGCTCGCCCCTTCCACCGTCATTTTCTCTCTACCCACCCTTGCCTCCTTTTCCGCGCAGCTCTCGATTCCCCCCTCTCTTTCGCACCCTCCATGTCATATTCCGCTCCAGGAGCTCCATCATAGCTCCTTGCTGTCGCTGGGAGGATGTTTTCTCCTCCGCTCGCCCCTTCCACCGTCATTTTCTCTCTACCCACCCTTGCCTCCTTTTCCGCGCAGCTCTCGATTCCCCCCTCTCTTTCGCACCCTCCATGTCATATTCCGCTCCAGGAGTTCCATCATAGCTCCTCACTGTCGCTGGGAGGATGTTTTCTCCTCCGCTCGCCCCTTCCACCATCATTTTCTCTCTACCCACCCTTGCCTCCTTTTCCGCGCAGCTCTCGATTCCCCCCTCTCTTTCGCACCCTCCATGTCATATTCCGCTCCAGGAGTTCCATCATAGCTCCTCACTGTCGCTGGGAGGATGTTTTCTCCTCCGCTCGCCCCTTCCACCGTCATTTTCTCTCTACCCACCCTTGCCTCCTTCTCCGCGCAGCTCTCGATTCCCCCCTCTCTTTCGCACCCTCCATGTCATATTCCGCTCCAGGAGCTCCATCATAGCTCTTCGCTGTCGCTGGGAGGATGTTTTCTCCTCCGCTCGCCCCTTCCACCGTCATTTTCTCTCTACCCACCCTTGCCTCCTTCTCCGCGCAGCTCTCGATTCCCCCCTCTCTTTCGAACCCTCCATGTCATATTCCGCTCCAGGAGCTCCATCATAGCTCCTCGCTGTCGCTGGGAGGATGTTTTCTCCTCTGCTCGCCCCTTCCACCGTCATTTTCTCTCTACCCACCCTTTCCTCCTTTTCCGCGCAGCTCTCGATTCCCCCCTCTCTTTCGCACCCTCCATGTCATATTCCGCTCCAGGAGCTCCATCATAGCTCCTCGCTGTCGCTGGGAGGATGTTTTCTCCTCCGCTCGCCCCTTCCACCGTCATTTTCTTTCTACCCACCCTTGCCTCCTTTTCCACGCAGCTCTCGATTCCCCCCTCTCTTTCGCACCCTCCATGTCATATTCCGCTCCAGGAGCTCCATCATAGCTCCTCGCTGTTGCTGGGAGGATGTTTTCTCCTCCGCTCGCCCCTTCCACCGTCATTTTCTCTCTACCCACCCTTGCCTCCTTTTCCGCGCAGCTCTCGATTCCCCCCTCTCTTTCGCACCCTCCATGTCATATTCCGCTCCAGGAGTTCCATCATAGCTCCTCACTGTCGCTGGGAGGATGTTTTCTCCTCCGCTCGCCCCTTCCACCGTCATTTTCTCTCTACCCACCCTTGCCTCCTTCTCCGTGCAGCTCTCGATTCCCCCCTCTCTTTCGCACCCTCCATGTCATATTCCGCTCCAGGAGCTCCATCATAGCTCTTCGCTGTCGCTGGGAGGATGTTTTCTCCTCCGCTCGCCCCTTCCACCGTCATTTTCTCTCTACCCACCCTTGCCTCCTTCTCCGCGCAGCTCTCGATTCCCCCCTCTCTTTCGAACCCTCCATGTCATATTCCGCTCCAGGAGCTCCATCATAGCTCCTCGCTGTCGCTGGGAGGATGTTTTCTCCTCTGCTCGCCCCTTCCACCGTCATTTTCTCTCTACCCACCCTTTCCTCCTTTTCCGCGCAGCTCTCGATTCCCCCCTCTCTTTCGCACCCTCCATGTCATATTCCGCTCCAGGAGCTCCATCATAGCTCCTCGCTGTCGCTGGGAGGATGTTTTCTCCTCCGCTCGCCCCTTCCACCGTCATTTTCTTTCTACCCACCCTTGCCTCCTTTTCCACGCAGCTCTCGATTCCCCCCTCTCTTTCGCACCCTCCATGTCATATTCCGCTCCAGGAGCTCCATCATAGCTCCTCGCTGTTGCTGGGAGGATGTTTTCTCCTCCGCTCGCCCCTTCCACCGTCATTTTCTCTCTACCCACCCTTGCCTCCTTTTCCGCGCAGCTCTCGATTCCCCCCTCTCTTTCGCACCCTCCATGTCATATTCCGCTCCAGGAGCTCCATCATAGCTCCTCACTGTCGCTGGGAGGATGTTTTCTCCTCCGCTCGCCCCTTCCACCGTCATTTTCTCTCTACCCACCCTTGCCTCCTTTTCCGCGCAGCTCTCGATTCCCCCCTCTCTTTCGCACCCTCCATGTCATATTCCGCTCCAGGAGTTCCATCATAGCTCCTCACTGTCGCTGGGAGGAAGTTTTCTCCTCCGCTCGCCCCTTCCACCGTCATTTTCTCTCTACCCACCCTTGCCTCCTTTTCCGCGCAGCTCTCGATTCCCCCCTCTCTTTCGCACCCACCATGTCATATTCCGCTCCAGGAGCTCCATCATAGCTCCTCGCTGTCGCTGGGAGGATGTTTTCTCCTCCGCTCGCCCCTTCCACCGTCATTTTCTCTCTACCCACCCTTGCCTCCTTTTCCGCGCATCTCTCGATTCCCCCCTCTCTTTCGCACCCTCAATGTCATATTCCGCTCCAGGAGTTCCATCATAGCTCCTCACTGTCGCTGGGAGGATGTTTTCTCCTCCGCTCGCCCCTTCCACCGTCATTTTCTCTCTACCCACCCTTGCCTCCTTTTCCGCGCAGCTCTCGATTCCCCCCTCTCTTTCGCACCCTCCATGTCATATTCCGCTCCAGGAGTTCCATCATAGCTCCTCACTGTCGCTGGGAGGAAGTTTTCTCCTCCGCTCGCCCCTTCCACCGTCATTTTCTCTCTACCCACCCTTGCCTCCTTTTCCGCGCAGCTCTCGATTCCCCCCTCTCTTTCGCACCCTCCATGTCATATTCCGCTCCAGGAGCTCCATCATAGCTCCTTGCTGTCGCTGGGAGGATGTTTTCTCCTCCGCTCGCCCCTTCCACCGTCATTTTCTCTCTACCCACCCTTGCCTCCTTTTCCGCGCAGCTCTCGATTCCCCCCTCTCTTTCGCACCCTCCATGTCATATTCTGCTCCAGGAGCTCCATCATAGCTCCTCGCTGTCGCTGGGAGGATGTTTTCTCCTCCGCTCGCCCCTTCCACCGTCATTTTCTCTCTACCCACCCTTGCCTCCTTTTCCGCGCAGCTCTCGATTCCCCCCTCTCTTTCGCACCCTCCATGTCATATTCCGCTCCAGGAGTTCCATCATAGCTCCTCGCTGTCGCTGGGAGGATGTTTTCTCCTCCGCTCGCCCCTTCCACCGTCATTTTCTCTCTACCCACCCTTGCCTCCTTTTCCGCGCAGCTCTCGATTCCCCCCTCTCTTTCGCACCCTCCATGTCATATTCCGCTCCAGGAGCTCCATCATAGCTCCTCGCTGTCGCTGGGAGGATGTTTTCTCCTCCGCTCGCCCCTTCCACCGTCATTTTCTCTCTACCCACCCTTGCCTCCTTTTCCGCGCAGCTCTCGATTCCCCCCTCTCTTTCGCACCCTCCATGTCATATTCCGCTCCAGGAGTTCCATCATAGCTCCTCACTGTCGCTGGGAGGATGTTTTCTCCTCCGCTCGCCCCTTCCACCGTCATTTTCTCTCTACCCACCCTTGCCTCCTTTTCCGCGCAGCTCTCGATTCCCCCCTCTCTTTCGCACCCTCCATGTCATATTCCGCTCCAGGAGTTCCATCATAGCTCCTCACTGTCGCTGGGAGGATGTTTTCTCCTCCGCTCGCCCCTTCCACCGTCATTTTCTCTCTACCCACCCTTGCCTCCTTTTCCGCGCAGCTCTCGATTCCCCCCTCTCTTTCGCACCCTCCATGTCATATTCCGCTCCAGGAGCTCCATCATAGCTCCTTGCTGTCGCTGGGAGGATGTTTTCTCCTCCGCTCGCCCCTTCCACCGTCATTTTCTCTCTACCCACCCTTGCCTCCTTTTCCGCGCAGCTCTCGATTCCCCCCTCTCTTTCGCACCCTCCATGTCATATTCCGCTCCAGGAGTTCCATCATAGCTCCTCACTGTCGCTGGGAGGATGTTTTCTCCTCCGCTCGCCCCTTCCACCGTCATTTTCTCTCTACCCACCCTTGCCTCCTTCTCCGCGCAGCTCTCGATTCCCCCCTCTCTTTCGCACCCTCCATGTCATATTCCGCTCCAGGAGCTCCATCATAGCTCCTCGCTGTCGCTGGGAGGATGTTTTCTCCTCCGCTCGCCCCTTCCACCGTCATTTTCTCTCTACCCACCCTTGCCTCCTTTTCCGCGCAGCTCTCGATTCCCCCCTCTCTTTCGCACCCTCCATGTCATATTCCGCTCCAGGAGCTCCATCATAGCTCCTTGCTGTCGCTGGGAGGATGTTTTCTCCTCCGCTCGCCCCTTCCACCGTCATTTTCTCTCTACCCACCCTTGCCTCCTTTTCCGCGCAGCTCTCGATTCCCCCCTCTCTTTCGCACCCTCCATGTCATATTCCGCTCCAGGAGTTCCATCATAGCTCCTCACTGTCGCTGGGAGGATGTTTTCTCCTCCGCTCGCCCCTTCCACCATCATTTTCTCTCTACCCACCCTTGCCTCCTTTTCCGCGCAGCTCTCGATTCCCCCCTCTCTTTCGCACCCTCCATGTCATATTCCGCTCCAGGAGTTCCATCATAGCTCCTCACTGTCGCTGGGAGGAAGTTTTCTCCTCCGCTCGCCCCTTCCACCGTCATTTTCTCTCTACCCACCCTTGCCTCCTTTTCCGCGCAGCTCTCGATTCCCCCCTCTCTTTCGCACCCTCCATGTCATATTCCGCTCCAGGAGTTCCATCATAGCTCCTCACTGTCGCTGGGAGGATGTTTTCTCCTCCGCTCGCCCCTTCCACCGTCATTTTCTCTCTACCCACCCTTGCCTCCTTCTCCGCGCAGCTCTCGATTCCCCCCTCTCTTTCGCACCCTCCATGTCATATTCCACTCCAGGAGCTCCATCATAGCTCTTCGCTGTCGCTGGGAGGATGTTTTCTCCTCCGCTCGCCCCTTCCACCGTCATTTTCTCTCTACCCACCCTTTCCTCCTTTTCCGCGCAGCTCTCGATTCCCCCCTCTCTTTCGCACCCTCCATGTCATATTCTGCTCCAGGAGCTCCATCATAGCTCCTCGCTGTCGCTGGGAGGATGTTTTCTCCTCCGCTCGCCCCTTCCACCGTCATTTTCTCTCTACCCACCCTTGCCTCCTTTTCCGCGCAGCTCTCGATTCCCCCCTCTCTTTCGCACCCTCCATGTCATATTCCGCTCCAGGAGCTCCATCATAGCTCCTCGCTGTCGCTGGGAGGATGTTTTCTCCTCCGCTCGCCCCTTCCACCGTCATTTTCTCTCTACCCACCCTTGCCTCCTTTTCCGCGCAGCTCTCGATTCCCCCCTCTCTTTCGCACCCTCCATGTCATATTCCGCTCCAGGAGCTCCATCATAGCTCCTCGCTGTCGCTGGGAGGATGTTTTCTCCTCCGCTCGCCCCTTCCACCGTCATTTTCTCTCTACCCACCCTTGCCTCCTTTTCCGCGCAGCTCTCGATTCCCCCCTCTCTTTCGCACCCTCCATGTCATATTCCGCTCCAGGAGTTCCATCATAGCTCCTCACTGTCGCTGGGAGGATGTTTTCTCCTCCGCTCGCCCCTTCCACCGTCATTTTCTCTCTACCCACCCTTGCCTCCTTTTCCGCGCAGCTCTCGATTCCCCCCTCTCTTTCGCACCCTCCATGTCATATTCCGCTCCAGGAGTTCCATCATAGCTCCTCACTGTCGCTGGGAGGAAGTTTTCTCCTCCGCTTGCCCCTTCCACCGTCATTTTCTCTCTACCCACCCTTGCCTTCTTTTCCGCGCAGCTCTCGATTCCCCCCTCTCTTTCGCACCCTCCATGTCATATTCCGCTCCAGGAGCTCCATCATAGCTCCTTGCTGTCGCTGGGAGGATGTTTTCTCCTCCGCTCGCCCCTTCCACCGTCATTTTCTCTCTACCCACCCTTGCCTCCTTTTCCGCGCAGCTCTCGATTCCCCCCTCTCTTTCGCACCCTCCATGTCATATTCCGCTCCAGGAGTTCCATCATAGCTCCTCACTGTCGCTGGGAGGATGTTTTCTCCTCCGCTCGCCCCTTCCACCGTCATTTTCTCTCTACCCACCCTTGCCTCCTTTTCCGCGCAGCTCTCGATTCCCCCCTCTCTTTCGCACCCTCCATGTCATATTCCGCTCCAGGAGTTCCATCATAGCTCCTCACTGTCGCTGGGAGGAAGTTTTCTCCTCCGCTTGCCCCTTCCACCGTCATTTTCTCTCTACCCACCCTTGCCTTCTTTTCCGCGCAGCTCTCGATTCCCCCCTCTCTTTCGCACCCTCCATGTCATATTCCGCTCCAGGAGCTCCATCATAGCTCCTTGCTGTCGCTGGGAGGATGTTTTCTCCTCCGCTCGCCCCTTCCACCGTCATTTTCTCTCTACCCACCCTTGCCTCCTTTTCCGCGCAGCTCTCGATTCCCCCCTCTCTTTCGCACCCTCCATGTCATATTCCGCTCCAGGAGTTCCATCATAGCTCCTCACTGTCGCTGGGAGGATGTTTTCTCCTCCGCTCGCCCCTTCCACCGTCATTTTCTCTCTACCCACCCTTGCCTCCTTTTCCGCGCAGCTCTCGATTCCCCCCTCTCTTTCGCACCCTCCATGTCATATTCCGCTCCAGGAGTTCCATCATAGCTCCTCACTGTCGCTGGGAGGAAGTTTTCTCCTCCGCTCGCCCCTTCCACCGTCATTTTCTCTCTACCCACCCTTGCCTCCTTTTCCGCGCAGCTCTCGATTCCCCCCTCTCTTTCGCACCCTCCATGTCATATTCCGCTCCAGGAGCTCCATCATAGCTCCTCGCTGTCGCTGGGAGGATGTTTTCTCCTCCGCTCGCCCCTTCCACCGTCATTTTCTCTCTACCCACCCTTGCCTCCTTTTCCGCGCAGCTCTCGATTCCCCCCTCTCTTTCGCACCCTCCATGTCATATTCCGCTCCAGGAGTTCCATCATAGCTCCTCACTGTCGCTGGGAGGATGTTTTCTCCTCCGCTCGCCCCTTCCACCGTCATTTTCTCTCTACCCACCCTTGCCTCCTTTTCCGCGCAGCTCTCGATTCCCCCCTCTCTTTCGCACCCTCCATGTCATATTCCGCTCCAGGAGCTCCATCATAGCTCCTCGCTGTCGCTGGGAGGATGTTTTCTCCTCCGCTCGCCCCTTCCACCGTCATTTTCTCTCTACCCACCCTTGCCTCCTTCTCCGCGCAGCTCTCAATTCCCCCCTCTCTTTCGCACCCTCCATGTCATATTCCGCTCCAGGAGCTCCATCATAGCTCCTCGCTGTCGCTGGGAGGATGTTTTCTCCTCCGCTCGCCCCTTCCACCGTCATTTTCTCTCTACCCACCCTTGCCTCCTTTTCCGCGCAGCTCTCGATTCCCCCCTCTCTTTCGCACCCTCCATGTCATATTCCGCTCCAGGAGTTCCATCATAGCTCCTCACTGTCGCTGGGAGGATGTTTTCTCCTCCGCTCGCCCCTTCCACCGTCATTTTCTCTCTACCCACCCTTGCCTCCTTTTCCGCGCAGCTCTCGATTCCCCCCTCTCTTTCGCACCCTCCATGTCATATTCCGCTCCAGGAGTTCCATCATAGCTCCTCACTGTCGCTGGGAGGAAGTTTTCTCCTCCGCTTGCCCCTTCCACCGTCATTTTCTCTCTACCCACCCTTGCCTTCTTTTCCGCGCAGCTCTCGATTCCCCCCTCTCTTTCGCACCCTCCATGTCATATTCCGCTCCAGGAGCTCCATCATAGCTCCTTGCTGTCGCTGGGAGGATGTTTTCTCCTCCGCTCGCCCCTTCCACCGTCATTTTCTCTCTACCCACCCTTGCCTCCTTTTCCGCGCAGCTCTCGATTCCCCCCTCTCTTTCGCACCCTCCATGTCATATTCCGCTCCAGGAGTTCCATCATAGCTCCTCACTGTCGCTGGGAGGATGTTTTCTCCTCCGCTCGCCCCTTCCACCGTCATTTTCTCTCTACCCACCCTTGCCTCCTTTTCCGCGCAGCTCTCGATTCCCCCCTCTCTTTCGCACCCTCCATGTCATATTCCGCTCCAGGAGTTCCATCATAGCTCCTCACTGTCGCTGGGAGGAAGTTTTCTCCTCCGCTCGCCCCTTCCACCGTCATTTTCTCTCTACCCACCCTTGCCTCCTTTTCCGCGCAGCTCTCGATTCCCCCCTCTCTTTCGCACCCTCCATGTCATATTCCGCTCCAGGAGCTCCATCATAGCTCCTCGCTGTCGCTGGGAGGATGTTTTCTCCTCCGCTCGCCCCTTCCACCGTCATTTTCTCTCTACCCACCCTTGCCTCCTTTTCCGCGCAGCTCTCGATTCCCCCCTCTCTTTCGCACCCTCCATGTCATATTCCGCTCCAGGAGTTCCATCATAGCTCCTCACTGTCGCTGGGAGGATGTTTTCTCCTCCGCTCGCCCCTTCCACCGTCATTTTCTCTCTACCCACCCTTGCCTCCTTTTCCGCGCAGCTCTCGATTCCCCCCTCTCTTTCGCACCCTCCATGTCATATTCCACTCCAGGAGCTCCATCATAGCTCCTCGCTGTCGCTGGGAGGATGTTTTCTCCTCCGCTCGCCCCTTCCACCGTCATTTTCTCTCTACCCACCCTTGCCTCCTTTTCCGCGCAGCTCTCGATTCCCCCCTCTCTTTCGCACCCTCCATGTCATATTCCGCTCCAGGAGTTCCATCATAGCTCCTCACTGTCGCTGGGAGGAAGTTTTCTCCTCCGCTCGCCCCTTCCACCGTCATTTTCTCTCTACCCACCCTTGCCTCCTTTTCCGCGCAGCTCTCGATTCCCCCCTCTCTTTCGCACCCTCCATGTCATATTCCGCTCCAGGAGCTCCATCATAGCTCCTTGCTGTCGCTGGGAGGATGTTTTCTCCTCCGCTCGCCCCTTCCACCGTCATTTTCTCTCTACCCACCCTTGCCTCCTTTTCCGCGCAGCTCTCGATTCCCCCCTCTCTTTCGCACCCTCCATGTCATATTCCGCTCCAGGAGTTCCATCATAGCTCCTCACAGTCGCTGGGAGGATGTTTTCTCCTCCGCTCGCCCCTTCCACCGTCATTTTCTCTCTACCCACCCTTGCCTCCTTCTCCGCGCAGCTCTCGATTCCCCCCTCTCTTTCGCACCCTCCATGTCATATTCCGCTCCAGGAGCTCCATCATAGCTAATCGCTGTCGCTGGGAGGATGTTTTCTCCTCCGCTCGCCCCTTCCACCGTCATTTTCTCTCTACCCACCCTTGCCTCCTTTTCCGCGCAGCTCTCGATTCCCCCCTCTCTTTCGCACCCTCCATGTCATATTCCGCTCCAGGAGTTCCATCATAGCTCCTCACTGTCGCTGGGAGGATGTTTTCTCCTCCGCTCGCCCCTTCCACCGTCATTTTCTCTCTACCCACCCTTGCCTCCTTTTCCGCGCAGCTCTCGATTCCCCCCTCTCTTTCGCACCCTCCATGTCATATTCCGCTCCAGGAGCTCCATCATAGCTCCTTGCTGTCGCTGGGAGGATGTTTTCTCCTCCGCTCGCCCCTTCCACCGTCATTTTCTCTCTACCCACCCTTGCCTCCTTTTCCGCGCAGCTCTCGATTCCCCCCTCTCTTTCGCACCCTCCATGTCATATTCCGCTCCAGGAGTTCCATCATAGCTCCTCACTGTCGCTGGGAGGATGTTTTCTCCTCCGCTCGCCTCTTCCACCGTCATTTTCTCTCTACCCACCCTTGCCTCCTTTTCCGCGCAGCTCTCGATTCCCCCCTCTCTTTCGCACCCTCCATGTCATATTCCGCTCCAGGAGCTCCATCATAGCTCCTTGCTGTCGCTGGGAGGATGTTTTCTCCTCCGCTCGCCCCTTCCACCGTCATTTTCTCTCTACCCACCCTTGCCTCCTTTTCCGCGCAGCTCTCGATTCCCCCCTCTCTTTCG